>NC_000076.6:26840542-28093042 GCF_000001635.26 Mus musculus
CTATGTCGGGAACAATTTGATACTGAACCAATACCTGATTGGTAGTGATTTTTTTTGCAATGCTACTCATCTGCTGCTTTAGAAACTGAATGAGACAGGGTGCCAAGAGAAGCAAAGTTCCAATGGCTAGTGTGGGGCCAAGGAGGGGAAGAACCCAGGCTACCTAGGGGTTAGAGTACCACAGGTCCTCCGACATACACTGACAGTGGACAAATTGCCAGGAGAAAAGGCTTATTTATGCATGTGTTTTACATGCTGTGTGCATCAGAGGCCCTCAAGATATGCAACTCAGAGAGGGTCAGATGAATGAAGTGTAAACACTCTCTATAGGGGGAAGAGAAATAGAGCCAGGGAGCCGTTGACACCTTCTGGGCTATAGTAAATGATTTTTAGTAGAAAGGAATGAGCCCCAAGGAGCAGACCACAGACTGGAACCAGGTTGCTCTCATCTCTGGACATGGAAGCCACAAGTTAAGGAAACAGGATATCAATGCAAATCTTATCTTCTGCAGACTGAGTTTCTCTAGAAACACTGCAAATTATGTCATCAGAACTGATAGAAAATCCATTTGAGTATAGCGAGGGTTGTTGATGCCTTTCTCTCCAGTGGTTGAGGTATCCTGGTTACTTGGCAAAATTCCTAGGGGAGGGTACTTGAGAAGGTTGTATTTCATTGAGAAGTTTACTTCTTCAGATAAGAAGATGGGAGAGAGTCCTTTCATGCTTTGGGGAAGAAGAAGGAAGAGAAAATTAGATAGTCCTTGTTTCAGAGAATAGTCCTAAGGCCTTCCACTTTCTTTTTAATTCAAAAGCACGCCAAAACCATACTATGAAATATTGTTTTTTTAAGCCTTAAGGAGTTAGGGTACAGAAAATAAAAATTGGACCAGATTGCTAAATATGGATTCCAGTTCATATCCTCTAGTTAAAAATAAATCTGCCTTTTGGTGACTTTAGGAAAGAGACCATGGAGGACCCAAAGGCACAGAAGAAATATGTACCATCAAATACCCTGTCAAACGGGAAGTTGCTCTCTTCATTTTTAGGAATAGATGTCAGTGAATGATGAAGGACATTGACAAGGTGGGGCTTTTGAAATGACATTTTAATCCTTTGTCATCATGCTCTAAGTATGAAGATACTTTTGGAATAAATCCCATTTTTATTTAAAGTGGAAGTCTGCAAAACTAAATGAAAACAAAGAAGTAGGTCAAGAGGCACTAGGAAGGCATCCCTGCTTTTCTCAGTGGGGTTGTCTAGAGCTTCCCCCATACAGCTAACTTGTTCCTTTTCAGACCATTGGTGTTCTTGAGAAGTGAAAAATTAGTGGTTTTCAAAATGTGGTGGGGGGATGGGGGAGTGTAAAACTCCTTTCAGTGGACTCAAAATCAAAACTGTCTTCATAGGGTCACTGTGCCATTTGCTTTTTTTTTGGTTCTCATTCTGTCGTGAGAACATAGTGACAAACCTCAGGGCATGTGGGACATAGCCAGAGACTGAGTGTAGGAGCAGCTATGAGCATCCAGATGGCCTCTGTGAAGCTGGATTTTAAAGGTAGTTCCACAAACAACAGGGCTGCTCCTCTATCTCCCTTCTCGGTCATCTGTTTTTTTACTGCCTCTTTCTCTTCCTCCTCCTCCTTCTCCTCCTTTTCCCCCTCCTTCTTCCTCTTCCTTTTCCTTCTTCCTCTTACTGCCACTTCCTCTTTCTCCTCCTTCCTCCTGTCTTCCTCCCTCCTTTTTCTCCTCCTTCTTCCTCTTCCTTCCTCTTCCTCCTCTTTCCTCCTGTCTTCCTCCTTTCTCCTTCTCCTTCCTCCTCCTTCTTTCTCCTTTCTTCCTCCTCTCTCCCTTTCCCTCCTCCTTCATCCTCCTTCTCCCTCCTCCTTCCTCCTTTTTCTTTCTCCTTCTTCTTCCTCCTCCTCCTTCCTTCTTCCTTATTCTTGCTTGCTGTTTTTTCTTCCTTTGTCATTTTTTTTTTCTTGTCTTCGTTGTCATTGTCTCCTTCCTTTTCTTTGTGTTCTTGTTCTTGTTCCAAAAACATTACAATTGTGTTTTTTTTTTTTTTGTTTTGTTTTTTTTTGTTTTCCGAGACAGGGTTTCTCTGTGTAGCCCTGGCTGTCTTGGAACTCACTTTGTAGATCAGACTGGCCTCAAACTCAGAAATCCGCCTGCCTCTGCCTCCCGAGTGCTGGAATTAAAGGAGTACGCCACCACGCCCAGCCAAAACATTACATTCTTAGCAAATGAATAGTGCTTAATTTTTTCAGCTTCAATATCTAATGCTGTAATATTAATTATATATTATGTATTAATAATAATAGATAAAAAATTCACAAGGAAATGCTTTTAGCACCATTTGCTGGCTGAGATCGTGTGAAAATAAAATCTCCTCCTGCTCAACTTTATTACACCTAGCAGATGGTGCTTTATTGTTTTAAACTCATTTTGGAATAAGCATTAATATAAAAGACCTAGTCCTTAAAACAAAAAAGAGAAAATACGGTAATTGACCATTTACTAGGATAGTTTTAAGAAGGTTCCTAACTTTTAGCTCTTGTCTGTCCATAGGATAAAAGTTAAGTATGTTTTCAAAAGAAAAAAAGGGATACAATATGTGAACTGGCCACACCTGGAAGCAAGTTTGTATTAAGAGAAAAAATTAAAAATTAGATTGACAGAACCTAGCAAAGGATGGGAAATTATGAACACTTGCTGAATCCCATTATTTATTATCCTAATACTTAAAATGGAAAATGTAGTTCAAGAATATTTACCAGTAATGCAAAAGGAAATTAAAAAAAAATAAAAACAAAAAGGGTTCATGATTTCGTGATTTTTTTTTTCAATTAAGCACCTAAATCTAACCAAGTCCCAGTACTGAGTCATTTCTTCAGCACTGAGGTATAAGATTGATGCTCTGTGAATGTTTTCACAGCAGGGCTTGACAGCGAAGCTAGGTAACAAAGCTGTAATTCAGTGCCCTGGAATTTTTCTGCACATGCTATCTTAATGGAAATTTACCAGAAATTTCTTGCCAGAATAAACACATTTCCTTCAGGAATGAAAGGCTTGGTTTTCGTCTATTCAGCCGCACCTCTTTCCTGTGAGCAGATAAACCAAATTATTTGGTATTAGTTATTATACTTCTCCCAGTTCACGGGACTCATCTTAGTCTCTAACAGGGACCAGAAGAGCTAGAAGTATGGAATAAGAAGATGGCAGTCAATTTTATACTCCAGTGAGAGAGAAAACAAAAGGAAAGACATGAGGATCGCACAGTTAACATGAAATAATACAACAGCAAAAAGTGAATGGGGACATCTGTGAATCGGCTTTAGGTATTCTGACAGGTGTCCTGATTAAGGATGTGAACCACACACAGGTGAATGGGGCTGCTGATTCTGGACGTGTAAACATTGTATGAGACAGGGTGACTTTTTATGAATGATTTTCAACCAAGACTGAAGACTCTATACTGACAGTCCTGACTATACAGTGATAAGTGGCATTAGGCGCCCAGCTCGGGAGCAACATTCCTTTGACATACCCTGGATGAGTGGGCTAGGAGGGAGGATAGATATCGCCTTTGAGTTAAGGATGGAGGAGGCCCACAGTGGACAATGGAGACTGGATGAAAGAGATTCCCAGACTTCCCTCCATTTCTTCATTAACCCTGTCCCTGAGATCCACTTCAAGGTTACTGTCAGGGAAAGAGGTAATATTTATGGGGTGGGTGTCTCACTCCATAGCCCAGGGTGACCTGACATTTGAAATGGTGCTGGGTTAGTTGACTGAGTGTTGAGGTTGCTAGGGTGGGGTGCCATACCCTACTCCGAGGTAAGACTGCAAAGATCTTTCCTTTCATTCTCACGAGCAGCAATATGAAATACTTAAGATCCACAGCGCCAGCCTTAGCAAGTAAACCTTGCCTACCAGCGCATCGCAGCTCTGTCTCCAGTTATGGCCCATTTCTTTGGAAGTTTTTCTTGACATGTTTTTCATTTTAACAAACTATTTGGCATTCAACTGGATAAATTTGTCTGAGTCTAAGGACCTGCTCCCTCACACGGCATTTAGAGCCTACTCTTTAAATAATAATTGGAAGGAGCAGTTTAGATGCGAGGATATCATTCATGGATTAATAATAAATTTTATCTTATTGTGTTTCTCTTTTTTGTCAATATGTACAGGAAATAAAACCAGTCTAGCAATTATTGCTTCTTAGCTATCCTTGGGAGATAAAATACACTTTGAAATTAGAATAATAAAACACTTTCCACCAACTATTATCCCACTCAAACAATATTTTTTAAATAAAAAAATCATTTTATGTAAAGAAAAAAACACCAGAGATGAAAGTGCTGTTTCTTTGAAGTGCTTACGTGCCGTTTTCTTTCTATCTGTAAATAATAAGAAATAAAAATTACTTTCTATTCTGTATTGGTTTTTATTGTAGATTCTCATAATTCAATGTTAGAAGTAGGTTGTATTAAGTCTAAGGAAAAGTAGTTTAGTTGGTGTCATAAAGATCTCATTCAAGAGCTGCTGAGACAGACAGCAGGTTCTCTGCCAAGACATCACTTGCTGCCAAGTCCGGTGACTATAGTTCAACGCCAGGGACCTACACAATAGCATGAGAGAACTGAGTCTACTGAGATGTGCCTTGACTTCCACACATACTCCATGATTTGTGTGCCCTCTCCTACCCACAGTAAATATGTGAAGTGAAAGTAAATCTCATTCAATTTATTCTTTACATAAATAACAGGAAATGTATGAGGCAATTTCAAGTTATCCAGAATTTCCAGTAAATGTGTATTTAGACAAATTATTCATATGTACAAGTTATGAGTGCATTTATAAGTTTTTAAAGTCCTTCCTTCAGTAGACTGTAAAGGAAATTTCATAAATTAACTTCTGTATATTTCACTTTGGAAAATAAGATAGAAATAGCAATAGCACCTTACTCACGGGTGGCAGCAATTGCCTATAAATTGGTTGAGTTTGGTATATAAATATAATTGATAAAAATTATGCACTATATAAAATTTACTCCCCATTTCTTTGTGAATAGCAAATAATCACATCTCACTCTACTGCTTTCCAAACACAATCTTAGAATTTTATTTAAATGTCATATTTAAATGTGCCTAAGAGAAAGGGCATGCTAGTAGTCATGCTTTCTTTCTTGTCATTCTTTTCAGTAAAGCATGCAACTTAAGTGAGTCATTAAGCTGTTTCCCTTGGAGCGTTAGTGACCATAATATCTCACAATTAACAAAACAAGTGTGAACTTAAGGAGCTTCTAGACTCCGCAGCTCTGTGCGATGATGTTTTGGAAATGGTGCCAGTTCATCTGAAATGAACCACATTTTGTTTTGCTTTCACAGTCGCAGATATGGCCAATACACCATAAACCAAGAAGGCTCCACCAAAGTTCCCGAGAGGCCTCCATTTGATCGATCGAGTTCTCAGGATTCCTTGGATGAATCAATGGAAGCCTATTGGACAGAACTAGAAAACATCAAGAGGTCGAATGAAAATCGCCAAGAAGGTCAAGAGGCCATAGTTGTCAAAGAACCTGATGGTAATGTCTATGTGAATAAGATATGTCTTTATCAGTAGAAATGGGTGTCCAGAAAGGAAGGAACAGACCCCAAATAACACTGCTGGTTGCCTTTGAACTTAAAGGTTACTGGATAATAGCAGATAAAAGAGTCCAAATACCAGGTACACGTGTTGTACCTGGTACAAGCATAGCCATTTTATTAGAGATTCAGTGAGTTAGACTTGCAGCTTAAAAATCACCTACACTGGCTTAACTGCTTCCATAATATATTAGCCTCAAGGCTATCTCATCTCCAGGAAGTGTGAATGGGTGATGGTAAGCTTCCAACTTCGCAGTGATTCAGTTTTTCCATTTGTCAAGTAGCTTGATTTGTTATAACTATGTTGTTTGGAAGTCTGTTTTCTTCTATCTCAGAGTGTGTTGCTGTAATCTTTCTCCTTTAAGGGAGAGCCAATACGTTTATTCTACTTTTCCATATATGGTAGTCTTTTCAACATTCGAGGGTGCTCCTTTTGTTTCTAGCCAATCCATTTCTAGATAGGTATGAGCAACCTGTGTGTGTGTGGTTTTCTTGACCTCCGCTAGATCTGGTCCTCTCTTGTTCAGCCCAGTATCCAGACAGTCTGCTTTGCCAATGGAGAGGTTCAGCTTTGGATGATAAAAGACATAAGCATTTTCAGTTCCCTTAGTTCCAATGCTCCCTTAGCTGCTGCTTTCTGGTGGTTAATGCATTGTTTTTCTTACTGTTCCTCCTAACAGTCTTCTATGTGCACTTGATCATTATATTTGGTATTCTAAAGTAAACATGCAACACTTCACTTTTTAATATTTTTCTTAATTTTTGTACTATTTCTTTTAATCTTTTAAATTCATGACAACACCATATTCATGAAGCCCGATTTGTCCTTAACATTGTGGCTTTCTTTCTGGGCTATTCATAAATGTTTATGTACATTTTCGTGTCCCAGTAGTTACATAAATGCCAAAAGGAAAAAAAATAAAGTCATTATCAGTTCTGTGATCCATTAGAATACACACCCTTAACTCTCACCTCAGTGTCTGAGTTAAGTGTCCCTATAAGTAGTATTTTCTTCTTTTCTATGATATTGCTTTAAAAATCTGCCAGTATTGATCTGGAGCCTGGCTTCTGTGCTCTTGTTCAACAGAGTCTCACTATGTAGAACACAATTGTTTTAATTTTTTTAATCCGCCTGCTTCATCTTTCAAAGAGCTGGGATTTTAGGTGTTTGTCACCATACCAGGCTTGGATATTTTTCTCAATTTAATATTTCTCAGACCGATAAAAGAAAACCATATTTTATTAATTTGATGTCTCATCTATTTTCTCCTATACTTTTCTACATACATTATAAGTAAAACTTATCTTATTTGTCATAATTATTATCGTCTTTCAGTCTGTGTTTCAAGACAGAAGTAACTTGCCAGTTGGTCAGTAGGAAACAATATCTTAGGGAAAACCACACTTAAGCTTTGGCTGTTTGATAATTCTCCAAACTTAAGTTGAATTAACAGATGATAAAGACCAATGGACATAACTCTGTATACTCATATTTTTGTTCCTCCTCCTCCTCCTCTTTCTGCTCCTCCTCCTCCTCCTGACGCTGCTGCTTCTTCTTTTCATCTTTCTTCTTCTTCTTCTTCTTCTTCTTCTTCTTCTTCTTCTTCTTCTTCTTCTTCTTCTTCTTCTTCTTCTTCTTCTTCTTCTTCATCGTCTTCATCGTCTTCATCGTCTTCATCGTCTTCTTCGTGTACTTCGTCTTCTTTGTCTTCTTTTCCTTTCCTTCCTCCTCTTCCTCCCCCTCCTCCCCCTCCTTCTTTGAGATGATCTCCTGAACTCACTATATAGCTCAGATTGGCCTCCCACTTATAGAGATATATGTGCCCTTACCTCCTGTGCTGGGATTAAAGGCAGGAACCACAGTGCCCACCTCTTCCTAGATTTTAAATAGTTTGAGTTTTCCTTCTAATTTCAATGTACTAAGTGGGCATAACAATATTGTTTTCCTTGTGCTGACAATGTCAAACTCCTTCCTCACCATCACTCTGGGTTGGCACATCTGGAGTATTGTTTAGCCTGTCTATTCATCAATAATCACAATGCCCAGCTGTTTTCTTTGAGGCCCAGGCTATTGATGCTTGATTTCTACATTCAAGGAGTTACTCAAGTGCAGAAGGACAGACAGCAGTCATGAGTGGCACAGATGAGAACATTTGCAAAATATCATGATATTTGGTCAGGAAGTAGCTCTGATAGCTCTCATTTAGTTCATACGAAAAAAGGCAGAATTATATTTAGTGACAGTTCTGAAATGGGGTATAGACATTTTTGTGTCCTTTGTTACCTGTCCTTTTTTATTTCTTTCTAAACATGGTACTTGAGGTGACTCTATTCTAGTTTTCCATCTGTTTTTCTATAAGCTTCATTAGATCTTAGATAATGTAGAATCACTTGATATACAGGAAATGATTGGTTCCAGGACCTCTAGAGCCTAGAGCATCCAAATCAACAGATAGATACTAAAATGTGTTGTATGAATTTGCATCAACCTATTTATGTACTCCTATATTTTGAAACCATCACATATCATTTAGAGTGTGTGATGCCATGCGCAAACTATTATATAGATAGTTGTGATATTGTGTTTAGGTAGGTCATAAAGGAGTCTGTAACAGGGGGCTCCAAAACTTAGAGTTCTGCCTGAGCTACATAGTGAGACTCTGTCTAGAAAGAAAGAAAGAAAGAAAGAAAGAAAGAAAGAAAGAAAGAGGAAGAGAGAAAGAAAAAGAAAGGAAGGAAGGAAGAGATGAAGAAAGGAAGGAAGGAAGGAAGGAAGGAAGAGAGGAAGGAAGGAAGGAAGGAAGGAAGGAAGGAAGGAAGAAAGAAAGAAAGAAAGAAAGAAAGAAAGAAAGAAAGAAAGAAAAGGGAGGAAGGAAGAAATGGAAAAATAGTTGATACCTATGTTCAGATCAGGCACTACTTTTAGCAGCACATCGAATCTAGGTTACTTGAATCTTCATATGTGGAGACCACAGACATGGAAGGCAACTATAATTTATAATTGAATTCCTACTTTTTTTGTTTTCACTTGATTCCGTTATCTATTTAGCTTTCAGGCACACACACTCTCTCTCTTTTTTTCTTTGAAAATAATGTGCTTTAAAAATTCTTGAATATCTATATTATCTGATGCACACATTTGAGAAAAAAAAATAGAAACTTTAATTTGAAATACCCTGTTACTTTTTTTTTTTTTCTTCACTACCTTGCCATATGTCTCATTAGCTACATGGAACTGAGAAAACAAACCCTTCTGGAAATAGGTGTTGGGCTCCAAGATAGCCTTGAACTCAAGCCAAGAAACCCTGCCTCCATGCAGGCTTGGGACACCAACCTCTGCGTCCTCCGCTGGGATGTGTTATTTCTCCATGCTTGCTCACCTCTAGGAGGACGACGGGACAGCCTTCCCTAGTTAATATGCAGGAACTTGTAGAGGTTAATTACATGTGAAACAATTTTAGAATTTTTAATTAAGTATATATGAAATTGACCCAAAATTTGCTATCACTATGGCCAGGGAGAATGGCAGTTGTCCAAGTTTCGAATAATAATTCTCAGTTCTGTTCGTGGCTTAGTTATAACAGAAGCACTTCAGTCAGGATTTCGGATAGTCTAAAAATATTAACGTTTTTATTCTTTGTGATTTCAAAACCATTTCTTTCTTATTTTTTTAAACTTATTTTAGAGGGAGAACTGGAAGAAGAATGGCTCAAAGAAGCAGGTCTATCCAATCTTTTTGGAGAGTCTATTGATGACCCGCAGGAAAGCATTCTGTTTTTATCTACACTGACCCGGACTCAGGCAGCAGCTGTTCAGAAACGGGTGGAAACGGTCTCCCAGACCTTGAGGAAGAAAAACAAACAGCACCACATTCGTGACGTCAGAGACATATTTGCTCAACAGAGAGAGGCACAAGAAAAAGTAAGATTTTTTTTTTGATATGAAAGCAAATGATGAAATGCTTAGAGTCCTTTGGACCAGTCCAGTTTAAATCAAGTCATTACAGACTTTATGAGCACCTGTTCTCTACCCAGTGTTACTGTGTTGGCAGTGAACCAGTGTTCTTGAGTTTCGCCCTTTTAGAAGTTACCCCAGAGAGACAAATACCTAAGCAAGTTCAAATTCCTAGCAATAGTTCTGTACTAGGGCGCATGGGGTCCTTGGAGTAGATGTGCCTGTCACACTAGTGAGTGGGAGAGAGTCGTGAAGAAGACCGTCTACACAGCTTGGTGCCAGTTGTTTCTGATAGAAAAGCAGGATCCAGGGCACTTAGTCCTTATCAGTTATTGCTTGAGGAAATCATTGAATTTCCAATTCACTGAAAGCCAGGTAGAAGTGGAGTATCAGGGAAGTGATAGCAACCCAGGAGCTGGGCCCTTGAGATGTGAAGGATTATGCTCTTTGTGTTTAGTCCCCTGCACCTTATATGGCATATAGATCTGAATTAACATCAACCCAAATGGTTAGTGTTTTCATGGATGATGCTGATTGTGATGGAAATAGAAGAGTGTTAAATGAAGAGACTTTAGGAGATAATAGAAGTACTAGAACTGCGAGGCCCTGAACAGTGCTGTGCACATAGTCCATTGATAGGGCACCCAAAGTTTATCTATAAGGAAATAAGGAGCTTGCATTGGATTGAAATCATCATATGGAACTTTTTTCGAACAGGTTTTGCTACCAACAAGAACAAATCCACTGAACTAAATGATATTTTTAAGAGCACAGATGATTTTGCTTACTGCCCCCCTCAGCTCTGGTTTAGAATATTCAGTAGAATCATTGGAAAGGATTCTTTAATAATGGTTCAATAATGACAACATTAACAGTAGCAATTGCTACCATGGCTACTGAGCTAACTGCTCTACCTGTTTGAGTTAATTGAATCCCCACAGCTATCTTCTGAGTGAGGTGCTATCATGGCCATCCTATGGTTGAGGTTCATAGACTTTAAGTAACTTGCTCCATGTCCTGTAGATGCTAAGCCCAATTTTGTCTGACTTTAAAGCATTTTCTCTTCTGCAGCATTTCCACTTTCAAACATGACTCTGATAGTAAGCAGTTTGAACGTGAGAATCGATTTACAGTACAAGCAAAGGGCAGTAAAAATGTTATGGCTTTTCATAAAAAGCAGAATGGAGGTGCTTATATAGAAGTCACTTTGTTGTTTTTGATAATGTTATGTAGAGAGCCTTTACTTTTTGTGATTACTTTGCTTTTCTGCAAAAATCCTTTCAGTTGCAGGCTGTTACTTTGCTTGCATGGCCAACTGCAGATCAAATTCAACCCACTTACGGGAAATTCCTGGGTCACTAGATTGCTCCAGGCACTGTGTAAGTTACATCCTTGTTTGCTATCCAGTGGTTGTTTGGGACATCTACCAGTGCTGAAGGATGGAAGTAGGTTTGCAATGATAGAAAAAGGAATAGTAAGGATAAACAATAAGACATCCCTTCCAAATTAAAGAACATTGCCTCCTGACCAGCCCTGGCCACTAAGAAAGCACAGAGGAAGTGACAAGCAAGAATGGGCAGACTTAGCAAAATCTATGGTGTGGGATCCCTGCTAGTCTTGAGGACGATGTTGCTACTTGGTGCTAGAAGAAACTTTTACTTTCCCAGCAAATTCCAAGAAAAGTTTAACCCACATGGTTTAGAATCTAAGATCATTGGTGGCTTTTATGATCAGTTGGTGTCATTAAGAGAGAAGTAACACAAGGAGATTAAGACAATGTTGTCTTTTGCTGGATACCTTTAGTTGGAATACCACCGTTCTTTAGAAGATGACTTTCCATGCCCCACCACTTAAGCATCCATCTTGCTTGTGGTTATTTTGTTCTGGGATAAATGTGTATTCAGCTTTTCCGGTGTCCAAACTTAAGCACAAAGCATGTGCTGACACCAGGAAATTTAATGCCTAGATGTATCCACATGGATACCTATCTTCAGTTACTAACAAACACAGTCTGACCACATACTCCAAATATGTATCTATGTATAAGATTAGAATTCTTGGTTGTGTTCACTGTGCCATGGAAAGCCAACCTTCTACAGACTTATAGGGGGAAGGAGAATGTCCTATTGTCACCAACTGAGGTGCATCTTTGACCATAAAATGTGTCGCTTCTGTGACTTGATATTGTCTTGAGTACTATAAGTCTCTAACTCATATGTTAATGACATATTAATGCCAGTCCTGGTGCTTTTTGTAAAATTGTAAGTGAGAGAGGAGAGTCCTTTGTGGATAACACACTGACACACGCACACACACATGCATATATACATATAGTTATATATCTGAGGTTGCTTTGTGAAGGCACTAGATGGGCTAGTTTTTGAATGTGTAGATGGAATCCAGTAGAGTTGTTATTAAAAGTAATTCATTCAAATAGACCTTGTTGTATGATTGGCCCAGGCTACTTTTCTGACCCCTCACAAACTCTTTTAGAGCCCCATCTGGAGCCAGTACTAACTCACCATGTTTATAACCCTTGAAGGGCCATCTCTAAGGTGTCATGGCTCCTGGCAACAATTCCTTTAGAGAAAGAAAAGAATTACCTTCAATATATCACTGCTTATTGCCAATTGCTTTTAATTTATCTCACATTTCTTCTTTAAGCAACCTATTTTGCGTGTGCATACTTGTATATATGGGTGTGTACACACATTTGGAGGCCAGATGTCGACACTGAGTGTCTTTCACAATCACTTTCCATCTTATTTTTAGGGATAGAATCTTTCACTGAAGCCAAAGCTGTCCAATTTGGCTAGCATGGCTGGCCGAAAGCTTGAGGAATCTACCTGTGTCTACCAGATGCATACTTCCCTGCCCAGGTGTTTTCATGTCTGCTGGGTTTGAAGTTGGGTCTTCATGTTTGTGGTTCTATAGGCCAGGTGTATACCCTGCATGCCAGGTTTGAACTTGGGTCCTCATATGTAGCTCAGGTGTCTACATGCATGCTGGGTTTCAGCTTTGAATGTTCATGTTTGTGTTTGTATAGCAAGCACATTACTCTTTGACCTATCTCATATTTAAGATTGCCAGTTATTTGTTTGTTTATTAGAAACACAGTTTCTCCATGTAGCCCATTCTAGCTTTGAACCCATTATATCACCAAGACTGGTTTCAAACTCATGAGAATCCTACTGCCTCAGTCTCCAGAGTTCTGAGAATGCAGACAGGAACTACCATATTTGGTTGGTCACTTTTTTTTTAAAGGTTTTTCATTTAAATTCTAATGTATTAGCTAGTACTTTTGTTTGATAATAGAATTGTTAAGCTAAAATCCACATATCATATGATCACGCAATAAAGCATAGACCTCAACCTGGGAATGATTGCCTGCGTGATGTGGGCCAGATGACAGAGTAAAAAACTGTATCAACAACAATAAGAACAACAAAAAAATTGAAGTCGTTTTCTTCATGAGTGCAGTAACTGTTTAGCCACCCATGTTCCAGTAATAACTCCCCACCCATTCTTATGCAAGGGACCCCAATTAAACTTGTAGGCCATTCCTCTCCCCAAAAGTAGACATGAAGAGGGATCAAAAAAGTGTTCCATGAGAGCAAGGGACATTAGGAGAAAGTATTAAGGATTGCTGAATATGATTAGAATATAATGCATGTGTAAATTTATAAAAAGTAAATATTTTCACAGTCAGCTATTGGATGGATCACAGGGTCCCCAATTGAGGAGCTAGAGAAAGTACCCAAAGAGCTAAAGGGAACTGCAACCCTATAGGTGGAACAACAATATGAACTAACCAGGTCCCCCCCCCCCCGCCCCCAGAGCTCTTGTCTCTAGCTGCATATGTATCAAAAGATGGCCTAGTCGGCCATCACTGGAAAGAGAGGCCCATTGGTCATGCAAACTTTATATTCCCCAGTACAGGGGAACGCCAGGGCCAAAAAGTGAGAGTGGGTGGGTAGGGGAGTGGGAGGGAGGGTATGGGGGACTTTTGGGATAGCATTGGAAATGTTTATGAGGAAAATACCTAATAAAAAATATTAAAAAAGAAAAAAAAAGAACTCTAAGCCTAAAAAAAAAAGTAAATATTTTAAAACTAATAAAAAAGAGGTGTATAATCCAGTGATTTCTGCCATCATTACAGTCAACTAGGACACATTTTTATTACATGTCCTGCAAGGAACGCGCATACCCATCAGCAACTACTTCCTATACTGTCCTGAATACTCAGGCAAACGTGGATCTCTGTGTGATTTACCTGTTCTGGACTTTTCAGATAAATGAAATCATAATATACATGGCTTTTGGTGATTTTTCCTTATAGTATAGTGTTCATTAATGCCGAAGCATGTTTTTGGACTTTATTTTTGTTGTTGTTAAATACTATGTCATGGTTTGAGTAAACCACATATATCTACTCACAGCTGGATGTTGCTAATATTTCATCTAGATAGTGGTGTTTCAGATAACAGGGACACTCTTGGCCTCTGTCCTGTTCCCAGTTGTGTTTGGTGTGTGTCTCACAGCCATGAGTAATCATACACTTGTTGGACGATTGGCTATTGGTCACTGTGGCACTCTGTTCGCTGCCTGTGACGTGTATAAGTTTGAGTTCATTTCTTGTTCTCTGAAGGTTATAATGGGATTATTTACAATACTGTTTTCTCTATTTGTGAGTTCTCTCAATGACTAAGTGGCTCCTCCTCTCTGTTCAGCCTCCAGATGACTCAGACTTGCGGTCAGTCAGAACAAACGAAAACAAAGGCCAAGGAAAAGATGGTATGTTGGACTTGTACTCCTGGTTGTCTTTTTAATTACTGTAATAAATACTTACAACTCTAACATATTCCCTTCAATTCTACTGAGAAACTTCTATGAAAGTACTAATGTAATGAATGATTTTGAATAGAGTTGGCCCTTTATCATTTTTCCCATCTGATCTCAATGTACATATACATCTTCATGAATGCTTATCATATTCACAGTGGCATGCAGAGCTTTTTGCTTCATTCAGCATACTCAAGAATTATTCCTGGCTAATAACATTTTACAGATGAAAGACCTGACTTGGAAAGCCATGCTTCCCACACCATGCCTCTGGACTGTGGAGTTAGTGCCCTGTTCATGAAAAAGCTCTAAATTCATAAATGGTTTTGTTTTCAGAAATTTTAGAGAAACCTATAAGAAAAAGAGATTATCTTTTAAAAAATGAATTACAATTCTCCTTTTCATGCATTTCACATTAAACATTTATTTCAGAGATGAATTAGAAATCAAAATGAATACAAAGATTCTATTAAGCACCATGGAGAAAAAGTTTACCGTTCTTGTGTTTATAAGAAGGGAAAGCATTCTTAGTTCAGGCTTAAAACATGAGTCTACTAGCTACTTAAACACTGACACAGATGAACTGTGCATTTACATTCTCAACTTAGTATCTGAGGTATTTGTACATCACTGTATGGCCTTGGGCTTTCAAGTAGCAGGGTGAAGGAATGGCTGTCAGATAAACTAGAGGCCCTAAGAGCATTCCGAACCTTTGTCTAGAAATCCCTCTTTAGGACAGAGGTATATGAGGAGGTTTAGAAATCTGAGAACATGTCTAACATCTTTGTTTATTTAGAATTTTCTCAGTACTTCTCTCCTGTATCACCACATAAAAAAATAACAGCATACACACATCATGAGTGTGAGCACACATACATATATGAGCACCACATTTCTGAGTACACACACACACACACACACCACACTCACCCCTATGAAAACACTCTTTTCTGTCTCTTCTGTGGAGCCCTCTGTAGCAACATGTGCTGTATCAGAATGAACCACTGTGTATCAGTATTTCCCCCTGTCTGTGTGCCAGCAGACACTGAAGTGGCACGCAGGCTGGCAGCGCCAGACTTAGCCTGCTGGAGAGCTGGGTCCTCAGAGACACAGACAGATCTTTTGTGCCAGTGTCAATATGCTTTGGAGAAGAGTGACTGCCAGTTGCTTAACAGATATTGAGGAGAACATTGTCCTTTCTTCGTGTTTCCGTCTCTTGCCAGACATCATAATGTAGGCTATAGCAACAAAGGTTCTGTGAGACAAGTCTGTTATATGAGCGCTCTCAGGCTGAGATTGCAGTGGGCAAGAGAGATGTGACAACTTGTAGCCCGATTTATATCTGTTTCTGCTGGAAGGGTAAACAGTAGGAAGCAAGCTGCCAGGCAAGTCACCAGGTAGCTATTGCTACATCAGTTTGGGACAGGGCCCACTCGTTTGCTTATCATGAACTAATGGCGTTTCAAGCACTTTGGAAAGTTCAGAAAGAAATTGTCCTAGATTTATGCCAGTCTTTGTTGTTGTGATAAAACTATTCAAAAGCAGCTCAAGGGAAGGAAGCCCTTATTTGGCTTGCATGTGACACAGTCCATCATCCAGGGAAGCCAAGGCAGGACCACAAGCAGAGACCAGAGGGGGATGGTGTGGTTTTTGTCTTCCTCCCAGGATCAGAGGAAGCTATGTTTCTTATTCAAGTTGGGGACACCTACCAAGGGATTGTACTGCCAACAGTAGGCTGAATCCCCCACATCCATTAGCAGTCAAGGAAATGTTCCACAGGCCAACCTGATAGAGGCAATTCCTCAATTCAGGTTTCCTCTTCCCAAGTGTGTTAAGTTGACAATTAAGGTTAGCCATCACCTATAGGCAAGGAAACATTATCCGGAGATTGTAAAGCCAGGCTGGTTCTGGTTAAATCTGAAAACACCAGTGTCTAATGTAAATGTTTTATCTATACTTGACTTTTTATTCATCCAGAAGTACGTGTTTGAGGGCTGGAGAGGTGGCTTCAGCAGTTAGGAGCACCCTGGTTCCATTGACTGGACCCACAACCATCTGTAACAACAGTTCCATGGAGTCGTCTGGTCTCTTCAGCGCACTGCATACATGTGGTGCACAGGCAAACACACACAAAACACCAATACAAATAAAATTAAAATAGACCTTTAAAAAGAATTTCAAATTAAAAACTAGTAGACTTTGAATGCTGCAAGTACTGTCACATTTCACATTAATCTACATTCTTCACTTTTCATAAAACTACACACCTCTATGAAAGGCCCGTTACTTGTACTTATTTATATATATTAATTAATATTTACCATTTTTCATAGTGATCTATATACTTTTAATTTGTATTTCTATGAGAGAAGAAAAGTATTTTTTTTTAAAAAATAGATATTTCTATTATTTTGGATAACTGGACAAAATTTTTTTAAAGGAATTATATAACTTAGACTTGTTGCCTTCCTCAAAATCAGAAAGGACTGGGGGATGGTTCAATCACTAACGAGCTTGCAAGTAAAATGCTGCCCTTACAAGCATATGAGCACTTGTGTAAGGTTCCCACAGACTATATAGAAAAGCCAGATATACACAATGCTCCACATACATGTGTACATATGTGTGAGTCCATGTGCACAAATGAATGGATACATATAAACATAGAAAAGAGGAAATTGGACTATAGAAATTATATGCACTGGGAAGGCCTAGACGTGTGGGTCCCTAGGTTTGCTACCGGCTATTAATTAAACTCTAGGCCAGTGACCCCAGGACACTTGTCCCAAGAGTAAAGCAGACAGAGGTGAATGACATTCAGGTTTTCCTCTAACCTCCACGCACATGTGCACACATCTGTGAGTCTACTCATGCTAGCCCCTGTATTCGAGCATACACACCCAGACACACACACACACACACACACACACACACACACACACACACACAAGGATACTAGAGTAAAGAAATTATATTATGTACACTTGTGGGCTTAACAGGCAAGGAATTCATCCTTTAACTTCTCCGTATGGGTATGATGGAGCCAGCATTTGTCTTAGCCACATCGCTGTCTATCTCTAGCAGCGACCACTGTCACCCACAGTTATTTTCTCTGTCCCCTCCCTGAACTTGGTTTCGCATTTGAACTGCGGTTTGCACAGTTTGTGCTTTTTGTTCTCGTTGCCCTGTTTTCTGGAGGAAATCAATTTGTTTTAAGTGTGTTCTGCATGACTCCAGTTTGGATTCAGCACAGCATGTTTATTTTGGTCTGCACGAGGAGGGTATGATTATTGTAACTGACATCGAAGCATTGAAGAGAATCATTTCTAAATTCTTGTCCACTGACATCCAGCAGCTGAAAGTAGCTTCTAATTTACAAAAATGGCTAATCATTTTTTTTTCATTGAATGGTTTCCTAGGAAACCAATAATGTATTCACAGCAAAACATATAACCATATAAACTAATGGGAAAATAAAATTAGTATTTGTTTTGACATTTACGATACTTTAAAAATTAATCATAAAAGTTATTAAGTATTCTACTTAAAATTGTCACAGACTATTGAAAAACATAGATGGGAGCAGATAATACCATCACTGAGTTTTCTACTTGACGTGGGCACATGTTTGCATGCTCGCCTAACTAAAAGCTTGCCTGAAAGCCAGCTAAGCTGGCTCACACTGAAAATCTAGGCTTTCTGTAGGTTTCACCTTTGCTATAGAGAGGCATTTAAACAAAGGCAAGCCCTTACTGAGCCCCATGTGGCTGTGCTGCAGCACGGTCATGAAGCTGGCTCTGCTCCATAGTCGGGATGAACAAAATGGGATTCATATCTAATTCTTAATTCTATTTTGATTGGAACAAAAGGATTTTTTAAAATGTTTTATTAAGCATTGACAAAAATTGTTCTGAGCAGTGGCCTTTAAATGATATATATATACCCCTGGATTTCTGACATGTATTTATTACATGTTTAAAACTAATTGCGTCTTGTATCTTTTTGTCTTACAGTGTGCAATATTAGTAGGCAAACAAACAAAGCACTGGGTTTGGTTTTGGTTTTGGTTTTGTTTTGTTTTGGTTTGTTTGAGACAAGGTTTTCGTTTTGCTCAGCCAGCAAAGTAAATCACTGTTTGGATTGGAAGCAAGAACAAATCATTCTCAGGTGTGAGTTTACTTATTTATTTGGGGTTTATTAATTTTGTTTGTTCACGATTGTGAATTACATACTGTGTATCAGTATGCCTACTATTATTGTGTATATGTATGGTGCATGTGTGTGTGTAAATGTACATGCTGCCGTGCACATGTGGAGGTCAGAAAACAACTTTCTTGAGTTATTTACTCTTGTGAACACGTATGATGCGTGTGTGTGTTTGCGTATGTCTGTGTAGACATGCAAATGCTATCATCCACATGTGGAGGTCAGAGAACAACTTTCCTGACATAGTTCTCTCCTACCCCTCGCTGTCCGATCCAGGGAAGGAACTTGGCTTATGAGGCTTGCATGGCAACGCCTTTGCTCTCTCAGCCACCTGGCCAGCCCTACTTTTGTGTTTGGAGACAGATTATCCTAGCCCCTGTGGCCTCAGAGTCACCATGTAGTTGAAGATGACCTTGAATTCTTGATTTCTTAGCTTCCCTCCTCAGTGCTGGAGTCACAGGGATGAGCCACCATGACAGGCTCTCTCTTTTCAGTTCATGGCATCTTATTATAAATTATTATAAATCAGTGTTTGGTAATGGAAAGCAATACCAGTGTTCATGCTAGCAGTTTTCTAAAGTGAGTTGTAAGAAAAGAGAAAAATTTACCAAGGCAATTTGGAAGTGTGTTCTTCCTTCCCAGTAGCTGTTGTTTTTATCAAAGAAAAAATTTCAACATTAATTACTTCCTAGAGGATCAGCAGCAAACAAAATAAAAAGGACCAAATAAAAATTTGAAACTGCTGATGGCAAATACCCACAGCTTCTTTGACTCACACTGGAAGAGGCTTCTATGCTCTTTAATAAAATCAGGTACAAAACCTGTTGGTTCTTGTACCAGGCACCTCCAGAGCCCACTTTCGGAGTGATGAGTTGTTGGCATCAGCTGTTGTTTTGGAATTTTTACCATGCTTCATAGGTAACATTCCAGGGCATGGAGGAGGCCTGCTCTGAGATGTATTCCACTCTGAAGAAGGTTTAGGAAAGGCACAAGGCAGAGATACAATGTAGTGCCTCTCTCTCTCTCTTGCTTTTAGCTCCTCAGTTCAGAATGAAGCAGTGGCTGCCTCTACTAACCTTTATGAGACTTTCCACTGAGTTTGATGTCTTCTGGTAGTCTTTTGAATTTATACCCAGTCTAAAAACTGTGACCACAAAGAATTCCCAGTTGGACCCTGGTTTATCAATCACTTCTCAGCTTTTACACCATGAACCAGTGTTATAATCCCTTGAGTAAACATTTTGTTATCAAAATGACAGTAAATTGTTGCCTAGAGAAATGAATATTCTTCCCAAAGTTCTGTTTAATATATTGGAAGTTTTTAAAATAAAAGGCATGCAGTTGAATTGTCTTTTTTTCTCCTAGATCAGCCATCTAGTGGGGCTGTCGATAGCAAGGAGCAGATCTCACGGGTGCCTGAGGACACACCTGCCTCTGAAACAGACATCAATCTGGAGGTGTCATTTGCGGAGCAAGCTGTCAATCAGAAAGAGTTCAGTAAGGAGAGGACGCAGAAGATCAGCAGCAACGACTCTTTGCCCGTATGTAGTGCACATTCAGATGGCTCTAAAAGAATTTCTGTTTTGGTTTTTCGAGACAGAGTTTCTCTGTATAGCCCTGGCTGTCCTGGAACTCACTTTGTAAACCAGGCTGGCCTTGAACTCAGAAATCTGCCTGCCTCTGCCTCCCAAGTGCTGGGATTAAAGGCATGCACCACCACGCCTGGCAAGAATTTCTTTTTTGCAAACTTTGTAGTTTTAAAATTTACAACCCACAGAAAAGTTGGTGGCATAACATTCCCATCAACAGCTGATTGAACAGTTGTTAATGTTTTTCTAACCTTTCCTTCTACATCTATTTAATAGATATACATTCATTTGCATTTTGAGATTTTTTTTTCAAGGCAATTTGAAATAGAGTTGGAGATGGAGAGATGGCTCAGTGATTAAGAACAGTGGCGGTTCTTTGAGGATCTTCATTTGATTCCCAGTACTCACAGGGAGATTCATAATCAGGGCTACAGTTTCAAGAAATTAAATGCCCTCTTCTGTTTTCTGTGGCACCAGGCATACACATAAAGAGATGCACAGACATACATGCAGCCAAAACACCCTTAGACACATAAAAAATAAATATTAAATAAATGAGTAAAGGCTAAAGTGTTGAGATGGAAGAAGTTAGATACTAAAGTTGTAGTTAATATTTAACCAGACAGGAAAACTGGCAATTTTGATATGAGCTTCTTATTTCTACACACCCCATTAAGATATGAAGAGGGAGTATACATTGCATTAGTTTTCTTATATTTCTTGGTTCCTTAAATTGAGAATTTCCTTTTTTTAACATTTTTTAAAAGAGTTCATAACACTAGGAAAATTGTCTGGTCATTTCATCATGATTAGATACAGGCTAAACATTAAGCCAAAACTGCTATGTGTCTGGAGGGATACAGGCTTCTCTTTGGTTTGGAGGCTTTGTCAATACGTTGGCTAACCAAGATGCCCCCCCCTCTTCTCATGTTGTGAAGACACCTTCCTTCTCTACAGTGTATGCTAGATTAGTCCTTGAAATGGGGCCGTCCTATCTTATATCTCACTATGCAATAGTTTGGTGTCCACGCTACCCTTTTCCCGAACAATATTTAAGCTGAGCTTTGAGATACATTGATTGGCTAATCCTGTTGTCCCTCCTAAGTTAATTGGCAGCCCTCCTACTCCTTTCAGCTTTCCATACCTCTACCTGCTGACTTTCTCCATTAAGCATTGTATAGATGCTAGAATTTGTCTTTGATGGCCACCTTGCGCAGTGGGACCCTGCTGCTGGTTCCTCTGCTGTTTCATGGTGTGCTCCTCATTCCATCCCTTCTTAATTTCCTGGTGTAGCATGCTCCAGGATCAGTTTGTCACTTTCTACCTCTTAGACATGAAAGCAGCTGGATTTCGAAGAAACGGATTTCTTTTAGGGAATGGTATTTAGGACCTGCGCCTTCTGGGCAGAGTGTTCTCTATGCAAATTTTGTTCCTATACTTTAAAGCAAAGGCAAAAAAAAAAAAAAAAAAAAAAAGAGTAATATAAGAAAGTTCTAAATACTTACCAAACAGCCTCATCGTCGCTAACATGGCCACCTCTGTAACTCTGTCCACTTCCCTTTTCTGTGTTATTTTGAAACACGTGTCTGAATTTTGTTTATCATCTGTAAAGGTTTGTATTGCTCAAAACAAAACAAAACAAAACAACAAAAGAGAATCAGAGGTTTTAAAAAACTGCACACTGTGTAGTCATTGCTATACCTCTAAAATGTTAACAAGTTTTAATCTCAGATACTCAAGCTTTCAAATTTCAAATTTTATCTCAGTTATCACGAGTTTCTACAGTTTGAGAGCCAGGCTCCAAAAGAAACCTACTGGGTTTGGTTGATATGCCATTTAGAGTGTCTGACTTTCTTCATGTTCCCCTATCCTTCTGTTCCTCTATGTCCTCTTCTGCTTTCCCATTCTGTCTCTCTTTCCTTTCTGTGTCTGTGTCTGTGTCTGTGTCTGTGTCTGTGTCTGTGTCTGTGTCTGTGTCTGTGTCTGTGTCTGTGTCTGTGTCTGTGTCTGTGCCTGTCTCTGTCTCTGTCTCTCTCATTTTACTACTTATTCATTTTCTACTTGCCTGTCTTTTGTTGTTCTAGGCTCCCTCACTTCTTTAAACTTTCTTTTTTTTCTTGTCACATGCATATGCATATTGCACATGTGTGTGCATGCCCATGTGTGTGTAGGTATATGCATATGTGTACAGGTGTGTGCATGTGCGTGTGGAGGCCTGAATATATTTGTTGTTGTTGTTTTGGCTTTGTTTTTGTTTTTTCTAGACAAGGTTTCTCTGTGTAGCCCTGCCTATCCTGGAACTCATTGTGGAGACCAGGTGGACTTCAAAATCAGAGATTCATCTGCCCCTGCCTCCCAGAGTGATTCGATTAAATGCAAGAGCTACCACTGCCCATTAGAAGTCTTTAAATCTTTCTTTGTCCTTAGCTTTTGCTGGTAAAGGATGTTTAAGTCAAGCCCCAGCTGAAGCAGCTAATCTGGTTACCTATCTTGCTGGAAAGATCTCCTGTCTCAGTCTTCAGGAGCTTGGATTTTAAGAAAGTCCTCATACCCTCTCTCTAGATCTTCTGGTCCCCTTTCTTGTTTAGAAAGCACTTTCCCTCCTGTGCCATGTCCCAGCCCTGTCAGTCAGTGTTTATTGAAAGAACCTTGTTAAATTCAGGTGAGTCTCACCCTCTGACTCCTTTTGTCCACACAGTATAGTTTCATATCTTCTATGTGTTTATAAACTAGTTGATATCAGTTATACTAGATTTGGGTTCCTGGGTTTGATTTGATCTAGATACTTTATATATGTGGTCACATGCTCTCTATCAACAAGTATCTGTTTATCTTTTTTGTGTAATTAAAGCTTTGGTTCAGAGCCATCCCTGACTCCATTAATTTATTAATGATCCAAAAAGATGATGTTCTTCTAGTATTTTCTTCTTTTTCATTTATTATCCTGGATGTTTCCTTTAAGAAAACAATTATCAAGATGGTTTGGTTTTCTATTTATGTACGTTTTCAATTTTTATTTTTGCTTCTCTGGCTTCTGTTACCAGTGACCAATTCATGTTTGTGTGTGTTTATAAAAACGGTCTCTTAATCCATAAATTCATACATGTTTAATGATACCATGGGAAAATATCTCTGGACTTATCTAATGTATTTTCTGCTCAAGACTTAAAAGTATCTCCATTAGCAAGCATCCCTAGTCCTGTGAAGTAGAAGTTGACACCTCTGCCTTGGCCACTATACTGTGAGTGTTCAGGTGTCTGGGCTGGTTTTCAATTGGGAAACCTGTTCCATGGAGATGTAGGTTTCTATCTTCTTTTCTCCAATGCTGAGAAGCATAGCTCTTAGAAAATGGCAGCTGACAGTGTGTGTACTGTCACAAACACCCTTGCTTGTTTATTATGCATTAATATGAAACATGAGAATGAGAATGCCAGAGCTGGCCGTACTCTGTGTGAGTGCTTCAGAATGCTTTAAACTTCCATTCCTCCAGCCATGTGTGGCCTTGTATATGTCCCAAAGGGGACTTGATACAGTAAAGCTCTGAACTGTAGCTTTTTAAGGGAGATTATTCTCTGCATGATTGGGTTAATTTGCTTTGGTTTATTCTCAATATTTAAAGTTTGCTTTTTTTTTCCAAACTATTTTATTTTCTAAGAGTATGAAATAGTTGTATGACCCAAAAGACAAATATAAATCAAAGTAAAATAATTGTAGCTTCAATCTTTGACTGACCATCCTGTTTAGGCCCTCTTTTATATATATATATATATATATATATATATATATATATATATATATAACTCTTTGGATTTATTTATTTTAACATAATTATTTATACTTTTATGTGATGAGTGTTTTGTTTGCATGCATGTATGTGTACACCATGTGTATGCCTGGTGCCCACACAGGTCAGAAGAGGGTGTCAGATCCCCTGGAGCTGGAGTTACAGATGAGTATGAGCCACCATGCGGGTGCTGAAAACCAAATCTGCATCCATTGCAGAGATAGATACCAAGTGCGCTTCACCAGAGCCATTTCCCTCGCCCCAGAGCTCTTTTTATTTTACTGTTCTGTTTTATCTGGTTTCCTACAAACAATTGCTCACTGCTCATGCTTTTCTCTGTCTTGGTTCTATTTTATTTTATTTTATTTTATTTTATTTTATTTTATTATCTTAACATTGTCAGGGCTCCTAAGATGATAATGCAAAAATCCTTTCCATTTCTTTTTCTGCATGTTCTCTTCTCTACCGTGAGGCTGAATCATGGTTTCTTGATTGGTTCTTAGTGACAGGCATGGGGTTATTTCCAAACTTTCTCATAAATTTAAAGGGATCGGTTTTCAGGGCTTAGTGGGGAAAGTAGAGGAGTTTTTTAAAATGCTTGCATAAAGTAATGATCCCCACCCCTGATGCTCCCTAAAAAGAGCAGAACTGTCAGTGTGGCAGAGTCCTTATCATAGAGGATGGAAAGCCCTGAGCTACCAGAGGGGAGAATCTAACTAAACAAAATAAAGGTGTTAACGGTTTTTCCATTGCCACCCTGAACAATGAAATAAACTATGTTTAATCTTCGTGTGAGGGTTTTAGAAATAAAGTCCCATCTCCCATTTATTTTTTTCTACCCACTTACTTTGTATTTGACTCCCTTCTTGATGTGTGCCTGTTGTGCCAAGCTATGAAATACCTCTTCCTTATCCACCTTGTGTTGTTTCATGCTTACCTGGGAAACCCTCATCTGTCTCAGAAGAGCTCACCTTTCATCTCAGTTTGGCTGGACTCTCAACTCGGTCCATCAGATACTTGAAAGTGCCTTTTTGTTGATCAGTACCATACTTGTGGCGACTGTCAATCATCTGTGCATTTGGTTTTCACCTGCACGCACCTGTTCTCTGTAAGCATGGTTCAGAAATGCCTTCTATGTGTGGGCATGCAGTATAGGTCCCACAAGTCCTTATCATGGTTGGTGAAGTAACTGTTTGCTGGTGCCACACTAATCATGTGTCTAAACAGATAGAACCTTAAGTTCCAATTTGTCACTACACTTCTCTTCCCCTGTAAGTAAAATGCTATACAAAATGAGCTGCTCTCTGGTGACCTCATTTCTTACCCTCTTCCCTTTTCGGGCAACACTAGGCAGCCTTTGTAAATTCTTTATGGGCTCACAGTGGACTCACGTTTCTTCTCTTACACTTGGAGATCATGTTTAATATCAGGGTACAGCCGTTTGCAAACTCAGCTACATGTCCAGCAATGATACCTGTCGCTCATTCCTAGAGAGACCTTTGTGAGGTAGATACTAGTTTCTAAATGTGCAAGTAAGTTAGGTGATGAGGCATGCTGGAGCCTGGCTTTGTGAGCAAGTACTGCTCTTAACTTCCAACTTGAAGCTGGAGTGGGAGTGGTTGATGAGAAAAAGAGTCAAGTTCAATGTTACTGTTAAAGTCTAAGTGAGGCATTGCCATCACCTGCCATGCTGCACAGCCTGCAAGAGAAGGGTCCAGTTGGGGAGAACTCCCTCATCAATTTATGTTGTCCAGAAGCCCTGACAAACTTATGCATTCTGAAAATGTTTCCTTCTACTTCTTTTTTAAAAAGACATTATTAAAAATATATATTATTCCAGAGGTAAGGCACTTTACTCTTACTGAAACTTCACTGTTTCCTCGTAGCAAAGGAACTCTGAATCTTTCAGTCTACTAAACACACACACACACAAATAAAATGACAGAAAACTTCATAAATATTTAAAACAGCCTCTATGAATTAAACATTGGGATAAAGAGCCAACTTCTTTATTAAGCACAATGTTTAAATAAATAAATAAGCAAGCCCGTGACATATATTGCTAGGTAAATGAAATGTTTGTACTAATAACATTTCAGGTTTCTCTAAACATTTACCTTGGATAATACTTTTATGTAATTATATTACATGGCTTATTAGACCCAAAGCAAGTGAATTTAATGAAACACTTGAACTGTTGTTTTTTAAATGTGTAAATGAATAGGTAGAGTTGGTTCAGCTGGTCTGAAATCAAAGCCATTAATAGAAGCACAGAACTGTGTGTGAGAAAAATGGGGTGTGTCTTTTGTGGGTGCTGATGTGGCTTAGGGACAGGTGCTTGTCCAGCATGTGCAAGGCCCAACATTGCTTTTAACAAACAAAAGCTTATAAAATGTGACAGATCATCAGGGAATGTAGAACATTAGAGTGGAGAATGCAAGGTAGAGGGGCACCCAGCTAAAAGGAATGGCTTAGTGGAGGCAGGGGGATTTTGAATGTGTATCCTGTCTGGGCTGCAAGGAGACCCTGTCTTAAACAAAACAAAACAAACCCAAACCCAAACCAACAGAAGGACACTACTGGTGAAGCCATCCTGTCTGTGTCAGGTGTGGTGGCATTCGTTCACTAGACTATGACAAAGCACCTTAAGGCAAAGACTGGAGAGGTGATCAGGATGTAGCCCTGCTCCAAGTGGCTCACTCCATCAACTTAGACCATCTCTACCTGCCTGGTGGGTGAGGAAGTGGAACAGTACAGCAATGCTGCCTGATTGGGCAGTCAGATGATGATGTCATCCACGTGGCCTTGCTCACAACTTCCTAAAAGCCTGTTTCCCCACTTAGAATATGCCCCATTCTTACTCCAGGAGAACTTTATGCAGAATATAGTGAGATACCATCTAACAAATATGAGTATTTCTCTAATTTTTTCTTCCTGGGCCATAACATGCATGGAAAAACAAACAAAAACCATTTTAAAATTTTTTTAAAATTCACTGAAAAAAGAAAAAACCAACCAGAGTAGTAGATTAGGCATGGAGGCACAGGACTGCATCTTAACACTTTGATGGAGAAGCCTGTGGGGATCAGAAGTTAAAGGCAGTCTTGGCTCTACGGGAGATTTGAAGACAAGCTTTGGCTATATAAGAGACCATGTCTCAAAAATCCCATATATTTGGTGTAAATATATGGTGTGTGTGTGTGTGTGTGTGTGTGTGCGTGCGCGTGTGCTGTGTGTGTGTCTCTCTGTGTGTGTCTCTGTGTGTGTCTCTCTGTGTGTGTGTCTCTGTATGTGTGTGTGTGTGTGTGTGTGTACATACATGTGCACTTAATACTTTCTGAATGCTTACATGCGTCCCTCTACCTGTGAGGCTAGGTAGAAGGATCTATGGTATCTCTACATTTTACAAATGAAGGAATAAGGAATAGACGATGGCATTATATTTATATGTGTTTTTTCTCTCTCTCTTTCCCTCTCCCACTCATTTACCCCCAGTATATCCACTTCCCTTCCATCTGTCTGTCCCTCCTTTCCCTCCTTTCTCCCCTCTGTCTATTTCCTGGGCACTAGGAGATGAGTTTGTCCACCATGCTCTTCCTCTCTACTGCTGTGGACTGAAACCATAAGCAAAGTCAATGTTCTCCCTTAAGTAAGATTTTGCAAACAATTTGCCACAGAGATGAAACCCTAACCCAGCCAGTAGGGAAGAGACAGTCCCCACTGTGTACGGAGGTCACATGAATGAATGCTTAAAATGTCCTTAGACTCTACCTTCTCTAATGGCCCTTACTGTTCTGTTTAATATTCTCAGAGGAAAAGAATGTACTGAGAGGAGGTCAGAAAGACACATTTTCTTTTTTGGTAGACACTCAACCCTCTGGAGTTAAGTGTACTAGAACGGCTACCCAATCTCCAGAAGTTGCTGATGTTAACAATTGCTTTATGTTCGACTAGAAAATGTTTGCTCAGATATTTATCATCTCATAATTCCATTTTGGTCTCCAGATTATTTAAGACATCAAAAACTTTTGTATGCATTAATTAACCTATGGATATAGGCAGCCCTGAAATCATTATGTAACCCATGTTGGCTCAAAACTCACAGAAATCCTCTGGCCTCATCATTCTGAATCCTAGGATTAAAAATGTGTGCTACCATGTCTGGCACTCTTTAGATATTTATTATATCAGAAATTAAAATTTGACTGTGAAACTATATCTCAGTAACACATTATTGTTAACTATTATTGTCATGAATACCTTTTTAAAATCAGAAACAGCTAATTTTTGCATTTTGTATGTTAGAGTATACATGTCAGTTATTTCTGGAAAACTCTATACACCCAAGAGAGAATTGGTGTGGCAAAGAAAGAAAATATGTCTTACTGTATTATTAAGATTAATTTGGGGCTCATAAGCTTGGCCTCTTGGACTAAGGTACCCACAAGATTCCTTCATCCACACTTAGAGAACAGATGATTCAAGTGGAATGTATTGACTGTCCTAAGCGACTCAATGAAGGAATTCAGGGTAATCAAAAAACACTCTTGATGTCATGATTTTTTAACTAAAAAAAACTGGAAAATGATCATTGTTTTATTCAGTAAACATGGTGGGTCTGTAATTTGTATTAAATATGGTTTATTTTGTGTTTTGTTTTCTTATATGTAATTGTTTAATGATAAAGGAGGCTGCGTCATGAGGAGATAAGCTTTGAGGAAGGTCTACCAAACAGTAAATTCACCACTTATAGACCTGTCATCCTGGGTAGCATCTGGGCCTGTGCATGTCCAACAGCACAGCTGTGGTAGCAGCAGACACAATAGTAACTTAGTTGTATTGACAGTTAAAACCTCACAGTGCCCTGAGTGTGGGGACCTTCTCGTTCTCCCTTTCCTCTTTCTCCCTTCCCTCTTTCTCTTTCTCATCCTAATTGACAGAAAGAATAGTTCCTCAGTTGCCCAATCCCATAGCTAGTCAGTAGCTGGAAAACTGATAACCCTCTGGCTCTAAAGTCTAGCTTCTCTCACTCTAATGGTGGCTAGCTTTTCTTTGTCAAGCTTACTGGTTCTTAATGACAATTTAGAGCACATCCTGAATGTGGAGGGTACCTGCAACATCCTAAGTTCACCCTCATGGACACAGCTCTTCTTTCTCTTCCTCCTATTTATTTTTGGCACGTGATCTAACCTCTCTTCCTCTTTGAGCATCCTCTCTTTGTTCCCTGCCTGACACCTATCATTTCTTGCCATAGTTAGAATGCTTTCTCCTTTCATTACAAAAGGGACAAGAAGAGATGGATACTGATAACCTTTATTTTTTTTAATTAATTAATTGCTTTTTTTTTTTTTTAAAGAGTTTCAGACTGCCAAAAGATAAAACAGGTACGACAAGGATTGGAGACTTGGCACCCCAAGACATGAAGAAAGTTTGCTCTCTATCCCTGATTGAACTCACTGCCCTGTATGATGTGTTGGGCTTGGAATTCAAACAACAGAAAGCTGTGAAAATCAAAACCAGAGGTAAAGTTAGAGTTGCTTCCCAGGTAGCAAAAATGGATTTGAGTCTTGTGTGCTATTCTTTGTGGTCCAATGGAACACAAACCAAATAAATTTGAGACTTGAGTATATCTGGAGTTCAAATTCTCAACTACTTTTTTTACAAACCAATAACCAGAAAACGTAGAACCGAAATATTTAATTCCCAGGAAAGTGAATTGAAATTCAAGAAATTATCATGCTCATGGTTTCCTCTTTAGAAAACTGTATGTTTGAAGAGAAGTCTTTGGTAAACCTGTCAGTTTTCAAAACCAGATCTTAGAAAATGGCGTTCAAGGGTTTGCTCTTCAATGGTTGCTTTTGTTATTCCATGATAAAATATGAGATAGTTAACAATCTGCCCCTTTGTTCACTCACATTGTATTTTTTAATAAATTTAGCTTCTTGTTTTTCTGTGCTTATAATGTGCACGTGGGCATGCATGCCCTGCAGTGTGCATCTGAGGTCAGAATAATTCTTGTGAGTCTCTTCTCCTTCCACTATGGGTCCCAGGGATTGAACTCTGGGTTCCTGGATTACACGGCAAGTGCTTTGACCTGGTAAGCATTGACCCTACTCTCTGTGGTTTAAGGTATTTGACCTTTTTTTTTCTCTAGCGAAAGCAATGCTGTGTAAGATGCAGTGCAGTACATTGTTTCATTCTCCATGTGCCATCTCGATATTGCAAGCAGCTTTCTTAATCTAATATAGCCACAGACTAATTCTGATAACATGATAAAGAATACACAGCTTTTTCTTTGTTTCTCTTGGTCTGGGAATCCAGGTAATTTCCTACTGACAACGCTTTTCCTGTTTAAGAATCTCTGCTCTCTTGTTTAACCTTACAGGTGTCTCCTAAAGAGGCACTGGGAATGAGGATTATTGAGTTGCTATGGTAACACGAGCCAAGACAAGTACATGCCTGCTTTAAGTTGTAGAGACAGTTTCTCTGAAGGGAAGAAGTGTACCTTTCCTGTCTTTCCTGTGTGTCTTTGTCAAGGTAGACCATAAAGACTGTTCTCTGCTCAGCTCTCTAGAGTATTTTAGCTTAAGGCTTGCAGTGGTGAATTCCTCAGTTCAGTGGCATTTCTGATTTTCCCCAAGTCCGAGTGAAGAATGAAGACTTTAAATGCTTCTGTCAAAACTCATTATGACACTCTCTCCAATTATACAGCAGGAATACAGTTTGAATAGCTATGACTGCATGCCCAAGATCTTCAAGGGGCTATGGAGGGTTTTGCTGTTTGTTTATTTGTTTGTTTAATTTTTTTATACATTTGTGTTTTCTTCTATGTTGGAGAGAGAAATATTAAAATGTTCTTAAAAATTTGACACCCTTTAAATGAAAACCCAGGAAACATGTAGTTTTTAAAAATACATATAATACTTATCTAAGATACTTTTACTCTGGGTGCTTTGATTCCTTGAACATAGTTCTTTCCTTGATGATCAGAACAAAAGGCAATCTATTATTTTTCAAATGGCTTCTCCGTGTCTAATGTCTGCCCTCACACCACAGGTGAGCCCCTACTCCCCTTTCTCTTGCCCACAGATGAATATTACTTCTTGATTGAATATTATATTCCTAAAGGACAGAGCTCTTACATCTGTGGTAACCCTCAGCCCAGAAGAAGGTTGTAGGTGGGAGTTATGTTCATTTAAAACTTAAGGCATAAGAGATGAGTTTAGAAAATGTATAAATATTATCCATCTTCTCTCTCTCTCTCTCACACACACACACACACACACACATACACACACACACACACACACACACACACACACACAGAGAGAGAGAGAGAGAGAGAGAGAGAGAGAGAGAGAGAGAGAAAGAGACAGACAGACACTTAGCGTGTGCTCAAAGAATTTAAATGTTAACAATGCTAGATACCTACTACAATTTTTGGAAGTTACATTTATAGAACAGGGTTGTAAAATTAGCTGAATTCTCAAAAAACAAATAATTATATGTAACTGTATTGGGGAGTGTTCACTGTCCATTCAGTAAAGAGGGGAGGTGTGTTGATGACTGCTGTTTGATTCTATGACAGAAGTTTTCATTTGACTGCACCTTGTCAACTGTTCAAATAGTTTACATGTCCTGACAGTAGTATATTTGTCTTATGCATCAGTTTGTTCTAATTATTTCAGTGAAGATTTGCAATAATTTGTTCAGATACCTATCCCTCCTGAATTGTTTTAGAGAATAGAGTCATGATTTGTTTTGGCCTGTGTCTACCCAGTTGCTTCATGGTATCACCCCTTAGTATAATAATCTGATCACTAAATGACAATGTAAGAAATCTCAGAAAGGGGGGCAGTGTGGGGAGATGGTTCAGTGGGTAAGAACACTGACTGCTCTTCTGAAGGTCCCGAGTTCAAATCCTAGCAACCTCATGGTGGCTCATAACCAACTGTAATGAGATCTGACACCCTCTTCTGGTGAGTCTGAAGCCAGCTACAGTGTACCTATGTATAATAATAAATAAATCTTAAAAAAAAAGAAATCTCACATTTTCAGTCTTTAATACTGGTTGATGGAAGTGAAGAGCTTTTGTTTTCTTGTTGCAGACTCTGGTCTTTTTGGTATTCCTTTAACGATATTGTTAGAACAAGATCAAAGAAAAGTGCCTGGAACACGAATACCCTTGATCTTTCAAAAAGTAAGTAGGCCTGAACTGGCCAGGGCTACATGAATGTTCTTAGGCTAACAGTGGCATTTTTACACTCAGGCTGCTATAATACAGTTTTCCAATTGGTATGCTGATTTATTTTGTACTTTGATTTCTATTCAGGAAGCGAATTTGTTTCAAGGTCTCATAACTTTTATCTCATGGTGATGCTTTCTGTTATATCACTGTAACTATGATTACCTGGCATCATTTTCCTGTCCTATATTAGCTGCCTTTGTGTAATTGAGATTTCAGATCTATAATACATAGGAGCAAGAAACTGTGTATAAATTCTTCAGGAATTGAATCCTCATGAATATTTCATGCGTGTATGCATTTCTCAAGCTTTCCGATGTGCAGTAGGGATGTCCAACTTAATTTACCAGCGCCTACGTGCAGAGTAGGCAAAGACAGCATAAAGTAGAATTAGAAAATGATTGCTAAACTATCAAGCCATTTCTGGAGTCACCACTCAGTTATTCATAAAAGGATTTTCTGTAGCAATAAAAAGAATTTCAGCTCAACCTCTGAGCCATCATTGTGCAGAACAGATTACATTTAATAACATCTAAGAAAACACAGGTAGGAAGGAAAGCCAAACAGCCATGGACCACCCAAGATCTAGATTCTTTGCACTAGCCTCAGTGTATAGGTTTTTGTAATTTCTAGGGATAGTAGAGATGGGTTTTGAGTTGGGCGACTCAGCCAATCGTAAGGCTTGGTCTATTTGGTGCACACTGTTCTGTTCCCCGTCAGTTACCCATGTTAGCCACTTGCTATCCCACTTCTCTTGCCCATTATCCATTGTTTTTCTTATGCTGAATGGATGGAGTTACTGCACAAAGATAGATTCTAAAGCAGTATCTCTACAGTATCTGCCTTAGGTCAAATCCTGCAGAATCAGTAGAGTCTATGTCTATGTCTCTATCTATCTATACCTATATGTCATAGCTATACCTATATGTCACTGCATCTAAACTTGTATCTAGCATATCTTTTGATGACTATTCTCTAGAGTTGTTCTATCATGGCCTGTTGAACCTGTATCTATATTAATAGTTCATAATAGTTATGCAGATAAGATAAAGAATAGAGACTATACATTCCATTATTCTTTTATATATATATTGAAAAATGGAGTTACAATACTAAGATAGACTCTAAAGCTATATCTCAGCAGTGTCTTCCTTAGGTCAAGTTCTCTAGAATCCATAGAACCTATATCTATCTCTCTAGCTCTATTTACACCTATACCCATATCTCTGTCTATGCTTATACCTATATCTATGTGGAAAGGTTTCTTTTAATGATTTTGTTCATGCAGTTAATGGGATCCAGCAAATCTGCTATATGTGGAACAAGACACCAGGAGAGCTACTTGACCAAGAGTTGATGCTGCAGTCCCGAGGAAGAAAGTTTCTTTGCAAATCTCTGACTTTGCTTTTGCACCTTCACCTGATGGGAGGAGGCGCATCATCCCACAGAGGGTGACCTGCATGCCTTAAACTCTGCAGTTTATATATTGGTCACTTCTAAAAAGATGCTGTCACTAAAGCCTCTAGACTAGTGTTTGCCTGAACCTCTGTGCACTACAGTGCTAACCAGGCAGGCATATCTCATGACATAGAATTAGTATTTCAGTTTTGTTCGTATTAAAAATAAAGAGATGACTAAAGGGTTGACTTCTAGTTAGCTTTCCTCAGTTTGCATTTGCCTTGTGTTTTAATAAAGAAACCAGAGAGATGTGTGAGAAGAAGCATCTTTTGATTCTTCTGCCCTTGAACTTGGTGGAGAGGAAGAAACACCTGATTTTCAGAAACATTTCACTCCCAGAATCCAGAGTGTTCATCTTGAACTTTGAAAGGCCAATTTTCAGCGGGTGACACTAAGCAAAGCTTATCTCATATTAGTTAACTTTAGCTTCTACTGCCCTTGCTTTGCCTTGCCTTTTCTCCTAACCCCTCAAAGGCAAGCAGTGGTTTGTGTTCACTGTGAATAGTGGTTCATTTTAATGGTATAGTTTTCAGAAGAAAAATGTTCACTTTATTTAGAAAGTGCATTTTCTGATCAAATTTTCAAATCCAATGTTGTTGTTGTTGTTGTCCCGATGATTCCCCCAAGTCAGTGTTGTGCCAAAAGAGACTGATTTCATTTCTACTTTATAATTCAGTGTTCACACACACGCATACACATATAAGTATATATATATATATATATATATATATATATATATATATATTTATATGTGTGTGTGTGTGTGCATGTGTGTGTGTAGGAGCACCATTAAAATATCAAACACTGAAGTTTCACCAAATAGCACAATTATGTATAGCTGTTTTTGCCTATTTTAGGTCTTAAAAGTTAAAAGAAAGCTGGAATATATTTCCTGTTAATATAAAAGCTAATAATATAGCTAATTAATAATGTAACTAAAATATGTGATTTTCAAAGTGAGAAATAGGAGATAACACATGGTATTGTTTCAGACAGTATACTTCTATAACTCGATGCTGTGATCCAGCACTAGAGACCGCTAGGAAAGGATTTAAACACAAATTCAGAAATGAATCTCAATTAGCATTTTCAAAGCCATAATTTTCTTCTGTATTTAATAAAAGTAAAAGGTGTAGATGGCTAAAAACTAATTGACTTGAGCAACCTGCATTCAACTGGATGTTTTAATAAAGCATGCAAATATTTTATAAGGTGAAATAAAATGAAAATTGGTCATACACGAAACATTTTAATAGCTGGTGTGAAATACTTTATTGAATGATGTCCTTCTAATTTCAAATAATTCATAATTATTTTTACTTTGAGTTCCTCTGCAGTGGTACTTGAAAAATGTGGTCTAGGAAAATTTGAATTTTAAAAATTGATGTACTTCTTTGGTCAGTGATGCCTCACCTAATAATAGTGTATTCTTAGGAGAATTTGAGATTTTTGAATCTCTTTATATCAGAGGCTTTCCTGGTCAAAACTGATTCCCTGGATAGGGAAAAATAGGTGGTTAGGGAAAAGTCACCAACACTTGAGGACCCACTGCTGAATTTGGTATACCTGATTTGGAATCTATAGGGCAGAGATCCATAATTCTCCCAAGGCCTTGTCCCTAACAGACACTTTTATGTGAAAGGGGCAACAGTGCGCTCTATGTGGTCTATGGAGTGTGAGAAACCATTAACAGAGGGTTCCCTGGAGAAAACATTCACTTTCAAATATTCTTTTGCACCCTGGGGGATTTCATGCCCCAAGTTGCACAGAGAACATTTAACTAAGATTGGAGATGCAGGGAAGCCATGTCTGGGTTTTGTAAAGCAGAAGACTTTTAAGAAGGGGGATGGGCTACAGGACAGAAGCACTTAGTGTCTACCTTGTACTTATGAGGAGGCGGTGGAACCTGATTTTCCTATGCATCCTAGAGGATGCTCTGTCTCTGTAAGCTCCACCCTGTACTGCCCAAGGGATGAGCGACCCAGGTTTTGCAACTGGAAGCTTCCTGACGGGACACACCATTCTTAGTTTCTTCACCGCTTTTTAACAATTTACCTCTGTAATATTGCCTATTTGACTGATTTTATATAGTTTTTAATATTTACTCAGTTTTAAAATTATGTGCCTTTGCATGTGGGTACTTGCATGTGAATGCAGATGTCCACAAAGAACAAAGAGGTCCTGCTGATTCCCCCCACCCCCACCCCACCTGGAGTTACAGGCAATTGTGAGCCACCTAAACAGGAGCCAAGATCTGAACTTGAGTCCTCTGAAAGAGCAGTACATAACCTCTGAGCCATTTCTCCAGCCCCATGGCTACTACATTTTCATTTTAATTTATTTTAGTGGTGTCCTTGAGCTAGATTTGTGCCCATTCCTTGAGTGTTAGTATTACTTAGAAGCGCTGCTTGAAAGCATTTTTTTTAAGTTTGCCACCAGAATCTTAAAACGAATATTAGCAACAGTTTTTTTTTCATATAAAAATATTGTTTCCTGAAACAAATTAAGTACAGTATATAAATGTGCAAATACTGGAATTGCATGGCATTTATTTGATTGCACAATGCATGTTGCTGGAGAAGCAAAATAGTGTTCTGAGTTGCTTTTACACAGTGAACATCTTTTCTCTGATCCTGTGGAGAGTCCCAGCTGTTGTGTGAAATTATACATTCCTTTTACAAAAGAGAAAAAGACAAACCTTTTCAAATTTCAACTCAGGTTTTTGTATGTATAGTTTTGAAGATGCCGGTCCCATAGCACTCAGAATCTCATCAAATCCGATTTGCATGCCATCAGAATCAGCTTTCACTTCTTGCAATGGGGGAACCGATGTTGAGCTGTACCTGTTAACAAAGACTAAGATCAAAATGTTTCTTGGCTTATCTGCAGCTGATTTCTCGAATTGAAGAAGGCAGTCTGGAAACCGAGGGCCTCCTACGGATACCAGGAGCAGCCATGAGAATCAAGGTGACTAAAATGCTTCAGTTCTGTTAATGTGCAATTTTGTTGCTTAATTTTGCTTGTGAATTTTAAAGGCCAACTTAGCCTCCCCATCCTTATTCTTGTTAGCAGAGGCGATAAAATAAAATAATAAAATGTCCGAACTTCCACGTTATCATTTCTCTACACACTCCTTCTGGTTTCTATAAGTTTGTATTTTTCCAGATCCCCACGTCACCTATTATAATCCCTTGAGAACGAGAACATCGTGACTCAGAAGGTAGTAGGGAGCTGGGTGAGACAGAGTCAGGATGAGTAATAGCAACGGAGTTTGGATTTTAAAAGGAGAGGGAACAGAACACTCCAGGTGGGAGCAGAGGAAGGCTCTTGACAGGAGCCGCGCAGTTGGCGGCTTTGACAGAAGGAACAGCTTTGGGTAATTTCTAAGAAGGGCAGTTAAGTGGATTCAACTGTGTCAACTGGTCCACCCGGCCTGTTGTCATAGGCCAGATCGTGGCGCAGCCAGCCCCTTGTAAAGGATTTATTTACAGATGATGTGCTGCTAATGGTTGGTCTCCCTACTCCACTGAACCTTCTGTACCCCTTCTTGCCTCTTTCCCCCATTTAGCGTTAATTTCCCTCTTCGTTTCTTCTCTCTCCTTCTTTTCTCCTTCCCTGCTCCTTTCTCTTTCCTCCCTCACTGCTCTTTGACTCCACCCCCCAGTTTCTGAGGTATCAGCCATGCTTCTCACCAACTACAAAAACAATTAGGCAAAAAAATTGGCTAGGATTTGGTTCGGAGAAAATGTGGTAAGGTTACTCTATCAGGAGAGGATGAGCCTCAGTATGTTACTGTATAACAGAGGCTGTAGCTCGATACTGGAACCCTTTCCTAGCACACAGAGGTATAGGGATCCATCCCCAGTGAAACAAAAGAAACAAAACCCACAACCTGTCCTTTGAGAAAGTGGCTCCAGTAATAGACACTTGGAAACATTTTTGACACAATAAGTCTTATGCCACGTTAAAAATGAATCTTGAAAAATAGTCCTCACACACTAAGTTGATTTAGTAGCAGTAGTAGATGGCTTGGCACGTCTCATAGAGTGCTTGAAGTGAGGGGCCTCAGCTTCCACGTTCTGCATGGACTCACTAAATTAACTTGGGCTGACAGCAGAATGGTGGGACAGTGAAGGCAAGTATCTTTCCATATTTCTATGACTCCTTATCTACAGGATTTGGCTTTACATTTCTCAAAGGTAACAAAATTGAGGTAACATCTGTGTAAGATTTGGATTTGTTCATTTTGCTATGTAATATGCCTCTAAATAGCTTTAAAAACATTGTCTTGAATTGTAATTTTTTTTTTTAAATAACTAATGGTAGTGTTTAGGTTACATGCCGAGTAGAAAGTGATTTTAACTGATCTTTTAATTAAATCTTTGCTAATTAAAGTGTGTGAAAATGTTTAAACTCTTTTCTTAACCTTGGGTATAATTTCTTCACTTAAAGGACAATCAAAGTTGGGAACGATATTTTTCTGTGTAACAGAAACACATTGACTTTTGCTATTCAGATATTTCTTTATAGATTAGAAATCTTATAAGATGAAAAACAGATCACACTCTCAATAGGGAACAAACGTACTTACTGCTAATTTCTGTCTCCCCTTGTGCCATTTAGAATCTTTGCCAAGAACTAGAAGCGAAATTTTACGAGGGGACTTTCAATTGGGAAAGTGTCAAACAGCACGATGCGGCCAGCCTGCTGAAGCTCTTTCTGAGAGAATTGCCCCAGCCACTGCTGAGCATGGAGTATCTCAAAGCCTTCCAAGCTGTCCAGAGTAAGTGTTTTCTACCTGGAAGTAGCCTGGGGGTGAGTTCCACCCACGTTAATTGTCTCAGTGACAACTGTCATCATAAGGCACCGCACTACCAGACGTGTTTCCTTAGATAAGTTGATTCACGGATGTCAAGAGTTGTCAGATGCTACATACCACTTTCCTTTCATTCATATAATGTCTAAGTAAACATAACTGAATATTCTCTTCAGGTGCAGATAAGTTGCATGGCCTTTAAAAACACAATGCATCTAGTGTTAAGACCTGGAAACTTTGAGTTTCTCTCTTAATAGCATGAGTCACATAGATCTCTGTTGTGGTTTTCTTGCCAAGTGTTGAAAGGAACACAGAGTGGAGAAACTGTGGATTAGCACTTACTATAAAAACACAAAGAGATATAGTATCTACGGCCATTTCCTGAAAACGTAAATCTGTAGCTGTGTAGGAGGATGGGACCCTAGTGCTTTGTTGCTTCATTGTAGGGACCCTAGTGCTTTGTTGCTTCATTGGTAGAGGGCTGCAAAATTCTGGTGTTCGTCCAATTTCTGGTCCTGGAAAACTCCAAATTAAAATAAGTAATCTGTCTTGATACCTTTCCAGGGAGGAAATACGAAGATCTTTCAAGGTTTATATAGTGCTATGGTTTTCTCATTTATTCCTAGGGGCCACCAGGACAGGAAAGGGTACTCTAATGATGTTCAAGTAATCTTATCTTTAACTTCCAAACCAGAACACTTGGTGAGTAGATGAGGTTGTTATTAATAATGGCAGAGAGATATAGTGCCCACTAGCACTATCACATACTATTTTTTAGGTGTGCAATTTTGGGGTGAGTGTCTAAATTATCTTATATCATAACTTTTCCCCTCAAAATATCTAAAGAAGATAAGAACACTGCTATTTAAAGTATTTAATTTCTTTTTAACACCAAAACAAAAATCCAAAAAAAAAACAACCCCAAAAAACAAAAACAAAAACCCTTTTTTAATGATTAAACTCCATTAATTTTTAATGTATTTCCTGGATATGGACCAAATTGTTGCTTGCTGACAAAGTGATCCTGATGAGATTTTAATTTCTCTGGATATTAGGTACCGAAGATAATGGCGTATACTTCCTGGATGTTTCACTTGCTGTTTGGTTTCTCATTCATCCCATAAGCATTTATTGAGCACCTACTATGTCCCATGCCCTGTTTTGCCTATGTGTATCAGAATGGATAGACTCTCCTCTTGTGTTTTGTTCCCTTGACGTTTAGAAGAAACGACCCCCAGTGCTCAGGAAGCCCCCGTGGGTAGCAACTCGTGGGCAGTCTGATCTTCTCTCTGTTTCCATCAGAGAGTAATTACCACATGGAAGTTAGAATTATTTCCAAATCACTGCTGTGTGTCTGCAAACATAAGGCTGCTCGTCATGGAATCACAGTTGGAAGCTAGCATCCTAGGACTGAGGGTGCTCTGAGCAGCTGCTCGCTCTGATCTCCAGCAAACGCTCCTGGTGAGGCTGGCTGCTCAGTCTTCGTGTCTGGCATTTCACTGGAGTGTTTACACCAAATAACTTTTTTTTTTCCTCTTTAAAAATGGAAAAAAAGAAAGGAAAGTACTCCCTAAAGTTTCCATATTTCTTTGATCTATCTGCAGATCTTCCAACCAGAAAGGAACAGTTGCAGGCTTTGAACCTCCTTGTCATTCTTCTACCTGACGCAAACAGAGACACACTGAAGGTCAGCTGCTTAATTTACACTAAATATCCCTTTGAACTATGCATAGCAATTTTTCATTTATTTGTTGAAAACCAATACAGTGCTTATTTTGGAAACAACAATGTTCACCTGAAATGGAAAAGCGTGTTTTTAAGGGCAGACCCTGAGAGGTAGCCTTTCACTCTGAGTTACTTTGCTAGGTTGCTAGTTCTATCTGTGTTTCTGAGCATTTTAAGAGGGTTTATTTGTGTGTGTGCATGCATGCACGCTCATGTGTGCGTGTGTCTGTCTGTTTGTCTGTTTGTCTGCTTCTGTGTATGTGTAGGTGCCCATGTATCCAGAAGAAGGCATAAAATCTCTTGGACTGGGAGGGATATGTGCTCTTGAGACTTCCCATGTGGACACTGGGAATGGAATGTTGGTCCCCTGCAACAAGAAGTGCTTTTTTTTTTTTTTTTTTGCCACTTAGCTATCTCTCCAGCACCCAGGTTATTTTGTTTTTCAGCATTTGTGATTTTTTTTTTTTAATCCCAGCACACAGGAAGCTAAGAAACGAAGGTAGCAAGTTTGAGGATAGCTTTGGCACATATACATAGTAAGGCCCTGACCGCAGAATTAAAGCAAAGGTTTTTTTTTTTTTTTTTTTTTTTCCATTTTTTATTAGGTATTTAGCTCATTTACATTTCCAATGCTATACCAAAAGTCCCCCTTACCCACCCACCCCCACTCCCCTACCCACCCACTCCCCCCCTTTGGCCCTGGCGTTCCCCTGTACCGGGGCACACAAAGTCTGAGTGTCCAATGGGCCTCTCTTTCCAGTGATGGCCGACTAGGCCATCTTTTGATACATATGCAGCTAGAGTCAAGAGCTCAGGGGTACTGGTTAGTTCATAATGTTGTTCCACCTATAGGGTTGAAGATCCCTTTAGCTCCTTGGGTACTTTCTCTAGCTCCTCCATTGGGAGCCCTGTGATCCATCCATTAGCTGACTGTGAGCATCCACTTCTGTGTTTGCTAGGCCCTGGCATAGTCTCACAAGAGACAGCTACATCTGGGTCCTTTCGATAAAATCTTGCTAGTATATGCAATGGTGTCAGCGTTTGGATGTAAAGCAAAGGTTTATCATGTAGTGATAAGGGGTTAATTATAAACTAAAAAAAAAAAAAAAAAAAAAAAAGTTAAAAGTTCAGAAGCAATGTTGACCTGGTTTTGTAACTACGTTGACTGTGCTTGCATGGTGGGATGTGGTATTTTGTGTGTGTGTGTGTGTGTGTGTGTGTGTTAACTTTGCCTTTTTATCTTCCACATTTCTTTCTGTCTAAAATGAACTCTCACATGAACAAATTTTATTTTAAGGAAACAAACCCAGCAGTTAAGTCTTGGAACTTTTTTCACTGCAACTCGTTAAAATTCCTCAACGGGTGGGGATGTGGCATGGTCAATAGAGTGCTTACTTAGCATATAATAGCCTTATACAGCAAGTGTATACAGGGTCCTTCATACACCAAGCTCACATGTCTATGATCTCTGTACTCAATAGCACTCAATAGCTGTGCCAAGCTGTAAGGTCAACCTTAGCTACATAGCAAGTTTGAGGTTAGCCCAGAAAACATGATCTCCTGTCTCCAAAGAGAAAAACAAGAAACTTAGCACTGTGGCTTGAGTGACAGTTCTTGACAGCTACAAGATGGAGTCCTTCTTCTTCAACTTCCCTTGATGAGGGTCTTGGTGACCACAGCTGAAAACATAGAATGCCCACCACAGGAGAACTTCCAAAGGCTTGCTCCTTCACTCAGAGGCAAATTCCTACTTCAGATTGTCAGTAAAATTTCAGGAGGCAGCTTTGGGTTTGGTTTTGAATTAGGCCAACCCTGGAGCAATTTATTTCAAATCTGCTAGGAATGAAACCGCTGTGTAGGAGTGTGCAGACTGTAGCTAAGAGTGGTCTAGGATAAAGTTGGGCTGACCACGTTTTTGGCACAGTGAGTCTCCAACACAGAAAGGGGAGGAATATCCTTTTCTCACATGTGAAGTGCATGCTTCAATGACAAGCCCATGAGAATGAGCTCTGTAAGGGAACCTGAAAGATCCATTGGTTCAAGTAGACTTATACCTCTTAAGACCAATTAGAGGAAGGACATTCCATTGTGGTTGCTAGTGAGCAAGGTGGCTCTAGAGCCTTTCTTCGGATTGGACTTCCAAGTCTAGGAATATTCTTTTATTTTTCTGCTTCTATATGGATGTACATATGTGGATAGCTAAATATTTTTGTGTGATTTTGGGGAAAGGGTAAGTTTATGATTAAAGGTGAACATGCTGTTTGGTGAAATTCTGAGATATAGTCAAGCAATTTTACTTATGTAATTGGCTTTGATGAGACTTTCAAACAAGTCTATTAATAGAAGCATGATTAAAGTACAAGCCAAACTGTACGTTTACAAGCCATGAATTCTATCCAAAACGGAGAAGAGAAACTCCATTGAGGTGTAACTTGGGGAAGCTTACTGTAAGCGCCTTCTCCTTGTCAGTTCCTTGCCCCAGTCCTTAGGTTGTCATCTGGAAGAGGAGAACCCCAGGTGCTAGGTGTGAAAACAAGCCCAGGGTAAAGCTGAGGGGTTAGGTCAGGGCAGTGCAGATGGACAATAATAGAAGCCGTTGGCAAAACTACTCCAACATTGCTTTTCTCTTGGGTTACCACTCATTGGTTTAATAAGCTGTACCTATCTTTGACTTGGAAAAATAGGGAAGACTTATTTCTGTGTATCAAGAAAGGGCCTATATTAATCTAGTTACCCGTAGTTAAACATTGCATAGTTTTAAGGGTTTTTTTTAATTAATTTTTATTTTTAAAGTGTGTGTGTGTGTCACACACATGTGTATGCATAGGTGCACATATGTCGTACTTTTGGAATGCAGAACAGAGTGTCAGAGCCAGAGGTCCAGGCAGCTATGAGCTTTCAACAGGGGTACTAGGAACTGAACTTAGGTTTGCAAGAAGAGGTACTGCTCTGAAACACAGAGCCCCCTGCCCAGCCTCCCCAGCCCCTGTCAAAGGTTTTAATTTTATTTATTTATGAGGGGGCATAGTATGAGTACCTGCAGAGTCCAGAAGAGGGCTCGAGTTACAAGTTTCTGTGAGCAATCCCACACAGGTGCTGGGACTCTTAACTCTGGGCCCTCTGTAAGAACACATTTCTTAGCTGCCTCGCCATCTCTCTGCCTCCTCCTTCTGACATTGATTTTATTTCATGTTAAGACTTGATTATATATGTTGCCACACTCCTTGAAGACTAGAAAAACAGTGTTCCTATTTTACACAGGAACAAATTTCTAAGGAGGTATTGAGAACAAAAACCATTAAGCACTTACAGCTAAGGAGTAGCTACTGTCCTTGGTCGTGGGCCTCAAGCGTAGGTTTACAGGGAGTCAGACCTTGCACCCAGATCTCAGTGTTGTTTATAGCTGCTTAAAACCCTGCATTGCTCAGTATAGATGCAACCACACTCACTATTTGAATGGCTGAGCCAACATCTTACTAACTACCCAACCTTCTCTTTCCTCCCCCTCCCTCTCTCCCCCTCCCTCTCTCCAGCATTCCTCTAGTAATATTTTGACCAATCTTATTGCATATGCACACCACAATTAAAATAATTATCTAATCTTTGTAATTTATGCTCATAAAGAAAGAGATACACTTGGTCCCTGAGAAACCATTCTAGTCTCTGTGGTACAGAATTAAATATTTTTTTCCTAAACTTCAATTAATCTTTTGTCCTCATTTGTGAACATGTTGCTTCAATACAACACGGTGCTTGGATCACAGTTTAGCTTTCCAAGCACTATAGCAGATATTAGACACATAAATTTTGCTGTTAGGTCTTAAGCCTCTGCCTTTAGCTTATTCAAATGTCTGAGGTCTATACTGCAGCTAAACCTGACGCACGCAGGTCACCCTCTTAGCACTAAAATCTAGTCTTTGATTTTTCCCTTTTTGTTTTGTTTTGTTTGTTTTATTGTTTGTTATTTTTGTGTCTGACCTGAAATCTTGTAAAAAGGGCAGTATTATCTGGCTTCACCCCTTCCATGTTGGTATGGCCTATTTAGGCTAGCTATCAACGTGTGGTTGTGTGCCTAGTTAAGAGTTCAGAAACAAAAGCCACACTGGCCTGTAATTAAATTCCTCCTGCAGCTTTTCCTGTTCATGTACCCTTTAGTAATATTTTTTTTTAAACAGAGAATTTTCTCATGTGCACCCTGGGCTGGCCATAGTGCCCCCGTCTTGTAAGTATCAAAATGATGATCTCTAACACGTACCTAGTAGACTGCTGCAATCACTGAGAACCGCAACGCATGTGCAGCTAATGTTACTCTCCAGAAAATCAATTCAAAAGAAAAGGCAAAGAGAACCTTCCGCCTTGGCAGAGAAGGGTGACTCAGCGGCTGGTGGCTGTGGAGGCTGACAGCTAGGAGAGTATGGAGGACATGGAAGTAAGAACTCGATGCTGATCGAGGTCTAACTAGTCCACAGAATTCCATTTCATCCAGTCCTTCAGTTTGTAAAAACCTCTGTTTTTTTTTTTTTTTTTTCTTCCCAATCACAAAGCTCATTTTGTTTAGGTATTGTGCCAGCAGGCGCTGGAGTCCCCTACTGCGAATGAAACTGAGCCAGAGGACACTTGCTTGGGAATGCTCTCTTCTTTCTTTTTCCATTATTTTCATTTCCTTCCCTTTCTTTACCCTCCTCCCTCTCTCCCTACCCCTTCTCCTCTCCTTTTTCCTTCTCTCTCTTTCCCTCCCTGTCCCTCCCTCCCTCCTTCCTTACTTCCTTTCCTCCCCCCTCCTTCCTTGAGTTGAACTAATTACCCCTTTCTGAAACATGGGAATGGTTAGATGATATTTGAAACTATTTTTCAGTGCTCTGCATCTTCTATAGGCTCAAAGGTCCTGTTTGCCATGTCAGACACACTCTCTGCCTTACTGCCCAGTGCCATGGTTTCTTGAGCAGGATACACTAAGTTGCGCTTTGTCTGAGGAGCTTTGCGGGCAGTCTGTTGGATATAGATAGAGGATTGTAGTTAGGCATAACTGGTGTGCACAGGGCAAGCACTTGTGTGCATGCATGAGCCCCAGTCTCTGTGTGTGTATGTGTGAGTGCTTGTGTAGGCCAGAGGTCAATCTTGTGTGTCATTCTAAGGAGCTGACTACCTTGTTTTTTGAGAGATGGCCCCTCACTGATGGCTAAAGAACACTGGATTAAGCTAGGCAGGTTGGTGAGTAAGCCTCTTTCTGTCCCCCTCAAACACACTGACTAACCCAACTTTTCCCATGGGTTCTGAAACCTCACTGGGGTCTGCATGCTTGCATAGCCATCATGTTACCATCTAAGCCCTCCTTAGCCCTTCCAGCTTACTTTTCAATTTTCGCATTTATTTATGTATTCATATGCGTGGGTGCTTTGTGTTGGCAATATGTGAAGTTTACACAACAGCTTCTATGAGTTTATTGTCTCCTTCTTCATGTGGGTTCTGATGGCTGCCAGGTCAACAGGCTTGAAGGCAAGTCTTCTTACCTTATAAGGTATAACACAAGTCAGACGCCCTGTACAATTGTTCTCTCCTTACTATTTTTATTTTAAACAACACCTTGATTATTCTCTTGTTTCTCTTTGATTCTTTGATAATTAAGATAATTAACTATTTCATTAATACTTTTATAATTCCATACATTTTCTATGTATTTTTTTAAATTTCAATTCCTCAGCTCCTCCCAGATCCACCTTCATCTCCCTACCCACCCAATGCCATGTCCTTTTTCCCAACTGAATCTGGTTTGTATAGCCCAAGTACTCCTGGCACGGGGTCAGTTTTGGATCTCCTCTCAGGAGCTATCAAATGCCAGTTGCTGCTTTGTTAAGCATGTGACATTGTCCTCCTCTTCTCCCTCCACGAGGGAGGCTTGACTGGCTTGTGCTTGTTGAGGTCTCACTCACTGTGTCACAAGGACTGAGTTCATATGTGCAGCTCTATTGCTGGGGCTGGTAGACACTATGTTATTGTAGTCACCTGTCACCTGGCTTTTACAGTCTCTCTGTCCCTCAGCCTTGAGGGGAAGGCCTGTGATATAGATACACAGTTTAGGGCTCAGCATTCTGTAGTCTCCTATGCTGCACAACTTAGCCAGTTATAGGTCTCTGTTTTAATTGCTAATCTCAAGAATGAGCTTTTCTGATGAGGCTTAAGAGTGGTGCTAGTCTACGGAAATAGCAGTAAGTCATAAAGAGTTGGATTAATGTTTTTTATTTAGCATAATAATAGTAGAAGGTTCTTCACTGGGGTCTATGATCTGTGTAGGCACAGGGTGTTGGCCCAGATAATGGGGACAAGTATAGCTTCCTTCTTGTGACTAGGCCTTAATCTAATCAGAAAGCGGTTAGTTACTGCCATGGCATTTGTGCCACTAACGACTCCAGTGGGCACATCTGGCCAGGCTAGTCATCATTGTAGTTCACAGAGTTCATAGCTGAATAAGATTGACAAGGTTCATACCTTTCTTTTCTAGTCGCACATATAGCACCTTCCAGCACCATGAAATCTAGCAGGTGGGGATGAAGCTTTGAGGTCACTACTATCTTGATGTCTCCATGTGTGGTGTCTCAAGTGACACCATGTGTGATTTCTCAAGTATGTGGTGTCTTCAGCAGAGCTTTCATACTGTAAAATCCCGAAGACCAAGAACAAAGGAAATAACCGTTGGCCAAAGAGGTAGCTCATTCCAGGCCCTGGGCTTCTCGTTTGGTAGCCTGTGGTGTTTAGTAGGGGCACTGTCCCCTTCCAGGTAATTCCATTTAAACTCTGTATGTCAGGAATATATTTTAAGAAGCTTATATAATAGGTGGTTTCCATATGACTTTTTCAGAAGGCCTTTTAGAGTTAAATGTGCTCAATTTTAAGTGACTTAAAAATCCTTTATGATACAGCATCTTAATCTCTTAGCTCCATGTATGACAGAACTCTTGGTCATCTTTGTTTTAGGCCTTGCTTGAATTTCTCCAAAGAGTCATAGATAACAAAGAGAAGAACAAGATGACAGCTGGGAATGTAGCAATGGTCATGGCCCCAAATCTCTTCATGTGCCACACGCTGGGCTTGAAGTCCAGTGAACAGCGAGAATTTGAAATGGCAGCTGGGACAGCAAATGTCATGCACTTATTGATTAGGTACCAGAAAATTCTATGGACAGTAAGTAATGTTTTTAACTTAATTTTTTACATCAGTGTACAAAGTATTGGGTGTCATAGTGACAGCTTAATGCATATGTGCCGTTAGACTTTTTTTCCCTTACTGCCTGCATTCCTTCTGGCAAGTTCTCTTCCTCCCCTCCAGGTGGTACTCTCTTTATGTCTTTTTATTATATGTTTTCCATAACCCTCTTTCTCACCAATTTTAAGATCTCTTCCTCTTCTTCCAACATTCCTTTCCTAAGACACACAGACACACACACACAGACACACACACACACACATGCAATTGTATATGCACAACACTTTAGAATTAGGTGCTTCCTATAAAAAAAAAATGTGGTATTTGTTTTAAAATCACAATAATGGTCATGTAATTTCCTAGTATAATTGTTCAAAGTAATCATGAAAATAACTTTGTGAAGGTGACATTAAAAACCAATATGCTCTTTTGTCTTAATGGTTTAAAAATACACCACACGTACAATTGTGAGTACAGAGGTGAGGAAGGCCTTGTGAATTTCTAGTTTAAAATCATAAAATTAGGTCAAGAAAGAGTGCCTTGCACACAGCCTTTCTTCCATAATTCTGCCAGCCACTTCCCCTTGGCCTGGGATTCAGGCTGTCATGTTTGAAAGCATTCACACTGTCTTTGCTTCTCCTCATTACCGTATTATCCAGAGACCTGTTATTTAAGGGGCCATAAGCATTCATCCTGCATCCTGATGGCGGAGCTCGGTCTTGAACTCGGCTTCCTGCCTTACTCTTAGGTTGATCTTAAGCTTTGACAGATAATCAACATGTGTATTGATGAGAGATTTGGTTGATTACAGTCTCCTTTTTCAGGTAAAGTTATATTCATATATATATATATATCTCAGAGAAAGAGAGTCCTTCTTATAAACATTTAGAAAAATGAAGTAAAAAAAAATCCCAAGCCAAATTATATTAACAATTTTATTCTTTAATGTGAGCTTCTACTAATCTCAATATTTTTAAAAAATATAAAATGATGCTCCCTAGATTCTCAAGGCTTCTTATATTCTATCAAAAGGCAAATGACACAGGTATTTAAAGGTATTTAAAGTAATGCCCAGTTAACATGTCTTTCTCTTTTAAGAACAACATTATTTTACAGCTACATTTTAATGACCCAAAACATTTGGTTATTAATAGAATTTCTAAGAATAAGTTTTTCCTTATCTTTAGAAGGATAGTGTGTCTTTAGGAGTACCACTGACAAATTTTTGGCTTTTGTTGATCGGTAAACTTCTTTATTCTCCGACAGCAGAGGCCATCTGGTTTGTTGGAAGGGACGTGTAGGTTAGCTTATAGGAGCTGGAGAGAGGTAGTTGCTAAGGAACGACTGCGGAGGTGCTGGCCTCCAAAAGGTCTCCTCAGGGAATCTCCTCCTGTGTTGACATCCATGGCGTGGGGAGGCCAGTATGTCCTTGAACTTCACAAAGTCTCTTTTGGAACCTTCCACAGTGGGTGGTAAATTACCCCAAGTGGATGCCCTGTTCCTGGTCTAAGAGAGTTCATGGTTCATTTCTTTTCATAGAGTTAATGAGTGGTACATTTAAATGGCTTAGCCAGGAGAAACAGAACTTTTAATCCTCTTGAAATTAAAAGCAAGAAAAAAAGATTAAAGTATTTTGTTTTAAAAGGTTCTGTATATTTTTCTTCCTCCAGCTGAAGTTTCTTGTTTTCTTTTTTCTTTTTTCTTTTTTTCTCTTTTTTTACAGATCCCTAAATTTATTGTAATCCAAGTGAGGAAACAGAATATTGAGAATCAAAAGAAGGAAAGGAAAGCCATGAAGAAATTGCTGAAGAAAATGGCTTATGACCGGGAAAAACATGAAAAGCAAGATAAAACTGCAAATGGTGTAAGCAAATCCTGAGGGTTTATAATTATTGTGATTTAAGTCCTTCCACTGCAATGTTCTCCTGTTTACTGTGCCTCGGTAGGAATATAAATGAAGGAGACCAGTTTCTTTTCTTCTAATGACCAATATTGAAAGTTGGTCAGGTGTTAGGACTCAGTGTGGAGTTTAGTAATGGTGAACAAAGAAATAATGTCAAGAGAAGACTACCCTCAATTTTCCCCTTCAGGGAAACACACACACACACACACACACACACACACACACACACATACACATACACATACACACACACACACACACACACACACACACACATACACACACACATACACACACACACATACACACACACACACACACACACATACACACACACATACACACACACACATACACACACACACACATACACACATACACACCCATACACACACACACACATACACACATACACACACACACACATACACACACACACACACACACACACACACACACACACACTCCTTTTGTATCATTCAGATGCCCACTACTGAGTGAAATTCCTCAGCACTCCACTAAGCTTCATCCATAAGAATTCATAGAGAGACTTGACTGGATTGGGGGTATCTTGAGGCAGAAGATCAATCCTAGATCCATGAAAAGTATTTAAGCTTTGTAATTTGATCAGAGGAATTTTAACTTACATTATAGAGAAGAAAATTAAGATAAAAGATCTAGATTTACAAACTAGTGTAGGGATGGATATATTAAGAACCATGTTTACGAGAATGAAATATGCATGAAAATATATTTATGAATTGAGTTAGCCATGCTCTGGTGGCAGCTCTCAGAATGAGGGAGAGGCCTTCTATTGTTCTGCTTAAGGGAAAACACCCCTCGCCCCAACGGAAGTTGCTCAGTTGCATGCTGCCATCTTGTGGAAAACTATGAAAGTGCAGTTGTCAGCCTTTGACCAATTTTTCTCCTATGGTCTGCTATGGTTGGGGGATGAAGGAGGGGGGGTCTCTAAATTATATATATATTTGGCCCGAACCCATTTGTAGCTCTCTCTTAAAAATACTTTCTTAGAGATGTAAAAATGTTTTAAAAGTCAATTGTAAATATCTCTAAACGATACAAAATAGAAGTAAGGGAAATTATCAATGTTGTTTATAGTTGTTTTAGAACTTAATTTTAAAATAGGGCTAGAAAGGAATTGTTACAGGTCATTTTTCTTTCACTTTGGAGTGCTCTGATACCTCAAATACAATGTAAAGAGGGGACTGGCATTGTAGTCCTGGCTGTTCAAATTGAGGCCAAATTAAGTGCCCTTTCCTTTTCTGAAAAAAATTCAGATATTTAGCCAAATTCTGTTGATCCAAGATACCAAGTCCTAATCACCCATTAGCTTATTCAAAGAGGCCCAAAGCTGGATGCTTGCTTTCCCACCCTATACAGAAGTAGGCAGCTCAGACTAACTTGTGTGTGTATGTGTGTGTGTGTGTGTGTGTGTGTGTGTGTGTGTGTGTGTGTGTGAAGGAAGCCTGCGCCAGGTACTGCATACTAGGAAGCAGGCATCAGGAGGCTTCAGAGGGGCTCAAGCTTATTTGTGAAAACAAATCATCTCTGCAAGAAGAAAGAAGTGTAGACTGACTGCAGAGGGCATTCCTAGGGTCGCAGCCCCACACCTGGGGCCAGTTTGGACTATCTTTTAGATTGAAATTTTTAAATTCAATTCCAGAAATTTACCTTTCAGGTTGGCATCAAAGAATCAAGTTGGTATCTTAGAATCGTATACATAGGAAAAAATTATAAATGAGCAAACAAATGCACAAAATGAAATTTACTTGTGTATAGATGATTTTTTTTGTGAAAGCATCCATCCATCCATGCATCCTCTAGTGCTAGAACTGAAAAATCAAAACTGGAAGTTTTAGGCTAGGTTTTGTGACCAGTAGGAGGTTGCTACTGTCCAGCAAATGGCTGGCCCTGCAGCCGATCCCTTTGAGTGCAGTGTAAGCCACCTCACCCCCACTGCCTTGTATTTTATCACTTTTCTTCCTTGATTCTTCAGCTAAATCATCTTAATGTTCAGCCCAGGCCCTAAATGGTATGGCGGTGGTGGAGCACACCTTTAATCAAAGCACTTGGGAGGCAGAGGCAGGAGGATTTCTGAGTTCGAGGCCAACCTGGTCCACAAAGTAAGTTCCAGGATAGCCAGGGCTATAGAGAGAAACCCTATCTAAAAAACAAACAAGAAAGAAAGAAAGAAAGAAAGAAAGAAAGAAAGAAAGAAAGAAAGAAAGAAAGACAGACAGACATTACTGGACAAAATAGACCATCTCTATTAACCATGGAAGTGAACATTTTTAAGCAAAGTAAATACAAAATAAATAAATAAAAGTATAAACAGATTATATAGTATTTTACTGTGTTGTAGGCCATGCTTTTAATGTGTGTGTGTGTGTGTGTGTGTGTGTATGTTTATATAGGAAGGATGCAGGGGAGGGAGGACGGAATGAAGGAGGTAGGAAGAGAGAGAATATGTGATCATGTAGGAGACCCAACTATGGTCCAGGATGGACTGAAACTCACAAATAACAAAAGACAAATTGGAACTTCTGACCATCCTGCCTCAACCCCAGAGAGCTATATTGCAGATAAATACTACCATGTCCAGCTTCTATGCAGTGCCCAGTGGATTTGTTCATGCTAAACACACTACCCACTGAGCTGGATCACCAGCAACCCTCTTTGGTGTTAGTACAAAATATTGTGAATATAGCAAACAAAGTGTTTATTTCATTGAGTTTACCATAATTTCATCTTACCTCTAAATTCTCTCCAATCCATGGTACCTAGGAAATCCATTTATACTGATTATCATTTATCGAAAATAACCATTTCAATTTTCTTCTGCTACAAAAGTAAATTGGAGTAGGGAACTAAGAATTAAGTCTCCCTGTGGAGCCCCCAGCTGATGGGGGGGGGCTTATGCAAATAAGGTTGGCTTGGAACATAGGGATATACACCTGCCTCTGTCTCTAGAGCTATAGGATTAAAGACATATGCCACCATACCTGGCTTAAAAATATATTTTAAAAAGGGAGGGAGGAGGGGGAGAGAGAGTAAGGCAGACAGAAAAAAGAAAGAGAAAAAGAAAAGAAAAAAGAGAAAGAAAGAAAGAAAGAAAGAAAGGAAGGAAGGAAGGAAGGAAAGAAAGGAAAGAAAGAAAGAAAATTGGAGAGGAGCCTCTTGCCCTATCAACTTAGTCAGCTTGGGTGTTTATTCATTGTAAAAGTATGAAGGAGGATGGAAGTTTGAGTTCTGTGTCTGACACAAGAAGCTCATTCTGGGCAGAAGGAATAGTCTAACAGTCATAAGGCAGGAGCTTGGTTGGGTCATTTGAGCACTAGCACAGTATGAATATGCTGGCATGAAGCCTGCTTGGCAGCAGGGTAGTTTGAAATGAGGTCAGAAGGGCAGTCGCCATAGATCACACAGAACCTTGGAATTTGAATTTAACCCAAGCAAAATGAGGCCATTGCTAGATTTTGAGTAAAGGCATGAAATATGTGTGGTATGTAAAAGGAGTAGGAGGTCCTTAGATCCAAGGTAAGGGACAGTTGCAGTTGTGGCTCAGACTAAAGTATTGGTAGAGGAGTAGTTGGATTGCCATTGTGTTTTAAAGTTGGAGTCATTTGGATTCATTACTTGAAAATCATGAATTGTAAAAGAATAAAAGAAAGGGCAAAAAGAACAACTGCAGCAGAGGCAGACGGATCTCTTGAGTTTGAGGCCAGCCTAGTCTCGAGTGGTGACGCACGCCTTTAATCAAAGCACTTGGGAGGCAGAGGCAGGTGTATTTCTGAGTTCGAGGCCAACCTAGTCGACAAAGTAAGTTCCAGGACAGCCAAGGCTACACAGAGAAACCCTATCTCAAAAAAAAAAAAAAAAACAAACAAACGAATAAAAAAGAAAGAAAGAAAGAAAAAATCCAGACAGACAGACATTACTGGACAAAATAGACCATCTCTATTATCCATGGAAGTGAACATGAAGCTAAATTCTCAGTGAGTTCCTGGACAGCCAGGACTACAGATCAACTGTCTAAAAGAAAATCGCTGACCCAAAATTCGAAATTTGTGATATGAGGAATTAGGATGACTGGAAAGATCTTAATTTCAATATGGGATCTGTTGCATATGAGAAGTCAGATAGACGTCTAAAGCTAATGATAGACGTTTAAGTGACTTTGGAAGGCCAATCAAGACCCAGGTCAGCCAGAGAGGTCTACGGCTTGCCACTGCCGGTGGGAAAGCAGAAACTGGGTCCAGGCAGAGCCATGCCTCCATTCCGTATTTCAATGGGAATTTTACTACAAACTTGAGGCTCTAGTGTACTCAATTTAAGGCAGTCCTTGTGAGGGACAGTCTAGGGAGTACAATGAGGTTTGGTAAGAGACACAGGGTAAGACACAAGTGATAAAAGTATTTAAAGAACATTTGTTGAGATGTGGCAACCATCTGAAAGTTATGCTGCTTATTGGATTTTTGAAAAAAGACAAGTTTCTAATTGTGTGTATGTTTGTGTGTGAGAGCATGTGTGTGCATGTCTGTGTATGTTTGTGTGTGAGAGCATGTGTGTGATGTCTGTGTATGTTTGTGTGTGAGAGCATGTGTGTGCATGTCTGTGTATGTTTGTGTGTGAGAGCATGTGTGTGATGTCTGTGTATGTTTGTGTGTGAGAGCATGTGTGTGCATGTCTGTGTATGTTTGTGTGTGAGAGCATGTGTGTGCATGTCTGTGTATGTTTGTGTGTGAGAGCATGTGTGTGTAAGTGTCTGTGTATGTTTGTGTGTGAGAGCATGTGTGTGTAAGTGTCTGTGTATGTTTGTGTGTGAGAGCATGTGTGTGTAAGTGTCTGTGTATGTTTGTGTGTGAGAGCATGTGTGTGTAAGTGTCTGTGTATGTTTGTGTGTGAGAGCATGTGTGTGTAAGTGTCTGTGTAGGTCAGAAGAGGGGGTTGGGTCTCCTGGAGCTGCAGCTGCAGGTGGTTGTAAACCTCCCTATCTATGTAGGTGCTGGGACCTGAGTTCCAGGATGCCAGAGGAACACTAAGTGCTCCTCACCACTTCTCTATTTTTTCACTTTCATTGACATTTTCTCTCGCCACGTTTGAAAATAGTCTAATCATAAAGAGGTGTCTAATTAGATACAGCATGGCATATTTATATCACCTCATATAAAAATATACACAATATAAAATTTTTATATCATGAAGTACACTGAAAAGTAAATAAAATAAAATAAAAATAAAAGTGACACCAGTAAAGAGTAGAAAATAAGACTTGTGATGGGTGAGAATTAGGGCTGGTTTTTTTTTTTTTTTTCTTTTTCTTTTCTTCTAATTTCAGGGAAAGAACCCAGCGCTGACTACTGTATCCCTGAGCTAAATTCTCCAACTCCCAAACTTTGTAAACATTTACCCGGTGTAAGACACATTGCTAATGATTTTGTAAACATTATCTTATTTTAAAATCCTGTTTCCGTAGTTAGGGTATATTGTCTTATTTCAGATAAGGAAAGAATATTTTAAACAGCAATTTTAATCTTCTGTAGAGGGAAAAGAGTTGGGATTGAAGACCAACTCTCTTTAAAACCTACCAGTTCTTACTGATTTTCTGAAACGGCATCAGATTGTAGCCTCTAGGAAGAATCTATTCCAAATCTTTGAGTTCATTGTGTTGGTTCTGATTATGTGCTGCTGCTGGTATGAAATGACACACAGGTAGCTTTTAAAATAAGCCTGAGTAGGGGGAAAGGGCCAGTTGAAAAAGAAATTTAGAACAAGAGCTAGCAGGAGTAGGGAAATGTGGCTACTGGTCGTATGTTAGGCGTATGTGAGACTGAATTCTGTTAGTGAGACTTGCCTACTTAGGGGTGGGTTGCAGTTCCTGCGTCACTCAGAGCTTCAGATACATCTTTGAAGTTAACCTAGAAATTATACTCGAGGGCACAGAATGCTGTGTAACTCCAGGGTGATTCAAGGGTGAGAAAACAGCAAGACAGACCCAAGGCATGCTCGTATTTACATAGTGAGTCACTGAAAATGGGAAATGACTTGTCAGAATTAAGAGAAACACGAAGAATGTATGTTGTCTTAGAATCTCAGGCAAGAAGAGCAAATTTAGGAAGTGCTGATGTAGAAGCACCAAATACTGCAGAAAAGTCAATGATGACTGTCACTCTGGAGTATTGTCAGACCTGGATAATAAAGCCAGGTAATTAGGGATTGGGGTGGCGATCTTAAAGATACTATGTATGCTATTAAAGCTAAGTATATACAACTGGACATTCATGCTATTAAGATAAGCTTGACTAGATAAATGAGTTCTTTGAGCCAAGTTATAATACTTAATTTGCCTAATAAGACAAATATTTTCATGACTACAATGTATTAATCGATATGAACATGAGTGTTCTCAAATACTATTAAGTTTTGTCCATTATGATAGGAAGATACAATCACAAAATTATAGACCATTAGAAATAGTTATTTTCTGTTAGCAATTAACTTATTGGGCTCTTGTTCTCTCTATATACCCAGTTTTGGTATATGTAAACTTATATATTTAGTTGTATTTCAGTGGGGAGGGAACTAAGGATGGAACCCTCTATTTAGGCACACAGAGTCCCACTGTACTGTACTCTAAAACATGTATCTTCTCTGATATTGAAAAAGTAGAAACAATAGCATCTGAGCCCCAGCATGAAGTCCCTTTGTGAATGTTGTTCTTTCTCCTACTTGTTCGGCACACTTTTTCCTGCTTTAGTCTTCTTATGCTAATCACAGACATCCTTCCTTGCACCTGTAATTCCTCAGATGGCCTCTGTCTAATAAGCATGCACGGGCAGCTTTGATGATCACTTAGTGACAAATTGCTGAAGCTCCCAGGCTTCATTTCCAGCCTGGTCTTTGATTTACGTGATCCTTCCACGGCTGCCCACCTCCCAGAGAGACTTTTACAAGCTTGGGCTGTAGGAGTCCCATATATCTGATGTTATCTCCCACTTCTGGTCACATGGGCTCAGGAAACCAAACTTCTCATGGTGTCCTTCACTTCGACGTTCCCTCTGAATGACCTGGTGTCAGACACTAAAGCAGAGCTCCAGTTTTGAAATGTTTCCAAAAGCCCCAGATGATCTTGTAAGAGATTCAGGTTTAAGGACATGGGCTGGAGGATGCTGGAGTCAGCTGAATAACAATCAGGCTCTGGTGGCTTACCCATGAGCCACAGCCCTCCTAGGCATTCACCTGGGGTTTCATTGAGAAGGTCGTCAAGAGTATTGATCATTGTGACAGGTAGTGATCACCAGTTCTAGCACCTACTTTTTAGATCAGGACAACAGAGTCTAGCTTAACTTGGAGACTCATGTGGAAAATCAAATCAAACGTCACACTCTTATTTTTATGACACACTCCATCTTAAATAGAAAATACAAATATCATGTAAAAAAAATAGGACTTATTTCACTGTGAATTAAATGCTAATCAACTTCCGTAAACTCTTAGGGCCCTTGATGTTTTCTGAATCTGAATCAGGTTAAAGTTAAAGGCATTCTGATAACAAAGACCACATTTGGCACACTGTTTAAGCCAGAAGAGCTCTTTATATCACCACGACCACCTTCCTTGTATTGGAAGTTCACACTAGGGTGACCTACATGTCATTTTGCTTAAGATACTTTGCTAAAATGTCCTTACTTAATTTTCTAAAGTATATATTACATCTGACCTTTTAAAGAAATCCTTATTTCTAATTTGCTCTTTTGATGATAAAGGGTTTTCTGTAGCTCTAAAAGTGTCAGTTTTCCATTCACATGGGTTTCAAGGGAGAAGAAGAATGTCTTATGACTGTACGGTAAATTTTTGGAGGGCAAAACTATAAGGAATGTAATGGTTACACCTGACAGAAAAGGCAGGGGAGATCATGGTTTATTTAACCAGATCAGAACTACAATCAGATTTCTCTAAGCACACCTTAGCTCAATATATAACATGTGTGAGGACCATTTGAGAGCATTTTTTTTTCTGTTAACACTAGTCTTGGTGTACAGAGGAAATTAACATTCTTTCCATTGTAAACTCACTGAGAACTGAGCTAGAAGGGCACATTAGTCTATATCCACGGCAGACCTGCTGTATGTCAGACAACTTCTGTTCCCAGGCAGACTGCTCTCCAAAGTCATGGATGATGTTACTGCTGCTAGTCAGCATATCAGTCAGGGTTCTCCAGAGGAGCAGAACTTATAGAATGAATATGTATAAAGTGGGTTTACTAGAGTAGCTTACAGGCTGGTCCAGCTAGTCCAACCATGACTGTCTGCCAACAGAAGAATCCAGGACTCGTGCAGTAGCCCACAAGGCTGGATGTCTGACCTGTTCTTCAGTGCTTGTCAGAATAGCGAAGAAGTAGATTCTAATGTGAAGGAATAGACTTGTCAGAGAGACCAAGCAGGCAAAGGGGAAGCTTCCTTCTTCCATATCCTTTCTATAGGTAGCCACCTGCAGGTGTGGCTCAGCTTAAAGGTGGATCTTTCCCACATCAAAAGATCAGTATTAAAAATGGGTCTTCCCACTTCAAATGATTTAAGTAAGAAAAACAAAATCCCTCACAAGTGTGCCCAGCCATTTGGGTTTTTAGTTCATTCCAGATATAGTCAGGTTTACAATCAAGACTAGCCATCACACATCCACCCCCTGTCAACTTAGTGCACAGTCGTATCTCCTTATGGTATGCTTAATTTCTAAATGAAAACAATAGCCAGGTTATAATTATGTCCCAAATTCTATAACTATTCTATGTAAAATTGCTAACACATTATATATTTAATCAGGTCATAATTATACCTACTGTAATACAACTATCCCTCATACAATTGCAAGAACATTATACATTTATTTATTTTATTTTATTTATTTATTTATTTATTTATTTATTTATTTTTTTGAAGACAGGGTTTCTTTGTATAGCCCTGGCTGTCCTGGAACTCACTTTGTAGACCAAGCTGGCCTCGAACTCAGAAATCCACCTGCCTCCGCCTCCCAAGTGCTGGGATTAAAGGTGTGCATCACCATGCCCGGCTTACCACTGATATTCTTATAATTGGTACTATACTACATGAAAAAGAAATTGAGGAAAGAAAACACAAATGTCTATATACAAATACATTCTTAACAAAATACAACTGAAACACTTATATAAGTAATAGCCTTCATGTCTGCAAACTGCTCCTGTGGACTTAGTTGGTATTTAAAACTACCTTCCTCTACTACCAAGTCTGTATTTCTTTTGCACTTAACAAGTACATGAGCAGGTCTTGACACTTTCTAGGAGTGACCCATACATTCATTCCTGAAGGGACTGAGCCCTTTGACACACTGCTTAGATTTTAATCATAGGCCATTGTAGCACCAAAAGATGCCTTAAGGATCTCCTGCACTCCAGACATGATCCTTCTTATCTCCATTGTAGAGAAGCAATCCAATATCCCCATGGTAATCTAGTTCAATCCTCCTAACACTGTTAGCTTGTTGGCTTAAGGATATCAGAAGCCCAAAGTGGCCAAAGGAAAGTTAGTTTTCAAGACAATGAAATATTATATCTCCTGGCAGAAGCACTTCTCGTTCTGGAACAAAAATTTCTAGGCCAGCAGAACTTAAGGTTATGATAACAGGAAGCCATGCTTTCCCTACAATATCACTAGGGGTAACAGTGAGTGGAACTATTCCAGTTTCCACCCCTTTGATTCTTGGATCTATGGATCTTGGCTATGGGAGAAACCACACCATATATTAGAGACTGATTCAAAACATGCACTGCCTTCTGAAGAACCCTGCCCCACCCCTCCATGCTGCTGCAACCTAATTGGCGATGTAACTGTGTTTTCAGAAGGCTATTCCATCATCCTATCAGGCCAGATGCTTCAGGATGGTGGGGAACAGGGTAAGACTAGTAAATTCCATGATTGTGGGCCCACTCTCATTTCTCTGGCTGTGATGTGAGTTTCTGGTCAGAAGCAATACTGTGTGGAATATCTTGATGGTGATTAAGGCATTCTGTAAATCCAGTGATGGTGGTTTTGGCAGAAACATTAAATGCAGGAAAGGCAAATCCATGAAAAGAATAAGCCCAGTGAGGACACGTGTTGCCCTTTCCATGGAGTAAATGGTCCAATGTAGGCAACATTCCACAAGGTCACTGGCTGTTCACCCTGTGCAGGAATGTCATATTTGTTACCTTTAGGTGCCATAATGGTGCCTGAGTTATATCTGTGGCTCAGTGTTGGTCTCTGTTGTTTACAGGTCTGGCACTTAACAGTAACTGTAGCCCAGTCAGCCTTGATGAGGAAAGTCCATGTTGTTGAGTCCATGAATAGTTTACATCTCTGCTACCATGGGCATTTTGTTCATGGGTCCATTGAGCAATAGCAGCAGGGGTGGCTGGGAAAAGAGGCTGACTATCCAGAGAAGGGGTCATTCTATCTACTAGATTACTAAACTCTTCTTCTGCTGAGGTCCTCTTTTGTTTTTGATTCACTTTTATATGTACCTTCACATCCTTTGCCCATTTGGAGAGATCTATCCACATTCTTCTTTCCCATATGTCTTTCTCACTAATTTTTCTATCATGTGCTTTCCAAGTCCCTGACCATGTAGCAAGTTCATTAGCTACAGCCTATGACTCAGTAAAGAATCACATCTGGCAGCTTCTGCTTCCAAGCAAAATGTATGACCACGTGTACTGCCAAAAGTTATCCTTACAGTGAAGTTTTTCTCTTGCTGGTGTCTTTCCTGGTTGTCCCAGAAATTTGTTGTAATGCTGCAGCTGTCTACTTCTGGATGGTGCCTGCATAATGTGTAGAATCATCAGTAAACCAGGCCATAGTCTTCTCTTCCTCAGTCAACCAATCATAGGGTACACCTCATTAGGCTGTAGGTACGTGCCTAGCCACAGATAGCAGTGTAATGGAAGTAGAGACCATAGGCATTTGTACGACTTCTTCCTATAACTTGCTTGTATTTTTTCAGGATCAGCTCAGCCCAATCACTGTGTGTGTGTGTGTGTGTGTGTGTGTGTGTGTGTGTGTGTCTGTCTGTCTGTCTGTCTGTCTCTCTCTCTCTCTCTCTCTATATATATATATATACATATATATATATAAGATAAATAGCTATAATATATATAATTGCTAAAATATATATTTTGCTAATATATTGCATATATATTGGTAATATATTATACACACACATACATATATATACATATATATATATATATGTATAATCTATTACAGATTGCTGCTGTGCATTTCCTATTTTATGACTTGATGAGTCAGAAAATACTCCCAGATCATGTTGGTCAGCTCAGGTTGCATTGTAACTTTATGGACCATTGTCAAATGTGTAGTCTCCTCTAAGTCTGAAGGGCTATTTTTCAAAGGGAAAATAGTTGTCTGTAGATGATGGCCTTGATTCAAGATCCCAAAGGTTTCTTATATAATTCATCTATAGCGGACTGCCAAAGCCACCAAACAGCATCCCTATCTGCCACTGACACCTCAAGTACCATTGGGACTTCTGGGTCATATGGTCCAAAAGGTAGAGCAGATTGCATAGTAGCATGGACCCATTGAAGAGCCTTCTCCTGTTCCAGGTCCCACACAAAGCTAGCAGCTTTTTGAGTTACTTGGTATATGGGCTGTAGTAACACACCCAAGTGAAGAATGTGCTGTCTCCAGACTCCAAATAGATCACTAAATGTGCTTCTTTCTTGGTGGGGGGAGATGTCAGGTATAATAACTTATTCTTTACCTTAGAAGGAATGTCTCTCCATATCCCACACCATTGGACTCCTACAAATTTCACTATGGTAGAAGACCATTGAACTTATTGTTGGATTTCTCATCCTCTGGTATGAGTCCAAAATGTTGCTACCTCCTACTCAAGTGGCTCAATTAGTATAATGTCATCAATACAATGCTTTTGTGGAAGAGATAGATGATCAAGATCCCTTCTAAGTTATGACTAGAAGCTTGAAACTTAATATATCCTTGAGATAAAACTGTAAGGTGTACTACTGGCTTTGTTAACTGAAAGCAAATTGGTTCTGGTGGTCCTATGGACAAGAACCAAGAAAAGGTCATTTCGTAGGTTAATAGGTGCATACTATGTACCAGGAGATGTGTTAATATGCTCATGTAAGGGCACCCCATCTGGTACAGCAGTTGTGATTGGAGTCACTACTTGACTTAGTTTTCAATAGTCAGCTGTCATTCTCCATGATCCATCTGTCCTTGTAGTGGCCAGATAGGCGAGTTAAAGGGGAGTGGGGTGGTGAGAGATGTGGTGGAAACCACGACTTCTGCAGTTTTCAAGTCTTTGCTGACATTAGTTTCTGCAATTCCTCTAGGGATGTGATACTAGTTTTGATTCACTATTTTCCCTGGCAGAGATAACAACCACAACAGCTCTTAGTCCACAGATCAGGGAACCAATGTGAGAATTTTGCCAACTTCTATCCCAATTATACATGGTAGGACCAGGGAAATAATTACAGGATTAGTTTGGTGACCCACTGGACCTACTGTGAGTTGGATTTCAGCCAAAACCTCATTAATCACCTGAATTCCATAAGCTGCTACTTTAACCAGAAGGCCTCGATGTTTCTCAGAGTCTCCTGGCATCAGTATTAATTCAGGACCAGTATGCAAGATTCCCCAGAAAGTCTGATTCTTTCCTTTTCCCTAGTGTACAATTACTCTTGTAAAAGGCTATAAGTCTCCCTGGGGAAGGGATGGAAGGCTAACACTAAAACTTTTAGGTATATTATCAATATCCTTCCTCAGGGGAAGCTAACCACAACTCCATTAGAATCTTCCAACCAGCTCAAGTCTGAAAATTGGTTTATGGGCCAAGGCTCCTTTTTGTTGTGATACAATGGAGACATACTTTCATTTGTTTGAGAATTTTTCTGATTATACAAATCAAGTAAAGTTGCAATAGATTACTTATCTATGGCATGCCTAGACGCACCATGAGTGATTAGCAAGCACCAAAGGTTCATATGAATTATGATACCGAAAAACTCACCTTGCTTGTGCTGACCATTATGGGTGAGGCCACCATGGGCATTGCTTTATTTATACTGCCCATTACAATGACCACTATCACTTTGGCTTTGGTAATTCAGTGCTGCCATCTGGTTCCTGCTACTTCAGAGCCCAATTAAGGCCATTGCATTTAATTCATCCATCTGAGCAGCCATTTCTCCAACCCTAAGTTCTGACACATAGAGAAGGAGCACAAAATACTTCTTCAACTGTGTTAATGACCCTTTCACCATTTTGCTTCTTATAGGATTAGCAAAGAACAAGTCTTCTGGGCCTTTCCATTGTGGAGGATTAGGTGTTACATCTACTCTAGCATTGCCATTTCCCTGAGCCTTCAAATCCCTTCATCCTTTTAGTAGACCATCTTTTGACAAATGTTTCAGCCAACCATTCAAACTTTTGACCCATTTTTAAGCGTGTAAGCTTCTGTATTGAATATAGAATCTCTAGTCTGTGTACCCGTATCAACAAACTCAGCCTTATCCGTTACCTCCTACTGTTATCCCACACCCATAAAATCCATTCCTGCACATTATTTCTCAGACTTCTGCTCAATTGATCTCTTTAGAAGGATAGTGCATTTCCTCACAGACTACACTTTTTATCTCCCCTCTAGGAACCTGTTCAGCCTTAAGTCTGGATATAGGTCTAAAAGCAACTATTGATGGGCCCCAAGGGATGTCAGTATTGTCTTGCCCCGCATCTCCTTCTGAGAAAGTCACTGCTGATTTAGCAAAAAATTAAAGGTGAATTTCCTCTGTCAAAAGTAGAAAAGGCAATATTTCAATGGGTTGGGGTAAGAATGTATCTGCTGAGGGTAGAGAGACTACTTCCACCAGTGAGATAATCCGTTGAGAATCTGAGGATTCAAAGTTCTCAGCTTCAATAGGGTCTTCCTACACATCTTCATCCCTAGTCACAGAATCCCATTCTTTTGCAATTAATGTTCTCACTTTAACTGCTGGCACTCTCTGAGCCTGGGACTTGAATTTTCACTGTAATTCAGCCAACATTATAAGGAGAGCTTCAGTTTGATTTTTCTGCTAAAATTAGCTCTGTGGTTGCTGGAGAAAAGATTCTCTTCTAGGGCACATTAGAAACCTTTACACCATTTATATGCATCTAGAGAGATGATCTGTTTTGTTGCTGAGTTTATTGTCCTTCACCATATTCTGAGATTCTAGAATTTTATCACAGAGCTCAGTCTTTCTTTGTCAGCTCATCCAATGATGCTAGAAGCAACCATCCATCATCTCATGTTTCCTTGTTTCCCTAGAAACTGTCAAAAGTATTGTATGTGGTCACCAAATCTATTGCCTCTAACAGTTGGTGAATCAGGATAATCACATGACATTTGTCTTAAGTTTGCAAAATAGTTCACACTATGGGCTTTTAGTATTCTCTAAGCTTCTAGGAGAGGCTTCAGTAACCATAGGTTAGCAAATTGGAAAGTCTATTCCAGACACATAAACAATCATCCTTATACTTTTGTTGCTCTAGAATCACTTCTGGCTCCAAAATCTGTATTAACAAGGGTTCTCTAGAGGAACAGAATTTATATCTGTCTGTCTGTCTGTCTGTCTGTGTATAAAGGGGATTTATTTAAATGCTTTTCAAGATGTGGTTCAGCTAGTCCAACAATGGCTGTCTACCAACAGAAGGACTAAGAATATAGTAGTTGTTCAGTTCACCAGTCTGGCTTTCTTAGCTGGTCTTCAGTATATGCCAGAATCCTGAAGAAGTAGGCTTTAATGCCAGTGAAGGAATGGACTTTACAATAGGAACAAGGGTGAGCAGACAAATAGAACAAGCCACCTTTATCCATATTTTTAAATGTAGGCTGCCAGTAGAAGGTGTGAACCAGATAAAACATGAATCTTTTTCCCTCAAAAGATGAAGATTGAAAAATGGGTCTTCCCACTTTAAACAATTTAGTTATGATAAAAAAATCCCTCAGAGCTATACCCAGCTACTTGGATTTTAGTGAATTCCAGATATAGTTGCATTGTCAACCAAGAATATCCATTACAGCCATGAAATGTGAAGGTCACAAAGATTATTCTGTGTATAGCTTCATCTACTATTATTTCATATGTGAGCTACTATTATGTTATATTGTTTGGCTTGCAGATCAGGCACAGTAGCTTTTCTAAGCTTGGCAGCTCAATGTAATTAGTATACTAATATCATTTGCATTGGATACAGTGTGAGTCTGGAGTTTAACTGAGTCTGCCATATACCACTTAAACAAGATCATTGGTATCATTTATTGCTTATCATTTATATATAAATATCACTTGCCATCCCTTGATAATATACTCAGCAAAACCTTTTTGAAAACATCTTAGTGATTTCCATCTTTACATTTTTGCAAAAGCAGCCTCACACTGAGTCACTCTCAGTTGCTGTATTGTGAGGGGAAATGGAACAGTTAGTTGCAATGCCTTAAATAAGTAGAGGCCTGCTTCTGTCTTAGATAGAACATATCCTGTTTCATGGCAAGTTCCTTAGTTGCCAGAAATGTCAAAAGATAACCAGAGAAAGTGCCATTTGCCCCTAGTGGCTTGGGCATTGAAGAATTCACTAATTGTGGTAAGACAACCTTTCTACAGTGCCTAGTTTAGGAAGGGTTATCACTAAAATGCCTAACTTACTCCTTTTGTAGAGAGTGAGAAATATAGGAGATGGTAATTTCCACAATCATAAGGAGCCTGTGATAGAATGTCCATGTGACCCTCCCCAATTTAGGAAAAGCCAACTCTGGTACCATATATCTGTAATATGACAATTTGCTTACATTACACGTATACTTGAAAATTATGGCATACCCTCAGAAGCAGGGTTTTGAAACTGTGTGAGAGGTGGTGCTCTTTTAGAAGTTCTGATACCTCACTGAAACTTACTATGTCTTGAGAAATTCCATTGCTTTCTCCAAGGCCACACTTCCTGAGCTCATTTTGAGAGTGTAGGATATGGGTCACATTATTAGTATAGATATTAAGTTTTTGTAGGAATATCTCAGGAAAAGAGCGGCTATTCATCAAGTAAACACAGGCTGCTGCTGAGTGAGCATCTTGGACTTCCTGCAGAAGTGACTGAATTTACCTCTTATAGTACTCTTTATTTTCTTTTCAGCAATTTTGTCGCTTCTTGTCTTTGCAGAGTGTAGGGAGAAGTACAAAGCAACAGAGGGCAATTGGGTGTATTAATCTTCGACAAAGTGCTTATGTTTTTTTTTAACCATTAAAAACAAATTCATAGAGACACCCAGGATCACACAACATCTGCCTCAACATCCGGAGTAACTGGGACCCTTGAGATCTAGGGACTCAGGAAACCCACCCCCACCCCCAGCCCAGCTGAGTCAAGGATTCCTCCCAGTTTGCACTCCTGCCCAAGTGGACTCAGGGCACTGTCTCCTCACCCACTCCTACAACACCCAGAGGAAGCTCGACTCCCAGGTACTGTGACACACACACGGGGACACAGGATCACAGAGGAATCTCTACTCCCAGGAAATCTGACATATCCAGGATCACTGGAGCTCTGACACACCCAAGATCATAGTTGAGGCCACAACATCTGCCCCAACACCCTGCATAACTGGGACCCCCACCTAGCCAGAGGCACAGGTTTCTTCCAGCTTGCACCTGTGTGCAGAGCAGACCCAGAGCTTTGGCTCCCCACCCACTGGTGCAACACCCAGAGAAAGCTTGCCTTCCAGGAGTTCTGCCACACCCAGGATCTCAGGATCATAGGATCACAGAGACAACTGGACTCCCAGGAATTCTGATAAAAGCAGGCTCACAAGAGGGACAGGCTCCAGCCAGAGACAGCAAGGGCAGTGATAACTAAGCGCAAGACCATAAGCAACAGAAACCAATGCTACGGGCTGGCGAGATGGCTCAGTGGGTAAGAGCACCCGACTGCTCTTCCGAAGGTCCAGAGTTCAAATCCCAGCAACCACATGGTGGCTCACAACCATCCCCAACAAGATCTGACTCCCTCTTCTAGAGTGTCTGAAGACAGCTACAGTGTACTTACATATAATCAATAAATAAATCTTAAAAAAAAAAAAAAAAAAAAAAAAGAAACCAATGCTACTCGACAACATCAGAACACAGTTTTCCCACCACACCAAGCCCTGGATACTCAAACACACCTGAAAAGCAAGATTCAGATCTAAAATCCCATCTAATGAATATGATAAAGGACTTTAAGAAGGACATAAATAACTGCCACAGACCCTCTGGGCCCCTTTGTCTGCGTGGAACGGGTCTCTAGTCACGGGTGGACAAAGCGTAGGATGAATTGACAGACGCACACAGGAGAGGTCGTGTGGAATCTGAATGTAGTTTTCAAATCGAGCATCAGACTTTTTATGCAGAAGACAATAAGGAAGTTGGGTGACATATTCACAAGGTACAAAGAGGTAACCGGAATTTTACATAAAACAGAGGAATGCAAACACAAAAGGTCTAATGGGAACCATCTGGGATAGAATTCATTGTTAACAACTGGGATCAAAAAGGGCTCCACCTAAGATTCGCTTAATCTTAGAAGCCAGGGTCAAGGGCTTCGCGCCCTTGCCATAGTTACTATTTTAGTCTATTGTATAGTCCACCTTCCCCTTAGGCCATTGTAAATACGTGTGTATGGGTGTAACTTCGCTATAGTTCTAAGTATCTATTCTGGTTTCTCCTTTGGTCTGAAACTTTCTTCTTCCTTAGTGATGGTAGATTCCTGTGAAGGGCAGTGACCTAACTTTTCCTCAAAGTAATAGTGTAATACCAGGGGCAGTACTGAATTCCAAGCCCAAGGTCTTGCTCAAGGACATTCTAGGACTGTTGGAACACTGGCTTTAGCTAAGTCAGAATTCAATCTTAAAAGGCACTTATAATAGGAAAACACTAAAAGAGAGCATGTGGATCCATACACTAGACTAACGCGGGAATGGAAAATTAATGTATGGGTTAGAGGGAACGCCAGACTCCAGGAGGAGAGCTTCCTTGAAGCTCTCTACCTCATGAGTGACTTTCAAGCCTCTCGGCTTAAGCTGACTCGACTGGAGTGCGTGGCAAATAACTCCCTTAAAGAAATACTGGAGAACACAGGTAAACACATAGAAGCCCTAGAAACAAGTAAACGAGGAGACACATGAATCTCTTACAGGAAAACACAAGCAGGTAAAGGAAATGAACAAAACCATCCAGGATCTAAAAATGGAAATAGAAACGTTAAAGAAAGCACAAACGGAGACAACCCTGGAGATGGAAAACCTATGAAAGAGATCCAGAGTCACAAATGCAAGCATCACCAATAGAATCTAAGAGATAGAAGAATCTCAAGTATAGAAGATACCATAGAAAACATTGACACAACAGCTAAAGAAAATACAAAAACCAAAAAGCTCCTAACTCAAAACATTTAAAAAATTCAGGACACAATGAAAACACTGAACCTAGGAAATTATACATATAGAGGACAATGAAGATTCCCAATTCAAAAGGCTAGCAAATATCTTCAACAAAATTATAGAGGAAAGCTTCCCTAACCTAAAGAAAAAGATGTCCATGAACATCCAACAAGCCTACAGAACTCCAAATAGACTGGACCAGAAAAGAAATTCCTCTCATCCCGTAATTCGTCAAAACAATAAATGCACAGAACAAAGAAAGAATTTGAAAGCGGTAAGGGAAAAAGGTAAAGTAACATATAAAGGGAGACCCATCAGAATTGCTCCAAACTTCTCAAGAGACTCTAAAAGCCAGAAGATCTTGGGCAGATGTCATACAGACCCTAAGAGAACAAAAATGCCATCCCAGGCTACTACCCCCAGCATAACACTCAATTATCATAGAGAGAGAAACCAAGATATTCCATGACAAACCAAACTTAATCAGTACCTTTCCAGCAATCCAGCCCTATAGAAGATAATAGATGGAAAACTTCAACACAAGAAGGGAAACTACACCCAAGAAAAAGCATGAAGCTAATTTCACAACAAACTCAAAAGAAGAGAACTACACAAGCATAATTCCACCTCTAACAACAAAAATAACAGGAAGCAACAATCACTGACCCTTAATATCTCTCAACATCAATGGACTCAATTCCCCAATAAAAAGACATAGACTAACAGACTAAATATGTAAATAGGACCCAGCATTTTGCTGCATACAGGAAATGCATTTCAGTGTCAAAGACAGACACTACCTCAGAGTAAAAAGCTGGGGAAAAACCAAGCTGGAATAGCAATTCTAGTATCCAATAAAGACTTTCAGCCAAATGTTATCAAAAACGATGGGGAAGAATACTACATACTCTCTCACCAATGGATAGATTATGGAAACAGAAACTAAACAGAGACACAGTGAAAATTATGAACCAAATGGACTTAACAGATATCTAGAAGATGAGGGGTGGAAGTATAGATGGTCCGGAATTTGAAAGTAGGTGTGTAGCAGTGGGGGAAGGGGAACTGAGAGTAGCCACTAGAAAGTCCCAGATGCCAGGGACCCAAGAGGTTCCCAGGACCCAACAGGGATGACATTAGCCAAACTACCCAACAAGGGAAGCTAGAACCTGTAGAGACCATATCGAGTGGATAGGCATGGCCCCCAGTTGAGTGGACCACCCACCCACCTCAAAAATAATAAATCAGAACTCCTCCTGTCAAAAGGAAATTCAGAGACAAAGAGTGGAGCAGAGACTGAAGGAAAGGCCACCCAGAGACTGCCCCACATAGGGATCCATCCCATCTGTAGACACCAAACCCAGACACTATTGCTAATGCCAAGAGGCTCGTGCTGACAGGAGCCTGTTAAAATTGTCCTGTGAGAGGCTCTGCCAGAGCCTGACCAATATAGTGCACTTAACTAAACATTGGACTGAGCACAGGGACCCCAATGAAGAAGTTAGGATAAAGACTGAAGAAGCTGAAGGGGTTTGTAACCTCAGAGGAAGAACAATATCAACAAACCAGAATCCCCCCAAAGAAAGCTCCCAGGGACTAAACCACCAACCAAAGAGTGCATGTGGAGGGTCCCATGGCTCCAGCTGCATATGTAGCAGAGGATGGCCTTGGTCTTGTGCAGGCTCAATACCCCAGCATGGGGGAATGCTAGGGCAGTGAAGCAGATGTGGGTGGGTGGGTGGGAGCACCTTCATAGAAGCAGGTGGGAGGGGGATGGGATAGGGGGTTTGTGGAAGGGAAACTAGGAAGGGAGAGAGCGTTTGAAATGGAAATAAATAAAATAACCAATAAAAATGAAAAAAAGAAAATACATACTCATATATCTTGGTATAGAAAAATGTTACTGTCATTATTCTATTGTGTTTGATGAAAATATTGTTAAGTATTTTTTTTTTCTCCTTTGAGTCTGTGAATCATGGTGGGGTAGGTAGTTTCTATGGAGTCTGAAGTGTTTTAAATGAGCCTTGGGACAGATTTGGTTGATATATACCCACAGGGCTTAGGACCTACCACGTAGGCTAGATATTTTATTTTTTCGCCAACAGGAAAATAAACCACCAGGAATAACAGGAGAAAGGAGAGTAACTGCCAAGGGCCCGGACTGTTGAGCTCTTTGTGACAATATATTATTTTTCTAGTTCATTTTCGTCTGAAAAGGGTTCATTAGATCTTCTGAATATGGAATTGTATCTTATCATCTCAAGTGTTTGCATTTTAATTTCGCCATGCACAATACATTTTCATTCCCTAGGGTGGGGTAAAGGGTGACTATGGAAAGAACTTTGTTATTACTTTTATTAAGCAAATTCAAATGTAGTTGGCACTGTAAATTAAGCAGGATTTCCTAATTTTAATGTCATCATAAGTACATAGTTATATTCAAACCCTGGTTTTCCAGTTAGGGCCATGTGCAAAGTAATAGTGAGGATAGAGTATGTTAATTCAAAGTAACAGTTTGTTTCCATCACTGTGTGGACAAGGTGAACAGAGGTTATGAATATAGCCTCAGTATTTCAAGTGTCTCAGTTACAGTTTTCACTCCAGCATTCCAGTTGTTGGTGTCAGCTTATTGTCTTCTGTTTCCCATGATGGAAACAGATAACTGTGACTAAGCCATCATGGGCAATGTTCAGATTAGGGAAGAAGCTAGAGAGTAATCTTAGGGGAGAAAGTCCTGCAGTCTGAGTGTGCTTCATCATTAATACCTGCTCTGAAAGGAACATATACCTCTGCCCCACCTCACCCCACCCCACATATACCACAGGAAATGTTCCATCTACTGTTGAAAGTAGGTCATTTTCTAATATGTTACAGATGAAAGAAGTCTGTCACCTTGTTACATTGTTAAGTGGGCTTTCCGGAAGGGTCAGGGTCATGGCAAGGTCAGAGTACACCAGTTGGGACAGATTGCATACCAGATAGGAGAGATCAAGATCAACACTTGCCAGATGGAAGGGCACTGAGACTCTGTGTGGTTGGACCTGGTGCTTGGTGCCCAAGCTTCTTCTGCAGCGCTTTGCTTTTCTCTGCCATTCCAATATGAAATCTCTCCCGTTAGTGAGAATCATTTTTAAATGGTTTGGGGGCATATGCTTTTGTTTTCCCTGACTAGTTCTAAAAGAATACTTCCATTTAGTTTCCAAAGACATTCACAGCATCTGTAATTTGTTCATGCTTTATGATTAAAACTGAAAGGAATGCAAGACCATATCCATTTAATAGGGGCACAGAAGTAATGTGTGCTAAAGGATGTGTATCCTTCCTACCTGGCAGGTAAGTTAGACCTAGCATAGTACTCACGAGATGCTTGTAAACTTTGCCTGAATTAAGTAGGATATGTGTAATATTTAAGGAATCATATCTAAACATAATTTGAGCGTGCTGTTCTCAAATCTGTTTAAGACATATGGTTATAAATAATAAATTAGTATTTATTTTAGCAAAAACCATTTAGGAATTAATTAAGCCTATTATTTTGAATGCTGTAGCTGATGTTCTAATATTACAAACCTCAAAATGTTTCACTGGTATCTCTAAATCCATAAAATGTCCAGCACATCCAAAGACAGAGGGCTTAAAATTGGTTCTCTTAAGTAAAGTACAATAAGCTTATTAACCAAGTGGGAAGCAAATGTGGTACAAATACATCAGGAATGTCTATTTCTTTTTCCCACCCAGGGATGTAAAAGAGTAAAGGAAATGTTGCTACTGGGTGGGTAGGTTTTGTTAAAGCACACATAGGCATAGCACCGAGTGGCTTCTTTCTGATTCAGTTTCATAAATTGCTGCATGAGGAAGCGCTCTCCGGTAGACAACCCTCAGAAATCAGCACTTAATATGGCAGTAATGGTTATTGCTGTCATTCTTTACATCCTTAAAAATAATTAAGCATTACTGCACAGGCATTATAAAGTTCCCCTATCACCATTAAGAGGATATTTGAGGTTTGATGTAATTTAGCAAATTACATTATACAGTAGTTAAGGTTTTATGCAGTGGAGTTAACTGAGTGGTAGTTAAGCACTCTCGCCATACAGTGCATTGTACGGAGTTCCATGTTCCAGCTGCTGTCAGCTCTGTTCCAGTGTCATTATTGCTTTGCAGGCTGATGTTCCTCAGGGAGTGATTCGAGTGCAAGCTCCCCATCTTTCAAAAGTTTCCATGGCAATACAGCTAACTGAAGAACTAAAAGCCAGCGATGTGCTTGCCAGGTTTCTCAGCCAAGAAAGGTAGAGGCCTGTTTTAATTATTCTGTGGGATAACTCATTTTTATATTTATTCTTTCTCTCTTCCCCCCTCTCCCCCTCTCTTCTCCCCTCTCCCTCCCTCTCTGTATCTCTCTCTGTCTCTGTTTCTCTCTTTTCCTCCCTCCCTCTCTCTCTTTCCCTCCCTTCCCCTCCTCTCTTCCTCCCTCCCCCTCCTCTCCTTCTCCTTTCAGCTCAGTGTGTGTGTGTGTGTGTGTGTGTGTGTGTGTGTCTTACCATATGAACAACAGAGCAGAGTTGACAATTAGACCCTTGGAAAGAATAGACAGAGGTAGACTGTGTGCAAGTTGAAGTTGTTTTATGCAGCCTATGTGAGCAGCCCTTCACCATTTGCCTACAATGAGCTTGGCAAATGAAACTACACAACGGTAATTCCAGAGCACTTGGTTGGAGGTTAATTACTGTTTGTAGGCTGTTACAAAGATTGCTAATTAGGATGCAGCAGGATTAAAATGAAGATGTAACTTTCTCTATGAAATTTAATGAATAAGAAAGAAATGTTCCAATCTGAAAACTGAAAGCTTGGGTGATTGCAAAGGACACCCAGTCCCCTGAGGTCTAAGTAAGGAGAAGAGAACAAGCTGTCCTCACTAGGGAGGACCATGTCCTTCTTTGCACTGGGGAAGATACCTTACAGTCCTTAGAAAGCTCCTCCCCATCATTGTATGCATTATAGACTGTGTGGTTTCCATTCAACCTGTGTTAAATTTGAGGGGTCCTATAGCTTTTCCCATTTAAATATCTATCTTATTTTGGGTGTAAGTCACCTTTAGTGACATTCCTATTCATGCTATGAAATTAAAATTCTATTTTAAAAAAGTATGGGTGTATGCATATGTGCATGCATGTGTGCCTGTGTGTGTGTGAGTGTGTGTGTGTGTACAAATTTGTGGAGTCCTTTCTTTCTACCCTGATATGGATCCTAAGAGCTAAACTCAGGTCACAAGGCTTGTGCAAGAAACTCCTTTACCCACTGAGCCATCTTACTAACCAAGAATTTTTTTTAATTAGGTATTTTCTTCATTTACATTTCCAATGCTATCCCAGAAGTCCCCCATACCCTCCCCTCCCCACTCCCCTACCCACCCACTCCCACTTCTTGGCCCTGGCATTCCCCTGTACTGAGGCATATAGAGTTTGCAAAACCAGGGGGCCTCTCTTTGCAGTGATGGCCGACTAGGCCAACTTCTGATACATATGCAGCTAGAGTCAAGAGCTCCGGGGTACTGGTTAGATCATATTGTTGTTCCACCTATAAGGTTGCAGACCCCTTTAGCTCCTTGGGTACTTTCTCTAGCTCCTCCATTGAGGGCCCTGTGATCCATCCAATAGCTGATTGTGAGCATTCACTTCTGTGTTTGCTAGGCCCCGGCATAGCCTCACAAGAGACAGCTATATCAGGGTTCTTTCAGCAAAATCTTGCTAGTGTATGCAATGGTGTCAGCATTTGGAGGGTGATTATGGGATGGATCCCCGTGTATGGCAGTCACTAGATGGTCCATCCTTTCATCTCAGCTCCAAACTTTGTCTCTGTAGCTCCTTTCATGGGTGTTTTGTTCCCAATTCTAAGACGGAGCAAAGTGTCCACACTTAAATCCAGAGTGTTAGCATCTCAGTATAAGTCCTAATACACATAGTCTTTCTTTGAGGTTTATGTCATTCTATCAATGGAGAGTTTCAGTCAGGTTGTGTGCTGATGCCTCTGTAGGATCAACTTTATGTTAATATTTGTACTCTTTGACTCTGCTAGGTGTTAAAAGGAGTAGAAGAAAGCTTAAATCCATTCCCCATTGTATAAATTCTGAGAATGGAAGTGGAAGCCTGCAGCAAATACCTTCATTCCTTCTGTTTCACTGATGGGAGCTCAGCCAGGGAATGTATTTGCCCCAGATCACACATGAACCTATATTTTATCCACAGAGGCAGCCCCTAAACTCATCCCACACCAGTCTCTGGGAGTCACTCTGGCATTAAAGTCTTGAGTTGAATACCTCAGAATTAGAGGCTGGGTACATTTGGAATTTTTCAGATTGAACTTTCTCCCTTGAGTGTCTCTGCTACAATAAAGTCAACTATCTCTCTCTTTTGTTTCCACCTTTGACCCGTAGATGCCACCTTTGACCTTTCTTTCCTCCATGGGCTTGTTCCCTTCCCTCCCAGAGTGGAGATCTTGATGACTTGTGACAGGAGCCTCCTACAAGCTCCAAGGACTTCTGCTCATCTTCCCTAATGTTCCAATTGTAACTCCTTATGAAGTTGTACAATGTGTTCAACTTTAATACTTTTGGTACAACTAGAAACATTAGTTTATATATTCAAATGCATGCTGTGATGGTTTATATATGCTTGGCCCAGGGAGTGGCACTGTTGGAATAGGTGTGTCACTGTGGGTGTGAGCTATAAGACCCTCATCCTAGCTGCCTGTAAGCCAGTATTCTGCTAGCAGCCTTCAGATGAAGATGTAGAACTCTCAGTTCTTCCTTCCCCATGCCTGCCTAGATGCTGCCATGTTCCTCCTGCCTTAGTGATAATGGCCTGAATCTTTGAAACTTTAAGCCAGCCCTAATTAAATGTTGTTCTTTATAAGACTTGTCTTGGTCATGGTGTCTGTTCACAGGAGTAAACTAAGACACCATGTTATGCATTAGTCATGGCTTAAGCAGCCCTCAGTAAGTGTCTGTACTGTCTTTTTCCTCTACTCTGCACTTTTCCTCACTTATATCCCACCTGATTAGAACATTTGGGAAGCTGGCCCACTTTCCCTCAGCACTCCTTGTCTGTCTATCTTAGCCCAAGCCAATGAGTATACATCAGACCAAAAACTATAAAAAATTGGCCATTTACCCATAAGTCTTTGGTAAAATACTAATATCTCTCATTTGTTATGAATTTGTTAATCTTATATACAAGCTATCAGGTGCCAGAAAATTTGTTTAAGCTTTCTGGAAAATGAAAGAACTGTGTAGACACTTGAGACTTGCTCTGAGTGCAATATTGGACTAAGTTCTTAAAAAAAATCAAAAGAATATTATATAAGAGAGCTTCCTCCTAGAAATATGAAGCTTGGCTCTAAAGTCTTATCAGGTTTGTGAAGTAATTCTTTTATAGAATTACTTAGAAAAATTGCTGAGTTGGAAGATTTTTGTCCGGAGTGCTTCTTTCTGCGCTGTATGGGTGAGCACACCTTTCCAATTTGAACAGCCAGCCTATGGGGCAGTTCTCAACTGATTGTGGTCGTCTTGTACGCCACTACTGTCCTCTTATACAGTCTCATGATGAATACTAAGCACAGTAAGAAAACTGAGTCAGATCCTTGGCCTATACAGGAACAGATAATCATATTAATAATCATGCAATACCAATGTTGAATTAACTTGGGTTTTTGGTGTTTTCAAATTTTATCCCTTTGCCTTTAGATATCTGATTCTATTTATTTCACTTCCACATGTGACACTTTTATTATCTGTTGGGAACATTTAACAAAGGAGAAAAATACAAAAGTGTATAACTTTAGTAGAGCTGAGTTATGAATTTCTATGCTGGCTAGAATTCCCCAGCCTGTTAAATGGATTTATCTGCAAGATGTTTAACGATGCCACTAATCAGTTTGTTTTGTCCCTGATAGTGGGGTTGCCCAGACACTCAAGAAAGGAGAAGTTTTCCTGTATGAGATTGGAGGAAATATTGGTAAGCACAATTTCATTCTATGTGGTGATGTTGCCAATGGTTGATATTTATACCTGTGGAATAAAAACATTGCTATATTCGAAAGCAGTCATAGCAAGCCGTAGATGGTTGCTGGTTGGTATGGATTTGTTGAACAGGCTGACCGTTCTTCCTGGGGACTCTTTTTGAGCTCCTTCTGTTTACACAGTCATTTGAACTTACCTTTGCACAGTTGACTGTTCCTTTCACTGTTAAGTCTTGGAAATTAGTGTGGTTTCTTGGCTGGATTAAAAATGATTCGATGTTTAATAAAGGTGGGGAGGTTTTAATGAAGCATTTTAAAGTCCATCACACAAAGCATTTTCCACCTCTTAATTTAATTAGATTCTGACAATTAGACAATGACTAGACTACTGGATTGACTTTTCAATGCCCAGCCTAGTCCTTTGAATGTTGCCATGAGAAACCAGGACGAGTGAGCGATAAAGACTTTGAAATCTAAGCTCTTAAGCCATAGTATAGTTTTATGATTTAGCTTGCCGTGTTGACTGACACCACATCTCCTTCACAGGGGAACGTTGCCTCGATGACGACACACACATGAAGGACTTGTACCAACTGAACCCGAATGCCGAGTGGGTCATAAAATCCAAGCCAGTGTAGACGACAACCCCGAGGACGTGTCATCATTCTTGCTGGGTCGAGAGTGTAAATAAAAGTAGCAGGTTTCTTAACTATTCAGCTGCACCCAATTATTACAAATTGATACCCTCAAGCCTTAAAATTATAGATTTTTTTTTGTGGCTTGCACAATTGTTGTTATTATTGTTAGAAAATAAATATTGCTGGAGTAAGAAGAAAGGGGCTTAATTAGCTTGTGGGCTGTTTATACACAATTTAAAATGTGTTCATATGTGACAGCTTTCTATTGTATGAGATAACTTCTTTACCACTTTTCCCCCCCTTTTGGTACTAAGTATTGAACAAGAACTTTGCTCATAGTGGGCAAATGCTTTAAGACACCTAGTAATATCCCCAGCAGATTAAATACTCTTTACTAATAATAGATTTACTAATAGAGTTTTGGGCTAGTTACATTTTAAGAATATTGTCTCCCCTTCCTTACCCCTCCCTATTTATCTTCCCTTAATAAAATTTGCTTTTTAACTAGAAAGAGATAGTTAATAGCAGGTATAGAAAGCCATGAAGGAAAAGATAACTCAGCAGTATTCTTGTTACCACAAAATGTTAGTACTCATGGCTTTGAATCATCTGTCTAAACAACGCAGGCAGTTGTTTTTTTTTGAGCTTATTGGACTTATGTGCACAAAGCTGTACCCATCGTCAAGACCCAGACTGCCAGGACCTTCTAATTATCACCAAAGCATTAAATGTTTAAACACTCAGGAGAAACAATATGGAGCCACACGGACTAACTGAGTCATCTATGACCACAATGGGAAAAGCTAGATCACTTTATGTGTACAACACTCTTTCAGATAGAATCTGAAAAATCACATATCAAGTTACTTGGCAACATTATACACAGCATAATAGTACAACCTGGAACAATTGGAGAATACATTGTAAAATGCCACTTTCCCTCCTTTCAGAGTAAGTCTTCAGGGTATGACAATCATTTATGTGAACAAGCTTTTGTCGGTGTGTGTATTTTAAAGAATCTGAGTCAGTTTGTTAAGATGCTGTGCAAAGTATTATCCCCAGGGCTTTTTGTGCACAGACCACACTGTGACAGAACACAGACCTCTGCTGTAAATAAGAGAAATGAAATAAGAGCAATGTTCACTATTTCATAAGGGTAGAGTGTCACTGACGAAAGATGGCATGTGTGGATGAGCCACTGGCATATGATGACACTGTTCATAGTTCTTTAGGGGAAGCCAAACACACGTCCTCAGAAGCTCTTGATGCCGCTCTAGGAAAGAAAGTGCTGTTCATGAGAACAGGGAAGTGTTGAGCATACAATGACGAGAGCAGCCTGTGGATGGGTGCTTTGGTAGCACTAGGAATGGGTGCTGTGGTTATGCCATGGGGATTCATTCGTGCCATTGCTTTTTGTATTTAAAGAAATGTTATAATTAAATGGATTTTTCTAAACAATCTTCTCTTGGAATTATTACATTACAGGGGTATGTTCACGAGTCTATGTTTGTCCTTTTAAATTATTTTAATAAACAGTCTATTTTCAATGTAATTAAGTCCTATTTACTACTACTCTTTATTGGTTCTATGTTCCTGTATAGATTTTAAATTCAGAAGGCATTTGAGAAAACCTTAATTTTTTTTCAGGTTTCTTCTCCCGCACCCCCTTATATAAATATCTATCCTTTAGGACTTTCAAAACACATTTTTTTATTATAAGAATATATTTATTTCCTGTTTAACAAATTTTTTATTGATGATTTAATGCAAACAATAAACAATTCTGAAGAAAAAAATATGTGCTTGAAACAGTTAGGGCTTTTCAGAGGCAACAAAAGACCAAGAGTCAGGATAGTGATATAAAGAAATGTTTCTAGAACATGTGTCAAATGATTGTTAGCACACTGCCTGCCAGCCCGGATGGACTGGAAGAAGAGTTCCCAGGCTTTGATGGGAAAAATAGAAAGGCTCTTTTATTTTCAGCCATTCCTAGGATTCATGGTCTAAATTCACTGGTACTGAACAGTGTATGTAAACAACATACATATGTATATACATAGCACATATACTATATATATATATGTATATGTATATATACATACACATCTACTTCATATATATACATACATACATGCATACATTTGCTTCTACTTGGTACATGTCCTACATGTCATACCATTAATGCAAATGATTTTACTGTGAGTTTTGTGATATACACACACACACACATAAATATATATGTATTAAGTTTTAATTTTCAGTGAATATCTGTTTGGCTAAGGAAGGGACAGTACTGTGAAAACAGACACATTTGATTTGAGTCTCAAATCTTTGAGCTCTTGTTGCTGATGAAAACTCTGAAAGTCAGTGTTTACCCTGCCACCTATCAGTTGGACTTCCTGTTCCCACCGCCCTTTTCTTGCTTTCCTGCTTGGCCACCTCACTCACTGGCATAATCCTTCAAGGTAATTCTAGTCCTTGTCATTTTCTTTCACTTGTACAACTTTGACTTAGTGTAGTTATGGGAGTTGATATTAAATTCCTTGTTGACCATTTCTGGGAAAAGTCCATTGTTTTCTCAAGTTTGTAGAACTGGTGTACACTTTGTGGTTGTCCTGACTTCCTGCCTGCTTGTCAGTAGGTGGCAGTATTGGGCAGAGATTCCTTTGAGTCCAAAGAAAGACGTTTTAGACATGAACAGGCGTTCATACATATGTTACTACGACTCGGTGCCAGGCACCTACAGCAGTTAGATAACACTGTGGGGTTCTGTTTGAGTTACTTATTCTGAAATTGAAAAAATAATTAACATCAGAGGTGTATGTGTGTGTGTGTGTTTAATGAATTTGTCTGCTTTTAGTCCTTAATCTATTGAATGAATATGTGACATATATCAGACCCAGAATTAAACTTTCAGCAATGTCTTGTTTAAGCAAATGTGTTATGAGGAAAACCAGAAGGATATGGGTAAGAAGTTCAGAAGTAGGACATTTTTGTTTCCATGTATCTTAGTATGTACATCATGTTTCTTCATTCAACAAATTATTAGAGATTCATTTTCTCTCTCATATATATATATATGTATGTGTATGTGTGTGTGTGTGTGTATATATATATATATATATATATATATTCCTCAGTAGACAAAATAATCACAGGCATTGATCCTATTGGAGGCACATTTTAATAATGGAGACAAGTAATGAATTAAACAAAGTAAGTAAACAGAGCTACAGAGTATAAGGAAAGGTGCTGAGGACCTGATGGATATAAAGAGGCAAAGGGGCTAGTAGGACAACGCTGCCTACGGAGGCATAAAATGAATAGTCTCATTGAATAGTTACAACTGAACAAAGACTTGGACAGAGAGGAGATTTTTCTGGTGAATATTTAGAATGGCACTTTAAACAAAGGGAACATTTAGGACCAAGGTCCACCATAGGAATGTGCTTTGTCAACAGTGTCGCTGGAGTGGACTCAGGGCCAGAGAAAGAAAGCAAAGGTCAGAGAGGGAATTGCAAAGGCACGTCCGAGATCATGAGTCTTGGGTTAGGAGGGTGGTAATTCATTGCTTGTGTTAAAACAGTCAGTAAAAACACACTATTGGCAAAAGCTATAGTTGTGAAGAAATGATGCCTCGTGTTCACTCTGTACAGCGAAGGCAGAGCCTTAGGGCTCTCTAGCAGGAGAAAAGACTGCCCAATCACAAGATTTTTGCTTGGCTCTTTGTAGGGTGGAGTCTGGATTAAATGTGCTCTTAGCTAAGATCAAGGGAGGGAATGTGGATTTTTACAGAGAAAACCGGAAATGGGGCCCTAGAACTTCCTGGTGTTGAAGTCTTGGAAATAAATGAAGCAAAAATGTACCAGAAAGAAAAGCCCTCTCAAGTAAGAGATTATAGTGTATGAGAAGTCACAGAAAGGCACCAAAGTCATATCAGATCCACCTTGTAGCTCAAATGGGTTAGGATTGATAGAGTGTGAGATTTACTTCTGTTGATCTTGATGAGTAGTTGAAAATATTAGGAGTGATTATAGCAGGGCTAAGTTCCCCTACAGTGTTCTACTGTAGCATACAGAAATCTATGAGTGGGACTAACTTCAGGGGGAGGCATTCTGATCTAGTTGAAGTTTTGAAGTTTATTTACTGTTTTGAGGAAAGCTGTCATATGTGCGGGAGACAATATGAACTATTTTAGTGTGACTTTGGGCGCATTTCTTACCTGAGCTTCATTTTTTGTTTTGTGTCGTTAATGGGAATATTCAATTTTTGGTAGCTTATTAGAATATGTCTGTGCCAAGAACTTGGTAGCATACTTACCCAATAAAAACATACAGTCAATAAATGACAGTATTTTTATTAGTGGTTATTACGATAACTATCAGAACTGTATTGTGAGAATTCTCACAATATCATGCTAGTGATCTTTGTTTCCCCTTGACATAGAGCACTTGTGTAATAGATGTATTTACACCAGATTAGAATAAACAAGAAAATCAGGGACTGGGGTAGCAACTATATTGAGAAGAGTATAGTACTCCTATTAGGTAATTTTCACAGTATCTCTTAAGAATATTGCGTTCTCCATATTAGGAATCACTTCTTACCTAGATATTTAAGGGCTATGCTCCTCCCCTTCATCTTGCTCAAGGCTAAAGTCCAAACGATTTCACTAGCTGCAGTACCACATCTTCCTTTGAAGATTGGTGCCATTGCCAGCTGAGTAGAACATCTTTTTTCTCCACTTCACATGAGCTCAGCCCAACACTGAAGGTGGTTTGTTTCATTTATAATGAAGATTGCCAGAGGGCCAGAGTTCTCTTTCGTCATGTCAGACTTGGAAGCACAGGGATAAAGCAAACCTATATCTTATTTGTTTTATTTTATTTTTTGTACTTTCTATGCTGAGGAGGACACTGGGCATCTTGTGTCAGCTCTCCCATTGACTAAGATCTGAATTTATTCTCCTGGCTTTCGTGGGCCAATGGCCTCTCAAATTCCATACTTAGTACACAGTAGACATCATTTCTCTTCCACTTCTGGCCCCTCAACCTATAATCTGGACTTAGCATCACTTTCTCTTTTCACTGTGACCACAAGTATTGTGTGAAAAAGCCTACCTCTGGGGTATCAGAGGAAATGAGAGAACCCTTTTCCCATTGTGACCATTTCCTTAACTCTTCAAGGTTTCTTTGAAGAGACTTGGGTTATTTTCAAATACATCTGCACCTAGTATGAGTAAAGCAACTGACTGCCAGGAAAGACCCTTGAGGTGCTTGTACCTGAAGCCAAGACACTGGCTTTGTCTAGCAAGGCTTTCATCTCAAGCTTTTAAGTCTCTATTTCTCAACTAAAGCAGCTCAGACATACTTCAGGGAGAGCCTCTACTCCTGTTTATCCTGCTTTTGATGTCTAGCCCCCACCACCTTTCAGCTATTCAGCTCTGTGTCTTCTTGCATCTCCTATAACCCTTATAAAATGAGAGCTTTCGTGTCCTCTCTGCTTAGGTCATCTTCCCCTCCAACCAGCAGCCGCTGAGAATAAGATACCTTTCTTATAGAGAGGTTCATAAGGAGAATGACCCTGGCATAATTCTTAGAAGTTTTGCAGTTAACATTTACTTTGCTCTCATCTTCCTATAGCCATGCTACAGGTACAAAAAGGTGTGTGGGGGACGGGGGAATCTTTGGTATCTTACCTTTGCCTGCTTGTATCATGTAGTTTGGCAAAAAAAGTCCAAGAACATGAGTCAGACACAATACATTTCCATTGGTACAAGAGTCTTGAAACATGTTGTATGTAGGTCATGCTTCATTTTTTACTTGTCTTTATGCTGAGAGGGAAGAAACTATCATGCTTTATTTCATTTGCTTATTTATTTTGGTCCCTAGAAATGAACTCAGGGCATTTTGCATGTTACACTATACTGCTAAGAAACATGTCTAGCATGTTTTATGATCTTATTTATTTATTTTATATGAAGGTTATATTATGTATCCCATGCTGTTTTGAACTCAGGATTTTTCTGTCTCAACCTCTCAAAAAACAACATGTTGGATTCTGAAGCTTAAAGAATTAAGGAATTATTAGGTAAACTAGATAATGACTTAAGGTACTGAGTTCTTTAGACAGTATTACAAACATTGTTACTGGTTAAGAAAAAAATATGGCTGTCATGTTTTCCCTTTTGCCATTCTTTTCTTCCTCGATATGTTGATGTTTACTATATATTATACTGTGGTCGTATTGTGATAATGTAAAAAGCAATTGCATGATGCATTTCCACAGGAATATTACATTTACATTTGTGGATTGGAGCCATAGTGAATGTATTCTTTACAAATAGACTCTGCTTTGATGAAGGCAGATACATGTATAACTAACTGTAGGATAAAAAACACTGAGAACTTAAAGAGAGGGTGATAGCAGCTGCCTAAGTGATAGCAGGGACATGAGTGTATAAGCTGCCAAACCATTTATAATGTGAAAGATTAGATTAGGTCCAAAAGAATGAGGCTCAGAATTAGACCTGGTGCAGTAGATAGAATTAGGAAGGATGATCTATATGGTTAGAATAAAGAGTCTGGAGGATTCCACAGACTTCAAGAGAGACAGGGAGGGTATAACTGTGGGAAGCCGCAAACGCCATTACAAGATGGCGCTGGCTACCACTGGCCACCACCCATGATTATGGGTAAACAACCAATGTGCGAATGTGCATAAGAGTTTTTTGCCGAGTCACTGCCTGGCCCGACGCATATTAATGAGGTACTGGTAGCATAACCAATCAGGTATGGACAGGTCACTCCTAGGCCTATATAAGCAGCACCATTTCTTGGCTCGGGGTCTTTTCGCCTCTGTAATTGAGCTCTCACAATAAATGTGTGCAGAAGGATCCTATTGTGGTGTCGTTCTTGCTGGCGAGTCAGGTGCTCACATATAACATTACAAAATAATAAGCCAAAAAAAAAAAATTCACATGACCCTGAGAATGAAGGATGTTGCTTTTCAACCAATCTCAGACTAGAGTGAGACACAGATTGGAGATGAAAGGGTTAAAAGATGGAGGGAAGGAGGGAGGAAGAAAGGAGAAAATAGAGATAAAAGATGCAGAGAGAGAAAATAACGTGTGAAGCTTGATGTAAGGGGTGGGCAAAGGCTGAAATAGGTGATATCTTTCAAGAAGTAGTTTTGAAAGATGTATTTAGATAATACTTGCTGGGTACAGTAATAAAAGTGAGGGGTATGCAAGAGACAGCTAAGTACTATCTTTGAACCATAATAATATGAGAGGAGTAAATTCAGAGATGCCAAGGATAATAGTTTCAACAAAGGAATCGACTGGCTGTGCCAGATAATTAGGAAAACAGTAAGACAAGAATTCAACTGGAAGTATGAGAGCTAGAATTTAGGATGAACCTTCCACAGTAGGCCTAGGGTGCTTGGGACTGATGGGAACCCATGTCTTACTATAGAGCAAGATACAGGCAGGAACTGGAAGGTAGGAGCGTAGGCGTGATTGCTGGATGGAGCATAGTGGAAACAAGGCTCTTTTGCGGGAGAATTCATTGATATTTTGCATATCATATGAAAGTAGTTTTTATGTAGACTTTCTAACATTTGAATGGGCTGCATCTCTGCATTTAGTTAGTTCAATTTTTCTAATGAAGGCCTCCTCTCCAAAGTAGTACTTAAAGTAGTTTTTAAAAAAAAGATGATGTCTCTTATAGTACTAACTATAAAGAAGAGGATGACCTTGAATCTCAAAACCTCTTATCTCTACCTCCTAAGGCCTGTGAGTCTAAGTGTGGACCACCATGCCAGGTTCATGTGGTGCTGGTGAAGCAAGACTTTGCTCATGCTACACAAGCACTCTCCCAACTAAACTACTCCATACATCCAAATAATTAATTTTTAAAGAAAATTGACTGTGACAAATATGAGAATTTTCTCCAAGATTTTCCAAATCTTAAGAGATCACTCATTTACATTTTAGTTTCAAGACATTTTATGTTTAAGTGGCTTTCCAAGTTTAAATTAAATGGTTCTAAAAATGTGCTTATTTGGAAGTTGGTCTTTAGTAAGAGTGGATCACGCAGATGCACTAAGGCCATATTTCATGTTAGTAACTCTTTATTCTGGAGGAAAATAGCAAAATGGAGAAGAGGCCAGAGGGATGAGAAGGCAGAGGAAAGAGACTATCCCAAGTGAAACATCATACTCTGTAAGCAAATTAAAAATAACAAAAAAATTTAAATGAAAAAATCCCTCATTGGAGGTTCTATTCTCAGTGTCTTCAGTGTCCCTATGTTGTACTAAGGGTTGTTTCTTGGTTAGTTAGTTTCTTGGTTAGTTAGTTTATTTAGTGAAGCCTAGGAAACACACACTAGGTAAATTCTGATGCCACTCCAAACAAGGATGAAAACACGTGCTCTACAAAGCTTTGGTTCCCATGTTTAATTGTTGAAATGTAAACAATTTACTAGATGCTCTAGAATTCTGCTCTTCAAATGTTTCCACTTAATCTTCACCTAAGCAATGTCACTGTATTAATCAGGGTTTTCTAAAGTAACAGAACTTATAGAATGAATCTATCTCATCTATCTATATCTATATCTATATCTATATCTATATCTATATCTATATCTATATCTATATCTATATCTATATCCATATCCATATCCATATCTATATCTATATCTATATCTATATCTATATCTATATATATGGAAAGTCCAAGAAATCTAATAGTTTTTCTTGCTACAAGATTGGATGTCTCAGTTGATCTTGATGGAGCCTTTCCCATCAGTCCCAAGTACCCTAGGCCTACAGTAGAAGGTTCACCCTGAATTCATACTTCCAGTCTCTTGCACATCCCTCACTTTAAGCCTGAATCCTGAAGAAGTAGGTTTTAATGCCAGTAAAGGAATGTAGAGCTAGTGAGGAGGCCAAGAACAAGAGCTTATGTCTTCCATCTCCTTTATGTAGGCTTCCAGCAGAAAAAGGAGCCCACACTAGAGATGTGTCTTCCCAGCTCAAAAGATCTGGATTAAACATGTGTCTTCTCACCTCAAAGATGCAGATTAGAAGTGGATCTTTCCACATCAAATTATTAAGCAAAAATCCCTATCTATCTATGAATCTATCTATCTATCTACCTATCTATATCTATTTATCTCCATACGTATTTAGCTATAGATACAGATGCAGATATAGATATAGATATAGATAGATATGGTTTATTAGAATGACTTACAGGCTATGGTCCAACTAATCCAACAGTAGCTACCTCTTAATAGAAGGTCCAAAAAATCTAATAGTTTTTCTTGCCACAAGATTGGATGTCTCAGCTGATCTTGATATAAGCCTGAATTCTGAAGAAGTAGGTTTTAATGCCATTAAAAGAATGTAGAACTAGTGAAGGGGCCAAGAACAAGAGCTTATGTCTTCCATCTCCTTTTTGTAGACTTCCAGCAGAAAAAGGAGCCCACACTAGAGATGTGTCTTCCCAGCTCAAAAGATCTGGATTAAACATGTGTCTTCTCACCTCAAAGATGCAGATTAGAAGTGGATCTTTCCAAATCAAATTATTAAGCAAAAATCCCTCACAGGTGTGCCTAGACATTTTTGGGTTTTAGTTCATTTCAGGGGTAGTTCAGTTGAAAGCCTAGACATATCACAGTCACCTTGCAAACTTTTCAAAGATCACCAAATATTTCATTCTTAGGATGCCCCTTACTATTTCTAAAACTAAGACTTTAATATATTTCAAGGAGAATAAATACAGCACAGTGATTTGATAAAATGGTTTTAAATGGTTGAAACCTAATTAATAAGAATTAATAATTCTTTCACTTGGGGTTTCACACTTCCACTGAAAGAACTCAGTGGGGAAACCCCCACTCAGCTCCCGATTCGGCGTGCACCCAAGAATCGCGAATAGAACACAACACCTTGATGTAACAACAAGAGGTTTTTTAATGGCGGAGCTCCGGGTCGAAACGTATCTCACACAACAGGAGACAGTGGATTCGACCACGAGGCTTGGAAGCTAGGGGGTTTTATAGAAAAGGAGTGGGGCTGGGGGAGGAATTGGCGCGGTTTCACATGATTGGTCCATTTAAACATCAGCAGCCTGTAACATTTAACTTAGGTCAGAGGGGTGGGAGCTAGGGAGGCGATGGGCTTGCCCGGGCATGTCCTGGTCTGTTCTGCTATGTTCTCAGCCCCAGGTTTCAAAGCTCAGAAACAACTCTTGGGGCTATTTAACATACATTACATGAATTACAGTTTTATTTCCTTTCATTCCCCTCTTCTTCTGTTTAGACTAATTCTAATCATAGAATTTTAGAGGTCAGTGTCCCTTAACTCTTCATCTACCTGAACTATAGGTTGATATTGCCTTTGAAGAACCATGAGTTTTACTGTATCAATTTTACTCTGGATGAAAGCCATTCCTCTATTTATTATACAAGGGCCGAAAACTAAAGCTAAGCATATCATAAGGATTGGTCCGGCTACAGCGGAAATTAAAGAAGTTATCCAAGATGGTCGTGATTCAAACCACGACTCAAACCACCCCCGTTGAGCATCCCGTTCCCGTTTCCTTCGCTCTAATCTTTCTCTCAGTTTCTGCATAGAGTCTCTAACTATTCCTGTATGATCTGCATAGAAGCAGCACTCTTCTTTAAGGGCAGCACACAGTCCTCCTTCCTTTAGGAACAACAAATCAAGACCTCTCCTGTTCTGTAAAACTACCTCAGACAGGGAGGTCAAAGATTTTTCTAAAGCGTCTATGGACTTCTCTATTGCCGCTAGGTCTTCATTGACAGCATCCCTCAAAGACTGAATTCCCTGTCTTCCTTCTATCAAAGCTGACACTCCCGTCCCCACTCCTACTGCCATACCTATTCCCATGAATGCAGCCAGGGTTAAAGTAATTGGTTCTCTTTTTGACCGCCGGCCCGCATAGCTTTCTTCTAAACTGGATGCAGGGTGATAATATACACGGGGTAACAGCTGGATCATGACACAAAAATCATGAGATGAATTAAAAACCTTAGTTGATACACAGGGAGTAAGTCCTGTATTGCAAGCCCACCATCCAACCGGGGAAGGTACAAGATAGTAATCAGCTTCCGTTCTGGACTGAATTTGTCCGCATAGGTGTTTGTGAGTGGAAGGTGGGGTACCTATACAGAGACCTGGATTCCTCGCGGATACTTCAGTCAGGGTCAGTTTTTGTCCTGTACCCCAAGAGCAGGAAGTATGGCTGCTGGTTCTGTTGAAATCTCCATTGAAGGCGATTCCTTCATAATAAGGCGGACCCGAGGACAGGCATAGCCAGCAGTCCTCAGTAGCGCTTGGATCAGTTCTGTTAAGGGCATAAAAGGCTCCTCTCACTAGGTTAAACATCCTCTGTCTTGAAGGAATCTCGGGGGTAATAGTTAGAGGTACCTGAGGAGTGGGAGGTTGGGTGATAGCGGCCATATTAAGGGGGTCCGCAATCACTGGAGTAGGCTGAGTAATTGTATGGGTGAGGGGTGTGAACTTGGTTGGGGGGCCTAAAGGATTGTAGGGGGTCTCTATTTTTAATCTGATAGTGAACAATAATCCCTCATCATATCTTTCCTTGTAAATCCTAAGACCCCAGGTATACCCTTTTGTCCATCCCAGAGCTCTCTTCCCTGGTTCAGTGAAGGTGACACGGAGCGGATGGCACCAGTCAGTACACTCGTCTAGGTCAAATCCTCCAGGTACATAAGACGCTAGGGAATAGTTGGCTGTTACTCTAATATAGTCCCAACTCGAGGAGGGCTTCCAGCGGGCTGTACCTGAAGTCTCGCAACCCCAGCTCTTACAAAAGAAGTCAGCCTTACCTCCACACGTTGGATTGAGGGACTGACTTCGGTGGGGTCCGGGGCAGACATAGAAGGGATGGGTTCGAAGCATACTTCTATCCCTTTGGTTAGAGCAACCACCCCATGGGTCTCTCGAATGTTTTTCTACGTACGGAGGGGGTGTTAAAGGTGCCCTCTGAATGTCAGAGTACCCCTCCAAGTCCCATCCAGGAGGGGCTCCTATAGCCAACTTACAGATGTCAGGGAAAAGATCAGGCCACCAAGTCCACAGAGGGTGTACCTCGGCGATTGTCCATACAGCCCTACCCCCCTCATTGAGTACCTCCCACGTTTGTTGAACAGGACTGTGGGGGTTGAAGTCTTTTGGGATCGCTCCTACGAAGCAGGCGCAACTTAAAAGGATTAGTAGTCTTCTCCAAAGTCCACTCATCATGGCTGACTCCAGGGGGTGCTCTCTTAACGTGGGATGCGTGGACCCAAGTGGGGATTCCTTCCACTTTGACCGCGGTGGGCGTTGTCAGTAGCACTAAGTAGGGTCCCTTCCACCTCGGTTCTAGGTTTCCCGCTCGGTGTCTCCTCACCAGGACTGCGTCTCCTACTTCAAACTGATGCGGCACCTGTGTGTCACCAGCAACATAGGTTTCTTTTAGCTGTTCCCAGACCTCTTTTCTTACTATTTCGAGAGCTTTTAATCGAGCCAAAAGACTAGAAGAAGGAGAGAAAGACACATCCGGGCGATTCTTATCCCCTACGGTCATAAAAATGGGTGGGGGCGCCCCATACATTAATTCAAATGGAGTTAGGCCAAGGGGTCCAGGTGTATTCCGAACCCTGAACAAGGCATAAGGGAGAACGGCTGTCCAATCGCTTACGCCGGATTCTAAGGCTATTTTAGTCAGAGTCTCCTTTAGCGTTCTGTTCATCCTTTCTACCTGTCCTGAACTCTGGGGTCTGTATGCACAATGTAATTTCCAATTTGTCCCCAGTTGTCTGGCCAATCCCTGACTTACCTGGGAGACGAAGGCAGGTCCGTTGTCTGACCCCATTACCTTAGGTATCCCAAAGCAGGGAAGGATTTCTTCAAGTATTTTCTTGACCACTACATTAGCCGTTTCTTTCTTGGTGGGGAACGCTTCGACCCATCCTGAAAAGGTGTCTATAAAAACTAGGAGATATTTATTTCCATACCTAGCCGGTTTCACCTCAGTGAAGTCAGTTTCCCAGTAGGCTCCAGGTCTGTCTCCTCGCAGTCGTTTTCCTTCCTGGAGCCTGCTAGACCCAGCGTTGGTAAGTGCACAAGCACGGCAGTTTTTTACTATCTCTTCCACAATTCCTTTTAATCCAGGAATGTAATAGGGGGACTTACTAACCAATTTTAGTAATTTTTTAGTTCCTAAATGAGTCAGATGGTGTATGTTAGCTAAGTAATCTCGCCCCTCTTCTTCTGTGAGGGTTCTTTTATTTATTTCCTCAGCAGCGGGCTGTTGGGTTCTCACCACCAGAGTCATTGGCCCTTGGGCTGCTTTTTTAGCTTCTTGGTCTGCCATTTGATTTCCCTTTTCAACGGGCCCAGTTCCCTTCTGGTGTCCTGGGCAATGGATAATTGCCACCCTACGGGGCAAATGAACAGCTTCTAATAAGCTGAGAATTTCTTCTTTATTTTTGATATTTTTGCCGGCAGACGTCAGCAGTCCACGGTGTCGGTATATTGCTCCGTGTACATGAGCCGTGGCAAAAGCGTACCGGCTGTCGGTATAGACATTAAGAGCCCTTCCTTCTGCCAGCCTTAAGGCTTGAATTAATGCGATTAGTTCCGCTTTTTGAGCTGATGTACCCTCCGGCAGACTGCTGGCCCATATGACAGCCTTTCCATCCACTACTGCCGCCCCAGCCTTCCGCTTACCTTCTACCACAAAGCTGCTTCCGACCGTGAACCAAGTCATCGCCCCTGGCCAAGGTTGGTCTGTGAGGTCTGGCCGGATTCCAGTCTCTTCTGCCAGTATTTCTTCACACTTATGTGCAGGGGCCTCGTCAGCCTCAGGTAGTAAGGAGGCGGGGTTGAGAATGGCTGGGGGTGCAAAACTTACTCGCTCTGTCAGCAATAGGCTCTGGTAGTGCGTCATTCGGGCGTTGGTCATCCAGCGGTCCGGTGGTTGCCTGATGATGCTCTCAAGAGAGTGTGGGGCCACTATAGTAACATTCTGGCCCATAGTCAGTTTGTCAGCATCTTTTACTAGCACAGCCGTGGCTGCTATCGCTCGCAGGCAGGAGAGCCATCCACTGGCCACAGCGTCCAGTTTCTTTGATAAGTAGGCTACCGGGCGCTTCCATGGTCCCAAAACCTGGGTAAGGACTCCCCTTGCCACTCCATTTCTTTCATCAATGTATAGGGTGAAAGGTTTGTTTAAATCTGGCAGGGCCAATGCCGGAGCCTGCAGCAGTGCCTTTTTGAGAGTTTCAAAGGCTAGCTGATGTTCTCTGGTCCAGGTGAATTCCCCTTTCTCTTTGGTTAGTGGATATAAGGGAGCTGCCAGTGTGGCAAATCCGGGAATCCAGAGTCTGCAAAACCCGGCGGTCCCCAGGAACTCTCTTACCTGGCGAGCAGTGGTTGGGGCCGGGATCTGCATAACAGCTTGTTTTCTGGCTTCTGTGAGCCACCGTTGTCCATCTCTCAAGACATATCCTAGGTAGGTCACTTCTATCTGGCATAACTGAGCCTTTTTAGCAGAGGCCCGATACCCCAGCTTACCTAACTCGCCCAGGAGGTTTTGGGTCCCAATTTCACAGTCCTCACGTGTTTCTGCAGCTAGGAGCAGATCATCTACATATTGCAGAAGAGTCACCTGTGGGTTATTGGCTCGGAAAAGAGCAAGATCTCGGTGTAGGGCTTCATCGAACAAAGTGGGCGAGTTCTTGAATCCCTGAGGCAGCCTCGTCCATGTGAGCTGTCCGGCTTGTCCACTCTCGGAGTCTCGCCATTCGAAAGCGAACAAGGGCTGGCTGTTGGGGTGTAACCTCAAACAGAAAAAAGCATCTTTGAGATCCAGGACTGTGTACCATGTCTGACCAGGTGGCAAGGTGCTGAGGAGGTTATAAGGATTTGGCACCGTGGGGTGTATGTCCTGAACTCTCTTGTTGACTTCTCTAAGGTCCTGTACCGGACGGAAGTCCCTGGTCCCTGGTTTTTTTACTGGAAGTAGAGGAGTGTTCCAAGGGGATTTGCATGGGACCAAAATCCCTTGTTGGAGCAGTTTGTTAATTTGGGGGCGTATACCCTCTTGAGCTTCTCTGCTCATGGGATATTGTCGGACCCCTATAGGGGTGGCCCCGGACTTAAGTTCAATCACCACGGGGGGGACCAGTTTTGCCATCCCCACTCCTCCCGTCTCTGCCCACGCCTGGGGGTATCGATTCAACCAGTCCTGTAATCCCTCAGGGGGCTTTACTTTATTTTGGTAAAGTCGATATTCCTCCCCTAGTTGTAAAGACAGCTCTAGAGTCTGGGGCGCTTTTATTCCCCAGAAAACCTCCGGTCGATGAGAGGTGAAAGTTATTTGTGCTTTTAACTTGGTTAGTAAGTCTCTCCCCAATAAAGGCATAGGACACTCTGGAATGACTAGAAACGAATGAGTTACTTGATTTCGCCCTATGTCTACTACTCGGGATGTGGTCCATGGATACGATTTTTGTCCCGTGGCCCCGATCACCAAGGTTTTTTCATTTTTCTTTACTTTTCCTAGAGGTGTTTTGAGTACTGAAAATTCGGCTCCCGTGTCAACTAGAAAGTCCACAGGGGTCCCCTCCACTTCTAAAGTTACCCTAGGCTCGGGGAGGGGGGCCGAGCCCCGTTCCCCCTAGTCTTCATCTTCTCCAAGAGAAAGCACCTTTACCTCTTGTTTTTTTTTCGGACAGTCGCTCTTCCAGTGGCCCATTTCCTTGCAATACGCGCATTGGTTCCTCTCCAGGCGCTGCCCGCCTTCTCTGGGTCTCCTTGGTCCCTGCTGCCTTTTGTCTCCCAGGTTCCCTGACTGTCTACCTCTTCTTCCATTATCTCTTTCTCCTACTGCGGCCAGGATCCTAGTCAAAACCTTTTCTTGCCTCCTGTCTCTCCTATCCTCCTCTTCTCTTTTCTCTCTTTTCTCTCTCTAACTTTTCATCTTCTGTTTCTCTCCTATGATACACTTTCTCTGCCTCTCTAACTACATCCCTTATGGTGTAATCCTGCAAGCCCTCAATTCGCTGTAACTTCTTCCTAATGTCAGGAGCTGACTGGCCAATGAAGGCCATAATTACTGAGGCCCTTTGACCCTCAGACGTGGGGTCGAATGGGGTATATCTCCTATAAGCCTCCATGAGCCTTTCAAGGAAGACTGAGGGGGGCTCAGTCGCTCCCTGCATAACCTCTCTTACCTTGGCCAGATTCGTGGGCTGCCAGGCAGCACCTCTGAGACCCGCCACTAGGACCCGGCGATAATTGGACAGTCGTTCCCTACCTGATGCTGTATTATAATCCCATCGGGGCCGGGTTAGCGGAAATCCTTCATCTATCTCAGCTGGAGTTTGGACAGGGCGCCCAGCCTCGTCTCGGACATTTTTCCGAGCCTCGAGGAGAATCCTCTCTCTCTCCTCGGTTGTGAATAGAGTCTGCAGAAGCTGCTGGCAGTCATCCCAGGTCGGCTGGTGTGAATACATTAATGATTCAACCAACCCAGTGAGTCCTGCAGGGTTTTCTGAAAAAGGGGGGTGATGAGCTTTCCAGTTGTAAAGGTCAGAAGAGGAAAAAGGCCAATACTGTAGGGGCTGTAGACTATTTGGATCGGCAGGGGGAGCCCCAATAGCCCTGAGGGGGAGCGCCACAGTTGAATCCGCAGGCCCCTCAGGGGTGACTCCTCGCCGGCTCCTTGTTCCTGTGGAGGGACCCCCTCCTCCGGCCGGGGCCTGAGGCAGGGGTCCCGAGGGAGCTGAAGGTTGGGGCTGGGGAGCATACGGTGGGGGTTGAGGGGTATCGGGCCACTCAGGGGGTTCTTCAATCTCTGGATAGATCTTGGGGGGTTTCGTCACTGGTGTGCTGCGATCATCATCTCTCCCGAGCGGTGGTTTCGGTTTCTCTTTCTCACCATTTTCTCGGATGGCTAGAATCTTGGTGCCAGGGCGGAGAGGCGGGAGGAATGGGCGAACCCACGGGGGTGGGTAGCGTGCCAAGTCCTCCCATACCATGATGTACGGTTGTTGGTCTGGATGCGACCCTGGTCCTTCCTGAAAAACAATGGCCTTCACAGCCCTTATGGTGGGTAAGTAAAAAGTTCCTTCTGCTGGCCAACCTACTCCAAAAACAGGCCATTCTGAGGAACAGAAAGTCATCCATGGCTTTTTCTTCACTTTTACTGACAAATTTTGTCCTCTAGCCCTAACGTCCGTCCAATGGTCCTTAGTCAAAGATAAAGGAGTAGACACTGTCTGTCCCATAGTGAAGAATAAGAGTAAACACAACACAATGACAGAGACGGAAAACACTAAGACATCCAAGCACACTCGTCTGCGTCTGGACTTACACAACCAGCCAAACGCTACCTCTGATGGAGTGGGATTCCGCTCCACTCCTCTGGCAGGAAGAGCACTCACTCTTCTTCACTCTGCCAGACAACAGCCAGGTCCTCCTGACTGTTCCGTACCCCGGGCACTCCAGGGTCTCCCTCGGAATGTCTTCCAAGGGTGCAGCCTGTGGGGAAATAGACCGTCGTCTTCCCACAGCCACTAGGGTCCTTACGGTCCGCAGTGGCAGCTGCCAGAATACAGAATACCAGAACTGGTAACACAGGTGGGGCTCAAACCCACAATCTCAGAACTGAAAAACTAAGACACAAATTCAGCAGTGCCACACTTAGACACTTAGACAACAGACAACATAACAAGACTCACACAAACAAACGTACCTCCAAGGGGTCCTTCGGGGTTCCTGGGTGTCACGCAGATCTCGGTGGGACCTCCAAATGAAAGAACTCAGTGGGGAAACCCCCACTCAGCTCCCGATTCGGCGTGCACCCAAGAATCGCGAATAGAACACAACACCTTGATGTAACAACAACAGGTTTTTTAATGGCGGAGCTCCGGGTCGAAACGTATCTCACACAACAGGAGACAGTGGATTCGACCACGAGGCTTGGAAGCTAGGGGGTTTTATAGAAAAGGAGTGGGGCTGGGGGAGGAATTGGCGCGGTTTCACATGATTGGTCCATTTAAACATCAGCAGCCTGTAACATTTAACTTAGGTCAGAGGGGTGGGAGCTAGGGAGGCGATGGGCTTGCCCGGGCATGTCCTGGTCTGTTCTGCTATGTTCTCAGCCCCAGGTTTCAAAGCTCAGAAACAACTCTTGGGGCTATTTAACATACATTACATGAATTACAGTTTTATTTCCTTTCACCACCTCCTTAGAAGGTCATCCAAAAGTAATGCATTCCACAGTATGAAAAAGTTATGTTTCTCTCTATTCAAAATACTTGTTGGTATCAATGAAGCAAAAGTATGTCAAATTTTGATATTCAAAATTTAAATTTTATCACAAACAGGTTCTCACTGAATAGTTTAGGTATATTTTCCTCTAATTGCCACTGGGTAGACATCATTTAGTTTTAATAAATCCAATATTATTTTATTCATATATAAATGTCAACATATATATAAACACACAGAAGGCATTTTATGTATGAATATAAATTGGAATAAAATACTATAGTTACAGTAGCAGCATGCATTTTTTTCAATCCTTTAAATATTCATTATGTGACAGAGGTCATGGTGATTTGATTACAGTTATTTATAATGATCTACTAGTTTTTGAGATTGTATAGTTTTAAACAATCTGAATTTTGGAATGCTTTGCTATCTGGATGTTATGATCATGTGCCGCAGACTATCCCCTTTTTTGGGGTCTCCTATCTGTGCGGAACGGGTCTCTGGTTGCAGGTGGGCGAAGGACAAACAAAGACGACACAAGAAAGCATGTTGAATCTAAGTGCAATTTGTCAAATCAAGCATTAAACTTTTTATACAGAAGAATAACAAGAAACCAGGTAAACACATCCCCTAAGTTATATTGACACAAAACAAAAGGAATACATACATCAAAAGATGGCGGGGACCAGGCCTTGTTTACCACTTAGAAGGGAGCCAGGTGTAATGCTAGTCTATTGTTAAGCCCACCACCAGGGGTTCTTAGTAAATGCCTGATTGTGCCGTTCCCTTGGGCCTAGTGAAGAAACCTGTCTCAGGGAGATTCCCTAACTCTTTCACGGTAAACCCACCTATTCGCTAGGCCAATTCCCTTGTTTGGGTGAGACTGGCTACTGTCCTAAGTAATCTCTCTGCAGACCAGCCCTGAGCTATTCTAGCTCCATTCTTTGTAATGCCTAATTAGTTTCACCTCCTCTGCTAGAAGTAAATTTGAATGTTACTGAATAGGTAACCTCACGGAATTCCTTCTGAATTCCAAGCTCATCGGCTTCAAAGATTTCTAGGACGTTGGAACACTGGTGGAGGCTCACCTATGTTAAAATTCAATCTTTAAAGGCACTTATAATAAAACAATACTGAAAGAGAGCATACAGCACACCAACTCAGGGATAGGGTATGAGTATACAGGTTATGAGAATGCCAAGGTTCCAGGAGGCTGAGTTTCCTTGAAACTCTTTGCCTTATGACTGCCTCCAGGACTTTTGACAGGCAGACTTCACATTTTTTCCAGTTTCTAAGGTGTATACCATACAGTGATGACTGCAGGAAGAGGAAAATATTTCAAGGTCTTGTTGCATATATTGTCAAAATATTAATATTTCCATTAAGAGTGGTTGAGTGAGATCTAATATTTCTCCATTATTTTTATATTCATTAATTTCATGTTTAAAGAAATGATACTTTGCTGTTTTAAGTTATATTTTATATATACTTAAGCTAATCACATCTCAGATGTTTATTATAGTACATTCATAAAAGATGTTAGCTAGAGAGATAGCGTAGCAATTGAGAGCACTGACAGCTCTTCCAGAGGTCCTGTGTTCAATTACCAGCAACTACATGGTGGCTCACAACCATCTATAATGTGATCTGATGCCTTCTTCTGGCAAGCAGGTGTACATGTAAATAGAGCAAATATATATATATATATTTTTTTTTAATATTATCTTTATATCCATTATATGTTACTAATGGAGAAGCACAAAATTATATTTAGGACATTTACATTTATCCTGTTTGTACATTTAGTGAATATAAGTGTGACAGAATATAGACATAGCAATTACATGACTCAATGAATTTCCAATGTCAACACCATCACAATTACTAGTGTATAATATTTCCTCTGATTGGACTTTAAAAAGTTCATTTTCTTTTTCTCTAAAATTTTATTTTGAAAAATGCTGGAGGCATTTTTTTACTCAAAAAGTACTTATTTAATGAAGATCTTAAGGAATGAATATGATCTCTCCAAATGTATTTTTTAAAGAACAAATATCCAGAATTATGGTATTTGGAAATGGGAACTTTGAGTGGTAAAGATGGTTAGATATGCTTAGGAACACTGTGGGATTTGTGTGCTTATCACATGACAAAAAAGTAGTCTCTCCATGTGAATGCACCAAGGAAAGATTATCTACAGAGTAGGAGAGAGTGGTTCTCTTTGGCCAGAAGAGAGTTTGATCCAGGACTGAATTATCTAACATCTTTTGGTAATGGGCTTCCTATTTCCCATAATTTTGTTATTTAAGCCACTCAGTCCATAATACTTTATTATGGTGGTGCTGTATAGAAACATCAGAAAGCTTCCTTAGAAAGTATGATGCCTGATCTTGAAAACCTCATCTGTAACTTTTTCTAAAAGGAGGCCTAAAATGTATGTGTGTATTTGTGTGTGACTGCATAAAGTTTATGTCCGCCATGTGCATTCAAGAGACTGGGGAGACCGGAAGAGGGCATGAAATCTGTTGGAACTTGAGTTAAAGATGGCTGTTGGCCACCAGTTGGAAATTGAGCCTGAGTCCTCTGTAATACAGTAAGTACTTTTAAAGACTGATGAACACTGAGGCATCTCTCCCACTTCAGAGTTTTCTTACTTGATAGTAGTAATTGGTAGCAACATGAGATTTTTTTCAATTTTCTTTCAATCGGAGCATGCCCTAAATCACCTTTCCCCAAGTAAGCCAAATGATATTTAAACCGGTCTATTTAAAAATGTTCAAATATGCTGAAAGACCTACAATGTGAGGACTCCCCCACGTTCTGACTCAGGAGAGGCGACACCCCAAAATCACCCACAAGAAACGGGTCTTGCTGCAAATTGCAAGAGGATTTTTATTTAAGAGCGCTCTCGGGCCCATGGTCATACACCACGCAGGGGTAGAGGACCATGGCGTGCCGAGTAGCTGGGTAAGGGGGTATTTAAAGGAAGAAACCGAAACTCAAGGAAGTGGGGAGGGCGTTGTTGGAAGATACCAAAGATACCAGTTAAGAGTCACAAGGAAGTGTAAAGTTACAAGAGTCACAAGGAATACCTGGTAATTGTTAACTCTCAAGACAGCTTCTAAGAGCCCCTAACAATAGCACATTTGCATTGCAGGTTCTGGTAATGGTCAGGGTGACTTTCTTTGAATGAGCACTCTAAGAACCCAGGAAGCGGGTGGGTAGAGGAATGTCGCTATCTCTTTTATGATTAGCATACCTTTACAAAGGCCACATTCTCAAGCCTGGGCCTAAAGGCCTAGAATTCTGTTTTTACGTTGTTATACTTTCAATGCTTGTGTACATAAAAGTGATACTGAAATTTTGATCACTGAACTGCGTGGACAGACTGCCTGGAGTTACTCTGTTATTTCACTGCAGAGTTGGTGTCTTATCATCTCAGGTTTAAAAATGCAGACGTTCAAAGAGAGGAGTAGTGTGTGTTCCAGATGTTAAAAATGATTTCTAAAATGTTTAGAACAAAATCTAACTACAAATACAGTTTTTATGGAACTATTAATTATATGGTTAGGGAGTTACCTATGCAATGAATAAAGAGAGGTAATTTTTATTCACAGAAATATAATCATCATGATTTCAAAGATAGATATTAATGAATCAATAGAAAAAAAAATAAACTACAGGCCTGGATTCTGGAGGTACAACTCAACTACTAGCTTTCCCTGGTGAATTCCCAGGCCCATCTCATCACCCACACAGTCCCAGGTCTTCTGATGGAGGGAGAGCTTCCCACGGCACTTCCTCGGAAGTCTGTCAACCCTATCCTCATACTTACTTTACACACATTTACCGGGTGTGTTTCTGTAGCCCACAGCACCTTCCCCACATTTCCTGACTGTCCTATGTCCTGTGCTGTTGTAGCCAGTAACTCTCTAGAATCCCACATCAGATGCTATGTCTTCTCCTACCACAATGAATTAGGACTAGAAATAAATTAGAAAATACATAAATAAATGAAAAATGAGCATCTTGCTTCTAAATAGCCAGCATTTCCTGAATTGAAATAAATATAACATAAACTGTATTACATGCAGATATACCAAAAGCAGTATAAGAAAAAATTATAGTAATACATGTATATATAAAAGAGAAATGTTGTAAATAATTGATGATGTCTTTTACAGACTTAGAAAAAAATAATTTTGTGGTGGAAATGTGATGGTTTGAGTGAAATTGCCCTGCCCCCCCCACCCACCATAGGGAGTGGCACTATTAGTAAGTCCAGCCCTGTTGGAGTTGGTGTGGCCTAGTTGGAGTGGGTGTGGCCTTGTTGGAGGTAATGTGTCACGGGGGTGAGGTCCACTGGCTCACTCTCTCTTCCTGCTCCCTGCAGATCTAAATTGGTTACTCCTGGCTCCATGTTGCTGCTGCTTTAGAACTCCTCCAGCATCATGTCTGCCTGCATGCCTCCATGCTTCCTGCCATGATGATAATGGACTAAACCTTGAAATGTAAGCCAGCCCCAGTTAAATGCTTGCCTTTATAAGAGTTGCCAAGGTCATGGCATATATTCATAGCAATGAAACACTAAGATGGAAAGCAAAGGAAATTGTAATCAAAACAAACAAAAGCAAGTAAACAGAATTGGTTCTTTGAAAAAGATAGGCTTTCAAAGCTTTTAGCTCAACTAACCAAATTAAAAAAAAGAGAGACCCTAAATATCAAACATTAAAAAGGGAGAATTTATAAGAGATACTATGAAACACAATGGATCATAAACTAGTGTGAACAATCCCTTATTAACAGAAAAACCTTCAGCAAATGGACAAATTCATGGCCATCTACAATCTACCAAGAGTGCATCAGTAAGGCATACAAATTATAAACAGATGGATAGTAACAAAATTGAAATAGTGACAATTTCAGTATTTAACATCAAACAAAACTCCAATAACCAAGAGGTTTACACCTTATTTTTATAAGATAGTTTAAGAATTTATTCTAATTATTCTCAAATTATACCAAAACTGAAAAATGAATGACCACCACTAAGTTAATTTTAAGGTCCAGCATTATGCTAATATCAAACCAAACACATAAAACTAAAGACCCATATCCCTGATAATTGATGTGAAAGTTCGTACCAGGAAACAAGCAAACCATATTCAAAATTACATAAAAAATAATAAACGGGAATTCTCCTCTAGAGACTTAAGGGTGATTAAACACTTACCAATAAATAAATGCAATGGGGAACATCAATATAATAAAGACAAAAACTGTATGATCATCTGAGTAAGCACAAAAGCATTTGATAATAATATCATAACTGATAGAACTGAATAAATTAGATATAGATGGAGCATAACTTCAAATAGTAAAGTCTTTATATGACTAGCCTAGAGCCCACAAACAACAGCACACTGGAAGTTTCTCAGCATCCAGAACAAGACAAGAATGCCCAATTTGACCACTTTTCTTAAATATCATTTTACAAGTCTTAATAAGAGTAATTAGACAAGACAAAGAAATAAAAGGCATCAGAATTGGAAAAGATGATAAATTAGGTGTTTGCTGATAGCATGATTTTATATATAAAAATTTAACTTCATCAAAGAACTGTTAAAACCCAGAAACTTGGTAGTTTCACTACACATAATCAACATAAAAAAGAGTAGTTGCAGTTTTATATATCAATAGCAGACTTTCCCAAAACCAAGAAATAATTCCATTTGCAATGGCTTGTAAACATTAGAAACCAGTTTAATGAAAGAAGAGATAATATTATAAAATCCTGGTGAAAAACCTTGGAAAGGACACATAGAAGCGATGAGCAGGGGGAAGGTGACAGAGAGAGGGAGGAGAAGGAATAGAAGGAAGGGGAGGAGAGGGGGTGAGGGGGAAGAGGAGAAGGAGGAGGAGGAGGAGGGAGAGCCTGTGTTCATATGTTAGATTCATCAGTAATGTTAAAATGACCATACTCTCCAATGTGATTTTTTGATTCAATTCAGTGTCCATTGAATACAAACAACATTCTTTACAGAAATAAAATTAATATAGAATCTTATAAGACTCAGATTATTTAAAAAAGGACCTTAAAAAAAAGAAAAGTAGGAGACATTGAAATAACTTCCTATTTCAAGGCAGACTTCAAATCTCCAACAATCAAAAAAACATCAAATTGGAAAACAAATTAACAGTTTACAAGGACAGAGTAGGGAATGTAGGTATTAATCCATGTGCACACAGCCAAGTGAGTTTTGACAAATTTTTTAAGAATATAACATGGCAGAAATGACAGTATCTTCAAATGGTACTGGGCAACTAGATGTACATACACAAAGGAGAAAAACAGATCAAGTAGCTAAAAATGGATCAGAGATCTATATATACACCATAAACTAAAGTGACTTCTGAAAAATACAGAAGAAAATACTTAAAGGAATTGATTTAAGTGAATGGTTGTTGCTGTTGTGTAGGATCCTCAAAACACTGGACACAAAGGCAGGAAAAATGGTACTACATGGAAATGAGTTAAATATGGCAAGGCAAATAATCAGCAGAGTGAAGAGCCAGCCTAAAGAACAGGAGAAAATACTTCATTATTAAAGATAGGCTTAGGATCTAAGTAGACTCTCAAAATGAGGCACACAAATGACCAGTAAGTATAGAATGTTTGGTGGCTAATGCTGTCAACCTGACAGGACTTAGAATCACCTAGGAGACATGCCTGTGGGCTTGTTTGTAGAGCTTAGATTGACTGACATAGATGGGATGACCCACAATGGGTAGCACCATTCCTCAGGCTAGAGTCCTGACCTGATAGATAGAAAGTGGGCTGAGCACAATTGTTCATTCCCATCTGATTTGTGACTGTGGATACAGTATGGGAGCCACCTCAAGCTCTGAGTGCAATGATGCCCTGTATCCTCAAATTGCAAGCAAATATAAACCCTTCATTTCTTTAAGTTGTTTTCTGTCAGGTACTTTGCCACAGTGATGAGACCAGTAACTCTAAAAGGGGGGAAGGATCAGTACCATTAGTAGGTGCGTCATCCGAGTAAATAAAATAAAAACAATGAGACATCATCTTACCCTGCCTAGTTGGAACGTCTGTTAGTAAAGAAACAAAATGCTATTAAGAAGGAAGAGAAAGGAACTCTTGCTTCTTTGGTGTAGCTCCTGTGAGAAAATGTATAGAGATATATGAGTCATTAAACTCATAATTACAATTATAGAAAAATGATATGCCATACTACAGTGTTCACTATAGATATACATAGTTACTATTCTATCAGCTAAAGTTTCCAGTGATGGATGAGAGTATAAAGAGCATATGGTATAGATTCACAGCGGAATATTGCTCAGCCTGAAAAACAGAATAAATTCTGCCTTTATGGCAACATGGAAAGAGATGGACCAGATCAGTATGTTAAGTGTAATAAGCCAGGCACAGAAGGAAAAATGTCACATGTTCTCATTTTTTGGAAACTAAGACGTCAGTCTTATAGAATGATTGAAAATGTGGCTGGTTACTAGAAACTATAACAACCAATCACAGAATTAGAAGTTATAGAAATAAAACTGAGGAGATGGAAGGATCCTTTTTTCTATAGCACAGTGAGATAAATAGTATCAGCAACACTCTATGATCTATAGTAAAATAACTATGAAGGGTGAATGCAAACAACACACAGAAGTCATTAACAATGAACTAGTGATTTTATTCTCTCTCTCTCTCTCTCTCTCTCTCTCTCTCTCTCTATATATATATATATATATATATATGGAACTCATAAATACCCAAAGTGGTTTATTTTAATAAAGTAAATGGACCACTCAGCGGTACATGTATTTTATGTTGCTTGATGAAGGGGAAGTTTTGGAGTGGTGTGATTGGACAAAGGTATTTGGGTTTTTTTTTTTTTCATTGTTTTTATTAATGAGAAGAACTGGCCCTGCTTCCACCACTGTTCTTAAGAGTCATCTCATTTAGTACTACAGTGACCGCACAAGGTCAGTGGCACTGCCTATATCTAACAGATGGAAAATTGGAAACAGGATGGTTGCCAATATTCCCAGTGTCACAGAGTTCAACTCAGGATATGAGAGCAGGCAGAGCCTTAAAGAGCTTGCTTGGTGTTGGGGAAAACGTATAGGGGGTAATTTGAATGAACATTCCTGGAGTAGGACTTTGACATGGCAGGATCACTAGGGCTTACTTATAGTCAAAATCAAGACTACTCAGGATAACCAGGATAGAAAGTAATGATTGATGAAACCTGTGAAGAGAAGCAATGGGGATAAAAGGGAATGGGGCTTAGACGGCAGACAACAAACACACTGGTAGGTGCAATGGAAGTGAGTTTGGAGAAGTGTTTACTGCTTTGAACTTTTGGGTCTACAGGTAATACTATATCCAATTTTCTGAGAAATCGCAGGACTGATTTCCAGAGTGGTTGAAATCCCACCAACAATGGAGGCATGCTCCTCTTTGCTCCACATCTTCACCAGTTTTTGCTGTCACCTGGGTTTTTGATTTTAGCCATTCTGACTGGTATGAGGTGTAATCTCAGGGTTGTTTTGATTCTCATTTCCCTGATTTCTAAGAATGTTGAACATTTCTTTAGGTCCTTCTCAGCCATTTGATATTCCTCAGTTGAAAATTCTTTGTTTAGCTCTGTACCCGATTTTAAATAGGGTTATTTGGTTCTCTGGAGTCTATAACTTTTTGAGTCCTTTGTATATAATGGATATTAGGCCTCTATCAGATATAGGATTGGTAAAGACCTTTTCCCAATGTGTTGGTTACTGTTTTGTCCTATTGACAGTGTCCTTTGCCTTACAGAAGCTTTGTAATTTTATGAGGTCCCATTTGTCAATTCTTTTTTTTAATTAGGTATTTTCTTCATTTCCATTTCCAATGCTATCCCAAAAGTCCCCCATACCCTCCCCCCCCACTCCCCCCCCCCCCCACTCCCACTTCTTGGCCCTGGTGTTCCCCTGTACTGAGGCATATAAAGTTTGCAAGACCAATAGGCCTCTCTTTCCAATGATGGCCGACTAGGCCATCTTCTGATTCATATGCAGCTAGAGACACGAGCTCTGGGGGGTGGGGGGCTGGTTAGTTCATATTGTTGTTCCACCTATGTTGAACTTTTGAGACTATCATAAGGCTTTGAGTACAGTGGAAGGATCTATTGATAGTCTAAATCACTAAATTCACTAAAATGTCATGTCCTGGATCACGTCGGGGAAAACCTAAAGACTTAGTCCTTTATGATAGCTGAACATTTTTTCCCTGAGGACATGTGACAGAGAATCAGGCAGGCAGTTTGCTGGATGCAGTCTGTAACAAAGGCATTCGCATCATTGTCACACAGTTAACAGGTTCAAGTGCATTCTTTATGAGGAAGAGACTTCAGGGACAAGATACTGGGAGGAAGGAGGCAGCACAACAAATGGATTAATCCTACCTAAAAACTATGCACATTTTAGTGTCCCCAGCTTTGGCTCCATACTCTGACTACTGTTCGGTCAGTAGAGCTTTCAGCTCACGGATATTTTACAACTTTGAACTGCATCAATGAACCTGGGCATTACACTCATTCATACCTTTTTGGTTACATTTCTGGTAATAGGAACCTTCAACCCCTATACCTTCTACTGCCTTTGAAATGAATAAAGAAGCAAGTGTGTGCATTTAGTTTTACTTCCAGATCAAGGAGAAGATCAGTGCCTTTTTAGAATTCCCTGTTATTCTTTTTGATCTCATCTAAGCTGAATTGCACAGAAGAGGAGCCCCGTGTTTCTCCTTGGCCCTGCAGTTACCCTTTCTGGGACTATTTGTGGGCTGTGGCTCCACAGCCTACTATACTTGCATCTGACTCAAGGAAGGGACAGTGTTAGTAAGTACAATGATCTGAGAAGAAGCTACACAGGAAGTGGGGTCAAGGAGTCACAGGAACACATATTTTGAGATACATACCAGTTGTCTTGATTAATGTGTACTATTAATATCTCAGGATTATTTCTCTTGGTTCTCTATTTTTCTTAGTAGTAGTAGTATCATTATTTTTGTTGGATACTTTATGTATTTACATTTCAAAAGTTATCCTCTTTTCTGGTTTCTGATCCCATCTGGGAACCCCCTATCCGATCCCCTCCTTCCTGCTGCTTTTATGAGGGTGCCCCCTTCCCATTCACTCCTATCTCACTGCTCTAGCATTCCCCTACACTAGGAAATCAAGCCTTCACAGGAAGCCTCTTCTCCCACTGATTCCAGATAATGACATCCTCTGCTACATATGCAGCTGGAGCCATGGTTCCCTCTTTGATTGGTGGTTTAGTCCCTGAAAGCTTTGGCGGGGGGGGGGGGTCTGGTTGGTAGATATTGTTGTTCTTCCTATGGGGCTGCAAACCCCTTTAGCTCCTTCAGTCATTTCTCTAACTCCTCCATTGGGGTCCCCAAGCTCAGTCCAATGGATGGCTGGGAGCATCCTGCTCTGTATTTATCAGGCTCTGGCAGAACCTCTCAGGAGACAGCTATAATGTGTGCCAGTCAGCAAGCATTTCTTGGCATCAGCAATAGTGTCTGGTTTGGTGACTGTATATAGGATGGATCCCCAGGTGGGATAGTCTCTGGATGGCCTTTCCTTCAATTTCTGCTCCACACCTTGTCCTTGTATTCCCTTTAGACAGGAGTCATTCTGAGTTAAAAATTTGGAGATGAGTAGGGGGCCAACTGGGGGCCTCACCTACCATTTGGACATGGTCTCTACAGACTCTCCCTCCTCTTTGTTGGGCGTTTAAGCTAATCTCATACCCACTGTGTCCTGGGAGCCTCTTTCTTTCTGGGCATCTGGGACTTGCTGGTGGCTACATCCAGTCCCCCACCTCCCATTGCTGAATACCTCTGATCAATTTCCTGACCCTCTGTATATCATCTCCATCTCCTCCCAAACTGATGCTGACCCACCTTATCCTTCCCTCTCCTCTCTTCTTCCCAAGTCTCTTCCACCCTCTACTTCCCACGAGTATTTTAATCCCCCTTCTAAGAAGGACTGAAGCATCCACATTTTGATTTTCCTTCATCTTGAGCTTCATAGGGTCTGTGAATTGTATCTTGGGTATTCTGAGATTTTGGGCTAATAACCACTTATCCTTAAGTGTATACCATGTATGTTCTTTTGTGATTGGGTTACCTCACTCAGGATGATATTTACTAGTTCCATCCATTTGCCTAACAATGTCATGAAGTCATTGTTTTTAATAGCTAAGTAGTACTCCATTGTGTAAATGTAACACATTTTCTGCATCCATTTCTCTGTTGAAGGACATCTAGATTCTTTCCAGCTTCTGGCTATTATAAATAAGGCTGCTATGAACATAGCAGAGCATGTATCCATATTATATATTGGAGCATCTTTTGGGTATATGCCCAGGAAGGGAAAATGTCTGATACATTGGTTCTGTCAGTGTTCTGCTAATCTAAAAGCATAGAAAACAAAATAAAAAATTGGTAAGTGGGATGATATTAACTGAAATGACTCTGGAAAACAATACAACTATCAGTGGGATAAAGAGATGACTTACAGAATGGAGAAAATATTTATCAAGTAGTTATTGGATAAGCTTAACTATACAATATAAAAAGAACTAAAAAAAAAAAAACAAAAAAACCCAAAATCCCCAAATAAACAATTTACTTAAAATAGGCATATGATCTAAATAATATATATTTTAAAAGAATATCAATACTGAAAAGAAGTGTTCCATATCATTAGTCATCATGGAGATACAAATAAAGTTCCATGCTCCAATTACAAAAGCTAATGAGAGTCAGTAGAAAAAAAGAGGTCTTACACAATATTGGTGGGTTGTAGATGACTGTAACCAACATGGCACACTGACTATTCTTTAAAATGCTCACTATCAGCTAGGTATGATGGTCCATGCTTTTAATTCCAGTACTTGGAAGGTAGAGGCAGGCAGCTCTTTCTGAATTTGAGGCCAACCTAGTCTACCTAGTAAGTTCCAGGCCAGCTAGAGCTGCATAGGGAGACCCTGTCTCAAAATAAGGAAACAGAATGATCAGCCTAGTACACACTATACTGATGTTAATCTCAGGAGTCCCCTTCTCTGTGTGCATCCCGATTGACGAGAGCGGCTCCAGTTTAAGGTCATCTTTAGCTCCAGTACTCTGATCCCTACAGGGCTCTGTAGCATTCCCTTATCTGGCTTCAACTTCATTTCTTTCTCATTCTTTCACTTCCCAAACTCTTTCATAGTGTTCCCAATGCAAAATTCCCCTAAGTCTTCAGCCTACAAAGCTATTGAAAGGAGTCAAGAAGAATGCAGTCAAAAGCCAAGTGGAAAGTACATGCCTTTAATCCTGGCAGAGCCCGAGATGCAGAGAGGGGCAGAGAGGGGCAAAAGGGCAGAGAGGCAGAGGGGCAGAGATGCTCAGACACAGAGAGGCAGATCTCAGTTAGGTGGATGCCAGCTGGGATAACCTACACACTGTGTTCCAGGCCTTCAGGGCTACATAGTAAGACTCTGTCTCAAAAAACAAACAAACAAACAAAAAAAAAACCCAAAAAAACAAAACCAAAAAAACCAAGTAGATATCGAATGTAAAAATGAAGCTTGTATTTCCAAGCATGCTCTAGATTGGTATGTTTCTGGTGTTTATGACACAAACCTTTGTGACTTAATTTCAAACATTAAACCAACAGTGCTGGACATTTCAGAGCTTGCTTGAGAAACAGAACAACCTGCTGTGTGTTTCTGACACTGAATAAAAGTCCATTGGTTACATTGTATTTTATGCTTAGATTTTAATTCTTTCCGAAGTCATGTATTTTTCAAGCTGAGATTAAAATTCCCATATCTAGCTGGGACTAAATATATTTCTGCCTGGACTGAGAAGATAAAACCAGTAGAAGAATCAGATGAAAAATTTTAAAAATTTCAACTTTAACTATGGGCTTTTATTCAAAATGGCAAGAATTGAGTCTCCTCGAGCTTTTCTTTCTAATCACCACAGAAGTCAGTTTGACCCTCCCATGGTTATGCACTAGGTTACATAATGAATGTTGGTTATCTACAGGGGTTTTTCAACTGTCAAAACCAGGCTGCCTGGCTCTGATACTGTCCAGTGCAATTCAGAAATCCCTGGCTGACCTTCACATTGAGACACATATAGACTGTTTCTCAGCATGATTTTAGGGACGTTCAGTAACTTTGCAATTTAGAATTGTGATCAATTCTGAGTCCTGGCCAACTCACTTTTACAAAATAGGACATTGAGTTTTATTGAGTTTTTTTTTTTTTTTTTTTTTTTTTTTTTTTTTTAAGGTCAAGGTGTAAGTGTACCCCAGATTATTTTGTGTAGAAATCTGGCAGCCTCTTGTTATTTGCCTCATCCCTAAAGCGGTGTCTAATATGGGCAAAGGTTTAGGGACAATCTTGGCATGATGAAGATAGGCACCTTTGTGGAGCAGGGGTCCAGTGGGGCAAGTTCATGCTGACCGTGTGCAGTTAGCGTGCAATGGTGTTTTAAGGATGGTGAGTAGGTCAGAAATTATTAAATGCAAAGGCGTGCTTCCGTATATGCAGCCTTGAGAATAAATCTCTCCTCTTTTCTGAGTGATTATTAGTTAAGGTCCAGCACAAGACAGAAAATAAAGGAGAAATAACTCATTGGCAGAACAATTTTTGTGCAGCATGGGGTGCACAAAAGATCTGAAGCCCAGTACCACAAAAGAAGAGAAATTGTATAAAGAAAGTAAATTATAAGGAATTAGCCAAGAATATTGGCTTTCATCTAGTATCCTAGCACTTGGGAAGCTGAGTCAGAATTGCTTTGATGTAAGAAGTCTGGGCCATGGAATGAGATCACACTTAAAACAACGTTGCTATCAGCTGATGTTCATAGTGAGGCCTTGGCTATCTATCATAAGGCTACAGGGTGCTAACACATACTGACATTGCAGGTATACAGAACAGAGGCATCATTACTGCGCTTGAGATGAAGCAACCAAGCGAAGGCTGTGCCAACCTCAGAGAGTACTGTCATGTGCGCTGGTATGCCAAGTTCATTGTGGTCATGGGAAGACTATCTTCTGGCATCCCGGGAGAAGATTGAAGTCAGTTGCTATACCTTAGGACCCTACACAACTGTGAGAAGCCGGGGAAGCAGGGAAGGAACCAGTCTCACCCTCAGTGAGGAAGACTCTTGGGGCCAGGGTGGAAAGTTGCTCCGAGTAACCCTTCCCCCGGAAACTGTGTGGGGATAGTTTACAGCAGGGCACTCTACCACCGCGAACAGTGTGAGGGCCCTCGATAGGATGGTCCTGGGAAAGCTGCCTCAGAACCGGCCACTTGTGGCTGGCTCCCAGGCTTGTTGATGAGATTATCTGTCCACACTGCCGAAAGCCAAGAGGTGATCACCATGGAGGAGAGTTGACTTGTTTCCTCTCTCCACAGCTAGAGGGGGTCAGCTGGCAAGGAAGGAGTTCATTTACACGCTCTGGAAATGAAGAGCTCTATGTGGAAAGCTCCCTCTGCAGTTTTGATGTGGACTCCCCATCTCCCTTTTCCTGAATGCTGGTGACCTGTTGTTCCTAGCTCCCTGGAGAAATTTGATTTAAATGGAAGTATTTACTGTCAGGTGCCCTCTTCTGGTTACTTAAAGCCTATTATGAGATTCAGTCTCTTAATGAAGAAAGGGACTTAGTGCAGAGTGGAACATGCCCCTCCACAAAAAAACGATTACAGCTCTGCAAGCCCTCACAACAGTATTTACAGATCGATTTGAGGCTCTGGTAGAGAAACGCGAGAAAGCAACTCAGGGAAGCAATAATGAAACAGATGGTCATGGCCGGAGTCTGGTCGCTGGGAATTACCTTAAATATATCCACCACTACAGTTTTCTGGATTGTTTCTTTCATAATTACCCTGAAGCCTCTAAGGAACCCCGACTTTCTTATCAGCTCTTTTGAGTTAAGTCTGGGGCAGACAAGGCAAATAGTTATTTAGGTCAGTGGAGTTTTCCTATGTGTTTATTTTCGGCAACTATTCCTTTGCAAGCGACATAAGAGAGAAAACACTGAGTCTGAACATACAAAACTGAAAGCGTGCTGTTCAGAGAGCAGCCACTTAGAATTACAGCAGAATCTGCATTTTCCTGGGCACTCCGGGAAGAGCTTATGTCTTTGGTAGATAAGCCACTATGTCATTTTCTAAAGAACGGTTTCGCCCTATCTCTGTCTTGGTTTAGCATAGCCACATACTGAGAGTAACAATTCTGATGGGAGAGTCCATGTGCTGATTGTTGGCTCAGCATGGGTGGGGGGTTAGGGGGATGAACGGTGGGGGTGAGGTAGAGGGGTTGGAGGATGGGGGGGAGCAGTTGGCTCAGTTAAGCCCCAGAAAATACCTGGAGAAGCCTGTGCATGAGCTTCAGGTGGGAAGGTGTGCATGTGTTGGCTCTGGTACTTCAGAGACTGATTGCTTCCTGCCTCTTTTTTTTTTTTTTTATTCCCAAAGCAGATGGAGCCAATAATCCAGGTCAAGATGGAAGCAGATTTTCTTCTTTAGCTAGTAAGGATTTGGGCTAGCATCTTCCAATATGAACCCAAGAGGGAGCTTTTCAAAATAATCAGCACATAGTAAACTGTAGGCAGGAGTCTCTGGCACACAGAACAAGGTAAGCTATTTGCTGTGTATATTTTACCTTATGGAGATCATAGTGATGTTATTCTATTTGGACATTGTACTGGCTAGTTTTGTGTCAACTTGACACAGCTGGAGTTATCACAGAGAAAGGAGCTTCAGTTGAGGAAATGCCTCCATGAGATCCAACTGTAAGGCATTTTCTCAATTAGTGATCAAGGGGGAAAGGCCCCTTGTGGGTGGTGCCATCTCTGGGCTGGTAGTCTCAGTTCTATAAGAGAGCAGGCTGAGCAAGCCAGGAGAAGCAAGCCAGTAATGAACATCCCTCCATGGCCTCTGCATCAGCTCCTGATTCCTGACCTGCTTGAGTTCCAGTCCTGACTTCCTTGGTGATGAACAGCAGTATGGAAGTGTAAGCCAAATAAACCCTTTCCTCCCCAACTTGCTTCTTGGTCATGATGTTTGTGCAGGAATAGACACCCTGACTAAGACAGACATTGTGGTGGAGTTAGCATTTTAAATTCTGAAATAATATCTTTTCTCATTTCAAATGCTTACTTATTAAAACTATAAGTAAATTCCTAAAAGAAAACAAAGATATTTTCCTTGTGTGAATAAGAATAATGTGAAGATTGACTGAAAGGGAAGTTTGAAATAAGGGAGGCTCTGGGGTTGCACCAGGATATCAACAAGAGTAGCAATGGGAAATAGAGAACTGTTACTGAGTTTTTTAGGTGTACTTTTCTTTTTCTTTTTCTTTTTTTTTTTTTTTTTTTTTTTTTGGTTTTTTGAGACAGGGTTTCTCTGTATAGCCCTGGTTGTCCTGAAACTCACTTTGTAGACCAGGCTGGCCTTGAAAGCAGAAATCTTTAGGGCAATTTCAGAAAGGGAAATAAAACCAATTCCAAGTTTTAAACACACACACAAGGGATCCTAAAATTCACACAAAAATTTTTTTTTGAATAGTCACCTCTTTTGTACCATTAAACCGGTCCCTGGGGTGATCTGATTTAGTAAAACCTCCAGTTACAAACAGATACCCGATAACACTTTGTCCCCAAAGCTTTTGGGGAATATGTGGTCATGTGCCATGTCAATCTTTATCTGCTCAAAATTACAGCACGCTGAGCCTTAAAGACTCATTGTCTGTAAGATCTTTGGAGTTATCATTGTTACTACCACTGTTGTTTAGTGTAGAATGGCAACAGGGCTTTGGGGGCTCATAACTGACCTGTATATTTTGAAGATTGCCTGGCTGACCATTCCCAGGCTGGTAGTGACCCAAGCCCATTACTGTTGGATAATTGTGCAATCCACCATTGGATTTATGTTCCCCTGCACTCAAGGCTGAGTGAGGGGGAGTTTTCTGCCTTTGGAGCCGCCTCTCTCCAATCCTTAACTTTTCTCTTCCATAATTGTTTGTTCTCCCTGGCTACCTCTAAGTTCTGTTGTTTACTGAAGTCCTGCTGTGCTATGATTACATGTGCCATGAAACTTGTTCACTTAGCAGAGTTGGTTATAGCACAGCCAGTATCAGGAGAGGACATGGATTCAGAAATGTGTTGAATCAGCTTCTCCTGTCATACAAATTGCTCCCCCAAGGGGAGTTAAACGCTCATTGGGAGACTCTAATAATACAGGCCACAGGGGTACTACTTTGTAAATTACTATTTCTAAATGATAAGATTCTCTCTTCCATTGCAATTTTCTTGGTTGCTAGTAGTGACTGACTGCTTGTAGTATCTAGAAGACTGGGGAATGGAGAAATGCTTTGGAGATAATAGACGCCAGATGCAGAACTTGAAACAGTTTGGGGAAAGCACAGCTGACTCTAAAACATGACCTAGAAATGTTAGAGTGTTTGTCCATCCATCCATCCATCCATCCACCCACCCACCCATCCACCTACCTCTTCATTCAGCCATTCACCTAGATATCGATACCATAAATAAAATTTTAGATATTGTGTAAGGTTGACTGAACATCACATACCTATACCCACCCCCCACCCCCCAAGTCTAGCTGTAAAAAGGAACCCAGCAATTATAGAATGCAGGATCTCCGTGCTACGAATTTGTATGTGTTTGTAAATATAGCAGGTGATTAAAACATACATCTCTGAAAAAAGTGTTTTGTCTTTAACAATCAGAAATCTATTTTAACAGCATAATGGACACATTTTCCTTGATGATGTCTAACTCACATTATGTCACTTTGTCTCAAAATACCAGTGTTCACATTGAAAAATGGAGGGTAGATATTCATTCTATTCCCCACTCTAGTGAAAGGGCTGCTGGAGTCTTAATTCTGGAGTCTGCTGGTGACTGACCCATCTTTTCAGTTATATGGGGAATAAGAGCAACAATGAAAACATTCACTAGAGGGGGTCGTGATAGATGGATTGATGGTGGAAAGTTTTTTGTTTCTGGTGAAATAAGTCCTATTTAAGATAAATGCTTGGTTTGAAATACTATGAAAGTATAAAGTGTAAAACTCCAAGAACCGCAGGAAAGCTCCGTAACTATAGTTGTGCTAGAGAGCCAGAGAGTGACAGTACTGTCTATTCTCACCCAGGCCACCTATAGATTGGAACTATAGAAGGAGGACAGCCTTCTGTCCTTGGGCTTTTAATTCATGGAATTATTTTTTTAATTAGATATTCTCTTTATTTACACTTCAAATTTTATCCCCTTTCCTAGTTTCACCTCCAACCCCCAGCCCATTCCCCCTCCTCCTGCTCACTAACCCAACCACTCCCACTTCCCTGTTCTGGCATTCCCCTACACTGGGGCACTGAGACTTCACAAGGTCAAGGGCCTCTCCTCTCATTAATGTGCCACAAGGACATCCTCTGCTACATATGCAGCTGAAGCCTTGAGTCCTACCTCTTTGGTTGGTGGTTTAGTCCCTGGGAGATCTGGGGGTACTGGCTAGTTTGTATTGTTGTTCCTCCTATGGGGCTTCAAACCCATTCAGCTCCTTGGGTCCTTTCTCTAGCTCCTCCATTGGGGACCTTGTGCTCAGTCCAATGGATGGCTGTGAGCCTCCACTTCTGCATTTGTCAGGTACTGGCAGAGCCTCTCAGGAGACCACTATATCAGGCTCCTGTCAGCAAGCAGTTATTGGCATCCACAATAGTGTCTGAGTTTGGTAACTATATATGGGATGGATCCCCAGGTGGGACAGTCACTGGATGACCTTACCTTCAGTTCCTGCTCCAAACTTTGTCTCTGTATCTCCTCCCATGGGTATTTTGATCCCCCTTCTAAGAAGGTCTGAAGTATCGACACTTTGGTCTTCCTTCTTGAACTTCATTTAGTCTGTGAATTGTATCTTGTGTATTCCGAACTTCTGGGCTAATATTCACTTACCAGTGAGTGCATACCATGTGTGTTCTTTTGTTATTGGGTTACTTCATTCAAAATGATATTTTTTAGTTCCATCCATTTGCTTAAGAACTTGATGAATTCATCATTTTTAATAGCTGAGTAGTACTCCATTGTATAATTGCACCACATTTTCTGTATCCATTCCTCTATTGAGGGACATCTGTGTTCTTTCCAGCTTCTCACTATTATAAATAAGGCTGCTATAAACATAGTGGAGCATGTGTCCTTATTACATGTTAGAGCATCTTCTGGGTATATGCCCAGGAGTGGTATAGCTGGGTCTACAGGTAATACTATGTCCAATTATCTGAGGAACCACCAAACTGATTTCCAATGTGGTTGTAACCAACTTGCAATCCCACCAGCAATGGAGAAGTGTTCCTCTTTCTCCACATACTCACCAGCATCTGCTGTCACCTGAGTTGTTGATCTTAGCCATTCTGACTGGTGTGAGGTGGAATCTCAGGGTTGTTTTAATTTCCATTTCCCTGATGACTAAGGATGTTGAACATTTCTTTTGGTGCTTCTCAGCTATTCGGTATTCCTCAGTTGAGAATTCTTTGTTTAGCTCTGTATCCCAATTTTTAATATGGGTTCTCTGCAGTCTATCTTCTTGAGTTCTTTGCATATTTTGGATATTAGCCCTCTATCAGATGTAGGGTTGGTAAAGATCTTTTCCCAATTTCCTGAACAGAGCACCAATAGCTTATGCTCTAAGATCAAGAATTGACAAATGGGACCTCATAAAATTGCAAAGCTTCTGTAAGGCAAAGGATACTGTCAATAGAACAAAACTGCATGGAACTATTTTTTGTACTTTCATGCTAATAATGTGTGGGTTCTTTTGTTAAAAGTTGAATACTAGCCATGGTCAGGGGTTATTTCTTTTTCGTGTGCCATCTGCTGCTGACGTTAACTATGTGCGGTATCTAAGTGTGTGTGTTTCTGAGTGTTACCATAATATTTACTTCTCAATCTGCTGCTTGATAAATGGCCAAATTACCTGACATCTGCCTGCAGCATCGATTAGAATTTTTACATCAGTGGCATCAGCACCAAAACCCTCAGGTAACAACGCAAAATCTGCAGTCTGTTCATGAAAGTAAAAATAAAATGCCATGTAGGAGGCATCCTTAAGCAGGGTGCATAGAAGACGCTCGTGATAAACATACTCCCCTAAATTTAAAAATGAACGAGACACTCTTATTCTGATACAGTTATCAGGCAAAATAATAGCAAGCATTACCACTAAAAGAATTATAGGTAATAAAGCAACTTAGAATAAATAAGGATATAAGAATTTAAAACACTTACTGGTATATTCATAAGAATCTTGATAAGAAACTTCATAAGAAAGCAAGGAGGCATTCTAAACAAGGCATATAGTTATGGATGAAATAATAAAATCACAAATTATAGTCATTACAACGAAATAGTCAGCAGATAGGCTAACTGGCACACTATGGTGAAGAGCTAACAGAGAAATAGAAGTGAAGACATCTCAACACAACAGAAACCCGTGTGACATATCCAGAGGCAGATGTAAAATCTGCTTAATGAAACAAGCTTTAAGCTTTAGTTGCTAAAATGGGTCCCACCCAGCTATAGAATCCCTTCAGCAATGTGTTCATATTTTATGATTCTACAGTGTACAAAAGTGAGGTTTTGAACTGCAATTGATTACAACTATTAAAACTTTTATACAGCTTCATTCACACGTTTGTACATTTTATGTAGACTTGAGGCTATTCAGCTTGTGTCTGAATAGGTGAATTTGTAGCTCTGGTAATTTCTTTGTATATTGGTTACTGTGGGCATCCTTACCTAGGAAAGGGTTCTAGGAATAGTTACTTGGCCACAATGCTTTAAATGACAGGCATTTAGGCATGAAGGTCTAAGAACACTTTATAATAGGAAAATACTCCATGGTACCTGGCATTGAGACAGTAAGGAGACTAAAGAATGAGCTAGGTTTGAGATGTATGGAGTCAGAAAGTCATCTTATTTACATTTTGGGATGATAAAGTGATAATTGTGAATTTGACACAATCTAGAACCACCCTGGGGTGGGGGCTGGGGCTCTGGGCACACATGTGAGGAATTATCTTGATTAGGTTCATAAATGTAGGCAGGACCATTTACTGCCCAGGGATCCTGGACTGTATAACATGGAGAAGCAAGCCAAGCACGATCCTATCCTCTTAGTTTCCTGACAGTGGATGGGATGTGGCCAGCTGCTTCTAGATGCCCTAAGTTCCCTGGTATGGTGGACTCTTCCGTTGGACTGAGCTAAAAATCAACCTTCAAACCCTAGAATTGTTTTTGCCAGACTATGTAGCCATAGCAGGAGGAAGAGAAACTAAGATTTATATAAACAAAAATGAGGTTTTTTTCTTCATAATGTACAATAATTAAAAAACAAACAAAAGACAACATTTATATATACAAATGAGGTGCTGCGAGATTAAAGGAAGTTTTTTAAGAGGCTCTGATAGAAGCCCATTAGAGGAGACACTGAAATACATTTCTCAACTGAAAAAGACTTCATACCATTATCACAGAAACATGTAGGACCCAAATATAAAGGAGGAAAAGGCATTATGGAGTCAGTACAAAAGATAATATACATATTACAGCACTTATAGGAATTGTATTGGTACATTACATTTTAAGCTTTTATTTTTAAATTATGTGTATAGGTTTGTGTGTGGATTTGTACAAGTGAGTGCACTACTTGCAGCAGCTAGAAGAAGGCACTAGAATGACCCCCAAAGACACTCAGAGCTGGATTGACAGTAAGCTGTGAGCTGCCTCAATGTGGGGTCTTAGAAGCCAGGCCAAGAGCAGTATAACTTGTAACCACTGAGCATTCTCCAGCTCCTGCATATTTGCTTTGTTTATAATTTATAATACAAGTGATTTTTTTCCCTCATGTTCTAAAGACATTCTGCTTTTGTATTTCATTTTATATTCACCTCTTGATATCATCCCCTAAATGAGTCCCAGATTGTGTAAAGTGCAGACTCCAAAAATCCTGGATCTGTCCCTGGAAGTATGAAAGACAGATTGGTACACAGAAGACCAAAATGAAAAGCTACACTTTAATTAAGATTCAAATGAAGAGAATAGGGAATTTGAAAGAGACAATGTGTAAACAGACTTGCTCAAGAAGACCCTTGAAGGATATTCAAGTCTTAAGTTGAAAAATGTACATTGAAATCTGAATAGCACAAATCCAAGCAAACCTTCACCTGATGCATTATAGTCAAAAAGCAAGTGACTACAGACTAAGAAAAACCTTTAAATATGGAGAAGAAAGTGAAAACAGGATTTGTTAGACATCTTTAATAACAACACTGAAGACAGTGGACTCCAGTCTTCAGAGCACTGACCGAAGATATTTTTTGAGAATTCAGTCCCCCAACCTATTAAGATTAAAAGCTAGACAAACACTTTTCCAGAGATTTAACATCAAGAGGCTTAGTTCCACAAAAGGAGCTACTTTAATAGTCTTTAGCAATAGAGAAAAAGAATCCAGAGGAAAGGGGGAAAATTGAGGAAGTGTGATAACAAACCAAAATGTTGTTAAATCCCAACACATATTATCTAAAAGCAAACAAAAAATCAGTAGTAACCAAGTATGGAAAATTTAATTCAACCAATACACTAAAAAATACACATACACATACACACACACACACACACACACACACACACACACACACACACAAAGCTATTCCAGTTTTTTAACCAAATCAAAATTAGACTTTAAGGATTACCCATAAGTTAAAATTAAAAAAAAAAAAAAAAAGTGAAGAGACAAACTCCAAAACCAGTAGGGATTTTTATTTTTAAGGGAGGAAGAATTATATTATTCAAATTTAAAAAGAAAAGCATAAAACTGGATTCTGTTGTAGAATGTCATCCCTGGAGGGAAAATGGCTGCCTTCTTCACGAGACTAGCTGTGCCTATTTGCAAGAGTTCATTACTAAGTGGCATGTGAACTATTGGCATTCCTTCTTAGAAAGATGAGTTGGGAGGTTATGAAGCCTTGCTGATATCATGGGTGTATCCACGAACTCCTCCCAGACATTTCCGTGCAATTCTGCACTAATTGCACATGGCTTAGAGCCTCTGCAGGTGCTGGAGTGCAGAGACTATGGTGGTTTGAATAAGAATGGCCCCTACACATTTGAAAGCTTAGTCATCAGGGAGTGGCAATACTTGAGAAGGAATAGGACCTTCTTGGCCTTGATGTGTGTAGGTCTGGCCTTGTTGAAGGAAGTGTGTCACTGTTGGTGGGCTCCCAAGAGGATTCTTTTCTTCCTGATGCTTAAGTATTCAGATGTAGAACTGGCAACTGCTTCTTCCTCCAGGCCACCTCGATTCCTGCCCTGATGATAACAGACTGAAAATCTGAAACTGTAAGCCAGACCCAATTAAATGCTTTCTTTTAAAAGAGTTGCTGTAGTCATTGTGTCTCTTCACAGCATAGAACACTGACCAAGACACAGGCTAAGGAAGGTGAATTGAGGCAGGGCTCCATCTACTCAGGCACAGGGAATCCACCATCAATGTTGAGAGAAACCTTTCCAGTTACAATCTCTCATGCTCCTATAAATAACCCCCCCTCACACCCACTCTGTATGTAGACCCAAAGAAATCATTGGTTCCCCAGGGTGAACTTTGATGGAATCATCCTTTGATTTGTGTTGGATAATCAGCACAGGGTAAATGCTGTTTTCATCTCCCTAGGGGAAGTCACTCTCATACCCAGTGTTCTGGTTCAGGCAGAGAAGGAGGTATTTTTGCCTACATATGAGGTTCAAATATTAGTATTTAGCTATCCAACTATAAGCATTTTACTTATAGTCAATTACCTAGGTGGTATAAATAATCTCTGAGCTTTGGTCTTAGTAGTAGATTATTTTCTGTTATTGAACCACAATTCCCCACTCACTCTTAAGAGGAATTCCACCTCTGTATGTCTTAGATCTGGTTTTATTTGAATGCATCTACACTAGCCCCCACAGCTGATGTTTCCATGCAAATATTTTACCTGTACAATCATCTAATCATAGTTTCATTAATTATTGTTGACAGTTTCTCAAATTCTGCATGTTAACTGCGCCAAATTGATTGACATAACTATTCTCACAGCCTAACTTTATTACAATACTTTGACTTTGAAGTAAAACAACAAATTTAAGTAATGCCAAGCTACACTCAAATTTATTGTGCTAATTTTTGAGGTTAACCCACAGAGATTTTGTTGGATTTCTTGGTCGTGTATATTAAGAATGGAGCCTAGTTCTAGAACTAAGTACCTGGTGTCTTTTGAAGATGGAGCAGAACAGAGTCTACAATGTGCCTCAGACTCAGCAGCTAACACCTCCTGAGCTGCATGTGTGTGTGTGTGTGTGGTTGCCTGGCTAACAGCAAGAGGGCAGAGGTGCTTGTGCCTAGCACCTCTAAGCCATGTTTTATAGGGCTGCCATCTTTTTGTTACTGCTGTCTAGTAGATGACATTTCTCTTTTGACATTTTCTCTTGTTTTAGTCTACTCTGTCAGGCAGTGACTGAGTGATTTATTTAAGTAAATTATTTAAGGCATAGAAATCTAGAATGACCCTACCTTTCTTCAACTCTAAATAAAAATGCCTGTCTAGGAGGGTTTGGGTGAGCAGGCAGATGTAATCTGCCTAATTGATGATTTCTCAGCTACAGGAGCTACATCCTGCTGAGAGGCAGGGTTCTTGGTAAAACTGGATTAGCTTGTCCAATGGGCCAGCATCTTTTATCAGAGTTATGTGGATACACACATGTTCAAGTAATTCAACGTTCCCATTGAATTTTATTCATTGGTGAGAAACAGAGAGATTTATATGTAAGGCATGGGCTGACAATAAAATAATCCCTTTACAGAAAACATTTCCTCATCTACAAGTGCCCTCTTTTATTCCTGTTTCCCATTCAGGGCTCAAGTCTGTACAGAACTGCTCTTGTCAAGGTTAAGTTCTGTCCAGAAAGAGCCTTCGGCTTTATACCCCACACTCGCTGAATCCAACAATACTCTTACTTAGCTTTCTTTTTAAACATGCTTAAAATGGCATACAACTAGACTGGTGGATCAGAAAAGAGGACCCAGGAGGGGAAAATCCCACAAAGCTATGCCCAACTTAATTTTTCTCAGAGAAGACAAAAAAAAAAAAAAAAAAGGAAAAAAGGTTCGTGCAACAAATTATGCTGGCAAACCTTGCACAGTGAAAATCCACTTGCAGAGTGAAATTAGATCAATATTTTTTCCCATTGTCTAAAACCAATTCAAAGTGGATCAAGGACCTTAATGTAAGACCCAAAAATGCTGAAGCTACTGAAAACCAACCAACCAACTACTGGAAACATGCTTCTAGACATCAAGGCAGCCAAGATCTTTCTGAAAAGAATGGTAACAACATAGAAACTGGCCTAACAGATGGGACTGTATAGAAGAAAAGGTCTCTGCACAGCAAAGGAAAGTATCATCCAAGTTGCAGAAGGGAGAAAATCTTTACCATGTGTACTGAAGACAAGGGAGTAGTGTCCAGAATTTAGGAAGAATTGCAGAAATTAAATATCGAAAAAATTAAAGTGCTAATCAGCAAATGGGCTAATGGAATGAATAAAAACTTTAACAAAATCAAACAGAAATAGCTAATAACTACTTTAACATGTGTTGAATGTCTCTGCCCACAATGGCAATGCAGATTAAATATACTTTGAGATATCACTTTATTCTTCGAGTTGGAATGTTTATGAAGAAATCTGACAGTGAATATTGGAGAGATGTGAAGAAAGAGGAACCCAACTTTACTGCTGGGGAAGGTAAAAATAGATGCAGGCATTGTGGGAAGTGGACTCCTCAAAAGAAAAAAATTACAACCGGAAAATAGAACTACCGTGTGATCCAGGCATTTCACTCCCAAGCATATACCCAGAGAACTCCATAGCTTATCACAGATAGGTGTTCCCCCTTGTGATTGCTGCTTTATTCACCATATCAAGGAGTTGATTGACCTACCTGTCAATCAACTAATGAATGATAACTTAAGCCATACACATATATAAAATAATTCCATCCAAGCTCTAAAGAAAACTGAAATCATAAAACTTATAGAAAAATTATGGGCTTAGAACACATAATGTTAAGCAAGATCTTGTAATTTCAGAAAGAAAAATTATATATTCTCTCATATGTGAATCCTAGCATGTTATATATGTATGATGACATGTGTACATGTGGTTATAATGTAATCTGTAGAAGTATGAAACAAGAAAGAGGATTAGGTTGTGAGTAAGGATTTAATGCTGGTAATAGAGACATAAATCATGCAAGAGCATAGAAAGCTAATTGTTTCTCTACTTTTAACACTCTTTGGATTCTGTTCTTTTCCCCTATGGTCAGTAAGTACATAAAAATATAATTGATAGTGCATAAAGCATAACCGATAGATTGTAAAATGTAGCGTGGAGCCCCACGGCTTCAGCATGGCTATTCTAACTGTGCAGAAGTTCGAAGTGTCTGTCTTACAACCACAAAGACAAGTTGCCATATTAATCTTGCATAAATCCATTAGAATAAGTCAATTACTGATCTTCCATTAACAAAATCAGGCCTTTTGTTTTCATATTTGTACTATGTGGAGTACAATAAACATGCAAACAAAATATTTTGATAGACAACCAGGCCTTTAAATTATGGAGCAATTTAGGTTGATTTATCAGATAGATGGGTTGTTTAGAAAAACCAGGAGGAAGAATACAGACTTTAAAAAGTCAATATAATTTAATTAACGGTTGACTATTTCTTAGTTGTGGTGTTCCACTATGGCTGTCATTTGAGAAAACACATAGCTGAGAAATTCACAAATCATCTTGTCTTTGGAAGAATTTGAAGTGACCCCATCTTACAGCCTCTTTTGGGCTATCAAAAACTCTGCTTTCCAAACATCAGTTCATCATTTTAAAGTATCTGTTTCTACTATTGCATATTAAAAACAATCCTGCTGTATCCATTAGTCAGCTTCCTGTGGGGTCTGAAGTGAGGCTTTCCCTTTCTGTATCTTCTTGAGTCATCAGGACTCAAAACTTCCTCTGAACTTGCATACACCATGAACTCAACCTTTACCGTGTATTGTGCTGTGGCCAATCTTCTGACCCTTTAGGATGTCCAGTCACCTCTCAGGTGCAAGGGCTTGTTTTATACACCTAGGCCTGCATCACTTGACCCTCCACTGGCCATGCTGATTGCACTGCTGGTAGCAAAAGTTGATTCATGCCTACCCAAACTTGCTGTGGTGTTAGGGGATTTATAATTGTGGTTGGGCTCAGCTAGAGCTTCTCCGTGGGCCCCTTAAAAAAGCACTGATATGAGTGTAAGTTGCCTATTCCCATCAGTTAATGTTGAGAAACTATCCAGAAGGAGAAAAAAAAAAGCATACATACAGTGGGAAGCCCTGTGTATGGATGCACAGAGCAGTTACAGGAGGCAGTAGCTTTCAGCCCTTAACTGTGACCCTCATGAACTGTTCTGTCTTTAAGTTCTAACACAATTCCTGATCTCTGCTAGTAAATATTCTTCTTGTCCTTTGGCTGGTTTAACATTTCTACTTACAAACTAAGGAAACATAACTAAGATTATATGTGTATTATCGCCACAGTGACTGAATATGTTAGGACCAAAATAATAAAAGGGAAGAATGGTCAGACCTTTCAACTCTCTTCTGCTTTATTTACTCTTCCAAGTTTCACTTTTAAGTTGTTTGAAGTGTAAAGTAAGGGGAAAAGCCAGTTTTACTTTCAGAGAGCATTAAATCTGATGAGGTAAGAATGTGCTAAAGTTTAGATTTCTGGTTTGGGGACCTCCCAGCTTGGTGACATTGGGATGACCACATAAACAGTTTAAACCTATCTTGTTTCATATCTAAAATGCAGATGAGATGATAGTACCTCTACCAAGGACTGTTGTGAAAATCAGCTAGGAAATCTGGCCCACAGAACACATTGCCCTGCACAAAGATTTCCATGACGTTCGGATTTCTGAGTTTGAGGCCAGCCTGGTTACAAAGTGAGTTCCAGGAAAGCCAGGGCAACACAGAGAAACCATGTCTCAAAAACTAAAAAAAAAAGATTCAGATTCCATGTTGCAAGCATGAGGCAATTCCACTCGTAGCCTTACAGCACAAGAACCATGATGTTTGCTAAGCAGAAAAGGCCAGAGTGACAGAAAGTTCCAGAATGTAGTGTTTTGCTTTCACTCTGTTTCCATTCATTCCTTGGTTCCTTGTATCCCTGGGTCTCCTCACATGGGGATCACCCTTCCAACCATCACATCTTACTTCCCAAATCTCTTAGGAATGAGGGTGCAGCTTCCAAGAGGCTTCACTGGAAGTGCCATGGCTTTATCATCCCAAGGGTGGGAGGATGGAATAAAGATCACTTATTGAGTTTTCACGTTTCCAGAAAACAATTTATGGGCTGGACAGATCTCCAGGGGTAAAGGATGAGTGGGAGAGGTCTCCTCCCATTCCCTAAATTGCAAAGAGTATACTATTCCATTGCCCAGGACAAAGATTTTATAACTTCCCATACAAAATGGAGATTATTGTTTTCTGTAAAATGTTGTTATATATTAGCTATGCATAAGCTTTATTAGGTTTGTCTTGATGCAGTGGTTTTATTAGAAATAGGTCCTGAGAAGTACACAATTCATCATTGAAATTTGATTTGCTGAAGCTGCTCTTTGTATTTTATGTGACTCCTCGTCCCTCTTTTGGAGATCTTCCCTTTAGAGTCTGCAAAAGCAAAGAGATGATTCTGCAATGTTTTGATTCAAAGGCAGAATTTTGAACACTGGTGGGCTAACTCTGTCTTCAGTTCCATGACCACAGAGTCTGTTCTCAGGATTCTTCATCCTTTTAGAGATGAGCTTCAGGTTATGACAGAACACTTGGTATTAGCTGGAATCAAAGAAATTACTATTACAGAAGCTATTGATTATAATTTAAATGTTTTTGGGTTTAGATATTGGGTCTAAATGTCCAGGCTGCCATGGGACTTATGACAAATCTTCAGCCCCCTATTGTTCAGTCTGGGAAAGTAAGCCTGAACCACTAAGCCTGGCTAAGTCACAATTTTAAATGCAATAATTCTAGGAAATTAGTTTAATGGTATACAATGTCTAGGCAAACATATTATTTGGGTTAGTAGATAAATTGTACTTTTATTATTATACCTTAAGGTTTGACTTTTGTAAAGAAACATAAATGTTGGGTAAGGAGGGGCAGATGAATGCTTAGATAGCTTGCTTGCCTGGTATGCACAAAGTCCTGGGTTCACTGTCCCACACTACAAAAACTGAGTGGAGCTCATGCCTCTGGTCCTAGCTCTCTTTACATAGAGGGTACGGGATCAGAATTTCAAGGTCATCCTTGGCTATGTCACAGGAGCCCGAACTACAGGAAATCCTATCTGGAAAGAAAGAGAGAAAGAAAGAAAGAACGAAGGAAGGAGAGAGAGAGAGAGAGAGAGAGAGAGAGAGAGAGAGAGAGAGAGAGAGAGAGAGAGAAAGAGAGAGAGAGAGAGAGAAAACAGAAAAAGAAAGAAAAAAACAATTTTGCTACAGATAATTGGTTTCTGTCTCCAATTATATTAAGAGATAAGAGATTAAGGCTAGATCTTTTGTTTGTTTGTTTGTTTTTTTGTTTTTTTGTTTTTTTGTTTTTTCGAGACAGGGTTTCTCTGTATAGCCCTGGCTGTCCTGGAACTCACTCTGTAGACCAGGCTGGCCTCGAACTCAGAAATCCTCCTGCCTCTGTCTCCCAAGTGCTGGGATTAAAGGCGTGCGCCACCATGCCCGGCTAGGCTAGATCTTAATACTCTCTCTCTGTCCCCCTCTCCCTCTCTCCCATTCTCTTTCTGTAAAAGTTAAAGCCAAAAAAGTGAGAGAGAATATAATGAGCTATAAGTCTTTCTCTGAGCTTAAAAAAATACATTAAAGGAACTTCTAAAAATAATATTTACTTCACAAGGAATTCAGCAATGGAAACAAAAGGTTATAGAGGGGTCCAGAAAATTCAATCATATATAAGTAAATTGTGTGAACTGTTGTTTATTTTGGAATTAACCTGAGCAAATTCAGTCTGTTATTTTCTTTCCCTTCTCTGTTAAAGTGTGGTTTGCAAAGATGAACTTTTATGACTGTCAGCAAAATAGAACGTAAAGATGACCAGTGATTTTTAACTCATTAACTAATGAAGAGAACAGTAATTTTTAAAGGTCTCAGAGCTTGGTAAGATGTCCATGTACATGCATTTAATTTTGTGATGAAATGTGAGAACAAAGTTATTCAGTAAAATACAGGCTGTTGTGACCTTCTGATTATCTGGTTTACCTACTTGCACCTGCTAGGCAAATGCTGCAAGTCATTTGTCCAAGGCAGCCTAGTATATCTGGAGATATATTCATGTGGTTCTTAGAGATCACTCTTATGCAGACTGACAACGAAAGGGTGCAAGTGAGCTCCTAAGCTACGTGTCTCTACACTCTCAAACCGCCATCCCACACACATGGACCAGGTAATGCAGTTTATAGAGCCAAGTTGGCAGTTTGTAAAGGACTCAATTCATCTGGTTAAAAGATGCACCAAACCTGACAGAAAAGAATTCCAGGAGATTGCCATGGCCACAGCAATAGGATTTGTTATCATGGGATTCATTGGCTTCTTTGCGAAACGGATCCATATCCCTATTAATAACGTTATTGTGGGTTGCTGAGTCCTTCCTCATTATGGGACAAGTGAACCAGTGAGGGGGTGACAAGCACATGAGGTAAAACGTTGCCTGGATGCTCTGTGGTTTTGTTTCTTTCCTCCTTCCCATGAGGTTTTCTATTTCTCAAAATAATTTCAAAAAAAAAAAAAAAGAAAGAAAGAAAAAGAAAAGAAAGAAAGGAAAAGAAATGGAAAAGGAAAGAAAAGGTGCAAGTGAGACGAGAAAGACAAAAGAACACTAGGATATGTTGGAGCCAAGTCTTGTGCTTAAGGAGATAAGCTTAAAGAAAGATCTGATGCTAAAAGGGCATGGTATAGTTTGTTCAAGACCCCACCCAGCTAAGCTTCCAACTTGAGAAAAATAAATCAATTAAAGGGAAATTTAGGCAGCCTAGGAACCATCAGCAACCAAAAGATGAAGCAATTGTAATTTAAGGAGGGACCAGGTTCCAGATCCAGGAAACAGAAGTTGTTAGCTTAGTGGTTCTGGATTTAGCATCAAGGAGGACACAAGAAAGGGGTTGTCATATATTTTTCTGAGGTTAAAGAAATTGGCCAAGGCCAGGTATATGGCAAGGGAATCCCTGCATGGAGGTCTAAAGAGGCCATTGTGTGAAGCTGTGAATGTGAAGCTTGGAAAACTTTGGAGAACTCCAGGTATTGGGAGTGACAAAGCTATGTGTACTTATCAAGGAGAGCTATAGAGGGTGCTGAACAAAGCCAGGAGAGAGAAGTGTACTACAGTCAACAAAGCTAGAAGGAGTGGGAGATACAGATAATATTTAAGACCTTGGACATTGGATATAGAGTTGTAGACTTTGCAATTTTCCCAGCTAAGTTTCCACCTTGTTTTTCCCCAATATTACCTCACTGTTCTCTTGCTTCTCTTTTCAATGGTAGTGTATATTCTGTGCCTCATATGTCGAATGTATGTGATCTGATTCTTGGGTTTCATTTCACAAGGGATTTCAATTAAGAAACTACCTTGAGGCTCAGAAGAGACTTTGGACCTTTAAACACTGTTGAGACTGCGAAAGAGTATGGGAACTTTTGAAGTTGAACTGAATGGATTTTGCATTATGGTATGGGTACAAGCCTGCAGGGGCCAGGGAGTAGAGTGTAGTAGTTTGCATGAGACTGGACTCTTTAGGCTTATATGTTTGAATGTTTGGTCCCCAGCTAGTGGAACTATTTGGGAAAGATTGTAATGATGAAACAACTTTTGAGTACATATCCAGGAGTAATATAGCTGGATCTTGAGGTAAATTTATTCCTATCTTCTTTTGGAACTGTCACAATGGTTTCCAAAGTGGCTGTACAAGTCTTCAATCCCATCAGCAATGAATGAGTGGTCTCCTCATTCCATATCTTCCCCAATAGGAGCTGCCATTTGTTTTACTGAGCTTGGCTATTCTGACAGGTGTAAGATGATATCTCAAAGTAATTTTGATTGCATTTCCCTGATGACTAAGAGTGTTGAACATTTAGTTTTTCTCAGCTTTTTGAGATTTCAATTCTTTAATATTCTGCTTAGATCTGTTTAACTCCATTTTAAACTGGGTTATGTATTTTCTTAACATCCAGGGTTTTTTGCATTGTTTATAAATGGATATTCTATTGGATGTGTAGTTGTTAAAGTCCCTTTTCCCAGTCTGTAACCTGTCACTTTAATGATGGTGTCTTTGCCACACTGAAGCTTTTAAATTTCCTGAGGTCCTGTTTACTAACTGTTGTTTCTAGTACCTATGTAAATGGTGCTCTGTTAAGAAAGTCTTTTCTTTAGTTGGTGGTTTAGTACCTGGGAGCTCTGGGGGAACTGGTTGGTTCATATTGTTGTTCCTCCTATGGGACTGCAAACCCCTTCAGCTCCTTGGGTCCTTTCTCTAGTTCGTCCATTGGGGACCCTGTGCTCAGTCCAATAGTTGGCTGTGAGCCTCCACTTCTGTATTTGTCAGGCACTGGCAGAGTCTCTCAAGAGACAGCTCTATCAGGCTCCTATCAGCAAGCACTTATTGGCATCCTCAATAGAGTACACATGGAGGGACTCAAGGCTCTAGCCACATATGTAGCAGAGGATGGCCTTGTGGGACATCAATGAGAGGAGAGGCCCTTGGACTTGTGAAGGCTTGTTGCCCCAGTGTAGGAGAATGCCAGGACAGGGAAGCGGAAGTGGGTGGGTTAGTGAGCAGGAAGAGGGAGGTTGGGATAGGGGGTTTTCAGAGGGGGAAATGAGGAAAGGGAAAAAAATGAAATGTAAATAAAGAAAATATTTAATAATAATAATTAAAAAAATCTTTTCTTGTGTTAATGAGTTGAAGGCTATTCACCACACTTTCTTTTCTGTTGGATTCATTCATTCATTTCTTTTCTGTCTGGCCTATGCTGAGGTCTTTGATTCATTAGAAGTTGAGTTTTGTGCAGTGTGACTAAGTATGTGTCTATCTTCATTCTTCTACATGCAGTGATCTAGTTTGAACAGTATCGTTTGTCAAAAGGTCTTTAGTTGTCCTCCCACCCCGTGGGTTTTTCTTTATAAAAGAATCACTTGTCCACGGGGGTGAGGACTTATTTATAGGTTTCAGTCCTTTTTCATTGACCAATATGTCTGTTTTCATGCCAATACTATATTATTCTTAGTACTCTAGCTCTAAAGTACAATTTTAGTTCAAGGGTGATAAAAACTGATACGTCTTAGATGATTCATTTGTGTGTCCATGTCTTTGTGTGTATATGTGTGTGTGTGTGTGTTTCCATATGAAGCTGAAAATTTTCCTTTCCAGTTCTGTGAAGAAGAATTGTATTTGAATTTTGATGGGGATCGTATTGAATTTGTAGATTGCTTTTGGTAAGATGGACATTTTCACTACATTAATCCTCCTGATCCATGAGCATGACAGATATTTTATATAAAGATAGTAAATCACTATTACTGTGAGGTATATTCCTTGAATCTTTAGTCTCTCCAGGACTTTCATATTAAGGGGTGTTAGATTTTGTCAAATACCTTTTCTTCATCTAATGACAGGATCATGTGCTTTTTGGCTTTCAGTCTGCTTTCATGATAGATTTCATTCACTAATTTACCTAGGTTGGACATCCCTGCATTTCTAGGGTGAAGCCCCTTTATGATGGTGAATGGTCTTTTTGTTGTGTTCCTGGATTTGTTTTGCAAGTGTTTTATTGAGAATTTTACATCTATGTTGGTAAAATTCTCGCTTTTTTTTTGGGTATGTGGGTTCTTTATGTGGTTTAGGTCTCAAAAATATTGAGCAATGTTTCTGTTTCTATGTTGTGGAATAATTTGAGGAGTATTGGCATTAATATGTGGTAGAATTTTGCACTAAAACTATCTGGCCCTGGGTGTTTGCTTTTGTTTGTTTGTTTGTTTGTTTTGGTCTTGGTTTTGGTTGGTAGACTTTTAATTAGTTTTACTATTTACTAGGGGTTATAGGTCTATTTAAATTGCACATCTGATCTTGTTTTTGACTTTGGTAGATGATATATATTGAGAAAATTATGAATTTCCTTTAGATTTTTCAATTAGGTGCAGTATACGATTTTAAATTATATCCTTATGATTATCTGAATTTCCTTGATATCTGTTGTTATTCCCCCGATTTTGTCTCTATATTTGTGAATTCAGATTCATTTTCATTCTCTCTCTCTCTGTCTCTTGCTCTCTCCATCTATTGTTCTCCTTCCACCTTTCTTGTTATTTGGCTAAAGGTTTGTCAATCTTATTGATTTTCTCAAAGAAGCAACTCTTTGTTTCTTTGATATTTTTATTGTTTATTTTTTATAGTTTATTAATTTCTCAGTTTACTCCTTTTGTGTGTAATTAGTACTTTTTTTTTAGAGATTTCAGGTGTGGAATTGAATTACTAATGCTAGATCTCTTTAATTTTTTTAAATGTAGACACTTAGAACTATTAACTTGCCTCTTAGAACCATCTTCATTGTGCTCATAAGTTTAACTATACCATGTATTCATTTTCATTCAATTCTAGAAAGTCTTTTAATTTCTTCAATTTTTTTTCTTGACCCATTTTTATTCAGTAGTGAGTTGTTGAAATTCCCTGAGTTTGTAAACTTTCTGTTGTTTCTGTTGTTATTGATAACTGGTTTTAATCCAATGATGTTTACGTAGGATGTAATCATTCTGACATCAATTTTCTTGTGTCTGTTGAGACTTGCTTTGTGTCAAAGTATATAATTAATTTTGAGGAATATTCCATGAGTCGCTAAGAAGGTATATTCTTTTGTATTTGGGTAAAATGTTCTGTAAATATCTGTTTGGCCCATTTGATTTGTGACATCATTTAGCTCTAACACGTCTATATTTGGTCTTTGTCTTGATGACCTATTTGTTGGTGAGAATGGTATATTTGCTATTGAAGTCTCCCACCATCACTGTGTGAGGGTCAGTATATGATGTAAGCTATAGCAGTGTTTCTTTTACAAACTTGGGTGCCCTTATGTTTGGTGCATAGTTGTTAAGAATTGTAATGCCCTCTTGGAAGATTTTTCCATTGATGAGTATGTAGTGTCTTCCTCCATCTCTTCTGATTAATTTTGGTTTGAAGTGTATTTTTGTAGATACTACAATGGCTACAAGAGCTTGTTTCTTAGGTCCATTTGCTTGGAATATCTTTTTCCATCCTTTTACCTTGAAACAATGTTTATTCTTAATGTTAAAATGTGTTTCTTTGAGTCAGTAGAAGGATGGATCCTTTTTTATGCATGCATTCTGTTAGTCTGTGTCTTCATGGTGGAATTGAGATGATTGGTGTTGAGCATTCCAAATGAGCAGTGTTTGCTGATTTGTTATTTTATTGTTGGGGTGTGGGTTGTTTCTCCCCTCTATTGATTTGTTCTTCTGGGAATATTTATTTCTTATGTCTTCATCGTTAACCACTTCAAGTTGATGTTTTCCCTCTAGTTTCTTCTTTGGGGCTAGAATTATAGAAAGATACTGCTTTAACTTGTTTTTAATAATAGATTATCTTATTTTTTCCATCTGCCGTGATTGAAAGGATTGCTGGATATAGTAGTTTAGGCTAACCTCTGTGGTGTCTTAATTTGTAGAACAATCATTCAGGCCCTCCTGGCTTTTACAGTCTACACTGAGAAATCACATGTTATCCAAGGTCTACCTTTTTATGTTATTTTGTCTTTTTCCCTTGCAGCTGTTAACATTTTTTTGTTTGTTTGGTTTTTTTTGTTTGTTTGTTTGTTTTTTTCGAGACAGGGTTTCTCTGTGTTGCCCTGGCTGTCCTGGAACTCACTCTGTAGACCAGGCTGGCCTCAAACTCACAAATCTGCCTGCCTCTGCCTCCCAAGTACTGGGATTAAAGGCGTGCACCACCATGCCCGGCTTAATATCATTTTTTTTTTTTGCAGTGTATATTTAATGTTTTGACTATTATGTTCTGTGGGAAATTTATTTTCTGGTCCAGTCTATTTCTTGTTCTGTATGCTTCTTGTGTTTTTGTCTGTTTCTTTTTTCTTCTAATTCTTTTTCTGCTAGTCTCATTTTTATTAGATTTGTTCTTTTTATATTGTCCCAGATTTCCTGGATGCTTTGTAGTGGTTTGTTTGTTTGTTTGTTTGTTTGTTTTTTGTTTTGTCTATTTCTTTTTTCTATTTTGTCTCTAACATTCTGATTCTTTCTTTCATTTTCATATTCTACAGCTGAGGCTTGTCTTTGTGTTTATTTGAATTGCTATGATTTTCATTTTGATTTTCCTTCAGTTTGTGTTATCTTTAGTGATCATACTTCTATTTTCATGCTTTAAATTGTTCTCTTCATTTCATTTCACTGTGTTTTCATTAATGGAGTTATTCATGTTCTCTTTAAGGTCCTTGAGCATATTCATAATAGCTATTTTGAAGTCTTTCTCTTGTGCTTCAGCTATATCACATTTCTTAGGGTCTACTGTAGTAGCTTGCCTGGATCTAGTGGAGACATATTGTCCTGGCTGTTATTGTGTAGTTATGTTAGCATCTATGGATCTTCTGTTTGGTTGATTTTAATTCTAGGTGGTGATATCTGGTCTTCATTTCTTCTATGGGTGTTCCATTCCTGGTTTCTATTGCCCTCTCTGGTTCCTAGGAGAGTGTGTTTCCTGGTAGGGAATGCTTCTGACATCCTTCCAGTTGTGGTCATTGGAGGTCCCAGGCAGAACACGTTTTTAGGTATTGGGAGTTGACACTTAGTAATGGGTATGAGTTAGAAGATGGTTTCTCAGAGGGTGCACAGGAGGAAGGAAAACAGGTTATGTCACCAGGATCTTTGTAGTCCCCTGGGAACAGCAGCTGAGAGGAAATAGAGGCTACACCAGGTGGCCTGCTACAGAGCTGGGAAAAAACTGGAGAATTGGAGTTGGAGGACAGGAGGGAGAGTGAAGACCTCCTACCTGATTCCCTGGCCAGCATGGCCAGTGGGGTTTCAGTTGGCACTGAGATGATGGAATGGAGTGGTAGAGGAAGAGTACAGGAGAAGATCTGAGTGATCTGCTGGGAATGGCTTCAGAGAGAAAGGGGAGGCCACAGCAAGCACACTGTTACAGGACTGCGGATAGGAGACGACTAAGGCATTGGAATTGTATGAGAAAGGCTCATTCATTTTCTTGATGATAGTCATTCTGACTGGGATGAGATGAAATTTCAAAGTAGTTTTAATTTACATTTCTCTGATAGCTAAAGATATTGAATATTTTTCAAAATATTTTCTGGCCTTTTCTTCTTTTGAAAACTTTCTGTTCAGTTAATTAGGTTACTTATTAATTGGGCATTTTGTATTGTTTTAGTGTTTAATTTTCATAGTTCTTTATATAGTCTAAATATGAACCTTTTATCTGAAGCATAGATGGAAAAGGTTTCCTTCCATTTTGTAGTGTGTCTATTTTTATTTTATTTTTTTCTGTGTAGAGCTTTTCAATTTCATGTAATCCTATTTGTCAATTCTTGTGGCTATTTATTTGTTCTAAAGGCCTATTCAGAGTTTTCTTGCCTATGCCTACATGCTGATTTATTTTCTCATATCTGTTTTGGTGTTTCTAGCTTTAAAGTTTTTGACCCAGTTTGACTTAAGTTTTGTGCAGGGTGATCTATTTTCACCCTGGATATAGATCCACACATATGGATCTATTTTAATTGTTCAGGTAAAGAACCAACACTTTTACTTTTAAAAATTATTAAACTTTTCTAATTATAACACAAAGGGCAATCGTAAAATTCAAGATGATTTCTCTAACACACCTGTCATTCAGGAAACTGAAATGCATTGATGCTTGAGTCTTAAGTTAAAAGCATATTATTTATACATCAATGAAGGAGTTCTTTGTGTTAGTTTGTGTGGTGGTTTGAATAGGAATGACCCCAGTAGATTCATGTGTGTGTGTGTGTGTGTGTGTGTGTGTGTGTGTGAATACTTGGCTAACAGGGAGTGGCACGTTAGGAGGTGTGGCCATGTTGGAGTAGGTGTGGCCTTGCGGAGGAAGTATGCCACTTTGGAGGCAGACTTTAAGTTCTCCTATATTCAAGCCATGCTTCACAGTTCCCTTCTGTTGCCTGTAGATCAAGATGGAGAACCTCAGCTCCTTCTCCAGCATGATTCATGTTGCCATATTTCCCACCATGGTGATAATGGACTAAACCTCTGAACCTGCAAGCAAGTCCCAAATAAATGTTTTCCTTTATGAATTGCTGTGGCCACAGTGTCTCTTCACAGCAATAAAACCCTAAGACAGATTGCTTACAGCAGTGCAACAAAACATGACAGACTGCATAGTATAATCAACATAAAGTTATTTTCTCACATTTATGTATACTGAATGTCCAAGTTCAAGGTGTCAGAGCACGGGGTAGGGGTGGGGGTTTCTACTCAAGTCTTTACTTTGTAAGTGACTGCCTTTTCTCTGGTCTCTTCTTTTAATTGGATTAATTTTATGTCTTAACATTGTTTTAATTAACTTGTTGTAGGTTCCATCTCAAATATTAACCATATTCAGAGCTGGAGGTTAGGATTGCACATGAATTTTATGAGAACACACCCACTCCTAAGACCCTCCTATCAGTGATGGGCACAGAGATCACACCCACTTCAGTAATTGGTTCAAATGATGAGCAGTGTACTATTATCCAGAGTAAAATATGACACTTGAGTTCAGCATTCAGGCCAAGCAGCCGTTATCTCCAGGTTCCTTTGGGGCCTCATATCTGCCCTAATTTCACTGAGGCAAAACTTTATTTTGGTACATGTGAATATCTCTACTGACTAAACAGGAAAAAAATAATCAGACCAAGATAAGAGAGCTTTACTAGGAGTGTGATATTAGCAGTGCCCATCACAGTTTTGCATTTGTGTTAATAATATTTATCAATTTTATACACAAAACCAGTAAATTTGCTATAAAACCAGAAGATTTCAATTTGTTAAAATTGTCTTTTGTAAAGTAGGAAATCTAGAAGAGTTTTGTAGCTAGAGACAATAAGCTAAATTGAAGGAGACCATACTTAGGATTTTTACAACTGTTAATTGAAGCTGTAAGGGTTTTTCTGGTGACTTGGGCTGAGATCTGCCTGCTCTCTTCTTTATTTTCCATTCTTGGTGACAATTACCATGGCAACTTCCATAAAACACCCTCACAATATTTTTAAAAAGTTAAAAAGGAAGGCTAACAACCCTGTAGGAATGAGTATTTGGAAATGAAATGAAAAGCTTTGTCTACGACTGCCGCAGTGACAGGAGGCAGGGAAATCATGGAGAAGGGCTGACTAGAAAAAAAATGTAACTTATTATGGGATAAAAGTTAATGTTTGAGGTGGGCAACTAAGTATACTGGAGAAACTTCTGCTGTTCATAAGATTTATTTTGATCTTAAAATCTTGATAAGCTCTGTTCAGGCAAAGCCATGGGTCTAACCCTTCAGTATAATCTTCTGATGATAGAAATCTAGCCAAAGACTGATAAACCGAATTCTGCCCTCACAGCTACTTTTCTGGGACCACCTTGGAAAATTGTACTAACATGGAACTTGTAGCTTATTGTCACACTTCAGGCTACCCTTTCGTCTCACCCAGTGACATATGGAGGCAGCAAGCGACTTGAGTGTTCAGTCTCAGCCATTCGACTCAGTCGTAGACTTGGGTGCATAGGTGGGAGAGGACTAAGGATAATTGCTTAATCAGTGCAGGCAAAAATCTACATACAATGTTTGTTTGATGTCTGGCTGGAATCAGGTGTGGGGGGGCACTGCATTAATCTCTGAGGCCATCTGGAACCTTCCCTTCCTGGGCACTTATCTAGAATTGACTTCAGTTGTACTTGCCTATGATAGAAGTGCCAATCCTGCCCCTTGGCTTCCACATTTATTTATTATTCTGAGAAGAACTTGAGGGAAAGGGACTTTCTTTTTTTTTTTTTTGCAAGTGTCAAAATGTCTTGTATTTGATGGAAAATAAAGAATAGTGATAAAAATTTTAAAGATGATTTTTTTATTGTTTGAAAAACAAACACTAGGATTGGGTAGAATACTTCAAATCATTATAGCCTACTATTTGGTTAATGTAAAAATGTGTTTTGACCTATACTGAGAGATAAGCTTATGGTTTCTGAGTAAGAAGACAGAAATGAAGGTAGAAGACAGAAATGAAGGTAGAAGAGCCAGTGAGCTCCATTTCAGACAAGTTTATTTTCAAGTTTATTCCTGACTGATTCATAGTCTTGTAAATTTCAGCAGTTAGTCTGAGTTCTAGCTTATTGCAAAGAAGAAAGCAAATTGCACATCTTTGCTATGTGGTAGATTTCTAGGCATGAGCAAAAGTTATCATGGTGGTCTTATGATGTCATCTTTTTTTCTTGATCAGAATTTTTATTTAATAAAGCTTGCTTCAAATTTGGACCAAAATAATAGAATTGCTTTTTTTCTAAAGTGAGTCTCAAGATACCATAACTAAAAAAATAAGATAAACCAATTTTTTTTTTACAGAGGAAACATGTGCTGAAACTAGGTGCTCCCAAATATAAAAGACAGGATTGAACTGTGCACACAGGAGTGCTTGCCCTGGGAGCAATCAAAGTAAAAGCCTGCAAGGACTTAAGCACACATCTCAGATAGAAGAGATCAGCGCATGCCTCAGTAGCATGACTGTAATAATAAACATCCCCATACAATTTTAAAGGTTACCAGGTCAAAACTGACTCACTCACCTAAATAAATCATTCAATCTTAGAAGTTTTGTTTTACAATCTTGAAGTTCAATGTTCAAGGTGGGTTATTAGGATGAAATGCTCTATAGAGATCTGTTAGAACCATTTGGTTCATAACTTCTGTTAGTTTCACTGTGTCTCTGTCTCTGATTAGTTTCCGTTTCCATGTTCTGTCCATTGCTGAGAGTGGGGTGTTGAAGTCTCCCCACTATTACTGTGTGGTGTGCAATGTGTGCTTCGAGCTTTAGTAAAGTTTCTTCTATGAATGTGGGTGCCCTTGCATTTGGAGCATAGATGTTCAGAATTGAGAGTTCATCTTGGTAGATTTTTTCCTTTGACCAGTATGAAGTGTCCTTCCTTATCTTTTTTGTTAACTTTTGGTTGAAAGTTGATTTTATTTGATATTAGAATGGCTACTCCAGCTTGTTTCTTGGGACCATTTGCTTGGAAAATTGTTTTCCAACATTTTACTCTAAGGTAGTGTCTGTCTTTGTCACTGAGGTGCACTCCTGTATGCAGCAAAATGCTGGGTCCTGTTACATATCCAGCCTGTTAGTATAGGTCTTTTTATTGGGGAATTGAGTCCATTGATATTAAGGAAATGTGATTGTTACTTCCTGTTATGTTTGTTGTTAGAGGTGGAATTGTGTTTATGTGTCTATCTTCTTTTGGGTTTGTTGAAAGACTACTTTCTTGCTTTTTCTAGGGTGTAGAGTTTCCCTTCTTGTCTTGGTGTTTTCCATCTATTATCCTTTATAGGGCATGATTTAGGAAAGATATTGGATAAATTTGGTTTTGTCATGGAATATCTTGGTTTCTCTGTCTATGGTAATTGAGAAATTTTGGGGGTATAGTAATCTGGGCTGGCATTTGTTTTCTTTTTTATTTATTAGATATTTTCTTCATTTACACTTCAAATGCTATCACCTTTCCTAGTTTCTTCTCCGAAAGTCCCCTATACTCTCCCCCCCACCCTGCTCCCCAACCCACCCACTTCCGATTCCTGTCCCTGACATTCCCCTACACTGGGGCATATAATCTTCACAAGACCAAGGGCGTCTCCTCCCATTGATGGTGGACTAGGCCATCCTCTGCTACATATGCAGCTAGAGACACAGCTCTGGGGGTGCTGGTTAGTTCATATTGTTGCTCCTCCTATAGGGTTGCAGACCCCTTCAGCTCCTTGGGTACTTTCTCTAGCTCCTTCATTGGGGCCCCTGTGTTCTGCATTTGTCAGGCACTGGCATAGCCTCAGAAGAAATAGCTATATCAGGGTTCTGTTGACATATGCAATAGTGTCTGGGTTTGGTGGACGTTTATGGGATGGATGCCCAGGTGGGGTTGTCTCTGGATGGTCCTTCCTTCTGTCTCAGTTCCAAACTTTGTCTCTGTAACTCCTTCCATGGGTATTTTGTTCCCCATTCTAAGAAAGAACTAAGTATCCACATTTGGTCTTCCTTCTTCTTGAGTTTCATGTGTTTAGCAAATTGTATCTTGGGTATTCTAAGTTTCTGGGCTAATATCTACTTATCAGTGAGTGCAAATCATGTGTGTTCTTTTGTGGTTACCTCACTCAGGATGATATCCTCCAGGTCCATCCATTTGCCTAAGAATTTCATAAATTCATTGTTTTTAATAGCTGAGTAGTACTCCATTGTGCAAATGTACCACATTTTCTGTATCCATTCCTCTGTTGAGGGGACATCTGGGTTCTTTCCAGCTTCTGGCTATTATAAATAAGGGTGCTATGAACATAGTAGTGCATGTGTTCTTATTAGAAGTTGGAACATCTTCTGGCTATATGATGGGCTGGCATTTGTGTTCTCTTAGGGTCTGTATGACATCTGCCCAAGATCTTCTAGCTTTCGTGGTGTCTGTTGAGAAATCTGATGTAATTCTGATAGGTCTGACTTTATATGTTACTTGACCTTTTCCCCTTACTGCTTTTAATATTCTTTGTTTAGTAAATTTTGGTGTTCTGATTATTATGTGACAGGAGGAATTTCTTTTCTGGTCCAGTATATTTGGAGTTCCATAGGCTTGTTGTATGGACATGGGCATCTCTTTTCTAGGTTAGGGAAGTTTTCTTCTATAATTTTGTTGAAGATATTTACTGGCCCTTTAAGTTGGGAATCTTTACCCTCGTCTATACCTATTATCCTTAGGTTTGGTCTTCTCATTGTGTCCTGGATTTCCTGGATGTTTTGGGTTAGGAGCTTTTTGCTTTTTATGTTTTCTTTGACTGTTATGTCAATGTTTTCTATGGTATCTTCTGCACCTGAGATTCTTTCTTTTATCTCTTGTATTCTGCTAGTGATGCTTGCATCTATGACTCCTGATCTCTTTCCTAGGTTTTCTAACTTCAGGGTTGTCTCCCTTTGTGATTTCTTTATTGTTTCTATTTCCATATTTAGATCTTGGATTGTTTTGTTCATTTCTTTTGCCTGTTTGATTGTATTTCCCTGCAATTCTTTAAGGGATTTTTGTGTTTTCTCTTTCAGGGCTTCTAGCTGTTTACCTGTGTTCTCCTGTATTTCTTCAAATCCTTCTAAACATCCTCTATCATCCTTACAGGAAGTGATTTTAGATCTGAATCTTGCTTTTCCAGTGTGATGGTGTATCCAGGATTTCCTATGGTGGGAGTATTGGGTTCTGATGATGCCAAGTAATTTTGGTTTCTGTTGCTTATGTTCTTACACTTACCCCCCACCATCTGATTATCTCTAGTGCTACCTGCCTTCACTGTATCTGACTGAAACCTGTCCTTCCTGTGAATCTGGTTGTGTCAGAACTCTTCAGAGTTCGGCTGTCTCTGTGATTCTGAGATCCTGAGATCCTGGGTGTGTCATAGCTTCTGGGAGTCAAACTGCCTCTGGGACCCTGTGATCCTGGTGTGACCAAGTTCTTGGGATCCTAAGATCCTGGGATCCTGTGTTCCTGGAACATATTAGAGCTCATGGGAGTGAAGCTTCTTCTGGGTGTTATGGGACTGATTGTGGAGTTAGCGCCCAAGTTCTGCTCACAGCACACGCCCAGACAGGAAGGAACCCATGCCACTAATTGGGTGAAGTTGCTGGGTGCCTGGTCCCTCTGGTCCCAGTTACTTCAGGTGTTGGGGCAAATGTTTTGTCCTCCTCACCTCTGATCTATTGGGTTTTTTGTTTTGTTTTGATTTTTTGTTTTTTAATTTAAGGAAGGCATCTTTATTTGTTTTTATCTTACTAATTATCCAGAATAAACCTAATAATTTATACCAAGATCCACTGCAAAAGTAATGGTTGCCTTTTCAAGACACATTGAATTTCAAATAGTTTAATTGCTCAAAGGCTGATTAAGAAGCCACTATACAATATAATTTTTTATGTGTTTGAAAATAACCAAGTAGGACTTTCAAATGAGTATAAAACTCAGTTGGCATAGTTCATGATTTTTTCTTTAATAGTAATGATTTTCTTACTGGGAAGGATTCTTAAAACCCTCCTGTTTGATACCAAATCAAAACTATTGTATCTGACAAGTTTTTTTTTTTTTTCTTCTTCTTCTTTTTTCTAATTCTTCCAGGAAATAGCTTTCAAACCCGAGCTTAGGTTGAGAATCATTTTCAATGGAATGAAGACATGTGGACAAATCTTACAGAACAACTGGAAATGTGTGGTATGTACTCACCACCACAGTTAAGAAAACAGCTCCTTCATTGCCCTGGTGGATAACACCAATAGAGGAGTTTACTCTCCTGGAGCTCAAAGTTTTACAATGAGTCAAGTTTCCTGGTCCTTTACATCAATCTGTGGGTCGTAACCCCTCTGGGGATCAAAGGACCAATTCATAGAGGTGGCATAGCAGATATTCTGCACATCAAATATTCATATTATTATTCATAACAGTAGCAATGTTGCAATTATGAAATAGCAATGAAAATAATTTCATGGTGGGGGAGTCACCATAATATGAGGAACTGTATTAAGGGGTTACAGCATTAGGACAGTGGTAATTGAAATATTTCCTTTTAAACTTGATGAGTGAAATCCTGGTTAGTCTTGATTCCCACACTCATTTGAAGATGACTGAACTCTCTTTCACACACACATATACACACACACACACCCCAAATATTTTTTTGGTAGGAGATGAATTTATGCGGTCAGACTACATCTCAGAAAGATTCAAGGAGAAATGTATTTGAAGTTTTTGGTGGATTGTCTCCTGATAAATATAAATGCCTTTCAGCACGCTTTCTCTCCATCTGAGTGTAGGTTGTAACACCCTCTTATGAACCTAGAGTTCACAGATCTCAATACAGTAGCAGGAGCTGTAAGCCTCATTGTCATTTTGCAGCCTGGCTCTGGCTTCCTCTCAAAGCCTATAAATCATTATCAAACAAGAAAATCAAGTAATCAAGCTTGCTGGCCTGAGTCTGATATATACTACTAACTTCCAGCATGAAAAGGTATCTGACTATAACACTAGTTAAATGCTCTAATAATGAACTTGGACTAGGCAAATGCTTTTGCACATACAGAGACTGGAGGTCCTGATTGCTTCTCAATCACAAGTATAAAACCCACTCCATCTCAGCAGCTTGAACACAAGGCTAAAGGTGACAGGGAACATATTTGGAAGAGGATGGCAGAAGTATTCATAGGTGTCTCTTTTTAAAGTTGCATCCAGAAATTATATGAGCTTTTAAAAAAAATTGTTTTCAAACGATGACTTCAAGTCATGTTTCAAATTCATTTCATGCTCAGTTACCTTTCATCTTTAAAATCATACAAAACATGCACTTATTTAGAATGAAATAATTGGTTTAATAATCATAGTCTTGAAAAGGGACTTGAATTAAAATTCAGTCTGTGGTATGAAATATCACCATCTGACACCGTGCAGAAAGAATTTTATGTATATGCACATTAGTTTTATTAATATGATAGGAGTGTATATTGTTTAACTTGATATACTTGTTTTGATGAATTCTCCTCAGGATTGAACTATCTTTATTAGGTAGTCGGGCATGATACAGGTTGAACACCCCTCAGTTCCAGGGCCTTGGCAAAATTAACCTCCAGCGGTTTGCCAGTGCCTTTGGTGAGCTTCAGAGATCGGATGCAGCCTCGGAACCTAATGTTGGTGGTCAGGCCAAACTGATTGAGGCCACCTGAAAAGACATAAGAAGATTTACTTTTGTTTCTTGACCTTACAAATGCTGGAGATCCAGCCCAGAAGCCTTGTTCATGCTGCACAAGAACCCTACCACCAGGTCGACCATTGTTTCCTCAGCCCCACTTTTGAAACATGGCTACATCAAATGCTTACAATCACATTTCCAAGTCAAATCTCTAGCTTGAGATTGACTCGGAACACTGTCTATTGTACACTGGGTGATTTTGCTTGGAGACTTGCTAACTTACTTGTAGAGAATTCTTAACTTCTTAACTTCTTAAGAGTTACGTTATAAAGTATGGAAACTTCAATTTGATTTGGTAGAAACAGATTTAAAGTTATACACAATTATAGCCAAGCCTGATGGTGCATTCCTATAGCACCAGCACACAGGTTGAAAAGGAAAACCCAAGTTCTAGGGTAGCCTGGGCTATACAGTAAAAGCCTGCTTCAGAAAAATAATAAATAAGGAAATAAGTTGTGGTGGTTTGAATATTCTTGGCTCATGGGAAGTGGCACTATTAGGAGGTGTGACCTTGTTTAAATAAGTGTGTCATTTTGTAGGTGGGCTTTGAGGTTTACTAGGGCTCAAGCTCTGCCCAGTGAGGAAGGAACTTCCTCCTGGCTGGCTGCAGAAGACAGTCTCCTTCCTCCTGGCTGCCTTCTGATCAAAATGTAGAGCTCTTCCTTATAGCATCGTTTCTGCTTGGATGTTGTCATGCTTCCCACGATGATGATAATGGACTGAATCTCTGAACTGGTAAGCCACCCACAATGAAGTGTTTTCCATTAGAAGAGATGCCTTGGTCATGGAGTCTCCTCACAGCAATGAAAACCCTAACTAAGATACAAATAAACAACAAGAACCCTCCTAATAAATCTTATACAGTTGTGTTTAATGATGCAAAGAAATTAATAAAATACTTCTAATATTAAATTAGGACATGGGATGTTCTAACACCACAGTAATAAAACCCCAAAATGTTCTGTTGGTTGGAAGCTTATGGAATTCTTTTTTAATTAACAAGGCTTACTTGTTGCAACACAATTCAGGAATGAAACTGTGTGAAGAGAATTCTGAGTGCTAGGAAGAACACTCTATGAAAACAAGAAGAGTCTTGTGTCCTTGTTTTTTTTTCAATTGTTCTTGGCGTGTATCTGAGCTCCTCCCAGGTGCAGAGGATAGAGGTGAGCTGATTTCAGAATACTCCTTGTTGCCTGCTGCTGTTTGTTATGCAGTTAAATGGTTGAGCTGGCCTTTGTATGGAAAAGTACTTCTGCCTGTGTGTTGCTTATCCCTGTGGTTGAATACCTTACTCATGTGATTTTTTTCTTGACCGTCAGAGTATAAATTGCTTGATTCTTTGAATAAAACTGACGATTGAATTATTGTTTACTCTGCCTCATTTTCAGCCCTGCTTTCCCATGTTTATGACCCCCAACTTGAGCAGTAAACAGACACTTTTCTCCTCAAGCCTGCTAGGTCCTTGGGAGGATCTTGCTTCATAGCCTGTCGGCAGAGAGGTACACTGTCTCCCTCAAAATATTATGAGTTTATTCCTGATAGAAGTATTTATTTATGTAGCCTAAAATTTTATTAATGTTTTAAAAATGCACAGTTGTGGACTTTTTTAAAAAAGAAAACCAAAATAAAACCAAAAGCAGGATCTGCAGGGATGGCTCAGTGAGTAAGAGCTGCTTTTCCAGAGGACCAGTGTTCAATTCCCAGCACCCACAATGATGCCTCCCTCTCTAATTCCAGTCCCAAGAAATCCAATGCCTTTTTCTACCTTTCCCAGGAAGCAGCCAAGCACACTGGGCACAGACAAAACACCCATGCACATTAATACAACTTTTAAAATGGAAAAGCCAAAAGTAATTCTGGAAGGAGACCATCCATCTCCTCTAATATCTTTTGTCCTGCCAACCCTATGCTGAATACTGCATACTCTCTTTTCTTACACAGAGTCCTTCTGCCTAGGAAGCAATAATAAGCTTTTCTTCCAAAATGTTGAAATCTTATTCCAGGAGTCTGTCACTCCAGTGTTCATGATGAAAGTAGCCTCATTGCTCAGCAGCTCCTGCTCCTGGCTTCTTAGGTAACTCTGGAGTTCATATGTTGAATTTAATGAACCGAAGGGTTGTTTTTTTAATGCAGATTTATTGCTTAGGTTCCCTTGTAATATGGATATAAAGTCTTTAATAACCTATGTGGGAAATTAGCTACATTTAACCTGGAAAATTCCAGAACCAGAGGAAATAAGTTGGACAGCATTTTATGATTCCTCCAATACATTCATTTTAAAACCAGGAAAAAAACCATCACAATCCTGGCTTCAACTGCTTTATATCTTTTATAAGGCAAATTCATTTCCTTTAGCTTGAACCTCCCCTTGGATAAAACTTTGGGGGGTGATTATGAAAATTTCAGTCCCATGTGGTTTAAATAAATGGTCTTCTCATTTTACACACTGGAAATTTTAGGCCAAGTATTATTTATGGAAGGAGATTCTAAAACTTAGAAGCAAGTGGCCTTAAGTACACATTCGTAGACATACTTATACAAATATAAATGTTTAAAACCACAAACATAAGGAACAAAGGACATGTTTGCTGGAGTACCCAGTACTCACCTGGGAAACCGCCAACAAAAACAGGGTCGTTTGTATCAGCTGATGTCGATGCTGAGTTTGGGCTCTGGGCATCCACCTGGTTCCCATCTACCACCAGCTCAAGACGGTTTTTGATCTTCTTGGCAGTGACTTTATGCCACTGTCCATTGCACATGTGGCCTGGGATCCCAGCATCATAGATTGCAGTGAATCGGCCAGCGCCATTATCCACGTGGAACATAAGCTGGAAAGTAGGAAAATGAGCTGTCATTAGGTGACTTCAGTTGAGGAAATCTCCACAGTCCACACAATGAAAATCAGAGGCTGAAATGAACACAACTGGGGCCTAGTCAACCTTCTCGAACATTGAACAAAGTTTGGTCTGAGAAAGAGCTCAACTAGTAACGTGCCTGACATGCAGAGAACACAAGCCACTACACACTTTAAACCAGCTAGTTTATTTAAATATTCAATTCTGCTTATCTATTCCTGTGTGCATCCTTGCCTCTGTGTTCTTGGATGTTTTACTCTATTGTTTATGGGAAAGTTTGAGGAATAAGGGAAGTAGAGGGAGGCATGGAAGGTACACTTTAGATTATCATTACTTTGTGGGAAATGTCAGCATCACAGGATGGAAATAATGGGCACAGTTGAAGTACATTTGGTCCCCAGATCCAAGGTGAAAAACCTGGATGTGGCAATCAAGGATTCAGAATCTCAGCACCAGGGAAGCAAATTGGGGTTCCCTGGCCATCCTGCGTACATGGCTTCAAACCAGCAACAGATAGTATCTCAAACTGTAAGGTGGCTAGCTCCTCAAGAACAGCACTACACACACTCTTCTGGCCTTCAATATGTGTGTGTATACCTGTGTGCAGGTGCACATGTACATATAGGTACACACACATACACACACACAAATTTATCACTGCCTGTGTTAGTTGTCAGGGTGTGTGGTGGTGTTTCAGAAAAAAAAACCACTCTAGTCCTGTACCAAAATAGAACTAATCCACACAAAGCTTTCCAGCTATACATCTTTTTGGAGTATGAGGGTTCTTGGTGTGAACCTCACAAAACCTTCTTAGGACATGCTGCTTCAAGCAACTCATTAAAGAACTTTTCAAATATATTTTAAAGTATTGTTTTAAATGTAAGCTTTTGATGCTTTAATTATGTTTTTCTTTCTCCTCAATGGTTTTCATTTTATAAACAGGGTTGAGAGTCACATAAATTACTTTTTGGGGCAGGTTTCATGTCACAGGTGCCAAAGACCCGAGCCAGAAGGCCAGTTAAATTCCCAACAAGGAAAAAAAAATGATTAAAAGTTCTTGTTTAAATGAGAAAAATCTGGTTTTAGTAACATGGCAAGATCCCTGAAATTTGAGACATCAGAATTCTTTTGAAGCTGATGAAGAAAAGGAACATGTTGAAATATTAAAAACATTAGTCAGCCAGGCAGTGTACTTGACAAGGTGGACAAAATAAATGTTTTGTTTAAAAAAAGATTAATAGGTCTAGGAGGCATTTGCAAAATATATAGTATTGTAAATATTAGTGTTTGGAACACAGAGTGGAGTTTGTAAAAATGACATTTCATTCTACGAAGAGCCTGATGGGAAATCACATGACAGAGTAACATGTAAATGGTAAAACACTACATGCAAGCAAGGAAACTTGAAAGAGATGCAAGGAATGTTGGCTTTGAAATTGGAACAAAACTAGGCAATTTTGTCCATCTGTTCATTTTTTTCATCCTTTTTACCTATAAACACCTGGATGTTTTTTTTTTTTTCTGTTGTTTATGGGATGGTTTGTGCAACATGGCAAGAATGTCAAGGGAGGTATGTTTTAAATCATGTTTCCTGAGCAGCACCAACACCCCAGGGTGGGAAATAGAAACACATTGGAAGCACAATCTTCATGAACAAGCCAGTTAGAAAATCTGTGACATTTCTTGCTTATTCTCCTCTTTTAAGCTGCTTTCTACATTGCAAAACACAATCAGCTCATCTCCCTACAGTTTTATGTCCATGGATAAGGAGGTATTTATGATTAGATTATTGGTTGTACATTTGCCTATGTTTGCTTTTTTGAGGGAAAGTATCTGAGTGCTTGTAAGTGAAAATCAGAAACTGGTATGTTGCTGGTCTCAGTGATGTAGGGTTGATGTAAGAGGTAGGCTTGTTTCAGATTATCTGAACCACCTCCTTTCTCACTGCACTAGTAATTTTGTGCACTAGATGCATAGATGGAAATGTCCTTGGAGCATCGCACTGAAAGCTGGGCATCCAAAACTACTTGTTCCACAGTTGGTCAACACAGCTGTGGTGCAGTAGGATTGACACATTTAAAGTATGGCCAGTCAGTGCCCAGGACGGGTGTGATAAAAGTGAACACAGATTGTGATGGCCCAAAAGGATGAGAAAATGGAACCCAGCTCTCTTGCAGTGAAGAAACCTCAAACCAGAGCTTTGAGTGGGGACCCCAGTGTAAGGAGAGAACACTCAGATATTTACTCACCTTCTCGTCGATCATTTCAATACCCATTCCATCCATCTTCTGACTGCTGACTCCCAGGAGGACCCCAGTGGGTCTTGTGGTACGGAATTCAAATTCCACAAGAAGGTCCAATCCAACTTTGAACCCACCAACTGGGGAAAAAAATATTGATTAGAGTTTGGGGCAAATCAATTTCAATCTGTGGCTTCCCCAGCTGTGTACTTTACATTCTTGGTTGGTAATGCAAGAGACTAGGACTTCAGACTGCTCATAGTTTTACTCTTGGTACTACCTAGGAGTCTGGCACACAGTGGAGCTTTAATCATTAGATAACCAAAATGAATGAGCACACACTAGGGCTGAATCAAGGGCTCTCGAAGCCAGGTATGAGAATTTCCAAAGTCTGCTGGACTAAGGAGAGCATTTCAATGAATATGCAATAAAATTTTATTCAGACACTCTAAATGGCACCACAGTGATTGGAGTGAGTTCAGACAATCCAAAATATTTTATTAAATGAAAGGTTGCAAATGTAATTTTTTTATGGAAAGATTCTAGGACACAATCTTTTCTATTTAATTCGGATTTTTTCATTAGACATTTTAATATTTGACTCATAGATTTAGGCCTTACATAAGATGTTAATATATTTCATTTAGTAATAAAATGATTTCCTAAGAACAGCCAAGATGACATGAACTCCACAGAATATTTGGAAAGCACTCAAGAAAATTCTATCCATGCTTACCAGGTAGGCCATAAATGCCACATATGACCACTACTGTCCTGAGAAGGGTAGTACTTACAATGTGCTAGACTTTTTGTTCTCCCATGAATCTTGATGAGTTTGCATGGAAAAAGTTGGATAGATTTAAAGCAAAAATTTAAAGGGTAGAAGGAATGAACTGTTCTGGAAAATAAAATGGCAAGCGAGAGGTAAAGAGAAAGGAATGGCATAAGGTGTTTCAGCTGAAGAAACAGTGATGAGGTGAAATGATATCCTGCAATTGGGTGGCTGGGTGGCTTTTAAGAACAGAGATATTGACCCTCTCACATTGAACATGTACAGTTTCCACCAAAGTAAGCTGCAGCTCTGACCACCCATAAGTCTGATATAAATTGTATTTCGCTGTGAGTTGAAGGGATGGGAATTGCTGTTAGAAATTGGAGACGTGATTGTTGTCATTGTTGTTCCAGTTGTTGGTCTAATACCAAGAGTAGGTAAGGATGACAAGTGGACCTATCAGCCACAGAAGCTGAAGCCTGGCATCAAGCCTGGTTTAGAGAATGGCATCATAGCCACTTGTGGATTTGCAGAAATCTCGGAGAACTTTTTGACTTTCACAGCACATGACATGACTTTTGGATGACGTCATAGCCTCCAGTGTTTCCACATCGGACACATCCCTGTTTTTCAAAATTCTGCCTCTGCTTGTGTTAGAGGATTCTAATGTATACTTCACAACTCTGCATAGAAGTATTAAACTCATCTAATAAAGCTTTGCTCAAATATCTGCTTCTCTATAAACCCTTTCAAGACTTCCAAACAAAATTCATCTTCCTTTGAAATCTGCAGAATATAGTGCATCTTTTGCAGTATTTAAAAATTACTTTTCTTTTTTTTGTGATTTCTCCTAAAATTTAATTTTTATTATTGATAATATACTTCTAAAGGCAGAAATTAAATCTTATTTTCCCATTTCCTATAATTAGCAGTCACACATGATCTGTTCCTTATTTTTTTTCCCTCATGAACAAATATGTGGGACTCATGGTCCTGAATATTCTCTTGTAGTGGCTAATGCAAAGGATTTTATGTGAACAGAGATTACTCCTTATTTTCCTTTCCAATGTGATGTTCAATTTCAATGATGCAGACATATATTGGAAAGTGATACTTAATGCCAAGCATAATGGTATCTTTTACAAATGGGGACCACTGTGCCTGTGTGCATTTGGGTTTGCATGGGTGCATGTGCCTGCTTGTGTGTGTGTGTGTGTGTGTGTGTGTGTGTGTGTGTGTGTACGATGAAATGGAACCCAGAGAGGACTTTTAAAGGAAGAATGAAAGATGGTATCTCATCTCCTGAAAGTTAGAGAGCACTGGAAAGGAAAACATTCCATGTGAGCCTTCCTTCTTGTGTAGTTAGGTTCATTTGCTGCCATTGTTCTCCAGGGAAGGAAATAGCACAGACTCTCCAAATAACCTTTCTTTCTAGTACTTAATGTTTTTTCTTAAAGCTTTTATCAGAATCACTCACGTGAATTTTTTGTTGTAGGTGTTGGCTTGCTTTGGCTCTTAAAGACGGAACTTAAGACCTCAATCACGCTAGCCATGTGCTTTACCATTGAACTATAGCCCCTGCCCCCATTAACCACATGTGAATGTTTTAGAGGTCGTTTTTGTTAGTTATAGAAACTAATATTTGTATTAAATGAAGAATAATAGCTCAGGACCCTGTGGAACTATCATTTTTTTGACCCAGGCAAGAATTCAGCCTTTATGTGTCATGAATATTTAGCAGAAAGGAAGCTGAAGTAGCTTACCTGCTTTAGCAAAACCGGTTCCATCAAAGTAAGTCCCACTCTCTGCATTCGCAAAGCATGTCCCAACGTGAAAGCTGGAGGTAGGCTGGTCCAGATCAACAGGGGCTTGTTCCATGTGAAGATTCCTAACACAGCCATCCAGGCTGTAAGTCACCTGAGCATTCAGGTCAGAAGGGACAGATGCCAAGTTTAGCAATGTTGTGCTTCTATGTATAGTATAACCCCCTGTGGGGTACACTGCACACAGTCATTAGCTAGTTGTTCTAGAACATACCTAAAAGCTGCCTGGCCCTGGACCTCTGTAGACCAGACTTCACAGCACAGGGGACAGAAATCCAACATCAAGTTTGTCTACTGGGATGCATCTAACTGTGACCACTATGGCCTGATATTCTGAGGACCTGGTCACACACAGCATGTGCTTATTGACGTGCCAGAGCTGTGAGCTTCTATCTAAGGATGGTAACTTTCATCTCCTCTTATATTCCCTGACTTCATATTTCTATGAATAATTTGTTAACTATCAATGAATTCAGATGTGATCTGTTTCAATTTCCACTAAAATAAGACAATTAAATTTGAATCAGTTCTACTGTCTTTGGAACAAAAAACCTAATGGCCCTTTCCCTAAGAAAATACATGTACAAATCATGAAATTTTGTATAAGATATTTTAGGGATGATGGAATTTAGAACCAACTTAACCCTATGCTCTCTGATCCACTATAGTCCATTGGCTTTAGAAATTCAAGTTGATCATTTTTGCTACTATCACCCCAGACTCTTTTGATAGATAGGCAGCATATCCTATAGTTATGCAGAGGGTGATTTGTATTATGCATACAAACACACACGAGGGGTGGAGGGAGGGAGAGAGAGAGAGAGAGAGAGAGAGAGAGAGAGAGAGAGAGATCTCCAATGACACTTGCTAAGCAAGTAGAGAAGTGTAGCTGCTTGTATTATGGATGCTAATTACATTTCCCTCCAAAACTGCTTACAAAAGTGTCTGCACATAGCTTCTTGGAACCTGCCTCCAGTTGTTTCTAATTGACAAATAAAAATGCCAACAGCCAATAAATGGGAGGACAGACAGAGGTGGGCTTTGAGAATTTCCAGGGCTTGGGACAGGGATTGAAGAAGAAGAAGACCCACCATGCTGGGAGAGGTGGAGGAAAGGAGAGACACCATGCCTGAGAAGAGTGGACGGCTGAGAGACATAGCCACTATGTGGGGATCTAGGAGAGGACCGCCCTGAGGGCTGCCCAACTGGGTCCAGGGCAGCCAAAGTAGAATATAGAATTTAGTAACTAATAACTACGGGTTATCAGCAGGAGAAGGATTAACCGGCATGGAGGTTAATGGAAGGGCCCACTGTTTAAACCCTATCACGATATAAAAGCTGTACACACACACACACACACACACACACACACACACTTATGCAAAAGTCACTAACTCTATCAAATAACCAACAAGGAATTAGACACTCACTGGACCAATTCTGCGTGTGGTATAGTTGATCGGCAATCCACCGACATACAGAATCCCCACGACATCCAGGATGTCAGCTTTCTTGGGACTGATGGTTTGGCTGGAGGCATCATCCACATAAAGAATTCCCTCCTGCTTCACTCTCACAATCTTAATCTACAAAAGGAGGAGGCATCATCAATGCTAATCTTGAACAAAGCCAGAAGGCAAAGAATTTTACTGGTAGTTCCAAGAAAAAATGATATCGCTTTCATTTATATGAGTACACTGTAGCTGGCTTCAGACACACCAGAAGAGGGCATTGGATCCCATTACAGATGGTTGTGAGCCACCATGTGGTTGCTGGGAATTGAACTCAGGACCTCTGGAAGAGCAGTCATTGCTCTTAACTGCTGCGCCATCTCTCCAGCATAATCATGGTTATTGAAACAAGGTTTATTATATAGTCTAGGTTGGCTCTGAACTCAAGACCCTATCACCGCAGTGTCTCCAGCACTAGTATACATCACAGAGCTAGGTTCCCAGCTTTACCATTAGTACTGTGTTAATTTGGATGAGTAAAAACTGGGCTCCTACTATATCTTCACTTATACATAGTATTCCTTTTTGTGCAACATTACAGGTAGGAAGATGAGGGCAGGGGAGGAGAAAGGCTACTCCTGTGGCAGCTGACTGGTCTGAAGTCAGGGTGGAAGATATAAACCTAAGACCTGTGAACTCATGAGAGAACTGTATGAGAGAGGGAAGAAATGTGAGGCTTGACGGTCACCAGATGATGTAGACCTTTAAATGCTGGGGCATAAGAGTGCTGGAAAAACAAGTTACAACAGGATTAGACTAATATAGCACCACATTTTAAACCCATCTATTTTGATTTAGGAAGTAGGTTTTTTTTTGTTTTGTTTTTTTGTGGGTTTTTTTTTGTGTTTTTGTCTTTTGTTTGTTTACTTTTTTTTTTTTACTTTTACAAATGAAATCTGTCCTTACTATTAAGGCTAATTATCCTACATAAATTGCCTTTCCTAATCTCAACTTGGCGGTCCATCAATATGTCTATTTTTTCCCCTCAAGTGTTATATTTACTCTTCTTTTAGCCGAAGAACAGAAGAAACTGACAAAATCTCTCTGACCAGGAGCCTCATTTGCAACATTTTTTCTCAAGTCAAAAAGATCTCACTTCTTATTTCCAGGGTAACAAATTGATTGGCTTGAGGTTTATATTGTAATTCTATTTCCTTCCATTTGTTGGCTCTCTCTCCAACATGACAAGCCAAAGCAGGTTAATATATCAAATCCAACATCTACTAATATTGTACTCTGAAAATTAAACTTTTTATTGGTCTACCTAGGGAAACTTTACTTAATAGGCTATCACAGGTGCAGAGGCAAATTTCAAGAGTTTATTTTAATCAGGCCACATATTTATCTATCTGCAGTCATGCCAAAGAGGAGTAAGTTGGCAAATGAGCCTTCTGTGCCCACAATAGCACCAGGTCTGGATGTAAGGCCAACGTTTAAAGTTGTTGCCAATGGCTTTGGATGGAAATGGTGCCTTGAGGCCACTATGCTTGGTCTTGGGGAGATTTTCAGTCTCTTGATTTTCAGATCAGTGTGTGCTTGGGTGAGGGCTAAGTCTTAGAGCCCATCTTAATGTTTCCAGCTTATACTTTGGTCATGTATTGTTTTCTTAGTAGAGAGGAATGTATAGTCTTGGAAAAAACATTGTTTCTCTAAGCTGAATATGGAAGCCTCATGATGAAAGCACTCTGTTGTTGTCTTCTCATTCCGGATTAAACCGATGTAACCATCTGCTATGGCTTGAGCCTGGTTTTCTGACAGTTGCTTGGGAACATAGTTCCATTACCAAGGGCAGGACTCTGTAGTATCACAATAAGCCCATAAGTGATGAATCAGAAAGCTACTCACATCAAGACATGTTCTCAAGCTGTGGCCTATGTACACACCTCTGGCCATTTGTCTGGTCTCTGCCATAGTTCTGTGACTCTAGAGTTAGGATCTGCATTAGCGCAACAGTTCTGGCAGGGGACAGTCTATGCCTGTCTCGAGGATTCTTCTTAGAAGACTACCTGCATTCTGGGACTGTTACCTTGTGCCACTGGCCATCGTTGATTTTTGTGGGGATCATGGTGCTTGTGTCCCCACTCCCCAAATCATAACTGAAGTACGGGAAGCCATTCCTCAGCTGAACAGTAGCAAAATCAGCATGATTGATCCGAGCCATGTAGAAGAGCAAGCCTGATTCAGCTTCAGTTCGTACCTCCAGCTCAATGGTGAGGCTGCAAAATACAAATGTGGAAAGAAAATGGAAGACCAAGAGTCTCGTTAGGCTAAAACAAAATGGTTTCTACAAGGATATATAAGGAGGATAGAAAATCTGAAGCAGAGGGGATGTCTAGAGTTACGAATCTTCTATACTTGAGTTCAAGGCAGGCAGAATTCTTTTTTTTTTTTTTTTACTTTACTCAGAGAATTAAAAAACAAATCTCTAACACTAGGAATTTTACACATAATTGATGAGACTTGATTAAATGTGAATATTCAGCAGCTCTTGTGCCGTGTTGCAGAATAATACATACCGATTTTTAACTTTGGTGTCATCAAAAGCAATTGCAATGTGGCTGTTTCTGGAAAGCCCAAACTGCTTGCTCCCTGTCAGAAGAGCTGGTTCTGATTCTGCAACACAAGGGCCCTGAGAAATACCAAGGACAGGAGATGAGATCATGGCCAGATACACGGACAATGTTGCTGTTGGAGTGTATTTAATGTATTCCCTTCCTGACCTTGAACAATGCAGAATTCCCTAACACTAAAACCCACCTCTTATTTATTTCTGTAATATTCAGGACAGGTACTTATGAAATGCTCAGTGAATTCAAACTAGTTTTCCTTAGTAATGCCTTGGGATTGCTAAAGGAATGTGTTAAAAAATGTATGGATACATTTATATTTTCCTTACTCTCTAGGGAAAACATTGCTTATATTTCTGGGGAAGCTGCAATTCCTTTTCCACATTTATTTCACCAATGAGGGGTTTTCTTTTTAGAAGATGGACCAGGGAGAACTATGGGCTAGCTACTTGGATTATAAGAATAGAAAAATGTGTTCCCCCTCATCTCCCCATTTCCATTTCCCACTATAGTATTTTTCCTTGGAAATTATCAGCCCACTAGAAGGTTGCTGTAAATTCAGAATTTCAAGATGGCAACCTGCAAGTCAGCCCACTCAGGGCCTTAGCTAGTTGCTAGGCAACCTGCACGTGTGGGCTTTTTTTTTTTTTTTTTTTTTTTTTTTTTAATGCAACCCACCATACACCATTTCCCCTGCTGCTGTTCAAAGATCAGCTTCCTAGGGTGCTTGAGCGAGACAGCTAGGTACACAGATGTGCAGTCACTTGCTCTAATGCTATGCTGTCACCACCTGGAAATTCATAATAATGTTTGATGAAGTGGCCCTGCATTTTCCCTTTGCACATGGCCTCACCAATCACATAACCAGTCCTGGCGACTTGGATTATAATGCATGGCTCAGGAAATAAGGTTTTTCAAATGACAAAGCCGCAAGCCTTCTCCACACTCTCTGTTTTCACAGGCTAGCTTGATGTACAGGTGGCTGATGAAGTTGTTTAGAGCCTGGGGTGTGTGAGAATTCATAACAATAACATGCACCCTTGCACGAACTCATCAGCTTTTCAGATCTGAGTTTAATGGCTTCGGGAGGGAGGCAGACCCAGCCAGTGCTGACTAGGTAGGTCCTCTCAAACAGCCTAGGGCAAGCTTTTGTGAGGAGTGTTCTCCAACAGAGTACCTCAGACATGACTTATCAGCACTCGGGACATCTTTATGTGAGAAAAAGCCTCATTCTCTCTTCTCTTGAGCTTGGTCAAAAGCGACCTATATTATGCCACAGCAGGCAAAAGGGCTTAAAAGTGTTTCAGGAAAGCTATAAAATTGGTCTTTATGGAGGTAGTTACTTTTTTGCCTCCCAGGAGATGGTCATTTATAAAAAGAAGACTGGCTGAAATTCATACATCTATGTAAAAGCCCAGTGGGCAGGGCAGGATAATCTATTCACAACACACAGCAATGCCTTTGCTATTACATGGCCAACAAAAGAAGCTCAAATGGTGACTTAATGTCCTGGCCCGAAAAGGCTATTAATAGAGCAAGAATCATTCTTGCAAATACTGTAGTATGCAGCCTTCCTTAGAATTCTCCAAGAGGATTCCATATGTTGTGAGTTCTTGTGGACAGAATTTCACCAAAACATCTCTAAATGTTTACCTCTGAAAACAGACACTAATAACATCAATGGATGCCATGGACTTACGGAACAATAATGTGCAGGCTGAAGAAATCTACCTGTGGGTAATGTTGCTGTTAGTGCTGCCACAGTCACTTGGTCATTCACCAAATAATATGCTAAGATAATATGCTAATATAAGCCATATTTTAATATGGCTACTAGAATGGACAGATGGCAGTTGTGAATAACGGGCGTTTTATTGGCGCTGTATTGTGGAATGTCATGTGACATTCCACAATACAGCGCCAACATGACTGTTGGTAAGCTGGAGAGTTATTGAACAGAGCCACAGCTGAGCAGCAGTCCCCCACACCTTGAACATATTATCAGATTTTCTAGACAGTCATTTCATAAACACATTCAGTTGGAGGAGAGAGGATTTAGCATAGGTCCTTCGACTCCTATGTCATTATATAGCATACTCATATACACAAGAGGAACATGGTGTAAGGGATACGCGTCACTTCTAGGCCCAAGGACATGCTTTTCCTATGTTTTGGAAACAATAATCTCTGAAAAATGCTAAAACAGCAATAACAGCAGCAATAATAGTAATTAAAAAAAAAAAACACCCAGCCTCAATCAATCTCAACATGTTACACTTCCGCCATCTGGTGGTGATGCTTCATAATACATGTAGCACACAGGGGAAAGGGGATAAAGGACAGGATGGCTTGTTTCTGCTTTGCAGGTGACAATTCTGAGGCACACAGGGATATGGGGAGCCTACTAGAGTAGTGTATTTGTCACTGAAGTAGCTGGAAAGGAAGCCATGCTCCTTGCAGTCACAGTCACAAGGAGAGGGGTCAGTTGTCCTAGCAAACCTTCCCACTCTGTTAAAAGTTCAGGTCAGTGGTCATTTCTAATTCCGGTGCAGTGCTGACACTTGTAAATTCATTAACAAATTCAAAGCAATGTATGATTTCTTGGTAAGTGGACTTTGAGTTTAGATAGCTGTAGAGCAGAGATTCCAACGGCATTTATCAAAACGAGCAGCAAGTGATGAGTCATGCTAAAAATTGTGTAATTTCCTTCCTTCATGAGTCAATGATCCCGTTAATAAGTGTGGGCTAAAGTCCCATCTGATGCTTTCCTTCGGTGATCTTTGTGGGTGAATACTAAATAGGTACTTTTTCAGCACTGACTTTGATGTCCTGATGCATACAATGCCTGCTGCTGTTCACTGAATCATGTGAACTCCTTGGATGTGAGCTCCTTGGTGGAACTGGTCATTTACAGGGATTTGTCATAAGACGGCCCCACCTGGGGTGTGGAGAATATGTTTTCCCTTTCAATACATGTCAGTGCCCAAGGCTGACTTATCCTATGGCTTCGACTATCTATAGCTTTTAGCATACTGGCACTCCCGTTGCTGCAGGAACCATTCTCTCTTGCTTTGCTTTTTTTTTTTCTTCTCAGCTCACATCTCTTCAATTTTCTAAGAACCTTATCTGAACTCTTCATTTCTACCAGAATCTGAAAGTGCCACATTCAACTTTCCAGCAAGATTCACATAAAAGAAATGCAACCAACTTGTCGTATGCCAATCCCTGTGGACTGTGCTTATCAAAAAAAGGCTTGGAGTCAATGCTGCAGCCACTCATCCCATGTGAACATATTGATGCATTTCTGCATTGATAAGCCCAGATGCTTATCAACTCCATCCCCATCATTGTAGATGAGTAATATCCACAAACATAATAAGCAGGGATGTCTTTCTCCCCAGATAGTAATGGGCTAAATAATCAGGGAGATAGTACAAGGGACTACTAGACTCCAGTTCTGTGAGATAAGATAACATGGAGAAAATACAGTCTAATCTAGGATGGTAGACCACATATAACCACAGAATTGACATATCCATTTCACAGGCCTTTTCCCAGGATACTCTTCAATTAGCCTGAAGCATAGTGAATGCTTTCTTTACATTATAAGCTGCTGGCAAAGTTAGGGGTGAAGAGTGTGAGGAAGGAACAAGTGGGCAAGAAAGACAACTCCTGTCAGTCAGGAAATATGGGGCTTGTAGGTAGAAGTTACCATCACCAAGATGAACCTGTGATGATTTTAAAAATTCCAACTTGAAATGTTGAAAACAAGATCTAAGAAGCATTTCATGCCTGAGTTTGAAATTGCTTACAAAGAGAACACATTTCAGTATCTGCCCCCTCCCCCGCCCCCAGTACTTATGTTTACCCTGAAAGTGTGAAAGTCTCCATCACCTAGTTCTCACAAAAGGAGATAGCATGATGGTTGTCACCACAGGCTAGACATGCTTCTAGCTGTTTTATGGACAGTATGTAATTCCTCACCTAATGATCATCAAAGCTAGTTGGATCACTTCAGGAGCAGGATATCACCTACATAGCTCATCTATCAATGGCAGGTGGTCTCTTCCTCCTTCTCTGTTCCTTCCTAGTTTGCCATGAAGATATAAATCTTACATATATTCCGCACTCAATGATTATATTTTATAAAATAAAATACTAAGGTAACTTTTTGTCTTAACTTTTATTCACATTTAGAAAGAAGGCTCCTTTTTTCCCCCAAAGAGAAAACGTAAATCAAATTAAATTGGATAATATGTATCATTATGAAATAGGAGCTGAATCTTTAAAATTCTGCTTGGTATGGTAGCACAGGCCTTGAACTTCAACACTTGAGAGGCAGAGGCTAGTGAATCTCCTATGAGTCTCAGACCAGTGTGGTCTACACAGTAAGACTCTGTCTTAAACAATTTCATGAAGTTGGAAAGTTCTAAAACTATGATTCTGACCCTACAGTCTTCAATTAATTCAATGTGGGGGGGGCAATTCAGGTGTGGCTTGGTGCTCTATTATTTGTGAGTATAATCCAAGACCGTTTTGTAATTTCTCTTATGGGGTCACTTATGTGCTGGAGAGATGGATTAGAACAACATTATTCTTCTTGCAGAGGACCCTGTGTTCAATTTCCAGCATCCATATGATGACTCACAACTGTCCTTACCTCCAGTTCTAACGGATCTAGTACATTTTTTTGAATGCTGCGTGTGTCATGTGGTGCTCATACATACATACATGCAAGCAAATATTCATAGACATTAAACCATAAGCAAAGAGGAGCTAGGATGTCCAAGATCTCTTCTGCCAGCGATGTGGTTCTTCCTGATCAAGAGGTTAACCTTCTCCTCAAGCCCTTGGCTTAGCTACTAAGTGCAATGCTATGTTTTTGAAAACAAATCATCTTGCTAGGAGAAAATGAAAACCAGAATTAGAATATGAGGCTCCAAGAAAACTCATTTGTAAAAGTCTCCATTGGGGCTGGAGAGGTGGCTCAGCGGGTAAGAGCACTGACTGCTCTTCCGAAGGTCCTGAGTTCAATTCCCAGCAACCACATGGTGGTTCACAACCACCCGGGATGAGATTTGACGCCCTCTTCTGGTGCATCTGAAGACAGCTACAGTGTGCTTACTACATATAATAATAAATAAATAAATCTTTAAAAAAAAAAAAAAGTCTCCATATTTTTGAAAACTGTGCTCTTCAGAAGCTAGAGTGATGTGCTTGAGGGACCCCTTAGAGGAAATTGTTTAGAATATACAGGGATATCCTAGACACAAATGAGTTGTATCATAAGAGAGAAGGACAAGGGGGATGCTGGCTAGGTTCTGGCACTGTCAGATAAGATAATATGAGGGAAGCGCTGTCTAACTTTGGATGGCTAACAATGTACTAGGCATAAATTGAGTTATTCATTTCACAGGGAAAAATGAAGTGTTCAATAAAGGCCACTAATGGCCTTCTCTATCCCATCCCAAACAAACAAACACACAAAGATGGAGAACTACTGATGAGAAGGTCCAAGAGGTTTTGCTTGACCAAACATGATTACTAATTAGGAGTTAACTAGTTGTTGCATTTGTTGGAAGCACCTATGTAGCAGATCTCAGCAGTACCCCAGGGGGAAATCACCCAACTTGACCACAGCCTTCCAGTTGTTAATTGATGACTCTATGCATTTCTTTTTGTAAAGACGGGGATAAAAATGTCCCTAATAATGTACATAAGTGAAGATAAATATCATAAAAATAAAGTACCACTTTTCAAAGTTTCAATACCACACTCATTGAAATTTATATCATCATAAGAATATTGATTACAATATAGTCATTATTAAAATTTCATGATAAAAATTCTAGTGCTGGAAGACTCATTTTTCAGAGGCTTAAATGCTGATTCATTAAATAATCAGATTTCTGAATAACTATTTGGCTTGTCATGTAATAAGTATCTTGAATGAATAAGCCAAAGGATGCTGTATCCAAGTGTTTTCAAGATCTTAAGGCTTCAGCCATTATTAGCCATGGATCAGAACTGCAATTGATACATATGCTCCTAAATGCAGTGAGATAGACCATCTCTAATGCAGTGAGATAGACCATATCTGATGTTATGGTGAACCTGTAAGCTGCAGTAACATCTGGAAAAAACAATTCGGACACAGCTGAGACCCTTATCTCACCTGTCTCTTGGCTTCATGATTTCCTACTGGAAATCTAATAAAATAATGAGCTGTGATGAAGGACTTTAATTCTCAGATGAACCTGGTTCCTTCTAATAGTGAAAGCTAGAAATCCACCCAGTAGCCCTCAAAGGGCTGCCCAAGAACAACAACTTATAAAGGCTAGCTTTTAAACTCTGACCTACTGGATTAAAATCACCATTATGACAAGTGTTTGAGTGAACTTGTGAGTTATCTTCAGATGACAAATTCTCACCCAACCTTCTGAAAGTGAGATGCCAATTCAGAGTCCACAGAGCTGTTATGAGAGCTACACATCACATTGGGTAGAGCTTTAGTTAGAGGTAGGAATGTGGTAGGTAAGTCTTGAAAACAGCGAATACCAACCATTAGTATACCCTTAGTGTACTTCAGGCATTTAGAAACTATCTTCTAAAATTCTGATGAAGTTTGACAACTGGCCTGTTCATATCCTTACTTTCTACGTTAGGTATCTGGGGCCTTGCTTGGCTAAATAGCTTTCTTTCTCACATTCATTAGGTGGTAGGTAGGAGAGCTGGAATTAGGGCATGTGCTGGGTGACTAGATCTGAGGGTTTCAGCAAGGATACAACTCTTGTACTGTGGTGTATTTTGTGTGATTCCCTCCGTGTGTATGAATAATAGAAAATCATGTTAGACACAGCCATACGTTTAAGTGATATAGACAGTTGTGATTACCAATGACCATTTTAAAACTTAAGGGCCCAGATTATATGAGGTGTATCTATAAAATTCAAAGGGACCAAACATTGACATAATTATCCCTGGGAATTGGTGTTATAAATGGCCTTGAATCTAGATTCTGAAAATCTCTGTCCTCTTCAGCTTTTCAATGGGAATCAGTTCTAGTTTATGAACATCAAAATTAAAAGGATAGACATGAAAACAAAAGCAATCCAAAGAAGACACGAGGAGGTCAGGTTTTTATAGATAGGTTTCTGGTCCTCCAATGATAGTGGCAGAATCTACTAGATATCTTGAACAACTTTCCTTCTGCAAATGGCTCATACTAGAAGGTTCCGAAGCAGAGTCTATGTGTACACTTACATGCACCATGGTGGGGGCCGGGAAAGGGAAGGCAGGGGTGGGCACCGGCTGAGGCTGGACAATAACTTCAGCTGGAACTGCTTCACTCTCATCTTCCCGGGGCTTTTGATAGGTACAGCGGCCAATGTCGGCATTTTTGAAGGCTATAGGCTGCGCAAAGTCCATGGGGCTAATAAAATAAAATAAAATCAAAATGAAAGTTTATCTTATTTTATTCATTGCTTTTTTTTTTCCTTCACATTTAAATTAGTCCCCAACCCTGCCTTGAAATGGCCAGGGTAGAATTCCAGGTCTAAGTTAAAGGTATTCGTAGCCTTTTTCCTATCACAGTTTTAGATAATGTGGATGCCACAGGGACCTTCCTACTAAATTATAAAGCAAAAGGGCAGCAGAAATGCGAGTCACTTACATGGAGTTAATAACAAGGTTCCACACACAGCCTTGAAAGGCCGGAATATTCCTGAGTGGGGAGGGCTGAAATTCAGGAGGAGCACCCCCGACAAAGAGCTTTTTCACTTCGATGGGCTGTTCCTCTGTCAGGTTTTGCATATGTCTTCTGTCTTCATCAATTTGAACAGTGAAGATGCTGATAAAACATTTAAAAACAACAGATACTCAATACCATTAGAAATATCTTTCCTACCACCCACACTCTCTGTTCCCAGGAATTTATTTTTCTACTATGGCATTATTATTTTTAATGTTGAGAACAGGTCTAGATACATAACTTAACCTAGCTTTGAACTCATGATTTCTCAGCTCATCAACAGCTAGAATTTTACTGCCACGTCTGTCCTATGGCACTCTGACCTCCCATAGCTTCTGAGATGGCCCAGATTGCATGCTTAGGACCTTGACACAAAGCCTTGCTCATTAACTTGGATGGAAAGTTCATTGAAACTCAGCAATTGCACAGCTATGTCATGTGTCTCAGATGCAGGTGGCAAAACAGGTGTGCAGCTCTACACACATTCTGCAAGAGGAGCGGCTGCAGGGCTGTATAGCAATGGCTAATCAGATAAGGATCTGTGAGTTTGGCACAGTATGGGTTGCTTTTAGTTTGGCTCTTTGTGTCTTGGTTTGTGCTAGCTATTATCTTCTTGCTAGGGGACAAACTATCCTCCTGAGAGCTTAGATTGCAGGAATTCAACAGCAAACACTTACAGTACATTTTATAAAGAATGTAGCTGCTGGCTTTTGAATAGAAGAGGCAGGCCAGAATACTAAGCTAATTGTTCCTTGCAGTGATTTTCCTCAGTGGCTGTTTCATTAATTTCCCTAATTTGCTTATGAGTGATTACGCACACACTACTAATTGAGAACTGCATACTACTTATTCACAACAATCCTTGGATCCAAAGGCAAAGAACCAAGAAATGGAGCTCTAATGATGAAAATGATGAAAATGACCAAAAGCATTTTCTTTTTTTTTCTTTGAACTGGCAGGTTTTGAGCTTGCTCCCAACAGTGACTACAAAGCTGACTGCCATTGTGGACAGATTATAAATGGACTACCAAGAATTTAGTCTTAATCTTAATCTTAAGATGAGACCTAAGTGAATGCCAAATTAATTGATTTTTGTTAACAATGGGGGGAGGGAGTGGGAAGGAGAGAGGAGGAGAAGGATTTCAAGGTGATCAAGCTGGAAATAAATTAAGACATGTTAGGACTTAGAACTGAACAGTGGATCCATTTTGGTTTAATTCCAACATAAGAATATAGAATAAAATAAACTTAATCATGACTTGAAATGGCACAATTAAGGGGGTATAGAGGCACAGTAACAACGTTGTTTCAAAACTAGGGAGAACTTTTTGTTTGTTTGTTTTTAAAGAAAGGACTGGAAGAATATGCTGGCAAAAACTGGAGATGCAACTTCCCTGCCTGGGGTGTTGGTGGTTGGTAGGACTGAGCAGGCCATCGCTTCCCTGCCTGGGGTGTTGGTGGTTGGTAGGACTGAGCGGGCCATCACTTCCCTGCCTGGGGTGTTGGTGGTTGGTAGGACTGAGCGGGCCATCACTTCCCTGCCTGGGGTGTTGGTGGTTGGTAGGACTGAGCGGGCCATCACTTCCCTGCCTGGGGTGTTGGTGGTTGGTAGGACTGAGCGGGCCATCACTTCCAGGCAGGAGGGACTTGCTGTGACGTTTCTTTCCCCAGTTTCTTCTTATGCTGAAGCAGTGTTTTCCTCACACAGAATGGAGCTCCTGAGGATTTAACTGCAGATTGAACCCACTGCTAAGGAACGTTAACTACCCTCCTGAGAGCTTCTCATCTTGATTAGAGTGTTAAGGAATAAGGCCCAGTCTCTTTATAAAGTAGATTCACCAACAGTCCTGTTCAAGCCAGTCAGTGTGACAACAGGCCTTACCAAGCTGTAATGCAGAAGCAATGTGAGCCTCTAGGAAGCCGGATTGGAATTCAGTATTAATGTGGAGTCTTCCTAGCAGCGTGACCTTGGGCAAGTTATTTAATTATGCTTAGTTTCATTTTATTCATTTATAAAATGGAGATTAAAAATGCTTACTTCAAACAGTGGAATACATTAATTAAGAGTTTGCCCCAAGGCTGTGATACATAATAGGGGCATTGCTAGAAGGCGATAGTTGAGTTTTCCTCACATTTCACATTCAAGAAACATTAAATATAAATAACTGATTCAGTTCTTTTTTAGATAAGGATGTTAACAATGCATCCATTCTGGTGTGATAATCTGTTTTAGTTATGCTATTTTTAGAGAGTCATTGTATCTTCAATTATGTTATATATGTTTGTTTCTGCGTAAGCATATGTGAGTGTGTGAGGCCTCTAGACTGGAAAGATGGCACTGGATGCCCTGGGGCTGGCGTTCCAGGTGGTTGTACGCCATGGGATATGGGTGTTGGGAACAAAACTTTGGTCCTCCACAAGAATAGTATGTGCTCTTAACCACTGAGCTATCTCTCCAGCTCCTCATTTATAACTTTTAACTGATAGGCTACTTTATGTAAAATACTATAATAAACACTCATCTCCCTCTTAGTATTGTGAAAACATAGCTAACCATTTTATAATTTCAGTGGTTGATTCACACAGTTTCATAGGTATTTTATTTCTTAAACTTCTTATCCTTTTTTCCTTACATATTGCAAAATGGATCCAATAATTCTCAAATCTTAGGCAATTGTGTATGTGAAGGAAAATATTAAAAGGAGTATCTGTAGTTTACATGGAAAATAAAATGATTTTTTATTGACATATACTGAATGCTAAGGGAGACAATGTTTGGATTGCTGCATCTGAATCATGACCTCTGGAAGTCCTAACATTTGAAAATCTACCCTCTTGTTTTTTAGCTCTATTCTGCGAGTGTGTACTGAATGCTTTTACAGAGAAAGGACAGACTCAACCCAGTCCTTTATCCTAGTCACCCAAGTGGCTACTTCAGCCCTTAGGGTTTCAGAGTTTTTATCCAATTAGAACTGATGTCCACTGGGGTAGAAGCCAGGGGAAAGATCAAAATCAAGGCAGTCACAAAAGGCACGGATTGCTGGGTATCAGGAAATTGGATAAGACAATGACTGAGCATCTTTCCCCCAAAGGAAGCGGTAGAGAGGAGCTGATGTGGTAGGGGTTAAAAAGGAGCAAAAGAGGAGAGAAGGTCAACCTTGAGCAGTTTGTCTCATGATTTGGTAAAAATCCAAACATTTTTAAGAACGCTTCTACAGTTACCACACTATTCTGAAATCTAGGAAAAGAAATGATTGGCCTTTAGCATATGAAAAGCATTGGGAGGAAGCGAGTATTTTCAAATTAGTAATAGCATATCATACTCAATACCTAGGAACATAAATCTTTAAAGTCCCCAATGGGTAAGAACAAATAGCAGGCCAAGCCCAGATGAAGCACTTAGGCCGGTTATAATTTGTTTTAAACCTGGCTCTTGTTTCTACTATGCAACTCGAGGCAAATTATGTAATGTTTTCTCATTTGGGATGAAAGGACATTAATACACTTCTCACACACAATTTAGAATGGTTAAATGACAATCCCGACCTAGAATGAAGCACAGTGGATTCCTTAGAATTGCTGTAGGAAGCAGTACAGTTTCTGAGGGTAGTTTGTAGTTATTGTTTGCAGTGTTGTTAGTGATGTTTGCTTAACCAACTTCATGTGTTTGCTTTTAGAGTAGACAATGACTGTATTTTGACCTTGGGGTGGCAAGGAGGCCACAGTAGCAAGCAGGTTCCTCTTATGGCACAGAAATGAGATTAACTACACAGTCATATGTCTAACACATCATTTTGCAATTAACAATGAATGGCAAACCTGTTTGTTTATATGGCTAATTAACCGAGTGACCAGTTTTCAGAGACGTATTACATACAGAGTTTAATAGAATGAAGGTTGGATTGATGGCAAACAGCTGTGAGTTTGGCATAATAAAATGCCCTTCTTGAAGACACACCTGTTAAAAGGACAATTTAACACAACATGGTGATGCGTTTTGGAATTTCTAAATTGTTTCTCTTGAAAATTATCCACTCTTGGTGAATTTTAGTCACCTATGTTTCTAGAATCTGCATTTGTTTGTTGAAATGATTTCAGATTTAAGGACTCATAAAATGTCCTTCCCACAGAGAGAAGAATTAATGTTTGGCAAGGAGCCTAAAATCTAGATGAAAAGACAAGCAAACTTGGTATTCTAAAGTTCTCAGTAAGAGTTAAGTGAGAAAAGCTGGTTGCTCCCATCCCCACCAGACACCCTGGCTGTGATACCTCACAATTAAATCAGTAAAAGTTCCGAGTTGTCTGAATATTGGTGGTTCATTGCTTAATCATAGTTTTAAAACCTGTCAGTCTAGACACAGCACAAATGCTTAGTATTAATTCAATCCAGAAGTAAATCTCCCGTATTATAACAATAAAGCAAACTAAAGAAGGCTTTATTATTTATGTAGAAAACAGGATGTCCTTATTACTTATCTAAACGCATACCTATACAAGAGGATACTTAAACAATCTAGACCTTAGATGCACGTGTTTTGGACTATCACTCTGTAGCCACACCCAGTGTTTTGAACTTGCATCAAATTAGGTTTCCGGTACTTTCTCTGCCTCTGGTTTAATCAGTGGGTTCTGGTCTGGAGGTCTGAGGCCTCAAGTTCCTAGGCTTCTGTTTTTTTTCTCTCATTGTCCTTCTGAATTAATTACCTCTCTGCATTGTTCCACAGTACTCTGATGAAGAACACAGATGACATGCCCAATAGAGTAAGCACAAAGCACTCTGCAGAAATGAGAGACCAGTTTATATGCTCAAGGAAGATTCCCTTGTTCAAGGATCAAGACAAGTGTCCCTGCAGATTTGTAGAGAAGTGGCCACTATAAGTGATTACAGATGACCACCATTCATCTTTTTCTGTTTTGACCCATTTCTCCCAGAAAGCCACACAGGACCTTGAACACCCCAGGGAACAGACAGAGATGAAGCGTGCCCCTAAGAGGCTCAGTAGGTCTTATACTACTGTCTTGCTCCACCGATTGGTGGCAAGTTTCTAAACAACTGCTATCACTGGCTTGGAACCTGAATGGACTAGCAGGCAGCAGGCAGAGGTTGCTGGCTGGATCTGAGCTGTTCTGGTTATCTTATTAGGGAAGAGACTGTTGGTGAAGTACAGGAGGAGGGGTTTTTCTTTATAGCTTGAGAAGATGCAGTGGTGAGTGAGATGCAAGGTGGTGAGAAGAAACCATGCAGAAGTGCAACATGAATAATAGAACTCCTCAAACCCGTGAGGTTCCCAAACACAAAATATAAGGAAAAGGACACCAGGTCCCAAACACAAAATATAAGAAAAAAGACCACCAGGGAATGGTCACAACTTGGCGTATGTGGTCTGTTCATACAGTATGGTTTGGTCAGAGAGCTGTGCTGGCAAAGGGGGTTCACATTAGTTATAGTAGCAGTAATTGCTCTGTTTCAAATTACCCTCTGGTTCTTTCTACGTGGACAGAATGTTCTCTCCCATCATGAAACAAATTTGGCTCCGGTTTGATGACAATTTTCCTCATTGTCCGTGTCCCCGAGGAGAGATGCACTTCCAAGCGGCCCTTGTTGAGGAATATGGCATAATAAGCCTGCAGCAAAACAGAAAAGGCATTGAAGACCAAACAGGCATTGTATATGTCACTGTTTATGTGGCTTAGCTGTGATGATGCTATTCTGACATCCGGTCTTACTTTGCACAGGTCCTCTTAGTGAACCTTTAACTAAGCTGGCATCCGTTAAGCCCCCAGCAACAATCCTGTTTCTGGCTCCCATAGTTCTGGGCTATAGGTTCTCATACTGCCACATCTGGATATTCGTGTACATCCTAGGGATTTGAACTCAGGTCTTCTGCAGGTCTTACCCACTAACCTACCCCCAAGCCTCTCAATATCTACTTAAACAGAGTTAATGAGGAGGCAGGAATGTCATTTTTAAATCTATTACCATCTTCCTTGTTGGGTATAAAGGGGTAGACGGATATACTAATATCAGTTCTTTGACAAGTTTCTAATGTTCAACATAATAACTCTGCTTATCTCTGTCCTCTAACTTACAGGAAACAAAGGGTGTCAATAAACTCATTCTCCATTATACTCATGAGTGGGCGACCAGTTTCTAGAAATTTGGTTTGACTCAATCTCATGGCATTTAAGTGCTCAGACGTTAATTTGTCTCCAAGCTGGTGGAATAGCTCACTGCCACAGACATATAACTTGTCTCCCACAGTTTGAAAGAAGAAAGGCAATTTTCCATCCACAAGCATCCCTGCTTTCTTCTTGTCACTGTTACCATAGCAACCAGTACAGTTTTGATACCGGATTATGAACTCCTGGGAGCTTGGGTGCAATCCTTGTATCCAGTGCTGCTGTTATATGCTCTCTCTCTCCTATGTAGTACTGGGACACCTTGACTATTCTGTTCTCCATGAGTGAATAAGATCTTTTCCATCAGCAATACATCCCTTCACTAATTCACAAGATTATCTATGTAGCTATGTGCCCAGTACACATTGTGCTCAGGATTACCCCTCACCACCCCACAAGCTACTTACTTCAAAAACTATTTTATTTAATTGTTTGATATCACAAACATATGTAAGGCAACACAGTCACAACATTTTGTGTATGCCAACTGTTAGCTTTCACAAATAAAATATATTCATTTAGGTAACACTGAGTCACAACACACTTGAACAATTTAAACACTGTTTTCTTTTGAAGATAAAACTATTACATTATTTTTAAAAGCTAGACATTTATTATTATTAAACATTTGGGACATTACATTTTTATCTTTAATGGATTTTGTACTTCAGTATTACTTATATTTTTGTTAATTGTCTTAACAGAAACACATTCTCTTTTAAGAATTTACCTGAAAATTGGTGACAACCCATTTCTTTAGTGCTAAGACATTTGTAGCTGATAGGAATTTAATTATTGGTAATGACCAAGGTGACAAATGTCCTATGCTGAAAGTTAAGAATGTTTGGTTTTGTCTTCAATCTCAATATAATCCAAGTATCAATTGCAAAAGTGAGAAAAGATTTTTAGTTTACAGGACTAGAAGATGGAGGATTTGGAAGAACTCCTTTTTATATCTATTCAATGGTAAGTTCAATATTACTTTTCTTCCTCTATGTACCAAGAAAAAAATTAAAAGACTTAAAAATTATATATATATGTGTGTGTGTGTGTGTGTGTGTGTGTGTGTGTTTGTGTGTTCCTGCACATGTGTGCACTCACATGTGTGCATTTGTGTATGAGTATGTATATATGAGTTCAGGTGCCTGTCTGACGTCATCAGAACCCCTGAATCAGGAGTTACAATAGGTTGGGAACCATCACTGGGCTCCTCTGCAAGAACTCAAGCCATCTCTCCAGCCCTTTGAGAATGTTTCATCCTGACCGACCTGGTCCATATGATGCATTTATATAAATGCTGAAGACATGTTTGTGTGCCATTCAAATCTGTGGTAATCTGCCATGCAATTTAAGAACTTAGCATTATATATTCCATGAGCTTCTTCTTGATACCCCTTTTCTATTCCCTCACCTCAGAGGTACCACTAATATAGGATGTATTATGCCAGGATTATAAAAGTTATTTTTGAGGATTCACATATGTATCTGTAAATAATATACTCAAGTGTTTCTTCTGACATACACCCAGACAAGTAACTTAATTGTGTCTCTGTTGCTACTTCGTCCACATTCATCCAATTCGTCCCTGTTGTCTTGTTTGTTACATTGTAATTCATCCCTTGCTACTACTACTTTCTACACCATTAAGCCAAAACACTACTTTACTGCTCTTTTCTCCAGCTGATGAACATTTGGGCACTTTTAAACTTACCTGCTATAAATAAGAACTGTTCTGTGGGGGCATTTTTGTACCTGTCTCATTGCGTTCCCATTGTAGTGTTTGGATCTGTACACCATTGCTGCCTTGTAGAGTACACATGTCATTTTATAGAAGGGAACCAACCCAGTCATCAGAGCAATTGTATCACTTTCCTCTGTCCACCTTTAACAAAGCCTTAGCACTTGGCATTATTATATTATATTATTATATTTCATATTATTCTATCATTCCAGTGGATATAGGATCTTGTGTGGATTGAAGATGCATTCCTCTGTTATTTCAATATTGAATGTTTTAACAATAATTTTGCATCCACCATGCTATTTTGTGAAATGTCTGATCAGATCTGTTCATTACTGCATGTGTTTCAGTTGCATCTTGGTTTCTACGAGACTTTTTCACATCGTGGTTACTAGGTGTTTTGAAGGTTATATAAACAATGTCTTTTCAAGCAGATGCTTGTATTTTGTGCTTTTTGATGAATATGGAGGTTCAATATTATGTGGCTATACTTACACTCTTGTTTACTAAATCTCATCGAAGAGATCAAAACTATCTGTCTATCTATCTATCTATCTATCTATCATCTATAATATAATAGAGGGGAAAGACAGCCATTTATTTTCTTTTTTAAAATAAAAGATCTTCTTTATTTACATTTCAAATGTTATCCCCTTTTCTGGTTTTCCCTCAAAAACCTCCCCCTCCCCCTCTCCCCACTCACCAACCCACTCACAGCCACTTCCCAGTCCAGGCATTCCCCTATACTGGGAAATTGAGCCTTCTCAGGAACAAGGACCTCTCCTCCCAATGATGACCAACAAGGCCATCCTCTGCTACTTATGCGGCTGAAGACATGGATCCCTCCATGTGTACTCTTTGGTTGGTGGTTTAGTCCCTGGGAGCTCTGGGGGTACTGGTTGGTTCATATTGTTGTTCCTCCTTTGGGGCTGCAAATCCCTTCAGCTCCTTTGGTCCTTTCTCTAGCTCTTTCATTGGGGACCCTGTGCTCAGTCCAATGTTTGGCTTAGAGCATCCACCTCTGTATTTGTCAGGTACTGGCAGAGTCTCTTAGGAGATAGCTACATCAGGCTCCTGTAAGCAAGCAATTGTTGGCATCCACAATAGTGTCTGGGTTTGGTAACTGTATATGGAATGGATCCCCAGTAGGGCAGTCTCTGGATGGTCTTTCCTTCAGCCTCTACTCCACACTTTGTCTATGTATCTCCTCCCATGTTTATTTTGTTCCCACTTCTAAGAAGGACCAAAGCATCTGTACTTTGGTCTTCCTTCTTCTTGAACTTCATTTGGTCTGTGAATTGTATTTTGGGTACTCCAAGCTTCTGGGCTAATATCCATTTGTCAGTGAGTGCATACCATGAGTATTCTTTTGTGACTGGGTTACCTCACTCAGGATGATATTTTCTAAATCCACCCAATTGCCTAAGAATTTCATGAAGTCATTGTTTTTAATAGCTGAGTCATACTCCATTGTGTAAATGTACCACATTTTCTGTATCCTCTGTTGAGGGACATCTGTGTTCTTTCCAGCATCTGGCTATTATAAATAAAACTGCTATGAATGTAGTGGATCATGTGTCATTATATCTTGGAGCATCTTCTGGGCATATGACCAGGAGTGGTAGAGCTAGGCCCTCTGGTAGTACTATGTCCAATATCTGAGGAACCGCCAAACTGATTTCCAGTACAGTTGTACCAACTTGCAACTCCATCAGCAATGGAGGAGTGTTCTTCTTTCTCCATATCCTCGCCAGCATCTGCTGTCACCTTCGTTGTTGATCTTAGCCATTTTGAGTGGTGTGAAGTGGAATCTCAGTGTTCTTTTGATTTGCATTTCCCTGATGATTAAGGATGTTAAACATTTCTTTAGGTGCTTCTCAGCCATTTGGTATTTCTCAGTTGAGAATTCTTTGTTTAGCTCTGTACCCCATTTTTAGTAGGGTTATTTGGTTCTCTGGAGTCTAACTTCTTCAGTTCTTTGTATATATTGGATATTAGCCCTCTATAGGATGTAGGGTTGGTAAAGATCTTTCCCCAGTTTGTTAGTTGCCATTTTGTCTATTGACAGTATCGTTTGCCTTACAGAAGCTTTGTAATTTTATGAGGTCCTATTTGATCATTCTTGATCTTAGAGCATACGCTATTGGTGTTCTGTTCAGGAAATTTTCCCCTGTTCCCATGTGCTCGAGGCTTTTCCCCACTTTCTCTTCTATTAGTTTCAGTGTATCTGGTTTTATGTGGAGGTCCTTGATCCACTTGGACTTGAGCTTTGTACAGGGAGATAAGAATGGACCGATTTGCATTCTTCTACATGCTAACTGCCAGTTGAACCAGCACCATTTGTTGAAAATGCTGTCTTTTTTCCACTGGATAGTTTTCTCTCCTTTGTCAAAAATCAAGTGGCCATAGGTGTGTGGGTTCATGTCTGGGTCTTCAATTCTATTCCATTGGTCCACCTGCCTGTTCCTGTACCAATATCATGCAGTTTTTATCATTATTGCTCTGTTGTACAGCTTGATGTCTAGGATGCTGATTCCCCCAGAAGTTCTTTTATTGTTGAGAATAGTTTTCACTATCCTAAGTTTTTTGTTACTCTACATGAATTTGAGAATTGCTCTTTCTAACTCTATGAAGAATTGAGTGGTAATTTTGATGGAGGTTGCATTGAATCTCTAGACTGCTTTTGGCAAAATGGGTATTTTCACTATATTAATCCTGCTAATCCACAAGCATGGGAGAGCTTTCCATCTTCTGAGGCCTTCTTCCATTTCTTTCTTCAGAGACTTGAAGTTTTTGTCATACAGATCTTTCACTTGTTTGGTTAGAGTCACGCCAAGGTACTTTATATTGTTTGTGACTACTGTGAAAGGTCTCATTTCTCTAATTTCTTTCTCAGAGCTTTCATCCTTAGAGTATAGAAAGGCTACTGATTTGTTTGAGTTAATTTTATATCTGTCCACTTTGCTGAAGTTGTTTATCAAGTGTGGGAGTTCTCTGGTGGAATTTTTGGGGTCACCTAACTATATTATCATATCATCTGAAAATAGTGATATTTTGACTTCTTCCTTTCCAATTTGTATCCCTTTGACTTCCTTTTGTTGTCTAATTACTCTAGCTACAACATCAAGTACTATATTGAATAGATAGGGGGAGAGAGGTCAGCCTCGTCTAGTCCCTGATTTTAGTAGGATTGCTTCAAGTTTCTCTCCATTTAATGTTGGCTGCTGGTTTGCTGTATATTGCTTTTGTATGGGCCTTGAATTCCCGACCTTTCCAAGACTTTTAACATGAAGGGATGCTGAATTTTGTCAAATACTTTTTCAGCATCTAATGAAATAATCATGTGTTTTTTCCTTTGAGTTTGTTTATGTAGTAGATACATTGATGGATTTCTGTATACTGAACCATTCCTGCATCTCAAGGATGAAGCTTCCTTGATTGTGGTGAATGATCATTTTGATGTGTTCTTGGATTCACTTGGCAAGAATTTTGTTGAATATTTTTGCATTGACTATGGTCTTTTAAAGTAGGATATGATGATTTTTTTTATTTCCTTTCACATTTCTTTCTTTCTATATAGCACTGGATGTACTGACAGTCATTCTGTAGACCAGGTTAACTCTAAACTCAGACAGATATGCCTGCTTCTGCCTTCTGAATACTAGAATCAAAGGAGTGTGCCACCATGCTGGACTATTTTCTTCTAAAATTTTAAACTTACACTTACTTCCATATTTTTAATTTTCTGAAAACTTATTTTTGATACAAAGTAGAAATTGCTCCATTATTTCCTGTATAGAAACCAATGGCTCTGTAATTATTGTTTTCTTAATGATCTGGGATGCCACCTTGTGGACAGCTTTAGGGGCTGCTTCTAAAAATTAGGCAAGGACTTGTCACTGGGCTCAAGAAAGTTGGGTCAGATAAGAATATTCACATTTGGGCTGATACAAAGCTCAAGGCAATCTCAGTCTAGGAATGTGTGGCATTCCTTTTATCTTGGTCATCCTGGCAAGCCCCTAGGAACAGTGACCAGGGAGCTTTGTTTATTGCCTTGTTTGATCTCTATTGATTACCTTGTTTGATTACTTTGTCTTTGATGTAAGAACTGATCCTATTCTCAGAAAGTACCAAGAATGGTATAAAAGTTGGCTGGGGAAAAGCACACCTGCTTTAGCCTCAGTACTGGCTGGAGTTATGTCATAGTGTTGTCTAATTGTCTTTTTCTTTTCAGTCTTCACTCCCTCCCTTGAGGCCTTGTTGACTGACTAAGCTGGCTTGGTCACCACCCTTTGGCAATATCCAGTCTTCCCTATTCTGTATCACTAGGACAGAATTTCCCAGGAATGAGCATATTACTACAGTTTAAATCTCTAGTTTAAAAGGAGCTAACATCTGATACAGCAGCCATACCATCATGTTCTTCTATTTCAAGAATCTTGGTGGATTTTAATCTTGAATATAAATTTAAAACAATCTAACATGCTATACTTGGCAAGAAAGTCAAGATGATACACTTTCTGAAATTAAATCTGTACATCATATTAGGAAGAATTGACATATTTTTAATAATGAGTTTTTCTTTGTTAAAAAGAAGAATATGGGGGCCGAAGAGAGAGATGGCTCAGCGGTTAAGAGCACTGACTGCTCTTCTGAAGATCCTGAGTTCAAATTCCAGCAACCACATAGTGGTTCACAATGAGATCTGATGCCCTCTTCTGGAGTGTCTGAAGACAGCTACAATGTATTTACATATAATAAATAAATAAAAATCTTAAAAAGAATATTTGTTAAAAAAAGACGAATATGTGCATTCATTGACTAGGACGTTAGTGGCTTTTAATAACACTTTACAGTTTTTCTATCAATATCCAACTTGCTGTGTTTATTTTTACAACATACCGTTTCTTTTGCTATCTAGCTATGTGTTTTTGGTGTTGTTGTTGCTGCTGCAGCAGAGAAATTGATACATATGAAACCACCATCTTTTCTTAGGTCTTATTTTATAGCATGTCATTCTTCTATGAAGCTCTTCCATCAGAACCAGAGGCCATCAGCTTTTCATAGATAGAATGATTCTTCCTCTTAGCTTACTATGTGTTTGTTTTTTTTTAAATCATGAATATTGTTAAATTTCACCTAATGTTTTTCATTAATCTCTTGAGATGGTTGTATGATTTTTAATTTTAAAATATATTATAATTTCATTAATAATTATACACACACACACACACACACACACACACACATACATACACATTTTGTGAATGTATGTGTGAATGTGCATGGGGCACTTGGGGCCATGGTACAAGGTAGAAATGTTAGTGTGAGAGGAATACTTGAGGGAGCCCATTCTACTTTCACCATGTAGGTCCTAGTGATTAAACTCAGTCAATCCATCAGCCTGCAAAGACCTTACCCTACCAGACTAGCTCAATGGCCTCTAGAACTGCATTCTTGAGATTCGCATGGTTATACAGTGTTTGCTTCTCTTGATTAATCTTTATTGTAGGGACAATTGTGTTTTAGAGAAAGAAATGAAAACTTTATTAACTACTAATGGATATTCAATATTAAAATCTTACAATTTAAAAGGTCTCCAATCAAGACCTGGGAGATAGCTCAGTTGGTAATGTACTTTGCAAGCATCAGGAGAACTTCAGTTCAATTCCAGAATCCATGTTTTCAAAAAAAAAAAAAAATCCAGGTGTACTGGGACATGTCTGTAATTCTAGCACTGAGGCAATGGATATGAGCAGATTTATAGGGCATGCTGGCCAGACAGCCTAGCCTAGTTGGTGAGATCTAGACCAGCGTGAGACTGTGTTTCAAAAATAAAGATTGACAACTGCTGCACTTTGACCTTCACACTTAGACACAATTATGCAAATGACATACACCTGTTCACAAACATACACATATCATTCTCTACAAACACATATACATATACTGACATCTAATAAAATTTGACACCGTCTCATTTGTAAAGGTGTTTCCATATTCAAAGATGTATTTGTGAAGCCATTTGTTTATCCGGCGGATCATACCTTACTTGGTAATAGCTTCTCGCTGAGAATAATCAGTCCCCAGTCAACCAAGATGATAGCCAAAATAAATGATTCAAGGCTAAACTATAAAATCAATTAAATGGTGCTATTTGAGGTACACGTTTCACCAACTGAAACTCTTCCTACCCTCTAACGGTGCTGTTTAAAAGTGAGGGGAAATGTCTTAGGACTGGGCTGTGAAGGTACCTGTGTGGTTTGTCTCCGTTTTCTCCTGGGTGGTGTGAGTGTCCCTCCACTTCCCAAGAGAATGATCCCAGACTCGTTCCTGGTACTAAAGGACAGATTGATTTCTGTTCCAACATCAATAGACACAGCGGCAAGCTCCACAAAACCAGGCTTGGGGAAACTAACTGTATAAACATTCTGTTGGAAAAAAAAAAAGAGAAGGAATTGTTAGAAATGAGGGGCTAAATTCTCCATACCATCTCCTTCCTTAGAAAATTCAACAAGATTACAAAAGTAGTGTAATTTTAGGGAGCATGAAAATCTATAGTCTCTTTGAAAGCTTAAGAACAGCTGAAGTTAAGGAAATACTGTTTCAAACAGTGAATCTTTGGAACAGTTCAGTTTAAAATTTAAAAAATTATGGCCTCTATTTTAAATATAGAGCTATTTACATCAACTGTGGAAGATTATTGGTAGGTGAAATTTTCTTTTGGTTTAAATCTACCTTGCTGTCTTTCTTAAATCTCTTGACTATGTCAAGATTTTTTTTTTACTATGTCAATGATTTTTTTTTATGTTTTAAAGATGCTTATGTGTGTGTATGTGTGTGTTTGTATGTGTGTGTGTGAGAGAGAGAGAGAGGGAGAGGGAGAGGGAGAGGGAGAGGGAGAGGGAGAGGGAGAGGGAGAGGGAGAGGGAGAGGGAGAGGGAGAGGGAGAGAGAGAGAGAGAGAGATATCATGGCTTATATCTACATTCTTCATTACGAAGAACCCATGGAAAAATGTTCATTAATATCAGGAGTACAAAAATATTCTTTACAATAATTTCTAGAAATACAACCTAATTATTAAAAATAAATAAGCCAAATATTTCATGTCTACTTTTTTTCAAAATAAAAATAATACCATGGTTTTGTTGTACACAGAGGAGAAAGTTACCTACTTCCCAAAGCCATGAAGAAGCATGTAGCCTTACACAGATCTCATCTGTTCATAAACTTTACCTTTCACAACCTTGCCCTCCTCTTCCTCCCTTCTATCTTTTTATATTTAGACTGAATCGTCTCTTTTACATAGGTTGTATTTAAATCTAAGTTGTGTGTGTGTGTGTGGGGGGGGGGGGTTGTGCATGTGAATGCAATGACCATATAGGTCAGAAGAGGACTCTAGATGTACCTTGCAGTGGAGTTACAGGAAGTTGTGAGTTATCTTCTGTGGTAACCATAGGTAATTCCTCTTCAAGAGTAGATCAGACCCTTGACTCCTGATCTATCTCTCTGGTCCTGCAACATCTCATTTTAATTAGAGAATTTTTCTGCCAGAAAAGATTTTTTATCATCACTTGTAATATCTGGAGGAGTTCTACATTCTAAAAGTGTTGGTGTTTATCTCAGCAAGACCATGTCATTGGACATTTCAGTGACCTAAAATACTCATTTTTATAAGTCTCAGGTTTTTGTTTTTGTTTGTAGTAAAAGCATAAAATCCTTTCACGTGGACTGTCCCAGCTCCCTTCCACTGATAGGGTTCCAAGCTCAGCTAAATGGCACAGAAGTGGGTAAAAAGGAGTTGGTAAAATCTACTTTCTATTCTGATTTTCTAATTTCTCAGTTTTAGATGGTTCAGACAAGACCACTGCACAGACTTTGCAATATATATTAAATTTCTGTCTCCTATTTTAGCCATAAGTTCTCAATTCTGGAATGCCTTTATATAGACATGGGTGTTGTGCACAGAGCCTGTCAAGTTCATTGCTCTGGACAGACTTCCACTGTAGTGACGTATCTTTTGACTGCAGATAAGAGGTAGACATAGAAGACATAAAGTCTCAGAATTTTTTTTCCTCAAGATGACAGTATGGACCATTCGAGTTTTAGCTCCTTCTGTATTTCCTCCTTTCTCATGAAGTTTGGCATGGAAGTCTGTGGCCATTTCACGCAAAGCCTGTAGCTGCTATGAAGACCTGGACAGGTCTGTTCCAGTCTTAAAATCCCCACTGCTCAGTGATCAAATCTACTGTTTTGTTTTGTTTGTTTTTTTCATTTTCTTTCCTTTTTTTGTTTGTTTTGTTTTGTTTGTTTTGAGACAGGGTTTCTCTGTGTAGCCCTGGCTGTTCTGGAACTCACTCTGTAGACCAGGCTGGACTTGAACTTAGAAATCCACCTGCCTCTGCCTCCCAAGTGCTGGAATTAAATGTGTGCACCACCACCACCCAGCTAGAAGGCAAATCTACTTTTTCTGGTTTCTGTCCTTTCTTCTGGAGTGACTCATAATGACTTACATTGGAGGAATATACCAAAAGGAGCAGTTTTATCATAGTAAGTGAACCAAAAAATATTTTTAATAGAGTCAACATTTTCTTATTTTAAAATCTCATTAATATAAACATTCCATAAACTTCTTGCTAGTATTTTCTGGTCACCTTTAGTTTTACCATAGATATTTTTAGAGATAAAAGTGATGCTTTGTGTGTTTTCTCATACCGATTGGCCAGAATTGAAGAGCCATCCCTAGGCTGTGTTAGCAACAAAGAAGTTTCTGAGATACAGGAAATTTCGCACCTATCCCAGGGGTCTTTGCAGAGTTGAATGAGATGCAACTTCCAAGCTGTGGGAAAGATGCCACACACTGGAGGGAGAGTGGGTGATGGTACCCACTGTTTGTGTGACCTACTAATACATCCTCGGAAAACAGATAATCAAGAGCTGTATCACATGGAAAGAGGAAATGAGTTTAAGAAAGACAACGGAACTGAGAAACAGTATTATCGGAAAGGGAGAGAGACCCAAACGGAAGTGCTGGTTGTACTAAAGTTACCTGCTTTACATTTAACTAGTATATGAATTGGAAAGTGGCACATTATTTTGGCTCTTCATAATACATTGGTAGAATGCTTCTGTCTTACTCTGTCGTCTATGCACGGCTAAGAAAGGATCAGTATAAGTCTAAACACATTAACAAGGGGACAGTTCTAGCAAAAGCACATGTCATGTTAAGTACATGAAGTATGGTATAAACATGTTACAGAACCTTTAGAAACAGACCAACCTCCAGTGAACAGCCTTTGGTCACACCAACATAATCAGGGCTGCTGAGTATATTGTAAGGTGTTCTTGAAATTTCAATATCTTTGAGGCAGCCGGAGTATTTCTTCACATTGACTTCTGGCCTATTGAGTGGTCAAATGGAGAACAAAAGCAATTCCATTAGATGGATGGCTGTGTAGACTCTGAGCCCTGGAAGGAGCCAGGTAGAGCAAACACATACACACACAGGCAAAAGCATGTCTATCAAGGTGCACACGCACACACATGCACTCAGCAAACCCTGGTTGCTGATATGTGATTGAGAGCAAGTTGACATCACTCTTCACCAAGAATTCTGGCACTGTTCTCCTCTCTAAGAGAAACTTCCCTCACAGAATTTCAGTATGCAGCCCAGAAATCAACTCACTTATTAATGCTTCACATACATAATGAAATAAGTGCTTCTTGCTCCTTGTTTCCACCAAAGAGCAGATGATTGCGTGGGTGAAATAATTCAATTATTTACAAAAAGCTCTTAAAAGTCTTGTTTGAAATTTAGGAAGAATATTTGGAAATGTTTGTTTGAAATCTTCCTGAAGCTCTAGAGGGTGTTTTGTGTTTATGTGTGTGTGTGCACACGTGCAAACACAAACACATACACGCGCACATGCACATGGGGATCTGTTTGCATATGTGTGTGAGAGTGTATATATGTATGTACATGTGCATATGTGTGAGTGTGTGAGAAAGTATGTGTATGTAAATGTATATATATATATATATATATATATATATATATATATAAAATGTGTGTGCCATTACAATATAAGGCAACCTAATACATAATAGTCAGTTCTTTTTAATATGGTTGATAATTCTCCACTCAAACCACACTTGAATGCTTGCTTTCTGCTCACTACATTCAAAGACACAGCAAGCATGCCAAAAATTATGTCAGTTAGAAATTAATTCCTTGCCTTAAACTCTAAAATGTTGTTCAGATTATTTGATATTGACCAAGTGATCTGATTTATCTAGAACTCCATCCTTGTATGTATAAGTAGACATAATGACAGTAGTGTCTGCGAGCAAAGTCTGGATATACTGCTGAGCACAGGACATCTAGCTGTGCAGTTGACACTTACAGACAGGATGTAAATGGCGATGACATTGCTCAAGTCTATGACAGCAGAACTCTGTGATGATAGACATGTTCTGCTCTATACTGTCCAGTTCTCAGTTTACTAGTTCCCAGACACATGTGGCTATTGGGACTTGCAATGTATTCCGTGCAAAGGAGAAGCCGAGTCTTGTCGATAGTGTGTATTTTAAAGTTAAATGCCCTCAGTGGTTAGTAGCTACTACATTGAACTGTTGTCGAAATATAAGGGTAAAAATTGTAATTTTTCATTATGTACTGTTAATGAGCATCTGGAAAGTGTCCAATCGACACCAATATTGTACTTGATAGGATAATGATTCATTCTCCTCTCTGTATCCCTTGGTGCCAGTTTTCTCGTTTTCATCTTTATAAAAAGCACATGTCATAAGGGAAAACAGGTGGGAGAGCAAATTAGAGCCTGGCATCTATACCAGGTGATCTATTTCTTGTCAAGTATTTGTTCTGTTCTCCACGTCCACCCCAGTTTTCCTGGAGTTTCTTTATTTCCTTTGATCATCATCGCTGGTTCCCAAGGTCTTCTCCTTCCATCTCTTCAGTCAGTAATTATGAAGAACATGGGCAGCTGGGGGGAAGGGTACTTGCTTATCATCATGGAAAAGCAAAAAGAATGGTGGACTTCATTTCCTGTGCTCACTTGCCTCTGAATTGTCTATTAAAGGAGAGAAGATCTATGGCAGTTTCAGGGGGGAAGGAAGTATCGTCAATAAAATAAATTGCACCAAATTTATTGTTCCATGGAAATACTAAGATCATTTTTGAAATGTAATGGTTCAGCAAAGTGAACACTGGGAAAGCCCCAGGAGACATGGTCCAGTCATTTGCTTCCTATGGTCTCTTTCCTGAGGTTCACCACTCATTCACAAACACTACAAGGCTACCCAGTGGTAACCTGAAGTTTTATTTATCGGTATGTATATCCACTGAATGTCCACTCTTTGCCTTTTACCCGTCTCTGCAAACAGGGCATGATTAGTATCAGAATGATGTAATGAAAAAAAAATGACTTATTATTTTCCCTACATCCAGTGTTTTCTAGTTTCAATATTAAAATGTGGTCTCTGCTTCAAACATTTCCTGGATCATTTTGGCTTCATTATCTTTTGTTCAGAAATATGGCACAATTAGGCTCTTGAAATGCCAAAAACAGTTTTGGCTTTGACCAGGGTCAGCCAGCCATCTCAGGATTTGATCAGCCACTTCCAATTCTTACTAACATCTGCCAGCAGGGAAGAACGTCAAGGTTTCTGAAAAGGTATGGAGAGACTGTCTTTAAACCTCCCCACTCTTAACTCAAATAATTACTTGAAATGTGGTATGTGCAGAGGATCTCTTCATATATCTTCATAGATAATTTTCCATATGACAATAAACAAGCAGCTTTGACAAGAGGTACAATGGCCATGTAAATGCACATTTGCAGGTCTGCAATAAGCAAGAAGGCAGTGCTAGGCATTTTGTAGCACGGGTGGCTTGCTGCGCAAACAGCACAGTACTAAGGAGGCCAGAGTTTAAGGTTCTGCTCTGGAAGCCATCTTACTATGGCTCCGCAGAATTAGAGTATATCCTTAAGTTTGATTGAGCAGCCGCCCTTTGGGCGTATCCTGCTGGCCACTGGGAGGTCCTGTGGCAGGTGTTTGCACAAGTAAGCTGTGAAATTCCCTTAGAGCTGGCAAAACAACAGACACCGTAACCCAATTGATGGTGGGCAAGCACAGGCTCTTCTGAAGTGCTGGAAAGCGTGAGGACTCCTGCGATAGGCATCATTTGCTCCTGACATCTACAGTAGAAGCAACTACATCTGTGTTGCTGTGACTCTGCACTGCTGCTGCCCCCACAAAGCTGCATCTGCCCAGCCATGCACTTGAAGAAGGCATGCACAAATTTAAATTTTACCTTGCTTTCATACTAAGCCAAAGGAAAAGAAAAAAAAAAATTTACTTTCAATTGCATTTTCATTTAACAAAACAACAAACTTTAATAATAAATTTTGTTATAAGCTCATCTTATAGAAAGAAATATTTTAAAAAGGACAGGACACTGAATAGATAAATGTCCTCCATAGAAATAAAACCAGAAATCAAAGATTCCCCAAACTATACCCTTACACATTTTTATTTTGGAATATAAATTTAGAGCTCTTATTTTTATTGGCATGATATATGGGAAAGTGCACCAACATGGTATTTATGAATAGCTTGTAAATATTGCCTCTCAAAACATTCAAGTTTAACAATACATATGAAAATAATTTGTGTTTAGCACATAATATAGAGATTTTGACTGTGCAAAACAATAGATAAACACATGGCTGCTTTGTCAACCACAAATATGCATGTAAAGATGATTTTGTAATAGACAGCCATACTATAGCAGGATTATAATTTAAATTGCTGATGAAGAAAGTAAATAAATTATGTAATTTCAGTAATAAATTATGTTTGGAAACATAATTTCTAAAAATACACCCAAGATACAAACCATTCTCAATTAATTCATGATGTATTTGTGTTTTACAAACTTACTTTCTGATAATAAAAACCATGACTAGATTAAGTGAAATATTTATAGGTAGTCTTATTTTACTACATTTAATTCATTCTGAATATAGTTAATGATTTTGTAAGATAAATCTTGGATTTAAATAAATACTGGATTTCCGGCATTTGGTATGCTACCTGGTACAGAGTAGATATTTAGAAATCATGTGTTGAATGTATGTTTAGCAAAGAAACTATTAATTGATAACCACGTCACTCTTCAAGTCACTTTGATGTGCAGTGATTTTTTATAACTTGATACTTCAGAATTATATGACTAACAAATATGGTAATATGTGTATAGATATATATGATAATATATGTGTATGAATATGCATACATGACCTGTACCATGAAGTTTATCAATAGACACCTATGAAAGATTGTCAATTAGACAATTGCCTGGTGTATAAATAAACTCTGGGGAAAACACCCTCAGTTGATATGAAAGTGATATATAGGGAGTAAGTCTCCTGCATGATTTCCAACTCTAGCATTTTAAAAATTCTCCAGATGTAGCATAGGATTTTCTCACCCTAGATAAACCATCAATAAAAAGCCAAAAACCAAAAATGAAAAACCTCAAAACACGGTACTTCTCTGAGATCTTTCATTCCATCTGAAATGTGAGCTAATGATGTCTTCCTATCCTGCAAACTACAGAGCATATGGGAAATTTCCAAGCTATGCTAGAACAGGCATGTGAATAACAAATGTCATTTAGTATTAGGTATTTCAGAAAGCTCCCCTATGCTATTATGATGCTAATGACTCACAATAACATAGATTACACTCACAGCATCCTGAACACTGACTAATTTTCAGAAGCCTGCACAATGTCAAATGCCATTCTCTCTGGTGACTGTGTGCAGAGAACAGCAATTACAAAACCCGTAGTCAACTTCAGCTTCCATCTTTAATTACTTTCATAATTCTTTTCAGCAAGTGTATATAAGAGAAATAGCAATTCAAATTTATCTCTTCAACAAAGATGTCAAATTAATCCCCAGTTTCTACATCCTAGTGTTGTTCTTACATGCGACATTATTATTATTTGATTAGTCCTTTTTGTAGCTAAAGGTTATATGACATTGCTATTGTAATTAAACTTCACAATGCTAGTGACCATTTAATTAAAACTTTCACTTTAAGTAGTCACTAGATTACCTCAAGTTTCTCAGAGTTGGCAGGCCACCAAAATATATTTTGTCATCTGCTTTCAAGTCAAGACCAAAGTTGTTTCCAGAAGATGAAGTAGCTACATTCTCCTCCTGGTTAGAATCGATGTCGACAATCGATATGTTGGCTGTAATGGAAAAAGGAATATTCTATTTAATTAGCACAAGGCTCACCACAGCTATGTTCCTGCTGACAACTGGAGATACATTGTCTACATTTCAAATAGACACTGGTGTTCTCTCAGCATGTGTATTACATATGTAACCATTTAATGTGCAACAATAGCATTAATTCAGTACAGTCTGGATACATTCACACCAGAGCAGGAAAATAATGGCTTCCACACAATGAAGGCAGATCAGCAGACAAAGGAGGGAAGTTTATATGGCTATCAGCAAACCACTTGATATCATTTCTTACACTAAAGAAAATGAGTATTCTGTTATCACAACTGCCTAACTAGAAATTGGATAATTAGAAATGCTTCAACCCGTTGCTTCTACAAATTTGTGAATTTCAGCATACTCAGAACTACTGAGGTTTCTGCTCATTTGCAAAGTTTTACTTGAATAAAATCATAGCACATACAAGTAGAGATGTGGATAATTGGTCCCACGAGGTGGCGAGATCCACATCTACTGTAAAACATACTGTAGACCGGGAGGCTGTGTTGTGAGTGATGTACTGTCCTCATGACTTACTGCTTTCCTTAGATCTCAAAGGGTTTTCTCATGTGGAGGGGATCAGAATATAGACATAGGGAAGGGAGAAGGGAGGAGTTATATCTCTACCGAGACTGCTATGTTTAGAAAGCAAATGGGAATTCTTTATATCATCAATTTTCTCATTCATTTCTAAAGATCAGGCTTGGCTCCTGAATTACATGCCTCCTCAGCATGTTACCTACTTAGACCTAACCTTCAAGCACATTACTTGTTTTAGGCCCTTGATGGATATTGAGGCATCAGCTTATTAATCTTACAGATTTTGCTTCTGGATCTTGGCCTGGTAGAAGATGAGAATTAGGGTGGATTTGGACATGGGTATTGGAGCCATAAGGGAATCTCTAAATGTTCACTGTTTGCAGTGTTAGTTTCTCCCATGTCCCTGGTTCAAATGCATATAGTATATGCTGGATCAGTGTTGAACACATATAGTAATGCTTGGCTGCCCAGACATTTCAGCGTGCCAGTGTACTCTGTGGTGTTCCAACAGAGGGGTGCAGATGAGACAATACTCAAATTTGTTTGAACATGCAACATTATTATACTCTGTCCATTCATCATTGATTAGAATTGAGAGTCTTTGGAAAACAAAAAATAGCAAACTCCAAACTTCCTTTGTAGTCTACCATGATACTGAACCTCAAAATCTATCTTCAATAAAATCAAATACCATCAACACAGAAAAAAAATGACCCTAATGAAATATCCCAAACTTCAAACATTGTGTGTGTGTGTGTGTGTGTGTGTGTGTGTGTGGCTCTGACAGGCCTGCAACTCACTTTACAGTTACCAGAAGACCAGAGCGGACTTCTACTTCAAGGATCCATTTGCCTCTCTGCCTCCTGCGTGTCAGAATTAAAGGTATGCCCCACTAAACCTGGCAAAAGTCCAGTTTTGTAAAAAGTATAAAACCAAACTAGATAATGTTAAGATTACCATAAAGGAATAGTTGTCCCATTAAGATGTATTTAACAAATCAATATTCAAATTTTTAATTAGTTTTATACATATATTTAATTACCGGTACACATATAATTAGCTCTCTATTCACATACCTCTTAGATCAGATTGAGAATTAAGGAAAATTAGATTTACGGAGCTGTTTTTTTAAGACTTTCATACATAGTCTATTTTTTAAATCCCTATCACAGAGAAGCTTTATATGGCTCCGTTCATGGGAACATGAAACTTGTCTCTCTGAAGACTTGGGGAATAGTTCAGTACAGTGTATAAATGGGATTCTGCTTCTGTCACCAGCAAGCTAGTGATCGGATATACTTTCCCTCTGTATCCATGAGAGGATATCTGTAGTTTTGGAAGCCACTTCAGGACCAAAGAGCATCGGCAGAACTCAAGTGGAACTCAGCCGCACAGCTGATTCTGATGAACTCAGCCCCACAGCTAACTCTAATGAAGGCTTTCCTGCAGCCTTTGAGAGTGCCAGGGATGAGGAAGCTTTCAATAGGAAGTGTTAGTCCTCATTATTTGTTTTATTTGTAGACTATCAGAGAAGCTACCCCTATACAAGTTTAGATTTGGTGGGTTCAGCGATCCATTTTATGAGTAACCATGGGGGAAAGTTGGTGTTATTCCTTAGTAAGCAGAGCATGAAGGCTTTTTATATAATTTTGTAATCATCTCAGGTTGTTATGCACCATTTCTACCTCGGTAATCCTTTTCTTCTCTAAATCAAACAAAAACCTAGTTATTTTCAGCTTTGGACCCATTCTGTGCCCTCTGGGGATTATGCTGTCTAATATATTAGTTGCTGTGGTTTCACTCCAGAGTGAAGGAAGGTGCAAACACCCTCATGGAATGATTCTGAATTTCAAGATAGCAGTGGTTTTACAAACAAACAATAATCTGTACAAAGCAGTGAACGTGGTCATCGATCAAATGCAATCACCTACGATGCTGCAGCCTTACTCCATCTCAACTCAGTGCTTGGTGCACTCCTATCTTAAAGCCTTCAAAACCTGAGCACCTTAAGTCCTTATCATAGTTTTAATGAGATATTTGATGTTGTTAGTATTTCTTTCATTGTAGGATATTTTTTTTTCTTTTGCCTTCCAGTGTATCAACCTCTTTAGTTTTTCTAACTTTTAATTTTCAGTCTCTTCCCATTTACCCCTAAGAAAGGTTTTAATTACTTTTATTAAACATATGTATGTGCCTATGTGTGTGTACACATGCACGCATATGTGTGGAGGTCAAGGGTGACTTTCAGGAGATAGTTCTCTCGTTTGACCATGCTGGTTCACAGGTCAAACTGAGGAGGTCACCATTGGTAGCAGGCACCTTTAACTGCTGTGTCATCTCACTATCCCTTCCCGTATATCTTTAAATACTTAGGATATATTGATCTGTCCTAATGTTCTTTTTCTTGCTCACTTCTTAGTTTTAGTCAAGATAGTAAAGTCAAGTTCATTTATATGTGTGATATGATAACAGCTCCCCCACATATTCACGTCTGAGCATGAACTTGCCTGAAAATTCACAGCTGGCAAGGAAGACACCATTACTGGCATTTTCTCTTAATGAGAACCATATTCTGAAGCAGAGTGGGGAACTCTGTACTCTCAAGCATAGATGAATTATTTTATTTGGTTGCATTGTTACTCCCAATCAGTCTTTTAAACTTAAAGGTATCCCTCTGAAATTTCATATCCAATAAAATCAATGTCCTCACATACAGTTATTCTATGTAAGTATACTAATTATGATATTTAAAATAGCTTTAGTGATGCATTATTGATTAGGTGATATATTAAACTTCGCCAGTGTTCAATAGGCACACGCTAACAAAATTTGAAGTATCTATACATCAATGGAACTCATCACTTCTTTCAAGAAAATGAGTGTGTCTATCCCTCCAAAAGTTTCCTCGGAAGTTTTTGCAGGTCTACCTCCATACCCTACACTTCTGCCATCTTGACATCCAGAGCGCTCATATGCTTTATGTGACTATAGATGAGTTTGTGTTGTCCATATAATTTAATTAAAGGATGACCTTTAATTCTTAATCCTCTTGCCTCTACTTCCCCAGAGCTGGGATTCAAGGCATGTGCCACCATGTCCAGATCTTTATTCTTTGAAGAAATGTGTTCTTTTCCTACTTTAATGTCAGGCTTTCACAAAGACTCGCTTTAGCTTTCTATGATTATTTTCTTATTGCCCCCTTATAGGGTCTTCATTTAATTACTCTTTCAATATTTGTGGGCTTTCAGGCTGTGGGCCTGCTTGATCTGATATTCTACTCGCTGTTCTCACCCTAAACTTATCTCTGACCATTGCAAGCATGAGGATGGTTCCAACTCCTCCACCTCCTCTCTAGATTTCCATTATCCTCACTCCATCTAATTGCCTGCTTAGCACACAGTTTCATTAGGCCACGAATAATTCTAAAGCTACCGTGAATACAACATGTCCCACATAGAACTGACTTTTTCAAACAAAACAAAACTCTTTATATTTTCTCTCAGTTTAGTTAGTAACTCCTTCAATAGTACTGCCATAATCTTGTTATCTAAGAAAAAAAGTATTCTTCCAGATCTTGCTCCTCTAAGCTTATTGAGTATATAATATTTGAGATCACTCAACCCTTCTTCCCTCTCCATTCTTATTACTGATTTTAGTTTTTTTTTTTTTCCTATTTACTGGTTCTCTCAAGATTTCAGGAGGTAACAATGATACTGACCAAGCTGCTCTGAAAGAAATTTCACTGAAGCCCAAATCTAATAGTACCACAATCTCGGTAGAGTTAAGATCCCTTATGGCTAACATCATTTTATTACCTCATAAGGCTCTGCACAAACTCACCCTGCTATCCAAGCATCATGCAGTAATTTTTTTTTAACATCATCCATCTACTTAGCTTACACATCTACTAATAGTGATCAGTGTGGTTGCTAACACGTGTCTGGCAGAACAATGCTGCTGCAGTAGTAGAAGGGTTTATGTGATTAAAGGACTTTGAGAAACATCTAATTAAGTGTCCTTCCTGAACTGCACAGAATTCTTATCTCCTGGGAGCTCTGTGTCTCTTTTACAAGAGGACAAAGGATGTAGCCCGCCAGTTTACACAATGGTAACATCAGCTTTTTTGTTCTCTACGGAGTTCCTCTGAGGAGTTGCAGCTTTAAGGTGGTTGTTGTGTTCTCAGGTGGCCCCAGATTTTGTGCAACCTTCCTTTGAGAACTCTGCAGGTGCCACTCTTCTCCCTTCGTTCATGTCTCAGGGGTACTTCCTGGTTCTGATTTCTCCTTACCACTCAAATAGCTTTCTTCTAAGACTAGGTACCAGCTAGTTTTATATCAACTTGACACAAGCTAGCTTAATCTGAGAAGAAGATACCCCAATTGAGAAGAATGCCTCTGTTAGATTTTTCTGTTGGCAAACCTGTAGGTAATTTTCTTATTTAGTGATTGATATAGGAAGGCCCAGCTTATTGTGGGTAGTGCCACCCTGGGGCTGGTGATCATGAGAGCTATAAGAAAGTCAGGTGAACACACAATGAAGAGCAAGCCTGTAAGCATCACTCTTCCATGGCCTCTGTCTCAGTTCCTGGCTTTCTTGAATTCCTGTCCTGAGTGCCTTTAGCAATGATATGGAAGAGTAAATAAATCCTTTCCTTCCCAAATTGCTTTCGGTCATGGTGTTTGATCACGGCAATAGAAACTCTTACAATGGAAGACAGCTAGCTTACTATACACAACTCTCCCATCTAGTAACCACCATCTGACCATAAGTTTCTTGAAGGCAAAATTTGCTTCAGATTTCCTTTAGTTCCTACACAGTGCTTAGTAGATGATTCACAAAACATTATTAAATAGAGGCTGTGAGGTAAGGTGGCACACCATTAAATCTAAACTTTCTTAAAATATCACATTGGCCTCATAAATATTAATTAAGTCTATATCTATTTGTAGAAGTATCAAAGTTTGGATTTCAGATATTGGTAATGCCATAGAGAAGAGAATAATAAGATTTTATCCAAATAACAATTAGATCATTATACCATTCTGACTACTAAGAGATATGGCCTTCCATCTTGGTTATGATTAATCACCTTGCTTTAATTCACTTTCTGTTGCTGTGATCAAACATTCTGACCAAAAACAAGTTTGAGGAGCCAAGGGTTTATTCGACTTAGAGGTTACAGTTCATTATCAAGAAAAGCCAAGGTGGTGACGTAAGACTGGAATTTGAAGCAGAAGCTGTCGGAGTGCCATTCACTGGCTTCCCTCGAGGGTTACCTTTAGCTACCATTTTTATACAGCCCATCTCCACTTGCCTTTGGATGGACACAGCTACAGTGGGCTGGGCCATTCTACTTTAATTGGGAATGAAAAAACATTCTTCACAATTATTCCTTGTGCAGCAACAGATACATCTGATAGAGGCAGTTCTGGATGTGAGGTCACATCTGACTTGAGCTATCAGCCAAGATTAGCGCTCTCTCTCTCTCTCTCTCTCTCTCTCTCTCTCTCTCTCTCTCACACACACACACACACACACACACACGTATGTACATATATACAATATATACACATAGCATATGAATGTATGATGTATATGAATAACATGTATGTATACACCCACATATGTTCGCCAGCATACTTAAGTTTAAAGGTACATTTTCCATTCTCTAACAACAGATCAAAATACTTCCCGATATAATCAAATGAAATAATGATTACTTCTAATAAGTTTCAGAACCATAACAAATGTCATGCCAATTTCTCAGTTAATTACAGGAACATATTTACAGTTTTGTTGACATTTTGGAAGAGAACAGAACCTATAGTTGTGCCATACCACCCTACAGATTTTAAAGTAAAGGAACTTCTCGACAAAACAGAAAAGCACACAACCATTTCCAAACCTGTTATAGGATATAATTTCACAGGCTTTAAGACACTTTCATGCTTCCAAATTAAGCTCTCAGTTTCAGAAAAGAAAATGACAGAGAACCATTTGGCTCTTCAATCAGTCTTGTCTAAACCACCTATAATGTAAGCCAAAGAAATGACTGTATCATTTTTTTCACAGAACTTGCAAGTAACTGAAATTACAGGCAAGGTCCTTCTCCTGGTGATATTCACGGGTACTCTGGGTGGCCTGGCTTAGGTACATGCTGCATTCTAACTTTTACAGCTCACCTTGTTTCTGAATCCGCGACAGCGTGAATGCTTTCCATTTCCCATCATTATGGTTTTGATTGCTGACAACGGAAGTCATTCCTGAGCCCAGGTCATAGCTGACTTTCACATGTCCATCACTGAGCTCTACACTCATGAAATCTTTCTAGTAATAGAGTAAAAACACATAAGTGATTAGGTACACGAAGACATATATGGGTATTCACTTTTTATGGGGTTTATAAAGGGGCCTCATGACAAGATTGCTGTGCATGTCACCTGTGACAGGAGTACATTTCTGAAACAGAACCAGTGTTACACTTTGTAATGTGTCTTGGATTGTGAGTGTGATGTTATGGCACAGATGGTTACTGTCAAATCCCTGGGGCATGTTCTCTTGTGACAGTAGTGCAAAGTGGATTCCTTTGAAAACCCATGAGGCAAATCAAGCTATAAGATCCCCAAAAGAATTTACTAAAGAAACACAGATCTGAGAAAAACTGAGGTCAAGAAGTATTTCAAAATATCTTTCAGCTGAAGTCTCTCAAATAGGAAGAGAGAACTATATTTGTCCACATAATTCCATCCTGGGCAAATGATCACTGTGTGGTTCCCATAAAGAGTTATCTGGGATGTGATAGTGAAAAAACAAAACAAAACAAAACAAAACAAAACAAAACAAAACCACTACATTCTATTGTGATTAAATTATCACTGAAAATATGTAAGCATTTGCTGTATCATTCTTGGCTACCCCACAGCTATTATAAACCTCCTTTATGTTTAACTGATAATTTTATCAATAACTAATCATTATATTGGTATTCTACAAAAAAAGAAGACGCAAACACATTTCCCATTCTCCATGTTACCAGGTCTCGTGTGGCAAGATACATCAGGAGAGCACTTGATGAAAATGTCCGGAACTTGAACATGACTGTGGAGATGTTGGGGTACCAGCGGATAGGGCGGCTCACTAATGCATAGCCTTCACCATCAAACTGAATAGTCCCCTCACTATCTTCCACTTGTGGGCTGAAAAGAGACATTTCATACCAGTTAGATCTCTTTGGTTTGTCATCCTTCAATGAACCAGACAGTGTGCCAGGAGTGAATGGTAAGCTGTTGCGGGATACAAACTATCTTAAATATGGCATGGATTCCTCTTACCTCCACTGGCCACAGCTTTAGCCCTCAAACCATAATCTCTTCCCTGGACTTTCTTTCATAGTTATGTTAAGGCAAGTACTTAGTAGAAAAGTACATAATACTTAAGCCCTTCTTAGTGATATTTATGCATACTGTTAAAGTTTGGGATGGGCTGAATCTACTACGACACTTCCCATCTACAAACCATGGAAGAACATGAGCCCTCAAACTCAAGATAATCCCTGTCCAACAAGTCCTCCTTGGGTAAATTAAATTCAGACAATGAAAGATATCTGTGTTTTCACTCTGTCTTTTTAACTTGTGTTTATTTTAATTTGTATGTGACTCTAAGAAACTGTTTGGATATTATGGGTCCCTACCTATAGCAGGTATAAACTCAGGGTCTAGGCTAGCCCGTCTAATAGATTACACTAAACGTTTGTAGGGTAAAGGAGATTTTCATGTAGCAAAAGGATTCACAGAGAATATATTTTCAATATTCATTTAATAATTAGTGATTGAGAAAAATCTTATAAATAAAACATTTGAAAAGTATTTGTTATTTAAGTGTGAGTTTATCTCATCCATCTATGTATCTGGGCATTAAAGTATCTAACCTTGGATCCATGTACTCAGCTATCTACCCATCTAACCATGCATCCATCCACCCAGCTATCTATCCCCCCCCCCACACACACACATCATTATGTACTGGTTGTTTATTCAGAACTTGTTCTTTCAGAACAAGTCTCACTGTGGGGAGAGTCTTCAAACGTTTAGTAGCTGCATATTACTATTCATGTAAGTTTTGAAACTGGAGCATTGTACTGTTTTGAGGGTAGAGGGGCTAAAGAGAAGTATGATATAAAACAAGAACCATAAAATGACATTTCAATAAAATCATGGCTAGTGAGATAAAAATTATAGAGTACAAAAATGACTATGCTATGTTTGAAAAGCTGCTTCACACTTGTACAAGTTCACTTACTCTTGGTTCCTTGTTAGAGAGGATTGGAACACTAAGTGTAATATAAAAGATGCTGTGTGTGTATTCATACAATATCTTAACCTGGAGAACTAAGTTAGCTTATTAATCCCCTACTTTATAGTGAGTCACTTGGCTATTATTTAGCCTTTCATCATAATACACTAACTTCTGAAGCACTGCACTAGGAAGGAGAGGATAGTACAAGAGACTTTTACACACTTCTTGTAGTTCTCATTTGTCAGAGCCTGGCGTATTAAACCACCCTGGTACTAAGAAAATCCCAGATAAGGGTTGGGAGCATCCTCCCTATTTGCTTTCTATGTGCTTTGTCCTCAGACATTGCTACTTATTGATTACTTTAAAATTACCCAAACACCAAAAAAAAAAAAAAATCACTACACAACTATAGACTCAAAGGAGACATGTCAGTATATTCTCTGATATAAACACAGGGAAGTTAAACCCTGACATCCTTGTGTCCCAAATCTATCTACTTCTCAAGGTGGATTAGATATCAGGTACTCCTGGGACTGCTGGAGAATCTCACAAAAGTCATTTAGCGATTCATGTTGGAATTTCCCAAGCGTGACATGAAGGTTTCAATCACTTTTAGATTTCTAAAGTCTCTCCCAACTCCAGCATTTGACATTATCTCACCAAAGGCAGAAGACAATTTATGGGAAAGAGTTTCGGGTGGGCAGTGAGCAAGCGCACTGGGGTAGAACAGCTGCCTTCACTCAATTCACCGCAGAGCTTAGTAAAAAAGAAAAAGCAAACACCTGCTTTGAATGAGTAACTTCGAGTTAAGAAAAGTTAGTTCATTTATATACTATAGTATTCCAACATGTAACATTATATTAGATTTTCATGTACATTTTGTGCAATCTTGAGCAAGCACAGAGAACAACTTTGCTGTTCTGGAGCAGCCGTGTTCTGTGCCTGCTTGCCAGTACAGCAAGGGTGTACAGTGTGTCTAAGCACTTAAAATCTCTGTGTAATTTTCAGGTTCAGCTAACTGCGTTTTATTTCTGGCACATTTTTTGTACTTGAATCTTAATGTGACTTTTCATATTTTAGAAAAGTAAGTTATTCCTTAGCTAATATTCTTAGTATCAGAATAACTACACCCTTTATTTATTTATTTATTTATTTACCTAAAGATGCAGCTTTCCAAACATAACATTCTGAGGCCTCCCTAGAATATTCCCAGCTTACCTCCCATAGGTTTGTATTTTATCTTTCTCACAAAACCAACTTTCTCCTTTAAATCGAATGATTGTTATTTATGTAAAAATGTGACAAAGCTTCTTGGAAAGAAACCAAAAACAACAGTACATAGAGTTCTATAGACACAACTGTCACAAATGCAAGGCCACATGGGTCAACAGCGCTGGAGATGACCATCAACACCTATGCAACTATAGAATCAAGTCATATAAAAGAACAATAGCAACCCTATAAAATAATTCTATAGAGCAAAAAGACACTTTTAAAAATCTTCCAATATAAAATTATTTATATAAACATAGAACTTTACTTTAAAAACAGAAAGCTACTCCTGGCACTTCTTTCTTGGTTCCCATAATGCTCTTCTTCCTCTCCCTTTCTTCCCTTCCTCTCTTGTTCCCCATCTCTCTATTCTTGTGATCCAGTTCAGTCTGCTGGCCTGGTTCAGTCTGGACTCTTCCAGAGGCCTCGGGCTGTTCTATCATTCATGTCTACAATGAAACTTCCTCAATCACAATCAAAAATAAGTGTGATTTTGCAGCAAGAAGCATAATGAAGGACTCCTGAGTAGTTTTTGTCCTTGACATAAGCTAGAGACATTTCGGAAGAAGGTATATTATCGAGAATTTCTATGAGCAAGATTTTCTATGTGCAAGCCTATTGGGTATTTTCTTGGTTAATTGTTGATGTGGAGGACAGAGTCCATTGTGAACGTTTTCTCCACTGGGCTGGGGATTCTGGGTCCCAGAAGAAAGAAGGCTGAGGAAGCCATAGAGAGCAACCCAGTAAGCATTCTTCAGTGGCTTCTGCTCCAGTGCCTACCTCTAGGTTCCTACTCTGCTTGAGGGGTTGCCATGACTAGGACTGTGATCACAGAAGCTCAGACAAACCCTCTCCTCCCCAGCTTGCTTTTAGTCATGGTATTAATGTATTGTGGCAGAGGAATGGGCAGTGGACACTGATTTTCTGGGCTCTCCACATTCAATTTGGTAAACATTTACTGGACTTTCACACACCCTTGAGGATCCCCTCAGATGTTACCTCGTCCACAAAGCAGATTTCCAAAGGGGCACTGTATACCCCTTCAAAGGGATTTTTATCATGCTTTATATTTCTAACTATTTTGCCCATTTTCCCTCCTTTCCTGGTCATACATCTTTTGACAAGTGAGAACGAATTGAACTCTTCTTAGTATCAGAAGGTTAAATGTTAATGATGTGATCGTCTTAGAATCTGTGCATGACAGAATGACCGTTTGAAGTTTTAGAATCATCAGGCACATTGAGCCTGTGTTCCCTGGCCTACATGTATACCAAGATAGCCTTGACATTGTAATTCATGGTTTTGGTTGAATTGAAGCTACTTGATAGACAGCTTTCCATATCCTGTGTCAATATGTTCTGGATAAAACGATATTAAATATGTCAGCCTCTCCTGCCATGTTGATTAGTTGTGATACCAAAAGGACTTGGACATCAAAACTTTCACAGATGTCTTGGAGATTCTTCCTTTATGGTCAGGTAGAGATGTTTAGAAGAAATTGTAAAATGTTCTCTGTTGTGTTGATAGGGGTTGGGATTTTGAAATACCCATGCACTCATTAAATTAGAATTTTAAAAAACCCAAGTGCCTAGTACTTCTGAATTCTTGCATATAGCACTTTAATCCTCTAGGTATTTAATATATACTGCAGTGTTTTACTATAATCATATTATTTTTAGGCTCAAATGCCTGGCGCGGGGGGGGGGGGAGGCTCTGTATTTTTATGTTGAGAAATCCCCTACTCTTAGTTTATTATTTGTATACTATCTATTCAGGTTTATATAAAACTATTTCCTGCATTTGCATTGTATGTTGTATATACTTTAAAATCCTGTTTGTTCTCATCTCCTTCTTACATTTAATGCTATATATCATGATACTTCTTCCAGGATTGACTGGGTACCTGTTATCTCTCCCATCTTAAGCAGCATCTCAAAGTTCTCTGCAGTTATCCCCGTAAGCATTTGCAGGAATTCACATGTCAATTTGAAAAGTCCTACAGGAAAAGTGATATAAGCTAGGTTTCTATATGTATACTTAATCAGCTTGTGGGGGTAACTCTCCTTATAAAATGATTATAACTAGAAGTCATTAATAGATAACCAAACTCACATGGCGATGAAGAGGAACTCACAGAGGAAGAGACTAGTCTTAATTGACTGTGCTTCAAATCTCTCATCTGTGAAGATTTTATAAAAAACACATAGCCATGTAAATATATTGAAGGGCACTTTTCAAGATCCTTGGAAAATACCTTCACAGTTGAGAAGGGAGCTGAAGTTTCACCTACTTGATAAATCCACCAGAAGTACAGTCAAACCTATTCTACGTCATGATAGATGGAGATCCAGTAAAATTCAAACTGTGTGCTGCACAGACCTGGTCTTTTCATCTCAACTCACCTGACAGTACATCCCTTACAGTCGCCTTCTTTCTCCCGGAAGTTCCATAAACCTATAGGTTTGTTGTCAAAGTATGTTTCTCCCATACAGCCGGTGAAGGTGATCACACGTACAGCATCGGCCTTCTGCAGAGAGACGTGGGACGTGTGGGATTTCAGGATTTCAGGAATTGCAGTATTTATGAATTATTAGCAAGAGAAGGCAGAGAGTTCTTATCTGTTCCATAGGACAATCTTAGCATCTTCTTATGGCTATCTTATGTCCTCACAGCAACAAGAAGAAGGTCAAGAAAGGAAAAGCTCAAATATTTCATCAGTGGCTCCTACTTTATATACTACCTAAAATCGACCTCCTTTTACACGTATTATCTTCATCAGTAGAAGTAATTCTTCCTTCATAACCTCCAGTGATTTGTTCAAACACCTCAAAAGTATGCAATTCTTAGATTCTAAAGCCTCTTTCATAAAATTGTATAGTATTTGTATCTAACATCTATCCATCCTCCCATATACTTCAAATGATCTCTGAATTACATAATAAACCTAAAGCAATATAATATAAATTCTATGTGAGTAGCTGTCATACTATATTATTTACAAAAAAAGTAAGAGAACATCTGTACGTTTTTGATATAGGTGCAATTTTGTATTTCAAATACTTTCCATTCTTCATTTGTTGAGTCTGAGGATAGAAAGCCCATGTATGCTTGTGGCAGAAATAAATTATTTCTGACTTCCAACCTTTGTCTAGTTATTGAACTTCTCTAGGTGGCTGTGACATGGGATTATTGTGAGAGAGATTTTCTGATCCTAAATCCAATGCCTACTATAGACAAGTGTATACTGAGATCCTGTTTATTTTGTGTAAATCTGACTCACAACACAGTAAGATGTCTTTCCCTTGAGGTCATGAATGAATTCACATTGGAGTCTCAGTGATAAAGGGGAGAACACAGGAATAAATTAAGCTGTAACAGTGTTCATCTCAGATAGTGGTTCTTAGCTTCCCTAATGCTGTGCCTCTTTAATACAGCATATTAAATCCTTATATTGCAGTTACACTTAACCATAAATTTATTTTTATTGATATTTTATAACTGTAATTTTGCTACGAATTTTGTTATGAAGTGTAATTTTGCTATGCATTGAATTGTAAATGTCTGTGTTGTCCAAAGGTCTTGGGTGACCCCTGTGAAAGGGAAGCATGACCCTGCCAAAGGGGTCATGACCCACAGGATGAGAACTACTGATCTCAAGTTTTCATTCCGAGGCCGTTAGGCCACCAGCTCAAGAGAATGAGGGAAAACAGCAATTTTGTAAGAGAGGATCATATCCATCCATGCTTAGGTTTGTTTGCTGCTATCCCTAGCACATGGTCCAGGATCTAAGGAAACCTCCATATCATTATCCTTTGAATGTCAATTCTGATGCCACTACCATAAAGGCAGGTCATCAGCTCGGTGAACACTACAGTCACAACAGAGGGACAAGACAAAGTCCAGGCAGGAGAACCTGTTTAAACAGCTCCTGTTTCAGCCCAAACTTACTATAAATAAGTGGCATATTCTGCTACCTACATCAGAAACCACACCAAAGCTAGCTGTGATGGTTGTTGTACTGGCTGGTTTTGTGTCAACTTGACACAAGCTAAAGCCATCAGAGGAGGAGGAGGCTCAGGCGAGGAAATGTCTCCATGAGATCCAGCTGTAAAGCATTTTTTTCAATTAGTGATTGATGGGGGAGGGCTCAGCCCATGGTAGGTGTTTTCATCCCTTGGCTAGTGGTTCTGGGTTTTATAAGAGAGCAGGCTGAGTAAGTGAAGGGGGAGCAAGCCAGTAGGCAGCGCCCCACCATGGTTTCTGCATCAGCTCCTGCTTTCAGGATCCAGCTTTGTTTGACCTGTCCTGACTTCCTTAAATGATTGACTACAGTGTGGAGATATAAGCCAAATAAACCCTTTCTTCCCAACTTGCTTTATGGTCATGGTTTTGTTTTGTTTTGTTTTTTTTCAACAATAGGAACACTATCTAAAACTGTTGCTTCCCTCAGTGATAGACTGTGATATACTTATGTAAGCTAAATACCCCCTTCCCCCAAGTTACTTTTGGTTATGATCTTTGACACAGCATCAGGAAGCAAACTAAGTGTGGTCCAAGATTAAACATAATGACAAAACCAAATCAAGACCCCCCAATATCCCCCTCTCTCTGTTTGCTGACTATGAATTCAGTGTGAGGAACTACCTTCCATTCCTCCTTCATGCCTTTCTGTCCCCTCAATGATGGACTAGGAGCCATAATAAACCCTTCCTTTCTTAATTTTCTCTTGTCATGTCACAGCAACCAGAAGAGTAATGGACTTGTAAGTCTACCTGAATTATTTGGAGATAAGAAGAATAGATTGAGATGTTTCAGAAAATAAATGAGATGGTCATGAGAAGGTAAAATATTCGGGTTACAGCTTTAGTTCTAACATAACAATATGCACCTCTTCCCAGTCCTGTGGACATGCAGAGGAGCTGGGGTCAAGCGCCACTGTTGTTATTTGAGACAGGTCTCTGGAATGCTGTCAACAGCTGGTGTCTCTTGACTTGAGACGGACCATCCTGTTGTGGCTTTTCCTTATTTTTCCAATCTTCCTGCATCCTGAGATGCCACGGTTGAGAAATCTTCCTGCTCATTTGCATTTCAAGCAGTAAGTGCATTAAGTGCATGCTGTTAGGTTTTGGTTTATTGTTTGTGTATCAGGAGCCTGGGAACTCTTGGTCCAAGCAGTATCTTAAGGGTTTCTACAGATTTCCTTTGTTTCTGTACTCTCGCTATCCTTAGACAGTTTTAGAATCGCTTTGCACTGGTGACACCTGCATCATGATGATGATGATGATGATGATGATGATGATGATGATACATATTTGAGTTTGGGTCTGGGGATGTGGCTCAGCTAGTTATGCATAAGCATGAGGACCTGAGGTTGGCTCTACAGCACATACACAGAACTCAGGCATGGCAGCATACGATAGCTCAGACACTGGAGTGGACAGCAAACTCCCACATGAGAGTTGGGAAAGAGGTAGAGGGAAGCCATATTGGAAGATACCCAACCATCACATTTGGTTGATATACATATATGAACATGTGCATGCTTACCCCCATGCAAATGTAAACATACAAATATACAAACACAAAAATTTTAAAAATTATTTATGGTATAAAAACCACACTTAGGAATTTCTCATATATTTTAAACATATGCTTTTCTTCCTCGAGGTGGGACTGAAGCAAGGATATTAAAAGCAATAACCTCCTACCCTAAGTTCAAGTCCAAGCCCTTCCACTAACGACTATGTAATATGGTCAAAACATTCAAATTTCCCCTCCTTCAGTTCCTTAATTAGGAAACAAGGGAGATTGCAAAATCTATCCTGCTATGGTCTGAATATCCACATCCTCCACAAATTCTTACGTTGAAAATCTTTCCCTCAAAACCTATGCGTGGTGGAACATACCTGTTATCCCAGTGCTTGGGAAGCAGACAGGTAGATCTCTGGGAGTTCCAGCCAGCCTAGTGAAGTTTCAGGTTATGTGGGAGTTTAGGAGAGTGGAGCCTTCATGAATGGGATTAGTACCCTTGCACAAAAGGCCCAAAGAAATTCACATACCCTTTCTCATATGGGAGCACATAACCAGATAGAGCCTTCCATGTAGAAAGGGCTCTCATTACAAACCAGCCTGTTGGTACCTTGATCCTGGACCACTCAGTTCTAGAACAGTGAAAATTTTGTTTAGTGCTTACAAATTGAGTAGCCAAAATACATTAAGACACTTTGTTTCGTGCCGAATATTGATTGAATTATGTAAATTGCTTAGAATGAAATTTAACACATAATGAGGATTATAAAATATTATAAAAGTTTATCATTGTTTCTTTTAACCTGAGCGCAAGGGATGTGTTCTTACTGCTCTCTTGTACTACAGAACACTGAGCACCAGGGGTTAAATATCTTATTTGAGGCCACATTTTTTTAAGTAATAGGAAGATACAAATCTAACCCGGGTATGAATTCAAAATTCATGACCTTGTATTACTCTGGGTTGCCCTAATTTTCTTTAGGAGAGCAGAGAAAGTTGTCAATATGACTGTATATTACTATGCACTGTATATATTTATATGCAGTTTTATGGAAGAGGATGGTTTTCCTGTGCAGCTGTGGAATCAGCTCCCATATTTCAGAGTCACATTTTTTTTGCACAGAGCAAACAAATCAGCTTCACACTCTGAGAAAGTCAGTTCTCACGACTGTGGGGTCATCCTGGCTTTTCACATTTTCTGACTAATCTCATCTCAGGGTGATTGTGACAAGCCTAGGATTACCCATTATATTCAGATGGGTTCTTGCATCTCACCCATGGGTCGTTTTTCAACACCTAATTCCATCTAATCAGCATAAGCTTCTCTCAAATGCAAGCACTCTGCAATTGAAATGCACAAGGACCTGCCACAAAGCTATTATGAATATTAAGTATAAACAAGAAGAGAAGAGCAACTCAAAAACTTCTTAAAGCAGATCATGATTTGGAAGTGTATGGCCCCTATGATATTTCTTGAAGATTTGTAAATCTTTTAATTAGATGTTTGAACTTCGTAGCACTTCACTCTTATAAATCATAAAGTAATTGCAAAGATGATGCATAGCTAAGAAACACTTTGCTTTTGAAGTGACTGAAAAAAAAAGAATGCCAAGAAAAAAAAAAACATGTCACAGTTAAGAAATAAAGTACTATCGAAGTCTTAGAAATATGGTGCCTCCAGATTGGGTTGTTCACAACTCAAAGATGGAGGTTCTGTTGGGCGTCATGACACATGCCTGTCATTATAACAGTTGAGAGGCTGAGACAGGGTGATTACATGTTCCAAGCAGGCCTAGCTAGACACAGTAAGACCACGTCTCAAAAAAATAACTTAGAGCAAAGAGAAACAAACCACCAAAGAAGAACATTCCTTAAATCGATGGATTCCCAAACACAAGTTAAGAAAACACGGACAGGTGTTTATAGCACGCTCCACACCTTCTCTTCGTTGTCTATAAGAGGAAAAAAGGGATGGAAACAGCTCCTTACCTTTATTTTTCCGGTCAGGCCACCAACAAACAGCATTGCATTTGCATCCACATCTAGGATAGTGTACCCGGGAGGAGACACTGAATGGTAGGTGCTGGGTACCATACTGGCTTTGGGTCCATCTAAAGCTCTCACAGAAATAGATCCATTTCTTCCCGTTCTTCAGGCATACATATGTGTGGAAGTGAGGAAGGGAAGAAAATACAAAAAAAAAAAATGAAATTTGCATCGCATTTGATCAACTTCAGGTCTCACAGACATAAAGTAGAGATAGTCTTCTCAGGTGACTTCAGCGAACTGTGTTTAGGGCACTCTGAAGTCAGTGCTTCTCAAGCCAACACCAAGATCTGACATTTGCTAAGTACTTACCATAACATTCAAATAGGAAAAGAACAACAAAGCTGATTCTGTGTATGAATGTTGATATGAAAGGACAGCCGAAGTTAGCTGATGGAACAATTATAGATCAAAAGGAAAGAATTTTCCTCTTGCTTTACGTAATAATTTACTGTTTTATATGACGTGAAACATAAACAAATTTTATGACTTCATTTATTATTTTGTCAAATTTAAGTTGGCAAGTAGAGTCCAAATGAGCCACGCTTCTGCAACATAAGCTGCACAATTCTGCCTAAAATTCCCTCTAATGGATCTTAATTTGCTGGAGCAGTCTTCCTAGAATTGCAGGCCTCATTATTTGTCTTGTCATCTTAATGTATAGAGCATAGCTGCTCATCTGTAGAGTTCTGTATACAGATTTGTAGAAGTACTCTTTTAAATTCAGTTATAGGAAAAAAAAAACCCTGAAAGCTGTTATCATTTCATTTCATTTTCTTTTTTAAAATGATTGATTTCCATAAGTTGTTAAATATGAAAATCTGGTCTCTTCAGAGACAAGCAGTCATAACAAACCCTCCTAATCATAGCCCTCTCTCTGCTGTTTCATTTCAGTAAACTCTATTTTTGTGGAGGCAGTGCTAAGTGAAATCTGTGAAACAAGAGAATGGATTTATCAACAAGGCCTCTTGAATAGAGTGAATCTCTTCAGATATAACTGTACTATGTGAGCACAAACGTCCAGAAACAGAGTAAAGTACTCAGTCCTTCTGATACCAACAAGGGGGTGATCTGAACTTTATCTTTTTCCCCTCCCCACCTCTCTGACTCTTTCTCCTCTCTCTCATGCACATATCTTAAAAGGAACTAAAGTTATCGCTTTTGATTATGTTAACATGGAAACATTTGTGTGCATGTGTGCACTGATATGCATGTATATGAATAATTCAAGTGTATGGGTGGACAAGTGTGTGAGACTGCATGTGCATGTGTCTGCACATGCATGGGAATGTCCACAGCTGAAGAGGAGAGTCTTCCTCAATCATTTTTTTTTTTATCTTATTCTTTGAGGGACAACCTGGCGGTTGAGATCAGAGTTCACTAATATGACTAGGAAAATTAGACAATTCACTCTAGAGATTCTCCTCACTGCTCTCTGGGTGTTAGAATTACTGGAGAGCCACCACACCTGTCTGGCATTTACATGGGTCTTGGAGGTCTGAACTCTGACCTTATGCTTGCAGCACAAGCACTTTATCTACTGAGCCATCTCCCCAGCCCTCCTTTCAAACGTTTTATTGTAGAAAAGTTAATCCCATTTGAACTGAATTAAACTGTTTGGATCCCTCACGTAGAGCCAACAAAAAATAGTTCCCCTAGCCTTTATCTTTCTCTGATGAGCTTTAACACCAGCCTGACGTCTTCAACAGCTCTTCCTAACTACTGGCTCGTCTGGGTTCAATGGTGAATTATGAACTGGAAAAAGAAGATATGCTAAGGAGAAGTAGCAGGATTAATATGGTCCCATGTATAGCCTACATGTTCTTAGATGTTGAAAACCAAATTAGAGTTTTGGAGAGAACAGGGTTGATTCAGCTCCATACTTTCCATTTAAAATACTATGGGTAGATCTTAAGTGTTAGATATGGGACCCAGTATTTTCAGATAGAATAGGTCTGGGATTATAGGTGCTGTATAGACTAGAAGTGAATGAAGATAATAATGACAATTTTTATGTCCTCATGTCTGTTTAATAACAGGTAACAGCATTTTTTCTCTTGTATCTATAGATGAAGATGTGAAAGAGTCAGCTTTTCTCTGACTCTAACTCTTATCAGAAAACAGATTAAGAAGACAGGGGCTGGAGAAATGGCACAGCCATTACTGTCTAGGTTCATAACCAAAAACATAAGATTAAGAAGTTAGGATTGGAATAGCTTCTCTGGCTTTATACCTTGAATGCATGTCCTTTTCTAACAGGCAAAACAAATGCACTTTTCACACATTTATATACAAAGCATATAATCTCTGCACACATGGACATGCATATGCAGCTACATTGATGAAATGGCAATGGATTTTTTTTTTTCTCATGCCATCCAGTTATCTCACTCATTGCTGAGAAGTTACCTTGATGCTTCAATACGGTACCAATAGGAGTCGTCGATGGTCAAGTCTGGATACTCTACTCGGCCAACTCCAGAGCCAACATCCCAGAGGAAGCTGACTTTGCCTTTGCGCATTTCTATAGCAAGAAAGTCAATCTGGTTTGAAGAAACAAGAAAAATAAAATACCATGCTTCAGGACAAAGCACTCTGAAAGTGGAGCTTTGGAGAGTATTTTTCAATGACATGTAACTTAATTGGACTGACAATTCTTCATAGTTATACCCAAGATACACATCTTATATCGGAGGAATCTGTGGTAATTTTTAACACAAGTGAGACAGGCTTCCTCAAATGAATAGCAAATGCTGACTTTTGTCAGAGCCAGTCTGTTTAACACCTTATTCAGCTTAAGAATCACCCATATACAACAAGTCACATGAATTCTACTGTGCTAGAGTTTGCAGATAGAACTTGTGTAATTTCTGTTTGAGTCATAAATTTAACAAACTGCAAGAGTTTGCCTTGGTTAGAACTCATACACAATTTGTTATTTTCACTTCATTAACATGGAAGGCTATTACTATTGAATTTGAGAACAGAAAAAAAAATTTTTTATTCTTATTTTGATTTTCTTTTTAAACAGCTAGATCTGACCAAAGCATAATGCAAAACAAATATCAGCACACTGACAAAAAGAGATATGCCTGGATACAGGAAAGAATTGTTACCAGTTTATACTTATAACTTAACTAGAACTGCAAACATTCCACAGCTAAGATTATGAGATTTAATCCATGAAAAGCTACTTCAGATATTTTTCTGGAGCTGTTACTATATTCTATATAGTTTTCTAACTGATTAACCTTTGACTGCCACACATACCCAGTAGCTTTTAAAAAGTTGTATATTAGACTTACAAATTTGGCACTTCCAAGATAAAAAAGGAGGTTGTCGGCAACAGCGGTCTTGACATGGACAACGATGTTATTGTAGCTTCCTTTCTTGATTTCTGGCCTGTATGTTCGAACACAGTCACCTCCCGAAGAAACAGATACTTTGATCTTCAAAGAAAACAAGATACAAAACCCTATGAGTCTCTATGACTAAATCTGTTTGTAGGTTTGAAGTATATTCCAAAGTAGCAGACTGTCATCCTCACTCTTCTATTTGAAGTAATTTTTTTTCAGTCACCAAGTAGTAACATTAGATATCCATATGCAGACAGTATTGTGTTGAATGGGGAGTGCACAGAAGACTAGTTTTCTACTAGCATTTTACCCTTGATGTTCTTGTAATTCTTCCCCTGGCTTATTAGCCTGCCATTGTTTATAAACCATGTACCCAACACACCTTCACATCATCCTTTGAAGACAAACTTTCTAAATGGGATTTTACACAAAAACAAATGGAAATGGTCTTCACTGAGGTTATTTGTTAAAAAAAAAGTTTTAATTCAATTTCCAGTGATTTGGGTATCATTTTCAGAGGAATCCAGTTTTTGCTTAGTTTTCAAGAGGGTATTGCCAGCACTTACAATTAGAGGACGCCAGGCAGAGTTTGTTCTAGATCTCCTAACAATACGAATATTAATCATTCCTCTCTGAATATATATTTCAGAATAAATTACACTTCTTATTAGGTTACCAGGAAATGAGATGGAAATAATTTCCAAATGTCTATCACTACTAATACATGTAACAGCTCCCTTTTCTTTTGAAAAGTACTTCAAAAATTACTATAAATTGCTAAGAATGGAATTCTTATGTGAATAGAAGGGCACTGTTCATGCCAAATTTTACTTCTATGAAAGAAGGCTTCGTTCAGTCACAAATAGCACTATTTGATTACTGGATTTAATTTCTTTTGGGTCAGGTGCAAAATCACCATCCGTGATTGCTGCTCTGCTGGCTGATAGTGATGGCAAGGAGAAGAGAAGATGTGAAACTGATTTGCAACTTGTTCAAATGTCTAGTCTTGGATACCCACTAGACTTAACCTGGTTGCAATTTCCCATTTTTTCATGACTTCTTTTACTTTTTGCTACTCATATAGCTTTCACATTTGAGAAGAACCAACTAATACTATTGTTATTCCAATGAAAAACGTGTGCAGACTCTAAGATTGAATAGGTTACCAGACAACTTTCTGTAGCATGGCATATACAGCAGGTATCTGCATGACTTGTCTCACTTTGAGGAGGGTAAGGAACATTGTGGATCTTGTCTATGGAAGAGTAAAACAAGCTGAAGGAGGTTCTAGATGCAAAATATTTTGTTCAGAAATGAAAATCAAGGAGAGCTTTTGGCTCTGAAAGACAGAAAGATTCTGGAAAAAAGAACAAGTCTGCTGATTCAGCTGTAGACCCTACAGAGGCCTGCTCTTGACAACTGTTTCTATATGTGCTCACTAAGCCAATGTCTGTATACAGAGGAATGTTCTGCAAAGAAGCAGGCTGTGTATGGTCGTCTGTACTTATAGATCTAGAGAGTCAACTTAGATTTTTTTGTGTGTCTTTGTCCTTTCTAAAGGTGTGATCTAACTAGCCAATGGATGGTTGAATCCTAGGGGTCACCGTAGATCTCATATGTTTGCTTTGTGTTCTTCCTATAAGTTGACCATGGTTATCTCCCTAGGATAGACTTGCCTTGCTCTATGGAGTGCTGAGAGTAGTCAAAGCAGAATGGATCATAGGAATTCTAAGCCAGGGAAAGTATAGATTTTCCTGGGTGCTGGGACTATGAAGAAGCTGTGTGGGTTAGAGTCAGGCAGCAGAATAGCGCTGTACAAAGAGTTATCTGAGAGTCAGAGATTAAAAGGATAAAGTAACAGAAAGACCCTGTTAGTAGTTAGACAAAAATGCAGCTGTCAGATAATTTTTAATGTTCAAACAAAGGTAAGCTATTCGGTGTACTTTTAGGAGTTTGCAGTATGTGAACAAAAAGCTTCCTGAAAAACAAAAAACAAAAGACAAAAAACAAAAAAACCAAAACCAAAAGCAAAACAAAAAACACGTCACTGAGCAAATTTAGTATCTGAGGCAGGTTATATGTGCCATGGATATCATTAGAGGATTGAAGAGAATATGAAATAAAAGATTTGACTGCAATTTATGAGTACAATTCAATAGTAGATGCAGCCATCCCTGGCAGGACCATTTTCAGAATCACAAAAGGTCTTGATTCACGAAGAAAAGTAACTGTGTGTAGTTTGTTTTATCTTTATTTATAAGTGGTTTATAGGCTTAGCTCTAATGCCACGGTATCACTGGTTGAATCATAAACAAGCCATGTTTCTTTAAAAAGCCCAATTAAATAATCCTGGTATAGGGAAGGAAGGAGTGTAGGAAATGCAGGGTCATAGGATAAGGTTCAGACCTTGTCTCCAAACTGAGGTAGAAGTAATAGATCACGCAATTGTTGCACCAGAAAAGGGGCGTCAAATGGGAGGACAGCATGCAAGTGAACTGATCAAGCTCAGCCTGGGAGCCCAGTCCCTGTATGTGACCATGTAAACACCAGGCATACTTCATTTTATTAAGATTTGCAACTACGATACTCTGTCATACACTTTCCATATCCATAAGGTCTGATTCTCTGAGGAAAAGGACAGTATTAACCCGATATGCCAGGACAATCCTGCAGAGCCGCCTGCTGCTTCGTCCTTACCCATTCATATAAAACCCTTTGGACTTGCTGTGTTTTGTTTTTCTAATATACCCCGAATACCTGGAATATTCAGGCAGTCCAACTGTTTACAACTCGATCATAACTACACATTTATTCTTGCAAGTGCCATATGTTCTGACTTCCAGTGGGTGTAGAGGCAGTGGTAGAGCATTTGACTGCATATGAACAACTTAAAATAGCTAAATCAAAACAGAGCATTTACACAATTCTTGAAGAGAAACCTCTCAGATATATCCCTCTTGCAAGAGGTGTGAAATTTCTGAAACACAAATATCCTGTTGGGATGTTCAGTTCTACTGATCACTACATTGTAATGCAACTTCATGGTGAGGCTTATAAAGTTACTGCAAAGATGTTGATGTTGCTAAGGTGGTTCTGGCACAGCATTATTCACCTGCTAAACACCATAAACACAATTAAATTTTTCTGGGTATCCCAATGTCCTGCATACTGCATTTTTTCAGCTGGCAATTAGGCCATTCATTTAAAGACAGTATAAGTTATACAATTATACAATCGGCAAGCTGAAATAATCACTTTTAAAGAAATGCATTTAGTTCTTTGATTAGGAAATGTCTTAACTGGGCTAGCAAAATAGGTCAGTAGGTAAAGGTGTTTGTTGTCACACCTCACAACCCAATTTTGATTGACAGGACAAGTCTTGGACCACGTCTCCAGAGAGCTGCTGAGACTAGGAAAAGTATGGCAGGACTGGAGTTTGGCAAGGATGTTATAAGGGGCTACTGCCTGAATTGGTAAAGGTAAACCCTAAGTTGCAGTGGAGACCTTAGGTAATTTTTACAAGCCAGACTCATGAGATGTCCAACAAGGGAAACTACTGGAATGGAGAAGAGCTAAAGGGAAAAGCTGTGAGCGCTATATGGTGGGGGCAGAACTGAGGGACGAGGGAGATTATCCATACCGTTTATATCCTAGAACATTCTGTCATGAATGCTGGATGCTGGACATGGAGCTCCAGGGTTTATTTTCCCCTGTTGTGTTTCTGTCCAACTAACCTTTCTTTCTTTCCCCTCAGAATGGAAAGGCTTATTCTGTGTCAATATTTATTAGAAATACGCATTATCATTTCTTATTTTGATTGGGGCTCCCAGTTCAGAAATAGTCCTGTGTTTCAGAAAAAGCCTTACAATAGAGCTGAAACTGCCACAGAATATGGGGACATTTGGGCTGAATGCACTTTGTACTGAGAAGTCAGAGCTTAATAGGCGAAGTGGTCAGACAAGTGATAATATGTGGGCGTCAAGTTCTCAGAGAGCAGAGTTGTACTGACTGACACTGATTTTCAACTTGTAACGATCCATACTCTCTGAAGAGAAAGTGTCCAGCTTGTCATCTAGATTACACTAAATGAAAAAGACCCGTCCTAAGTGTGGACAGTGCCATTCCATGAGCTGGGACTCTGAACCGAACCAAAAGGAGTAGGCAAGTTGAGCACAAGCATTGATCACACTGGTTTTTGACTCCAGACCTAATGTGACCAACTGCTTCCTGCTCCTGTTGCCCCATCTTCTCTGCCATGAAGATCCCTGGGAAGCATGAGCCAAATAAACCTGCCCTTCCTTGAGCTGCTCTTTTGCAGTGAGAAGACAGAAAGCTAATATTAATGCCAATTTTCATCTACTCCATTATCAACCCTCTGAGTACAACACCTGACTAATTCATCTTTGTATACTTCACAGGAAAATGCGTGGAGTATAAGAGATAGAGTTTTTCATCGTGCATGTCTCTGAGTAAGCTTGTAACATTGGGCTTTATTTTACTTTGTACAGAAAGCACACAATGACTACCTGTCAATCATACCACACACTTTCATATTATAATTGAATAGGCATCTTCACTGATATCATTACTGCTTCATTTTGTCTTGTATTATACCATTTTCTCTAATATGTTTTTTTCTCTGAGTTTTTCTTTTTACTAAATATAAGGTCCTTTTCAATGTTCTTCTGGAACTTGCCATGGCCATGTTTAGATGTCTTAGATACACATAAGAAAGAACAAATATGTGGTATCATTCAGGCATATTCTTGGCCACTACTAAAAATAAACATGATGAATTAATGATAACTTCTTTCTGATCATCGTAGCTACTGAGTTTTATTTATGAAATTTTAAGTTAAAAATCAACAATACTGAGACCTATCTTAATAAAATCTATCATTTCTAAAGTTATCATGGTTTAAGTTTGCATAGCTAAAGCTTTACAATGGCACTGAAGTATCCCAGTTCAGGGATGGTGAGTGAGAATCCTTGCTTCCATCCTAACAGAGCTCAATCTCTAGGACGTAAAGGGTGGAAGCAGAGAACAGATGCCAGCACGCTGTCATGGGACCTATACACACACACTGTGGCACAGACAAAAGAAATACATAGCATAAAAGTGTAGACAACCTTAGCCTATAACAGAGTTCTGTTCATCTGAATAGTTTTATAATAAATAAATACATAGCGAAATTCCAAGTGAGATCTTTCCTATTTTTACTCCACAAATATAAAAACAAATCCTGCAAAAAAGTAAGTTGTTTGTGTGGGTGTGTATGTGTGTGTGTTGATAAAAATAAGCAAAAGCTATATAACACTTAATTAAAATAGTGATTCTATTTCTCCTATGCTTGCTTGTGAACTCAGGTTGCAACCTCACTCATTGGACTTTTTATGTCTTTCATGAGTAAGATACCCATATGCCTTCCAGCATGCAAAAATAAGTGTCCTTTTGTTGTTTGATTTAGTATATTAAAGAATCAAAATATACTAGACTACCTAATTCTCAAGCAGTAGGTATGGTTTATCATCTTCATAAGATGGTTTTGAAATCTACACGGGGAAAATGTGCTGCTTCTTCCTACCTACCCAACATAGCCTTACATTTATAAGGTAATAGATTACTCATTGATCAGGTCCCATTGAGGAAGACTCTCCGGGAACTACAGGAACACTTATTAGTATTTCCTAATTCTGAAATTAAGATCTTACAGAGTTAGCTTGTTTCCGAGCTTGGTTGATCAGTTCCTTTATTTCAGAAATGTTTTTCTTTAGGTTGTCCTCAAGCTCCTTGATGGGCTTGAGTTTGTCGATTAGCCGGTCAGCTTCCTGTTCTAGATTTCTCACGGAAGTGCCTGCATCTGCAACTGCACAGAACAAAATTAGCATCCGTGTGACTGGGTGTGCATGCACCAACTCCCACCTCAACCAGCCACCACCACCACAGACATAGGAGACAGACCAGCAGGAAACTTAATTAATTAATTTCATTTTACCAGGGTGACAAAAGCCAGAGCGTGATTGATGGCTAAGACTATGATACCATGAGGCCAACTGTGAATAGTTTTGTTAAGATTAGAGCAGGCCAGGGATGTTAGAGAAAGTCTTTGGCTTTGTGATTAAGATGAAATTTGGCATTAAAGGCAGAAGATATGAGAAGCTTAATTAGAGCTGACTTTTTCATTCCAAAGCTGACCTTTACAGGATAGAGCTTTAGTCACAGAAAAATGAAAATGGGGTGTCTTTAAAATATCACCTAGTCTGTCCACACACAATCCACATTAAAATTAAGGTTCTCATGCATGCAAAATCGTTTTCTTTTCTTTTTCTTTTTGTCTTTCTTTGCAATATGTTTGCGAGGGAAGCTATGGAGACATGGCTTGAAGAACATTATCATGTTGAACAACACAGAATCTGAAGTCCTTTGTTATATTTTAATTAAATCTTTTAAATTTCAGTTCAATTTTTTCTTCATTATTCTGCACTGTATTGGTGTATTGGTTGTGTTCATATTAAACTACTCTTTTTGTTGGTTAAAAAAAGGTTGAAAATTGGTAATTTTAAAAGCTTTAACCTAAAAATGGTTAAAGATTATCTGATCCAAGGACCTCTAGCATGTGGTCACATATCTGTGGAAGACACTGTGGAGGGGTGTATAAGGGGTGGGAAGCCAATTATTCGACTTTTAGGATGCTGGCCATCTTATCCAAACCATGACATTGGTTATCTAACTGTTTGTATTGTTCAGCTTTCTATAATTGTGACTCTAAAAAAATTCTATAAGGTCCAAAGCTACTTGCTCAGTTAGACAATGATTAATCTCCCTGCTTGGCTGATATTGGGATGCTGAGAAATAATCTTTAGGACTGAATTCAATATGTTCACCTGGACATGAACTATTGTTCTGTTTCATTTTGGTTTTATCTGAGCTAGGGCAGAACCCAGGACCCAGTGCTTGACAGAGAAGAGCTTAACTACTAAGCTCAGTCGTGGGTCTTAAACACCAGCATCTTTAAACTATACTGTGAGATAGGTAGCTTGGATTTATGCTCATTAATGTGGATTGTATTTTTGGTGGAATTTAAAAAGAATGTACAACTACTGCTAATATTTGCAGAGTTACTAGATCAAGGCTCTAGCTGTATAGGGAGCATGTCATTGGTACCTCTTGTTTTCTGCACTTGTCCAGTGTTCCCTTTCTTCTACCCCTCGGGCGTTATTATTCTACAAGTTATTCTAGAATTAATGGACCTCTACAGATAGATTCATACAAAGAAAATGAGGAGTTAAACCAAGATTACTAAGGCTATGGTAAATATTAGACCCACTTCTCCTAAGTCTCCTGTAAGCCTTTTCAATTGCTTCAAAATGGAAATAAGTGAAGGTTTGCCCTCTGTCCTTTGCCCCTACTGTCCAAAGCCATTTAAACCCTGTGGAAATCATCTTTCTGTGACTCTGAGACCTGAGTCATCTCTGATCCTGGGTTTGAGGCTTCTTGTACAGTAGTCTTTGAAAGTGTTCTCATTTTTGCTCCCTAATTGTATGACTGAATAGACTTTAAAATAGCTTCTCCAGCTAGAGTTTGATAAATGGAGGTTTCTTCTGGAATATTATCGCCTGCATGTTGTAAGCTTTAGAATGTAGTAGCATAGACTTTTCCTAAGGACTCTCTTCTCTGTTATATTTTCTCCTTTATATAGTTCCTTTAGGAACCACCCAATTGTGCTTTCGTTTTCTTGATTAACCCTCCAAGTATCTGTTTTTCTGAATTCTAACTTGTTAGTTGCTCAGCTTGCTTTCCTGTCAATTTTATTTTCCTTGCACTCTCCAATGTCTCAAAGCTGTGTTCTTCAGTGCGTCTATAGTCATGTAATTCTTCTGTAATATTTTCCACAAAGGCCAGCCTCAATCATGTTCATTAGAGTTTGATGTGTTTGATTTTCTTTTTTTTTTAAATTATCATTCTTCCTACTTGTTTGTAGTACTATGAAGTTCACGTCAAATTATGAAATGTTTAAGAGACACCATTTTTATAGTTAAATGAGTTACTCATTTATTTAGGACTAATTTTATTTCAAGGAGAGTTGCTTAGAACCAATTTAATTAATTAATTTAATTAGGAGAATGATTACTTTGATGGAGGAAGAGAAAACCTTTGGGGTGATGATAACATGATCTATTTTAGCTACTTTAACTCATGTGCGGGGAAGTCGTTCATGCCCCTTGGCTGAATTTGTCCTATCATGGACATGGTAATTTATCTCAATCTGGTGAAAAAGTCAGTTTTACACTTTTATGTGTATAAGATTAAATATTATACTAGGTTTCCATAGCACTATCAAAACATTTTATACTGAATACACCCACATAATAGTCATATTGGCAGAAGATTCTTTTTATATACATTAATTGGTGATCATGTAAAGAGTAGCTATGCAGTGCTTAAAGCAGTCCCAATATATGGTCACATGCAAAACTGACTTTGCAATAAGCAGAAGAAAGCAGAAGTTACTGAAAAGCATACAGATGAAGGTATACATACTGATTTCTGCAGGTAATTTCATAGGGAAGTAAAACAAAAAGAAATTAGAAAATTCATGAGGAAGATATTTTCTACAGGTATTATAAAGTATCATAAAAGTGATACTTTTGAATAGATACTCTTTACAAATACACTTCATTTTAATTCACATAAGTATTTCAGATAAAAGCACACAAAATATGGTCAACTAACATTGCATGAAAAACATTTTAATTAAGAAAAAGAAAAAAAAGCCCTTTAGCAGACTGTTTACACTGAAGGAAATGTTGCTAAGATAAAAAGATAATATTGGATTAATATTTTGCAGTAGATGTTTCTTTTTTGGAGTGTACAGTTATACAATAAACAACAGTAATGACAATGGCATCATCAGCTGAGATTTATCCTGAACCAGAACAAAATGATAGCTTACATATAAGATAGAGAGAAATAAAATGGCAAATGTACTTTTAAATATGTTTTCTCCTGACTTGCAGACATGTTGTGGCATGTCAGAAGGAATAACTCCAGTGGGCTGGCTAAAAATATGGAATTATTTCTGGGTCTAGGTAAAAAATAACATGTCTTTATCCCCTTTCTTCTTTGAAGAATGTTAAGGAGGTAAGAAGTGGGTCTTTCTTTCTTCCTCCAAGATTGGAAATACATAATTTTTGTCTTAACTTTCCTCCTTGCCCAGGAAGCTGTCATGAGCATCTTCCTGAATGACCACCATACGAAGTCTCCTGTTGTCCCAGTCTATAAATGTTCTTATACTTTATAAAAATTCTAGTAGATAGTCTAGTTTCTTAGAAGCAAAAAGTAAAAAGAACTTAGGCATCCCCTTTATGGAAATCATATGCCAAGACAATATCTTATCATGTAACAAAGAAGGAAAGTATTGTAAGAAATACCAATGTTTGTGAACTACATTTATATACAAATATAAATCATTCCACAAAATTATTTCAGATTTCTCAGTAAGTTCTAGCTAAGTCAATGAGAGTGATAGTTACAAAGTAGATAAATGCTTTATTTCCTAGAGATATTAATTGGACTCTAAATAACAAATACTCTAAATAACAAAAACTTCTAACATTAATTCATTTTAAAGAGTTATCTTGCTCTAATACGACTGCTAATAAGTGCGCCCCTTAAACTCTGTGCTCCATGCAGCTCCAATCTTAAGCATTATAATCACCTGCCTATAAACGTATTTTCAATTACACTAATGGATTAAAAAGTTTTGACATCAGCATACCATCAGCTTATAAACTTTGAGAAATCCCATCCTCCCCTTGATTGGATAAAATTAAATGAAGAAGGCTCCCAGGCATTGCTGGGAGATGTCAGTGCTGGCAGAGTGGAATCTGCAATTCTCACACCCATGCAATAGCACACAAACTCAAGGGTTTCAAGCTCTACCGCCCGTGAGTCTAGGCTACCTTCACAGCATGAAGAAATAGATGATATTGTCACAGTGAGAAAGGAGCTCTTACTGTTTTTGGAAGGATCTTTCACCACAGCGTTCGTTTTGGCCACGCTGTCTGCCAGTTTATTGTAGTTTTGCTTCAGGCCATCTAGGTTCTGATGCAGGTCCTTAACCTGGGCCAGGACAGCTTTTGCTGTGTCATTGGCTTCTCTGGCTTTCTCTTTGACAGCCTGCAGTTTAGCAGCCGTGTCTATTGGCACAAGTGGGCATGAGAAAGAAAACAAAGAAAAGATGTTGATCCATGCTTGGCAGGGGGAGGCATTGTGAATGCATGACCTCAGACATGCATTCACAATGGGCAAAGGCAGAACTGTATTTCAATCAGCTATAGGAAATAAAGCAATTGTTTTTTGGATTTTTTTTTTTTTTAGCTAAATTAAGTTTTCTCAGGGAGCTTTATTATAAGTGCCCAATTAGTTTTTAGAACAGCAAAGTGATTATTTTCTAAATTTGCAGTTTAGAGGATATATTGAGATTTCCTGTTGCACATCTTAAAGGGTGGAATACATACATATGGTTCATGTAACTACATCAAAACTAGAGTTAAGATTTAACCTGTATGTCCACGGGAGGAATATGATTATGCTTTCATTTCAAGGTAGACTTTTTGGGAATGTTAGAGCCTGTGATTAGGTATTCTACTTGTTTTCGGCATGGGCACTTTGCCAGGTTCCAAATGATCAAGAGTTCCCATAAAAAGTTACTCAATAGAATAGAATCTAATTTTTTAGTATTTCCTTTGTTGTATGTAAGGCCTTATTTCTGGATCATAACTTATATATATAAAGCATAGTTCTTGTGGTCTGGATATAAAATGACTTTTGTGGGTTCCTGTGTTAAAGGACTTGTTGCCAGAGCTAGGACTTTAGGAAATGTTTGAACCATGAGGTATCTCTTTCATTTATGGATTAATTCACTGATCACATAATAATTTCATTGCATTATTAGGGTGGTAGGAACTGTGAAAGATTGTGGGGCCTGACCATAGGGAGGAAGGAAGAGACTGAGGTATGTTTTTAAAGGATGTAATTCCCAGCCTTCTTCCTCTGGACATCTCTCTGTTTTTTGGCCACTGTGAGGTAAGTGGCTTCTCCTCCACCACATTTTTGCACTACAATGATCTGTCTCACTACAAAGCCCGCTGGGGAGTCAGCGGACCATACAATGAAACCATGAGCTAAATTCAACCTGTTTCTTTAACCTGTTTATATTTGTGGGGTTTTTAAAAATATATTTCAGATATATAAAATCACTAATACAATTGTACAAACATATCCATGCTTGTGTGGATGTATAGGTGATTAAGGACACAGGCTTTAATGGTAACTTGCAAATTTCAAATGTTATATATATCACTTTAAATAATGACCTTTGGTATTCCATAAGAATCACAATTGTATCCACCTTGTAGAATTAGCATAAGAGATTACATATGGTTACTAAAGCATATTGATTAATAAGTAGTTATAATTCACTGTAGTCTGCTGGTAAAGTATAAAAGTAAGATTCCTAAAAGAATTTTCACTGTCAGAAACTAATATTAAACAATAATTATAAATAGCTTTAATAGGTTGGATGGTACTACAGAAATGGGATGACCAGTAATATTTTGGAAATCTGGATTGTTTGAGGAGTTCAATTTAGCCAAGCAGGGCTTGGAATTGCTATAGGCTCTTGTCTGTTGCTGTATAGACTCTAATAATTTGTCTTCATTTTAGTAGAGAACAGTACAGTATGATTTTTTTCTTTCCCACTGCTTCCAGAGTTCTTAGGGCAAAATATGGATGACAACATAATAATATGACGTCTAGATTTTCCTTTCCATAACATATTCATATGCATGTCAGCTAAGGGCAACAAAGAAAAAACATAGTCACATTGTTAAATGAAGTTCTGATTCTCAAAAGAATAATGTATAACTAAGAAAGCCTGCCTCTAATGGAAATGTAATGTTAAGGAAAATGGTAAAAGCTACCAAGACTCTTCCATGTTTCAGATCAGCTGTTGCAGAATGCTGGGACCCCAAGGCTTACCATTTGTAATGGCTGATAACTTGTCCATGGTGTCATTTAGAGCTCCTAGAAGTCCACTGTTTCTAAGGTCAGCAGTTTCTAACCTGGTTTTCAGGTCATTTAGATCATTGTGATTTCCTGTGAACATAAACCAAAAAGAGATGAAACAGTTTATATTATTCTTGGATGTGCAAATTCAATTAACAAAAGGCCAAGAAGAAGGATATAATTTACGTATTATCTTCTATCCATTCACACATCTCTGCATTAAATACATAGATCTATGATGGACTTGGCACTAGAGAATGTTTAGTCATGCCATTTTTCTCTTCTTGTCTGCTCTCCATGACTTAATTTGATGATTTCCTATGGGTTAGAAGCCTCTAAAAGATTTAGTTTGCTCACGCATTTTTGTTACTCTTTTGATCTCGCTCCAATTGATTTTTACATATTCAAATTTTATTATCAAAAGGGAGCATTGTGTTAGGTGTTCAAAATCTCATATATAATCACAGATAATAATATCCTATTTCGGTAAGCAGCACAGTGTTATTTGAACAGAAATAAAAACTAAAGCAAAGGAAAAGCAATACAACCCAAAGAAACCTGCCATTTTTCACAGAGAAAGCAACATTTTTTACAAAATCCCCCAAAAAGACTTCAATAAATTTTTTTGTCTTGCTTTATGCTATCTTGTACTCAAAACCAGTACTTTCAAGTGATGATTTAATATTAAATGTGTCTATATTAGCTTCTTTATCTTATCATAGTATTTGTATTAAAATTTAAACTTTAGGTTGGTTTTTATAGTAATAAGAACTATATGGTTTATATTTTATCAATGTCAAGAACTTTGAAGTCTCTTGGGGTAAAACAAAGATTAATTTAAGGAATATATGGTAGTTTGAGTAAGAATTGCTCCCTGTGACTCCCCCTCTACCGTAGGGTGAGGTATTTGAACATCTGGTCCCAGTAGCTGGTAATGTTTAGTGAAGTTACGAAAGCATTTGAGAAGCAGCCAGACCTTGCTGAAAGACGCTTGTCACTAGAAGACTTTGAGGGCTTTTAACTTTGCCAAATTTCAAGTTCACTCTCTACTTCCTGGGCGTGGATGGGAATGAGATCTCTTGGTTTCCTGCTCCGTCTGCTTGGCTACATCCATGCCTTCCCAGTATTATGGACACCCCTCCCAATTGTAAGCCAAAATAAACTCTCTCTTCCATTAGTGGCTTTAGGTCAGAGAGTCATAGTAAATCCTAGCAACAACAAAAGCCACTAATACAAAATCTGAAGAGTGAAGGAGTTCGTCATGAGTCCTCTTTTCTTTTATCATGTGTAAATCAGCAGTTGAACTTGAAAAAGCAAATTACGTAAAATTAGCTTCGCTGAATAGCATTTGTTATTTCTGACTGAATAAAGTGGGCTACTTCTGAGAAAAAAAGGTGTGTATGTGTAAGTGTATGTGTGTGTGTATGTGTATGTGTGTGTATGTGTGTATATGATGTACCTGTGCAGTGTAAGTATATTATACGCACCTGTGTGTGCATGTACTTATCTCTGTAGAAGCTAGATATTGTGTGTCTTTTTCTCTCAATATCTTAATTCTCGAGACAGGGTCTCTCAGTGAACACAGCTTGCCATTTTGGTTTGATTCACTGTCCAGTACACTTGGCAAATCCTCTTATCTCAACCTCCCCACCAGATGCTAGCGATCCAAACTCAGATTTTTATGCTTATCCTTCATCCACTGAGCCACTACTTCAGCCCCTTGAATACGTTTTTGATAGTTTATTATACCATAACATTAATTTCCTTTGGGATATGAACACTGATTTTTTTTAAAAAAAGATAGCCTAATGGAATACAAAATGGAGAAAAAAAAGGCAAACTCTCCATGTAAAGAGGTACATTGAAAAAGGACAGGTAAGAGAGGGTTCTTTGGTCTTCTGGAAAGCATTGGACAGCATTTAGTAGTAGTGATGGGTATCTGGCTGCCAGCGAGTGTGTGATTCATACCACATGCAATGTCTGACAGCTCTAGCAACCCCCTTCCCTTCCCTCCTTCCCTCCTTCCTCACAGTATGATTTCAGGAGCAGCATCAACAAATGAGGGCCTCAGGCAGTCATGGTCTTCCCACCTCCACTCAAATACCCAACCTTTCCGCACACTTCGTCATCTAAGTATCTCCAGCTCATTTCTCCTTTGTTGTTACAGTTTCAGAAATGAGAGGAGAGTCTCATGAGTGCAGTCTATGTGCAAAAAGGATAGGCTAATATGCCCTGTCTTAGGCACTGAAGATAATGGAAAAAATCCAGAAAGATTGATTACAATAAATTAAAACAAAAAGAACCAGTTATAAAATTAAAATAAAATAGTCAACACTATCATAAAAAACCATAAAGTAGAAGAACCAAATATATATATATGTATATTTTATACATATGTATATCTCTATATGTGTGTGTATACATATATAGGTGTTTACATATACATGTGTGTTATGAAGCCTCTACAGTAGTAAGTTTTCACATGACTCCTTCAAAAGGTCTTTAGTTATTTCTCCATGTATTCCCTCCTCGATCCTACCCTCCCCATTCCACATAACTCTTCCTGTCTTATTAGTCTTGTTTACCCACTCAAACCACTAAATTATATCTTTCTTCAATTTAAAACCACCCTCATGACTTCTTTTTTTTTAATATTTTGTATTAGGTATTTTCCTCAATTACATTTCCAATGCTATCCCAAAAGTCCCCCATACCCTCCCCCCCACTCCCCTACCCACCCATTCCCACTTTTTGGCCCTGGCGTTCCCCTGTACTGGGGCATATAAAGTTTGCCTGTCCAACAGGCCTCTCTTTCCAGTGATGGCCAATCAGGCCATCTTTTGATATATATGCAGCTAGAGACACAAGCTCCGGGGTACTGGTTAGTTCATAATGTTGTTGCACCTATAGGGTTGCAGAACCCTTTAGCTCCTTGGATACGTTCTCTAGCTCCTCCATTGGGGGCCCTGTGATCCATCCAATAGCTGAATGTGAGCATCCACTTCTGTGTTTGCTAGGCCCCGGCATAGTCTCACAAGGGTCAGCTATATCAGGGTCCTTTCAGCAAAATCTTGCTAGTGTATGCAATGGTGTCATCGTTTGGAGGCTGATTATGGGATGGATCCCTGGATATGGCAGTCTCTAGATGGTCCATCCTTTTATCTCAGCTTCAAACTTTGTCTCTGTAACTCCTTCCATGGATGTTTTGTTCCCAATTCTAAGAAGGGGCAAGGTGTCCACACTTTGGTCTTCGTAAAACCACCCTCATGACTTCTTACTAATTTCCTGACTTCTATGATATTTCAAATAAAGCACACATATCTAATCATCAGTCCTAACCTCATGGGAACACCATGAGCTATAGTGACAGCTAGCCTGCCAAGACAGCCCACAGTGCAATAGTGGCACAAAGGTCATGGTAGTAACCAAGTACTATCTGCTTGGATTTAATACCCACTTCACTCTACAATATGAAATCCATACGTGGTTACCATTATTATAGCCAAGAAGCTTTGGTTAGATACATCATAAGCTCTAGGAGAGAAGTTACTATTATTATTCTACTAAATTGAAGTAGTATTAAACAGGGTACTCATGACATAATTGCTATATCCATAGATTAGTGTATCTCTCAACCCTCACTGGAAGTTCCTCAAGTTTCTTTTTGCAATGGATAGTAATTAAGGCAGAGACACATAACTGGTCAAGGTAAATAGACTAAGAACCTGCAGAACACAGGGGCATCTATATCATATCCCTCTCCCCAAAGCTCAAGGTTCACTGAGGAAGGAGTAAAAAAGATGATGAGATAAAGGTGGTGAGGGTATGACCAAAAGGAAACAGAAAGCACAAGCAGAAAGTTGAGCTCACAGTGGTTATGGCAGCATGCACCAGAACTGCACAAGTTGCAGCTAGATAAAGTTCCAGCATGGAAAGGAGATATGCACAAAGTCTCACCCATAGTTGAGGAGTAGATGATAACTTTAGAAGATGGAAAGACAATCTTTGTTAAGGAACCTGGCAGGGCATTCATGCTCCACTGGATGCCCACATACCCAAGAGAAAATGTCCAGGACAAACTGAATTTGATGGGTTTTAAAAATAAGAGGACGTGAAACTCAGTGGGTAAAGAAGTAGGGTATGGATCAGAGTAGAGTTTAGGGAGAGGGCAGATATGATAAAACATGTATAAAATTCTCAAGCAAATAATAAAAATGAGGAGGAAAGTCTGGTAATATCAAGTGCTCACAGAAGTGTTGGAAGTCAAAAGTGACAAACAACTCTGCTTTTCTAAGAGCACTTAAATGTATTAGAATTTTAAATGGACATGAATTTGGTTTGGCAATTTTTTCAGTACTTGGGATTAAATTCGGGATGCACACATGCTAAACAAATGCTTTACCACTGACCTTTGTCCCCAGGCATAGGGCTACTATAAAACATACCCTATTATTACATATGTGGCACAAGCCCGAAACCTCAGCACTTATGAGGTAGAGGTAAAACAATTATAGGTAAGCTGGTATAAGATATACAACAAAAATTTTAAGAGTTTGCTAATATATATTATCCAGGATACACATTAGATCTTCAACATAGAAAAAAAGAGAAACTGTTACATAATTAAGTTAAGCATATTTTTACATCAGTATAGCATGCTCATACAATGGTATGAACGATGCAGCCTTTAGAAGGAATTATATGAAACTATGTGGGTATATAATGATCCTTAAAGCATTTTCATGAATAAGTAAGAAGCAATGTAGTGGTTTGGATGAGAATGGTCCCCATAGGATCATATATTTGAGTGCTTATTCCTCATTTGGTGGAACTGTTTGAGAAAGATGTGCATCACTGGGGGGTGGGCTTTGAGGTCTTAAAAGCCATCCCTAGTGTCTCCCATTCTCTGCTTAGTAGCTGTGTCTCATGTTGTGAGCTCTCTGCTACTGTTCCCGCACTGCGGCCGCTGGCTAAAGTGCTCCCCATACTGGCTAATGTGCTCCCCATTCTGATCAGGGACTCTAACCCTCTGAGACTCTAAGTGCCAAACTATTTCTTCTATACATTGCCTTTGTGTCTTATCACATCAACAGAAAACTAACAAAGGTATATACCATGCATATGATGATATACATGCAATAGTTTGACAGGGCAGAGGTTGGAAACTCGGTAGGAAAGAATGTACTAGAAAATGTTGCTACACTTATGACAGAAAGTAGAAATTAATGGGGAAGTAATTGGTAGCTTCAAAAACCAGGAAACTAAAAGTTCTTATTTTGTATCTGGTTATACTAGTTAAATTTTTCTCTGTGCATACAACTGCTATTCCTTAAGTTTTTAAAAAAGTATATTTAAATGCTAGGAAGAGTTGCATTTTGGTATTACTTGCCAACACTAGGGTTGTTATTTTTACTGATACAGGTACCCAGAGGAAGCAGGCCAGGGGAGAATATGTTCCTCAGAAAAGAGCCATATTTCTTTAACCTAACTGTGCCTGCCCATCTCATTGCTAAGCATAGGGCTGTTGTAGGACCTGCATCAACAGCAAGCAGCTGACGAATCATTATCCTGTTGTCCACTGACCTTCTTCTAGAAGGAACACCAAGAGAAGGAAGACTGAGAATTGTGAGCTAGCAGTGCTTTGGACATGAGCCAGTACTGAACACACTAATGATCTACTCCAATGCACATAAAGGCATTTATAGACAGTCCAATTAAACCTCTGTGATAATCCACATGCAGCCATGCCTGTAGTACATATTATACTACTACAATGACATCAACTTGCTTCACTTTGGCTGACACACACTAAAGATCCAACTGTACAGAAAACAAAACATAAACTATGCCAGCAAAGCATATCTCTAAAATATCACTCCGCCCATTTATATCACTAATATATTACTGTTTTTGACGCTAGCCTCTCAAGTATAGTTTCCAAGTCACTGAATCTTCTGCCAATCACAACTCATCTTTCCTTTAACTACTGCCTTCAGAAGAAGTTCTGAATAGTGCTGGTTCTAAATTAAAGTGATCGAGTGGGTTACCAAAGCCTTCTTTGTGGAATGGAGCTAGTCTGATGGCAGGGAGAGCATCTCTGTAGATTCCCAGGATTAAGGCATTACACTGTCACTGAGAACCTGGAGGTCTTCCTTGGTTAAAGAAATAAAACAATATATTTCTTCTCTTACCTTCCTGACTGAATTTAATTTTTTCAATAAACAACAAAATAATCAAATTCTTTAGCAAGCAAGAGATTCAGGCTTTTTAAAAAAGCCATTAATTTTGAGGACATCACTGGGCTTATACGATTTTCTGCATTCTCAGAGCAAAAAATGGCTTAAAAAATCTGCCCATTTTTCAGTAGAGTCACTGAGGAATATTTTGGCCGATACCCTTCAAATTGTATTTCAATATTATTATAATTTATTAACCCTTTGTTTTCTGTACTAGAAAATAAAAAATGTATATAAAATTCAAAATTAATGCACATATTCTGAGTATTTAGATTTTTGTGTTTTAGCTCTTTGACTCTGGCTTCTCCTTAATTATCCATCCTGACAATGTTTACTCAGAGTTTCTGGAACATCGTGAAGCAAGGGCAACATCCTATGGCATTGTGAATAGGGCAGGTAAGCAACTGTTGGACATGGTGAAGCCCAGATTCTAAGGTGGAAGCAGACGCAAGAACTGCAGAAAGAAGAAAGGTGAGTTCGACAGCTCCGTGAGGCCTAATGGAACCACAGCCACGATGTGACAAAGAATGCATGCAGTCCAGCCTGAATTATAACACAGCTGAGGAAACAGGGTCATCTATGGTAGTCACCGTATCTAAGTCTTCTACCTTTCGGAGAACTCCTGTTTTCCACAACCTGAATGTAAATCTGTGCCTTTCCCTTTCTGCAGAAAAGCAACATCCAGAAACAGTAGCCACATCATTCTCTCTGTCTTCTTTCTGAGAGTTTCATCCACCAAACCTCAAGGTCCCTCCCCTCTCTCTCTGGCTCTGGCTCTCTAGGGCTTGTTCTCTCTCTCTCTCTCTCTCTCTCTCTCTCTCTCTCTCTCTCTCTCTCTCTCTCTCTCTCTCTCTCTCTCTCCCCTCTGTCTGTCTAGCTCTCTCCCTCCCTCCCTGCCTCTCCCTCCCTCCCTTCCTCCCTCCTTCTCCCTCTCCCTCCCCCTCTCCTCCTTCCCCTCCCTCTCTCTCCACTTTTTCATAGAAGATCATGTTTCAGGCATGAGCAGGATAAAGATGGAGCTCATAAACTGAGGAATGCTGAAGCACTCCAGAGCGGAGAGCGAGAATGTGCCTGCCAGCAAAACTGCCCTTGTTGCAGTGATTCATAACCGCACCAGAAAGTCCTAGCCAAAGCAGCTCCCAGGACAGGGTTGGAAACCACATCTAGAGTTATCAGTGCTTTCTCAGGTTTTGCATGTTCCTGGGACAGTGCCATGGGTCCTCTACACCCACGCTAGGGCTGAATATAGTTTCAGGTTCCCAGAATTTCATTTTGCTATTCTCTGAGGTAAGGTGCATAGAGAATACGGGGAAGTATCCGACATAGGAATTATTTAGGAGAGAGCTCAACTTGTTTGGGCCAAGAGTTAGGAAACCACTTCAATGTAAAAACAGATTTGTGTTCATTTGCTTAATTATCTACACATAGTGACTAAAACAAGAGAAGTAATAGGATCGTCAGATCAGGTTGCTTTGTTCCTATTTATTTCAAATCTTCAGTGTTGTTTTGCAAAACAGTGAATTAGGCTTCAAAACTGAATAACATCAAAAGACTTTGAGTAAGTGTAGAAACCTGGTGGCTTCACTTTCTCCTGAAGTCATTTTCTTCAAAGTATTTGTGGCTGTTCCTGCTGGTATGTATTTTTCTTTTTATAACCAAATGTAACTATATAATTATTTATTTTGACTTCTAATGTATAGATAATTTTTGCTTGTTTTCATTGTTTTGTAAGGTCTTCCTTGCTTAAATGTGTATACATATTCCTTCTTTTAGAACATCCAATTCTTTGTTAAATCAATGAAACATTTTACATTATTCTTGATCATTGACTTTATTTGTTTATTATTTGTATTGTTTATTTTGCTGTGTTGAAAGTCTCATGCACACTAAGCAACACCTTGTCACAGGGAAGGGAAGGCTATATAACATGGCTATTAATAATGTAAACTTCAAAATTGAAATGTCAACTGGAGAACCTATCACAAACCCTTAATAGTCTGTTCTCCCTTTAAAGATTTGACACAACCTACAAAGATTTAGCTTATTTTAATTCTATTAATGAATTTTTTCTCCAACATTTCAAAATCTTCTTTCTTTACCTATATAGAAAATAATTTTAAAAGAGAAGGGTATATTAGCCACATTGGTCTTAGCAGAAGAAATTCTATTTTTCCGGAGTTGATACCAACCAGGTTCATTTATATACATAAAATGCACTGAATTATATATTAACTTATAATTTATGCATTAAATATAAAACATATATCACATGAATATATGAGTGTCTACAGTTTTATAGTTTTATAATTCCTCAGATATATGGAACCTTTAAGATGTATATTTGTGCTGTCAATCAATTGTCATGATAAATCAGAGACAAAGCTGAAATCATATTGTCTGCATGGTAGAATATTCCTAGACCATAATTCTTCCCGCACATAATTCAAGCACAGAACAGCAAATGGGTCATATCACAACCTTAGTTTAGTTTGAGGGTTACTAATTTTTTCCCCAAGATGAAAATATGTCTTTTAAATATAAGGCTTTCATTGCAGTTTCTTATGCTATTTTGATCTCCTATAGACTTGGAAGTGCACACACACACACACACACACACACACACACACATCAATATTTGTGCATTTTATATTATTTATAAAGCACTCATTGATGAAGCAGAAAGTATTCAAATTAGGTCTTCTAGGAACGGGTACAGTGAGTGAATGACAGGGTCCTAATAGATGCTACAACTGCTGTGATCTTTCTCCCACTAGAAGATCATAGCAGACCCCTTCTGACAGGGATGTGGGGCACATGTCTCAGGCGAGGGTCTCTAAATGTTTAAGATGTGGAGAGAGGTAGTTCTTTCCACACCTCAATTAAAAATCTAAATGACAAGACTTGAGACCTACATCCTATTTTTTTTTTTTTTGAGAGCCTGTAGACTTTTGTCTTAACCAGCAAGTTACTTGAATTCGAAACCTGATAAATAGGATAGGTCTCTCTGGTTTCATTCAAGTGCCACCATCCTTTGAGTTATAAGGAAGTTGAAGATATTTGTATTTATCTTCACCATGTCTAAACCGACTGGGAAATACCCTTCCACCTCCTAAAGTCCTAGATTCTGGTTCTGAACGCAGAACAAAGCCTAGGTAACTTGCAGGTGGGGTACCTGTTTGTATTGTGGAGAACACTGTCTCTGGCTAAGATAGCACTAATGAATTTCCTGAAACTTTTCTGACAAAAAGAGGCAGATGCTGAACAGGCAAGTCTCCCTCTCAGGGAACATCGTTCCTAGTGCTAATGCCTTGATGTTGCTACTATTTTGCTATTTCTTCTATGTCATATTTAACAGTGCCTTGGCATTCCTATTTATTAACATGGGTATAACATATATAATAAAATAAAGTCTTTTCCTAACATAAAAATAGAACCTTAACCATAAGCATTGCAAATGCACCATCTTTGTTGCCTCAACATTTTTCTGACCCAGTTGTGTGGACCCTGAGCACATGGTGCACCATAGTACAGAACAGAGGTATTGATTGTTGCAATAAATATAAAATTATGGAAACATTGCTTTTTCCAATTCTGTATTTGCATGGTACTGTACATCTAGAAATCCTCAGGTTGATTATTAGTATATCAATTATTCTTAAGCTTATAATAATCATTTTATTTCATGTCAGCAATTCCCAGTTTATAGAAGGGCGACCTAAGTAATTAACTAGTTTCACTTTCCTTAGGCAAAGCTAACAATTAAACAGTTAAATCAGGAAGTGAATAAAATTGAAAGTGACTCCAATAAGATGAAGCACATAGAATTCACCCAGTTTCCACACTGTGAACTACTTTGCTCTTGGCCCTGTGCATACATATTCTGTGAGATCCCCAACAGACAACTTTGTTGACAGAACTTGTTGTTCCTCTGTGAGGTGGTATTCACTTGGTGGCCTTAACTCATCTTCTGACCCTTTCAGTCCTCAGCATTGGCCCTCATCTCAAATCCATCACCAAAATGATTTTTATCTCCTCTGACATTCAACTGTGCGTTGGAGACTACCTTCAAAGCTCAAACATGTGCAAGGGCAAATTTACTTTTAACAGATGTATATTCAAAAATGAAAATGGAAAACAAATCGCTTCTGGCAAGTTCAGACTCCCTCAAGGCAAGGACAGCATAAAAATGGCAGAGAGCAGCAGTAAGTCATTTGTGACCAGAGTACAGGAACAAACTGAGCTGTGCTGACTTGAATGAGCAACAAATTAGAAATATGGAGGGCATTCTTGCCCACCATTTTTATTCTCTCTAACTCCAGGCGCCACAGAGAGAGAAATGACTAAATCTCTATTTTAATAGCTGCTGTCAGGAGTTTTGCTCTGCAGGGCCCATTTCAGCAGTTCCTCATGGTAATATATGGCATTTCCCTGATTAACAGCCATTTTATAACCTGTGTAATTGGCCACAAATCAGGAGAATGTCATAACGTAGCAAGAAAACATTCCCATCTCCATCATGGCCTTGGCTTGGTTTTCTGGGGGAATTATTACTTGAGTAGTTTGTAGGTTTTCATTACTTTAAATAATGTACTACCTGAAGTACAAAAAAAGACATTTAAACTAATGAACACTTCTGTCTCCTAACCCTTTCTACCACCCAGTCTTCACAGATTTTCAAATGAAACAAAGTGGAATTACATCTATTAATATGGAACATTAGGATTTTGGGGGAAACAAAGGCAAGAACAGGGTTGGGCTTTTTTTGGTCAGGTAATCAAGGCAAAATGCCACTCAGAGACTGAGATCTGAATGAACAACCCCAAACTCAGTACTCAAAACACAAAACACAAGCATTTTCATAGATTGTTATTTTTTTTTTTTGAGACAGGGTCTCACATTAAGTGAGTCCAGACTGGCCTCAAACTTGCTATGCAATGAAAGATGATGTTGAACTTCTGATCCTCCTGCCCCTACCTCTCCAGTGCTGAGATGGCAAGTGCACACAGCCACACTCAAGTGTATGAAGCTCTAGGAACTGAACCAGAGGCTCATGCACACTACGCAAACAGTCCACCCACTTAGCTACATCCCTAGTCACCTCCACTTTTAACCTCAGAATTAATACAGAGAAGATTCATGAAGAATAATATGACAAATGTTTGAATAATAGCAGCCTGACTCTGTAAGGGCACAGTACCCTTAACTCTACTAAGTTAAGGCCCCTGAGTAAACTGCAGGCTCCAGCATGGTCCTTCTACATAGGAAAGAGCTACCAAGGATTTGGAGCAACTCTACTTTTCAATAAAAACTGTCCCAAAGCTCCAAATAATCAAGATACAATTCACAGACCACATGAAGCTCAAGAAGAAGGAAGACCAAAGTGTGGGTGCTTAAGTCCCTGTTAGCGGAGAACAAAATACTCACAGGAACAAATATGGAGATAAACTATACAGCAGAGACTGAAGAAAAGGCCATCCAGAGACTGTCCCATCTGGGGATCCATCATATATACAGTTCCCAAACCCAGACACTATCGTGGATGCCAACAAGTACTTGCTGACAGGAGCCTGATATAGCTGTCTCCTGAGAGGCCCTGCCAGATCCTTACATATGCAGAGATGGATGCTCACAGCCAACCATTGGACTGAATGTGGGGGCCCCAGTGAGGAGTTAGAGAAAGGACCGAAGGAGTTGAAGGGGATTGCAACCCCACAGGAAGAACAACAATATCAACCAACCAGTCCTCCAAGAGCTTCCAGGGATTAAGCCATCAACAAAGGAGTACACATGGCTCCAGCTGTCTATGTTGCAGAAGATGACCTTTTCCCACCTCAATGGGAGGAGAGGTCCTTGGTCCTATAAAGGCTTGATAGATGCCCCAGTGTAGGGGAACTGAGGGCAGGGAGGTGGAAGTGAATGGGCGGGTAGAGGAACACCCTCATAGAAGCAGGAGGAGGGAGGATAGGCTGGGGGTCTTGGGGAGGGGGGAAACCAGGAAAGGGGATAAAATTTTAAATGTAAATAAAGAAAATATCTATTCAAAAAATATAGAAAACAGACCATGGCTCTTTATTGTCCTTCTGGCCATAGTGGACATATCAGCTCCACAGAATTATGTAACTAGGAAGTTGTGTAAGACACAGTCCAAACCATTTGGGCATCAAAGCAATAGTTATGTTAGAGGTGGCTCTTGTAATTCCATATCAGTTGCTAAGGGAGTCCAAGCTGTTTGACTTTAAAGCATGCCAAATCTAAACTGTTTCAAACATTGTGTTTCCTAAGTCAAGTAAAACAATCTAAAAGTCTGTTGTCACTCACATGTAATTTATTATTTATTTGAAATCAGTAATTATTTTATAATTTGAACTAGGCAGTATGTTATACATTATGAATTCAATGTCAAAAAAGACCGTATGTCTTTCCTGAAGAGTATAAAGCCCATAACAGATGTAATTTGACAGGACTGTGGAAAAAATTGCACAGACAGGTTGAGTGTGAATCAAATATTCTGTTGTTTGTTAGAGAAGATATCTCAGCAAAGATTGCCTCACAGTCATTTAACTATTGAGTGAATGAGTGAGTGAGTGAGCAAGTGAGCGAGTGAAGCTCTAGGATGGAGCCTAGGATCTTGTGTGCAGTAGGTGAGTCCTCTACCAGAGACTCTTGTCCCAGCACAAGGGCTGGTCTAACCTTGAACTTGCTCTTCTCTTGCCCATTCCACCTCCAGCATCCACAATGCTATTTACCTATAATGGGATGCTCTGTGAGAAGATGTGTAGATGAAGAAAGTTTAGGAGAATGAGCAAATTAAGGAGACAGAATTCAACTATGAACATATGGCACCTTGGAATGACAGCATGTGTGTGGGTCCATGTGTAGCAACAATTGGGAGGAAGATCCAAGCCAGACTAACACTAAGGCATGAGACCAGAGAAACTGGACAAAGTAATAAGAAACAGGTGACACTTGAATTAAATGGCAATAGTTTATATGGACAGCCACCATGTTTAGAAACATCAATAATATATCAGAGTAGAAATTACTTTATGCACTTTTATGTTTTAAATTAGGAAGATAATACAAGACTATTATGTAAATATTTATAGACTTTAGAACCTATTTGTAAAAGTGAAGATTTCAGGAACACTTTTCTGCCACATCTTCCTACCTCACTTTTTAATCTGAAGTTTATTTCTAAAACCATATCAAATGGAGTTTGGCAGTGTAATGATTTATTACACTAAAAATTTCTGTTTTAAATAGATGGAACAATGCTGTAGAAACAAGATTAAAATTATAAAATGTTGTCTGGTGAAATTTGAAAAGATTAAGTGTTATGAGGCTTGTGAGAAAAGTCACTTGTATTCTATATATGTCATGGTTCACAATTTCATTTCTTTTAATGGTGTGGCATAGTACCCTCCCAATATAATGCTATGAACCTTATCATTATAGAAACATCAGCCGTACTAACCTTTCACATCGTTTGCTAGCTTCTTGGCTTCATTGAGGATCCTGAAGCTTTTCTGAAGGGAGCCTTTGGCATCTTCTTTTAATAAGCCCTGAGGACTTGTTGCCTGTAGACAAAAGAAAGGTGACACATACTAAACTTATGGGAAGTGAACCATAGAAGGCAATGCATATACAGAGTTTACTTTAAGAACTACGATGCTCTACAAATTAAAATAAACATTGTAGTTTAAAAATATTTAAAATTATTTTTCATTATGCATATGTTTCACTTTTGGGGGGTTCTGTAGAAGTTTTCATGTACTTGCATAGACTAGGAGAAGGTATTAATTCTTCTGGAGTTGGACTAACACGTATTTATGAGCCAAGTGACATAGACAGAACTAGGTCCTCCCTTAGATCAATATATACTCTTAGTTGCCATGCCATCTCACTAATTGTAAATAATTAGACTGTACATATGTCTAAAATTATATGACTGGTTTTAAAAAGCAAGCAAGCAAGCAAACAAACAAACCGAAAACCTTTTATTTCAAGAAACTGATACTATAGTTTGTGTCAATTAGCTCATTCACATGCTAGGTCTGTTTTGTTATGTTGAATATAACAAATAAAAATGCTTGAATTAGCCAGCATTTCTGTTTCTAGGTGTATGCTGAAATAATATATTTTCATGAAGCAAAAAAAAAAAAAAAAAAAAAGAACTACGATGCTCACAGTCAGCTAATGGATGGATCACAGGGCTCCCAATGGAGGAGCTAGAGAAAGTACCCAAGGAGCTAAAGGGATCTGCAACCCTATAGGTGGAACAACATTATGAACTAACCAGTACCCCGAAGCTCTTGACTCTAGCTGCATATGTATCAAAAGATGGCCTAGTCGGCCATCACTGGAAAGAGAGGCCCATTGGACACGCAAACTTTATATGCCCCAGTACAGGGGAACGCCAGGGCCAAAAAGGGGGAGTGGGGGTGGGTGGGTATGGGGGACTTTTGGTATAGCATTGGAAATGTAAATGAGCTAAATACCTAATTAAAAATGGAAAAGGAAAAAAAAAAAGAACTACGGATTTAGCATTGCAGGTTTTCAATGTATATTTGATGACTGGGAACTGTTTCTTGTGGCTTGAGATGGTTTGGAGCAGAATCCTTTGGACAATCCTGTTTAAGGCAAGTACAGAAAGTGGGGCTGGGGAGCTCCTTGGCATTCTAGAGATGAAAAGAAGAAACTAGGATAATGTGCTACTATAAAATTAATGACACAAAGTAGAATTTTGATCCCATGAATGAAAGCTTCAAGGGTTGTTGGACATCATCTGTCAGTATTAAGGGCTACAGAAGTAAAGCAAATTAATACATAAACCCACTGACTGACTTTCCCTCTCAACATCTTTTGTTGTTACAGGGTGACCAGAAAGCCCTTCCTGCATTCTCAGTGTGGAAATGGAGATAGACACCCATCTCTTCCCAAACATATCCCCAGGTTCCACTGCAATGCATGGACTTCTAAATGAAATTCTTAGAACTACAAAGATCTCTCACAAAGACATTTTACGTCAGGCTTAGACATGAACAGAGAGACGGAAAGATAATAGAACTGAAAAAGCATCACAGAGAAAAATAAAAACTTTTATCTTTATCCCTAAGAGGTGTGTGTGTGTGTGTGTATGTGTGTGTGTGTGTGTGTGTGTGTGTGTGTGTGTGTGTGTGAGAGAGAGAGAGAGAGAGAGAGAGAGAGAGAGAGAGAGAGCTCATATGCTTCCTCAGCCTTGGAAATACAAGCAACTATGCTTAATTATGTTTTTTAATTTGCACCCTAGGGATCGACCTTAGGTCCTTCTATATAGACCAAGGTACACCTAACATTTTGACATAACACAACCTTGATACCATGACAACAAAAGCAAAGAAACTAAAGTTTCTTTGTATTCTTTTCCTTTTCCCTCGACCCATTTCTTCTTTCCGTTTCATCTGACTTCCAATATCATGTTTGCATTTTATACAGTCTTCTATAAATTTAATAATTTAGCATAGCCTTCTTTTATCCAGCTTCTTACATTTGAACACATTCGGATATTAGTCTGAGTTGTGTATCAATACTTGGTTGCAACTGGTACGCAGTTTCACTACACAGATATGCCTAAAACCCTTTATTCATTTATTCATTTATCACCCAATGGCTGTATGTTTTGTTTTCAGCCCTGGGAATGCTAAATAGAGCGTCCTTGACCATTCCTGTGCAATGTTTCTATTAATATGTTTTTATTTCCCTAGAAATAAATTCCCTATAATAGAAAGACTGGATCACATATAGGTATAAGTTTGAGATTTTAAGAAATCACCAGCAGGTGGATAAAATATTTAAACTGTTTTAAACTCTCAACAATAGAGTGTTCTATTTCTGCACATTCTTTCCAATATGACCTCACTGTTTTGAAAACGTTAACATTCTAATGTTGGCATTTTGCTTTCAGTTTTAGTTTTCCTACCGACTCACCATGCTAAGCATCTTTTCGTGTATTTACCTACCATTTTCCTTGGTGGAGATGACAACAAGTGGAGAACCTGTTTAAAGCTTTTGTTGTTTGCTTTGGAGTCAAGGTCCCATGTAGCCTAGGATGTCCTAGAAGTCACTATACAGCTGAGGTTAACTCCATATCTTCCTTTCTTGTTTTCTTCAAGTGCTGGGATCACAAGATATGCTTGAAGTCCTTTGTTTCATTTTTTTATTAAGTTATTTGTTCTTATTAAGTTTTGAAGGATATTAACATGTTCTTGGTATGAGTCATTGATCAGATACATAATTTTGTAATTGATTTTACTATATTGGGATTTACACTTTATTTTATTAAAATTAATTTGTTAAAGGCATCATCTCCAGATTTTGATGAAATCTGTTTATAATTTTCTGTCATGGCAAGTATCAGGCTTACAGTGTTGTATACTAAAAATCTTTACCTAAGATCAAATATATTTCTTTCATATTTTAAGTGTTCCATATTTTTGTACTTTATCCATAGGTGTATAATATTTTATGAGTACTTTTGGAATATGGACTAAGATATTTTTGTATAAAATATCCAATTCCTATTTATGTGTGTATTTATTCACTTGATATGAATTGCATTTATAAGCATCAGGGTCTTTAAACCATATAGTCTTAATATCCCTCTGGACTTTTCCGATTTAAGGAGCTACTTGTTAATATTGACCAATGCCACATTGTCTACACATTGTAAACTTATGGAAAGCATTGAAGTCCAATAGAGCAACTGTGTTATTGTGTTTATTCCCAATGAATTCAACATTGGTGTCATTTTATAAGGAATAAGTGCTAGCCATATTTTACCAGGATTTCTTTCAGTGTTTTTTTCCAATGTGTCTAAAATGGTCTGCATAAGAATATTGGATTTTTTGACCCATAGACATAGTCTATATTTGGATTACTTGACTTTATTTATTTCAGGAGTGTTCAGTTTCTGAGTATTATGAGCTCTTACAAAATTTGTTTCTATCTTGATTAATGATGCTATTGCCCATTTGAAACCTCAACTTCTAATTCTTTTCTAATCGAATCTACAAATGATTAATTTTGTGTATTTCTGTCATGCTCCTTAACTATGATCAATCTGTTTATCAGTTTTAGTAACACTTTTTTAATAGATGACAATGGCAACCACTCTTAGACAGCTTCAGAATGAATAGTGAGTACATTTGCTCAGTGTGGGCTACTTCTGTTTCCACTCACCTCCCTACAAGCCTGGCCACCTTCTAAGGAAGCACACTGAACGAAAGTGATAAGCAAACCTGCCAAGACCATATCCAGAAGTTAGGAATGACAATCACCCCCTGGTTGAGGGATCAGGCCACCCACCCATCTTCAAAATTTTAACCCAGAATTGCTCCTGTCTAAAGGAAATACAGGGACAAACAGTGGAACAGAGATTGAAGGAAAGACTATCCAGAGATTTCCCCACCTGAGGATCAATCCCACATGCAGACACCAAACACAGACATTATTGCTGATGACAAGAAGTGCTTGCTGATAGGAGCCTGATACAGCTGTCTCCTGAGAGGTTCTGCCTGATTCTGAACAATACAGATGCAGATGCTCACAGCCAACCATCAAACTGAGCAGAGGAGTTAGGGGAAGGACTGAAGGAGCTTAAGGGCCCTTATCTGACATCAGTTGGAGGGGAGGCCCTTGCTTCTGTGAAGGTTTGATGCCTCAGTGTAGAGGAATGCTAGGGAGGTGAGGCAGGAGTGAGTAGGTGGGTGGGGGAGCACCGTCATAGAAGCAGGGTAAGGGGGTATGGGATAGGGAGTTTGCAGAGGGGAAACCGGGAAAGGGGTTAACATTTGAAATGTAAATAAAGAAAATATCCAATTTTTAAACAAACAAAATAGTGATAAGTGTAGACATCCTTTCATTTTTTTCTGAATTAAGAAGAAAAATTTGAAGCATTTTGCTCTGAAGTATGATGGTTCCTCATGTAACAGGCCTCATAGCTAATATGCAGAGAAGTTCTCTTAGTCACAGTATGCTTAGGATATTTTTAAGAAATGATCTTAGGTTACATTGCCTACAGCCACAGACATAACTGATACGATTTATTTCTTTAATATTATAAAACATTGATTTTCAAGTATTATATCTACTTCATTCCTTTAATTAGCCTTACTTAGAAATACTATATAATATTTTAATGAATAGTTAGATTTGATGTGTTATAATTTTGTCAATTTTTACATATGATTTCATGAAGAAAATTAGTGTGTACTTTTGTTGTTATTCACTGACTTTGCCAGGTATTTGTTTAAGAGCAATAGTGAGCTGATGAAATGGAGTGTGTATATGTATGTATGTGTGTGTGTGCATGTGCATATATGTATACATGTGTGTGCATGTATGTATGCACATACATATATGTGTGGGTGAGTGTGTAGTTTTCAATTACAAATGATTCTCTCATGAACACAAAATTATATATTTTTTATATATTTTTTAGAAATTTTTAGTTTTTTAACTTTATTTTCATTTCATAAGCAATGGTGTTTTGCCTGCACATATCTGTGTAAAGGTATTAGATCCCCTGGAACTAGAGTTATAGACAGCTGTGAGCTGCCAAGTGGGTGCTGGGAATTGAACTCGGATTCTCTGGAAGAGCAGTCAGTGCTCTTAAGCTCTGAGCCACCTCTCCAGTTCTATCAAGGCTATTTGAATTATTCATTTATGTTGTGGGTAAATTTTAACAGTTTGAGATTTGTTAAAAAAAAAAGGGGGGTGGGGAGGGTATCTATTTCAATAAGATTGCTGTATTGGCACAGCATTACTTAAATGTATTCTGAATTTCTTTTCCTTTCTGCATAAGGTACAGTGACATCACATCTTTTATTGCCAGCTGTGGAGATTATCAATCTGGCTGGCTAGTTATTACCTTCCAATCATCCATTGTATGCTGTACCTTTCTCTGTCACAAGCCTGCATTCCTCCTGGCTGTTTTTCTTACTGCCCCCGATCACATTTTGTTTCTTTCATCACATTTGCTTTTTAAAATATATTATGCCTTTTCATCCAATAATCTTATTTTCTGTAAACTTTAGAAAGCTGGGGATTTCTGTAGAGCTATAGGTTTCTATTACTCTTTGTCTTATAAGGAGATGAGTGATGTATGAAGGCAGAGAGGGAGAGAGTGAAAACAGTGTTGGTAAAGGCAGGGGGCAGGTGATTTTGATGCAAGGACAAGCATCCAAGTACTTCTGTTCTGTAGGCTTGTGGAGTCTCCAGACTTACCATAAAATAAAACTGTTAGATGTGACCTTTCCACAACATTTGAAATCAGATTAGGGGTATTGAGACATGAGCAATTGGAGCCATTAACAGATTTGGAGTAGGCAAGCATATCAGTGTTGTAACGAGAGACATTGGAGTAAGGAGTTATAGGAAGAAAGGGGCCCTCAGCTGGCCCTTGCAATTGGCCTGTGGAATCAAAAGGTTTGAATGTACAAAATGTAAATGAATTTAACTCAAGAAAAATGAAGACTGAAGTGTGGACACTATGCCCCTCCTTAGAAGTGGGAACAAAACACCCTTGGAAGGAGTTACAGAGACAAAGTTTGGAGCTGAGATGAAAGGATGGACCATGTAGAGACTGCCTTATCCAGGGATCCACCCCATAATCAGCATCCAAACGCTGACACCATTGCATACACTAGCAAGATTTTATCGAAAGGACCCAGATGTAGCTGTCTCTTGTGAGACTATGCCGGGGCCTAGCAAACACAGAAGTGGATGCCCACAGTCAGCTAATGGATGGATTACAGGGCTCCCAATGGAGGAGCTAGTGAAAGTACCCAAGGAGCTAAAGGGATCTGCAACCCTATAGGTGGATCAACATTATGAACTAACCAGTACCCCGGAGCTCTTGACTCTAGCTGCATATGTATCAAAAGATGGCCTAGTCGGCCATCACTGGAAAGAGAGGCCCATTGGACACACAAACTTTATATGCCCCAGAACAGGGGAACGCCAGGGCCAAAAAGGGGGAGTGGGCGGGTAGGGGAGTGGGGGTGGGTGGGTATGGGGGACTTTTGGTATAGCATTGGAAATGTAAATGAGCTAAATACCTAATAAAAAATGGAAAGAAAAAAAAATAAGTCAGGGCTAGAGAGATGGTTCAGCAGTTAAGAGTGCTGACTGTTCTTCCAGAGGTCCTGAGTTCAATTCCCAGCAACCATATCACCATATGGTGCTCACAACCATGGGATTGTAATGGGTTCTGATGCCCTATTCAGGTGTGTCTGGAGACAGCTAGAGTGTACTGTCATACATAAAATAACTAAATCAATATTGTCGCCTTAATGTTTTCAGACAATCTTCAAAATATTAAACAGCTGATGGCATGCAACTGTCAGTTATAAGCAATCTGGCAATACCCAGGTTTGGAAGGCAGGGTCTCTGATGATAAGGGAATAGTGAGCACTAACATCTTATGGATAAACAGAACTGTTTCCACTCATTGCAATTTGGAGAGACCCTTCCAACATTTCTCAGTAAGTTACTGAAGCACGGCAGCAGAATCAAGACAGGTGATAAAGCAACATTCTCTAAGCTAATTACACCTCATTCATATTCATAAGCATCACATCTGAGTTTCTGAGCTGTGTCTACAACATATGTGAAATACAAATGAGAGTCTCAGAGCCACAGGATATTAAGTTTTTTGTTTTTAAAGATTGTATTTTTATAAATATCTCTTCTGTTCTGAGCATATGCTTTTATATGTGTTGTATGTGTATGTATAAGTAGATATATAATTATACAAATTTACTGGTATTTAAAATATAATTTATTTTATGTAAGTTTCTGTATGAATTATTCATTCATAGTTAATATGATATGAAAGAGGTTAAGATAAAATAGTAAATATATATATGTTTATATATATTTACACACACACACACGCACACACACAATTATACACTTCACAAAGATTTAACCAAGGGATTAATATTTAACTGCATTTTCATATTAATTTTATTCTTTGTTAAAACCCAAAGTAGCTCACATTAAAACAAAATGTTAATAATACAAAATGAATTTATTAATTTGTCTGACAAATGTATTTGATTTTGAGCACAATGGTCAGTCCTCGATTTCCAAATGGGAAGACAGCAGTTTTTACTGAGGAAGATCAAAGACCACTATCAAACAAAAATGATCACCCTACCAAAGGCAATCTACAGACTCAACCCAATCCCCATCAGAATCCCAACACAATTATTCAAGGATATAGAGAAAGCAATTCTCAAATTCATCTGGAAAGGCAAAAAACCAGAATAGCGAAAATAATTCTTAACAATAAAAGAACATCTGGGGGAATCACCATCCCTGATCTCAAGCTTTACTACAGAGCAATAGAGATAAAAACTGCATGGTATTGGTACAGAGATAGAAATACTGATCAATGGAATAGAATTGAAGACCCAGAAACAAAACCACACAGTTACAGACACTTGAATTTTGACAAAGACGCCAAAAATATACAAAGGAAAAAAGAAAGCATCTTCAATAAATGGTGCTGGTCTAACAGGCTGTCTGTATGTAGACAAATGAAAATAGACCAATATTTGTCACCTTGCACAAAGTTCAGTCCGAGTGGATCAAGGACCTCAACATAATACCAGATACACGGAATCTAATAGAAGTGGGAAAGATCCTTGAACTCATTGGCACAGGGGAAAATTTTCTAAACAGAACTCCAATGGCTCATATCAAGAATTGATAAGTCCCCAAGAATTTCATAAATTCTTTGTTCTTAATAGCTGAGAAGTACTCAATTGTGTAAATGTACCACATTTTCTGTATCCATTCCTCTGTTGAGGGACATCTGGGTTCTTTCCAGCTTCTGGGTATTATAAATAAGGCTGCTATGAACATAGTGAATGTATTTGGAGGATATCATCCTTAGTGAGGTAACCCAATCACATTAGAAGTCACTTGATATGCACTCACTGATAAGTGGATATTAGCCCAGAAACCTAGAATACCCAAGATATAATTTCCAAAACACAAGAAAATCAAGAAGGAAGACCAATGCATGGATACGTCATTCCTCCCTAGAATAGGGAATAAAATACCCATGGAAGGAGTTGCAGAGACAAAGTTTGGAGCTAACATGAAAGGATGGACCATCCAGAGACTGCCCCACCCAGGGGTCCATCCCATAATCAGCCACCAAACCCAGACACTATTGCATATGACAGAAAGATTTTGCTGAAAGGACCGTGATATAGCTGTCTCCTGTGAGGCTATACCAGTGCCTGGCAAATACAGAAGTGGATGCTCACAGTCATCTATAGGATGAAACACAGGGCCCCCAATGAAGGAGCTAGAGAAAGTACCCAAGGAGCTAAAGGGGTCTGCAACCCTATAAGTGGAACAATAATATGAACTAACCAGTACTTCCAGAGGTCATGCCTCTAGCTGCATATATAGCAGAAGATGGCCTAGTCAGCCATAATTGGAAAGAGAGGCCCCTTGGTCTAGCAAACTTTATATGCCCCAATACAGGGGAATGCCAGGGTCAAGAAGTGGGAGCGGGTGGGTAGGGGAGCAGGGCGGAGTGGGGGAAGGTATAGGGGACTTTTGGGATAACATTTGAAATGTAAATGAAGAAAATATCTAAGATAGAAAAGATAACAGAGGAGGAATAAATTAGAAAAAAAAAGAATTGATAAATGGGACCTCATGAAATTGGAAAGTTTCTGTAAGGCAAAGAACATAGTCAATAAGACAAATCAGCAACCTACAGATTGGGAAAAAAATCTTTATTAACCACACATCTGATAGAGGGCTAATATCCAAAATATATAAAGAACTCAAGAACCTAACCCCCATAAAACCAAACAACCCAACCAAAAAATGCAGTATACCAGCAAGATTTTGCTGAAAGGACCCTGATATAGGTGTCTCTTGTGAAGCTATGCCGTTGCCTGGCAAACACAGAAGTGGATGCTCACAGTCAGCTATTGGATGGAAAACAGGACCCCCTATGGAGGAGCTAGAGAAAGTACCCAAGGAGCTAAAGGGGTCTCCAACCCTATAGGTGGAACAACAATATGAACTAACCAGTACTCCCAGAGTTCAAGTTTCTAGCTGCATATGTAGCAGAAGATAGTCTAGTTGGACATCATTGGGAAGAGAGGCCTTTTGGTCTTGCAAACTTTATATGCCCCAGTACAGGGGAACACCAGGGCCAAGAAGTGGGAGTTGGTGGGTAGGAGAGTGGGGCGGGGGGAGGGTATGGGGGACTTTTGGGATAGCATTTGAAATGTAAATAAAGAAAATACCTAATTAAAACGTGGGGAAAAAAAAAGAAAAAAAATGTGGTATAGAACTAAACCGAGAATTCACAACAGAGGAATTTTGAATGGCTGAGAAGTACCTAAAGAAATGTTCAAAGTCCTTAGTGATCAGAGAAATGCAAACCAAAACAACCCTGAGATTCCACTTTATACCAGTCAGAATGGGTAAGATCAAAACCTCAGGTGACAGCACATGTTGGAGAGGATATGGAGAAAGAGGAACACTCCTCCATTGCTGGTGGGATTGCAAACTGGTACAAACACTCTAGAAATCAATCTAGAGGTTCCTCAGAAAATTGGAAATAGATCTACCTGAGGATCCAGCAATACCACTCTTGGGAACATACCCAAAAGATTCCCAACCATGCCACAGGGGCATGAGTTCCACTATGTTCATAGCGGCCTTATTTGTGATATCCAGAAGCTGGAAACAACTTAGATGTCTACGATAGAAGAATAGATACAGAAAATGTGTTTCGTTTACACAATGTAATACTGCTCAGCTATTAAGAATGAGGATATCCTGAGTTTTGCAGGCAAATGGATAGAACTAGAAAATATCATCCTGAGTGAGGTAACTCAGATCCAAAAGGACATGCATGGTATATATTCACTAAGTGCATAATAGCAAAAAAAAAAAAAAAAAAAAAAAAAAGTACAGAATATCTAAGATACAGTCCACCAAACTCAAAAAGGTCAACAAGCTGAAGGTCCTAAGTGAGGACTCCTCAGTCCCACTTTGTAGGGAGAAGAAAGAATTCTCAAGTGGGGAGCAAGGGAGGGAACGGGAAGGGAAAGTGGGTAGAGGTGGGGCAGGATAGGGTGACCTGATCTGGTATTGGGTGAAGGAAAAGGACTAAAAGCCCTGAGGGCCAGCAAAAAGAACTGAAATAGGGAACCTTGGGAGGTAAGAGGTTGGAGGATTCCCTCCAGAATGCACCAGAGACCTGGAAGGTGAGAGACTCTCAGGACTCAAAGCAAGGGACATTAGATGAAGTGTCAGACAGTAGGGAGAGGGAATTTATAGCACCCACCTCCAGCAGGAAGATAGGATATCAAATGAGAGAAGGGGTTACCATCCCACAGTCAAAAATCTGACCCATAATTGTTTCTATCTGAAAGAATTACAGGAATGGAAATGGAGAGGAACCTGAGGAAACAAAGGTCCAGTGATACGGCCAAAATGGGATCCAGCTCAAGGGGAGGTCCTGACACTATTACTGAGGCTATGGAACGCTCACAAAAAGGGACCTATCATGACAGCACTCCGGAAGACCCAACAAGCAGCTGAAAGAGTCAGATGCAGATATTTGCACCCAACCAATGGACAGAAGCTGCTGACCCTTGTGGTTGAATTAGGGAAAGGCAGAAAGAAGCTGAGGAGAAGGACGACCCTGTAGGAGGACCAGCAGTCTCAACTAACCTGGACCCCAGAGATCTGTCAAACACTGGACCATTAAACAGGCAGCATACACCAGCTGATATCAGGCCCCCAACAGAAACAGCAGAGACCTGCCGGGTCTGGTTTTAGTCAGAGAAGATGCACCTAACCCTCAAGAGACTGGAGATCGCAGGGAGTTTAGAGGTCAGGTGGGGTGGGGGGTAAGGGAGGCAGGGACATCCTCTTGGAGACTGGGGGTGGGGAGGAGGTATGGGCTATGCAAGAGTCAGAGGGTGGACGGGAAGATAGAATCTGGTGTGTAAATAAATAAATAAAAATTTAAAATGTTACATGTAAAATCAACTCGTATATGAAGATCTCTATTTGGCAGTATGCTTTAAATTTTTCCAAATAAAAATTTAAAATATGTAAAAATAAATCACTGTCAAGGAACAAATAGTCTTTCCAGTAGGGATCAGAAGTATGACACCAGGAGTTGGGTTACCAGAGAAGGAGTAAGAGGGACAGAGTGTGAAGAGAAGCCTGAAGGTCAGCTAGGGTTCATCAACTAGATAAACTATGCCTTTGTGATTTATTTTTTAAAATCTTAAAAGCTGTTCATCTTTCTTTCTCTATTAGACTTTATAATGTCCCTCAAATAAATGTATCACAGATCAATTTCCTGAGTTTGTTGAGTTGACTATTTGAATACATGTGGAATATTCATTTGTATTTTTTTTGAAGTAGTAACTGACAGTGCCATTCTGTTTACGAAATAACTCGTTTCAGAAGACAAATGACACACTTCCAGAAGGGGGAATGCACCAAGATAATATGCCAGCTTACGTGATTTTAAATTTAAAATCTTTTCAACAAAGGAAACTATTTAAAATGTAAAAGTCATATGTAATGTTGGTAATTCAGTACATTATGTTTACATAAAATTTAAAGAGGAAATTATACATGTTGTGGTGTTAGACAGCTGTGGAGATTAAGAATGAAATACTGATTATAACGAATTATCAGAGAAATGAGGGAATCTACTGCTATAGATACTTTAAAAGACACAAATTTGGGGAGTGATGTTAAAAAATGTGTTTTTGAAGTCAGTTGCTATATGAAGTTACAAATCAGTTACATTAAAAAGACACAGTTGTGGAAAAATTATTAGCATAAGAAGAAATATGGGACAGATAGACCATAATATTATAAACAAACATTTGTAGTTAGATGGATGCTGCACAATTTTATTCTCTTCCCTCTTCCTGGCCCATATTTCACATTTTAAATAATAGACATAAATTGTTTTTATATGAATGTCATAAAGATCATATGCATTTGAAAATAAGGAAATCACTATAAATTTAAATATAGTTTTTAAAAAACTAACCTTGTGTTTTTTTAAACTTTAGCATCATTAGCATATGTGTGCATTTGACTCATGTGTGGCTGCAGGTGCAAACATGTCTTCGCACACAAGTGGATGTTAGAGGACACATTGATTCAGTAGTCTCCTTCCACTGTAGGGCCCAGGAAGTGAATTCAGGTTCTCAAACAGCCATAGCAAGCACTTTTGCCTTCTGAACCATATCACTGGCCCCAATTATAGATTTCTAAATTACTAGTAACTAAAAAGGAAGTAGATCAAGTAGATCAAGTTGATCACTAGCTGATCAGGGCACCATTCATACATTCTAGAATGATACAGGGACTGGGTGAGCCCTTGTGGAAGACTGAAAGCATGCAGAGTCAGCAGAAAGTCCCAAGGCTTGCTTCTGGGAATCTAAATTCATGGTTGACTTTTTAGCTTGCTGAGAACACAAAGACAACCAGAGGGCCCTTAAAATATGAAAGAATCTGATAAACATTTTGTCAAATGTCCAAAAATATAAAAACATAAAAATACATAAGAATTGTTTTTCTTTGATCCCACTGTGATAGCCATGATCGATTTAGGGCCTCTGAGTGGCACAGGCTTACTGTCACAGGGCAGGCACACTGGACCTTGGCAGCATTTGATGCTATCACTTTTTAAATACACCCAGTGTCGGGTCATGAAAAATCACTAGCTTTTCTGCTTCCAATAGATAATTATTTAGTCATTGACTTAAGTGTGTGTATTGTGTATGAAGAAAATGAGCGAGATACTGGTGGTATAATGAAGATGGTTTTCACATGCAGACTCAGTATAACTGTGCATCTTAGATCCTCTCTAACATTTTTTTGTAGTTGCTGATATGGGAAATGTTGAGTTCTCCGTTATGATGCGAACTCAGCAATGAAGAGGAACAAGGTGATGGTCACCAGTTTCAATGTCACACTGAACTGTAACATCAAGTGTAGGTTCCCATGATTTTCTCACCAACATTACATGGTCATACATATTAGTTCCTAAATTTATAAATACCCAATTACTATTTGAGTGACTGTTATGTTACTATTTAGGGAATAAAAATGGAAAACAAAAACAAGAAGAAGCGCCTAATGAATAGTATACACATCATGGCCGAAGTCATACAGTATTTGGACTTACAATATTATTTCTGTAGAAAATACTCTAGAGTCACCTTCCTGATGTTTTTGAGTTGTGTAATTTTACCTAGTTATAAAAAGAAAATTTAAATATTGAACATAATGTGCCCATATTTCTAAACAAATACTCGTTAGCCAGGCTTTAATGTTTAATCACATAACTGCATGACTCACATTGATTCAATGTCTTATAGTGAATCAAAAGATTCCTGTCACCCTGGATCTCAGAGATGTATAAAGTAGAAGATAAATTATTAGGGATAGGAGTAACATGAAAGAAAATAATACATGAGAGAATAACACCAGGAGGAACAGAATAAAATAAAGGAAATGAGATTCTATAGGGAATATTCAGGAAACCATTATTTTTTTATTAGCAAGACAAGTAATAAAAAAAGTTTATTCCTGATTTGATGACAGAGAATAATTTCATTCACTTTATATATCCTATATGTTTTATAGTACTATTGATTCATTAATTTTAGTAGATTCTCAACAAAAATAAATTTAATATTACTGAAACAATGAAAATATAAACATGTTTAATATGTCAAATAAACAAGTACTTTATAAATGCATCTATTATGCATATCATAACTTCCTTGATACTGGGAATGAATGATCATCTATAATTACAGAGTAAACATTAAGTCTACTAAAAATTAAGATCTAAAGTTGAAAGGCACTAAATCTACCCAAGGAAACCACTATGTTTTGTGTCCAATGGAATGCTACACACCCATTAAAAACTAAGGAATGACAGAATGAGTGAACATATTGGTCACTGCCTTAGAGATATCAGCCAATTGCAAAAAGACAAAATCCACATGATCTCACCACTGTGTGGCATCTAGTGTTGGCCGCACAGAGGTAGATTGGTTATTATTAGAGCTGTGGTTAAAGCCAAGTGAGAAGATGTAGGTTAAAGGGTACAATGACATCACACAGCAGGGATGAGACCTCCACTGTCTACAGGGAACCGTAGTTGAAGGTAGTCTGCTTTACCCTCTTGAGATACAGTGCAAAGAATCTACATTAGCTGCTTTTACCACAAGGCAGTAACACTGAGGTAAAGCTTTTATTTTTACCTAGATTTTGTCATTCAACAATGCATACGAACTTCCAAACATCATGCTTCATATGATAAAATGTAGGTGAATTAAAACATTTTTCAAGATCAGGGAACTTCTAGATAATAACCTATCTGTAATAATAATCTATCTGAAAAGGCAATAAAATGAAAACAAAATGAACAAATGAAGAAATCAAAATCCCAAACCAATTCTACTTACTAAGACATAAAGAAATAAAACAGGAGGAAAATGAAATAAATCCTTAGGAATAAATTTAGCCAAGTTGTAATGGCTATTTCTGGTTGTCAACTTGATTCTATCTGAAATGAACTACAATCCAGAATTGGAGGGTTCACCTATGATCCAGATGTTGAGGCTGGAAGACACAAGTTTTTGCCTGGATCTTGGCATGGAGATCATGAGGCATAATGACCATGAAAATCTTAAACCCAGGTAAAGTAGTACATGCCTTTAATCCTAGGAGACTAAGGTAAGGAGATCTCTGAGCTCTCTGAGTCCCAGATCCAGGCATGGTGGTACACACCTTTAATCTGGGCCACACCTTCTACTGTAGGCCTACATAAGGACTCTTCTTTGACTGCACTTACATGCCAGCACATCTGTTAGAACCCACTTCTGCAGAAGACCAGCTGAAACAACTAGGCTTGTGGGACTGAGCAACAACTAGATTTTTGGACTTCCCATCTGCAGATGCTCATTGTTGGGTTAGTTGAACTACAGACTGTAAGTCATCACAATAAATTCCCTCAATATAGAGAGACATTCTATAAGTTCTGTAACTCTAGAGAACCCTGACTAATACAAAAGTGAAAGATCTATATACTAAAAGCCACAAAATATTGATAAAACAAAATTAAAAATATATAAGTTAGCAGGAGATATCCTGCTGTCTTAGGCTGGGAGAATGAAAAACCATATTGCCAAGGCTGATATACAGTTTGAATATCATTCTATATTTCCAATGACATTTTTCACAGGTATAGAAAATAATACCAGAGTTTTTCATGGATATGATTGATCCCCTTAAATAACTTTAAAAAATCCTGAACAAAAATAAACTTGTAGTCATCACATTCCTTGACTTCAAAATATATTCAAAGCAATAGTAGTCAAAGTAGCAAGATCCCAGAGTGAAAATTTAAACATACATCAATAGAGTATTGTAGTCTCAGAAATGAGTCCATACAAATATCTGCAAGAATAAACTTGTGATAACTAGATATCCATATGCAAACAATGAGAGTAGGCCCTACCTTACCCCATGCAGAAAAGTCAATGCAGAGTAGATTCACAAAGGCTCTTATATGGTGTGCCTGGCAGGGACTCAGACCTGGGAAGGCTGTTCTATATAGCAGTATTAAGATTAAGTCCGACCAGTAGGAGATGAGGACCTCATGCATGATATGCATGTTTGAAATTGTTAACAAATTAACAGTAAAATGTAAGAAGAAATAGAATTGACCAGTTATCAAAATGCTGCTTCAGAAAGAGCTGGCATTTTATTGTGGGATTCAGCAAGTTCTCACAAGAGGCTGATTGATGTAAGAGAATAAACCTCCTCCGTCCTCACTTTCTTTGTCTTTATCACATGATCTCATTCTCTTACGCTTGCTCTCCCTGAGATGCCATTGTTCACTGCGCTTTAGAACACTGTACTAATGTTACCATCTAAAGCTCGAATTTCGGCCTCCAAAGTTGTGAACCAAATACAACTCATTTCTTTATATATTCCTTAGCCTTGGCTATTTCATTTCACTAACAGAGAATGAACTAATTGGAGATTATAAATTTAAACAGAGATGGATGAGTTATAAAACAACTACAGGAAACAAAGGGAGAATGCCACACACATGGTCACGTGTTTCTCTTTTTAAGATATGTCAGAAAAAACACAATTGTCAAAAAAAAAAAAAAAAGACAGACAATGGAGAGTAAATGAAGCTACAAATCTTCTGTATAGAAAAGGAAGAAATTAACAGAATTCCTTATTGAATGGGAAGAAATATTTATAAGCCATACACTAACTCCTGAATAAAGGAGCTCAGAAATCCAAATAATGAGAAAACAACAAATAAAAACAAACAAAGAAGTGAGGTGTGACTCAGAAGAGGAGGAAGGATAATGGATTTTATATAAAGCATTCACAATTTCATTAACCACCATAGAAATGCAAAACAAGGCCACAAACTATTACTTCACATTTACTAGAATTGTATGAAAAATGCTTGTTATGTTAACAAGTTTGAGTGTGTCAATTAAAAATAATGAAAGTTACAAGCTAAGTTATATGTTCTAAGGACTGCATGTGCTATAAGAATTTGACCAGCAAAGGACAACCCAAACTGAACCATGTTCTGGGAAAGAAAATCCTAGTGACAGATTACTGCCTGGATAACAAAAGACAGAAATCTAATTCGCAAAATCGCACCCAATGATGTCTTCTTCTAATGTAAGTTTCAAGCATACCATTTGAACCTAATTAATAAACATCCTACAAAACATTTATGTTTACACAGATATTTAAATGGGACCTTAACCTACAGAGAGAGAGAGAGAGAGAGAGAGAGAGAGAGAGGGAGGGAGAGAGAGAGAGAGAGAGAGAGAGAGAGAGAGAGAGAGAGAGAGAGAGAGAGAGAGAGAGATTTCTTTTTCTTCTCTGTTCAACTTCCCTGTATCTGAGCCAATATAATGTTTTATTAATTCTTAATGTCTGTATCATAATTACTATAGATTTCTAGTTCTCTCTTCTTTGTCTGGACATGGAAAGGGTATCTAGTGTTTAGTAGGCATAGGAGGGACAACTGGTGTTTAATAGTCATTAACTATATACAAGGTACCACTTATATTAACATCGGAGAATACTGGGTAGAAGAAAGAAAAGACTCAGGGTAATTTTTGGTTATTCAAGTTTCTGTTCACTAAGGGAGCTTGATGACGGCTTTAATTTTAAATCTGGAGACACTGTGTTCTGGGAAAAGATAAGTAGAAATTAAACATTGTCTTTATCAGGCATAAAATGCAGAGAGAGAAGCCACCAAGTAGGTGCTTTACAACAAGGAGAAGAGAGAATCTTAGACCTCTCTAGATCTACCTGGGAACTGTAGACGCTGGGGTAGCACTGGAAGCTTCCATCCTAGGCCAAGAGAAAAGTCACGTGTACCCTGGCATATTAAGTTAAGCAGGGTGTTTTTCCTGCCTCAGACCATAACTAATAAACTGTTGGAGGCCCCCAAAATATTTTTCCAATGGCAAAAGTAAAATATAGAGTAAGAAGCATATATATGTTACTTAAGTAAACTTTGAATAAACACCAAAGGACTGGTCATTCTTTACAAGATAGTACTGAGACTGGAGGGCAGGTCACTGGGGAATTAGAAGTAGGATCTGTGGAGAAGACCAAAGAGGCCACCATCTCAGTAGAGAAAATTTTCACCTACATGATGGACACCCTTCTCTACCTTTACTAATATGGCTCTGTGGGTATTTTTTCCCTTCATTTTCTACAGTTATTTCTTATACTTCACATACAGAGGAAAATGAAGCAGGGTATTAATCCACAGAATCTGGAACACAAAGGTACCTAGGAATAAGCAGGGAGGTCAAGGATCAGAGTCTGCCATGATTACAGAAAGATACCTCTCTGCTGTCTATCATCCCTTCCTGCAGAGTGCCCTCCTCCCCTCTGGAGGAAGAACAGAGGGTGTCCTTTAAGGAAAGCAAACAGGATGGTGAGAAAATATTCCTTCCTACTTAGAACAATTGTGGGTAGAGATCTATACCATCCCACATCACCCTACACATGTAGGATCCACTGCCATGTTCCTCGAGGTGAACAAGCTGTTAGGATGACTGCATCACTGAACAATCATACAGCCAAGGATACAGATAGTGTATGCTCCAACCTTGGGTAATAAAAACCTGGGGAACCGTGTACAGTAAGTGAAGCATAACTCACTCATCACAGTAGGAATTAAACCTATGACACCCATGCAAGCATGAATGAAACCTACATCTGCAGGATAAATGAAGAAACATTTTTAAAAGATCTAGAAGTCATTGTTCTCCAGGATGTGATCTCAGAGCGAGAAGTCTGAATTCTGGGGATTGTAATGTGAAATCACCAGTCCTCCATTTAAAATACACAGATATACAAACATGCATGTATCATGAGCCTACAGGAAGTAGAGAAACTGCTTCCAGACCCATTTTAGTCTTACTTCCAAATCCAACAAAAGAAAAGAACAAAATAAAACAAAAACAAACAAACAAAAAATCCAAAACTAATCTTATAAGCATGTTTTAATTTTTCCTCCTCATTTTCATTTTAATTAAAACATTTAACTAGATGATATTTCAAGCATACAGAAGAGAAGAGAAATGTAGGCATCTGCACTTTTGGTCTTCATATCAGAAACAGGATCTTCCAGAGTCCTAAGTCCTCACTGGTTCAAACCATTTGATAATGTTTTATATAAACTTCCTCATGTCTATCAAAAGGATTGTCCTATATGCAAAAAAGGGATTGGAGGAGACAGGGGGCAGGGAGGCAGAGAGGCAGGGAGGCAGGGAGGCTAGGAGGCAGGGAGGCAGGGAGGCAGGGAGGCAGGGAGGCAGGGAGGCAGGGAGGCAGGGAGGCAGGGAGGCAGGGAGGCAGGGAGGCAGGGAGGCAGGGAGGCAGGGAGGCAGGGAGGCAGGCAGGCAGGCAGGCAGGCAGGCAGGCAGGCAGGCAGGCAAGCAGGAACTCTTAGAAAAGTTGGAAAAGTGGCTGAAATGTCAAGAATACACTCTGCTCTTGCAGAGGCCTGGTGTTTGGTTCCCAGCACCCATAGCTAGGCAGCTGGCAAGCTCCTTGCAACTGCAGCTCCAGAACACCCCCTTCTGGCTTCTGTAGGCACCTGCACATATACAGCACTCTTCACAGGGATGCATGCACGTGTACAACAGGAAATTGAAAATAAACCTTAAAAACAACAACAACAAACATTATTGTTAGCCCTTGAGTTTTGCATTCAAGACTTTTTTTTTCAGTTTTATAAAATAAGCTGGGATCCCTTGCCTTCTTTTCCTGTGCTTTGGGAAGTTTTGTTTGTGGGGTCCTTGAATTAATGTTAGACTTTAACATTTGGCTGGAGATAAATTGTGAACTACTGAATTACTTCACTTGATGGAATTCGTTGGAAGTTGATGATTTTGCTTTAGAGATAATTTTGCTCTAGACTTACTTTCCACTTCATTTGAGGATTTAAAGAATATAGCTGCCATGGGATGCTAGTGTATTCATATTCTATTGTGAATGTACACGATCTCTAGTAGCTATGGGCTTTTTATTCCTAATCCTGCTCCTATGTATGCCAAACATGCTCTGCCTTCTCTGTTGATGTGCTGCCCATGTGTCTGAGAATCAGCTTTCTATTTTGTTAATTCTAATGTTTTTTGTCTATGCCATTAATTTCAGCTTTTGTTTTTATTTCTTCTTTTGCTTTTTAAGTGCCTTGAATGAAAGGAACCTTAGATTTAATTAGTTTTCATTTCTATCTTTTCACATCTTTCAGTAATTACCAGTTTATTTTCACTCCATAATTAAGTTACTCTTTCTGGGCTAAGTATTTGGTGGTTTCAAATTATTCTATACCCTTTGACTCTTGAAATATTTGGAAGTGTGTTTTAAATTTTGAACTTATATTCACTTGTCTCTTATACGCGTAAATGTTCATGTGGATGTCCTGGGTGTGCCTTGTGCCTATGGAGGCCAGAAGAAGCCCTAAGATCATCTGGGCCTGGAGTTCTAGGCAGTTGTGATCTGCCATGTGGGTACAGGGGCAGCCAGGGGTCTGAACCATCTCTGGTTGAACTTGTCCGTGGACAGATATGTGACATTTTTGTCTGTTCCTATTTTTATAGTCCATGATGATATTCTACAGCCTGGATGTCTTCAGGTCATCATGTTCTTCTGGTACATTCTTTGTGCTCTGCTTCATGGTCCTTTTGTTGTTGTGGTTAGGTTCTGTGAGGATTTTAATTAATAAGGCAGCAATTCATTCTCTGATTGTTACAAGGTTCCAAGCGGGCATTTATTCATCCTATCTAAGGTACTTCTTTAAAAAAAAAAAAAAAAAACTTGGATATTTTATTTGTTTACATTTCAAATGTTTTCCCCTTTCCCAGTTCCCCTCTGCAAACCCCCTATCCCTTACCGTGCTTCTATCAGGGTGCACCCCACCCACCTACCTACTCCTGCCTCACTGCCCTAGCATTCCTCTAGTCTGGGGCATCAAGCCTTCACTGAACCAAGGGCCTACTCTCTCATTGATGCCAGATAATGGCATCACATCCTTCAGTCCTTCCCCTAACTCCTCCATTGGGGTCCATGTGCTCAGTCTGATGGTTGGCTGTGAGCATCCACATCTGTATTGGTCAGGATCAGGCAGAGCCTTTGAGGAGACAGCTGTATCAAGCTCTTATCAGCAAGCATTTCTTGGCATCAGCAATAGTGTCTGGGTTTTGGTGTCTGCATGTGGGATGGATCCCCAGGTGGGGCAATCTCTGGATGGCCTTTCCTTCAGTCTCTGTTCCACTCTTTATCCCAGTATTTCCTTTAGACAGGAGCAATTCTGGGTTAAAATTTTGGAGGTGGGTGGTTGGCCCCATTCCTCAACTGGGGGGCCATGTCTAACCTCTGGATATGGTCTCAACAGGTTCTCCCTTCCTTATGTGGTATATTTCAGCTAAGGTCATCACCGTGGGGTTCTGGGTGGTTCTTGCTTTCTTGGCATCAGGGACTTTCTGGTTGCTAACCCAGTTCCCCATGCCCCATTGTTATACACCTCTGTTCAATTTTCTGACCCTCTGTACATCGCTTCCATCTGCTCCCATACTCGATTCTTCCCCTCTTTTCCCCATGTAGGCTTCTTGGACATCTCTTTCTTTAGGTTAGGGAAGTTTTCTTCTATCATTTTGTTGAAGATATTTACCTTTAAGTTGGGAATCTTCAATCTCTTCTATGCCTATTATCCTTGGGTTTGGTCTTCTCATTGTGTCCTGGATTTCCTGGATGTTTTGGGCTAGGAGATTTTTGCATTTTCTTTGACTGTTATGTCAATGTTTTCTATGGTATTTTCTGCACCTGAGATTCTCTCTTCTAGCTCTTGTATTCTGTTGGAGATGATTGTATCTATGCGTCCTGATGTCTTTTCTAGGTTTTCTAACTCCAGGGTTGTCTCTCTGTGTGATTTCTTTATTGTTTCTATTTCCATTTTTAGATTGTGGATGGTCTTGTTCAACTCCTTTACCTGTTTGGTTGTGTTTTCCTGCAATTCTTCAAGGAATTTTTGTGTTTCCTCTTTAAGGGCTTCTACCTGTTTACCAGTGTTCTCCTGTTTTTCTTAGAGTCCTTTATCATCTTCATAATATAGGATTTTAAGTCAGAGTCTTGCTTTTCCAGTGTGTTGGTATATCCAGGGCTTGCTGTGGTGGGAGAACTGAGTTTTGATGATGCCAAGTAACCTTGGTTTCTGTTGCTTATGTTCTTGTACTTGCCTCTCCATCCAGTTATCTGTGGTGTTAGCTGGTCTTGCTGTCTCTGACTGTAGCTTGTCTGTCCTGTAAGCCCATGTGTCAGCACTCCTGGGAGATCAGCTCTGTTCTGGCAGAATTTGGGTATGGAGAGCTGTGGCACAGGGTCAGCTCTGGAAGCAGATGGACTCCAAAAGGATCCTGTCATTGGCTGTTTCTTGGTTCCTGTATGCTGATGACTTTGGGCTGGTCCCTCTTGGGCTAAGAATTTGAGCAGAAGTGGTCTTACCTGTGCTCAAAAGATGTGTCAGCACTCCTGGGAGACTAGCTCTCTCCCAGTGGGATTTGGGTATGGAGAGCTTTGTAAGGTCAGCTCCAGGGCACAGGCAGAAACCAGAAGGCTCTATGCCAACTGTGATTGTTGCTATTAACAGTCTGTTCCTACATTTTTTTAAATCAGTTTCCCAGATTTATCTGATCTTTCATTTCCAATGTTTCCATATCCTTACAGGTCAGTGGTATTTTGTGTAAGCTCTTACATTTTTAATCCAATATGAAAATCATTCTAACCTGGCTGAACATTTTATTCACTTTACATTTAATTATAAGGACAACTTGTGTTATAGCCTGTTTGTTCTTGACAGTTTTTTTTTTTTTTTGTGCGTTCTTTATTCCCAGGCTTCCTTATGGCTAGATTGGAGCGCTACCCAATTCTGGTCAGTGCTTTCTCTACTCCACATGTGCTCAGGTCATGCATCCTATGGTGAGAACTGGAATGTTACTCTCCCTCTCTGACAGGACAGCTCTTCATTCTGTGAAGTGTGGTGTTAGCTGTAACAAAGACAAAGACTGACCCTGGCACACTGGATGTAAGACACAGAACTAACATGAATCCAGGCTTTAAAATTTCTAGAGTTATTGATGACAACTAGTGAAAGCTGTTCTGACTTATGTACTCGAACTAACTAAATTCTATCATATTTTCATCACATATAGACATATGTTCACATGAATGTGATGGTTTCCATTCCTGTCTGTCTTGCCTTTTGTGGCATAGATTGAAGATTTTCCTTCTGATCACATTGTGATGGCTATTCTGGTTGTCAATATGGCTAGGCTATGGTCCCAGGTTCTTATTCAAAACTATACTTTCTTTCTGCTTCACAAACTGTGATTTATAGAATGTGAGGGCCACTAGAAATGGGAGAGTATTAAAATGTTTCTGAATGTGCACTGAGTGTGTAAATGCGAATCCCAGGTGTGCCTGGCACCACTTGCACTCTGCACATCATTGCTACAGCCTTGACACATGAAATCTGCACTTTGCACTGTAGATTCTGATAAAAGACACAACACCAGTTGAATATCACCACTCAGATGTAAGACTGTTGTATGTTACAAATTGCAATGATTTGATTATGCATGTGTTTTCTGCTCTTATAGAAACAAAATGGTTTAATTAGAGAAAGGAAATATTTTCCTACTGTCTTCAGCATGATTGTAGCACATTATTATGCTTTTATTATGTTAGAGTGCTTGGCTTTAAAATATGCTGCTTGAATTGTTAACTTGACTTCCATAAAACATCATTATATAAAATTTTGTTTAGGACTAGGGCAGATTTTTCAATAAATCTTACAGGTTGCTAAACATATTTTTTGTCATATTGAGAGCATGCTTATGTGAAATAATGTTCATAGATAGCATTGCCAATTACAAAATCAAAATACTATCTCTGAAAAAATGCTGGAAATCCCTTTCAGTCTGGGCCAGTGCCCTAAGGAGACTTTGGGAGTGAACTCCACAGCCAGTCCCAAAACACCCAGAGGAGGCTCCACTCCCAGGTACTCTAACACGCCCAGGATAATAGGATCAGAGGCACCCTGAGAAGACCTTGGGCACTAACTCCACAGCCAGTCCCACAGCATCCAGTAGAAGCTCCACTCCCAGGCACTCTATCACGTCCAGTACCACAGGATCCCAAGATTCTAGGATCCCAGGAGCTTGGTCAAACCAGGATCTCAGTGTCTTAGAGGCAGCTTGACTCCCAGCAGCTCTGACACACCCAGGATCTCAGGATCACATGATCCCAGAATCACAGAGTCAGCTGAACTCTGAGAAGTTCTGATACAACCAGGATCATAGGAAGGACATGTTCCAGTTAGATATATCGAGGGCAGGTAGCACTGGAGATAATCAGATGACGGGAGGCAAGGGAAAGAACACAAGCAACAGAAAATAAGGTAGTAACCCATCATCAAAACCCAATTCTCCTACCATAACAAGTCCTGATACACCATCACATTGGAAAAGTAAGATTCAAATCTAAAATCACTTCTCATAATGATTATAGAGGACTTTAAGAAGGACATAAATAACTCCCTTAAAGAAATATAGGAGAGCATAGGTAAATAACTAGAAGCCCTTAAAGAGGAAATACAAAATCCCTTTAAAAATTATAGGAAAACACAATCAAACCAGTGAAGGAATTGAACAAAACCATCTAAGATCTAAAAATTGAAATAGAAACAATAAAGAAATCACACAGGGAGACAACCCTGGAGTTAGAAAACATAGGAAAGACATCAGGAGTCATATATACAAGCATCATCAACAGAATACAAGAGCTAGAAGAGAGAATCTCAGGTGCAGAAGATACCATAGAAAACATTGACACAACAGTCAAAGAAAATGCAAAATGCAAAAAGCTCCTAGCCCCAAATATCAGGGAAATCCAGGACATAATGAGAAGACAAAACTGAAGGATAACAGGTATAGAAAAGGTCGAAGATTCCCAACTTAAAGGGCCAGAAAACATCTTCAACAAAATTATAGAAGAAAACTTCCCTAACCTAAAGAAAGAGATGCCCATGAACATACAAGAAGCCTACAGAACTACAAATAGACTGGACCAGAAAAGAAATTCCTCCTGTCATATAATAAAACACCAAATGAGAGCCCAGGCTACTATACCCAGCAAAACTCTCAATTACTATAGATGGAGAAACCAAGACATTCCATGACAAAACCAAAGTTACACAATATCTCTCCATGACTTCAGTCCTACAAAGGATGGGAGATGGGAAACACCAACACAAGGAGGGAAACTACACTCTAGAAAAAGTAAGAAAGTAATCTTTCAACAACCCCAAAAGAAGAAAGCCACACAAACATAGTTCCACCTCTAACAACAAAAATAATGGGAAGTAACAATCACTTTTCCTTAATATCTCTTAACATCAGTGGACTCAACCCTCCTCCCCTAAAGACATAGACTAACATACTGGATATTTTAATAGGACCCAGAATTTTGCTGCATATAGGAAACACACCTCAGTGACAAAGACTGACACTACCTCAGAGTAAAAGGTTGGAAAACAAATTTCCAAGCATATAGTCCCAAGAAAGAAACTGGAGTAGCCATTCAAATATATTTTAAAAAATTCAACTTTCAACTAAAGTTATAAAAAAAAAAGTAGGAAGAACATTTCATGCTCATCAAAGGAAAATTCTTCCAAGATGAACACTCAATTCTGAACATCTATGCTCCAAATGCAAGGACAACCACATTCATAAAAGAAACTTTATTAAAGCACAAAGCACACATTGCATCCCACACAATAATAGTGGGAGATTTCAACACCCCACTATCATCAATGGACAGATCATGGAAACAGAAACTAAACAGAGACACACTGGAACTAACAGAAGTTATGAGCCAAATGGACTTAACAGATATTTATAGAACATTTCATCCTAAAGCACTACAATATACCTTCTTCTCAGAACCTTCTCTAAAACTGACCATATAATCATTTACAAACAATCTTCAACAGAGATAAGAAGATTGAAATTATCCCATGCATCCTATCAGATCACCATGGACTGAGGCTGGTCTTAAATAACAACAAAAACAGAAAGCCCACATACACATGGAAGCCAAACAATGCCCCACTCAATGATAATTTGGTCAAGGAAGAAATTAAACACTTTTAGAATTTAATGGAAATTAAGGTACAACATACTCAAACTTATTGGACACAAATGAAAGCAGTGCTGGGAGGAAAACTCAGAGCTCTGAGTGCCTCCAAAAAGAAACTGAAGAGAGCATACACTAGCAGTTTAACAGCATACCTGAATGCTCTAGAACAAAAAGAAGCAAATACACCTAAGAGGAGTAGATGGTAGGAAATAAAAAAAACTCATGGCTGTTCTAGAAACCAACTAGAAACAAACGAAGTAAAAAAAAAAAAAACCAGGAGCTGGTTCTTTGACAAAATCAACAAGATAGATAAACCCTTATCCAGACTAACCAGAGGACACATAGATGGTATCCAAATTAACAAAATTAGAAATAAAAATGGAGCTATAACAACAGAAAGTGAGTAAATTAAAAAAAAAAAACCATCAGATTCTAGTACAAAAGCCTGTAGTCGCCGGGCAGTGGTGGCACACGCCTTTAATCACATGCCTTTAATCCCAGCACTTGGGAGGCAGAGGCAGGCGGATTTCTGAGTTCGAGGCCAGCCTGGTCTACAAAGTGAGTTTCAGGACAGTCAGAGCTACACAGCGAAACCCTGTCTCAAAAAACCACCAACCAACCAACCAACCAAAAAAAGCCTATAGTAAAAAAAAAAAAAAAAAAAAAAAAAAAAGCTGGAAAATCTGGATGAAGTGGAAAATTTACTAGACAGATACCAGGTACCAAATTCAATCAGCCTCAGATAAACTATCTAAACAGTCCTATAACCCCTAAAGAAATGGAAATAGTCATTAAAAGTCTCCCAACCAAAAAAGTACAGGACCAGATGAGTTTAGTGCAGAATTCTATTAGACTGTCAATGAAGACTTAATACCAATAGTCTTCAAATTATTCTACAATATAGAAACAGAAGAAACACTACCCAATTCATTGGATGAAGCCACAATTTTGTGAATACCAAAACCACACAAAGACCCAACAAAGAAAGAGAATTTCAGACCAATTTCCCATTTGAATATCGATTCAAAAGTACTCAATAAAATTCTCACAAACCGAATCCAAGAATACATCAGAACGATTATCCCAGGGATGCAGGGATAGTTCCATATAGGGAAATCCATCAATGTAATCCACTACATAAACAAACTCAAAGGAAAAAAAAACTCATGATCATTTCATTAGATGCTGAGAAAGTGTTTGAAAAAATTTAATATTCCTTCACGTTAAAGTCTTGAAAAGATGAGGAATTTAAGGTCTATAGTTAAATACAGCAAAAGCAACATATAGCAAACAAGTAGCCACCATCAAACTAAATGGAGAAAAACTTGAAACAATTCCTCTTAAATCAGGGACTAGACAAGGCTGCCCACCCTCTCCCTATCTATTCAATATAGCACTTGAAGTTCTAGCTAGAGCAATTAGACAAAAAGGAGGTAAAAGGGTTATATATTCAAAAGGAATAAGTCGAAATATCACTATTTGCAGATTATATGGTAGTATAATTAAGTGACCACCAAAATTACAACAGAGAACTCCTAAATCTGAAACAAACTTCAGCAAAATAGCTGAATAATAAACTTAACTCAAACAAATCAGTGGCCTTCCTCTATTCAAAGGATAAACAGACTGAGAAAGAAATTAAGGAAACAACACCCTTCACAATAGTCACAAATAATATAAAATACCTTGGTGTGACCCTCATCAAACAAGTGAAAGATCTGTACTACAAGACTTCAAGTCTTTAAAGAAAGAAATCAAAGAAGACCTGAGAGGATGGAAAGATCTCCCATGCTTATTGATTGGCAGGATTAATATAATAAAAATGACCATCTTGCCAAAAGCAATTTACAGATTCAATGCAATCCCCATTAAAATTCCAACTCAATTCCTCATAGAGTTAGAAAGAGCAATTCTCAAATTAATTTGGAATAACAAAAAACCCAGGATAGCAAAAACTATTCTCAACAATAAAAGAACTGGGGGAAATCAGCATCCCTGACTTCAAGCTATACTATAGAGCAATAGTGACAAAAACTGCATGGTGTTGGTACAGTGACAGGCAGGTAGATGAATGGAATAGAAATGAAGACCCAGAAATGAACTCAAACACCTATGGTCACTTGATCTTTGACAAAGGGCTAAAACCATCCAGTGGGAAAAAAGACAGCATTTTCAACAAGTGGTGTTTGTACAACTGGCAGTCAACATGTATAAGAATGCAAATCCATTCTTATCTCCTTGTACAAATGTTAAGTCTACATGGATTAACGACCTCCACATAAAACCAGACACATTGAAACTATTAGAAGAGGAAGTGGGGAACAGCCTAGAGCATGTGGGCACAGGGGAAAAGTTCCTGAACAGAACACCAATGACTTATGCCCTAAGATCAAGAATTGACAAATGAGACCTCATAAAATTGCAAATCTTTTGTAAGGCAAAGGGCACTGTTAATAGGACAAAATGGCAACCAACAGATTGGGAAAAGATCTTTACCTGTCCTCCATCTGACAGAGAGCTAGTGTTTAATATGTACAAAAAACTCAAGAAGTTAGACTCCAAAGAACCAAATAACCCTATTAAAAATGGGGAGCATAGCTAAACAGAAAATTCTCAACTGAGGATACTCAAATGGATGAGAAGCACCTAAAGAAATGTCCAACATCCTTAGACATCAGGGAAATGCAAATAAAAATGACCCTGAGATTCCACTTCACACAATTCAAAATGGCTAAAATAAAAAACTCAGGTGACAGCAGATGCTGGTCAGGATGTGGAGAAAGAGGAACACTCCTCCATTGCTGGTGGGATTGCAAGCTGGTATAATTCCTCTGGAAATCAGTCTGGTGGTTCCTCAGAAAACTGGACATAGTACTACCTGAAGTTTCAGCTATACCGCTCCTGGTCATATACCCAGAAGTTGCTCCAACATGTACTATGGATATGCGTTCCACTATGTTCATGGCAGCCTTATTTATAATGGTCAGAAGCTGGAAACAACCAGATGTCCCTCAACAGAGGAATGGATACAGAAAATGTGGTACATTTACACAATGGAGTACTACTCAGCTATTAAAAACAACGGCTTCATGAAATTTGCAGGCAAATGGATGGATCTAGAAAATATCATCCTGAGTGAGGTAAACCAGTCACAAAACAATACTCATGATATGCACTCACTGACAAGTGGATATTAGCCCAAAAGTTTGACATACCCAAGATAACATTTACAGACCATATGACTCTCAAGAAGAAGGAAGACCAAAGTGTGGACACTTCAGTGCTTCTTAGAAGGGGGAACAAATTACTTAGAAAGAGGAAATATGGAAACCAAGTAAGGAGCAGATACAGAAGGAAAGGCCAGCCAGAGACTGCCCCACCTGCGGATCCATCCTATATACAGTTGTCAAACCCAGATATTATTGCAAATTCTGGGAAGTGCTTGCAACATGAGCCTGAAATGGCTGTTTCCTGAGAGGCTCTGCCAGATATTAACAAATACGGAGGTAGATGCTTGCAGTCAACCATTGTACTGAATGTGGAGTCCCCAATGGAAGAGTTGGAGAAGGGCCTGAAGGAGCTCAGGGGGTTTGTAGCCCAATGGGGGAGAGCAACCGTGTCAACTGGCCAGAATCCTGGAGCTCCCTGCTTCTGGACCACCAACCAAGGGACCCATGGCTCTGGTCGCATATGTGGCAGAGGATGGCCTTGTTGGACATCAGTGGGATGAGTGACCCTTGGGCCTGAGGTTGTTCGATGCCCCAGTGTAGGGGAATGCCAGGGCAGGAGGACAGGAGTGGGTGGGTGGGTGAGGTAGTACCCTCATAGAGATAGGGGGAGGGTCAATGGGATAGGGGGTTCTGGAGGGGTGACCTGGAAAGGGGATAACATTTTAAATGTAAATAACGAAAATATTTAATAAAAGAAAAAAAAAAAGAAAGAAAACTCCAAAAAAAAAAGTGCACTTGACAGTTGAACTTCATATATAATCAAAACAATGGTGACTGAAAGAAGAAGTGTTCTTTTCAGGATACATTTCAGAGTCAATTCCATGTGGACTTGAGCCTTCTATTTGCTTACTCTAATTTTGTGAGCTGCAACAAAAATCTACTTGAGAGTGAGCAGTGATATCTGAACTTGGACAATATTAAGTAGTACGTGACTGCCATGGCTATAGAGAGAGAATAACTTGGCTAAAATTTTATGAAATTTTTCATACTGATTCAAGACAATTATTCTAGTTTACTATGTTTTTCATATCTCATTTAAGTTTGAAAATTGCAATTTGAAAATTAATTTTAAATAAATATTTGACTAGCTATCAATCTAGAGCCAACCAAAGAGCTCAACAGAAGAACTGATAAAGAAATGTGGGCTTTGTACACAGAGAAAATTTTCAGACACAAAGAAGAATGAAGCTAAGATGTTAGTGAGAAAATAGAAAGATAGTAAATTAATCAAGCCAGAGCAAGAAAGACAAATGTATGTTTCCATGATTCTCAGCATCTAGGTTATTTTATAGTGATATATAAATCCTATATACACATATGAAGTTAAATTGAGATTATCTGGGAACAAAGAAGACAATGGGAGAGGGGAGGGATGTGAAGTAGGAGGGATGGAAATGGGTGACATGTTCAGTGTACAGTGAAAATAATGATTCAGCTTTCACTGTTAGTACATGCTTCCATGTTTCTTACCAGTTTTGTAGCCCCTTGGGCAAGCTCTTTGGCTTCTCTGGCCACTTTCTCAGCTTCATCAATGTAGTCTTTAATATTACTGTAAGCTCTGAAGGCTGCCGTGGCATTGAAAGAGATGTTCTTAGCCTCATCCAGGATTCTGTCAGATTAAACCGAGAAAAGAACCTTATAGGAATTAACGCTCAAATAAAGAACAGTCAAGTCATAATAAATCCAGCTTCAAAGGGCTTATGGCCAATATAATGAGAATAATTCCAAACCCTAGTGAGGTGTCTACTGATTGTATTGAAGTGTATTTTTTCCATTGAAACGTATATTCCTCAAGGCATGCTGTGAAGTATAGCCAACATGTCTTTACATTTTTTTTACGTTTATTTAGTTTCTCTCTCTTCTTCCCATCATCCTCCTTCTCTCTTCATGCTTTTGTGTGTGTGTGTGTGTGTGTGTGTGTGTGTGTGTGTACAGACACAGACATGCACATGTGTACATCTTGATGGAGTCAGTTATTTCCTACCTTGTGGGTTTTATGGACTGAACTCATATTATTAGAGATTGAATTCAGGCTCGGTGGCAAGCATCTTCAGGCACCGAGCCACCTTTGTAGCCCCCACCAATATATCTTAAATATCTTGATGGCCTGTAAAAGCCCATGCAATCATGTGACCAAGCAAGAGTGTGCAGGGCAACAGAACTTCCGGTTACTTGTGAGCACTTGTATCCCATTAATCATATGAATTTTACAATGTCTTCAGACTAGGCAGACTTCCCAGAAAGCATAAAGAGATCACAGAAAAAAATCACATCATGACTAATACATCCCTCATGGAATATTTGGAACCTGGGTCTGCTGATTACTGACCACTGGTTCATCTACTACTCTTTGCTCTAGATTGGGAAATGTTTGTGGAAAAGAAAACCTAATTATGCCTGGGTTGCCAAGTTTTCAAACTGTAATTCTTTCTTTCTACATCAATGATTATCAAAGATGAGAACACAGACTTGCATGTAATGCATATTAAATAGATTTATTTTGGAAAATTATTCCTAGGATGAATAGCTTTTGTGGTTTTGGATTTGCTTTTGTTGTGTTTGTCTTGCTGTTGTTGCTGTTTTTGTTGTTGTTTTGTTTTGTTTTGTTTTTGTTTTGTTTGTTTTGTTTTTGTGCCAGTCACAAAAGCATAAAGCAGTGGTTCTCAGTCTATGGGTCATGACCCTTTTGGGGAGGGGTGTCAAATAGTCCTTTCTCAGGAGTCACATGGAAGAAGATAAATCCCGCCGACCAGATATTTATACTATGGTTTGTAAGACTAGCAAAATTACATTTATGAAGTAGCAATAAAGTAATTTTATGGTCGGGGGTCACCACAATATGGGTCACAGCATTGGGAAGGTTGAGAACCCCCTGAGCTGGGGGAAGTGAATCGCAGCTAGAACATTGTTTAATGAACAAACCCTGTTCTCCAGCTTCCTTTCTCTGACCCAAGGGGTAAGCCCAACTATAGCGAACTGTTATTTATTTCATTCCTTTTTCTTTTTGATAGGATTCCTTATAACCCAGGATGGCTGTGGCTGTGAGTACACTGTAGTTGGGGCTGATCTTGAACTTGTGTCTCCCTGTGATCATTTTCCAAGTGCACAGGTGTGCACCATCAGCTCTAAATAGTCATTTCAGATAAGCATATGTAGTTTCTTTTTTTTCCATTTTTTATTAGGTATTTAGCTCATTTACATTTCCAATGCTATACCAAAAGTCCCCCATACCCACCCACCCCCACTCCCGTACCCACCCACTCCCCCTTTTTGGCCCTGGCGTTCCCCTGTACTGGGGCATATAAAGTTTGCAAGTCCAATGGGCCTCTCTTTGCAGTGATGGCCGACTAGGCCATCTTTTGATACATATGCAGCTAGAGACAAGAGCTCCGGGGTACTGCTTAGTTCATATTGTTGTTCCACCTATAGGGTTGCAGTTCCCTTTAGTTCCTTGGGTGCTTTCTCTAGTTCCCCCATTGGGGGCCCTGTGGTCCATTCAATAGCTGACTGTGAGCATCCACTTCTGTGTTTGCTAGGCCCTGGCTTAGTCTCACAAGAGACAGCTATATCTGGGTCCTTTCAGCAAAATCTTGCTAGTGTATGCAATGGTGTCAGTGTTTGGAAGCTGATCATGGGATGGATCTCTGGATATGGCAATCACTAGATGGTCCATCCTTTCGTCACACTTCCAAATTTTGTCTCTGTAACTCCTTCCATGGGTGTTTTGTTTCCTATTCTAAGAAGGGGCAAAGTGTCCACACTTTGGTCTTCGTTCTCTTGAGTTTAATGTGTTTAGCAAATTGTATCTTATAATGAGACTGAAAGGGTATGCATAGGGCTATACATTCAGAGGCACTTTTAGACAATGAAACGATTAGGTTCTGTTAGAAATATAAAATTAAAATTTGCAGCAGAATGAGTTGGTGTATTATTTAAAATGCTAATAGGACAACCCCTGTGCTTTCTAATAGAGAAAAGAACACAGTGTTCTACGGGCAGCCTGAGGCTGTGTTCATTTCCTAAGCAGGCATAGTTGAGTTCACTTTTAACTGGGACTTGTGATGCTTTTTCAGAGTTCTTTGCCTACATTCTCCTAATTAGGATCTTCCACAGAAAAGCCATGCGGCTCTTTTGTTCATAATTACAGAAATCTAGACTTGAAAGTGATTTTCCACCCTTTCTGCTTGTCTAAGCTTTTGGATGAGTGTCAAGCTAGGCAGACATTTCCAACAACAAATGCCATACCCATCAAGTACAGCAGACGAGTCGTTCAGCTGAGCAGCATGGCTCTCAGCCTGGAACACCTTCTCAGCAAGCCTTCTGTCCTTTATTTCCTGGGCGAGGTCATCTATTTTGTCACTCAGCTCCTCGGACATTGGTGGCAACTTAGTTTTAATGTCGTCGACATACTGATATGGAGAGAGAAGAGAGAGCATCAGGAGCAATCCGGGTCTCCTTAAACTTGTTAATTTCTCTAGGAAATACAATCACATATGGCTAGATTTTTGCCTTTAGAAAACTTTTCTTTTTCTTTTTTTTTCTTTTCCTTTTTTTTTTTTTTTTTTTGGCTTTTTGAGACAGGGTTTCTCTGTGTAGCCCTGGCTGACCTGGAACTCACTCTGTAGACCAGGCTGGCCTCAAATTCAGAAATCCACCTGCCTCTGCCTCCCAAGTGCTGGGATTAAAGGCGTGCGCCACCACTGCCCGAGTCTTTAAAAAACTTTTAATCTACCAGCAAAGAAAATAGAGCATAAAAGCTGTTATTTAGTAGAAAAACAGAATTGCATGCAGCCAATTTACACTGAAATGTCTATTATTTTTTGTAAGGTTACTTCATAGCAATGAATGAACAAGTGATGATCATTAGGATCTTTTAGATTATTTGTGTCCCTATTCTTGCACATCACCATGCATGAGACACAACATCAATGGTATATTTACAGACTTTTATTTCTCTTTTAACTACTGTTAAATGAGGTAATGACAGATGGTGAGTATTAAGCTAGGAACAAAGAATAACCTGGTCACCACAGTAAAAAAAAAAAAAAAGCAAGTATCCCAAAGGCCATTTCTAGTAAGAAAACTGTTGCCAGTAGATAGGTATGTCCACAACATTATACTTCAAAAATATATTATCACACAAAAACAAATCAAGGCTCTTGTTTCTGTTGCTGAGCTTGTTGCCAGCGTATGAGGGAAATCTGTCATTATCTTCTTTCTCTTAAGTCTGACCCGATTGAATACTTACATCTATGACTGAGTTGATTTCACCTAAGAGTCGATTGGCTTCATCAAGGATGTCATTGCCTTCCTTTAAAGTGTTCTCTATTTGTCGTTTGCTACCTTCAATAGCCTCCTTCTTTGTCTGTGGAATGTGAAGAAAAAGATTATAACAGTGTCTGGGTAAAATTCTTCTCTACTGTGTATTCTTATTTCTTCTGAGCTGTCTGAACAAATGGTTCACAAACACAGTATATGATACTGACAGTTCAGCTAGACAACAATCTAACTCACCTGGTCAACTCTCTTAAGAATTCTTCAATATAGACCACACATAGGTCATTTTCTTTCCCATTTGAGAGAGTCATCCAGGCAAAGAAAAGCAATGTGACAGTTGCTAGAGAATTAAAAGAACTGCTAAAGCATTGTCCATCTTCAGGACAATGCTTGTGTAGAATGTGTGCTATTGTCACCTAATATGCCAGACTAAACTGGAAGCATATTTGGAGTTCCAGTATCTATATAGAAATAGTTATGTTCTGTGCACTAACATGCTTTAGGGGGGCAGAAATGTAGGATTCAAAAGGTAGGATTTTTAGGGGAATTTAGAGAAAACACTTTTCAAGGAGGAGGAGGAGGAGGTAGTGAAGGAAGATAATAATCTATCACCTGAAAGAAGGAACCTAGTGGACTATTTCATAAGGTGGGAACAGAATAACTTCTCTGTGGAACTTACAGCTTGTCTCAAAGCTATGTGAAACTCATTCCTAGCCTAGATGAGGAAAATCAATGGGAGACAGTCACTGCCAGCGCCTTCGTATGGAGTTTACCTTTGCCTAGTATTTTGTTTTTACTTCAAACTCATTCATATCCTTCCAATCCTCCTTATCCCTACATGTTGATGGAAACAATTGCAGTGTTGGTCTCTGGCCTTTATCTGTTCTTCAAATAAATACTAATAATAGTTTATATTCATGAGGTTTTCCAAGATGTGCAAAGCAGCCTGTTACTCTTTGCCCTTTCATTCTATGGGTTTCATGTTTATCAGTGAAATGTGCAGGAGTCAGAGTCAGCACAGTGCTGTGGTCTTAGCACTTGTGTTTCCAAGTGCTCACAAGTCCAGGTTCAATACTTCAATGTGTGAGGCTATGCCAGTGCCTGGCAAATACAGACGTGGATGCTCACAGTCATCTATTGGATGGAACACAGGTCCCCTAATGGAGGAGCTAGAGAAAGTATCTAAGGAGCTAAAGGGGTGTGCAAGCCTATAGGTGGAACAACAATAGGAACTAACCAGTACCCCCCAGAGCTCGTGTCTCTAGCTGCATATGTAGCAGAAGATGGCCTAGTCGGCCATCATTGGGAAGAGAGGCCTCTTGGTCTTGCAAACTTTATATGCCTCAGTACAGGGGAACGCCAGGGCCAAGAAGTGGGAGTGGGTGGGTAGGGAAGCAGGGGTGGGGGGAGAGTATAGGGGACTTTCGGGAAAGCATTTGAAATGTAAATGAAGAAAATATCTAATAAAAATTTGAAAAAAAAGTGGAAAAAATACTTCAATGTGCTAAAATTTGGAGGTAAGGCCTTTGGGAGGTGATGAGAGCCTGCAGTAAAAACCTCATAAATGTGGCCAGTGCCCCTATGAAAGAGACAAGGCAAAGAGATGAGTTTGTGAGCCAGCAAACATGCCTTTACCAGTCATCAGTTCTCCAGCACCTTGATATTGGATTGTCTACTCCCTGTCCCCTAGACTGTATGCTATATATTTATTTCAATTTTAAGCTAGTGAGCCCTGTTGATTTTTCTGGTAGCAGCCAGACTGGAGTAAGACATTAACTTGCCTACTCAAGGAACCATAGACAGCATAGTGTAGTTGAAAGTCGGACTGAAGAGATTCCTCAGCAGTTAAGAGCACTTACTGGTCTTGCAGATGACTCCATTTCCATTTCCAGCAACAGCATGGTGGCATGAAACCATCCACAACTATAATTCCAAGATATCTAATACCTCTTATGACCTCCCTGGGCTCAGGAATGCATGTGGTTCACATACATATATGCAAGCACAAACTATCATACATACATATAAAATAAACACAAATTTTAAAGTGTAACTCTGATACACCTAACAGGTTGGGCTGTGACAGGACTGTGTCTTTGATTACAGAAACCATGGTTCTTAGTTGCCCGGGGGTGAGTGCTAAGCTCGTATCTTATTTTCCTAATCTTACCACCTACCCCTTTACCATGCTCCCACTCTACATGCCTTTTCAGTTCCCTCTGCCACATGTTCCTTAGCTCTTTGGCTCTGTTCCTCTTTCTATTTTATGCTCACGGCCAGTTTCCTGCCTATCTACCTGAAACAACCCCTGTGTTCATCCCAACCATTATGCACCTATGAGGTAATACAGCTAAACACCAGCAACAGCATACGTGAAATAAATCCCAGCTACAGAATTCTGGGCAAGCAATCTGGCCTTTTCCAAATTGCAGTTTCTCACTACTCAAAGTGAGGGTCATGAGCAGCAGCCTTGGCCTCAATAAGAAGTTTGTTTGGAACGCAGCATCATCTCATTATTTCCTGGGAGGTACTAAGAATCAACATTGTAACAAGAACTTGGGCTTCTGTGAAATCAGATAGAAAAGACTTGGCTTATAACTGCTCCCGGGCACATGGAAATCCTGTGTGATTGTTAACCACTATGCTGATGATTTTGTTCTTAGTTTTCTCTTATCTGAATTATTGTGTGTGTGTGTGTATGTGTGTGAATGTGTGTTAAGTGTATGAGAGTGTTGTGATTATATATGTATCTGTGCATGAGTATGTGAGTATACATGTGACTGTGAGTATGTGTGTGTGAGTGTATGTGAGTGGTGTGAATATGTATGTGTGGGAACAGTATGAATATGTATGCAGTTGTGTATAGGTGTGTAAAAATGTGAGTGTATTATGATTGTGTCTAAGGGTAAGTGGAGTGAAGATGTATGTGAGTGGGTCTGAATTTTGTAAATATGTATGTAGCTGTGTGTAAGAGTGTAAATGTGTGAGTGTATGGTATGAATATGTGTGTATATGTGTGAGTATATGAGTGTGAGTATGTGTGTAAGTGTGTGAAAGTATGAGTGTATGTGTGATTGTGTGTGTGTATGAGTATATATGAGTGTTGTGAACATGTATGTGAGTGTATGTGAATGTGTGTGTATGTATGTATGTGTGAGTATGAGAGTGTGAGTGTGTCAATGAAACATCTGAGTGTTTGCTCTTATGTGTGGTGTATCTATGTACATATCTATATAGGTAAGGGCATATCTGCAATAGATGTGTGTATACATATGTACTTGTGCATATGTTGGCAACAAATGTCCTCCTGAGACTCTCCCCATCTTATGATTGACACAGGGTCTGTCACTGTAAGCTCTAGCACACAGAACTCAAGGATGCATCTTGCTGACTACCTGAGGTGATGCAGGGATCTGCCTGTCTCTGTACCCAGTCTCTGGAGCTACAGACACTGGCTGCTATATAAAAGATCTAAACTCAGCTCCTTGGGCTTATGTTAGAGGCACTTTGTCAACTGAGTCCCATTCTAAGTGATTTTGAATTTTATTCTATTGGGTATTCACCAAACATAAAAATGCAAATGGCTGCTACTTTTTTTTATATATAGATTGGTATATCTTTATAGTTTTAATGGGGGGGGATTGTTCTAAAAACTACAGGTTAGTTAATGGACTGTGTGCATAGTAATGGATAACACATAGAACATATCATGAAAAATCTTAATACAGATTGCAGCTTATGCATATACCACAAACCATTATTGTATACATTATCTCACATATACAGCCTTCCAAACAAAGAACAAAAGAACATATCCATCCTTCCTTCCTTCCTTCCTTCCTTCCTTCCTTCCTTCCTTCCTTCCTTCCTCTCTTTCTTCCTTTGAAACTTTGTATATCAGCAAGCTTTCAAACTTTCTTTTTTTCCATCTTTTGAAATGTATTATATGGAATTCCATATACATATGGCTTTCATGACAAAAACTAACACCAGATAACAGATACCTTAAGGCAGAGCAAGAGTTGTCCATTTTTGTTCTTTGCTACTCTTTGGTGGTAAGAGAGTCCTGCCTACTCCTCTCTAGCATTAGTTAGAGGGTACATAATCTCTCCATACAAAACAGTCCATGTATTTGATCTATCCCAGGAAGAAGGAAGTAGAAAAGAAAAACAGGGAGGAAAGAACAAAATAATGAAAGAAAGAAAAGGAAAGAAGGAGTATTCTTTTTCTTGGAGAGGAAATAGTTTATTTCATTTTATATGTACATTATGAATGGTAGTCAGGACAGGAAATAAAACACTAACTTGAAGGCAGGCAGTGAAAAAGAGGTTATGAGGAATAGAATTAATATCTTGTGCAGCCTGATTTCTTATTCCAGCTGTTCAGAGATGGCACTTGCAATAGTAAATCATCAGTCAAGAAAACACTCAATGATCTTTTGCCTACTAGACAATCTGATGGAGACATTTTCTTAACTGAAGTTTCATTTTTCAGTTTGATTCCTGTTAGACTACATTTGATAAAAACCAAAAAAAAAAAAAAAAGAACAAAAGAAAAAGAGAAAGAACAAAAGAAAGAAAGAACAAAAAAAAGAAAGGAAAGAAAAAAAGATTTTTTCAAAGAACACGCTCCTTGTTTTGTTGATTGTATAGTTCTTTTCATTTCTACTTGGTTGATTTCCACCTCAAGTTTAAATATTTCTTACCATCTATTCCTCTTGGGTGTATTTGCTTCTTTTTGTTCTACAGCTTCCAGGTGTGCTGTTAAACTGCTAGTGTATGCTCTCTCCAGTTTCTTTCTTGAGGCACTCAGAACTATGAGTTTTTCTCTTAGCACTGTTTTCATTGTGTCCCATATGTTTAGGTATGTTGTGCCTTCGTTTTCATTAAATTCTAAAGTGTTCAATTTCTTTCTATATTTCTTCCTTGATGAAGTTATCATTGAGTAGGGTGTTGTTCAGCTTCCATGTATGTGTGGGCTTTCTTTCTCTCTTTCTTTCTTTCTTCCTTCCTTCCTTCCTTCCTTCCTTCCTTCCTTCCTTCCTTTCTTTCTTTCTTTCTTTCTTTCTTTCTTTCTTTCTTTCTTTCTTTCCTTTTGTTTTTGTTTTGCTATTTAAGACCAGTCTTAGTCCATGGTTATTTGATAGGATGCATGGGATTATTTTAATCTTCCTGTATCTGTTGGGGCCTGTTTTGTGACTGATTATATGATCAATTTTGGAGAAGGTATCATGAGGTACTATGAAGAAGGTATATTCTTTTGTTTTAGGATGAAATGTACTATAGATATCTGTTAAACCCATTTGGTCCATAACTTCTGTTAGTTTCACTGTGTCTCTGTTTAGTTTGTTTCCATGATCTGTCCATTGCTAAGAGTGGGATGTTGAAGTCTCCCACTGTTATTGTGTGTGGTGCAATGTATGCTTTGAGCTTTAGTAGTTTCTTTTATGAATGTGGTTGTCCTTGCATTTGGAACATAGATGTTCAGAATTGAGAGTTCATCTTGGCAGTTTTTCCCTTTGATGAGTATGAAGTGTCCTTACTTTTTTGATAATTTTTGGTTGGCACTTGATTTTCTTCGATATTAGAATGGCTATGCCAGCTTGTTTCTTGGGACCATTTGCTTGGAAATTTGTTTTTCAGTCCTTTACTCTGAGGTAGTGTCTGTCTTTGACACTGAGAGGCACTTCCTGTATGCAGCAAAACACTGGGTCCTGGTTACATATCCAGTCTGTTAGTCTATGTCTTTTGGAGAGGGGGGATTGAGTCCATTGGTATTGAGATATTAAGGAAAAGTAATTATTACTTCCCATTATTTTTGTTGTTAGAGGTGGAATTATGTTTGTATGGCTATCTTCTTTTGGGTTTGTTGAAAGATTACTTTCTTGTTTTTTCTAGGGTGTAGTTTTCCTCCATGTGTTGGAATTTTCCATCTATTATCCTTTGTAGTGTTGGATTTGTGGAAAGATATAGTGTTAATTTGCTTTTGTCATGAAATATCTTGGTTTCTCCATCTATGGTAGTTGAGAGTTTTGCTGGGTATAGTAGCCTGGGGTGGCATTTGTGTTCTCTTAGGGTCTGTATGACATCTTCCTGGGATCTTCTAGCTTTCATAGCCTCTGGTTGAGAAGTCTGATAGGTCTGGCTTTATATGTTACTTGACCGTTTTTCCTTACTGCTTTTAATATTCTTTGTTTTGTGCATTTGGTGGTTTTACTAATATGTGATGGGAGGAATTTCTTTTCTGGTCTAGTCTATTTGGAGTTCTCTACGGTTCTTCCATATTTATGGACATCTCTTCTTTAGGTTAGGCAAGTTTTCTTCTCTAATTTTGTTGAAGATACTTACTGGCCCTTTAAGTTGGGAATCTTAGCTCTCTTATATACCTATTATCCTTAGGTTTGGTCTTCTCATTGTGTCATGAATTTCCTGGGTGTTTTGGGTTAGGAGTCTTTTGTATTTTGTGTTTTCTTTGACTGTTGTGTCAATGTTTTCTATGGTATCTTCTGCACCTGAGATTCTCTCTTCTATCTCTTGTATTCTGTTGGCGATGTTTGCATCTATGACTCCTGATCTCTTTCCTAAGTTTTCTATCTCTAGGGTTGTCTCCCTTTGTGATGTCTTTATTGATTCTATTTCCATTTTTAGTTCCTGGATGGTTCTGTTCCTTTATCTGTTTGGTTGTGATTTCCTGTAATTCTTTAAGGAATTTTTTGTGTTTCCTCTTTAAGGGCTTCCACCTGTTTACCTGTGCTCTTCTGTATTTCTTTAAGGGAGTTATTTATGTCCTTCATAAAGTCCTCTATCATCATCATGAGATGTGACTTTAAATCAGAGTCTTGCTTGCTTCTGGTCTGCTTGGGTATCCAGGGCTTGCTTTGTTGGGAGAACTGGGTTCTAAAGATGCCAAGTAGCCTTGGTTTCTGTTGCTTATATTATTGCCCTTCCCTCTTGCCATCTCAATATCTCTGCTGTTAGCTGGAGCCTGTGTTTAGTGCTCCTGGGAGACCAGGTCTCTCCTGGTGGCATTTGGGAGAGCTGTGGCACAGCTTCAGCTCCAGAAGCAGATGGAAACCGGAAGGATCCTGTCCCAGGCTGCTCCTTGGTTCCTGTGTCCAGAGGTTTTAAGGTCGGTCCCTCAGAGCAGAAGTGGTGGTCTTATCTATGCTCACAGGTGTGGCTGCACTCCTGCAAGTCCAGCTTTCTCCTGGCAGTATTTGGGTATGGAGCATTGTGGCATAGGATCAGCTCTGGGTGCATGAGTACATTCTTTCAACAAACTCAAAATTCTAATTGGTATTATGAATACATTCTTAAGGACAGTGTGGATTCTACAGAGACAGTCTTCTCTATTGCTGTCTCTCTAGTACCTCTAAGAACTTCTCAATGAATGGTTTTGAATGAGTAATGAAAATGAAGTTGTGTTTTCATGCAGCTGATGAGATACTCTGAAAGTTCCAGTGGAGTATTTGGTGTGTCCATGCCTCTTCCTTGACAACAAATGCAGAAGAAGTTTCAGTGCCCCCTATGATTTCTGACCACATCTTTGCTTCCAAGAGTCTGAAATTCTTTACATAATAGCCATTCAGACCTTCACTCATGTATAAACTTATATAATGGTATATTGTACATAGAAGCTCAAAAGTGCTGTTTTGATTGTGGCTTCTTTGTATTAATGCACTAAAGCCATTTAAAATAATACGCCAGATGGAGTAAGAGCTATTTCCATGAATGTGTTAAGCAAAGAGCTAAGCTTATTTCAGTTTCAATAAACTGGAGACTATGTGTTTATAGTTTTAACTGGGTCAATTTAGAAAGCCAACTTCAATATTAGGTCACTGTGTTCTTTATCACACTAAAGCAAATGATGATCTAGACAGTAAAGAACTTTTAAAGTGACCTAATTTTTCAGACTAGATGATATAGTCTATCTTTGAAACAAGGAGGTATGGAGATTTGGACTTAAGGAGAAATCAGGGAAAACATTGATCTCTCTTTGCTTTATGCCATTCTTCTTATTGATTTATGAAAATGTGTTGTTGTATTAGTGCTGAACACCATTTGGGATACTGGGGATAAAATTAGAATTAAAGATAAACTTCTCATGACTCCTCTGGAACATTATGGTATGGATCTTAAATGTGCAGCAAAGGCCACATGTACTACTAATGCACAAAAGTGAAACATTTAGCAGATGGGTTCCCCCCCTTCTCTCTTCCCTCTTTCTTCTTCTTTCCTTGCTGGCCATCACAAGATTACCATCTTTTCTCTACTGTGATTTCCCTGCCATGTTGCTCTGCCCTGCCATAGACCACATATGGTGAAGCAAGTGGCCATGGACCAAGACCGTTGTCAGTAGGAAACTAAATAACCTTTTCCTCATCAATTTTTTATTTTGTATTTGCTCTGTTGCAGCAATTGAGAGATACCTAATACAGGAGGGAGAACGCACAGTAGTAAATGAGTGTGTCATCTTAGGTCATCATGAGATTAGTGTTATAAAGATAAATAAAATGGAATGGATAAAGATTGATGGAAGTTACAAAATACCCAAGACAGAGAATTCAGAATGTCTAAGAGACCAAAGAGGAAGGCTCATCTATAGAGATAAATAGAGATAGAATGCTTTACAATTAAGCCAGCAATGCAAGAGAACTCATGGAGTCATACTCCTAAGGAGTTACTGGCAACTACTGGCTGCTGTGAGAGGGAAAAATCAGTTTTCTTTAGGAATGAAGCCCCTGGTAGGTTACCATAGCTCCAGGTGATGACCCCATATCGATGGATATATTTAAAGTGGAAATTTCTGGTTTCTTTGGAGACTTGGGTAGATTATAAATGATGTTTTGCTGGGACAGACAGGTGAAAGAACGTTTTACTGAAGAAGACCCAGGTGAAAGGATGTTTTGCTATATCAAATGGGTGAAAAGATGCATGATATTTAGAAGAAATATAAATATGACTCCACAGACAGTGAGAGCTCAAACATTGATTTGCCTTGCTCCAGCTCTCTAGTCTTCACTGAAGACATGAATGGAGTAGTTCGCCTTACATTGCATTGCTGAGATTTGCTTGTGGTGACTTCATAAACAGAAAGTTGCCAAAGGTTCCTGTAACTTCTTGCAGCTTCCGCAGACTCAAGCCAGTTGTCTAGCCTCACGGTTTCAATTGGATTGAACTGCCCTTATTGATTTGTGGTGTCTGCCAAGTGGACTGAACTGCAGCTGCTAATTCATGTTTGGTGTTTGCTAATAGACTAGACTAAGAAAAACAAAAATTGGAATTGCCACAAAGAACTATTTCTAAACAGATCCACTTCCCCCATATTTTATTAACTTTTCTTTTCTACTACCTTTGGTGGGTAGTGGGCTAGAGAGGAGGTTGAACCTTATTAAAGTGGGCTGTGGAAAATATATTTGTAGCTCATATGGACGCAGTCAGTTACAAAAAAAAAAAAAAAAAAACAGACATGCGAAGTTGGGATGGAAAAGTGGGCATGCATGGGAGAGAACTGATGATGAATTTGACCAAACATATTATAGGCATACTTGAAACAATAAAAAAAATAAAAAGTATGCCATGAGCATAATAGTTAATTTTTTCAGATATCAAGGTTGATTATACTTCCATCTTTGCCTTCTAATTGATTAGATTCATCCATTCAGAGACTTGCTAGATAAATGCTGCAGTTCCCTCCTGCTGCTCTTTACCATAGCCTACACACCGGCAAACACCATGTCCTTATGTGCCTTTATGTTTTTGTTTATGCCTTCTCTTCTTCAGTCATGTAGGAAGGGAAGACTTTGGGGCAAAGTACTCAAAGTGCATCCTGTGCTTCCTGAATTGCTCATATGATGTCTTTCTGCTCATCAGTGCCCATTCTCTACCTTCGTTCCTGTCCACTCCTTCAAATGTCTTTCTAACTCAGCTACGACCAGTACTTGGTGTGCAAAGTCTTCTATCATCTCGTTCCAGGGGACATTTATGAAGGTTATGAGTGAGCTGGCCCGCACTACCTGACATTTCCGACAATCACCTTATACCTTCACAGGATCATATTTGAGTGCATCTTGTTCTTTTCTTTCATTTCCTTAAATTTCTCACAATGTTTGATGTAACTAAATGTGAGATTATTTTTACAAATATTTTTTGACCCTCCTAGCCAATATAAATTACAATATTAAGTATAGGAAACAATAAACTATCTAGATTTTTTCATATTATAAGTGATGCAGCCAGTAATTATTCACAGTCAACCCAAAATGAGTGGGTTACCAACAACAGGTAGATTTGATCAACATTTAAATGTTATATCCATGAACTTTCTTGGCCTAAAATCACATTATTTAATAATACACAGCTGAATTTTCAGTTTACATGTGCCCTTAACAAACACTGCAACATGTAATTTTAATATATGACTCTTGCATTTCCGTTGCTTCCTGTAGTGTTTAAGCTACAAACAAAACTCTTTAGTCACATAAGCCAACTTTATTGTAATGCAAAGTTTGGGATCTGCTTATTCCAGCTGGCTATCTAAGTCACCAGCCATCCATATGTACTCTATTCCAATTCTACCAACCATGAATTCTTTATCAGATGTTATCTCTTTTATTTCTTTTCATGCTCCTGCTTCTAAAGTGTTCCCCACCCCTGCTTCTATTGAGTGGCAATCATATAACAAATGTCAGACTCTCTATGAAGGTGCAAAAGCTTCCCCTAGCCACTTTTATTACTTCTGTGATAATTACTTAAGTGTACAGGGTGGTTTGTTTGTTTGCCTGTGTTTACCTCCAAGTAGACTCAGGTTATTAAAACCACCAGTTTTATATCAGTATTTCTTAGACTTAAGATTGTATCTGAATGACTGAAGAATTTGTTTTGTTTTGTCTGTCTGTCTTGATAGGGTCTTGATATGCATTAGCCAGCAGAGTTTGGAACTTATCCTCTGCTTCTGCCACTCAGGATCAGACATCACCGGTGTGTGCCTCCACTCCCAGATTTAGAGGATACTTTTTAAAAACAAGGCTACTAGCTGACCACCTTAAAAAAATAAATAACTATCCATTTGATCTGGATCTTAATATCACTTTAATGGATGCTTAAAGCCACATCATTATTAAACTCACTATACATAATATACAAAGCCACTGTTTTCAAATCTGTGTGGCTAGTAAATGAATCCAAGGAATCTTAGGCTATGGCTACCAGGTAACATCCTAGAAAAGCCTGTGTAGATTCTTCAGGGGAGTCCAAAGACTATGGATATACTCTGTATAGTGAACACTTTTGTTATACAGTGTGTGTGTGTGTGTGTTTATGTCTATGTGTGTCTGTGTTTATGTCTGTGTGTGTATGAGTTTGTGTTTATGTGTGTGTGTTTCTGTACGCATGTATATGTGTGTAAATATGCATGCAAAGGTCAAAGGGCATAGAGTCAGCCCTCTCCTTCTACCACAAGAGCTCTAGAAATTAGACTCAGTTTATGAGGCTTGGGTATAAGGGCTCTTTCCCGCTGAGCAATCTCAAATGGCCCAAGGTGACAATTTTTAAAGGCTAGTCTAGCATCAATCTTAGTAGCCCTGCCAGCCTACATTACACATAATTTATTTGTGATCATTTACACTATTTACTTCTTTTATCCAGCAAGTATTTAAATACGCCTTTAGCTAAGCACAGCATCTGAGATAAAAATACTAAAATGAGGACTTGGAACTCCAGGGCTGACTACATAGGCTCCAAGCCTCTCCCATAGTGTCTGAGAAGTAAAGTTCTGGATTTTACTCATTGCTGATGTGAGGAGGAGCTGACATTCCTACTCAGTGTGCCATTATAACTCCTCTCAAAATAATTCTCAAATACCTAGTCTGCTTTCCACACAGGGAATTATAATTTCTTAAACTGTTGCCATAAAGTGGAGAGCTAATTCTGCATATGTTACTGCACTGGGGTGTCACAGGTCTGAGTGTGTCATGACACAGCCTGTGGTAGCACAGCCTTCGCACTTCCTGCCTCTCCAGACAGTGCTTTCTCTTGACTATAGCTAGTGTGTCAGTGGTCCCAGATTGGTTAAGACTGGTTATGACTTAGAGTGAAAGCCCTCTACCTCAGCTTTCTACCACTGTGATAAGGCTAAATCCCAGATCAGAGAATGTCTTCTCCAATTTCCTCTTAATTGATTGTCCTTAGACCTAAATGAAAACAGATCAAATAAAAGAGCAAAAACTAAAATGTGTGGTTATTTAGTTCTCTGTCAGTGACATTCAAAAAACATTTAGAGAACTTGTGCAATGCTGGGCTATTGAATTATTGCGAAATTCTACATTAGTAGAGCTGTGGGTTTCCACAGAAGTCAACAGAAAGAGGTGGGCTGTAGATGGAGAGGAAGGTGTTTAAATGCAAAATAAATTGTGTACACTAAATATAGTTTCAGAGAACCTAAGCATTAACTATGTTATGATCATGGAACAGACTGAAAACAATAAGAGAGAGAAAAAAGAAATGGAGGGGGAAAGGAGGGAGGAAGAGATGGAGGAAGGAAAGGAGGGAGAGAGGGAGGAAGAGGTGGTGAGAATAACCTATTTTTATTTTAAGCTCAGCAACACTCTGAGAAATGGTGACTGCTCTATGCGAAGAAAAGAAAGGGAAATAAACCAGACTTGGTCACATTTGTCCCTTTGAAAATGTCTCGTCCATAAACTTCTTCCAGAGAAGAAGGTAAGGAAGGTCCCCTAGGTCCGGTCTATCTGGGTTCTCATAAGGTCAGCTTCCTTATATGCAAAGGGAACTGCACTGGTTCCTGGCAACCAGGTCTCTGTACTCAGCTTGTGGAATAGGAAAGTAAATCACAAACTGTGTGGCACAGGGATTGAGTCATCCTTTGTGCAAGTTCCATTATAATGACTCACTATAGACTGGGGAATGGATTGACCCCATCTGGGTTTCTAGGTGGCACTGACATGAGATTCCCCATCTCTCAGAGATGAGCTTTTTCCATGCCAGTTGTTAAAAGAAACTTTCCATACTCTGAGTGATCTACGTGTAATTGACTCAGTAGGAGATGGCCATTAAGGACACATAGACACATGGAAAGACAGATAGGCAGGCAGGCAGACACACAGACACAGACACACAGACACACACACACACACAGAGATAGAGAGAGAGAGAGAGAGAGAGAGAGAGAGACAGACAGACAGACAGACAGACAGACAGTTTTGTTTCTTAGAAGACCTTACAGAGTCATAGTTTTGTCCTTTGAAACATATATCAACTTTACTACTCCAGACATGTTCAACCTGCTCCCCATTCCAAGACAGTGATGAGAAGACCCCTAGCTCTCACCTCCAGTATGGTCATGTTTTTTTGATTGGCAGCAGACAAACGATTAGCATCTCGAGTTTTATCAGTGGCTTCTCTCAATAGATCCCAAGCATCATCAAGTTTGTTCTTGTACTCTGCCAGTTTCTGCTGGAGATCCTTTTCCATATCTTCATTCTGGGCTCTGGGCTCTCCAAACAGCTTGTTTACTCTCTTCAGAAGGCCTTCTGCTGCCCTGCAAATACCCACATCCCAAGAGTACAAAATAACGTCACTGCTCATCTTAAGACTTTTTTTTTAATATTAAGCTAAGTTACAAGGAGATGCTAACATTAAAAAGTTAAAAATATAGGAATACATGCCAACAGATTCACAATGCTTGTCAAGGTGAATTGATATCTAATTGTGGCAGAAATTTTTATTAAAATTGAAAGATACTTGTTCAGTTTATTAGTAAACTTACATTTAAAAAAAATTGTTTGGGGGGCTTGTGCCATAGTCACACTATGACTGATAATGGAAAAATTTATGTCTCGCTGTATATGCAAAAGTAAAGAGATCAAGACACCGGTTGGCCCATCACAATGAGATACTTCCTTAGCCAATATGGGGCTGTTGACATGATTGCTTAGCAACTCTAAGATAGAACTATCATGTTCTTGTCAACCTAGCCTAATGCCATAATTTTGATCTTCTCTATTTTTTCTTGCAACTCAGCAGTCTGAGAAGTCCTTGACTTAACTTACCAGAATTTTCTATAATGGTAAATAATGATGGCATTGAATGTGATTTATTTGTCATTTATTAAAGTGGGTGGTCATGTCCTCCTCGTCTTTCCCTCCTTCATTCTCCTCCTCTCCCTCCTATTTCCTGTCTCCCTTTTCCTCTTTTCTTCTTCTGCTATTCCCTTCTCCTCCTCCTCCTTTTCTCCTCCTCCTCCTTTTCCCCTCCTCTTCCTCCTCCTTCTCCTCCAATGAGACAGTGTTTAATATATATTAAGTTGGCCTTGGACTTGTTCTGTGGCCAAGGATGATCCTGAACTTTGGATTTTCCTGCCTTTATCTTAAAAGTGTAGGGTTTGTAGGTGTGTCATCCTGTCCACTTTACATAGTGTTGGGGATCAAAATCAGATATTGTGCATGTAAAGCAAGCCACCACTAAGAAGCAAGTCATATCTCCAGTCTTCTGAGCTTATTGATAGTTCAAACATTTCTAACACCAATAACAGACAAAGCAAGCCCATCAGCCTAGTTATAAAAAATAACACTCCAACGTTCAGTTACTTATTATTTTATATATAGGCAAACATGATTTTAGTTGATTTTAAAGCAAAGTATGTAGGGGTAATTGAAGACATGAAAAACTGTGCTCCGCTCACCTGTGGGACAGAACTTAGGAGACATAATAATGCCGTTCACTTGTCAAGTGAAAAGCCCCCCGAATGTCTACTCACACGAGCTCATCCTCAGCAACTTCCTTCTGTGTTTGAAGATCTTTACTTCTCAGTTCCTTCAGCATCCGGTCGATTTCCTTTTGAAGCTCCTCCAAGTTTCTCTCTGCTGTCTTATCTTGATTTCCTAAGGTTTCATTTAGTTGTACAGCTTTTTCATTTATGGCTATGGGGAGGAGATAAGGGAAATTTTGTCAATTAAGTAACAAGAATGTCACATGCGAAACTGGTATTCAACACTTGGTCTTTTCACCTTGCCCAGGTTGCTCCTCCTGAGAACCAGAGGCAGGTACCAGGGCAGTCAGCAATGAAGAGGAAAAATCGTCATTGTTCTCCAGGCTAAACTCCTTTTGAGAACATAGTTATTAAGGTATTGTGTGTAATGGAGGGCACATAAACAATGAACAGACTCAATCTCTCTTCAGGTAAGAGGAAAAAGTAGGAGATATATGATTCAACATCATGTCGCTGAACATGTAAGCTCCTTTGCCTTGCTGACCAGTCATATCAGCTTTAGAATCCGAGAAAGGAAATACTCTAGGCTGTGAGCTCACTAAACATGGACCTGCCCATACATTTCTACAGCCTTGCCATATTCAAGTTTTAAAGGAGGAAACATTCATCGGTCTAGGGAAATAAATAGATTAGGCTAGAAAGATGCCTTCAGCAATAAAGCCCATCCCAGGAGTCTGTGTGTACAATGCAGTAAACAGGGTTTCTAGCTGTGCTCTTTGGAATATTAGGATTCTGCAGGTGTGTCGAGTACTCTACAAATGATGTCTGCTCTGCCAAGAAACTGCATGATAGGTTGGTGTTCTGTGTGAGATTTCATCTGGAAAAAGAATTCTCTGTCAAATAAAAGTTTAAAAACTTGGTGAATTGAAACAGTTACATAGCACTATCATTCATTTTAGCCTCATGCTCTCCAAAGAGTGTTCTATGGGACATTAATTTGGTGAGTTGAAGGGACATACTTTCCCAGGCTCTTTGTCTGTTGAATATATATTTCTACAATATTACCCATGAAAATCCTCAGAGTGAAGAGTCTGGCCTAAGAGCGATTTTCAAACATTGAAAGGTAGATCTGAGGACCTCTTTAAAATGTAATAAATCTTGAGCTTTCCTTATTGGAGAAATTTTTCAGATTTGCACTGGGCAGAGCTCATCATTCAGGTTTACCCAGCACCAGGGTGGGCTTTGAGTAGGTGGCTCTGAAATGCCGCACACCACCCAAAGGCTGGGAGCATCTTGGATCTTTTTTTTTTTTTTTAGAAATGCAGATTCCTGGGTCCCACCACAGGTCATCTGAGACAAAACTTCTGGGAGTCAGGGACCTACATTCTGGTGTTTGAGCAGGTTCTCTTTGATGCTTACTGGGCATAAAGAATACCTTCGGGTGTCTTTTATATCTGTTCTTAAAGATAAATCTCTGCAGAGAAGAATTTGGTAGGAAAAGCAGGAACAGAGAAAGGATGAGGACCCCCAGACCTCAGGTGCATACGCTGGAATACATATGTCACTTCTCTTCAACCGAGGTGACATGTGAAGAACTAAGGAAATTAGTGGGTTACAGAAAAACCTTAGTATGTGTAAGGAAATGATGCTGCATTAAGAAAGAGAACGCGATTTTTATATAAGAAGCCCAAGGGTCAGAGGTCAATGGTAGAATATTGCCTAGCATACACTTAACCCCCAGCACTGAACAGAAAGTGGAACAGACAAGGTTTGATCCCTCTACTGCTTCTATAGGTGGGATGAGATTATAAATCAAAGATTAATGTGGTATTAAATCCTATTTCACAGTATATAGTGTCCCTTTCAATATCTTTCCTATAGAGTTGAAAATAATTGTAAAATAAATTACATGAATTGATTTTACTTATTCCAATCTTATTTCAGAAGAGGGTTTTATGCTAATTAAACCTTTTTAAAGACAAGATAAAAAATCAACATAAAGGGAAATAAGAGGAAAAGAGAAATGGAAATGAAGAAAATATTTCTAGATAGAAAGGCATGCCATACTGTTTTTTTTTCCTGAAGTATCATAAATCAGCTTGAAATCATGGCAGCTACAGATGTGCACCAGAGAATAGATGTGGCCTTCTTTAGAGAAGTGGGCAGCACCCGTAAAACAACCAGGTTCCTTGAGGAAGCAAATATACTCTCCATATTAAATCTGAAAAACCCTCTGATGAGTTAAGTCTATCAGGAATAGAATTAGTTAGTCTGTCCTGAGAAACAGCCAAGGAAGATGACTAGTACTAATTAAGTCCTGCAAAAAGTCAGATCTAAATAGTAATGGGGTTGATCTCTGTTCCTCACTAATTCTAACCCAGAAGATAAAATATAATTCACTCATGATCTGATCAAGAGTCAGGGCATACTAGATATAAAATTACAGTTGACATAAAAGTACACTGCAGTTGAATAGAAGTTGATTATCCATAGAAGCCATCACTCATGATGGAAGACACTACGTGAGATGAACATGCCATCTATTTAAATGCCAGGTAGAATCACTCACTTTCCACAGCAGCTTAGTGCCACTAACAAAATAGAAAAGTGCTCCTGATTACCCCCATCAATGAGGTATAGGTGAAGGAACAAGAAGGATGGTATAATGTAGTTAATATTTAGGCAATTCCTGCTCCTTCTTGACTTCTTTCCTCTTTACTGCCTTCCTCCTCATCACCTTTTCTCCTTACTCCTCTTCCCCAAACCGTTAAGCCATTTGTAGCCTATCTTGTAGAACATCTCAGCTAGAATTTACCATATTTCTGATACAGTGTATGGAAATTTGAACTTTAATTGTAAAAACTCTATTAATTCTACCAAATAGTGTCTCCTGGCAGAAATGAACCATGTTCCTAGTTCCTCAGATACAAATATCCCACATGGCACTGTACCTGAGTGAGAAGATGATGCACTAGCACCATAGATGTATTCAGATCATCTGACCAAAGCATAATGTAGAAAATGAGTGCTCTCTCTGCTGATTGGCAATACTTCTTCATCAGGTTTACAGACCCACATCTCTGGTTGAGTATCATCTTACATAGCCCCTAATGGTGACTTACTGCCAGTATACAAACTGTAAGATGGTACCCAGAAAAACAAACAAAAAAAGCCCATGTTGATGAAACCACCAGCTATGTCTCTGTCTCTCTGTGGGAAGAGGGTGAAGGACTTATTGCAATGAAAAAAGGAAGCTGATGTCCACTAGCAGTTATGTTTATGAACAAGTTGATTATGTATATGTATGTGTGTGTATATAATTTTATTTATTTGTGTGTGCATGTACCTTGAGTGTTTATGTGTATACCTCGTGCATGCAGAGGCTTTTATAGGAGGCCTTTCAGCTGCCTGATGTCAGTGCTGGGAATCAAATCTGAGTCTTCTACAAGAAGAGTAAGTACTTTTAATCACTGGCCATCAGATCAAAGCTGAACTGATTTTAAAATTAATCTCCAGGAAGGTGTTGAGTGTTGAGACTTCAGAAAGAAGATGAGAAAAGTTTCTTCCAGAGATCTACCAGGAGGGAAACAACTCTCTGACATACATTTGTTGTTTGGGGGCATTTTCAAATAGCATCAGTGGAAAATAATGCCAGGGAACACACAGCGGTTTCATGGATCAGAGGAATGCATTATTGTGAGATTAACTGAGATGCTTTTCTAGATGAAGTAACTTGTTATGTTAAAAAAGAACAACCTTATCTGAAAACACTGCTACTCCATACAGTGGGGAGTCAGGCATTACCAATGATAGACCACCAGTTAGACTCTACTGTGAAATCTAGTTCGTTTCCCCTCTATTTTTCCATATTACCAAAAAGAAAGCAAACATCTAGAACAATAAAGTAGAATAATAAAGATGTTTAACTTCACACATTTTTAAAGATGTTTAGAGACACGGAAAAGCCACTTTTTGAAACTTCTGAACATGTATGCATATTTAACATTTATTTCAAGAGACTGGAGAGCCGAGGGCTTCTTAGTCTGGGCTTTTGCCCAAAGAAGTGACTTACATTTCAGTTCTCAGCCACATTGGGAGATGCCAAGAACTAATTCCTAGCGAACTACGGACAAAATGCCAGGGAGCCTCTGGTGAACTCGGGTAGCCAAATCCAAGCACCAGATGTTCTCTTGCAACTCATACCAAGTACTTAAAGAACCATTTTAAGAAATGAAAGAACAGTGTTTGTGTACCAAATAGAATGGTAAAACTAACTTTTAAAAAGAAAAGATGAATCAATTTTCAATAGCTATGGTCAGAAAAATAGCAAAGCCATATGTTTTCAATGACTTATTTAAACATCCTAGAATTCATTCCTATTTTACACCCATAATCATTATTTCATCAACTGTCGTTGCTCACTTAATGCGATAGGCTATAGATTTCTGCTAATCATGACCCTGAATATGTCAAACAAAATGCATTCTACACTTACAACTTGAATTTAGAAATGACACCTCCTTATAGGGCCTATTCAAATCCCTTTAATCCCTTCTTTTAATTTTTATGTAAGAGAAAAAAGTTAAAATATGATTTTTTTTGATACCTTCAGCATCCTGGACAAGCCCTTTAATGAATTCTTCCAAGGATTCTGCTCTGGAGTTGGTCCTCTCAGCATCTTGTCCTGTTTGCTCACCATCTGCTGTCACTTTGGTTGCCTAATGATCCATATTTAGGAAAAGCATAATTAATAGAGATGATAAAGTTAGAGCAAGATAAGCTCCCTCTGGCTACATTTTCTTTCAAATTTTACTTTGAGCCAAATGCAATCGATGAATTATTGATCAGATGTACTGGCAATGACACCCTGTGCTCAAGTATACAATTAAACTTTATGACTGTTTCCATTAAATGAAAATCAGAAAGCTGTATTTGGTCCTGTTAAAGTTCCTTTTATAGGTGATGGCACAGAAGTGTTAAAACATAGCTATTTAGAAGTATATCTTCAAGGTTCCGATGCCAATGTCTTTAATGGAATCCTGAGCCTCCACATGTGGCAGTTTTGTCTGGCTTTTATTTTCTGAAACTATGTGGTATGCAGCACTGACCTCTTGAGGGAGGAACTGGACATCTGTCTCAATAAGCTTGATTCTATGGATTCGGTTTAGATCAATACGTTAATTAAAATGCACAGGGGGCAGGGAGTACTTAGCATCTCAGTAGTAAATGCTATTTTGTAACACTCCAGCGATGCCAGTAAAACATTCAGGCAGAATTAATACTTGCTTTCCCATATGACATCACAAGAAGTAAGAACAGAATCATACATCATGATCAACAAAAGGAAACGGAAGCCCCCAGACAGCTCTCCCTTCCAATGCATAGCCTAAAAGGTACTCATTTGTGCTCACATTGGTTACTCCCTGGATGCAATGGGATAGATTTATGTTCAATGCAGATATAACACAGTCAAATACAAACAGAATGGATGATGTTAAGTATTTCTTTAAAAAAAAAACAAGGTTTCAATCACAAAAGCATGGGCTTAAGCTTTGTTTCTCTATGCAATATGACTTCTCTTTTGTTCAAAAGATGCTGCGAATCTAGTTACTGAATCAAAGAATAAAAAAGGTGCCTTTGCGTGATATTCCATGATGTTCAGGTTCTCAACCTGTGTTTGGGGGGATGGGCCAAACAATCCTTTTGGGGGGTCAAATGATTTTTTTTCACAGGGGTTGCCTAAGATCATCCTGCATGTCATACATTTATATTAGGATTCATAACAGTAGCAAACTTACAGTTATAAAGTAGCAACAAAAGTAATTTTATGCTTGGGGGTCACCACAACATGAGGAACTGTATTAAAGGATCACAACATCAGGAAAGTTAAAAACCATTACACAGTCTTGTGTCAGAATGTTTTCATTCTAGGAATGATGAGAGAATTAATGTTCTGTTTTGTTTTATGAATATACAAGTGGACTTTAAATAACAAATGTTCATTTTGCCAGCACAAAACATGACTGGTGATAACACAGGAATTGATCTGCATTTTTTTTTCTCTGTCCTACTCACTCTAGCCACATTGCAGGAGGGGAGAGTAATAGGATGCATTTATGACAGAAACTGAATTCCAACTATTGTTACTCAGTTTTTAAATTTGCAAGTTTTAACATTGCAATGATGAAATAGTAAGAATCCATTGGAACCATTTAAAACTCTCGTTTGCAGCAGGCAGCAATGACTTGGAGGATACTAATCAAGTGTTTGACGCTCTGACTTATTCTTCTGAAATACTAATAATAGGACGATTTTCCTTCAGATTTTTGACAATTCTTTTTAGAAATAAACTATGCACATAATTTCTAAGTATCTCAATTACCTGCTTCCATGGTAATTGTTACAAGGAGTCCCAGTAATTTCTTTCAGATCAGCATTCTCTAGCTATTTATACTCATGGCTTAGATGGGTCAAATAATTTTACACACACACACACACACACACACACACACACACACACACACACACACTTCTTCAATGTTACTTTTTATTCTAAGCTAAACGATTCAAGATATTGACAACCTGAAATATCTAAGAGGTTTCTGTCGTGTAAACTGTGTCCTGATTCTGCCTTCCATGACCCCTCCTATGTTAATATGTCACTGAACACCATAATGGAATTGGTTTACCATATGGTCATCTTCCAACATCTTATGAATAAATGTATCCACCAGCACCAGTATATCTTATTACACAAAAATACATCCTTTTTGACTTAAAGTTTAATTTTTGCCTTAACAATATTTTTTCCATATTACCAGTATAGTTACACTATCACGTCCACTAATCCTTAAGAATTTAATACCTTTAATTCTTTAAAACGTTTATCAGTGTGTCCTCTCTTATGTTTAGATGGCCAAGAACATATCCATATGTTTCTTTCTCGAGCTGTTGCATTTATGGAGTATTGTGTAAGCAACTTCATTAGCAACCACTTTAGTTCCCATCATGCCAGCACTCCAGTGTCATTTTGGTAAGAAGCATGTTTACAAAGGTAACAGCTAGCGAAACTCCCCGGCTCCCCTTAGGCATGTCACATAAGTTAAGCATTCCCCTGCTTTGGATTCTCTTGTTTCTTATTGTCTCTACCCAGAGTGAGCTTCTCCAATCACTTTCAGAGACTTTGCTTCATTCATCTGACCCCTTTCCAGTTTTCGTTTCTAAGCATGGCCGTTATCAGGGCTCTTAACAGGTCTCCACATTCACTACAGACAAGCGCCTCCTCCATAGCACAGCATATCTTAGAACCACATTAGTATAGTGAATAAATAGCCAACTTACCTACTTCATGACTTCCCCTCACCTCTAAAACATAAACAGCTTAGGGCAGGTTGTGGCCTGCTGTATTCATCTTTCTGTATTTCTCTCTTGGTATGGTGCCTATCTTAAAATAGTCCCTGCATCCAGTTAAAGGGGCCTCTGAACAATTTTCCTCACAAAACTCATCAGAGTTGTTAGATAATTTGCTGTATCTGTCTAATATCCACTGTCAGGTGCAAGGGATTCTGTGCCACTTTCTTTATTCTTGAGCAAGTCAGTCATAGTCTGTGGCAAACTCCAGGGTGTCTAAAATGTTGGATGGCTGGCTGGTATAAAAATAATCAAACCAGCCACTCTTCTGAAGTGCTAAAGCCTGCTGGAAAGATCCAGTGCCATTCAGACTGACCATATGCCTGGTGTTATGCTTGCCAGGGAATGTGGACAGTGGAACAGGTTTCTGGGCATTTCTCAGTGCTCACATGAAGCTGCTACTTGTGTTCTGCAGCTGAGGACTTGGGAGGAGAGCCAGGCAAGAGGCCCTCCATTTGCAGAGGCACCCCGTTCTGTCTCATAACCTCTTGGTAACTTCAAGTTCTGATGATACATGAGACTCCAGGACGGGGAAGGAGGGGTAGAGGTTCAGCAGAGGTGGTATCCTCCTCAAATCCTGTTCAAGGCTTACTCAGGATGAGTGTCTCTGGCACACATAGTAACTTCCTCTCTCTGGCATCTTGACACTGGCTTCAGTGTATTAACATGTTAAAGGACAGATGATATAGTCACACTCTGCCGGACTCTGCATTCAGTACAGATTTGCAAGGGCTTATAACACGTTTCATCCCAGCAACCTTCTTTCTTGAGAGATATCCCAGAACCTGGACCCAATTTCTACAGGATGCAAGTGAAAGTATGGAAAGCTTAAATGCTCTACTTAGAATCATAGATACAGAGCTGGGGAACCCACGGATTTATTGGCTTTTATCTTATGCATATTTTGTACTCCAAGTGATATTGCATATCTAGCTAATATCCAGGCATATGAGGAAGATACACAGCGAGACAGAAAATCTGAAGTGGGACAAGGTCATGGTTGACATGAAGTATACTTAAAATCATTTGATAAATGAGCACACTTCACAGTCCATACCAGAACATCCCTTAGGTATAGATATTTCAAAGCATCTTATTTCATTATATTGTAGCTAGGTCATCATCAGGTCAAAAGGGTCCCATGAAGAAAAAAAAAAAAAAAAAGAAACCCACGAAGGAGGTCTCCTACAAATGCTCTGTTGCCTAGGACAGTGGACATTGGTAGAGGGTCCACTTCGGGTCATCTCTGTCTTTGAGTGCTAGAACTGTGTCTTGCCGATGCTTATTCCTAGGATTAGCAGGCACCATCCTTCCTACTAGATGTCAACATTCCTGACAAATGGCAGGGTGTACACAAAGAACACGTTCACCCAGGAGAGGTAGTTGGTAATACTACTGATGAGATCTAAATATAAGCTGATAGGAGCTGCCTAAAAGTCTGGGTGTTCTTTTGTTTTAGAAAATTGCCATTCCTATCTCTGAACCACCCTCCCTCTTCACTATGGTCAATATCTTTTACTTATCCCGACATCTTTTACCATCTTTGATTCTTTTACTTCTGTATCCCCTGCTTGTATCTTTCCAGTGTTCCTATATAGAAATGCTTTATACACAAAACACCTCTTTACCTTTGATTATCTTTTGAAAATATTATGCTCACTCGACTGGATTATTTTTCCCCTGGTTTTTAGTTTTTGTCGATTTATTTCAGAGTATTTAGATACAGACAGCATGCCTGTCCACCATGCTGACATTAATTTGCTTCTGAATAGTGTAGCTTTTACTTCCCTGTGGTAGCTCAAGCAGGGCTCACCATGTCTCTTAAAATCTGCACATCATTTTCTTGGTTGGATATTACTAGCGTCTTACATTGCAGGCTCCTCTATGTTAAAATAAGAACCTAATAGAGCAAATCTAACTATTGAATAGATAGCATTGCCTAAATGCCTCCTGCTTTTGAATCTGCAGACTCATATGGGTTCTTGCTATAATTAAATTTCAGATGTAATCATTTACATGATATTTCTAAGGGTCATTTTTTAGACACTACCTGTGCTGTGTATCTAAGTGATAGTGGCTTACTCCCCAGGCAAGCTGTTGGACCAACAACACGCAGGAAAAGAGATGGGAAGCTGCTACCTGGCCCTGTAGAATGACAGGGAGACATTTCTAAAGGAATGTCTTTCTAAATATGTCCAGAGTCAATTTTCAAAGGTGCAAACCAAAGCAACATGATGTGCAACATATCCTACACCATTTTTAAAACACAGGAGGAAAAATAAAGGGCAACCAATGCCAGCAACTTGAACTTTAACTTTCCAAAACTGGAAATAAAGTGTCACAAACGTGATATTACTGGTACTTAAAAACTGAAAAACTAGTTTTTGTTACTTTGCAAGTGCTTCATCTTCATCAAGCTTGAGTTTCAATAGACAGTAAACGACAATGTAATGAAGCTAAATTGTGATATTCAGGCTGTTTATAGCACTGTCTTTTCATAGACTATAAAGCATGAAGGAAGCAACTTTCAAAGAACCTATCTAACTTGTTATAAGTGCTGCCTAATTTTAATACAGTTTTAAAGAAATTCAAAGTCAGTGCTGATTTTGGGTTTGTCTACATTTCTTTTTTTTTAATTTTTTATTAGGTATTTAGCTCATTTACATTTCCAATGCTATACCAAAAGTCCCCCATACCCACCCACCCCCACTCCCCTACCCACCCACTCTTGTCTACATTTCTTGTAGCTATTCTGATGCTAATCATTTTAGCCAGAATAGTAGGGAAATAGATTTCTCTTTTTAAAATGAGCACCAAATATGTAAGTCTTCAAGGTGAAAAGGCAGGTTACAACAGCTATGCAGAGTGAATGTGCATGCGTCTTAAACAATATATGACTATCAGAGTAATGAAAGCTTTAGCTGTGAGACAACTTTGGGAGACTAGTCAATATCAACATTACCTGATATCAGAATCATTTGACACATTAAAGAAAATCCTAGCATCATGATTCCTGAGGGCCTGGGCCCTGACCCAGGTAAATTCCACAATGAACCTCTAGTCCAAGACGGTATGTATTGGAGAACAGGAAGTTGTGGCTATTGCATGAGGCTGGCACTGGTCAAATCACAGGACTTCTTGCTTATCCACTCTCTGTGTAGCCTACTATTAGATACTCGAGTCCTCTACCCCTCTGCTTATGGTTTCATGTTTCTACTTTCCAGCACCTTCAGACTGTTGTTAGCTACAATAACTAAGGACTTGTGATTCCTACATGAAGCAGGGTGCTGCAGAAGTGGTCCTGGAAGGGTAAAACACTAAATAGAAACTAAAGAAGATGGAATAAAGTTACATTTCATTCAAACAGCCCATTGGGGAAATTCTCTGTACTACTTTTCTTTTTCTTTCTTTCTTTTTTTAATATTTTTTATTAGGTATTTTCCTCAATTACATTTCCAATGCTATCCCAAAAGTCCCCCATACCCTCCCTTCCCCAACTCCCCTACCGACCCATTCCCACTTTTTGGCCCTGGCATTCCCCTGTACTGGGGCATATAAAGTTTGCCTGTCCAAAGGGCCTCTCTTTCCAGTGATGGCTGACTAGGCCATCTTTTGATACATATGCAGCTAGAGTCAAGAGCTCCGGGGTACTGATTAGTTCATAAAGTACTACTTTTCTAACTTCTGAAAAATCTTTAAAAACGTATATAAGATATAAGGTTGATTTTAAAAATTAACATTGGAATTAAGTACAAGTGAATCATAGACTTAAGTGTAAAATGAAAAACTATAAAGTTACCAAAAGGTAAGACAAGAAGAAAGCAGCAGCAGCAACAACAACAAGAAACCCAGACATCCTTGGGTGATGGCAATGAGTTATGGGCTAAAAATGCCAAATATAGACTCATGGGGAACAAAGTCAAACTGATACACTAGACTACATTAGAATGAGGAACACCTGTATCTTTACAAAAATGAGAAATTAAACCATAGAATACAAAACAATTATTCAATAGAAAACAATTACAGGAACTTTTAAAATTTAACAGAGACAGGTTGGGGAGATGGCTAAGTAGGTGAGGAGCCTGCTTCATAGCCATGAAGAGCTGAGTTTGGATCCTCAGCACCCAGGTCAAAAGCTGAGCATAAGTAATGGCCCAAATCTCCAAATCTAACAATGCCAAAATCCACTGGGGAGATAGAATGACAGAAACTACCATTCAGTGCTGAGAATTCAAAATGTTATACCTACTTCAGAAGACATGGGAACTTTCTTATGATACTAAACATACTTGTAGAAAAAAACACCCCAGCAATTAGGTTGCTTGATGCTTACTCAAATGAGGATCATGTCTCCACAAAATTCCGTACAGAGATATTTATAATGAGTTTATTCACAATGCTAAAACTTGGGAGCAATCAAGGCATCCTTCATTAAACATGGATAAATCAACTACGGTGTGTGAAGGGAGTCCTCAAAACCAAAAAGTAATGACCTATTAAGCCATGGAAGGATGGAGGTGTGAATAATTCAGGGGAAAAAGTCAGTCTGAAAATGCTGCATTTTGTGTTTCCATGACATCCTGGCTAAGAGAAGCTAGGTAGAGAAACTATTCTTTAGTACATGATCATGCTGGATATCGCCTTTTTTTTTTTTTTTTTTTTTTTTTTTTTTTGCTTGTGTGCAATGGCAAGAGTGAACGGAAAAACAGGTGACAGACTTTTGAGGATAATTACGAAGCACTGTAGGTTCACGGACAATGGCAAATATCTCATTCTAGCTGGGCAAGTGAACAGTGGAGTAGTTATGAGTTGGGGGGGAGGGGGAAGGAGGACAGGGTCGAAGGTGTGTATAGACTCTCTGCACTTTCCGTTCAAGTTTGCTTTGAGCCTTTAACTGTTCTTAAAAGGCTTCTGAAATATACAAATTGAGTCTACAGAAAAAAGAAAGAGAGAAAGAAAGAAAGAAAGAAAGAAAGAAAGAAAGAAAGAAAGAAAGAAAGGAAGAAAGAAAGAAAGAAAGAAAAAGGGATGTGGGCTGAGACACAAAAGAGATCTGACGTTTGTAGTAAAATAGTCCTGTGTTTCTAGACTGAGATCATGAGGCTACTCAGGCTCAGGGAGGGCGGGAACCGGAACCTTGGCAGCTTCACTTGCAGGTTTATCTGTGGGTCTGCCATAGAACTTGCAAGGGTGACACCCAGTAATCAACTGTTGGGTAAGTGACATGCTGTGTTTCATGAACTTTTCTTTTAATTGTTCTAGACCACATTAAACTGAGGTAGTTTTGGGCATTTCTCATGTATGCTTTTGTTCATTTATTTCATGCCTATTATGTATTTGCATGCAGTTACACCATTCTGCATACACCTAAACATTTACACACACTCGTACCCCCTACACACACACACACACACACACACACACACACACACACACAAACACACACACACACACAAAACTGAAAGCTCTGGGAGGGTGGCTGGAGCCTCGATATTATTTTTGATCTGCCAACCCTTAACCTGGGCTTTGGATGGAGTGGACATTCAGAAGGAAATAAGTTGAGTTGAATTGACTTTAGCAAAACTTCACTAAACTCTCTCATTCATGCAACAAGTCAAAAATTACTAGTTAAATTAAACTAGTGTAAGTTTACTAACTTCAGGCAGAGGCTTTGCTCTATCTTCATGTTTTACATGGGTGAGCTGAGTCTCTGAAAAGGGATTTCCAGTGTGGTTTAAAACCTTAGGACTGTTGTTCATCAATGTGTGCTGAGAAGCCATTTAATTTTCCTGTGGAAGTTTCCTGATCCAGTAGCAGATTTTGTGGAAAGTGCAGGACTAGCGCCAATCTGGGGCTGGGAGCTGCTCAAGATTCCCAGACTTTTAGCAAGTAGTAAAGCCATTGTTAATTTATTCCCTGTTAAGCCTTTCTTTAAATAGACTAGCTACTCCCCAAAGCTGTTCTATATCCAATGTTCTTTGTCATTTAAGTCCCCTGGATCCTAGTTTGCAGGCCAGTCTCCAGGGTCATGCATTTTTCTAGCCACAAGATGGCAGACTTTATGCTGTTTTTCTCTGCCTCCAGTGGTAAAAGGACCTTCTTGCAGTTTTGACAATTTAGCCCAACCAATTGCTGGGAAAAGTCTGCTAGAAGCCGTGTGGATTTTTACATCCTGACTCTAAATGGTGTCTTAAATGCTCCAGATTTTGACAGTAAAGATTTCATTTTCTAAGTAGGAGTACTGCTTGTGACTGTATTTCTGTAAAAATGTAGAAACTCCACGAGGATTAAAGACAGGACAAGGATTTTTCTCTGTTTTTCTTTTCCTTTACACAATCAAGGACGGAGTTTTTGATACTTAGAACTGATTAAAAGAAAAAAAAAACATCTTTCACAGTGGAGTCTGCTAGATAGGGTCCTCAAAGTATATAGCCATCCTTAACCTTTTCTCCTGACCAGTGTCAAGTATGTCAACCCTGTTTCTTGATTTATTGTTTGTGCATTTGGAGAAGAGCACAGGAAAATAAAGAATTCCTTTGGAGAAGAGTTAGCCAACCGTTATTCCTGGAATTCGTGGAAAAAGTTGTGAATTGGAAAGAAGATTTCAGAACGTGAGTGTTGTTTACTTTAACTTGAAGGTAACCCGGTCCCTAATGTGTGTGCTTTGGGGACAGTCACAGATTTCCCAACTCACTCTGGTTAGCAGCTCATTTGTTTCCATCACAAGTGTGTTCACGTTGCCCTCTGCCAACTGAATGAGCCTCTCTGGTGCCCGTTGCGGTGATAGCAGGTGCTGTAAAAGATTTCAGACCATGTACATCTTAGTAAATGGTTTAGCAGTCATCCTAGGGTCAGACAGAGCACATTTTTGTTCCTGTATATACCACATACTTAGCACTTCTACCCTCAATACAACAGAAACTACTATAAGTGGGCAGTTAACTCACTCACTGCCAAGCCAGATATGTAGGTAAATATTAAGATTTGCTGTACTTTATTGAGAAATTAGTATGCACTAAAATTTTGGTTTGTTTATCCTTCCCCGCCTCCCCCGCTCCCCCCATCAATCAATGGCTTATAAAACTCTGAATGAGCAAATGTTCACTGCAGAGAGTTTTTAACAAAAGCTCATAAGCTGGTACTGAGTTGAGTTTAAAAGGATCTTTGCATTTATCGAGGCTCCCATTTCAATCAGCGTAGCTGTAGTTTACAAGCAAGAAAGAGAGCAGCCGCTGCTACAAGGACCTTTCTTGCTAGGCTGGTCCTGCTGTTAAGATTAGTAGGAGCTGGCTTTATACACACAGCTGGGCCAGATTCCACCACAATCTATGGGATACTATTTTTAGATAGGGTCGCTGTTATAGTAATATATATAATGAAAATGAGGCTACTCTGCAAGCTCGTCAAAGGGTAGACATCTCCCCATCCTTGTACATATCAAAAAAATACCCCACCCATTTCATGACTAAATAGGAATGGTCACTGTTCCTCATTGATCATAACTTTAGTACCCTGCTTTTATTTTTTTAGGTAAGATTCACTAGAATTTACAGTTAGGGCTTTACTCCCACTTTCTTTTTTTTAAATTTTTAATATTTTTTATTACGTATTTTCCTCAATTACATTTCCAATGCTATCCCAAAAGTCCCCCCCCCCCACTTCCCTACCCACCCATTCCCATTTTTTGGCCCTGGCATTCCCCTGTACTGGGGCATATAAAGTTTGCAAGTCCAATGGGCCTCTCTTTCCAGTGATGGCCAACTAGGCCATCTTTTGATACATATGCAGCTAGAGTCAAGAGCTCCGGGGTACTGGTTAGTTCATAATGTTGCACCTACAGGGTTGCAGATCTCTTTAGCTCCTTGGATACTTTCTAGGATCCTCCATTGGGGGCCCTGTGATCCATCCAATAGCTGACTGTGAGCATCCACTTCTGTGTTTGCTAGGCCCTGGCCTAGTCTCACAAGAGACAGCTATATCAGGGTCCTTGCAGCAAACGCTTGCTAGTGTATGCAATGGTGTCAGCGTTTGGAGGCTAATTATGGGATGGATCCCTGGATATGGCAGTCTCTAGATGGTCCATCCTTTTGTCTCAGCTCCAAACTTTGTCTCCGTAACTCCTTCCATGGGTGATTGTTTTGGGCTGGAGAGATGGCTCAGCCGTTAAAGGCTAGGCTCACAACCAAAAATATAAGATATAGTTTTTCAAACACTGTAAATTATCAAGATAGTATCTTAAATTTTCAAATAATAGATAAATTATGAAAAAACAGTATAGATAAAAATGAAAAAAAGACTGGTATTTCAGAACTATCAAGGTCATTTTCATAAACTCTAGGACATAAGGAAGAGAATGACCGAAGCCTTTGCTACTAATGGTGCTCACGCGTAGAGCCTCCCGGAGAGTGCTGCCAGGAACCTCGTTGTCCACTGACTACATGTTATTTTTTAAAAAATGTTTATGTCCAACTGAAATATTTGATTTTCTAATTCATTTCCTAGTCTGTATTCTTTCTATGTGTGTGGAAACTCACCGGAGGAGGTTAGCCTCCTTCCCATGAAGTATTTATGTCTGAATGTAAGACATGAGGTAAGTAGGTCTGTAGCCTAGTTGTCAAGGTTGTTCTTTATAGTGCCCTGTCCTCTAGAGTCTCAGCCTTATCTCTCCCAAGCAGGCCTGACTTCTAATGTCTGCTGACAGGTCCAGTGCATACCTGTGCCTCATGGTGACTCTCCTAGGCAAGAAGCAGTAGGAAGAGCCTGGCCTGGGGCCAGGGAGGCCTCAGTACCACCAACTAGATTTTCTCACATGAGTTATTTTTGTCTCTTTAAGGTTGGAAAAGATGTTCAGTCTCAAAGCCCTAAAGTCCTGCTGCCTGTATTCAAATCCCACCTCAATATTTATTAGTCATGTAATTGTTCTTCAAGCAAAACTTCACTATGCCTCAGTTTCCCTACTTATATTTAATACAGTTCTTTTGTTTTAGCTTTTTCAGACAATTGCAATCAAAATCTCCATAGACTAGGTGGATTGAACAAAATGGACAGTTCTCCAAGCTGAACAGCCTAAGGTGCCAACTAACTGGGTTGCTGGTGAGGACCTGCACATGGTTATCAGCTCCCTATGTTCGGAAATGGCTGGTGAAAAGAAAGCCCCTCTTCCCATTCTTACCAGGATCATAGTGAATCATGAGCGCTTCATCCTCCATCTACAATTTAACAGTGATCACCTCCCAAAGATTCCATTTCAAAATACCACCATGACAGGAAAGAGTTCATAAACTGATGTGTTGAGATGCTAGTCTATAAGGTTTTAGCAAGTGTGCTTTTGATTAGGTGATGAGGGAGCCCTCTTCTGCTTGGGATTGTACCCTTTGAAATATACCCAGAGAGCTCACTAATCCTTTCTAGTAGATAGGCCACAAAAAGCAGTGATACATATACAAGGAATGAGCCCTTACCATAAACGAGTCTGCCTTCAACATTGGCTTTCCTGTCAACAGAACTGTTAAAGTAGCACTCGTATTGTTTATAAGCTAGCAAATTATGGCATTTTGTTAAGGGAATCAAATAGACTAAGGTAAGACACAGTTTCAATATAGAAGCTTAGGGGGCATACATAGTTCATGAAAAGTCCATTTATACTTCTTGGGTTTTGTTCTTATATATCATAATACATTTATAATTATTTTTCCCCCAGAGGACATTGGTCAAAGGTACTTTAATGTAGAAGCGCTTCATCATACAGTCTTCAGATTATAAAACAAAAGGAAAAACAGGCATTCTGTTTCATAGAAAGAATTTATAGATATTTGTGTAACATGATTATATCTAGAAAATATGAACCAACTAGCAATATTACCTTATTTATACTATTCACATTATTCATACTATACAAAGACATTTAATATTTTTATTTTTGCATTGTGTACATTTTTCATGAAACATTTACAATCTTAATTATATACCTTTTAACCAATGTTAGTTATTTTTTCTGCCATTGGCAATAGTGATGATTAAAAAATATTAAAGAATATATTCCCTAGAAAAGCAAGATCACCAGCCAATGAATGAAGTAACAATGATTCTCCTTTCCTCACCAGCACTTCCCACTTCATATCCTATTAAAACTGCCTCTGTCATTCAGGTCCTAGCAAACCTGTGCGCTCACTAGTTTTTCCTTATTTTTATTTATTTATTTATTTATTTATTTATTTATTTATTGTATTTCAAAATTTTAGAAGGTACACAGAAACCATGTATTTTTGTTAATGGCTTCATTATTGTTCAACTATTTTTATTGTATTTTTTATTTGTTTAGTTCTTTTGTTTTTTCTTTTTCCCTATTTTTCTCCTCTTCCTCCTCCTCCTTCTCCTTTCTCTCTATTTCTCTCTCTCCTTCCCCCTCCTCTCTTGTTTTTTCTTTTTAGACAGGGACTCTCTGTGTGGCCTTGACAATCATGGAACTTGTTCTGTGGACCAGGCTGACCTTGAAGTCAGAGATTTGCCTGACACTTCCTCCCAAGTACTTCGACTAAAGGTGTACACCAATATCCATCCACTCCACTCCAAGCTGTTTAACTCTGTTTTTTTTGTTGTTTGTTTGTTTGTTTGTTTGTTTTTTCCTGAACAGCAAAGAATCCATGTAAGCTTCCTAAATGTATGGGAAAAATCCGACCAGTTAAGACTTGCATGGGGAACTGATTGCAAGGTGTGACCCTGTGGGGATCCTATGGCTTCTTAAGTACTTGAAAACTGGCTGAAAACATCTAAGTAACAACTTCTTAGCCCATGTAAAGCATATTAATTTCTAAATGTTACTCACTAGCCTTTTATAGATTGAAAGCTTTAGGATAATTTAGAATGCCTTGAATTGGTACCTTCAGAATGACTTTCAAAGTTGTACAACATTTTAATTAGTTTGGTTTTTTCCAGGAATATTGAAGACTAGTAAGAGCTTTCCTGAATCCCAAGGTATGGAACTAGGAGATGGGTGCCAGCCCTTAACCTTAGGACCTGCCTTTGCATGGGTCAAAGATCAATTGGAGTGCATAAGCCATGTACACTTGTCACTTCAGGACCCCTTGAAAGGGACTCTTCAGTACCACTGTAGAATATGGAACTGAGTAATGTACCTGCCACCTGCAGAGGTAAGAAGCAGTAGGGATGTAGTCAATAGCATAATCTCCTTGCTAGAAGCAATTTACTTTCAGCCAAATTCATATTACTTTAGATTAATGCTTTTAATTGGAATTTTATTTGCTTTGCAGACTCTTGTAAGGATTAATTTGTTTTGACTTTATGGAGCTATAAGTATAAGGGGTACATACCTGATTTTATATTTGCACATATTTAAACCACATAATAAAACTTATTAATGCCAAATGGAGGGGGATAGAAGAGTATTGACTTCAATGGCACTCTGTGTAGTACAGTTCTCTGGTTTGAAACACCAATTTAGGTATTACTTTCCTGCATTTGCTTTTCTGGTTTGGAAAAGTAAAGGAAATATGGACTAGTAATAGCCAGACCATTTGGACTGCCTCGTTCATCTCAGCCCCTGCCTGCTGCTGCTAGTGCTTCTACCTACCTTGAGTTCCTGAGTTGTATTTTCAAGACCATACAGAATTTTATATGGAGCAGGCAGTGGGCCCGTGAGGTTGATGTTCATGGTCATCTGCTCTAGACGAGCCAGGTCACCAAGAAGAAGGCCTGTACACTCGTCTCCACAAACTGTGAAAGGGGAAGAACAAAGAAAATTTGCTCATGCTGAACACTCCAGCCAGATGTTCAAAGATTCCAGCTATATAACAATTTATGGTCTGAGCATAATTCTATGAATGATGATGAGATGCAGCATCTCAGATAATTAATGTTATCACCCAGTCCACAGCTGAAGAAGAATGTAACAACAAAGGAGTAAGTTATATCTGTTTCCTAGAACCTAAAAGACAGAGGGACCAAAGAAGAGCAAATGGAGTTTGTATAGGGGAGGGGGCAGCATATTGCAGAACTAGTAAAGGAAAGAAAAGACACAGAAAGTAAATCTATGAGAACATTGCATTGGAATGTTCTCTGTACCCAAATATGCCATGCACTGCATGGCATCTGTAGCAATTTATCCTGCAAAGGCTTCCTGTACTATGAAAAACAGGTATGTAAGTACTATCTAGATATACAATAAAAAGATTTTGCATGTGTTTGAATGTTGGTCAATGTATATACAGGTGCAGGTACACATGTGGGTATTCTGTGTGCTTGTGGAGGACAGCGGTCAATGTTAGGTACTCTCACTGGTCCAGGGGTTATGATTTGGGCTAGGATCAATAGTCAGCAAACATCAGAGATGCTCATGTATCTACCTCCCCAAAGATGGGATTACAGGAGCATGCAGTCACACCCAACTTTTTACTTGGGTGCTAAGAACATGAACTTAGGCCCTTCTGTTTATATGGGAAACACTTTACTAACTGAGCCCTCTCCTCATCCTCTGACAGAATTTTTAAATCCAAAAGAAAGAACCTTTTTGTGACTATTTTTTTCCTTGTTTTGATGTTTACCATTTTGGCCAGCATCTCCTCTTCCCTAAGCATTTTCTCTCTATCAATGAGCTGCAGTTCCAGGAATCTCTACCCTAATGATTAACTTTATCCAGTCTTGCAAACATGCAGCTTCCAAAGGTAGAGCAAGGTCTAATGTTTACATCATTGACTTTGCTAGTATCATTCATATTATCTTTAGTGATCAGATAGAGAAACTATTTGAACTTCACAGAGGTGGAGAGGGTGGTGGTAAAGTTGGTAAATAAAATAAAAAAATAAAAAGAAATGGATTTTAATTAGCAGTGAATGTGTTATGCAATTGAGGATGACCTTAAAATTCTGATCTGGATTCTACCTTCTGAGTATTGAAATTACAGGCATGAGCTTCTATGCCTTGTTTGTATGGTACAGGAACCCAGGGTTCTGTGAGTGCTATGCAAATACTCTGGCAACTAAGCTATATCTCTATCCCCAAACTTTTCACTGTTAAGTTTGACATGGCAGAGTAAGGCATGTATATTTACACCAAGAAGCCATAAGTATGCTGTATACATTAATCTACATACACAGATACAATCTCTGTCTTCCAGTCTGTTGATGGATCAAAACCATATCCATGTTAGAAGAGAGAAAATATATATAACATAGAAAACACTGAGTTCTGGAGCAGGATTGGCTCATGCCCCAGACTGGCAAGAATTCAATTAGTTCTCTAAACAGCACTCCCCTGAGCACTTAATGGAGGGGAAACCATTAAGAGACGCTTGTAAACAAAGGGGAAGAAGTGCAGAGAGGGATTTTTTTTTTTTTTTTGATAGGACAAGCAGTTAATGGTAAGCTGCCATATCCCTTCACAGGGATCTAACAGTCCCAGCAGGGCTTTTAATAAATCAGCTCCTTGCGGGTGGCCAGTACAAGTGTAGCTTGTCATCTGAGTTACTCTGCAAATTCCTGACATTTTACAAGTGAGTGAACATGTCTCGGGAGGCAGGGGCAGAAGTCTAGAGCTAGAACCATGCCTCTTACAGTCCCTGCTAGAAGGAAAGAGAATTTTTGCATCAGAGAAACAAAGTAAAAGGAAGAAAGAGCAGTGACTTCTACACACTCTTGGGCAGTATGAGCTTCAGGAGACCAAATGTCAGCATTTGGCTATTGTAGAAAACATATCGCAAGGTCTGATGACGTGCTGGCCAGTATAAAGATGTAAAGATCCCCAGTGTGGTTCTCAGACTTCACGTGGTGTCTGAACCACTGGAAGGGCTTTTAGAACTTCAGGGACACGGCAACATTTTGGGTTTGTGATTCTGGAGGTGATAGGATGTCATGTTCTCTGCTACTTATGGTGAGAATGTACTTGCTTGACAAGCTCAAAGGAGACATTTGTACTGCTGGTTTGGGAGCAGCACTGTGGTAACAGGTAGACCAGGAGTCTTGGCATCACCTGGGAGCTTAATAGACAAGCAGAGCCTTGATCTATGCTAGACCCTACAAGTCACAGGCTGCATTTTAGGAAGAAAAATTCCATGTAACCCACATAGAAAAGACTGGGCGGTCTGCTGGAGACCAGTGGTTCTCAACTTGGGATGTACAGCAGAATAGCAGGGATTCACAGTGTGCTCTGACCTGGGCCTTCCCCTTTCCATTTCCTAAGACTTGGGTTTAATATGTCCATGAAAAAATTCAGCCATCAGTATTCCTAAAAGATTTCCAGCTGATTCTGGAAGCAAGGGTTTTGAAGGAGTGTACCATACATAGGAAATGAGGGGATGCACAATTCTCAAGGGAGGACGTTATTTTGCTTGCTGTCTCCTCTGTCTGGGAATTTCATCTTCACCTACCTAGTTCATAAGCCTTCAGATCAAATGTGTAATTTTCTGAGAAGGGAGACCTGACTAAAGTAAAGTTATTGTTAAGTGAACTAGTAAGTCATAACTCACTCTTGTATTCTTCATCTTTTAACAATGTTACCCTTGTGCGTGTACTGGCTATTGTATTTTATTGTTTACATATTTATAACTTGTTTCTCCTTGACTTCAGAACATACTTTAAATATCTTTTGCTGAGGTTTGGTCTTTTGCTTGTATTGTAATGCTAAATACTGGCAACCCAAGGCCCGAATGCCCCCAGGAATAAGAGTTTGTGTGTACCCAAATGACTCTCTATAACCTTGTCCCCCCAAGTTATCCCTGATTGGTAAATAAAGATGTCTACAGCCAATAACAGGGCAGAGGAGAGTTAGGCAGGGTTTTTGGATTTCTTGGGGTCTGAGGAGACCACAAGGGAGAATAAAGGTGGAGAGAAGAAAAACATCATGGGTTATAGGAGCATGTCTGTGAGGGTTGGCCAACTGGAGTTAAGTGTGGCCCAGATAAAACCTAGTAAGCAATAACTTAGGATTATTGATAGGAAAATATATTGGTTGTATATATGTGAGTACACTGTCACTGTCTTCAGGCATACCAGAAGAAGGCATTGGATCCTATTACAGATGGTTATGAGTCACCATGTGGTTTCTGGGATTTGAACTCAATACCTCTGGAAGAGCAGTCAGTGCTCTTAACTGCTGAGCTATTTCTCCCATCCAGGAAAGTAGATTTTAGTAGCTTAGAAGGTAGATATCTGCCTAGCTCTAGTGCTAATTAAGACTTATTATAATAATAAAAGTTTTGTGTCTTTTGTCTGGAAACTGAATGATTAGAGGCAAGATAGATAAAGCAGATATGAAATTAAACATTTACCTTAACAATCTTTGCCACAGTGTCTTGGACATTGTATACAGTAAAAATTCAATGAATGTTTGCACATTATTATCTTTGTTAAAGAAAAATAAGGAAACATTTTAGACAACAGTAACAGGTGTCTATATAGCATAATTATGCACATTCATGAAAAGGAATGAAAAACAGAGAGGTAGGAGTTTGGGATCAGAGGGAGAAAGGTGTTGTTACATAGGAAATGTTTGAATGTGAGAATGATATGTTTGATGGCAAAGAGCAACATAGACGCATAATGAATACAAAGAAGATAAGAACAACAGTTGGAGGAAAATATAATAGCCTGGTGACTACAGAGGCTATCTAAAATCAAGATGGATGGTTGTTATTATTATACTCTTGGCAACATACCTAGAGAACTTATACCCCACCACTGAAAGATTTGCTTATCTGTGTTTATTGCTTCTCCACTCAGAATAGCTAAGAGATGGAATCAGCTTAGCTGTCAATCAATTGGTGAGTGAATAATGAAAATGTACAAAACCACACAACAGAATTGCATTCAGGTACACATTAAAATGACATTATGGAATTTGAAGGTAAATGGGTGGAAGTAGAAAAACATTATAATAAATGAGGTGGCGTACACAAGGAAAAACAAACACCTTGTTTCACTGTCATCTGTGGATCCCAGCTGCAAATTTCTAATTTCCACTTCTTGCATAGACCACAAATCTTGAGGGAGGGGAGATAATATAGTATAGGGAACATGAAGTAGTGAATGGAATTCTGGGAATAGAAAGGTTAAACAGGGATGGGGTGAGAGAATATGACAAGGGGGTAAAGGGAGGGTTAACCAAAATGAAATATAAAAAAGTTGAAACTCTTCTATCTTGTAATCAAACTAAACCAACACAGCTCATTTTAAAACTGTTAGAAAGGAGATTCCTTCACACTGGGAAAATAGTCTGTCTAGAAGCTACGGGTTGTTACACAAAATCACAATGCCAGATGTGGGATATTTCCTTATGAGTATTTGGTTAAGGAGACTTTAGACTCTAGAGAACTTCAAAGAATAGAGTTCTCTAAAGTAATGTAGACTCTGGTCATTCTTCTTGGTCATACTCCAGAACTAGATGATAATAGTCTAGTCCTACAGACATGACTATGTGCTCCCTCCTTGCTGGAGTAGCATCCATTGTGCTGGAAGGTACAATGCAGGCAGTGGGGGAAAGAAGGCATTGGCAGTGTTATGCCATTTTGAATGTCCAGTCCACAGGAGAGAATCCATATCTGGCTTTAAAACCTACTCAAAAGCCCAGTGTAGGAGAGGTCATAGCCCCTGAGGGGGGTGGGGGGACAAAAATATGTTGTTTAACTAAACTGACATAGCATTGAACTAGCTTCAAAATGTATTTGTTCATACCCATAGACACCATTCTCAGCCATAGTTAGAGAAGCCTCTGTTTCCAGAGAATTATGGTTATAAGAGTCTTGGCTGTAAAAGATGCTGAGAAGAAACGCGTGTTCAGATCTAAATAAGACAACATATGGCCTCCCCTCCACTGGTTAGAGAACATGGGGAAGAGGAGCTTAGGGAATGCAAGAGCCAGGAGACAAGAAGGGCTGCACATGGCCATTCAACCACTGTAAACACAGACTCTCAAAACATGTGGCTATCTGTACTGGATCAACAGCAACTGCTCCACAACAGCCAGGCATGATGGAGGAGGGACTCAAAGAGCCCTGCCCTACATTGCTGAATTATTTCCTACGGATACATTCAGGAAAGGGGAAATGATTACTTTCAGGCGTATATCCACTGGTGATCCGACCAGGCCCCAAAGGATAGTCCCAACCCAGTGGTCACATAGGCATTCCCGGTTTACATAAATGGCTTAAAAACAAAACAAAGCCAAAAGTCTAATATCCACAAAGGGACACTGAGGAAGGAGGAAGCATAAGGGTGGGAGGGAGAGAAGAGAGAGCTTAGGGAGAAAATGATCCAGATGTATTACATAGAATATAAAGGATGAAACTATCCAGTAACTTAATTAGCAAAAAATAAAACAAACTCTTAACGGTAGCTGTCCCAGTGAGTATATGGATGTATTGTTATTTACTGGTGACCCAGATAAAGATTCTGTCTTGGAGACAGGTCTGTAGAAAGCAGCAGGGAAGGCTGACTAGGAAGGACCACAGGTGGTGGACCAAGATGTGCACTTCTCAGTGGATTGAACTGAGCAACAATTTCATTGCTTTTACTACCATTGAGAGGCAAGTCTATCTTTCAATTTTGGACTGGCTTTGCAATATATTCTAATCCACCGAATGTGACAAGCGACTGTGTTTTAGGTCTAGGTCTCAAGGACTCAAACACTTTAATTTCAAATTCTTAGAACTCATAGTAATTTGACTTTTTTTTTTTTTTTTGTACCAGAAGATATTTAGCACAGGGTCTCACTATGCTTTTTAGGGTTGTTTATTCATCAGGGATCTTTTGATTGTCCTTTCTATAACTTATTTTATTTGGTATACTTTATTTATTTCCAAGAGTGAATTGGACTAGATTGTTTCCTATAATATTGTCAAAGGATCCTTACTGGGGGGTTCCTGAAATTTTCAAGAAAAGGATCCACAGTTTTTCTTTCCCCCACTTATTTCATACAAGAACAACCCGAGGACTGGAATACAGAAATTGGTCTGATGTTCTGGGACATACCACAGACACATTGCTGAGCCAAGAAGCACAGTGAAGACTGGGCTTCCACTGTTTATTCTATACCCATCCCCCAGTCAGTTTTGGTTCCTCTCCAGTTATTGGAAGGAAACTCACTCAATTGCTTTCCCAAGAACTCGTCGATGTCATTTTATGTCTCTGGATCCAAGGGTCTACTATTCGTTCTTATGTTATGGTCACTGTATTTGCTTTTTAAGGAACAAAATTAAGCAAATTTCCATAAGTGAAAGGTAAGTTTTATAGTAAGTGCAAGGTGTTATACTCACATCTGTCTGGATGATTCAAACAGACTTATGAATGGAACAGCCAGAATGGGACTTTTCAAAGCTTCTACCTAACTCAGTCATGGAGTTTTAAGGTGTCTACATTGGTGAGGTTGCTGTTTAAATAATGGCTTGTCATTTTATTCTGACACAAAACATTCTACTTATCCCACAAACTACTTTTATTTGACCTTAAAGTATATGAAGTATATGGCAACAGGTATGCAAATGAAAAACAAATTGAACTCACTATAATAGGAAAATCGGAATGTATAGTGGCATGGGTATTTGCACTCTATAAAGAGCAGCTCTCCAACAAGACTGCTGGGTAAATTAATACCCATCTCATAATCAGGACACCTTCCAAGTCTCTCTAAACCATTCTCCTAATTCAATAATACAGATAAGCTTGTAAAGCTAGAGCTTGCTGAGAATGCATGAGAGTAAAAGCAAATATTTCAAGACTATGATTAGATTTTACATGACTAAATGTTTCCGAGTCTTTGCCTATAAAAGTGTCAGGATAAATTTGTGTCTAATATTAACAAATGCAGTACTAAATCCAGATCATTATAGCTGGGCACATTGAAGGGGCAAATCGTGCAGCCGATATTACACATCTCTCTGCTAGCAATTAGTTCAAAATATTGCATTTCTACCAGAGTCCCCCATGCATAGTAATTACTGGCTTACTATCACAAAAAATTCACAAACCACATTTAAAACAAAGAAGCTGAAGCAAAAATGAGCACACTGATTGCTTGGAAAAGGCCAAACTCTTTAACTAATTTTAGATAGAGATACATAAATTGTCTGCTGAGATCAACTAGGGATAAATGAATATAAATTCACATTTTTAACAAGAGATAAAATTTATGCCATAATATGTATATGTTAAATTAATTAGGAAAACTGAAAAACATTGATATATCTTTGGATCTGGTTTTGTGTGTTCATGTGTCTGTGTGTCTATGTATTTTTTCCCTTAGTTGCTTGAAAAAGGAGCCTTCAAGCAGGACAGATAGTTCACATTTGCAAACATGGTATTCTAGAGAAAAAGGCAGGAGAATCAAGAGTTCAAAACTAGCCTGGGATACAAGGAAAATAAGAAGCCAACCTAAGATAAATCCCTGTCTTAAGAAACAAGACAACGGCACGCAAACTTTATATGCCCCAGAACAGGGGAACGCCAGGGCCAAAAAGGGGGAGTGGGCGGGTAGGGGAGTGGGGGTGGGTGGGTATGGGGGACTTTTGGTATAGCATTGGAAATGTAAATGAGCTAAATACCTAATAAAAAATGGAAAGAAAAAAAAAAAGAAACAAGACAACTTTTTATTACCTGATTTTTGGCTCATTAAAAACAGATTCAGTGTAATACTTCATCATTATAAGTCAGAGTGTGTAATAAGATTGGATTTTAGACATATTCAAAAGGTTTATTTACCTATTATTTTTTTTTTCATTTAGAGGAAAAAGTGTTTAGTAATTGTTAGAATAGCATGGGAAGGCCCCTTAAGAGAAACCATTACCTCCTAACCTCCACTTCCAGGTAGACACAGGTATTGTCTCCTTGTTTAGAGTTAATCCAGATGGTCAGATCAAATGACCTAGCTAAGGGAGGCAGGTTCACTGTAAGCCAATTAAAGAAGCAGAAAAACTGTTCCTAAGGAGAGGGTCTACTTTATTCTCCCAGAATTCCTGCCATCTTGGACAGTCCTTATGAGGCATCGTGACTGCCTTTCTGAATCCTGACTTAGACAGCACTAACTGTTCTTTTTCTTTCTCATCTGTCTTTTCCCCCCAAAGCCCAGCAGAGCCTTACTCTGCTTTTGCTCATACTGTAGGTTTTACTTTCTCCAAAGCGTACCTCCCTGCTGTGTGGCTGCCTATTTACCTTGTGGCTAGCATCTCATCCATGCTGTCTTGAGCTCAAGTAGCACTGCTTTGTTTTTTTTCTCTTTTATATTCTCATCCTCTGGGATGCTGCTGAAATTCACAGCTTGCCTACCCCAAAGTTTTCTTCTCCTCTCCTTCTCTTCTTCCTCCTCATCCTTTTCTTTCTTTCTCTCTTTCTCCCTTTCTTTCTTTCTTTCTTTCTTTCTTTCTTTCTTTCTTTCTTTCTTTCTTTCTTTCTTTCTCTCTCTCTCTCTCTCTCTCTCTCTCTCTCTTTCTTTCTTTCTTTCTTTCTTATAAAAGCATCCTACGTCTTCTGTTTAACTTTGTTCTTATCCTAAGAATTCTAAGAGGGGACCCTGATTTCTCTGGTAACTTCAGATAACAACAAAAACAATCTTCCAAATTTTTGGTAATGTGAATTTAGGTAGAGATTCAGAAATCTGTACATATAGAAGTTGTGAAATACAAATGTGTGCACCATTTAAACAAAATCAAATTATGTAAGGTAGGAAAAGCAAGATTTGGAAAGAACTCAGACAGTACAGTGTTAGCCACACAAACATGAGGACCTGAATTTGATCCTCAGGATATATTTAATAACCCAGGTATGTTGGGGAGTCAGAGACAGGCAGATGCACTGGGTTTAGTGACCAACCAGTCCAGAATAGTCAGTGAGTCTTGGGTCATCGAGAGAGCCTGTCTCAAAAACAAGGTGCATAGAACTTGGGGGAAAATAACATTTGAAGTTGTTCTCTGTCTTCCACATACATGTACACACAGTTGTAATCATACCAGCAAAATACAGAACACACACACACACACACACACACACACACACACACACACACACAAAAATTCAATGGAGAAAGATAACACAGAAAAGACAAACCTATTGCAGTTCAAGGATGATACAGTTTTTCAAAAGCAAAATGGAATTATAAAAGCATACAAACACCAGAGGAATATAAGAGGAATATAGCTTTTGTCTACGTAACAGTTACACCATAGTGCGCAAGTACTTTGTCAGCACTATTTTATATGATGCGCACAGCAGTTTGGAAAGGATCGAAAGAGTCACGGCCAGTGGTTAGGCATGTAGAAAAAAATGAGTGAAGAAACATAAAGGAAAGAGGAATGTAGAGAGAGCCTAAGAATGGTTGCCAGTGACAAGGAGCATAGCTAATTAGAGATAATTATGAAAAGTATGATTCAGACTAAGCCAAGGAAATATTTTATCCAAAACTGATGAGATGTTCAAAGTACCTTGCTTTTAAAAATAACCAAAGCATTAAAAGGAGCAGTTGGGTTCTGTCCTGGCTTGCTTTCTATTGAGAAACTAAGCATAATGATCAAAAGCAACTTGGGGAGAAATGGGTTAATGCCATCTCACAGTTTATAATCCACCATGATGGGAAGTCAGGACAGGAACCTGGAGGCAGAAAGGGAAGCAGAAGCCATGGAAGAATGCTATTTACTGACCATCTTGCTCTTCATAGCTTTCTCAGTTTGTTTTCTTATACATGCCAGACCCACCTGGCCAAGAATGACACCACACACGGTGGCCTGGGCCCTCCCATACTAGTCTTTAATAATAAAAACAAACAAACAAATGACAAAACAAATCAAACCAAAGCGACAACCAACAATCTTTCTCAAGTCTTTCCTATCGGCCAAAGATTTGGAGATGGAGACATTTTCTTACTTGTGAATCCTCTTCCCAAATGACCCAAGCTTGTTTCAAGTTGACAAGAAAACTAACAAGCACAGGTCATTTTTATAAAGGTACTTCCAATCTGTAGCATTTCTATTCAAGAGATTATGAAATAATGATTAGAAAAACTATTTTATTTTAACCAATATGTGAGTCTACCCTTCTTTGGGGCAAAGGGGTCAATAAACCTTTGGGCACATCAGAGTGAAAAATTGAAATAGAGTTTAGTTTACTCTTAAATAAATGCCTGATTAAAATAAAGCAACAGTGACCAGCAGTCTCCATAAGTCAACAGCGTCTTAATTTACTAAGGCACAGGATTGTCAATGTAGCATGAAGAGAACTTAGAGTCACCCAGAATCAGCTTCGCAAATGCTGTTTTACACAACAGTAGTACAGAATGAGAGAGTAGACCGATATCAACAAAAATAAGCGTGAACTACTAATAGAAGAGATAAGTAGAGGAAGACACATAAGCTGCCTTAGTACACCTCTCTGCACTTGAATCTAAACATCACAGCGTGGCTTAAAGTTCTACCAAGCTATGGCAAACATATTGGCCTTTGCAAAGTAGCCCCCTTGAAGACTAAGTGGTGATAGACATTTAGGGATAAGAATACAGAGTGATCACATTTAATGTCATAGATTAATAGACCACTTCTGGGGACCTTTTCAAAATCATCTTTTGGAGTAGTAAGTATTGTGTATTTATAAAATGACAACATTCTACTATGTGTTCCTACTCCTATATATAGGAAATAGTAAGTATCATTATTCATCTTCTTTGATGAGAATGGATCACCAGTATTCTAGCGATGGCAAGGGCATGTCTTATGATAGTGAGATGCTCACTGGCAGCTAGACATTAAGAACAAGAATGTTGGGCTTGGGGATAAAGGATGATTGCTGCCAAATTCAGTGATCTGATCTTGATTCCCTCACCTTACACAGTGTAAGAGGAGAATAAACTTCCTCAGGTTGTCCTCCGTCCTCCATATGGGTCCCTCATCAATAAAGAATTAAATGTGGAACTAGATACAAAGAATACTCATTGTGTCTCTGTAGAACTGCAGAAGCAAGAACACTTATTATTGCTACTGCAATACTGACAAGAGAAACACCTTCTCATATCCTATATTTTAAGTAAATTGTGATATAAATAACAAAACAGATACGTCACAAATACCTCTTACGCAGTGGCTAGAACCATAAGCACGAATTTGATATTTATAAGATATGAAATGGTATTTTGGGTTCATTCTATGGAGTAACATTTTGTCAAAGTTGCTAATTTTAATTGCTGTTCCCCAGGAGTGTTCTATATTTGACTCTGCCACTCATGGTCTATTTTAAACATTGGATGAGTTAGTCTGTTAACTATACATTTTAAGAAAATAGGACATGAACAAATCAACTTTTGGGTCTCATTTTTTTTTCTGCATTGAATACACAATGGCTTTCTCATTTGTTCTCAAATTTCAGGGTAGTTGGGTATTCTCATTTTATGAAATGACATGTCAGTTATGAATAAGAGAGGATAGATTTGTATAACTCAACTTATGAAATAGAAACCCTGTTGTAAGAATCACAATAAAATATTCAGAAACACAAATGCTTCTAAGGGGTAAACATTGTCCAGCTGTCCTAAGTAAATCCTTTTGCTTTAACCTGTGAAATTTGGACTGGGATGTAGTTTGGTAGTAGACTGCCCAGATAGCATGTAAAAACAGACAAACAATATCAAACCAAACAAACAAAAAAACCAACCAAACAAACAAAAAAACTAAAGCAGCCAAACAAAAACACCTCTGAGTTTGATGCTTAGAAATAAGAAAAAAGAAAAGTTATGAAATTAAGCTAAGCATCAACCTAATGTATCTTTTTTATTACAATGAAATGCAGCCTCTTTAGACAATGCCTGATGAATATATATCAACATTAATTAGATATATGGTCTTTAAAACTTAAAAATGGCCTCTAAAAGGAAAACAGATGACCTTGAGTTGATAAGACATCTCAACAGGCAAAGGGACTTGCTCCCAAACCTGACCACATGAGTTTGGTCATCTGGACACAAGGTGAAAAGACAGAAAACAATTTCTGAAAGTTGTTCTCTGACCTCTGTATGCATAACTTTATTACCCAGACATGTACACAGGTACATACACATACATCCATACTCACACACATATTCACCAATACATGACCTAAAAATAAATAGAAAAATTTAAATACTGAATATGCTGGTTAAAATAGTGGGTCTCTCTGATTATGTTCCTTCTTGTCCTGGAATGTTTCATATTACAAACTCTTATGTGTCTTCTACACTATTGTCTACAGGTCTCAGGCAAATCCTCTGGATTATGATCACCAGGGAGCTGAGGTAAAGCCAAGACGAGCTCTCAGTTATACGTACAGATATGCTGCAAAAAAGACTAGGAATGTATAGGGTTTGAACACTGAACCTAAATAACGGGAAGTGCCCCTGCAAGGTGAGCCTCTAAGCATTGCTATGGTGATGAATTTGTTTGTGGTGAAAGGAGTGCTTTAGGGAATGCCTGACACCTGAACTTGGAATCTGAAGGTGCTGGGAGATGCCTTATCTTGCCTTGGTGGAGTGAATTTATCACTGTGATAGGGCTAAAATCAGCTTACTGAGAAAATCTGGGGTCTCCATATTTCCTAATAAAAAGATTATTGTATAAATTATTATTATCATTGAAACATAGTATATACAAGGATTGCATCCTGCAGAAAATTCTCCAACCCCCCTCCCAATTGACTTCTTTTTCAGATAGGGTCTCATGAAGCTCAGGTTGTCCTCAAACTTGTGAAGTAGCCAAGGATGACCTTGAACTGCTGATCGTCTTGTCTCTTACTTTCATTCACCACGTGCTGGGTTACAAGCATTTACCACCACACCAGACTGAGGAAAGTCTCTATTAAATATAGTAAAGTCTTAGCTTGCCTTATTGGCCAATGATGCCCATAAACAACTAACAGACATTTACAGAAATTTAAGTGTGAGAGGGCATCTCAGGATTTGTTCTGTGTTGTCCAAACTATATAGCATAAATCTGTATCTTTTATTAAGCAAATAGTGGGTCTCTGGATCTTAGGCCTTATTGTTGTATGCAAATGTCCTGTGTAACACAGAACCATGTTCAATGACTATACACGATGAAAAATAATTTAGATATGTAAAAAAAAAAAATAAAAAAAAACTAAGGATAAAAACAAAACAATTAAATATATGATATGAGTCGATTTCAATTGCGTTTCTTAAAGAATTAACGAAGGAGAACCAATTTAATTCATACAGAGGAACCAGTATCAGAGCTGTACCTGGCTTCTACTAAGCCTAGACATACTGTTCTCGTAGTCAACAACCCACTTACTGAGAGCAGCACGGACTTTTAGTCTTCTTACTCCTTCTCATATTCCGTCTCCGCACTGAGGTCCTCTTCCAACTTATACCCTGGGGCAGTGTAAAAGCCCACTGTGATCCCATGTAATGAAGCAGGCCCCAACCAAAGATAAGACACTGGAGGTCAGTCTGTTCTTTGGTCCCTTGATCTAATTTAGCTTGGGGATAGAGAAGACTCTTACAAAGAGAATTGGGTATGAGCTAAAGCTATGTCCTCACTGATTTCTTGTTTTCTTAAGATATTTTAAAAGCAGGGGTAGGAAGTAGGAATTGGGAGATGTGGGCTGAGGGAGGGGAGCAGCCAAAGAAACCACAGCATATTTGTACTAAACTGCAGAAACTGTCAAAGATGAGAAAGGAAGAAAAGTCCAGAGTTGTTCTGTGTAACGGTTTTTAGGGTCAACATAAAAAAGGGTGAGAGATAGGTGCAGAAGCAAGAGGGAACCATTCAGCCTGGAGGAAGACTGTAGAAGGAATGGCTACTTATACAACATAGCTATAAATAATGCAGGATAGAGGTATAGATGGCAAAGAAAGTTCTACAATTTAGCACTTTATTATGAGATAAGAGTCACTATAATATTCTAGAAGGAAATGAAGATCTCCAGGTCACAGAACTGGGAATGAGCCCTGTGTTCAGCAGGTACAAATGCATTGCTTGACAAGAATAATGCAAGCAGACAGTAAATGGTTGAATGACTGTCACCATGTGCTCAGTGCCTTTTAAATGAATATGAGATGGAACATGTGGAAAACAGAGATACATGGCAGGGATGAGTTAGGTTTTCTTATGATACATTTACTCAATATGTAAATAAACAATCACCAGAAAAACAATAGGCAGCTAATCTGGCTGGGAAAATCACAGATCTTTTTTAAAACAAATGTTTAGAAAAGTAGTCCTTTTATTTCATCTTTTGTTGCTTTTAATGTGCTACTGTTTAACATTTACATACCTCATTAAACACGTTACTTTTTCCAGGTTGACATCTGTATATTATTCATAGTTCAATGATTATTTAGATCTGTTTCTATGATTCTTAGCTAGTTATATATCCATGTCCAGAATGAAGCAGTGCTGTAGGATATTTGGCAGACCACTAAAAACCACATATTTATTTATTTGTGTGTGTGTATGTGTGGGTGTGTGTGCTGTAGTACATGCATGTAGGTCAGAGGACAACTTGTGGGAGCTACTTCCCTCCTTCCATGTGGCCCACAGCGACTGAACAGATATTGTGAGGCTTGGTGGCAAAAAGCCTGTGGAATTCTGCTGCTGCCCTAGGTCTACTTTCAAAATTACCTTTAAAATAATTACGCGCGCGCGCGCGCGTGTGTGTGTGTGTGTGTGTGTGTGTGTGTAACAACAGTACTATAAACTAATGTTTTGGTATCTTATGTTGAGCCTTTCCTCATGCCAATCCTCACTTAGTTTTACCTATTATCCCCCATCATGGTAGAAAGGTCACGAGGGAGGCTCTGTGCAGGTGGCCTAAGTGCTCCAACACTGAATCATATTCATAGGCCTTCTTATTTACTTCAAGCATTATATATTTTCATTAAAGATAACCCTGCTTTAGAGTTTAAAAATAGTTTTACTTCTGGCTATGTAGTGTGTTTCTGTGTGGGAATGTGCACAAGAGTATAGGTGCCCATGGAGGTCAGAAGAACCCTTTGGCTCCCCTGGAGTTAGAAGTACAGGCAATTCCGACCCTCCTGACATGGGTGCTTGGCACTGAACTTGGATCCCCTGAAAGAGCAGGAATACTCAGTCTCTGAGCCATCTCTTTAGTTCCTAGCCTTCTTTAAAAAAAAAAAAAATGTATCTTTCCAAATGGCCCAGTCCTAATGTTTTGATGGAGTTTTAATCCTACCTTTAGCTTTTGAGGCAACATTTTATAAAGCACAATCTAGGTTCTTAAAATGCAGCTCAGAATTAGACACAGTAAGACCTTAAAATAGGGAAGACTAGCATGCACAAACACATCGAAATATGTAAATATCACAATAAAATGTGGCGAAGTAAATTTCTTTAAGAAGAGTTTGGCATTGCCCAATATTCTCCCTTTAACTTTATAAATAACTTATTCTAGATTATTACATATTACACTGAATATTACATATTTAAACTACTGAATCCAATGTATTTTCAATACTGCATCCAGAATCAGGAGACATGAGAGACAGACAGATTGGAGGAGGGCTGAGGGAAAGGGAGAAAAAGAGTGTGTGTGTGTGTGTGTGGGGGGGGGGGGTTGGGGGGGGTGGGGAGGACAATCCATCCTCCACTGTTTACTCAGTAAATAAAAATACTTAAAAACTTGAATGCATTGTAACCACATCCAATGTTTGTAGTTCAAGAAGAAATTGAGAAGCATTATGTAAACGCTGGAGAAAGAAACCAGTTGTAATTCAAGGCTTAAAATGCCTATCCAGCCAATTACAAATTCAGGAGGATTCTAAAAAGTTAATATGTAGGAATCTTTAATCTGTCATAAAGGCAGGGCCAACTTTGGTCAAAATGGCAAATCCTGAGATGGGCAAAAATAAGACTTGCCTAGAGGAGCTTCAATGAATTGACAAAAGCATGCTGAGAATTTTTTCCACAGCTCTTTGCTTAGCGGGAGGGAAACAAAAACAGCATGCCAGCAGCAGAAGGTGGGAAGAAGGCTTCAGAAAGGATGCAGAGTAGCACCAGCTACCACAAGCAAGGAAATGGGGAGCTTGTAGGAACTGAGACAGACATGGAAGCAAGGCCCATAGAACTAGCAGCTAAATTAGTATACGTACAGACACACTCTGCACCCTCGCGTGCATGCCAGTGCTCGCAGCCATCACACTTCCTTCCTGTGGCTCCAGGGCGGCACGTGCAGAGTCCCGTGACCCGGTCACAGGGAACCGGTAGGGAGCCATAAGGGTCACACTCACATTCTTGGCAGGAGCCTCCGGGGCTGCTTGGGCTGCCAGTATAGCCTGGGGCACACCTAGGTTGGAATAGGACAAAAGAATAGAGATTAATGAAAGTCTTAATTTTAAGTCTGCAGGTGTGCATACGAATGTATGTGTGCATGTATTACTAGGGATTGCGCCTCAGGTCTTGCATGTGAAAACATACACTCTGGATCTCTGTTCATTTTTGTTTGCTTTTGCATCCAGTTGGCCAGACTGGTCTTAAACTCAGTTTCTAGCAGTTTGAGCATGCCATCCTCCTGCCTCAGCCTCCTGAGTAGCTGAGAATTGGCTTGGCTTCATCACTGTCATTCCAACCTAAGATAACAAGTGTTTGATAAAAGTACTACTGAAATAAAACCACTGGAATTGTTTCTTAACATGTGCACACGAAATGAATGTATTCTAAGCAGGTTCAAATTTGATTAAATCTTCCAAGGGTTCATTATAAGAAGACCAATGAAGATAAAGTATAAGGAGGGGCTTCTACCTTACAGGACAATCAAGAACCATAAGCAGTTTTAGATCCTGACTGTACCTGGGCAGGTCATAAGGTGATTTAAAAGGCTTAAGGAGCTCTCAGCAGTCGTACACATTTTAATCTGGAAGGTTACAATAAAAATTTAACCAGGACCTTTGGTTTAATTTAGCTGAATGGGAGAAATATTTTAGGGAACTATAACCTGATTGCTTACATGTTAGAGATGATAAATTCAAAGCTATAACAACATTTGAGAATTGCAAAAACAATTCAAACCATTCACGTTTGCTAGTATCTGACCCTGTTCATCCATAAACTGCATAAACTGCATGAGCTGCCAACTCCTACTGCTTCTACATTAATGCATATTAAAATGATGGATTTCTGTGATCACTCTGCTTTCAGACAGCAACTGTGATCTTATTATACATTCTTCTAGTCTTTTCTACACAGCTGCTTTAGTAGATAGTGATAATGTCAATTTAAAAAGTTATCTGTGGCATATAATATTTGTGTTATAAGCTGCTACAGATGATCTCATTGTTACCCCAGGTTGCTTTCAGTTATGATGCTACTGGTGTTTACAAGGGCATTAAATGAATATTCATTTCAACATAATCACAAAGGACATGACAGGCATAGTGAAGACCTACCCTTATCATCTGTAATCTACCTCCAAGTGATGTATGCATCTTCCAAATAACTGAAAGTGGTTTTGGGTATTTATATTATACACTGTTGAATTTCTGATAGTTCCCAGCGCTATGGGCAGTACAAGCACACCATTCTGTACCCGTATGAAAGTGCTGGGTATCCTTAGAATTGGGAACAAAACACCCATGGAAGGAGTTACAAAGACAAAGTTTGGAGCTGAGATGAAAGGATGGACCATGTAGAGACTGCCATATCCAGGGATCCACCCCATAATCAGCATCCAAACGCTGACACCATTGCATACACTAGCAAGATTTTATCGAAAGGACCCAGATGTAGCTGTCTCTTGTGAGACTATGCCGGGGCCTAGCAAACACAGAAGTGGATTCTCACAGTCAGCTAATGGATGGATCACAGGGCTCCCAATGGAGGAGCTAGAGAAAGTACCCAAGGAGCTAAAGGGATCTGCAACCCTATCGGTGGAACAACATTATGAACTAACCAGTACCCCGGAGCTCTTGACTCTAGCTGCATATATATCAAAAGATGGCCTAGTCGGCCATCACTGGAAAGAGAGGCCCATTGGACACGCAAACTTTATATGCCCCAGTACAGGGGAACGCCAGGGCCAAATAGGGGGAGTGGGTGGGTACGGGAGTGGGGGTGGGTGGGTATGGGGGACTTTTGGTATAGCATTGGAAATGTAAATGAGCTAAATACCTAATAAAAATGGGGAAAAAAAAAGAAAGTGCTGGGTATAATGTTTAGTTATCATATACAGGTCTTTGAAAATGTATCTTATAAAACACATTTTATTGGAATTCATAAAACCTACATCTAGCTTCTCCGTTCATTTCTATTGCCATTATCCATATAACCATTGCTGGTTGTATAAAAGACTCATAGTTGAAAGGGAATAATAACAAATACTTTTTAAATAAACAAATACTAGTTTAAAAATATGACTAACAGTTTCAGGAGCTCCTAGGAATCTCTAATGAACAAACAGGCTATGGGAAGGAAATCTGTGAGGTAAGTGAGATTTCAGGTAATTTGCAATCTTAGCTTTCTTACACAGAAAATTTTAGAATATAAAGAAAGTCTCAAAATTTGTTCTGCTTTGAGGCAGAAGATAAAGATTTTTAAAATCCATTCTCTCGTGCTAACCACTGACAATGAGCTGCCAGAGAAAGACAGGGGTAAATTCTCAGGCTAATTATACCATTTCCTGTGAGAGAACCTGGGCAGGATACCAACGGCATCCCTTACACATCTGATGACCAGGAAAACTATGTTAAGTAGGAAGAAAAACGGGACCCAGATAGGTTGCTGGAACTAAGCTAAGCCTGTGAATTTTTATGAAACTACTATATTGCTATCAATTATACTAAGATCACAGAGCATGTATATCATAATAATAGTTAGAATTAGTTTCCCAGCAGTATCTTAAACACTAGTGCTGGTAACCATTTGAATGTCTAGCTTCCTGGTCATGTAAATGTGTATCTGGAAGATGTGAATTTTCTTCCTGAGAAACAGCCAGTCTGGGGCTGTGTTCGTTAGCTGAGCATTTCCATGAACCCTAAATTCAGCTTAATGGTGCTTTCCCAGATTTTATGCTTTCTGATTTCTTTGAAGAATATTGATTGCCTACCAACAAGGTGGCTCAGTAACAAATTCTTTATTTTCTGGATAGGACTAATTACCCTCATCACCATGTAATTCTAGGATACACAAAGACCCACCCATACACAGTCAAAATGCTAAGAAAAGTACCATGTTTTAAGTTATTGCTGGATACTATTAGTCAGCGAACTAACTGAGAACAATGTGGGCAGTATCTCAATTTCCATAGCTACCTAAAAACATTGGAAAAAAACCCTGACATTTGTTCTTATAAAATTACATCTGACTGTTTGTATTAAGACATAAATTAAATAATCATGAAATTATTTGGGATCACTAAGGTCTCAGCATGAAATTAGAACAAACAAAATTTTAAAGGAGCACTTTTAAGGCTATAAAAATAGTTGTGAAGCATTAATTACTCAAATACAAATGATAAAAATCACAGAAGCAATTAATAGTATCATGACCCTTTACGATCACCATGTGAGAGTGTCAGTACCTTTCACAGTACTGTCCTTCATAGCCCCTTGGGCAGGCGGTGCAACGGTAATCTTCCAGACCTTCCAATACACAAGAGGGGCTGAAACTGAACCAGAAAACAACACAGAAAATGTTACTTGCTTATTTCATAAAACTCAGTATTTCTACCCATTACCAAGGTCACTGGAATATTTTATTGGGTGTGTATAATAAATATATTTATAAGTATTGATAAAGTTCTTATTTATGGGAAGACAATTAAATACTTCTGATAATAGATAACAAAACTGGCTAGTTTTTGATGAATTAATAAGGTACCACACTAAAAATATCAGTATTTCAAAGTTTAAATAATTTTCTGAAATGTATATAAATATTGTATGTCAACACAATTAATCACAATTTTTATTAATTCAAAGAATTTGATGGGAATGTGTGTGTACAGGCCTTATAGTGGGCCAGGTATCACTGAATACCCTCCAGGTGAAAAAAACCAAACCAAAAAGAGGATATGAAAATCATGTTTTTTTTTTTTTTTTTTTTTTTTTTTTGAAATCTTAGTTCAACTTGCAAGTGGAAGTTCAATATATGGAGTGTAAATGGATGTTTCACTCAGAATACAACCATGCCTTTCCCAACCTACCAGACTCCAACACTCGAATAAAGTACACGAAGTAATTTGATTTAGTGTGTGGCAAGGAGACATAGCTTTCTAAACCAAAATGAACAAAATGTGCTCGCTATTTTCTGTGCTTTTAACTAATGGCTCTGTAATTGACTTCACTATGGCATATGCGTACCACAGGCCGACCAGAGCTCACACCAGTGCTTCCTTCCCAGCAGACAGAAGAGCTCTGAGAATCAGGAAGAGAAAACTTCCTCCCTGACCTAAAGCAGTCACTCTTCAGATAACCGACTTCATTGTTTGACGTCCTTCCCATCATTCCACACAAAGAAGCAATAGGAAGTATTGTTTTTCAGGCCAAGACCCAAATAGTAACACATGCTAACACCATACTCTTTGGTTTGGGCGTCATTAGGGTTGTGCCTTATTACAGCTACTCATGCATCAAATTCATGGTTTGTGAATAGCTGTCAAATTTTAACTTTTGCAAAGTGTTTGAACAAATGAATGTACTACTTAATCATGGCCTCATTATCTGACCAACTAATTTTTTTTTCTTCCCTGGACCTTGGACCCCCCAAACCTGTAACTGACAAATCTATCAAGTATTCAGTTCTTTAACTTCAAATTTGATACTGAAAACATGTGTTTGGCTGCATGATCACGCACATCCCAATGATTAATATTCATACATAATCCCTGGGAAACAGACACAACATTTTAAGTATAATCTACACTGGCCTATAGAAAAAAAAAACTACAATCAATTTCTATAAAATAATAAAACTCCTCAATAAATGAATGTAGCAATTCTAGATGAGTTGAATACAGACTGTTGAATTACATATTTTGTTGCAGAGTTTGATTTTTCCTTCAAGCGTTAAAGGGGCTTTCGAAGGAGCATAGAGGGATGGCATCTTCTCTATAGTAGTGTTCAGTGTTCCACTTCATAGCTCCTCTCCATCCCCAACTCGTATCTCATTTGCAGGAGCACTTGGAAATCCTTGTTCATCTCGCTTAGGGACCACCTGTTTCTATTTCCTTGTGAAGACTAGTTTCAAACACATCACTGCAGTTTGTAAAACTTACAGGGTCTGTTCTCTGTGAGACCCACTCTGGATCACAGAGCTGACTGGTCGCCTGGAAGCCACTTCCGGTTTTGATCCCTGCTCTCAGGCTGCATTTTTTTTTTTTTCCCAATCTGTGTTGTGTTTGTTAACATGATTTTGAGCTCAGGTTCCGATTTCTCCTCCAAGTCACTGCCTTCATCCTAGGGGCTTTAAATACTGTGCTGACTCTAACATCTAAAGCTGATTTTCCACTCCCCTGGAGAAAACGCACTTGATTTTTCTCAGCTTAGTTAACGGTTATGCTTCTATGTCCTTTCTGGATGCACAGAGGCAATGCTGTTCCCTCTTTTACAGTCCATCAAACTGTTGTTTGATGTCTAAGTGTCACGGGAGCCGCTCTCCGTAGCTCATCTCATCACCCTGTACTGTGCGCCGTGACCTCTATGAAAATGCTACCTCTTCCAAATCAGTCTACTTGGGCTGCATTAACCTGGTCTCTGCCAGCTGTGGCCAGGCAGAGGCTTTACTGAAGAGCCAGTACACTGTTTACCCTCAGCCGGACTAATCCTGCGGTTGTTCCATAGGCTTATCCTACCGGTTCATTCACACCTCAACTGGACTGGACTTTATACGAATTTTCTCAGACCTCAGTGAGAAGAAAGATGTCTAAGTTTGTTTGGAAATGAGCTGGCAACGCTAGACTCAGCCTCACTGAGAAAGGTACTGTGAGCCAATGGCTTTTGAAGACAGACTGGCATGGGTTCCTGGTGCTACCATAAAGACGTCTGTCCTTTCCTTGGGTGTACAGAGTCAGAAAGGCAAGGGTGTGTAAATGGTGTTGCTGGGCCACAGGGCTGGAGGTTTGTGCTATTTGATATGAGATAAGGAAGCTATTGCTGTGGCCCCGAACCACTGATCACAGTGTCTTCCTTGCCTTTTATTTCTCAAGGATCATGTAAATAAGACATTCCACCTCTCCCATCTGTCTGTAGCTCAGAATCTATTTTTACAAACTGGGAAGAATGTGCCTCTCTTTGCCCTGACTCATTTTTCTACTTTGCCTCTTAATCTTTCTCACCATCCATGGATCTTTTTTGTTAATTAGGTTAATTTGTTCCAAGCTACAGCTGGTGAGATTAGTGGGCCATGAAATCAGCTTAATCTTTTTGACTAGTATTTCTCTAAAATGTACAATAAGGAAATTGAATAAATGGTAAGATACAATCATATATATTTGGGTGTGTATACATATTGGCTTTTGAACACTGGGTTATGATATTTTAAAAGGACTAGTTGTAGTTGTGGTTGATAAAAGTCCAAGTCCCACTGAGGATATAACTATGATGTTTTAAGTTTTTCAGACTCGTTGGAATAAAATTTATACTCAAATAAAACAAATCAAATTATGAAATAAAAAATATGAATGAGGTGTTTTATTGATGCTGCTAACCAACCAAACTAGAATTGCATATTTTCAACTTCCTAAAACTGGCAGTTACGTTTAAGACTCTTTTTATTTAAAGTCGACTTCTACTATTGCCAACCTTCTGCAGTAACCCTTGGAGTTACAAGCTTCTGTGTTTGCTCACCCTACCCTGAAAGAGCAATGATGGATGCTTGCTAACTCTTGCTCCTCCCTTGGTACCAGTGACAACGCTGCCTGAGGTTTGGTCTCTCTGGCTTCTCCTACATTTGCTCTTCGTTTTCTAAGGATAGAAACTTCTCAACTAAAGTTACATTTTGCCTTCATTCTATGTGCTCCCCTTGGGGAACGTCTGCCTGGGAAATCCAATCTGACTTTAATTCATTTATTAACATATTTCTTCCTTCGTCTGCTCCTGCAATTTTCAGATTTCCATTCCGTGCAGCTATTTGCATATTTCCATTCAGACAGACCTTTCACATCAATTTGAAACCATTTAAACCATAAATTACCTGTCCTTAGCAGCAGCTCTTTCCTGAGTCCCTGTGTGAGTTCATAGTGCTACCATTTGTGTGTGTGTGTATGTGTGTGTGTGTGTATGTATGTGTGTGTGGGGGGGCGAGTTGGCTAAAATCATCAGCCTTCAACTCCTGCCCATCTCATCCTCACACCTAGCTAGTCACAAGTTGTGTAGTGAGACACATAAGAAGTCCCTCCCACTCATCCCAGTGCTGCCCTCTTGTGGCTGTTACCTAGATTCGAGCTCTCTTTATTTCTTGCCATTTATTTATTTATTTATTTATTTATTTATTTATAAAATGGTGCTCTATCCATTTAATAAATCCTGTCAGGTATGGAAAATAATATAATATTGAGAAGAGTTCTTAGGAAAAATGACCTTATAGGACAATGAGTATAACAAAACAATTTTATTTATTTATTTATTTATTTATTTATCTAGCTGCATGTGTATCAGAAGATGGCCTAGTCAGCCATCAGTGGAAAGAGAGGCCCATTGGTCGTGCAAACTTTATATGCCTCAGTACAGGGTGCCAGGGCCAAGATGTGGGAGTGGGTGGGTAGGGGAGTGGGGGGGGGGAGGGTATGGGGGACTTTTGAGATAGCACTGGAAATGTAAATCTCTTGCCTTTTAATTGGACTCATTTCTTTCCATCCAGCTCTCTCATGACATGCTTTCTAAAATGTGTTTCTGACCATATTAACTGTTTTGAAAAGAAAGTAAGCCTGCATGTTTTAAACTATCATAGAAAGTTAAATAGTAATTTCATGGATTTGGTACTTAAATATTTCTCCAATATAGTCTCCATGTTCCTCGTCAAGCCATCACCTTCAATAATTACAGCGTCCTGTGTATACCCTACACTCCAAACCCTTTTGCTACCTAGCTTTTAAGCATGCTTGTGCATATAATTTCTTACCACCCAAATCTGTAAAAATCCCTAATCTACTCTCGGTAATATATTACATATAATAGTTCTTCTTTCAGTATGTTCTTGACTATTCTACAATTAAGGATGATATTTGGGGGCTGGATAGAGGGCTCAGCAGTTAAGAGTACTGTATGCTATCCCAGAGGTCTTGAGTTCAATTCCCAGTAACCCAATGGTGGCTCACAACCACCATGCATGTGTACATGCAACTAGAAAACTCATATTAATAAAATAAATACATGGATACATTTTTTAAAAGGAACAGTATTCATGACTTTGAATTCTGTGACAATTTATTTTAATGTCAATCTTTTATAAGAAGCATCTCTAAGAAGTGGCAGTATTTTCACTCTGTAGCTGTGGGTACTATAGTATACTCAATGGGGAATTATTACTGATTTTGTTTTTAAATCTAAATGGTTCACATTTTAATAAACAATGAAATGAATGGCATTCTTTTGTTTAAGCATGAGCATCTCAGGGAGAGCTAGGAAAGGGAAATGGAAAAAATAATATTCTATTTCATACAACTATAATTTTGTACTTGAGCAATAAAATCACTTTTTTTAAATCTTCATCAATAGCCACTGTACCTAACAATCTATGTTTGACACTCTGGAAAGAATTGTACTTTTGAAAAAGAAATGGACGTGATTTGGATACAACTTTTTTCAGAATGCATGCAAGGATAATGACGAGGATACAGAATGAGTGTACAGCAGTGGAAGTTCATTTCATACTCTTGGTTTTGTGGCTCTTTTCTTCCTAGGGTGTCCAGAATTCTAATTCTAGACAATCTGTCATACCATCCTTTCAAAAGCATTTCTTAGAGGGAAATGATTTTATCATGTGGAGATGGAAGTAGATAAATCGCCCAACATAAAGTACAGATAGTTTTAGAAAAAAGGTAAATGAAAACATTGAGGGGTTTGCAATAATAGATATAAACCAAGACAGAAGGTGCAGACAGCATGGAAATGAGATATTTCACCATTTCTTTCCCTGTGGTAGTGTTTCCATGGTATCATGCTCAAACCATCTGAAACGAGAAGGGGTCTGTGCTCTTAGCCAATACCAACTTCTTAAAAAGCACTTAACAACAAGTTACCCTGATTTTGTCATGCTATTTTTCAATTGCTTATTTGATAATTATTTCCCAATATTGAATCCAACGCATAAGATAAGAGGAAACAGCCACAAACATGGTTTGGTATACACTCAGACACCACAAGTGAATCACAAATAAAGTGCAAAGCTCACACAAGACATGTGCACTCATAAAACCATGTGTGCCTGCACGTACATCATTTGTCTTAGCAACAAACTGAACATCAATACTGGTAGTTACATTTATATTAGTATTATTTACTTTAAAGAGGGTTTTAGAAGAGAAATGAATCATACAGTATATACACACTGACTTTACTTGTGTTTTTATCTCATTTTAAAAACATCTGAGGCTTGAGATTTTTTTTTTGTCTATTCAAAATTATTGGCAAATCACAGAGTCCATGCACCAGGGTGATGAGGTTACTCATGGGAAAATGCACATCAACTATGCACATTGATCTTACTTGTTGCTGGGCGAAATCAGAGGACAAGCACATGGTTGACAGTCATTTGGCAATCCCCTGACGATTCCATAGTAGCCAAGGGCACAGCGCTCACAGAAGTCACCAGCAGTGTGATGCTGACAATTCTGTAAAAGAAAACAAAGAGATGCTTTCAATGTAAGTGGAGTTATAATGTATTGTATCATACAGATTCCTGTCTGTTGCACACCACACACACACATGAATAGATTACAATGATTGATTCTTTAGACAAATATTTCTTAGAGATACATTTTTATTTAAGAAGCTGATGCATGTGTAGGAGCTACATTATCAATAAAATAAGAGCTTCTGTTTCATATAAATTAATTTCTGTGAACCTTGTTCTTTTATTCAAAATTAGCAAATAGAAATTCAAGAATATCTTAAACTTAAGTTCTATGGGAAGCTTGGAGAAATGCTATAAAGCCAGGGCTCTGGTGCATTGTCTTCTGGAGGATGCCAAAGTAAACCTAAAGCAGAAAGTATAGATATATTGAGAGATGACACACATAGAAATGGCCTGCCAGCTTTCTTATTACATCGTGAAAGTCATTTATCTATTTCTTGAGAGATGTCGGTGGTTCTTCACCATTACAGAGGAGTCAATCAGACATTTTAACCTTTTGTCAAAATTTCCTTTTTGTTTAATGAAAGGATTTCCCACTAATATGTTTGGAGGCATTTTCATGAAGAAATGAGATACATTGTAGAGTAAGACATAGTTTCAGTATAAAAATTCGCATCAAGTAGAATCATACTTCACAAAAAGCAATCAGTATGAATATAAAAGAAAGTGCCCATGAGGTACTCAAGTGAGGAGAAGGATAAAATAATATCCTACCTTGATGAGTTTGTATCCACTTTAAGAGTTTGAAAACAATTAGGAATCACAACAGCAAAAATCAACCACAAATATTGTTTAGCAAAAATATGATACAGTATTGAGAGTAAGAGGGGGGAAAGGGATACAGGGAATTTAGAGTGAGAATTCAGGTTGGTTTTATAAGGCAGGATTTATAGAAGTCAGAGCAATGACTTACTCCTTAATATGCTAAAAGAAATACTGAAACACTGCAGTGACAAGATAGATGTAAATGGATGCTCCCTCTCCAGCTTACTTCCAGCCAGTGCTGCCTATGTACCTTGAGCTAACTTCCACATTCAGATGCTCTCTAACATTCAGAGAGCATCTGAATGTCCCTACTTAGGTGGGATCCTCCCTTACCCATGGGACCTTTCATTTGTAAATCCTGTGTTCAGTCAATCTCATTTCATCGTCTTTCTTGCACAGCTCATTTGAGCCCATATCAAATGTCTTTTTCTCTCTACCACATTCCCTGGTGTCCTAAAACACGGCTTAACAGCTACTCCTATCTAACACAACACAGTAAATGAAACACCACCAGCATGCAATTATTCTAAATGTCTGAACTAACAAGCTCATGTTCTAGGCAACATGGATGAAATGGGTCAAGATTTTTAATATGAAAAAGGACAGGAACCATATCTCATAAATGCAGAAAAGTGGTTAGCAGGACAAAATGACTTGATGCATTGTGATACTGAGTTAAACACACCAACTCTCCTTCTCTTGACTATATGGAGGAATCTACATATCTTAGCAGTCAAAGCCATTCCCTACTTCATGGTAGCACTCTGAGACAGTGATTCCAAAATAAGATAATTGCATATGGGTTTTTTTGTCTCAAATTGTCTAACAAGCTATTAAAGGAATGCATTTCCTAGGGAAGGCATGAAGATTACATTTTCTAATTACAGAAATAATAATGCCCCAAAGACAAATTATTCAATAACAGTCTTTAGCATTTTGGCCTTTGCAAAACAAATATATATTTTTATATATAATGTAGATATAACACTAACAAGTGAAATCAGTTGCTTACATATAATGAACACTGCTAAAAATACAAAGGCCCCTAAACTGTGTTTTTAATTTTATTCATCTGAAATTTTCATTATTTGCTTACCAAAAAAACAAACATATTTAAACCTTTTCTGAATTATTCTTGAATTTTCACAGATATACTAACATGCTATACTTGGCTAAGTGAATAAAATATCCATAAACTATGGATATCCATATTTCTATAAAATATGGAAATAAAAAGTTCCATAAACAAAGCATATAAATTGTAAGGCTATTTTGGAAACTTTGCCACACAAAGTGTCATATGACTAGCCAATATGCTTTGAAACAGGATACTTAGTATTTTCGCTTACATAAATAATTTTCCATAAGGAAATTTATATACTGTCGATGTCTAATAAGTTTAAACACATCCACAGAAGTTACACATTAGTATTTTTTCATTAGTACATTAGAATATATGAAATTTGCTTGCTTGCCTTGTGCCCTGGTTTATGGGTAGTTCGTATGTCTTCTACACTACCCAATGAATATAACGTAATGTTGTAGCATTTCAGACTTACAGTGAGGAGTAACTGAACTTCATCATACACTGCCGGGACATTTTTTAACATTTCGTTCAGGCATCACAAAAGACACAGTTCTTGTAAGGCAGGCCTCTCTAGCTTACACGACTGTAACCAACAAAATCTTCCTTGTGCCATGTGAACATTTCATCTGCTTCATTCTCATCTTAAGGCCACAATCTGAATTCTGAGTTCTGCCTTCTAAAGTTTGGCAGATGAAGTCCAATTCTTTTTACCCAGGGAGGTGCCCAGCTATCTGACACTGCTTCCCAGATCTCTTGTTACAAGCAGCGCAGTTAACAACACTAGCTACTTGGAGGAGTTTCTGTTAAAGCATGGGGAGATTACTTGTGTGCTGCCAAGATTTGCATACACATTAAGACTCCTTTCATCCATGATTTCTGGAGCTTGTAGAAACATCAGTGGCCTGCCTGGGTACCTAGTAAATCTGCAATGAAATGATCTCATCTCCATCATATGGAATAATATGATATGCTGCTATTATCCTCATCTTCATATCCCAGCACCTAACACGAGGTAGACCTACTGAAAATACTTGTAAGGAAAGCCACAAGAATAAATGGACAGGTGAGTTAAATTAATTTTTTCTGTTAATTTCATATTAGTAATTGAGAGTCAATAGGTCACCTGTTAGCTTGTTTTCTATCATCCAAATTTAGGAACCATTTCAGCTTTATGTACTGTAGTATCACCGGGGAACATTTTGAGCTTGTACTACAGAGGGTATATCACATATTTAGTGATATCTCTGGAGTTTACTATGATCCATCCTTTGAAGCCATTTAAAAATATTGTAAACTTTCCTTACTATATCTAGCAACCTTGCCAAAATATGACTATGGGGAGTATTTTGTAATAACTTTGAATATTAATGTTTAAAAATTATTAATACCTGTCCCATTAATCTCTTGGCTGTGACCATGCAGATTTATTTGTAGCTTTTTTTGTGGGATATCATAAAACGTGAATCAGTTGCTTATTTAAACAATCCAGTACTTGAACAACAAATCTCATTCTCAATGTTTTTGACTTAAGCAAATTATTAATTCTCTCATGTCATTTAATATATTATAAAAGGAGAAATGATATTGTTTATCTCATAAATGTATTATAAGAATAAATGGGAAAAAATCTATGTATAGTGGCCTGTATTTTTACTAGTATATTACCAATATATTACTGTATATTTCTAGTCCTGATATATACACACAGTTGGGCACAAACAGCTAACAATTTTTTAAAATAATTTAAGATATAATTCATCAGCCTGTCTAGGATTATGAAATGTACTACAGAACAAGAATCTGAAGCCTCACATACTGTATGTGTAGTAAGTCTCACAAATTGTATGCATAGTTTAGTCTACCAACTGGCTTGATATTCACGATGCTCAAAGAACCATTTTTCATCTCCAGAGAGCAATCTTTATTTTTCTCCAGTTTATGAAAGCTAGTTAAATAAACCACAGTGAGTTATCGAAAATAACCTCTTTCCTGAGATCCTCTTACCCCCCTTTAAAAATAAAACTTAGGCACTTATAACTGCTTTCCACCCTGGTACAAATTTTACATTTTCATAATTTCTTGAGTATTTTTCATATGGGCCTCTTAATCACCTTTGTAGATACTGCCCACTCTATAGAAGAGAATTCATCAGAGCTTTCAAAAATCAAACATTTAATCAAGTAAGCATGCGTTTCCTCCATCTCAGTCTTTAAGCAGCATTTTATAGTAAGATTAAAGCTCAATTTTTATATTTTTAAGCCAAAGATTTTAAAAGCTACCTAAATTTTAAGCATTACTATTCAAAGTTATTATGAAATAATAATATCCATATTTTGGCAAGGTTGCTAGATATATTAAGGAAAGTTTACAATATTTTTAAAATACCATGGACTCCAATTAATGTCTAATTCCTGAAGAAAAAAATTATTGTTGAATTACAGATAATGATGTTGTGTCAGACAATAGTGAAGAGGATTTGTACTTTTCATTTTCTCTTAAAATTATAATTCTAACACAATAAATATGTTTACAAACTACATCTTTAAAAGATAAGTTAGATAAACCTTCAATATTGTGGAAAATAGGACAGATAAAGCAGACAGGTTGTAGTGATTATTAAGTGAGAATGTCTACTGTGTATCCCTCTAACTACCTGTCCATTTATCCATATGATTCCCTACATATGCCTTTCTACTCACGTGTAGTTAGCACACTACCTCCCCTTCTTGGAGTGTAGCATCTTATAAGTTTTAATCTTTCATTTATAGCAAACCAAGTTCTATCAAGGTCAATGACACCCACTGAGGTATTTGTAGTAAGAAATAGTGCCGAAGGTTTAGAACTTATTCAACCCGAGGATGAGGATACTACTCTCTTGAAAATGCCATGTGCAATCATGAAGAATGTAGCCACACAGTAGTGTTTTTTGGGAGAATTATTTAACCATATATTTCTCTATAACTATATGCATTTTTCTTTCTATTGTTTATAAAGGACAGTAAAAGTAAATATAGTAAAAAGAATAAATGAGTGTCCATCTCCTCAAGTGGTTTAGCCTGGTATTTGTTTGTTGAATGTCTATGCCATTGTGGTCCTTTGTTGAAATCCTGACTCCTAATGTGAGGGTCTTGGGAAGTAGCCCTTTGAGATGTGATAGATGGTTAGGGTTGAACCCTCCTGGTTGGAAATTGTGCTCTTTCGAAAGTTCTCTGCAGGGAGCTATTATTAGAGTTCCTTCTACCATGTGAAAACACTGAAAAATAGTGTTCATTGTGACCTGGAAATGTCCACACCAGACACAAAAGTTTCTGATTATCTTGATGAACAGTCCAGATTTTAGAACTATAAAAAGTAATTTTTTGTTGTTTATAAGCCAATGAGCTTGTAGTATGGTGTTTTCTTGTAGTAGCTCCAGTAAACTAAGATAGGAAATTTTGCATAGTGCTAGACACAATAATGATTGAGATTGTTAATTAATTAATAGTTGGTTAGTTTTAAGACTACAGTGAAGGATAATATGGGAATTATCAATGCTACTTAAAATGTTTCTGAATTTTATTTATAAACATTTTATTTAGCCTTATTTTATGTGAGTGTTTTGCTTGTATGTATGTATGTGCATCATGTGATACTCATGAAGGATCAGGGGTATGTGGACTCTTGGAGTCCTTAAGAGTGTGTTAGATCCTCTGGAACTGGGATTACAGTTAGCTGTTAGCTGCCATTTGAGTGCTGTGGCCTGAACTTGAATCCTCTGGAAAAGCAGCAAATTTTCTTAACCACTGAGCCCCATTTAACTGCTTTTATGAAGTCAACCACCAGCTAAATCATGTTTTAAGCTGTTCATTGAATTTTATTGAGTCTGTATAAAAACTCTCTGAGAGGTATAACTATTATTGCTATAAATTGATAAATGTAGAACTCCAGGCACCACAAAAGTTAAAGAAACTGAGTAGGCTCATCCAGTCAGCTGAGAGTTGAAGACAAAATTTGAGTCAAGATAGTGGAGCCAAAGCTTGTCACTTCACCAGAACTAAGACATTGAAAAGTGTAGCAGATATAACTTAAAGTTGGTGTAGTGGTTTGAACATGCTTGCCCAAGGAGTGTTACTGTTAGGAAGTGTGGCCTTGTTGGAGCAGGAGTGGCCTTGTTGGAGGACGTGTACCATTGTGGTGGTGGGCTTTGAGATCCTTCTCCTAGTGCTGGAAGACAGCCCTTTCTTGGCTGCAGTTAGATCAAGATGCAGACCTCTTGGCTCCTTCTCCAGCAGCAGACACAATGTCTGCCTGGACACTGGCATTCTTCCTGCTGAGATGATAATGGACTGAATCTCCCACATTGTAAGCCAACCCTGATTAAAGGTTTGCCTTTATAAGACATGCCTTTGTCATGGTGTCTCTTCAACAGCAATAGAAACCTTAACTAAGACAGCTGGAGTCCAGCAGAAGAGAAATCAGTATGCTTCTGCCTCCTTGATTGCACCATGAGGTTATAATAATAGTTGTTTCCTGTTTGCCTCAGAAGCTCGCTTCTAAGATAAATAAAGTTGTCTAACTTCAAAAGTTCCCCTAAGGACAATATAAAAATTCAAGGCATAACAATTTATATATAACTCTGTGTTTGATGGAAGTATTTATTTGTTTCTTACTTCATCTTAGGATTCTTAGAAAATAGACTCTTACTGAGGATTCTTAAGGCAGAAAACTATTCTCCATTTGAACAGCAACCCAAAAAGCCAGGGCAAGGACAGTAACTTTTGTCTAGTAAAAGTGAAACTAAACTCTCATTTGTGAGTGTGTTTAGATCAATCATTTGAAGCAAATTTAATCCTTTAAAATTACATAAGAATAGTACATTTAATTTATGAGTTGAGTCCTTCCCCCAAATTATCTGTTGAAATTTACAGACAAGCAGGAAATAAGACTATGACATCAAAAGCAAATACTAATTATTTTGGGAATTCAAGGAAAATCTATATTACTTATTAATTTCCTCTCACTACTCATCTTTAATTGGAAACACTATGCACAAAGACGTCTTGAATCTGACTTTACTCTGACTTCATCCTCGACAATCAAGTATGTGCTGTATTGTAATAGCTTCATCTTATTGAAAGAATTTCTGAGAATATAGGAATAAGAAGATATTTCTTAATATGACAAAATTATTCTCTTTCTTAAAAACTATCTTCTTTTATTATAATATAAATATATTAATATAAAGAATATAGTTTATTTTGTTTTATGTGCATTGGTATTTTCCCTGTAGATCTGTCTGTATGAGAGTGCCTGATCTCCTGGAGCTAGAGTTACAAACAGTTGTAAGTTGAATTGAACCTGAGCCCTCTGCAAAAGTGCCACGGCACTCCGGTCGAGTCAGTTTGTCAGGCAGGAATGCCTAAAAGCTGCTCATGAAGCAAAAAGAGTTTCACAGAAACTCACTCCTGGAGTCTGGTGTGCTCTCTTAATTCTCCATTCCCGAGTTAGTCTAGTGTATGGATCCACGTGCTCTCTTTCAGTATCATCCTATTATAAGTGCCTTTTTAGATTGAATTCTGACATAGCTAAAGCCTCAGTGTTCCAACAGTCCTAGAATGTCCTTGAGCTAGACAGTGACATTCAGAATAGCCTCTGGTATTACACTATCAATAAAAGCCAAGTCGCTCCCATATACAGGAATTTACAATGGTATAGGAAGTAGATCGGGCTGTGGTTTTAGAGTATTGCATTATTCATGAGATGGTTAGCTAGAACAGAACTCCCTAGTTAGAACCATGACTTGGGTGTAAAAGCCCTTGCCCTAGGAGAGTAAAGACCTCATACCTGGCTTCTAAGACTATAGCTGAGTTATACCCATACACACGTATTTACAGTGGCCTAAGGGACTATACAATAGACTAAAATAGGAAGTGGACTATACAATAAGTGGACTATACAATAGACTATACAATAGACTAAAATAGGAACTATGGCAAGGGCGCGAAGCCCTCGACCCTGGCTTCTAAGATTAAGTGAATCTTAGGTGGAGCCCTTTTTGATCCCAGTTGTTAACAATGAATTCTATCCCAGGTGATTCCGGTTAGACCTTTTGTGTTTGCATTCCTCTGTTTTATGTAAGATTCCGGTTACCTCATTTGTACCTTGCGAATATGTCACCCAACTTCCTTATTGTCTTCTGCATAAAAAGTCTGATGCTCGACTTAACAAAACACATTCAGATCCAACACAAACTCTCCTGTGTGCGTCTGTTTGTCACTCATCCGATGCTTTGCCCACCCACGACGAGAGACCAGTTCCATGCAGACAAAGGAGCCCAGAGGGTCTGCGGCACAAAAACTCTTAAACTCTTTAAGTTTTGAGCCACCTCTCAGCCTAAGAATGATTTTTTTAAATGAACTACTGCTACCAAGCTTTATTGAAGAAGGATGAGACTCTAATATTAAAATCATGAATTAGAAAGGTTGTTGATTATTTATCTACTTAACATTTTATGTTACTCCTCATCAATAAAATTTATAAAATAATTATTACAGATATGGTATATGACAAGAAATTAAAAATATATTTTAAAACAATAATTTATAACTATAAAAATATAAATAACTGAACAGTGATAGGTTGTAAATAAAAATGGTATGATATCAAACACATATTAAAAATTTTATGATAAAGACTAGTTAGTAACTTGCTAACAGATACTTCAATCTTAACTACTGAAATTAAGATGTATAATATATTTAATTTTAATGTATAAAATATATAACCTCTCTTTTATAATAGTTCAACCATAAGATACAAAATGTTTGAAGAGGAAGACAATAACATTCCCAGGTAAAAGAAAAAAAAAACTGACCTGTATAAATGCAGCAATTCCTTAAAGAACAGTTTACTTCAATTACAATCAAAATCCTAGTTATATATAAAACTCAGTTAAATATAACTTTCAAAATAGTGAATAAAAATGTCACTGGAAGGAATATATGGAATCTAGTTAAGGAAATTAAAGAATTAAGGGTGATAAAATCTGTATTTACTATATAACACATTCTAAAAGGAAGGGAAAGAAAGCATTATAGTAAAAGCAAAAAGCCAAGTAGAACAGAAGATATGACCCTTAAGCAGATTTTAATATTGAAAAAGATAATAATGCATATTTAGAAATCATTAGTTATGAAAAAGTAGTGATATTAATCAATAAAATGTGTCTTCTCAATAATATCTTTGAAGGAAAAACACATAACTTTCACATACCACAAAAACTTTTAGAATTACTAAAGAAGAATTAAAATTAAGTGGTAGGAACCATGTAAATACTGTGGAATCACAGTCAAGGTGCTTATAGTTATGTGCCTGTATAAGATCACTATGGAAACGTGTATTTAGAGAAACAAAAGGCATTGAATTTTGGGAATGCAATGTACTGATACCAGGATGAGAAAAGAAAAGAGGATGAAGGGAGGAGCTGGGGGCAGGGATTTGAAACATTCACAGTAGTGTGGCTGGAAAATCAACCAAACATAGACTTTCAAAAAGAATGTGGAGACTCATGGTGACAAATTCTGTTGATATGCCAAGAAGGATAAATCCTGGGGCTGAGTGAGTCACAGGCTCTCTCACAGTCCTGGAAGTTAAACTGGAGTCCACATAGACTGAGGAACTGCAAATCGAGTATTGAAAACTCTTTGATGATGGAGGGAGAGGTAGTTAGAAGGAGGTAGAGCCAAAAGGCTTCTGTTCTCTTAAATGGTGCAGATGGGATGGGAGATTAAGAGAATAGTATCCTGAAATGGCAGAAAGTGTGAGGATCAGACATACACAGTAAAGCCTTGGTCTGTCCTTCCCAAACTTAATCTCTCATTAACCATTCTCTAGACTCTGAACACAGGCCCTAATACATGCTACATAAGTGCTTCACTATAAGTTGTATTTCTAGCCTAACAGTCTGTCTTTTCCAGAATGATTAATTCTTCCAATGTAAGGGAAAGAGTCAGAGTAAGAGGTAATGGAGACAAAAAGTGATCAAGGGTTGCGTTGCTGAGGTCATGTGAGCTATGGTTTCCTTTCTTCTGCTTGACAATGGTTTCATAGAAAGTGACACCGAGGGCTGAGGAAATGTCTAAGTCAGAAAAACACACACACCCATGAGGATCTGGGTTTGAGTTCCAGGACTCATATAAGAGGCTAGAAATGTGTTGTGTCATTGTAATCCTAGCACTGTGGGACAGCACTCTCTGGCCTGCCACCATGGGTGACTTGGCAAGTGCCATGGCACTGTCTCAAAAAACAAAGAGAAAGAGAAGAAGAAAAAGAAAACCAAGGTGGATGGAGGATGAAGAGTGATATGAAAGCTCATGAAGTCATCTGCTTTTCAAAATGAGGGCGTGAGAAATGTAGTGTAAGTCTTGATGATGAGATTAAGATGTTGAGATGCTAAGGGCTGAACAGGAAAGAAACAGACAGAGGCTCAAACCAGAAGATATTCAAAATGGAGAAGCAAAGGCAGAAAAAAACTGAGAAGGCAAAGAATGGAGCATTGACTTTTATGAATATTAAGATCAAGAAGGATTCCATCAGCACTTTTGTTAGATAAAGGAAATGACACAATAGAAAACCATTATGGAGTCAGGGGTCTGCTGGGGGGCAGGGTGAGTGGTTAACTAAACAAGCAGAGACAGAGGTGGGAATGATCTAAAGCTGTCTGGTGCTATAGAGGAAAAAGTGTGGAAGGCTGAGACTGGCAGTGCGGGACAGGAACACCCACCCTCTCTTCAGGGTCAGGAATGTGAAAAATAGGAGAAAGCAATGACTACTACTTAGGAGGGCCACAGGGCTGACAGCATGTGAGAAGAGAGACAGGATGCCGTGAAGAGAAATTAGGGGAAGAGGAGAATTCTACACATGGGATTTTATTGATGCTTTACAGTGAGTTCTACAGGGTTCAGTGGAAGGATTTCAGAAGACTAGAGGAAGAAGATGGGAGAAATGGATGCCCAGAGCCATAAAGTGATTCAACTTTAGGGGATCAGCAATGACAGGGGATTCTGAAATACCAAGGGTGAGAGAGCAGAGAGTCCAGATGGTTCAAAAGCAAATAGTGGTTCAGGGTTCTGCTTGTTACCTGGAAGATGCAACACATAACTCTATCAGTATATACAATCAATGTATTTAAAGATGTTCATGATAGGTGCATGTAAAAGGCACAGTAAGATACTCTAGTAGTTCTGCACACCCTATTTTTGAACATAGACAAAACAAGTGGGGAATACTAAAAATACTAATATTTTGTCCTAGGTTGTATTGGGGAAAAGTTTTCTGTAACAACTTTTTCTTTTGATCTTCCTTTCTCCACTATCCCCCATTTCCTTTATTTTCTTTTTTAATTTGAATAACTGGAAATCAAAGTTAAGACCTCATACAGGCACTTTAAACATTTTGTTATAATTTCCAGATTTCATAAAAACCCACTTTTGCTTCTAATTAGAAAATAGCACATCACATAATTTTTGACCAGTGTGCTTGCCTATGCTCTAAGCTGCTATTATTCACTTTCGAACTGAGGGTTTTTTTTTTTTTCCCTCATCATACTTTTTCATTAAATCTTAAAATGAAGAACATGGCAACTGTCCTTCCCTCTTGCATTTTTCATTTCAAGCACACAGTTATGCTCCCTGAAGATGAATCTGCCTCTGCAGGGACTACTGCATATCTGGAAAGAGAAATGAGTGTGCACAGGTCTTGTCCATGAAGCTGCAGGTGCCTACCTGGCATACTGAGGTCTCAGGATCACACTGACTGCTGTGTCCATTACATTGGCAGGGAACACAGGTTCCTAAGGTTGGTCCAGGAGTGCGGCCACCTGGTTCAGAACGAAGTCGATAAAATCCTGGTGCACACGTCTAGAAGAAGAAAAAAGGCAATTAGGGCACACATGTTAGCAAATTCAGTTCTCCAGTGGTTTTAAAGATGACCTTGGTCTATGCCCTCTATGTATGTATGTGAATTTACGGAGTCTGACTTATAAGCATAAATGCCTATTTTGATATATTTATGTTATGCCCTTCTTCTGTTCCCCAGCACTGCCAGCCTCATGTAATCAGATTTTAACAGAGGAAAGCTTTCATTTGCATCTACTGCTTTTTGCCTGAGAAAGCCTGAGAGTGTCTTTTTCTTGAGTGGTTTATTTTTAACTAACATTGTCATATGGACTAACAAGATGCTAGTCCAATGTCCTTGACAGCTGAAAATATGCTTCTCTGTGCTTGATGGATAACTAGCAAATGTCCAAAAATAAATCTCAGTAAAGCAAAATAAAAAAAAACCCTATAGGTGCATTACTTATATCAATACGATTTAAAGCTTCTTAAAATGAAAAAAAGCAAAATAATGAAATCTCTGTTTGTTAAACTACTAGGAATTCATAAAATTTATTCTTTTCTGAGTTATAGTTTTCCACTTTGCAATGAAATCAAAGCCAACTGAAAATTGCTGGCAAACCTGACGTATGCAAAACCAAAAGTTTTATCTTCATGAAAGTTTTTTCATATGTCTGTATCAAGAATTGCACTGGATTTCTGTGAAGAGGTCCTCGGCATGAGGTGGGCTCGCTTGGATCCCAGGCTCAATGCTGTCTCTCATCAGACAGTGTTTGGTTTCTGATTAAGAGATAGGAGGCAGTTCCTGGATGGCTCTGAGGATTGTAAAGAGGCTGTTTAAACACCTTGGCTAAGTAGGATCCTCTTTCTTCCTTTAAAACTCTCCCCTGTTGTCGAGAGAATGACAGCTAGCTAAGTAGCCAGACATGTTTTACCAAGAGCTTCCTAATGCGTGTACATGCTTTTGATCTGGTCTAACCAGCTCAGAATAAAATATACAGAAGTCCCCCAGAAAGAGAGAGAGAGAAAAAAAAAATCAATGCTCAGTGCTCTCCTTGAGTTTATTTTGATCTGTTTAATGTGTACCTCAATTAAGCACTTAATTAAGAGTCTCTTGGCTTTTATCAGCCTATAAGAAATTCTAATGAGATTTAATTCCTTTCTGAATTTGAGCAAACTAAAGAAAGGCTGAACCCATTAGTAAAAACGACAACAACAAAACAAACAAACAGAAACTTTGCATCTCATGGGACGTTCAAATATATATTGTACCTTTGGATACATGTATATCTATATATACATACAATAACATGTAATCAATTATGTTATTGACAATTGAGGTTAACTTTCCTCATTGTTAGAGAAAAAGTGTAGGAATTACAGCTGAAGAATTTATTTTAAATATAACTGAAAGAGCAATCCCAGGTGTGTTTAGAAGAGAGAGGTGGCACACAGTGGCTGTGGAGGTGACACACAGGTTGTGGAGGTGGCACACACAGGGTGTGGAGGTGACACACAGGGGCTGTGGAGGTGACACACAGGGGCTGTGGAGGTGACACACAGTGGCTGTGGAGGTGACACACAGGCTGTGGAGGTGGCACACAGTGGCTATGGAGGTGATACACAGTGGCTGTGGAGGTGACACACAGGCTGTAGAGGTGGCACACAGGGGCTGTGGAGGTGGCACACAGGGGCTGTGGAGGTGGCACACAGGGGCTGTGGAGGTGACACACAGGCTGTGGAGGTGGCACACAGTGGCTATGGAGGTGATACACAGTGGCTGTGGAGGTGACACACAGGCTGTGGAGGTGGCACACAGGGGCTGGAGAGGTGGCACACAGTGGCTGGAGAGGCTACACATAGGATCTGTGAAGCTATCTTCATGGGCAAATCACTGACAGCTTAAGAGGAAGGGCTTTGGACCAGCAGAACTCATGGAAACATAGTGGGCCTGGCAGCCCCTTTAAGTTCAGACAAAGCTGTGAGTCTTGAGTCAGCGGGAGACCCTGTTTCAATTCGTAAGATGGAGTGTGGTCCAGGAAAACCCATTAATTCCAAACCTCTGAACACTTATGTGCTCATACATATGAGAATATGCACACTGAAACACACACACACACACACCCCTACTTCCTACCCCAAAAGCTTTATACTGTGTAGACTGTGTAGACTGCTGCAAATTGTTACTATGCTGACTTGAGCATTTGCATTTTACTAACATGGATCTCACATAATTATTTTTCTAAATATTGTTATGGGGTGTGTCTGTCTCCATGTTTTGTATATGTGTGAAAACCACACAAATTGGGAAGAATTTCCAAGATGTTTTTTTGTATCTCAAAGAAACCAACCAACCAACCAACCAACTAAACCTGAGAAGAACAAAGTAAATAAGAATACATTTCATTTAGCAGGCAAGTTCAGTGTCCTGGGCTAAAATGTACTGAGAACTCCAAGATTTGTACTGTACTCAATCAGGTGTCCCATGCTGAGTTCTGTGAAGAGAGTTCTAGGCCTTTCCTTTTGCTTTTCAGTTATTTGGGGAATTTTGAAATATTCAGATGCTTGGCTTCAGCCCTAAAGACTAACGTTGAGTTGGTAAAGTGAAGGTCAAGATGTGAGTTTGAACTCCTGAGAAGGTGTCAGTAGTGCTCACGACTGAGGGCCCCTGAGGGCCACAGGCACACTCATCATCCCATGTTTTTAAGGTGTGCTTGAAAGGGACATTTGGACTTCCTTGAGACTTCACCCTAATGGATATGGGAGCTGCGGTTTCAAAGTTAGTCCCCATGAACTGTGTGGGCCAGTTATTGTCTTTAGGACATGACTTCCTTATTCCACAAATCAACAGGTGCATTAACTGAGTTGATAGCTAAACTTTCTTCTTAACAGTTTAATATTGTGTTTTGGTGGACTGTATTTCTAAACAAAGAAAAAGTGACAGCTTTTCAATGTAAGAATTAGAGTGTTGTCAGAATATTTAAAATGATATGCCACATTTATCTTTTTTTAATCCTCTCCTTTCCTGAATCACTATGTATTTATTATTTATTATTTTTATTATTCAAAATCAATTGGAGGTGTTTGTTAAAATATCAAGTCTTTCTGCCTTCACTGAAAAAAAAAGTGTGTGTGGAGGGGGTAAATTCAACAACATAAGAAAGCCTAAACAGAACAGGAAAGGAGCTACTTTTACATGTTCTCTAAAATATTATTTTGGTACCCAATGAAGAATTTAAGAAAAACAAAGAAAAACTTCTTTAAACTTTATTTTGTTAGATTTTTCTCCTGTCTGTAGTTCCAACTTTTCCAAAATTCTATTCTCATGTTCTGAAATTAGGCACAACTCAATTTTCTTCTGTTCTCTTTTCATTTTTCCTTTCACGATATGGCAGCTCTTGAAAACTTTAAAAGATCTGGGCAGTAAAGGCAATAGAATTAAAGAAGAGCGGTGAGCCAGCATCTCTCAAGTGCTCCACATCGTCCTCTCCTCAGAGGCGATGGAAGCTGACAGCTGAGGGTATCAGTGAGCACACTCTGCCTGGGATTTCTGCGTGGGCTCTGAACCCAGGCCAACAGGACTTTAGCTTTTCTTCTGACATTTAGAACATACCACAGCACATAGGCTTTGAGTTCTGCAGGCCTCCGTTTCCTGACCTGAAACACATGGATCTTTTGTATCGTAGTATTTGAATATAAGTTAACACCTTTAGAAACAAATGCATCTCAGATTAAATCACAGCTTTGCTATGGCATAGCCGTGTAATGGTGGGCAAGTTCTTTTACCTGCCTGGACCTCATTTTCCTCAGTGGGAACATGAAAATTATAAATAATACTCTGTGGTATAAGTCTGACAATATAAGTCCGCTATAAGATGTGTTTGAGATTGTACAGGATACAGTACACATACAACAGATTTTGTTCTTGCATAGGAATGTTGTGAGAATTAATCCACACATTTAATGCTTTCCACAAATTAATGTAAATGCCCTGTACCAGATGAGATTTAGATGTAGCTGCTGAGAATAAATTAAAAATAAAGGCAGCAAGGGTTTTTCTAACGTTCTCAGGAAAGAAAATGACAGCACACACCATCTATCCATAACATGTCACAAAACAATGCTTCAGTCAACTTCATACCATGCATACAGTAAGAGCCTTAGAGATTTCTCTGACTAGAAACATAACAGTCATTTTACTGTGTGCACATGTGTGCCACAATGTTTACATAGGCTGCAATTTCCTAGTGGCACAGTTCTCACGTTATGTTCCCACCATTAAGGAGGACATACTGCATGAGGGCAGCCCTCAGGCCTCCCACATGTCATGCCACCAAAGTGATAAAGGATCTCCTGAGGGAAGCACGCATGTGGAAGGGGCCCACTCGTCCCACATTAAGAATTTTGAGTCTTCTGATTATCTAGTGAGTATATATTGGGGACTTAAAATTTACTTTGCTCACACTGTGAGGTTTTGATTGACCCAATAGATTCCAGTTCAACTCCGATCCAAGCAAATAGAACCTGGGAAGAGGTTTTGAGAGACTAGAACTCTCAAAATATCAACTAGGCATCATTATTAAACTTCTCATCTGTGATATCATTGCAGATGCAATATACACACTGCTGAAAAGTCATAAATAACCGTGTCTGTGTGTAACTGAAACTGATTATAGGTTTAGGTAATAATTGTATCCTAAGCTACTCTGGAAAAGTGGCTAAGTAGGGGGCTTCTGTAAACAAGTATGATGCAGAGAGAGCCTTTCATTTGACTTCTAAAAGAAATGTAGTTTCTATTTCAAATTATTGTGATCACAAATCATAGTAACTAGTTATTTCAAGGACAGGAAACTTTGCCGTTCAGAGCAATAGTGCCCCTCTAACAGGAGTGTTAGGCAAGAGTGTAGTATCCTTGTAACAGGCTACAGTTTAAATGGTAATACTTCTGTCTTCCTGAAATCTCATTCTGTCTAGAAATATGAAGTGATTAGCTTACCAAATGTAAATATCTGTAGGATTCTGCACACTTGGTAAAGGTGCTGTAAAGGAACCACTTTATGTATTCATAACCCAAAGCGTATGTTACTGGAACAGGGTGGATTATCTCAAAACTGTCCTTAGCTCTTGCTTTGATGATTAGATTTTATGCTTGGGTAATTACCCTTTAGAATCAAAATGAATTATAAATAAGATGTACAATGGATTAGAGGCAGCAGAGTGTGGAAAACATGTCAGGTGTCTTATTATGAGAGATCAGCTTCTATCTCCATAATCTCTCCACTAAGTCCTCGCTGTGATGGGTGTCTGTAAACAGGAGCATGAGAAGAACTCACATGACACAGACAAAGCTGTTAATTCTCACACTTACGTGGGCACATTCTAGGTATTTCCCATTTACCTTCATTCACATTTGTTTAATTTGTGCTAATTCATATTTTCACATAATGGTAAGTCGTAAAACTCAATGCTAAAGTATGTTTTAGTCTTATTATAAATCCTATAAATAACAAAACAAACATATAATATGAAATTTGTGGAGAAATGCAGATTATACTAAAATAATTTCATAATTTTCCAATATTTTGTTGAAATACAGAGAGTTGTATTAAATAAGAGGAGAGAAATGTAGATGTAATATCTTTCTTCTCAAGCTACATTAAGGTTAAGCTCGACTCTGAATATTTTCTATAGGAAAATTACATTATCAAGTCAGAAATTTCAGAACTTCCCTCTTATAGTTTGGATAACTACATAACAATAACCATTTATAAAATAATGAGACCTGGGGCAGTTGAAGGATTTGGCTAAGTTCATACAGTTTTCCAGCAGTGTAACCAGACAATGAAACCAAATTCCTTTTCTCTAAAAGGAGTTTGTCCTCTCTGCTTCTGGCTCTCATGTGTATGAAATGTTAGCCCATTTGTATGTGTGCATTGCCTCATTTCCAGCCTCATACTGAGGATGTTTGAAAGGCATATATAAACATAATGTTTGTATTGTGTAAAAATGCATGCACAAGGGAACTATTACTTAATAAAGAGATGGGTTATTTGATTGTTTATGAGACTCAAGTGTGCATATTACAATGAATATCTCCTTTTGAACAGGCAATGGAGGCATTGAAGGCATTTCAGTCACCCCATGAAGTTGTCCTTTGAACATTGTGGAGCCATACAGTGGTCGCTGAGCTAGCAGCACTGCGTTTGAGGTACAATTTTCTTCCATGCATTCTCATTTATATTCATCCTTGAGGTGATTCAATAGATTAAAAACCTGGGGCTCAGCGATAAGTCAGCAAAAGTGTCTGAAGTGGTTGAGTGAGATAGGAGTCACAACTTTATTTATTTATTTAATTTATATGTATATGCATGCCACAAGAAGTGTGTGGAGATCAGAGGGCAACTTGTGGGAGTTTCTTCTCTCCTTCCACCATGTGGGTCTTGGAAATTTCAGCAAGTCAAGGGTGTAAGGCTTGGCAGCAAGGGCTTTTGCCCACAGAGCCATTTCACCAGCCCCAATTCAAATTTCAGGGTACGCTTTAGCTTTGGCCTGAAGCCATGCATGCCATTCTCACGAAAACTTCCAAAATCCCAATTACAAAGTTGTCAGATTAAACTATATTAAAAATATCAGCACATGAACCTATAATTAGTGCATGAGTCATAGTATCATCTAACAAGTGACAGAGACCACAAACTAGTGGCATGTGTGTTAGGTTCACAGCTTATATAATCATCATAAGAGTCTTAACCTGTAGTAGGAGGAAACATCAGTGACATACAACCTCATGCGAAGGGCACCAATTAGTGACCAGTGAGACAGAACTTGGGATACAGTAGATTCCAGAAAACTCTTTAAAGTTAGGAATTTGTAGAATGGCAGATTATGGAATACCACTAGTTACTCAGGCTTGAGTATTTATCATGTCTAACTTCTAGAGGTTTAGAAATCTATGCAGGGTATCAGCCCTAGCCCTGAAAACAAGTAGCCCTAGTAATTGATGAAGTTGAGGTTCAAATTCAGCCCAGTTCCTTATCTCTCCCAACTTCCCAATATTGTAGTATTACTTTTACAAATTAATATTTGTAGACATTGATTAGACTACCAGAAGGTATTCAGAGGAGTATCCTAGGAGTGAAAAGAATGATTTTAAAACTGTGATGACTGAATAATGGTAGCACTGTGGAAACAATTTCATGTCCTTTTGGGAAGATTATATTGAATGAAACAGCCTGCTATTTAGTGGACACATTTTGTCTTTTCTATATAAAAATCAGGCTCAAACCAGATAAAATGATATCTCATAATTGCTACAGTTTAAGTGCCTTAACTGCTCAGAAATGGTGCCAAAAAGATAGATGGGGTATACAGACCAGCCATTTGAGACATGCTCACCCCTGGCTGTGACATATCTTTACAAATCTTTTAATTAAGTATTTAAGATTCTTTACAAACTAACAATGACAATAACATATGGCTAATATGCATGACTGAACATTAAATAGACTGAGAGTACACATGGAAATCAAGGGCCGAGGAAGTTTGAGAAGGACTTCCATGTGGCTCTGGAAGGGAGCTGAGCGCAAGCGACTTCATAGCAGCTAGCTTACCTCACAAGACAAGCCAGAATAGCCAGGAGGGCAATCGCATCTTTCTATCAAGTGTGCTGGTGGGCTCCCTGCTAATACATGTCCTGGTTCGGCTACTTCCATGGAGATTTCAGAAATGCTACAAAGAATGCAAGCAGAGTTAATGAACACATGAGCAGATACAGCCTCCAAGAACCACTCAAGGCTTAAGGAAAACCCCCTCAGATTTCTGCCAGTCGGAGGTAAATTCTTTTGTTTGCTTGTTTTCAATGAACCAAAATACATCTGTTTATCTAGATAACATGAAATTACATATTGTAGAAAGGGGGCCATCACTCTAATAACTACGCTGTTTTGAAGCTGCTTAAATTCCAGGTGCTCAGTTGCCTTATCTGATTACTGCATTTTTTCCCCCTCTCAGACTAAGGTTATCTATTAGGAAAATGTCCCCATAAATCCTAAGGAGTTTACTAAATTGGATGTCTGCTGTCCTGTTGAGAAGTTATTATAAAGATTTTTAACCCCCTCCCAGTTTTCAAAATGTAAGTAGCTTCATGCAGACATGGCCAATCAATTAGACATTTATATTCTTTCAAACAGGCAACACAAGGTGACTCTCTCTTAGAATGTATCCTGTCCTCACAAGTGAAATTGCTTTTAATTTACTACTGTCTTTCTATGGAGCCTCTGGGTGTCCTTTTAGAACTTGGGAAACTCTCCTAGAAAACAATGCCAGGCATGATCTACACTGATCTTCAATAGAATAAAGAGCCTTCCAAATTAATATTTTATTAGCTTTATTAAATAAATCCTTCAAGTGACTTAGTATTGGTGGGAAAGCCCTTATGGTCAGAAAAAATCTAGTCTCAGTGAACTGTCTGATACCTTTTTCATTAATTTGAAATTATGCATTAAAATATATGCAGTCCATAAACCCAGACTATTTCATGACTGACTAACTGCAACATGAGAATGTTCTGCAAATAAACTTTTAAGTGAGACACTGAATAATTTTGCTTCCATAAAAGGCACCTCCAATAGCTTAAGGAGGTTGAATCATAAGCTTTATAACAAGCGTAGGTAAGTTTTATTAAATTATGAATTCACATGCTGATTTCACAACATTGTGGTGCGCGAGCCCTTACAAAACCAATTTGGGGCTAAAACGCAGGTTTTTCTTTCCTCTCCTTAGAGCAGCATAGTGGTAGTAAGGGTCGCATAGAACTTTAAGCAGCAGCTCCTCTCTGATAAGAACACCTTCGCTCTTCTGCACTCTGTGGACTGTGATGCAAGAGGCAAAACTCCTGCGTGTTTGACCAGTCTTCTCTCCACTGAAACCTCCAGGAGGACCCGACACTACTGTTAGAAGATACAAGCATCGTTTTGCCTTCCTTCTCTTGTGCACACAATCATATGAGAGAGCGGGGTTTAAAGAATCAAGAGACTCTTAAACAGTGGCAACAATAGATACTCTGCTGTGAATAATGTTTCTCTGGTGATGAGAGGAGCTCACATGTAGATGAAAGGGTAGAGAGGCATAAGGATAGAAATGCAAGCAATGGCTTCACTTGTTTCTGGATATGGCCTCCATTTAAATGAATACTAGACACTAGAAGTTACTACATACGTAACTCAAACTTAAACTCTCTTTCTGATACCGCTGTAGTTTATGTAACGATAAAGAGGTTGGGCTATGTCTTACTCGGGGGTTATTTTAACTCTGTCATGTTTTCCCTGTCTTAAATACACAAGTGCTGGTGATGTATCTGCCTTACTTGCTTTCCTGGTGAACATACAACTTGAGTTTTCATAGGGTTTACAAAAATTGATGTGTAGTGAAAAATGAAAACAAGAGTTGTCCCAGAAGTAACACTGATGACATGTTCTGTGAGCTATCAAATTCTTAGGGTAGTCTGTAAGAACCTGCAAAGTAGTCCACTTGTATACCCAATATGTAGGCCAGCTTTGGTTTCTATTACAAATGTATTTTGCTTTTCTAAACTAATTAGCAATATATATGACAGTGGTTTTTTTTTGTTTGTTTCTTTTTGTTTTGTTTTGTTTTAGTACATGTTTTTCTGTACTGAAAAACATGATAAAGAACCCAAAGGAATATAAACGAGAAGGTGAGTTCTAGCTCATGATTAACTCTTTCACTGAAACCCCCTTCATCTATCTAGTGAGCAACACGAATCTTCTATTAGACAACAATGAGTTCTATGTAAGATTGTGTGTGTGCTTAGCACAGTATGAATATCTGATGTAAAGAAATTTTTAGATTCATTAATTTGACTATGAGAGGCTTAATCTTTATTTTCATTTGTTGTAAGACGATTTTACGAACATATATGGACTCCATGTTTTTCCTGAACACAGAAGGATATAGGACATAAAAGAGACATTGAATTACTGAGTAAATTAACACATTTGGCCTCTGCAGTAAGAAACTTACTTAGATCTGTGTCAGTTCTCCTTTCGTCTCTTTGTATGATGCCTTCTGCTTGTGAAGAGTCTCCCGGAGCCTCCATCAGTCTCTTCATTCTATGTAGTTTATTCTATTTTCTCTAATTACCACCTTTACCATAATCTATATACATGCTCACATTGTATTCCAGTGAGACAAACATCCCTTGATTTTATCACTGGGTCTTCCCATCATTCTGTGACCAGAGTCTTGGGAAACAGTGTTCATATTTTCAATATTACATTTTTTTTCTCATTCATTCTTTAAAAACTTGAGACCATTTCTGACTAAAGCCCTCGGTGAATGTTGATGTTGAAAATGGTACCAGTGTGGCCCCAAGTGCCATTGTCAATGACCCATGTATTAATTAACCTGTCTAATTACCTTTTTTTTGAATATTCCCAGTTTCACTTCCTTGATGTCACATATGTTCCATCGTCTCATCTGTGCTTGGTTTTATTCACTATGATTTTGAATCAATGTGCATGATGATCTCCAGAGTAAATACACATACATGTTTCAGTGGCATGGACACATGAGCATGATCAAGGATGGAGGAGACTGGACTAACTTGACCTTCTCCATTCCCCTTCATGCTTCAAGGTTATTTTCTCAACAATGTTATAGCAGACTTACATTAAAGTTACCTATCTCTAGTCTATAGTTATGTGCTATCCTGAACTTTCTCCTGGTGTATTTAACTCACCATGACTAATGTAAGTAAGAATATTGTTTTTACGTCATTTATTTTGAGGGTAAACAATGATCTTCTTCTATCAAGTGAGTGGAAGCCTTCTTTGGCTTGTCTTCTGTCACCTCTGTCACAAATCAATCGGTTCTTGATTTCTTCTCTAGTGTCTTCTTGACCAGCCCTATAGACCCTAGAATAATAATTTGAGTATTTTTCATTATACTTTACCGGCTTTGTCTCACAACGTTTCCATAAGTAGCCTTGATAAGGATATAGTGAATATCATATAGTATATCCAAGAAGTCTTCACGGGTCACAGTTCTACTGATTCGAGGATCATCACCATAATATTTCCATTCTTTCTGTAAATGAGAACCAAAAACACCATGGTGACAGAACTGAATGACAAACCATTAGTATATCTTTGCACCAAACAACTACCAACTTTACCTCTGTCATTTCTATTTCATGCCGTGTCAACTGGCCAATGAGAGGGGCAGCCATGTGTCTGGTAATAATTCTAGCATGAGTAGGAGTTCCACCTCGAATGATAACTTGAGGTTTATATGTGGCAAAGCCTGTCTCATCCCGAGCCTCAAAATAGATGGCATACTTGAGTTTGCCACCATAAGCCATCAACTGAAAAGAAAAAATAGAATAGAGATGATGAGGTAAACTTCTAAGGACCTGACTCCTAAATCATGTTTTCTTTGGTTCACTTGTAAATTCAGGGTTATTTTTACCTTTTTCCCTTCAAATTGTTGTGGGAGTTTCCAGTAAAAAGGTTCCAAATGGAGCTCTTGCCTGACTTCATCCATCTTTGCAACAATCTCTGGTTTCTGGAAAGCAATGCCTTTGGTAGTCGTGTGCTGCAGGGCCTCATCCACCAGAGGTAGAATGGTCTGTTCATCACTCAAAGTCACCTGCACAAGGTTAAATTTCAGTAGGAGAGGAATGTGAGTCTTTGGGTCCTTCTTTTAAAGCTGGGTATGGAGTACACGCCTATCTGACTTTCTGTCCCTACTTTGGTAGGTTGTCCCAGAAAATGAACTGAGACATGGTTGGCGAGAGCAGTAGGAAGTAATTGCTTTGAAATGAGTTGCACAATGAAACTCATACTCTCTGAAAAACGCAATGCTTTTTCACTAACAAAAGTGAAAATTAAATTCTGGGAAAACAAAGGGAAATTAAAGTCAAAATAAGCAGGATGCCATCCAGACCATGTACAGTGAGTGCATCCTATGGCTGGTTGGAAGGTGAGCAACAGGTTCTGGTTTACAGGGCTGCATTGGATGCCAGCAGTCACCTGTCTGTGCCTCCTCCCCCAGGATGTAATAGCTTCCAGCTACCACAACGCTTCCTCCTAGCTGCCACTTGCAATTTTCTTATCAGAAGCAACTGAACAATTTTCTAGAAAGAATTTTCAAGAGGCATTTATGCCAACTGCCTAATGGCACACATAGAACCTTTAGCATTTCTGAGTGCACACAGGAGACGGGGTTACTTAAATGTTTTGCTGTTTGCTACTACCCCTCAGGGCCCGACTAAATGATTCCTGAAGGAAGGAGCATCACACCATTACATGGCTCGGTGGCTTCTTACTCACCCACGTACGGATCAGCCCCTTTGCTTCAGAGCATTGACTAGTAACTCCAAAGCAGTAGCAGCTGCTGCAGCCAAGTGGGTTCTTGGCATCTAGTCCAAATTTGCCAGGCCGGCACCTGTCACAGTGGACGCCTTCCACATTCACCTGAAGAAAGAAGAGGGCCCTTCAGGGTTCATTGTAATTGTTATAGGAGAAATCAACTTAAGAATAGGGAACAGAAACACATTTCTTTTTCACTAATGAAAACCGAACAGATGAATGAAGAATGTGCTACTTATGTATATCTTAAGTGCTATTTTGAGTTCACAGCCCCGTCAGGATCTCCTGGGAGTTTAGAAGGTACCTGGTTCCTAAATGCATCTGTTTCTGAGGGCATTGTATTCTGTTTGTGAGGGCTAAGCTGTGCATTTCCTACAACTTTGTTGTGAGCAATACAATTTTCAAAAGCAAACGAAACCTATGATTCCTACCTACAAAACCCCTGAAATTCAATGTTTATATATTTGCTCTACTAGTACATAGTTTCTCTAATATAATGCATATGCAACATGAGGGAAATATAACATATGGCCGTAATAGAGTGTGTATGTATGGAGCATAATAATCTCCTTAATTAGGATCTTCTACATAGAGGCTATTTTCTTAAATTCAAGGTCATGGTAACTAGGGCTTGTTTACTGCCCAGGTTTCAAACTACTGTTTTCTATGGCATTTTTGGCATAGACTTTGTCTTGAAAAGCTATCTGTGACACTGTTTTAACCACATTTATCCTGGGATTGATTTTTTTTCAGGAATATATAAAGGACAAAAATGTCCCTCTTACCCATTTTAATTGGCTGCTTTTCTACGTTATTTCACAGTTTTAATGAGGGCTGAAATTTTCACATAGTTATCCACTGTTTGTAATGTCAGTGTTCACATGTGAAGAAATTTTACTGAATTTACATAGGAATAAATATGCTTTAGTGTGCAGTGGCTGCTGATTAACCGCAGGAGAAAGGGTTTATGATAAGCTTGGTTATCAGCTGTGGCTTTTCTCTGACTGTGCCTGAAAGACCCCACTGCCCACTGTGCAGACACTTCTTTAAGCAAGAACACTGAAGAAAAACAACTTCAGTCACAGTGGAACCTATACCCTATGTACTGACTGGAAACAGGGTTGCGTTTGGGTTAAATGTAGTTCTTAAAAAGTGGCATCTGTATGCCAATGAGCATACATCAAGAAAACCTGTGTCTGGCCATGAACATTTGCTTGCATTGCTTAGTGCGGCAAGAATAGAAAACAGTGAATAAAAGTAAAACTGAGTGATGGGGTGTCCAGTGATGGGGACTTTACGTGGAGCAGTCCAGACATCCATACCTTACAGCTGCACTGTCCAGTTTGATCACTACAGGAGCATTTCCTAGTCTCCAGATCACAAGTCGTGGCATCTGTCCCTGGAAGGAAGCAGTCACATAGAGTGCAGAGAGGATAGTTCCAGTGACCTCGGCTGCACTCTGAGCATTTCATACCAGAGAATTTTGGATGACAGCTGCACTGGCCCGTGTTTACATTGCACTGAGAAGCCAAGGACCCCACAGTGCTGCAGTTACAAACCTGTGGAAAGGAGAAAAGAAGCAAGTGCTGAGGCAACCGAATAGAAAACATTTTAAAACCTTAATCCTAACATTTCTATTCCACTATGCACATAATAAGGAACATATCTATTGTATCCTTTATAATGTTGAAATTTAGGACTTTGGGACACATTAGTGAACATAGCATTAAAAAGCTTACTGCATGTAGAAAAATGGATGATCATGTAGAAAAATGTAGAAATCACAATGCCATGTGACAAGAAAGAAAATGTAGGCTTTGATTTGTTGTTTTATTTTATTCTATTTTAAGTTGCATTGCTTATTTAGGGTGTGCACCAATGTGTGAATATATACGTGTGCCTGAGTGCTTGTGAGTTTGTACATGTTCCTGTAGGCGTGTATGGCAGAGGTCACCCTCAAGTGTCCTTCTTTAAGTTTTATCCATCTTATTTTCTGAGACACTGTCTATTACAGGAGCTTGGGTGTCACCAGCCAAGCTGTCTCTGTGGGTTCTAGGGGTGAAGGGTAGGGCCGCACGCTTGTTTGGCAAGCGCCATACTTACTAACCATCTCCTCAGCTCTGATAACAAACTGTTTTCCCGTCTCTTCATTGCTATGAAGTGAAGAGGCTGGAACAGGGATTGCCCTGGAGAGTTCTTAGGGCTAAGGAGATGGCTCAGTGGGCAGAAAGCAGTGCTAGCATACAGGCCTAAGGACCTAATCCTGCAAGGTGTGAAGAGAGAGCTGAGGCCATGCTCATGCTGTGACACATGTGTGCCTGTGTGTGTGTGTGTATGTGCACACACACACACGCTTAAAAAACAATCCTTAAAAAGTTATTTTATGCTAGCAATAATCACTGTGGTTATTAGTATATTACAAATATGCATGCTTTCTCCTTTTCCTTCTCTCTCTCTCTCTCTCTCTCTCTCTCTCTCTCTCTCTCTCTCTCTCTCTCTTTGTGGGGTGGAGGAGGATGTCTTTCCCTTTCCATTTATTGAATTACACTAGGTACAACATTAAAGCAAAAGGTATTGCATAGATCAATAAAAAAAAATCAACCAAATCCAAAAACAAACAACCCCTTTCTATATTGTATTCCTTCCTTCTGAATATAGGAGGAATTAACTTTAGTAGTTAAATTTAATTAAAATTGAAATATAAATAAGCTATCGAGAATTTGAGAATTGATTACGTGCCTGGAACTATATGAACATTTTTCACACTCTCAATCCCACTCGCCGACATTTCATTTTAATTTCACACAAATTCAGTAAAAAAAGCAGGACATTTTAGTCATGTGATAGCTAACACTTTTACAGTAGCAAAATGATGTGTCGAGACCTAGGCTTCACTTATACCAATCACTTATTAGGCATAGAGCCTAAGGCAGCTTAATTCATCTCCTCGTGCATCAGATCTTCCTGTGCTCAAGAAATGATGCAGTGGCCAACTCATAGGAATGCTGTGAGGATGTCCTGACTATCAAAGGAAGTCATTTCTGTTATACTCCACAAGTAATGAAAGAGAAGTTGTAAGAGATTTTCACACTTGCCCAGTCGCAGTTAAGTGGCAGGATAGAGATCTGGATAGGCCTGTTCTTCAGGAGGGTACAGAATAGTAAGAAACTAAAGAGGAAGCCAGATGTATCTTTCCCTAATTTAGAAGTGGGATGTAGGGATACTCAAGACTGCCCAATAGTAAAGCTAGACGTGGGCTTCCAACTCAACATAGTGCGTTGTTCATGGAGGGAGAGATGAGGCGAGAAGGAACAGTTTCTAACACAGAGAATAAACCACTGTCTTGCTGTGGTGACTAATCCTGGTTGTCAACTACATTACATCTTGAATCAAATAAAACCCAAGCTCTGGGCTCTCCTGTGAGGGGTTCTATTAGATTATTTAAAACAAGAAGACCCACCTTCACTTTGGGCTGTGCATTGTGGCAGCCTGCCTAAAAGGACATGGAAGAAGGAAGCTTTGCTTTTTGCCTGTTTGCAACTCTCTCATTCTCGAAAGCTCAACTATCCTGGTGCTGAGTTTCTTTGCTGGTATTAAAGCTAGATTTGTTGGCATTCTAATGTAGACTGTAGATGAACAGCTCTCCAGGAACTGGCCAGGACTCCAGGACCAGTGTGAGCTGTTGAGTCAGCGGCCTCATGGACAGAGAAACTATAGTATTCTCTGTTTTTTTTTTTTTTTTTGTGTGATGCAGCTATTGCTTGGATTACCTGGACTAAATCCTATAAGCCAACCTAATAAATACCCTTTTAATATAAATATATATTCATATTTACCCTGCAAGTTTTATCCTGTTGGAGAACCCTGATTAATACAATGACTTTCACATAACTAACTGTTAAAGAATATCAGATGTAGAATGAGCTTTCAAAATTAGCATGATTTAGTTATTCACCCCCCCCCCCCTTTTTTTTTTAAACCAATTTCACTTAGTATGTGTAGACTTGCTTAAAATAACCAGAAAGAAAATAATGATATGGTATGGAAACTATAATCATAGAGTAGATTTTTAAAAATTCCATAGAACATCCCTATTTTTAGATAACAAATATATGAAATGTCTTCTAACCAATTTGTTGTATACAATCAAGTAACAAGTTCTTGAAATGTTGCTTACAGTCCAAATAGACCTTAGGATGGGTCCAATTGTGAAGTTTATTTGAGAAGTTACTGTGGGAATAACTGAGATCATTAACTGTATGTTTAGATAGCACTATACCCAATGTCAAAATTAAATTAAAATCAAATACAATGTTTAATTAGCAAAAGAGGATTGATTCTCCTTTGCTCTATGAGTGAATGGTTGCAGGCTTGATTCTCCTACACAGGCAGCTGAAATGACATGGTTGCTCACCTCTTTGCACAGAGCAGTTCTCCATGGCAAAAAGAACAAGAGTCTCTAATTCTCAAATTAATTGTTTTTTTTTTTTACATAATAGTCACCCAAGTTGAATGTATGCTCATAAATAATTTCTAATAGCTACATGGGTTTTTATAAATCCTCCTAATAGAAAAATGTGCACTTACTCAGAAATTTAGATTTTTTTTAAAGCAATAGTTCAACATAATAAGATTCAAATGCGCCTTCAATCAATATAATGTTTATTCAGTGTTTATTCACTAAAGAATACCCCCAAATAACTTTTATAGACATGCAGGCATATCTCTGCTTGATTTATACACTGCCTATAAAGAATACGCTTTAATTTCAAGAATTTTACTATAAGTGTGGAGAGCAAACTCATGTGCATTCCCATGAGTTTTTATTTTTTAAAATAATTACAAGTAACAGAGTAGATACTTGGGTTTGACTTAAAAAAAGTCACTTAGAAACTTAGCCTGCTGTTCACACTCAACAAAATCTTTCATTTTTCAAAATGCAGCACTATAGAATTTCAAACGAAATAATACCACGAGAAGTAAGGAAATGAGCGTCCTGTCTACTGTTTGTGATTCCCAGTCACATATTGAAGCCAGATGTCTTAACTTAATGAAACACTTAGCAGTACTTTAATTCTTTTTGAGGTCAGGGTATTCTAGGCTAGTTAATGCTAAATTTTTACAAATTCTTTGAGAATTTTGAAAAAAAAATTATATTTTTATCGTATTCAGTCTTAATCCTCTGTCTGCTAACTCTTCCCAGACCTACTCTTTATGGTGTATTTTCTTTTTAGTTTTTAATTTTTTAAATAACCAATCAGCTCTAATTTGTGCTGATAATATGCTTTTGTTGTGGGCCAGCCGCCAGAGCATGAACAGCGTATGAGCAGTTGGACCTTAATAAAGCGCACACACACACACACACACACACACACACACACATCAACTTACCTACTTATTTTTAGAAACTAGTTCTGTGTTTAAGTCATTAAACCCTAACATTAAAACACAAGAAAACTGCATTTAGGCACTGAATAATAAAGCAACGAACTGTTATTTCTGAGAAAAGAGAAGAAACAAGGCTGGGAGTAGCTGCAGCTTCTAGGCTGTACCACTAGAGAGAAAGCTGACCAAGCAAAGGCCCAGCAGACAGTCTAACTGTCTGTACAAATGGCACTGGTTTTGAAAATCCAAAGAAGCTAACATTTGCAGGAGCAAGCATAATGTGCTGAGAATGGGAATTCTACATTGAGAACTCTAGAGCTGTGCAGAAGAATATGTGAAGCTGGGGTTGATAGGGGATGTGCACAGGAAAGAAATGACATCATGCTGGGAAAGCGAATCACTGAAGACATGTAGGAGGAAACACTTTAGACCTCACAGAAAACTTAAACGGTTTAATCACTCTGACTAGAACTTGGAAGAAACTCAACAAGGCTTTGGCTTATCAGAGCGTTGGAGGGAGGCTGATTCGCCCTAGGCTTAAGGTTTTGTAGCACCTTCCACAAGAAAATACATAAGCGAGACTCATAAAGGTCGAAATGGTCAGTGAATAAACAATGCTGGGTAAATCCCAACACTCTTTAAAAACAATACAACAAAACCTACAATAAGCTATATCTAAATACGCAGAAAATGCTGGGAATGAGAAATACAGCTGGAGGGTTTATAATAAGATCCATTCCTTGCTATAAAACTATAGTAATTAAGACACTGAAATATTCAGAAAATTAAATAAGGAAATAGAAAAGTCCAAAAACCATGAACATGAGACCAGTTTCTCTAAAAAAGGAATTAAGCTAATTCGATAGGAAGGGAGTCCTTTCAATAAATACTGTTGGAAAAATTAGACATTAAAAAAGTAAATTTAATTTCCTCACACTAGATAAAAATTGATAGTAAATGTAATATGTTGGATCTAAATTTAAGAGGTAAGATAAAATTATAAATCTTTGCAAAGAAAACAACAACAACCAAAAAAAGGAAATCTATAGATTTGGGCAAACAAATTGTTCCAAAGAAAAGTATAAGAAACTGGATCTAGAAAAGAAATGATACACTTGTTCACACATACAAAAATTAGATGAAGATACTAAGTACAGAGCTAGCTATATTCTCGGTTTATGTGTGTGCATGTTGTGTGTGTGTGTTAAAAAAACATATATTTACAATACACAAAGCTTTTATAATTAATTTTCATGGAACACATTCTCAGAAGGAAAGTGAGCGACAGATTTAACAACTTCTTAACAGAATGCATGTAAATGGCAAACAGTTGATTAAATAAGCAACCCAATGCCTACCATTGTTATGCATAAAGAATTGCAAAAGAGAAAAGCAGAGATACATAACAAACTAAATAATTAATATTAAAATAGAATTGGCTGTGTTGGCAAAGATATGGGGTATTCTTAAGAGAAATTAGAATTTAGGTTTTATGAATATACTGCTAACTCCCACACTAATGTTCATAGCAAAGTTACTAATGGATGCTCCAAACTGCCTATCAGTATAAACAAATTAACAGGATCCAGTAGAATATATAATGTATTGTTATTACTAAGCAACTAAATTGAACAAACTTTGGGTATATGCAATAGGATGGATAAACTACAAAAAGCGTAAGACTAAAGGACAGAAGACAAATCACATTCTCCTCAAGGTAAGACAAAACAAAATATAGAATATTATTCTATTTTCATAAAGGTGAGAAAATCTGTAAGCTACACTATTAAAACAATGCAGTGGTACCAGGAGGTGTGAAGGCCAGCTGATTTTTAGCCCAGAAACTTAGGATAGCGAGATATAAGGTACAATTTGCAAAACACATGAAACTGAAGAAGAACGAAGACCAAAGTATGGACACTTTGCCCCTTCTTAGAATTGGAAACAATCACCCATGGAAGGAGTTACAGAGACAAAGTTTGGAGCTGATACAAAAGGATGGACCATCTAGAGACTGGCATATCCAGGGATCCGTCCCATAATTAGCCTCCAAACGATGACACCATTGCATATACTAGCAAGCGTTTGTTGCAAGGACCGTGATATAGCTGTCTCTTGTGAGACTATGCCGGGGCCTAGCAAACACAGAAGTGGATGCTCACAGTCAACTATTGGATGGATCACAGGGCCCCCAATGGAGGAGCTAGAGAAAGTATCCAAGGAACTAAAGAGATCTGCAACCCTGTAGGTGCAACATTATGAACTAACCAGTACCCTGGAGCTCTTGACTCTAGCTGCATATGTATCAAAAGATGGCCTAGTCAGCCATCACTGGAAAGAGATGCCCATTGGACATGCAAACTTTATATGCCCCAGTCCAGGGGAATGCCAGGGCCAAAAAATGGGAATGGGTGGGTAGGGGAGTGGGGGGAAAGGGTGTGGGGGACTTTTGGGATAGCATTGGAAATGTAATTGAGGAAAATACGTAATAAAAAAAAGAATGAGAAAGTTGTTTGGGGTTTTATTATAGATTTATTTGTCCTTTTCCTTCTATTTTTCTAAGTATCATAAATTCAACAAGTAAATGTCTCTGTCATAGTAAAGTTAAAAAAAATAATGACCTGTGTCTTTAAGATAGTCTTTGATAATTCTGTTATTTGGTGAGGTGATATTGGTTTGAAATACACAGTTACAGACCTCAGCTGAATGAAAACTACAAGAAAGTATTCAGACGATAATGACCCACTTACCTTACAGCCGGTGACAATGCTGTGACCCCAGGTGTTGGGAAGACACTCAGAACACTTTTCTCCAGTGGTATTGGGTGGGCAAATGCATTGGCCAGTTTTTGGGTCACAGTTGTTGCCCAGATGAGAACAGTCACAAGCTTCACAAGATAAAAGAGGGAAAGCAAAGATGAATCAAAGGCAAAATTTGATATAAAATGCCAAGTTCTTAATGTGTTGATTTGCTCCTTTCTATTTTTAATACCATGTCTAAGGATCCATGAGGATGTGAGGTGCCTACCTTGCTATTCGTACCATGGTATAGTATGTTTCACAAAAGTGTCCCATCAATAAATGTTCCATTTTGTTTTGTAATTTCAAACTTTTAGCACTTTCTGTTTCTCTATAAAGTAAGCAATGTGGCCAAATTCCCTCTTATCCATCTTTTATGTAGATACTATGAAATATAATGTTCTTTATCATAGATTTATTGATTTGTAGAAGCTGATAGTTCTTTAATTAGAACAACTGCCAGGAGCCTCTCGGCCTGGAGAGGGTAGTGGTTTGGGGCAGAGTAGGACTCTGGTGTAGCTTTAAAGTCTCGGGTCTCAGGACATTCTAGCTCTCTAACTATACTGATGTGCTGATGATAACTTCTGAAAAGTACTAAAAAACCTGTTCTTGCTCTTTCTAAGGGTAAAAAGCTCTGGCTTAGGCGATTGACACCTGTAGCCTAACAGTGGGGGATTAAATAATGTGGCCTTTGTTCTAGCTCAGTAGGAACTGTACAGCTCTTTCAGCCTGCTAGTCTGGAGGTTGCAGGAAATAAAAGGGACACTCTGAAAAGAGATTACAGCATTTATTACTAAATGCTGTTAAAAGTTTTTTGGGGAAAGCTATCTAAGAAACAAGGGAAAGCAGAAATATCCTAAGCGGGGCAAGGGAAAAATTCCTTTTTGTCTCCTCTTTGTCTAAGAAGTACTCTGTCCAAAAGTGTTCTCTTCAGCTCAGTCCCTCCAACTCTTCTCTTTGTCCTCAGCACTTAAACATTTTTCAGAATATATGATCAAGTGGTAGAAGTTCACCACAAGTTCACAGGTAAAATCAAATCCTAAGTTGAAATAGAAGTTTACAACAGAGAATGTTTATATGCATATCCACTAGACATAAATACCTGGCTAAATATTCATCACCTGTCACAGCTCCACAGGCTCACTAGGAGTTAAGAACCATAATTAAGTTATTAGTGACATTTTGTGTACATATTTATCTTCTGTCCTAGCACTTATAATAAATCATTAGACCCCTTTTTATGACTTTGGTTAATTGTTTAACAACCTCTTGAAATGTGCTCTGGTTACTATCTAAGAGCAAATAACTGCTGACACACGAGAGACTGACAGATTTCTCATTGCAGTTTTGACTATCAGAAAAGGACCTAATAGCAGTCCCACTATAAAAGAGCTTAATAATCATTGATATAATTTTAGGAATTCATGTAGGATTATCACTGAGAATTAAGAAGTCATCTATTAATGAACCCACACACCTATGGTCACTTGATATTCAACAAGGGAGCTAAAACCATCCAGTGGAAGAAAGACAGCATTTTCAACAATTGGTGCTGGCACAACTGGTGGTTATCATGTAGAAGAATGTGAATCGATCCATTCCTATCTCCTTGTACTAAGGTCAAATCTAAGTGGATCAAGGAACTCCACATAAAACCAGAGACACTGAAACTTATAGAGGAGAAAGTGGGGAAAAGCCTCGAAGATATGGGCACAGGGGAAAAATTCCTGAATAGAACAGCAATGGCTTGTGCTGTAAAATCGAGAATTGACAAATGGGACCTCATGAAACTGTAAAGCTTCTGTAAGGCAAAAGACACCGTCAATAAGACAAAAAGGCCACCAACAGATTGGGAAAGTATCTTTACCTATCCTAAATCAGATAGGGGACTAATATCCAATATATATAAAGAACTCAAGAAGGTGGACTCCAGAAAATCAAATAACCCCATTAGAAAATGGGGCTCAGAGCTAAACAAAGAATTCTCACCTGAGGAATACAGAATGGCTGAGAAGCACCTGAAAAAATGTTCAACATCCTTAATTATCAGGGAAATGCAAATCAAAACAACCCTGAGATTCTACCTCATACCACTCAGAATGGCTAAGATCAAAAATTCAGGTGACAGCAGATGCTGGCGAGGATGTGGAGAAAGAGGAACACTCCTCCATTGCTGGTGGGATTGCAAGCTGGTATAACCACTCTGGAAATCAGTCTGGCAGTTCCTCAGAAAATTGGACATAGTACTACCGGAGGATCCTGCAATACCTCTTCTGGGCATGTATCCAGAAGATGTTCCAACTGGTAAGAAGGACACATGCTCCACTATGTTCATAGCAGCCTTATTTATAATAGTCAGAAGCTGGAAAGAACCCAGATGCCCCTCAACAGAGGAATGGATACAGAAAATGTGATACATTTACACAATGGAGTACTACTAGGCTATTAAAAAGAATGAATTTATGAAATTCCTAGGCAAATGGTTGGACCTGGAGGGCATCATCCTGAGTGAGGTAACAATCACAAAAGAACTCAAATTATATATACTCACTGATAAGTGGATATTAGCCCAGAAACTTAATATACCTGAGATATAAGATACAATTTGCAAAACACATGAAACTGAAGAAGAACGAAGACCAAAGTGTGGACACTTTGTCCCTTCTTAGAATTGGGAACAATCACCCATGGAAGGAGTTACAAAGTTTGGAGCTGAGACAAAAGGATGGAACATCTAGAGACTGCCATATCCAGGAATCCATCCCATAATTAGCCTCCAAACAATGACACCATTTCATACACTAGCAAGAGTTTGCTGAAAGGACCCTGATATAGCTGTCTCTTGTGAGACTAGGCCGGGGCCTAGCAAACACAGAAGTGGATGCTCACAGTCAACTATTGGATGGATCACAGGGCCCCCAATGGAGGAACTAGAGAAAGTATCCAAGGAGCTAAAGAGATCTGCAACCCTGTAGGTGCAACAACATTATGAACTAACCAGTACCCCGGAGCTCTTGACTCTAGCTGCATATGTATCAAAAGATGACCTAGTCGGCCATCACTGGAAAGAGAGGCCCAGTGGATGTGCAAACTTTATATGCCCCAGTACAGGGGATCGCCAGGGCCAAAAAGTGGGAATAAGTGGGTAGGGGAGTGTGGGGGAGGGTATGGGGACTTTTGGGATAGCATTGGAAATGTAATTGAGGAAAATACATGATAAAAAAATATTTAAATAAAAAAAAGAAGTCATCTATTTCTTTATTTATATAGCATCACTACAAGACAGTACATCTTTGTAGATCTGCAGAGATCTGCTCAAAAGGGGTGGGCTAATACCTAGTGATTGTTATATATGTTTAATAATAACAGGAAAAGCATATTAATAGCAGGAATCTTTCCTAAAATGAATTCTCTTGGGCCTTATCTATAGAGGAAATCTGTCGCAGATCATAATCTGAAGCAGACCATCTCAGGAAGATCACTTGCTAGTTATTAGCTTGTCCTATGATGGCTCTTGACTAACAATGAGAGGTTTCAGTTTTTCTAAGGGAATGGATACTTGTACCTTGTGTTCCAGGGACTTTAGGGCTTTATGGGGAAGAAAGGGGATGCTTGGGTGAAAGATTCCATCTAAGGTCTGGTTCCCTACAGCCTCAAAGCTGTAAATCCTGAAGGAATATGAAAATGTTGGCCTTATTGTCGGGAGATCCCTAACTACATAAAGGTGGTAGTAACCTATCAACTTTCCTGTTCCATTTCTTGGCTCACATGAAGCTTTTGGGTCGTCAGCCCTTTATTCTGTACCCCAAGAGAATGAAAAGGGAAAGGGAGGCTCCAGGCTGTTTCTTGCTGATAGGGCAGAGGCAGCTTCTTAGGGTCTGTCCCGTCGTCTATTGGAGGAAAGAGTGGTTTATTTTATGTGTTTATTCCAAGTTTATTTCTACTTTTCTTTGATATAAAAATTAATCTTTTCTTCCATATAACATCAGATTTCATTAAAGCAAACAAATGTAATACTTAAGTCTAGTGCATTGTGCATATAATTGTAAATAACATAGTGTATTTCAGTTTTAGATGTATTTAAAAATAATTCCATTATAAAACTTTTAAAGTAATTATTTCTAAATTGTCATACTACCCTATTTAGTTCTTTAATTCCCAAGTTTTTTCTTACCATAAATGAACTATAGTATTATGAATTTCCTACTTCTTGTATATTCTCAAAGAAAGTAAGAATTAAATTTGAGTAGATCTTCAAAGCCTACCATGAGAAATGATGCACACCATTTACTGGGTCAACTCAATCCAACTGCTAAGAATACAGTTAGGCACAGTACTTAACAAAATATTATAAGACAAGAAACAAGAATACTCAAATTCAAACTGAAGATCAGTGTTGTGGGATAGTTTTTTAACTGGTTAGTTGATGGCTAACCTATTTTAACTGAGTCAATTGATTATTTGATTAATTTAAAATCTAAAGTGTCATATTTATTATTACTCAAATTGTTTTATACCAGCTCTGAATGCTTAGTACAGTGCTTGACATAGAATAAGTGCCAAATAAATGCTAGTGGTTATTGATACTGTTTTGCTAATGATAAGCTGATAGATTTATTTATATATGACATTCATTAAAAAGAAAAAATAGCATTATGTTTAAATTTATGTGCTAAGAAACATGTTGGTACATCTGAATCATTATTTGAAAATAGAAATTTGCTATGTAGAACTTCGGTGTAATCATAGAGATCTGAGCAATGAATTAGCTTTCTCTGCCAAAGCATAATGTGTACCACAATTAAAACTGTTAATAAAGATAATGTCAGGAAATATACTTATAGTCATCATCTCTCATCATTATTCTAAAGCCATCATTAACTCAGTGAATTCCTATGAATCCTCTTGACATAGATACTTTTTATATAGTAAAATATAAATAGAGGTAAAAGCTGAATTTTGCAGTGGGAAAGCATATTCAAATTACATTGCCAAGGTCATAAAATTCTTTCCTAAGTGGGCCACCAGATACATATTCCACACAGGATATTTGGTAGGAGTAATACTCTCATTTTGTAAGGACTCCCATGGATCTTGAATCACCGTGCCTTTCTGGGAGTGTCTACTAGGGAGTTTCTAGTGATGCTTAACTAAGGGGGTAAAACTAACCCTGAATCATTCCATGGCCTGGGATCAAATATAATGGGAAAGAGAAACAGCATGGATACCATCATTTATTTCTTTTCTGAACAATGTGGCCAGCTGCCTTATGCTCCTGTCAACATGCCCACTTCACCAGGAGAGAATATATCATTAAGCTATGAGCCAAAATAAACCCTTAAGTTCCAATTCAAACATTTAGATAGAGACACGAAAAACCTACCTTATACACAACTATAATCTTACCTGGTCTGATTTTTAACTCCCCTCTAGTCTGTCTTTCTGGCTTATAATGCAATAAAGTATGCATTTGGCATTTTATCACCACTTGATAAAGTTAAATATTATTTTTATTAATAACTTTTGTTAGTAAATCTCTTTCAAAATATAATAGGCCCCACCCTGTTCTGGATAACTCTTTTTTTTTTCCATTTTGACAGAAATTAAGGCTATTTGGGAGGAGAGATTCTCAACTGAGAAAATGCCCCCACCAGACTGTTCTATGGGCAAGCTGGTGGGAATTGTGTTGATTGATAATTGATGCAGGTGAGCTCATTTCAACATGGATGTTGCCACCTCCAGTCCAGTAGTCCTCAGTTGTATACGAAAGCAGGATGTGTAAGGCCTGAGGAGTAACCCATTAAGCAATACTCCTTTGTGGCCTCTGTATCAGCTCCTGTCCTCTGGTTCTGCTTTTTGTCCTGCCTTGACTTCTATTAGTAATCGAGTGTTACATAAAGATTATAAGCTGAAATAAACCCTTTCTTCTACAAGTTGCTTTTGGTCATGGTATAGTATCATAGCAATGGAATTCCTAAATTAGATAGCTCAGTATTAATTCATATTATGTTAAAATATTACTGAGAATTGTGCTTAAAGAGCAGAATATTTTTAAGTCGTTCTTGATAATTTTTAGGGCTTGTAGATATTAGCCTAGAGATCACACACAGTTATTAGAAGATCTTTACCACATTGAACATGACTTAAAATGGCTTTCTGATAAAAGCCATGTGGTGGTTTGTATATCCTTGGTCCAGGGAGTGGCACCATCTGAAGGTGTGGCCTTGCTGGAATAGGTGTGACCTGGTTGGAATGGGTGTGTCACTGTGGGTGTGGGTATAAGATCCTCACCCTAGTTGCCTGGAAGTCAGTCTTCCACTAGCAGCCTTTGGATGAAGACATAGAACTCTCAGCTGCTCCTGTGCCATGCCTGTTTGGATACTGACATGTTCCCACCTTGATGATAATGGACTGAACCTCTGAACCTGTAAGCCAGTCCCAATTAAATGTTGTTTTTTATAAGACTTGCCTTGGTCATGGTTTCTGTTCACAGCAGTAAAACCCTAACTAATATAAGCCATATGCCTAAAATTTGGAAGATAATCTGAAAGATAGTGGTTCTTTAAATCCTTTAAGGTGTTATTTTGATTCCAACATAAATTTGCAATAATGGTCAATGAAACATCTTAAAATGTAGCACTGGGGCTGTGAAGAAAGTATAGAGTCAACAGCTGTCAGTCAATGAACTTAGCAAATACGTGCAACTCATTTTTGTGGTTGTTGTAATAGCATCAGTTCTAAATTAATGATATATAAATCAAAGCTTATTTCAATCTATTTTCTCACCTAGTATCCTAATGTGTGTGTGTGTGTGTGTGTGTGTGTGCTTGTGCATGTGTGTGTGTGTGTGTTTAGTTCATGATTTGTATGAAAGATCTCGTTCAACATAGGACAAACACCCTTTCAGGCCATCATGTTAGAAACTCCAATCTGCATTTCCTCATGAATTAAATACCAAGATACAACCTGTTTCTCTTGTAGAATGTCAAGGTTTCTGAGGCAACTTTCATACAAGTATGATTTTTGTACTAGAAAAGCAAACAAACAAAGAAACAAACAACCCAAGAACAAACTTCTTGGTCCTATTTTGTGGTAGGAGAAGAGATGTCTTGGTTTAAGAAGAAGAGTAAGCTAAGACGACACTGGTATAAAGCACCCTGAACATTTGAATTTAAAGCTACACCAGTCATGGGGACAGAGGGCACAGACAATAGGGCATGTCTGGATCGGGATCTGCTGATGGCTGTTCAGTACTTACAAGCCTGGTTACATGCAGTGTTGCCAACTGCACCGTGTTCTGTTATGTATTAAAATTTAACGTATTGGTTATTTTAAATACTTTGCATTGCATGTTTGTTTTCCACACGCATTTTCTTTAACATATCAAATCATGACAAGAACTAGGACTATAAAATCCAAGAATGGATATACAGGACATTAGTTTCATTCACAGACCTATGCAGCCTCCTTCTTGGAAGTTGAAGTAGCCATGGGCACAACGGTCACATTTCTTCCCTGCTACTCCAGGCTGGCACCAGCACTGCCCACTTGCTTCACAGTCAAAGGACTTAGACCCAAAAGAATTGCAGTTGCAGGGCAGACAACCCCTTCCCAGTTGCAGGCCAAAGGTTTCAGGCTGGCATGGAAGAGAAAAGAAAGTGATTGAATCTCAGCAAGCTAGCTGATAACCCAAATCTAGACAGGGCAGTAGCGAAGAACCCTTGGTCCACCAGGCTCTGTGTGGCATTAACAACCGTCTATTACTCAGTAGATTCCTTTATTTTGACCATGAGAAAAGCATAGCTACTTGGAAATGTTATCAAAATTGTATCAAAACAGGCAGTGTGTTTTTAATCTTAGTCTTAGCAGCCATTATGGTCTTCCTTGGTTCCAACACAATATGAAATGGATTATGGGTCACGTTTCTGGTTTTAAATTAAAATTTTTACTCACTTTACTGTTTGTACACTAAACTGAATTACTTCTAAATTTTGTGAGCTTGTTTAAAATTTTTTTCATTATTCAGTACTCTAGACATCAAAACCAGTTTGTGAAAAAAGATCAATTCATTTTATTAGAAAGACAAAGCCATATTTTTTATATCCAAGTTTGAAGTTGTAGATCTTACATCTACTGGTACCGCATCACCTTCCCACCATGGGTGGGAATTCATTCTTAGAATATATGACATTCTTGGAATATATGTTATCAGGCCCAGGGTAACTCTGACTGAAAAGACTGGTGGATTCAGGGATCATCACTAGTACTAGGAAAATGAAGAGCATATTTCCTACTTAAAGCACACTACTTTTTTTTATAAATATAAAGTATGTCACATTATTATGGCATTTTAATCTGGAAAATTACTCTCAGTAATTACTTCTTTGTCAAAATAATTTGTATTTTGTAAAATTAAACTTCATAATTACTTCTTGGTAAAAATTAATCTTGCAATTTATTGGGAATCACCCAAAGAGAAATGAATAAGCTTTGTTAGATTTTTAATATTATTGTCAGCAGTGTTAGAAATTTGAAAAATTAAAATTACACTGAGAATTAGACTTAATATGACTAGCTAAGAATAGTTACATTGTTTAAAATGTACAATGAGTTGATTGAATGTGATAATCATGTTAATTTTTACTGCCAGCTTTATTTTAAGTTCTAGTTATAATTCAAATTTATCATATTAAAGTAAAAATTATATAGCAGTAACAATAATGAATATCTTTGAGATTAAATTTACCTATAAAAACATAAAACTTTTTATTCATAAAAATCATTTCAATGTAAAACCTTTAACCTTAGAGAAATTATCAGCTATCAAAACAACAAGTAAATAACAAGCAAGCTCATTATACATTGTTTACCATAGCATGTAGTTGTGGCAACACTCAAATCTTCACTGTTAGAGACACACTACATAAATTATATTATAATATACTAATGTTACAAAATGAGAAGCAATTAAGTAAAATCTATTTTGAAGCAGTTTTAATGATAAGAATATATTTATGACACAATGCCAAGTAAAAATTCTAAAAAGCAGCATACACATTATCTAGACTATAATTTCAACTATATAATGTGCAATCACACTCACACACCCACCGTCACACAGACATATACATCCAGAGACATGCACACACCGACACACAATCAGATGCATGCAGAGACACAGATATACACATGCATGCACTCACATCTCCCCACATACCCAGAGACACATATACAAACACTGGCATGCATGAGCACTTGAGTACAGATGGTAGAAATTACAAAAGAGGATACTGGAATCTCTGGAACATAGCTGGCTGTGAGCCACCCAATGGGGAGGAAACTTTTGAAAGTGGGACAATTTTCTTACTTTTGTGTCAGTAAAAGTGAGAACGTGTTTCTTGTGTTTGGTGTGCACATGAGCAAACTCATCAGGTAGAAATGAGCAAATTCTTAGTTAAAATGAAATGTCAGGCTCGTGTTACTTAACATTCAGTTAGCATCTTCATTAACTAATTGCATTAGCTCTTAGTTCTCTAGAAAACATCACTTTTGATACCTTAAGTTCCCTTCAACTAAATTTTTCTTTGGTTTGTCCGTAGACATGCTTTTGAAAATAGTTTACTTTGTGTGTACAAGTATTTTGCCTGCATGTATGTGTGTGCACAACAGTGGTGTCTGGTACTGCAGAGGCCAGAAGTTGGTGTTGGATTCTCAGGAATCAGGAATGAGATTTACAGAAGACTGTGAGTTAGGTACTAGGAATCAAATCTGGGTCCTCTGGAAGAGCAGTCAATGCCCTTAACTGCTGAGCCCTCCCCCCAGTCACCACAGCTCACTGAAAAGTTACACACTTTAAGTTTTAAAAGCTTAAAAACACCAATCTTTAAAAGTCAAGGCTTTAGTCAGGCATTGTCTAATTCTTACATTCGCAGGTTACACACTTAGTGACCAGTTTGCACACTTAGCGATCACAACTATTTGATAAAACATCTCCAACCCAATTCATCTGCAGTCCAGGAACACAGCATGCTCATACAGTCAAGCAGTGCCTACCGGCACGGGGGCTGGATAGGCTCCCCGAGGGCACCCGCTGGAGCTGCTGAAGCCCCACCTCCGAGGAGGAGACCCCAGCACCTGCTGGGCTCTCTGCGACTGCGCCTCTTGATGGTGCACCTGCCTGCTGAGGCTGCACTGTTTTCCTACAAAGCCTGATTTACAGATACATCTTCCCATCACATCACACTGCGGTGACACAGAGCCCAGGGGACTGCAGTCACAAGACTCACAGAATCGCTTCGCTGGGTCCCACCAGGTAGTGAGCTTTAAAACCCGACGGAAGGGAAAACAAGGAAACAAAGCAGAATGACCATATGGTATTATTCAAAAGACAGAGGCAGGTATATTTTGATACTTTCTAGTAAAAGCCCAACCTAAAGCCTGAAAATTACTTGGTTGATGTGAATAATAAAATGTATCTAGGGAACAGGAGCTAAAATCCACAGGCTCAATGCACCTGCCTTAGGCAGAGTAGGGCCATCATTGTAGGAAGATACTGAGAACAACATTCCAATTAATGGAATACTTCATTTTATCCAGCGGATACATCTAAAATCATCTTGAAAATTTTCACTAAATAGAATGTTTACTCACTGAAACTAACTTTTTAAATGACAGAACTTGAAGGGGTGGTGTTCACTAACCTCAAAAGGAGTTGCACATTTTAAACTCCCCCAAGGTAAATTATTTTACTTCGCCTAAACTAGAATTAAACCTATGTTATTTGTTGAAGAAACACTTAAAGTATAGCAATCACTATATAAATTTGAAGGTAGGAACATAGGTCACCTGCAATGTTGAGTTTTCTGTTTGAGAAAAGGTTTCAGTGAGTACAAATATTTCATCTTCAGAGGTAAATAATTCGGAACCCTTTGTTCAACATGAGTATGAAATCCATCATTGAAAGGAGGTGCGGGTGAACCTTACCTTACACTCGTCACAGTGCCGCCCCTGCACATTGGGTCTGCACTCACATTGCCCAGTTCTAGTGTGACAAATCTCTGAGAAGGAGCCATTGATATTACAACGGCATGCTGCAAAAACAAGACACACAGGCAGTGAAAATACAATCTTACAGATTGCAAATATGGATCGGGTAGCCCCCATCTGAAATGCCTGTGACTAGAAGCATCTCAGATTTGAAACTTATATTAAGTTTGAAATATATATGTAGGCTTCTCTGGTTGAACATTCCTAATGTAATAATACAAGATTTGCAGGGCTGAAAATCCGTATGACAATTGTTAAAGATAACTGTAGCCATGGAAATATCAACAGCTGGGTTCAGTATTAGAATGTCTTCTAATGCAGTGGGTACTCTTTCAGGCATTCAATTATTTAATCCCTGCAACATCTCTACATATTGTAGACATGCTCAGCATATCATTCTACTTACATATAAATACAATTAGTATTATGATCTTGAGAATAAAGACAATGGAACACAAAGAAGCACTGATATCCAATATCACATGTGTGGTAACTGTTATAGCAAATCCCAGAATCTGTTTGAGCTATAAGTTCCCCATTTCCAGGTTCAATGTTTTTACCTTTTCTTAGACACATTGGGGTGATATCTAATTCTCATATTCTCATTATATATAAAATATACCCTTGAAGCAATTTTTAGAAATTATCAGTATTGATAATCCTCTTGGTACAGCATTTATATCATTTTTAATAAAACATTTTCAATATGATATTATTTATTAGGTCCAGTTTTTTCTCATCTCCAATAAGAATAAATTTAAATGAATATTTATCCCTTTTATACTATAAAAGCATTTAAGAGAACATAATCTATTAAAAATGAAACATAATTATATATATATATATATATATATATATATATATATATATATATATATATATATAATTGCCAAAAAAAAATCACTTTTATTTTACAACTTGTATTCTGTTTCCAAAGGTAGGAAACATACTTAACTTCAGTTACTTTTATCATTTTTTGCATTAGAAAAGTTTTATAAGGATATTCTGAAACATATACTATGTAAGTCTAAAATCTGATTTAGTTCTCAGATAGAAGTAGTAATTGATGACTTACTCTGTTTTTAATGGTATACATAATTTGCACTGATAACAGAATAAAGTTGCAGAGAAGATGACATGTAAGTATGTACAATGTCACAGTTTATGTATTCATTGTCAATAGACACAGTGCCATCTTCTGATATTACTCTGTTGATTTGTTCCAAGTTCTACCACTCCTAATTGTTTTTTTTTTTTTTGTTTTGTTTTGTTTTGTTTTGTTTTTAATGTATCCCTCTTCCATCAACACTTGGCCTTCTCAGTGACCGCCAATTTGAAGTAACAGAGAATTTGGCCCAGTCAATTCACCATTCCTTTTTCTCAGTCAAGAGCCCAAGGATAGTCTATAGGTGGAGTGTAAGAGCAGGATGAGAAAATAAATCTTCATTAAAAATTCACTTTCCCGTGGACATGAAAATTGTTCTGCATATTATAACTTTACATGAATTTCTTATGTATATTATACATAAGCTTTGCAAATTTCAAGTTATTTAGAATCACTAACTCTACTCCTTAAAAGTGAGAACTGCAAAAGTAAATTTACCATAAAGATGGTTGTAACTGATCAATGTCATCTAAAAATAACAAAAGCAATATTAGAGTTTATAAGTATCCATGAAAATATAATAAATAGGGGACATAACTTAAAATATTTCTGTATACTAGTGAGATATCCATGAAATTTATCTTGACAAAAATAAAGTTCTGTTTTAGTCAGAATCGTGTGTGTGTATGTGTGTGTGTGTGCATGTGTGTGCATGCACACGTGCGTGTGTGTGTATACACACATGCACCTGCTTTAAGATGGTCCCATTTTGTAGCCCAGGCTGGCCTAGGACTTGGTGATCTTTCTGTTACAGCTTCCTGAATGCTGTGATTACAGTATTTAGCACCATGAATTATGAAGTGAATATGAATGAAGGCTTACTCTCTATGCATAGAGGAGATATTATACCCCTGAAAATTATAAAAATATTCAGTAAAATATTTTATAGGCTTTAAATCAATTCATATGCTGAAGAGCGTTAAAAGTCACAAGCAGACCTATATTTCATGGCAAACTGTTGATGATTCCCATGTTTAGTTGTTGCGGTTCTCCAATTTTTCTGTCATGATCTCACAGAACCTCATGCCATGGATCATAATAAAATGAGTGGAATGTCCTTAGCTTTGTGGAGGGAGATATTAGAAGACATAAAAAGAAGTCATGAAATGGGTTAACTAGACCTAGAATTAGTGAGGCTCCAATATTTATGACTACATGGGGACTACTTCCAAAGACTGACAATGGAAGGAATCTCCAGGATCAAGAGCTTACTACATCCCCTGTAGGTGTTATGTCCATTAACCCCCACAGAAAACGCAAGGCCCTTTGCATATGGGGGAACCATTCCTAGAGTCAGATAGCTAGAGACTAAAACTCCCTGGTATGCAGCATGAACAGAAGGCATTCTTGAGTTCCCTGCTGTTCTCCAGAAATGCTGTGTTGCACGGTGTTTAAAGTCACTCTGGCCTTGTGGGAAATTTTATTTTAAAAGTCAATTTGTGGTTTTAACAAATGCCAATTATTCCAGAGAACGACTTGTTTTGACTTAACAAATTAGCGTTCTGAAAGGGCAAAAAGCTAACACCAAGCATCTCAATTTCAGAGAGGAACATCTCTCCTTTCATGATGGCTCTGTGCTGCTTACAACAGAGATAACAGGCTGAGTTTCCTTTGATTCCTGCAATTCCACAGCTCCTGAATGCACCTCAGCATCAAGTCTCTTCTTACAACATTAATTCCACAGAAATAAACTATGGTTGGCCTCATAGCACTCTTCCTAAGGATTATAACTGAAGTCAATCATCACTGTAGATGACTGTCGAGTAAACCATCAGAACCCTGACGAGGATCCGTACTTTTGGACTTGTTTTCTTTTGAATATTTTGTTACTATAAAACAACTGCAATATCTGAGTATCACTGAATTCTCTACCTAAGGAGGAAAAGATCAGAAGAGGAGTATGTTGTAGCAAAAGGCCTCAAACCTTTGAGAAGCATTCTACAAACAACTCAAGACTGTGAGTTAAAGCAACTCAACAACAGGTGCCATTGTGTAAAAGTATTGCCATGTTTTTACCCTTATAAACTAAAAAGAAACAAAAATGTGTAAAGTCTTCATATGAAAGCAAAACCACTTAACACCTGCTGATAGATATTGTACAACAACACAGAGACATGACTTATTTCAATCAAACGATTAAGTGGATACTAATGAAAAAGTCCATACAGGCTGTTATCATTTCTAAACATTTTTGTTACAGATTTCAGTTCAATTAAAACAAAATTTCTTTGCAGACATAAGTGTAAATATGTGCATCCCATGAAAACCAATACTCAGCAATATGACAAGTTTTAAAGGATTTATGCTATTCATTACTACAAGGAAGTATTTCGGAGCATGCAGACTTCGTATCTTCATGAGCATTCATCCCCCACATGTTACAGATAATTTCCTAGTCTCTAATCCCCACTCGAGAGAGAGCTCATCATCTCCCTTGAGGTATCATACATCAATTCTCTCAGGGACATCAATAGTTCAGGACTTACGTTGACAGTTCTTTGCATTAACCGCGTCTCCAAAATACCCATCAGCACAGAGCTCACAGTACCGGCCTGTTGTACCTGGCTTACAAATCAGACAGGAGCCAGACAGGCTGTCACAGCTGCCAGGGATGGAGTAGTCAAGGTTGTCATTGCATTGGCATGGCTGACATGATCCTCCAGGTATGGAAGGTTGTCCAAAATAGCCTTCTGCACACCTAAGGTGATAATTTTCCAACAGTGAGATTTTAGGGAGTAAGGACAGGGAAGTGGGGGAGGGGAGGGGAACTCAAGAATGCCACACAGAACAATGTTTACATTGCTTTCATATTCTTCTGTCAGGATAATGGCTTTTCCTCTTAAGCGCTCCCTTTCTCAGGTGCAGAGTGATCTTTAAAATTGCCTTTGTTATAACTGCAGTATAGATACAAGATTTAAGCTTTCCCTTTCACTTATAATTAGATTTCGGCCACACACACACACACACACACACACACACACACACACACACACACACAACCCCTGTCACTGATATTGAAGACCGGACCAAAGCATAGCATGCATTTGTGGCTGACACTCTGAAGGAATCTAGGTTCACACTACAGAGCCTTTATAATATAACACATCATATGTTTCCAGCTCCAGTTGGTTGTTCTCTGTCCACATATATAAGGTTCGCATGCTTGTTGCTGTTGTTCTTATAGCAAGAACTTGTTTTAAGGAAACAAACTCAAATTCAACATTTATCAAATAGAAATTGTGACTCAGAAAATAATGTCACTTGGCTAGGAGCTCTGGGAATCTCTGAATTAATAACAAGTTTGTATACATTTGCAAATAGATGAAGATGGTTGTTTTCAATGGGGAGTCTTTATTCAGGAGGAGTCTACTTTGGAATGTCTGCCTGTTATGCTAATGAACAAAAGGGCAAAGCTGAGAGGTTACCTAAATTCACACCAGAAAATTCTAGGTCTTCATAAAAATAAAAATCACGCCAACTATATTTATTTGAAGAAAAAATCCCACATAGGTTTATCATTTACAAACTGTGGCAGGGAAACTATATATGACTTATCCTATCTATTTGTCCCTGATGTACATGTTTTAAAATGCTGCTCAATGGTCCTGATGCTCAGATTCACATTTACCAAGATCTCATTTCTATTCAGCTTGTTCCTCTCAGTTACATGGTCTCATACTTTGTATTAAGCCACACTCCTTGGTGGCTGGAGAGATGGCTCAGCGGTTAAGAGCACTGACTGCTCTTTCAAAGGTCCTGAGTTCAAATTTCAGCAACCACATGGTGGCTCACAACCATCCCTAATGAGATCTGACGCCCTCTTCTGGTGGGTCTGAAGGCAGCTACAGTGTACTTGGATAAAAACAGAACTAACAAAGACTTCTCAACTGAGGAATACCAAAGGGCCGAGAAGCACTTGAAAAAGTGTTCAACATCCTTAATAATCAGAGAAATGCAAATCAAAACAACCCTGAGATTTCACCTCACACCAATCAGAATGGCTAGGATCAAAAACACAGGTGACAGCAGATGCTGGCGAGGATGTGGAGAAAGAGGAACACTCCTCCATTGCTGGTGGGATTGCAAGCTGGTACAACCACTCTGGAAATCAGTCTGGCAGTTTCTCAGAAAACTGGACATAGTACTACTGCTAGATCCAGCAATACCTCTCCTGGGCATATACCCAGAAGATGTTCCAACTGGTAATAAGGACACATGTTCCACTATGTTTATAGCAGCCTTATTTATAATAGCCAGAAGCTGGAAAGAACTCAGATGTCCCTCAATAGAGGGATGGATACAGAAAATGTGGTACATTTACATAATGGAGTGCTACTCAGCTCTTAATAACAATGAATTTATAAAATTCTTGGGCAAATGGATGTATCTAGAGGATATCATCCTGAGTGAGGTAACCCAATCACAAAAGAAGTCACTTGATATGCACTCACTGACAAGTGGATATTAGCCCAGAAACCTAGAATACCCAAGATACAACTTCCAAACCATAAGAAAATCAAGAAAGAAGACCAACATGTGGATATTTCATTCATCCCTAGAATACGAAATAAAATATCCATGGAAGGAGTTGCAGAGACAAAGTTTGGAAGTAAGACGAAAGGATGGACCATCCAGAGACTGCCCCACCCAGGAGTCCATCCCATAATCAGCCACCAAATGTAGACTCTAGTGCATATGCCAGCCAGATTTTGCTGAAAGGACCCTGATATAGCTGTCTCCTGTGAGGCTTTGCCAGTGCCTGGCAAATACAGAAGTGGATGCTCACAGTCATCTATAGGATGGAACACAGGGCCCCCAATAGAGGAGCTAGAGAAAGTACCCAAGAGCTGAAAGGGTCTGCAACCCTATAGGTGGAACAACAACATGAACTAATCAGTACCCCCAGAGCTTGTGTCTCTAGCTGCATATGTAGCAGAAGATGGCCTATTCGGCCATCAATGGGAAGAAAGGCCTCTTGGTCTAGCAAAGTTTATATGCCCCAGTACAGAGGAACTCCAGGGCTATACAGAGAAAACCTGTCTCAAAAACCTCCTCCCCCCAAAAATAATTATGGAAGCTGTATATTCAAAGATTAGAAGAATATTCCTAATAATTATTATTATCAATTATTATTTATAATATAGACAATGAAATGACAATGTAGTGCATAAAATTTCCTCACAATTACTTCTGGAGTATTTTTAAAATAAATAATTAAGGATATACTTTTGACTATTAATCTGATTTTTACCTTATTAGATCTTTAGATATAATGATAATATCTACATATATTCACATTTAATTTGCTTATCCTAAGAGTGCCTTTGGCCAGTTAGAATGGGTTCTACACCAGATATCATCAAGCAAAACAGAAGCCTATTACTTTAATCTTGCTTCCTGCAAAATGTCTTACTGACTCCAAGAAAGATGGAACTATTTAATAAAATATTAGACATTTTCTTAACAAAGATACCAATAATAAGTCCAAATTCTCCTGGAATTGAAAATATATGCAGAAAATTAAAATGAACTAAACAAGCATCTACCATTTTAATTTTAGGATATATATATATCCTGAGATTAAAATTATATGTGTATATGTATATGAATGTGTATGTGTATGCGTATATGTATATGTAAATATATGGAAAATGTGTGAACATCCATGACAACTCATAGGCATCTTGAGTAAAGTAAAACTATTTTCTCCCTCCAAGTGCATAGTAACATGTGAGCAACTTCTTAAATAATTAATAATTTGGTTTTTATTACTGGTGTGTATGCATGCATATATGGCTGTATATGTGTGAATGTGAGTGTGTGTGTACAGACTAGATTTTAAAAAGGGGTAAAAAATTGAGGGATGGGGCCACCCACCCATCTCAAAATTTTCAACCCCAAATTGTTCCTATTTAATGGAAACACGGGTTCAAAAAATGGAGCAGAGACTGAATAAAAGGCCATGCAAAGACTGTCCCACCTTGGGATCCATCCCATCTTCAGACACCAAACCCTGACACTATTTTTGATGGAAAGAAGTGCTCCCAGACAGGAGCCTCATATGTCTGTCCTCTGAGAGGCTCTGCCAGCATTTGACTAAGACAGAAGCAGATACTCACAGCTAACCATCGGACTGAGCCTGGGAACTCCAAAGGGACAGTCAGGGGAAAGACTGAAAGAGCAGAGGAGATTGCAAACCCATATAAAGAACAACAATATCAACTAACTGGATCCTCCAGAGCTCCCAGGGACTAAACCACCAATCAAAGAGTACACATGAGTGGGTCCATAGCTCCAGCTACATATGTACCAGAGGATTGCCATATCTGGCATCAATGGGCGGGGGGGGGGGGGCTTGATCCTGTGGAGGCCTGATACCCTAGCATAGGAGGGATGCTAGAGGGGTAAGGTAGAATTGAGTGGGTGGGTAGGGGAGCACCCTCATAGAGGTAAAGGGGAGGGGGCATGGGATGGGGATTTATGGAGGGGAGACTGGGAAGGAGGACAACATTTGAAATGTAAATAAATAAAATAACTAATTAATAAAAGATAAGAGGTAGAAAGGTTCCATTGCTGATTAAAAAGTAATCCCAATCATAGAGAATGTTATTCTGTATGTCAATTAATCATAAGAATTATTATTACTTTTGTGTCATCTAATTAAAATTACTAAATATCATAGTTCCATAGGTCTTCCCAGGCTCTCAGATTTTCTTATCAGCACACTAATTCGAATATGGAATCTCTGACCCTCTCATGTTTACCAGCAATGCCAGTGAAGACTGTAAAAAACAATTTGTAGGATTTCTTGTTAAATACTTATTCAATATAGTACCTGAAGTCCTAGCCAGAGCAATTAGACAACAAAAAGAGATCAAAGGGATATAAATGGGAAAGGAAGAAGTCAAAATATCACTATTTTCAGATGATATGATAGTATACTTATGTGACCCCAAAATTCAACCAGAGAACTCTTAAACCTGATAAACAACTTCAGTGAAATAGCTGGATATAAAAATTAACTGAAACAAATCAGTGGCTTTTCTCGACACAAAGGATAAACCGCCTGAGAAAGAAATTAGGCAAACAACACCCTTCAAAATAGTCACAGAGAACATAAAATTCCTTGGTGTGACTCTAACTAAGGAAGTAAAAGAACTATATGATAAGAACTTCAAGTCTCTGAAGAAAGAAATCAAAGAACATTCAGAAGATGAAAAGATCTTCCATGCTCATGGATTGGAAGAATTAATATAGTCAAATTGGCCATCCTGCTGAAATCAATCTACAGATTCAATGCAATCCTCATCAAAATTCCAACTCAATTCTTCACAGAGCTAGAAAGGGCAATTTGTGAAGTCGTCAGGATTAACAAAAATTCTAGGATAGAAAACACTATTCTCAACAATAAATTAACCTCTGATAGAATCACCATCCCTGAACTCAAGCTTTACTACAAAGCAATTGTGATAAAAACAAACAAACAAACAAAAAAAACTGCATGGTACTGGTACAATGACAGACAGGTAGATCAATGGAATCAAATTGAAGACCCAGAAATGAACCCACGCACCTATGGTCACTTGATCTTTGAAAAAGGAGCTAAAACCATCCAGTGGAAAAAAGATAGCATTTTCAACAAATGGTGCTGGCTCAACTGGTGGTTAGCATGTAGAAGACTGCGAATTGATCCATTCTTATCTCCTGTACAAAGCTCAAATCTAAGTGGATCAAGGAACTCCACATAAAACCAGAGACACTGAAACTTATAGAGGAGAAAGTAGGGAAGAACATCAAAGATATGGGCACAGGGGAGAAATTCCTGACCAGAACAGCAATGGCTTGTGATGTAAGATCAAGAATTGATAAATGGGACCTCATAAAATTGCAAAGCTTCTGTAAGAAAAAGACGCTTTCAATAAGACAAAAAGGCCACCAACAGATTGAGAAAGGATCTTCACCAACCTAAATCTGATAGGGGGCTAGTATCCAATATATACAAAGAACTCAAGAAGTTGAACTCCAGAAAACCAAATAACTATATTAAAAATGAGGTACAGAGCTATAAAAGAATCATCAACTGAGGAATACCGAATGGATGAGAAGCACCTAAAAATTGTTCAACATCCTTAATCATCAGGGAAATGCAAATCAAAACAACCCTGAGATTTCACCTCACACAAGTCAGAATGGCCTAGATCAAAAATTCAGGTGACAGCAGATGCTGGCGAGGATATGGAGAAAGAGGAACACTCCTCCATTGCTGGTGGGATTGCAAGCTGGTACAACCACTCTGGAAATCAGTCTGGCAGTTCCTCAGAAAATTGGACATAGTACTACTGCAAGATCCAGCAATACCTCTCCTGGGCATATATACCCAGAAGATGTTCCAACTTGTAATAAGGACACATGCCCTACTATGTTCATAGCAACCTTATTTATAATAGCCAGAAGCTGGAAAGAACCCAGATGCCCCTCAACAGAAGGCTGGATACAGAAAATGTGGTACATTTAAACAATGGAGTACTATGCAGCTATTAAAAACAATGAATTTATGAAATTCTTAGGCAAATAGATGGATCTGTAGGATATCATCTTGAGTGAGGTAACCAAGTCACAAAAGAACACACATGATATTGACTCATTGATAAGTGGATATTAGTTCAGAAACTCAGAATTCCCAAGATACAATTTGCAAAACACATGTAACTTAAGGAGAAGGAAGACCAAAGTGTGGACACTTCGATCCTTCTTAGAACGGGGAACAAAATACCCATGGAAGGAGTTACAGAGACAAAGTTCGGAGCAGAGACTGAAGGAATGACCGACCATCCAGAGACTGCCCCACCTGGGGATCCATCCCATAAACAACCACCAAACTTAGACATTATTGCAAATGACAACAAGAGCTTGCTGATAGGACCTTGATAAAGCTATCTCCTGAGAGGCTCTGCCATTGCCTAAGAAATACAGAAGTGGATGCTCACAGTCATACATTGGACGGAGCACAGGGTCCCCAATGAATGAGCTGGAGAAAGTACCCAAGGAGTTGAAGGGGTTTGCAGCCCTATAGGAGGAACAACAATATGAACTAACCAGTATCTCCAGAGCTCCCTGGGACTAAGCCATCAATAAAAGAATACACATGGTGGGACTCATGGCTCCAGCTGCATATATAGCAGAGGATGGCCTAGTCAGTGATCAATGGGAAGAGAAGCCCTTGGTCTTGTGAAGGCTCTATGCCCCAGTATAGGGGAATTCCAGGGCCAGGAAGCAGGAGTGGGTGGGTTGGGGAGCAGGGGAAGGGGGGAGGGGATAGGGAATTTTTGGAGAGGAAACTAGGAAAGGGGATAACATTTGAAATGAAAACAAAGAAAATATCTAATAAAAATAATTTACATGAGTATAAAAATATGGACATCCTGAGTACACTTTTTCCTATTCATCAATTTTTCAAGTCAAACCATGGCATTTTCACAAAATAACCTTCAAATGTAAATGTGAATTCAGATCCCACAATAGCTCCATAGCTGAGTTGCTGCTGCTGCTTGTTTAGGAACAATATGATTTATTATAGGAAGGGAAAAACCAAGGAAAATGAATGGTAGTTAAAGAAAACAAGGAGAATAGGAAAAAAAAAAACCAATGGAATAGGACCAATAGACCTCTGCTTCATTCTGTCCCATCATCCCTATGGAATAGGACCGATGGTCCTCTGCTTATCTCATTCTGTTCCATCATTCCTTAATGAATTTTCTGTTATCATCTGAGACCTACATTCCCATGCCCCCTCTTTTTAAATACTTCAAAAGAAGAACAGAAAAAGCAACAGAGCCATTTTATATGACATTATTAGAAACAAGGAGTTGTATTATTCTATGGTCTAGGCCCAAGAACTATATATTTACACATCTATCCACAGAACAATTAGAGACACACAAGAGTTAGAATCAAAGTCTTTTCACTCTGGTGGAGCTGAACGCTGGTAGCTGAAGAAGTGATAGTGCCTGGTTCAAGACTGGAACGATGGCAGCCTGTTAGAGAGAACTACATCAGCACAGGAGGAACCGGAAGTCTAACCGAGTTGCCTGGGGTGTGTGCTATGGTCTCACTGCGTCCTATTCAGCTAAATTCTGGCTTGCTCACAAAGTGCCTGTGCTAAAACCTGAAGGTACTGGCGAGGCAGTGGCCTGAACTGGACACCTGACCACAGCCCAGAAGCTGCACTGTCAAGAAACAGTTCTTGGGCACAAAATATGATGCTAGTTCCAAAAGCCAATTGCTTCCTCCTCATAGTGCCTGATCACTTGTGAACAGCCTCCAGCTGTTACAATTCTGGTAACAGTGTCAAGAAAGAGGAGTAAGTCTCTCTGCAGCCAAAACCCAGGGACTAATGATCAAGTCTTGGACAGGAAATGTTTGCAACATTGTACTTGAGGGTGAGTGAAATTCATCTAGATTAAGATCTTTCTGAATTAGAGAATATATAAATGATGTTTTTGATTTTAAATAAATAAATAACCTCCATTCATATCTAAAATGAATCTTTTGCTTAAAATTATAGGTGAACTTTCAAAATATTAAGCCTTTGGAGTCGATTACCTTCCACATTTTCAGGGGTATTTGTAAGTAGTCTACGGGCTTCTCTCTCTTCAACTAGTGAGCTCTCAGTATTTGTCATTTGGGGAGAAGATGGGGTTTAAGGAAACTGAACATCACTTTGTTTTATATTTTCCTATAGTTAATATGCCATAGATTTTTTGATTGTCTCTATGATGTACGATCTGTTGCTTCAGCAACAGACACTGAAAGCCACTTAATACCTGATTGTCATTGACACTTGATTAGCTTTGTGGTCTTTATTTTATGCTCACTGAAATCCTTCATGCCTGCTACAATGCTATTTCTTTCTGCTTTTCTAAATAATAAAAGCCTAGAATTTTAACAGAGAATCATAATAAATGTGTCTTCCTTCCTTTCAGTATCCTAACTTTATTTCCTTTGTAAAACTACACTCAGTGAAGAAGCTACACAAGACTTTCCAAGCTATAACTAACACTTGACATCTTAAGGAATATCATCAATAATTTGATACTTTGTTGTCACATATTACCTTTGTTGGTTGGTTGTGTTGCTTAAATGTTTCAATTCCTCAGTTCAAGAATCAAATCCATTTTGTATTATATACCAGTAGGAAAGACAGGAAAAGAGGAATATAGGGAATTTCTGGATTTTGGGTTGTGGTTTCTTGCGTCTCTCCCCTCTTTTAAGTCTTGCCCAAAAGACAAAAGTAGGATGATTCTTCATCAGGGTATAGAGGAGATGGGCACTAAGTTCATGTCCTGTCCTATTTACAGATCTGTTGGCTTTTGGTTGCCACTGGAAGAGGAAAAGCCAGCCTTCTTAAGTGAAATGAAATGACACCTTGTCTATCAACCACACTCCTGAAGTGGTCACACAACAAAGTGGATTCCATGGATTTGAAGGATTTTTGTTTGTTTGTTTGGTGTGTGTGCGTGTCCATGTACATGTGTGTATGTGTTTTAAAGGGGGAAGAAGAAATTGGGCTAGAATGGAGGTAGAAGAGGATCTGGAAGGAGCTGAAGGAGAGACATGAATATGAGTAAAATATGTTACATAAAATTACAGAGAAAAAATAAATGCATTGTTTTTTTTTTTTTTTTTTTTTAAAAATGAGTTGATACGTGGTGGTGCATGCCTTTTATCCCAGCACTTGGGAGGCAGAGGCAGGCAAATTTCTGAGTTCCAGGCCAGCCTGGTCTACAAAGCGAGTTCCAGGACAGCCAGGGCTACACAGAGAAACTCCCATCTTGAAACAAAACAAAACAAAACAAAACAAAACAAAACAAAACAAATGAGTTGACGATGGAGTCAGAAAGAGACAGAGAAATAAAGATATAGAATCTGTTCGTTCCCAGTGTTAGCTTCAAAGAAGCTAAATGGTTCTGGAACAATTATTTCCCTAAGAGTGATAGAAAGGGCAGAGAGTTAGCTAAAATATGGAAAGGGAAAGCTAATGGTAAGGACCAGGGAAAGGAAGAGGTCAGCTGAAACATACTTGTATAAATCATTCAGGACTGGTCAGCCACACTGTGTGTCAATTTTTTTTTAAACACTCATAAACACAAACACTTATCTACTGCACACACACATGCACACAGAAACCTTGTACTCCATCAACTGTTTAGAATTTCAATTCATGATGGCTTACAAAAGAGAAAGCAAAAAAAAATCTACTCATACTGTCCATGCATCACTACTCCCCTAGAAGACTGGCATCTCAGAAAGGAAATTAATTGATATAGAGAATATAAAGTTGTATCATGTCTTCTTGACACACTCATATCATAAAATAATAGCACTAGATTTGAATTTGCATATATGATGAGCCAACCAAGTTGACTGAGTTATCTCACTATCCACTACAAGGAATGTTAGACGTGTTAAGTTGTCTGTGGATCTCTCCTAAACATAATTGATCATGGAAGTCCTTACTACAGAAATGGTAACAGCATGGATGACACCTTGTTAGCTACAGAATGTTGGGGTTGGTGGTGCTGACTCTGTTTTTGTTTTTGTTTTTTTTTTCCCCACCAATGCCCACAAATGCATTTAAAAATAGTTCTATTAGTATTTCTGATCCATCTGGTGGGGTTTTTGACTCATAAAAATTATCTGAAATGGAAAATCTTAAGTATTTAAGGAAAATCTTAACCTAAATTCTGGCTAAGGAAATACAGTTTGTCATTACCTCTCTAGCAATACTAGAAGATTCTTTTGGGCTGGAAAACTTAAATTGCAAGTAAGATGTACCATTTTCTACATAGTCTATGCATCTTGCCATCTTTTGAATCTGATTAATATAGATTTTAGACAGGGCATCATGGTTTCTGTCAGCCACTTCTTTCTTTGCAGATTTGTATTATTCAATTAGAATTCTCCCTAGAATACATGTGACTATTCTCACCCACATTCAAGCAGGTAGTGAGTTATTTGAAGACAAAGGTGAAAAAATGCATCTGCTTACATTCAGTTTCTTACCTTGTACCTAACATATGGTAGTTCGTAAATAAATATTTGTTAAATAAAATGCGCCTGTTAAATTGCAGATGGTTCAGAAACTGTGTAATGTGCAGAAAGGACAGAGCACGAAGCAACACAATATGAATACATCAGAGACCATGGTCATCCAGATAAGCAGATTTAATAGCCTTGTATGGCAGAGCAGCTGTCATTTTCTAGTTGCTATAAAAGAGGTTCCCTGTAGTAAGCTGGGGGCGGGGAGTGCTGTTATGAAATATCAACAGAAATCTGGCCTGGCAGTGCTATGGAGTCCTATTAGAATGTCATATACACATGCCTTTATTTGAAAGATACACAATTAAAGATCTCCAGTTTCTCAACTGCAAATAAATCCCCCTTTATTTCAGGTCTGTTCTTCCCTATCTCATTTACTGAGGCTGACACAGTCACAAACAGGACTTATTACTGCCGGGAACTGCTACTGACAGGCTGTGCATAGACTACTAGCTGCTGGCCAAGTTCTCCCTGGGTGAAAGTTTAACAGTGATGGCTGCCAAGAAGGTAAAAAAGGATGGGTAGAATCAGCACTCCTTGGAGTTAGCTGTGGTGAGGAGAAGAGAAGGCAGGCCATGGCCGTGGCCTGGCTTTTCTTCCTCTGTCTTACCCATATCCCCACCAATAGTTGCCAAGGATACTTCTTTTCACAGTCAAAAACATATCTATTTGTCCATATCCACAAGGAAGAAATTTGCATCCCTTTTCAAATTCAGAGTGAATACACACAAGAAAAGTTTCTCCGAATATATTTAAGGAGAAAAAAATATGATTATGGAAACTGTCTAAAATAATATCTGTGGTCCTGCTCCCCAGAAACTTAACAGGAATTAAGATACCAGTTTAAGAATGATTAGAAGGGGATATAAATTATGGTAATAAATTATGTTTTGCTTTGTTCCAAGTATATTTACAGTAACTTATAGGCCACTTGCTGAACTATGAACTATGAATTTAAGCCACATTTTCAGGACAAAAAGCTAATTATGAAAAATAAATTGTGCTAAGGGTAGACTGTAAGATAAATCTTAAAATGATAGCTTTCCACTTGAGCAACACTTTATAAAGAAAGAGTGTAGGTTAATGCTTGACCTTTAAGATTAAAACATTAATCAGATATCCTCAGAGTGAATGGAGATTTATAGACCAATTTGCAGAGGATAAATAAACTATAAAAATAGAGTGCATCTGTGTGCCAAGTGTGATAAGAAAGTTTATTTCACCCCATCGAGTGGCGCAGCTTTTCTGGAGCAAGGGAAGATCGTGCCTGTGGTTTTATAACTCTCAAGGTAGAAATCATTTTGCAAGGCAATGTGACATATGCTTACCTCTCACAGCGCGGTCCTGTGTACCCAATAGGACACTCGTCACAGATCAATCCCAGACTCCGGTCTAAATGGCATGTTGGACTAAAGCTGTGGTGACAATGTTCAGGAGACAAAGAGAAAGCATATACATGAGATCATTAGCAGTGCATTCTCATATATCTTTCTCTACCACTGCTGTGCCCAAAGCAGGCAGGCTGGCCACTCTCATCTCCCAGACAGAATAGAGTCTGGCTAATGGAGGATGAAATGGCATTGCTATTTTAACAGACATGAATCTACTCCCAGTTGAGAGCAGGACCCCTATGTCATGTTATTAACCTTTGACTGTTCTGGCTCTGAGATCACCAGCAAAGAGAACGGACACATAGCAGCCTTGCAAATTCTCCCCAGGTTTGGAAAAAAACTTACTTTCAAATTCTCCCTTTACAAGCATATACCTCAGAAATAGAAGCAGCTTGGAGAAATCTGAGAGAAAATAGAGCTCTAGCAGTGGAGCCATGGTAGATGTATGAGGTCTATATCCAGACCAGGAGCCATGGGGTCTGTGTGCTGGCAAATGTGGACCCACAGGCATGATGTCACACAAATTGAATGCCTAGAAAAGCTTTCAGCAAAGACCTAATGCATATATTCTACTTCATTTATAATCAAACAAATCAAACAAAACCAGCATTTCCACTTCATATCTCCCAGCCTGTTCCCATATGTACCTGTCTTTAAGCGCAATTTCAGAAGTAACAGAGTATGACGTCAAGACCAACCCAGCACCACTAAATGGTAGCATCAGCCTCTGTTTTCCTATTCAGCATTAGTTTCACTACTTTGCCTGGTAAGAAACATCTTCTATGCAACACCTGACCCAGTGTTAACTGTTTTCTGGTTTTTCCATGAGCCATCATTGGCTTTGAGTTTTGGGTTACATTGTTCTTTTAAAATTTTTATTTTTATCTCATATACAAATTACATATAATCCAATTTAAATTTTATATAATAGTATGAATATATTTGTGTATATGCACATACATGTTACAGGTACATACATACACACACACACACACATATATATATACATATATATTAATTTTTCATGGTATATGTTGTCCATATAGTAATCATATTAAGTATATCTCTTAAAACATCTTTTATTTCTTTATAATAATAATTTTTAAAATCATATGTTGCATATTTCTGAACTATATATGCTTTTTTTTTACCTACATACCCATTATTGTATAACACTATGTGAGAAATTCTTGGTCTCAGTTAACTATAACTTCATATGCTTGATCAGCCTTTCCCACTCCCCTGCTTCCATTGCTCTCCCAGCCTCTTCTCATAAGAAAGATCTCTACACAATCAACTTTTCTAGACTCTACACCACCATTTTAAAGGGAATTGTCCTCAATTAATCTTACTCCAATTATGTCTTCCCTGTGATATTTTCTATTTTACAATTCAAAACAAGTGCTTAAAATGAAATAATTAGATCACGATAAATTAAAACTGTTAGGCCTTGTCTGGTTCTGCTTCTGATAGCTTGTGAGAATCTGGAATATTTTTCCATCTTTACTGGCAATCATGACTACCTCTTAAAAGTAACCCATCTCTGTCTTAACTCTGAGTAGACCTGCAATGCTTCAATAATTCTCATTTCTCTATAGTTCCAAGTTATTAGGATCCATTAGACACATCATAGTGGCTATTTCAGCTCATTTCAAAATCTAAATGAATCTGTGGGGTCAGAAAGAAAGTGGCCAGAAAAACTCTTGAATTTATAAAATTTATCCAAGTGAGAGAGGTTCTGATGGGTGCTGTGGAAACCCAGCTCATGGGCTAAGGAGGAATCTCTTGTTAAAGAAGAGCTGTGTGGTGTCTTGTACATATTAAAGCATACAAATAGAAATCTGATTCCTCCCATTACTGACTTGTGGCTTGTTATTGTTTGCAAAGTTGACAGAAGGAGCTGGATTCTGACAACTCCCTAGCATGTACACATGTTCTTCCACACTTGGCACTTTCTAACTGCCTCATGTTTATGGAAAGAAGGACCTCCATGGAGAAAGGCGAGGGTTTCAACCTTGTGGGACTACACACAGTGCATGAAAATGAATGAATTATTTTCCTAAAAAATTCTAAATCAGTTTACCATCAAGACATGGCAAAGGTGACTGACAAGACTTCTGACACCTTAAAACCATTTCTAAAATAAATGTCAAATTCTTTAAAAAAATACTCTCTTGTCAGTTAAGCTAACAGCAGTAAAGTCAAATGTGCTCACTGACACAGAGCAATACTTTTTCAGGAAAGATATTAAGCAGTAACAATATATTCTATTTGACTGACTCTTACCTTCCAGAGTACTGTTTATCATAATTGTAGTGAATTTTATCAGAATCCTATGTGCTGGTTGAGACACTCATAATTTTACTTCCTCAAGGTCGCACACTACTTTCCAGGGGAATTTACATGAGATCCATAGCTTCAGGGTCTTCATTTGATCCTCTCCTCAGCTATATCTACCTGTCATTCAACCTTGCTGATGAGAATTCCATGAGTTTAAGCTCCCATGCTTACTTGTCATGGTGTATTCAAGTAAAATCTCTTCTTAAAATATCCCCCTATGCACACATGCTTCCACACTCCTTAAACAATGCTAAGTGGGCATTGTTTCTTTCCTAGAGTAATTGTAGTCACAGTCACAAGAGAAGATGACATGCAATGATATAAAGAAAATGCGAACAAGAAACTAATGTGGACAGTAATGATCCCTGGGAGTCTAGACAGGCAGAGTGGTCGCCTCCACACAGACTCTGGCCCACATGTGGAGCTGATTGCTGTGAGACACAAGAAGAGAACGGGAAGGTCATCACTGAGTTCAAGTGATTCTAACCTTATGCCACTGAATGCTGGTTGGCTCATGCATCACTAACAGACAAAAAGATTCTGTTTCATAGATTTTTCAGCCCATGACAACAAACATTAGGTGAGCTAAGGGCAAAGATGGGAAGAAAGGCAAGCTGTGGTTGGAATGAACTGTACAGCCTTTCTCAATAGCCAAGCACATATTATATGCGCAAGGACTTATTTACATGTATGTATATATATATATTTATAATTAGTCATACATGACTATGTGTGAGTCCATATGAAATATGAATTCACATGTACAGCTATAACTAGCTTTGTTTTAAAATAACATTAAATTGTCATGGAATATATACAAGGAGTTATTTATAACTGTATATATATATATATATATTATATACATACTTATAGTTGTAAATGACTGTGTGTGAATCTATATGTAAATATGAATTCACATGTAGAGGCATACTTAGTTTTGTTTTAAAACAATATTAAATTGTCATGTGTCAAATTGCTATAGCTTATCCTGAAACATACTTTCCAATGATAAGTACTAAACTTGATAATTCAAAATGACTACATGTGTAGATGTGTCCATATGTATAGTTTACATGTGTATGCACAGATGCATATATGCACATGTGTATGAGGCTGCACATGCATGTGAGTGCCCAGGCTTGTAGAGGCCTGAAACTGAATGCTGGTTATCTTACTTGATTATTATGTACTTTAATTATTAAGGCAGGGTCTCTCTCTCTCTCTCTCTCTCTCTCTCTCTCTCTCTCTCTCTCTCTCTCTATCTCTCTCTCTCTATCTCTCTCCCTCCCTCCCTCCCTCCCTACCAAATTTGCCTAGTCCAGCTAGGTAACTTGCTTGCTCTCCAGATCTCTTGTCTTTATTTTCCTGATTGCTGATACCACAGGACTCCACCATGCCTGGTTAGCTTATAAATAGATGCTGTGAATTTAAACATCAGTCATCATGCCTGTATGGCAAATACTTTATCCACTGAGCGACCTCCCCAAGCCAATGTAATCTTATGTGTAAATCCTAGAATCAGCTCTTGAAATGCTTTACTGTTTTACAATTATAGCTCTTAGTATTGCTGATGCCTATCAAGCAATACTATGACAGTAGTACATAGGATTTGTCAAGACCCCACTTCATGTCCACACTGTGACAACAATCCCTCTAAAGGCATTGTATAACTGAAGGATACTTCAGAAGACTCCAAAGATAGTATCTATTTTTGTACAAATTAAGTGTTTGAGCAAAGATATTCATGGATTTTTGTCTTTAAACTATGAGCTTTGTGACTAAAACTTAATGAATATAAAATGAAATGTTTACACTTTGCTTATTTCTCCTCCAGCAGTAAATTTCCTTACTTCAGTTACTCTCTCTAGTTAAAATATATACATCACTAAGATGAAAAGGACAAACTACACAGTGTAAGTACTTGATGAAAGTGATATATATTTATAAATTTATATATCATATGCTCATCTATATCCATATATCTTAGGAATCATATCACTCTATCTTTATTTCCCTCACATTTGATTCATTTAGCAATATTATCTAAGAAATTTGGAGCCAAATGCTTGCAATTTCTAAGATTTATGACCAGGGATTAAGAGATAAATCACTAAGATGAAGTTATCACTAAGCCTGCATTTCAAATGGAGGTTGCAGCAACCTTTAGCTCCTTTTTATTACTTCTGAATAACCTGTGAAAATTCAAATCTCATTTTATAAATTAACTGTGGATATTCAACTATATCTCAGAGTACCTCGCTAAGATTATATAACAGAAATATTTTTAAAGGAGTTTTTCAATGATAAAGATGGCTTCCTTTACCAGTAGGTAGCTATATCTACTGAGTAGTTTTGATATTTTACTGAAAATATTTAGATTATTAGATAAAGATAAACTTTTCCCATTGCAGTTGTTAAGCTACATTACAATAATTTTGTAAATTGTTTTCAAATTAATAGATTTGATAACTCTAGTCACAAAGCTTACAAACATACAACTTATAACTATGTGTAAGTTATAAACTATGTGGAATATATTTTATTATTTTTGTTTACAAAATAATGCAATTAAATCTGTAATTTAAAATAGGTAATCATTCGTCTCACAAATCTATTAAAGATTAGAAAGACTATGGCAATTTAAATATTTACTGTTGATAAAATTATCTTAAAATTCAATTAATTCTGCCCTTTGTTACTAATGCTAATATATATATATATATAACCAACATAATTAAAACAAGCTGGAATGCACTTGTTTAGGAAACACCATCATTAGACATTGGGATTCCAATTTTTTTGGCAGGATAGATGGAGTTTTAATGTTTGCTGAGTGTGTTGTCTTGGGAAGAAATAATTAGAACTATTATACAACGAGACACACAACAAACCTAGAGGAAGTATGGTTCATGATTACCATTGCTTATCCAAGTAACTTCTCTTCCAAAGGACTCTTTTCTCATGTACAACATTGGTCAGATTTGAGAAGAAATCCATTATGTGTATACGTTCAATCATTTCTAAGCTTTTAAGCATATAAGGGTAGGAGTCACAGGATGCAGTGAGTGGTCAGTATTACTGAACTAATAGCTGTGCTAATAATAACAGTGTTTTGGCTGGGGAGATGTGCTGTGGGAAAATCCTGGGTACCACCTGTCTGTTTTTCTCTGTAAAGATTAGTGTGGAACTGTGAGTGTTATGGATAGGTAGATGGTTTGGACAATACCATTCAGCCACAGTGAACACAGAGGTCTTGTCTTATGGGGAGGTGGGGAGACTCTTCAAATGAGCAGCCATCTGCAATCTTATTACATCATGTCCAGCACAGGCCTCTAACCAATATTTGGGGAGGAATTTCCTTCATTTGTTCCCTCACAATCTTTGCTGTCCAATTTCCTTCTTTCTTCTCTCTGACATCATTATTGATTAAAAGTTCTTTGGTCCTAAGTCTGTTTAGACTCATTCCCTGGATGCTAGAAATAAATGTATGATCATCAAAATATATCAGACCAGGGTCTCTTTTCTTTTCAGCCTCTCATTCTCTCTAGGAACTCTCATTTACCAGGCAGATCCATGAATTATTTTTAGTATTCTCACTTGAAATATGTATTTTATTTTTCAAAAAAATTTTAATATGTACTGCAGAGGAATGGAAATAATGAGATTAAATAACTTCACATATCAATGGGACATTTGAGATCATGTCTCTGAACACGTTCTTTTAAATCTGTTCTCAGCTCTCCATGTCATCCACTATTTTAACTGCTTTATACATTTGAATTGTGTAATTCTCACACAGCTCCAAATGGGGTTAACTTGGTGAATGGAGTGGCATTTTGGTAACCTGCTCAAGTTTTGCATCTTGAAGTGTGGAGTTATCATGAAACCAAGGAATTCTAGCTCTAGATAGGACATCAAAATGCTACCTTCTTCTCAGAAACTTCATTTATTCATCTACAAAAATGGAAACAATAATATCGACCTTCTTGGGTTATTTTTGAAGCTGAAACATCCAAACATAGTGTTCCAGTCTGTGTCTGGCTCTGGCAGTCTGCCTTCACTAAACACTTGTCCTCTCCCTTTGTCACACTAAATTCAGAAGAGAGCAGTTGGAGGGAAGGGGAAGGTTTCAGAGGTTCTGAATAGCAGAAACCTCAGTTCTCAATAGGACTTAAGGAATGGCAGAATTATTTCCCAAGTCTTTTGCTTGGAATCTTATCCACTGAATCTAACAGATTGCCATATAGCACAGGCCCTTCTTGGATATGGCCTTAGAGTTTGCCTTACTTGATCAAATTCTCAGGTTAAAAGGCTACAGCTGACAGATGTTCCTTAATATTTAAACTTCTGCTTTATACTGTTATCACAGCATCTGGAAAGAGCTGAAGGAATATATAAGAGGACTTTTCTTCATTTGAGTGCAACTAGTGTCTGAGCTCAGTGGTAGAGTATGTGCTCAGTTAGCATGCTAAGGATCTACATTTAGTTTTCAGCATTATGAACGACAACAATAAGAAATAAAATGACACATATTTGTAAGTATTTATTATACAAATACTAATTTATGTTCAATGTGGTGTACCCAAGAATAGTACTTGTTTGTTACAGGGCCATTTATTTAGATATACCTGTGCTTTAGGAACGTGTCATCTTAAGAACTAAAATAGATTATTCTCATAAAGTTTAGACTCAGTCAAGGTATTTTGTTTTTTTCTTTTTAGAATATCAGCTCTGGTAGAGTACTTCTGTCAGTGCAGAAATTAAAAAGATGGATTGCAAAGGTTACATTACACTTTTTCAAAAATCTACATTATGTAATATAAAAATCATCACTCAGAGTTCAATGCTCATTTATGATACAATATATGTCATGAAACAAGTTTAGTAAGGCATATATAACATAAATATATTACAATAAACGATTATTAATAAAGAGTTTATATTTGTACAAAATGGGTTTGTTCTTTGGAATTAATTTAGAAATTTAATTTTAGCTTTTTCTCTTAGATTCTAAATCAGATCTATAACCAAAATAGCAAAGTCTTTGGGAATGGTAATAATTTTAAATACCTCACCTTTCAAAACTTACGCTATCCTCTTGAGAAATCCACACGATTTGTCCTGATAATTAGAAGAGCATCCACAGCAGTGGAAGGGAAGCTCTGTAGTAAAGGAAATCTACTACTCACTTATTTGATGGGATATTGAGTGGACAGGCACAGGGCTGACAGTCTTCAGGGCTTCCTCGAGTAGGATCACCATAGAAACCAGGGAGACATTCATTGCAGTACGGCCCACCTGTGTGATCCTTACAGTTCTATGAAAGAAGTAGACAACCAATTCTTTGCTTTCATCTCAAACACAAGCACGTGACCACAAAATGTTCTACAGAGTTATTACTGTGTTTCCGTTGGGGAGAGCAATTGCCCACGTTAAATGTTAAATTTTACAGCAGGAAAATAGCATTGGGAGTTAAGTAACACATAGTTAATATTTGCCTTATATCATCCCTCTAGTTTTGGTATAACATAGTTTTAAAAAATGATCAAATTCATAAAGAAAAATTCTCAAGACGAAAACTGCATTTTGTTTTTTCCACAAGTCAATGTATAGTGTGTGTGTGTGTAGTCATAAATTTCTAATGACATTAAAATGCTATTTTTATAAGACAGCACAATTTATAAATCTCTTTTTGAATTGTTCTCTTAGCTCAGACAATAATCTGGAACTTTGTGGACTCTGAAGGATGAGACAATGCATTCCCATATGACATTTATGAGGGCACTGCTGGTCCACAATTAAATGTTAAAAACCAAATAATTTAAACATGTAAAATATAAATACATACAAAGATATTTATTGTTACATATAATCATATATATATATATACCATTATATAATTACAATATATAGTTATACTATAAAATATGTAACTATTGCCTTTAGAAATAAAAAGAACAGAGACTACATTTTCTTGCTATTTGTTTTGGAAAATATTTTTTTTTTCAAAAACATAATAAAATATTTTTTTGATCTCGTCTTATTAACTAGGTTCCTTCCTTGAGTTGGGACACATTTATAAAAGTCACCAAGTCTGAGATTCAGGTGAATAATTCAGCTGCCATGTAATAGAATTGTCTCTGAGGGTTCCAAGAGCTCAACATCATGAGTCTCCAGTGATCAAATATGTGTGTTTACTACCTATCAGAATGCACTCATTATTACTGAAATACATTGCAGTTTAATAGGCATATACAATTAATAATTTTCCTGCATACTGCAAACAAATTCATAGACCCCAGGAGTATGCAGCCTTTATTTTATGATCAGTAGACAAATTTTGTAAGAGAAATAGCTAAAATATAAATTAACCTTAAACTGAATGTATAAAGTTATTAACCTTCATGACCACTGGAATAGACTAAGTTAATGACATTCTGAATATTATTTATTTTGATGTTTTAAAATAAGAGTGATTTCAATTACATTTAGTAAATGGACTCAACAGGAAGATAAGAATAAATAAGTAAAGATACAAATTTGAGAATAACTTATTAAAATTCCTTGGAAAGGTCAGACTTATTTATTGAAAGAAATCTAAAATATAATATGTTAGATTAACTTTGAACCCCCCCATTTAATTCTGTGAGGTAAAGTAACTGATGTTTCTTAACTACAAATAAATAGATTTTTTTACATTAAGTGGTATATTTTAAAATTAGCCTTTCTTTATTTAAAGTTCCCTTTTAAATTGTTTAGGAAACGCATTTTTTAAAAAGGACAGTCTCACTGTTAACAGTTATCATGCAATACCTAGGCGTCCGTTTGCAGACAATGGCTTCCACTTGATTGGCTATTCCTTACACTTCCTTTCACTTTCCAAATTTACTTAAAATCACCTATTTTTTTAAAACCTAAGAAATTGCTTCTTCTTTGAAAAAAAAAAGTCTTTTATATATTTTCAAGGTGACATGATGAAAATCAGATCTATAAAATCTTTTGGGTTTTTAAAACAGGATCCTTAACCTGATTACACTGTAACCAGGCCAAAATGAGTTTCCAAAATTCAGCTGAAAATCTCAGATAATTTGCATGTCTCCAACTACAGATTTGAAAGAGAAACAAATGCAGCGTGTTCCTTATACTTCCTATTTTTACCTTTCATTGGATTGAAACAGGAGTAATCTTAAAACTCAAGTACGTTTGTAATCAAAAACGAGCCAGCACCAGGAAAGCAACACAATGGAAATCAAAACTGGGAAAGAGAGATGTTTTTCTCTGATGAGCTGCCTGTTTTCATAGGTAGCTTTTCTATCAGAGTGACTTTTAAACATTGCTTGCAATTCATATCATGATAGCACCGAGACCCAGACACCTCCTTAGCTTGAAATGTCCCTGGGTTTTCTCCAATGCACTAGAGTCAAGATGACCTTGTCATACAGATCCACTCTAGGGCAGAAGCCTGGATCCCGTTTTGAAGCCCAACATGCTCATTTATAATCACATATCAAAGGGAAGCCACACTCAATAACTACCTTGATGCTAATTCACGACTAGCTAAAAAAAACTCTCCCTGAAGAATAAAAAGATAAAATGAAAACTTGATTGAGCAGTAGAAATTCCTTTCATATAAAATATTCTAATATTCCTCTGTGTAGATGGTATCAAAACTGATACATTCAAAATGGGAACTCATCACAGTTTGTCCCATTACAGAGAAGTGGCACTTCACCATCTTCAGAGGGGCCTCCATGATCACTCACGCAGGAAACCCAGGAAGAAGAGATCAAGTCTCAGTGACCAGGATGCGCATGGCTTCCCCGTGACCTGTCCTTCATTTAAAGGAAGACTCCTCTCTTCTTGACCCTCACAGTGTTGATAACCTGGCTTGCTCTGGCTACCAGCCCCTTCACTGTTCCCACTCTCGGCACTCTGATCAAGAGTGATTCTGCTCTGAAACAAATGTTTTCTCTTCTGCAAATTATATCATCAAATGGACCAATGTCAGGGTATGATTAATCTAAATGAACCCAACTTCATAAAACACGTTAGGGGGACATTATGAGGGTTGTATTGTGACATTTATTTTTGTCCTTTCAGGGTAAGTAAAGCAAATTAATGTTAGCTTGGAATTGGATATATTTTATTGCACTTTAATAAAGTGTCTTAAAGGTAATTCAATATTTCCCCCCGAGTCATTTTAAAAAACTGTAGTATAATTAAAATGGAAATTGCTCAGTATTTTTATTTGTAAAATCATCATTTGAAAAATTGACTGATCCAGAAATTAGGGCTATCATGCTTTATGCTGCTATGCAATTGAATATGATCTTATACAGAGAAAACAAAATGCATCAATAAAGTGAAATGCCAAATTACAGTGGAACAAAAGCCCTGATTTTTTACTTTGGATTTTTCCCAGCAGCATTCAAGGACAGGAAAAAGCAGAGAAATGGGCAAAAGGAATACCACATAAGAATTACAGACAACAGAATCTGCCTGAGCTTCTGCAGAGAGAAGAGAATATAATATCCTTCCAAATTGGCATCGTTTCAAATTGTGCGTCTGTAAGACTAGTACCATGAGAGGTATAGTTTTAGGCTTCCTGCCGTGTCAGACAATATTAAGCTAACGTGCCCTGGAGTTACCCTGGATGTCTGTTCTGAGAAACTCTCCAGGCCTCAAGCTACTTAGCAGCAAGGACAGAGATCACCACTTTGTACAGTCTATTGTCTGGTTAACAATACCCAGCCAATTGTACATGAAGGAACAATCTGCTGAAGAGGCATTATATGTGTTTAATATTTTAAAATCCATGTACAGCATCTAAGCTGATCTCAATGCTCAAGAGTTCAACTAAACATATTCAATATACCCCAAATTCTAATGTGAAAGAAACCTCGAAAGTGTAACAACGTGAATTGTTTTTATTTTAATGGCTGCATTTTATGTTTTTCATGTTATAGGGACATAAATCATTTTATGTTTTAGAACAGTCCACTTTGGATAGATTTATAGCAGAGGTAGAATGCATATATACTAAGAGTAGATGTGTATCTGAGTCATTAGTTACACTTTATAATGATGTATTTGAACCTAATTCAGTTGTTAGACAATATGAAAAAAAAATCACTTTTTTCATAGTTGCTCGGGAGATGACATATGAAATAGCATTCTTAGCATCTAACTCACTTCTGGATAAAGCTGTTTTGACACATCACTTCTTGACCCACACGTTCAAGGTTGCAAAGGTAGCAATCAAATTCCAGGGTTTGCTGCATCAATTTCAGCCTCGTCACTCAGTATCTTCAACAGAGAAACACTTACCAGACATTCTCCTGTGATGTCATCACAGGCTTCTGCATGAGCAAAGCACTGACATGGTTCACAAATGCCACCAAAAATGGTGCCGTTAACTCTTCGGTGCCTAGGCCAACATGTCTAAAAAAAAAAAAAAAAAGATAAGGTTTCAGTCACCTTTCAGTATTAAAAATAAAGAAAAGTAGTTCCCTTTGTCATGATAATAGAAAAGAACTCAGGTAGTGAACTCAGCAAATGTGCTTGTCAAAGTGGATCCATTATTGAAACATTACTACCCTCCTATTAGCCCTGACACCGGGGATTTGTACTGACCTGACTGTCAGTGGCAGGTATGGGATTAGAGGAAGCATTAGCTTGGTGTGTCTTCTGAAATGGTAAAATAAGGCACAGATATAAAGAATTGAAATGTGACAGTCTCAAAGAAGAAAAGCACAGACAAGAAAACAGAAGGAAGGGTCCTGAGAAAAGCAGCCAGCATGAAAGGAGCTATAGAGAATCTTAGGCCAACAAAGTACACAATGTCAACACAGAGTGGTTCTTGGCACAGGCTACCTTCCCTCCTTCCCCTGCCCCCACACACATACTGACTGCCCCTAATGCTGATACTTACATAAAATCTTTGGAATCATTTGGAAGACATATCCGTCTCCCCATGTTTCACTTGAAAACATACCCAGTGACTGGTACGTGTTCAGAGTTCATATATTCCATCTTTGATTTCACCTGTATTTTATGCTTTCTCAAATTTATATAAGATAGACTATGACTTATTTAGCATTTATTGCCTTGCTATTTCATTTATGTTATTTGACTGTAAGTATGCTTATATTCACCACTGATACTTTTTAATTTGAAGCAAAATTATTTGGAAACAGAAAACCAATTACAGTGGGATATTTGCATGGCAGGTTTTACTTTTGGGTAAGCACCCCATATCTTCTCTCCTTGTTCTTTATATTGCCTTAGAGTGTGGACTTCCATTGACAAGAGAAGATGTAAAAGATGTGCAAATATTGCTGCCCTCTGGATATTTATGATACCCTCAGGTTGCAATTGCATCTTGTAAGTTATTTACTGTTTCTGGACAGTTGAATATACCATTATATGTCAAAACAGATCCCGTTGTTGGAAGGAAATGGAAACTAGAGAAAACCACTGAAGTAATAAACTACCTAGAACTATGCTGTGTCATGTTGAAAACGATTCTTTTACCTCAGGATGTGAGGAGCCTTCTTCTATTTGAACAACAATAACAAACATATGAAAAAGATATACTGATATTTCTTATCTGAGAAGAAAATAAATCCTTTTTCCTCTTAATTTGAGCGGTACGGACACAATGGTTCTAATTTCTTTTCTCTTTTCAGTACATTTTTTTTTCTCTGTTTCAATTCAAATGATTCTTTCTCTAACATATTTTTTCAAGACCTTTAAGCCTACACTATTCAGATGGAGGTAAAGGTGTAAAGATGTTGACAAAGAGACACGATTTATTTTTGTCAAATCAGGTCCTCAGGGTCTGTTCTTTAACACGTTTTAAAAAAACAGTGCTATAAATCAGTCTGGCGGCTCCTCAGAAAATTGGACATAGTACTACTGGAGGATCCAGCAATACCTCTCCTGGGCATATATCCAGAAGATGCCCCAACTGGTAAGAAGGACACATGCTCCACTATGTTCATAGCAGCCTTATTTATAATAGCCAGAAGCTGGAAAGAACCCAGATGCCCCTCAACAGAGGAATGGATACAGAAAATGTGGTACATCTACACAATGGAGTACTACTCAGCTATTAAAAAGAATGAATTTATGAAATTCCTAGCCAAATGGATGGACCTGGAGGGCATCATCCTGAGTGAGGTAACACATTCACAAAGGAACTCACACAATATGTACTCACTGATAAGTGGATATTAGCCCAAAACCTAGGATACCCAAGATATAAGATACAATTTCCTAAACACATGAAACTCAAGAAAAATGAAGACTGAAGTGTGGACACTATGCCCCTCCTTAGAAGTGGGAACAAAACACCCTTGGAAGGAGTTACAGAGACAAAGTTTGGAGCTGAGATGAAAGGATGGTCCATGTAGAGACTTCCATATCCAGGGATCCACCCCATAATCAGCATCCAAACGCTGACACCATTGCATACACTAGCAAGATTTTATCGAAAGGACCCAGATGTAGCTGTCTCTTGTGAGACTATGCCGGGGCCTAGCAAACACAGAAGTGGATGCTCACAGTCAGCTAATGGATGGATCACAGGGCTCCCAATGGAGGAGCTAGAGAAAGTAGCCAAGGAGCTAAAGGGATCTGCAACCCTATAGGCGGAACAACATTATGAACTAACCAGTACCCCGGAGCTCTTGACTCTAGCTGCATATGTATCCAAAGATGGCCTAGTCGGCCATCACTGGAAAGAGAGGCCCATTGGACACGCAAACTTTATATGCCCCAGTACAGGGGAACGCCAGGGCCAAAAAGGGGGAGTGGGTGGGTAGGGGATTGGGGGTGGGTGGGTATGGGGGACTTTTGGTATAGCATTGGAAATGTAAATGAGCTAAATACCTAATAAAAAATGGAAAACAAAAAAACAAAAACAAAAACAAAAAAAAAAAAATAAAAAAACAGTGCTGAAATGTATTTGAATCAGTCCTCTTCCTAAAAGCATTCCAGATACTTATACTTTCCAGTGGCTTGAATGAATATATCTGCTATATGCTCATACACTTGAGTATGCTGGTTCTGTTTTGTGGACCTGTTTAGGAAGGATTCAGAGGTGTGGCTTTTCTTGAGGAGGTAAGTTACTGAGGAGAGTAGATTTTGGCATTTCACAAGACTACGATCAATTCACATGACCTCTGTTTCCTGTTTGCAAATCAAGATGTGTGCTCTGGGCCATTCCTAGCAACATGTTTGCCTTTCCATCATAGCCTATAACCCTCTGAAACTGTTAGTACAATGCTTTCTTTGGTAAGTTCTTTTGTACATTGTATCTTTTTACAGCAATAGAAAAGTCACTGATGTACCCTTTCCTTAGCCATAGAATTTATATTACTACTCACAGAAAAATAAAGCCATTATACTCATCTTTCTACTTATAAACCAACTAACACCAAAATATATAGCCACACCTCTCTACCTATGCCCCCTCTGAAACAATAGGAATGGGGAGAGCAGAGTATTCTAAAGGAGTATTATTTCACTCAGAATCTAGAACCAGTTTATATTTTTTACAACATTCTTTCTCTCAAGTTTTTTTTTATTGAATAATTACTATCCTTGTGAAAATATGGTCTATTGTCTCCAGGTAAAATTATCACATAAGACAGAAATAGCAAAATCACTCTCATAATGTGCAACTGACTTGTTTCTAGTAAAACTGAATACCCTTTCCTCCTCAGTGATCTTGCGCACTTCACTCCATTTTTACATCTACTCAAGCAAAATTGATTTTGCTCTTGCCTAAAAGTTCAAGGTAGCTAAATAAAATCCTACAACTCTATTCTATTTCAGCCATCATCGTTGTCATGTAACCAGGTGACTCCTCTCTTCCTCAGTTGCTTCTTTCTCCAACTCTAAGCCTTCCCACTTTTACAAAGTTCTATCCTTTCTCTTTGTCATTCTTCCTACTAGGATTCAATGGATTGTTATCATAAGACCTCTGCACATTACGCTTTATCTTAATCTTCATCTTCTTTCTTGAATAATTTATTTAGTGACTTGGCTCCTAACACTCAGCAAACCATAGAAATGTGCTCATTCTAATTTGACACTGACATGGGCCTCAGAGACTGTCCAAACAGAATTATTTCTCAAAGTGACTCTCAATTTTTCTCTTTCCACCAATCAAAATATCCCTTTCCAAATCTTCTCCATTTCAGCTGATGGCATCACATTTTGTCACTTGTCAAATGACAGCCTCTCATTTTTTTTCATGACATTTAAGTAAAATCTCAAATTCTTATTAGGCAATCCCAGGCTTCTCAAATCATAGCATAGGTTACCCTTTCCCCTGTGTATTAAGCTTTGGCTACATTTGCCCACTCATAGCTTAATATCACCACGTCACCATCTCTTTTTATAACAGCTGTGCTTTGGTTCTTCACCATTCAGTTTGACATCTCTACAGAAAGCCTATACTGACTTTTTATAACTAGCTCCTCCAGTTTTTGTAAATGCACACATATACATCCATTAACATCACCTTTATTTCAGCTACTTAAAATTGTATTTATTTATTTTATATTCTGTTTGTATGTCTGTTACTCATATGTGTGTCTCATGCCTCAGCAAGCTAGGAGAGGGCACTTGTTTTCTGGGACTTGAGTTACAGATGTTTATGAGCCACCATATGGGAGCTAAGAACATAATCAGCATCACCTGGAAGAGAAGCCAGTACTCTTAATTGCAGATCCGTCTTTTCACCTTCAGTGACATTTTTATACTCAACATCTGTAATACTTAAAACATTTGTGTCTAAGACCTTAATTGTCTCAAATATATATCCTCATCAAAAATTGTCAGCTAAATGAGAATATAAATACATCTGGAATGTAGTTAGTATTAATTCAATTTTATAGAAAAGAAAGCATTCAGCCTAAAACTTTTATTATTAGCCTATTTCATTTTCACTTCTACATCTATCAGAAAAGCAAATTATATTAGGTACAAAATGTTAGAAACTAGCCATAGAAATTCATATGGTATAAAATACAATGAAAGACAAAAAAATAATAGAAAAACATTCAGAAGTCAGTGTTCAGCATAGAGTAGAAATGTATCTGTGATCAGCCATTAGAGCAAGAGGAATATTTTTGTTATTAGGTATGGATAGTATAAAACCTATATTATTATAAGACTTACTAAAATAATCATATAAAATCCTCTAAAGCCCAAAGTACTATTGTAATACTAACTTATTATCTTGTTTATTTAAAAGGTTGTTATTCTTCATGAAAAATTGCCACTAGCTGCGCAGTGGTGGCGCACTTCTTTAATCCCAGCACTTGGGAGGCAGAGGCAGGCAGATTTCTGAGTTCGAGGATAGCCTGGTCTACAAAGTGAGTTCCAGGACAGCCAGGGATATACAGAGAAACCCTGTCTCAAAAGAAGAAGAAGAAGAAGAAGAAGAAGAAGAAGAAGAAGAAGAAGAAGAAGAAGAAGAAGAAGAAGAAGAAGAAGAAGAAGAAAGAAGAAGAAGAAGAAGAAAGAATTGCCATTAATATTTTGCTACTATAGCAGTTTGAAGTAAAATTTGATAATAAAAAAATAATCCATCAACTATCATTCTGAATCAGCATTGTGACCTCAACCTTAAATAAAAGAGACTGACTTAGTAATAGGGTCATCTGATGGGATGTTGACTGTATAAACTGTTGACTTATCAAATTAGTAGTTTACTCAACCATATCCCAGAATATTAGTGATAACAAAGTGAGAGTGATTGGACCTAAGAACTCAATGATCAAGGCAAACAAAACCAGTCAAGGTTAGAGATGGAGATTATTTCCTCTGGGGAAGAAAAATTTGATAAAATCTTCAGGGGTTTACAGTGATTAAATAAAGAAAAGGATGTCCAGAGTTTAAACATTCATTGCCCTGACCCAACTAAGTCCTTTTAGCCATTTCAAATAATCAATTATTATACTAGAAGAAGTTGAAGCTTTTGTTTTCCCTTCTCTACTTCTTCATTATTTCCATGTTTGCATGCTTCTTTCTTCCACTCTATTGCTCCTTAAGTTGTCCATGATACTTTCCCAGACATCTTCGTACACTGCACAGCTCAGGCTTTGAATAATTATTGCCATTACAATATGCACCTCTTACTGCTCCTTTAATACAGGAGTGCTGTGATTCAATTTCCTAGTGGTATTTGTTTTGTCCAGATAAACAGATCACTAGATCTTTAAGAACAGAGATTGCACTTTATACTTATTGTTGTTATATATGTATATATATATGTATGTATATGAATTCATAAAATGCAGTAAATATATAACTTATAAAAATATTTCTAAAGGAAAAAGGAAAGAAAGCTTATAATTGAATGAGTCCAAAATATTCAGATGATTTTATACTCAATGGGCATTTAGCAAAAATGTTGATAGAAAGAGATGAGAGTAAAGTGGGACTATATTAAAAGCAAAATTAGAAGAAGAACATTTATTATTCCAACTGAAACAGGAGTTTAAAGCTTCAAAGGGAGCTGCTTCGTTTGAAATCAAAACTGGAAGGCTTGTAATAAAGGAATATCTTATCAAGTACAGCATGTGCTTTATATGTAAAATCAAATTTGAGTTGACAAAACTAATTCATATCCATGACAATTTTTCTCTTATCTCTATAAATTTTGCAAAAGCAAGTACTTCAATGAATTCCATTTAGTTTCATTTCTAGCTGGGCAAATCTGTACCCAGGTTAAAAGAAAACACATTAGTCACGAACATGGCTTTAAGCTCTGTGTAGTCTCTGGAAGCTTGTATTACTTTAAAGCACATGAGAACCAGCAAAGTTATGCCTCGAGTGTTTCTACAAATGGCATAAGTAGTGTTGTAGAGGGGAATATCTCAGAGCACTCAAATGATTCCTTCAAGATACCATCTTAATGAAACTTAAACTCTTATTTATCTACAAGCCATTCCTTCCACCTAGAAAAATCACACACACACACACACACACACACACACACACACACACACACACACAGAGAGAGAGAGAGAGAGAGAGAGAGAGAGAGAGAGAGAGAGAGATTTCAAGTAAATCAAGTTTCAAACTACCTAAAAGAAAACAGAATTAATCTCTTTAGAATTACTCTAAAATGATATACCAAGTTATTAAGAAACATTGCTTTTTAAAATTAGAATTGTAGAACAATAAGACAACAAGATCTTAAGCTTCACTTTTTTTCTCATGCTCTTTTACTTCCGTACCCTCTTCCCCCTCCATCACTTCTCTCCCCATTACCCTTCCTGTCTCTCTCTGAACTCTTCTGGTCAGCCACTACTCCTCTACCCTCTACTCCTCTACTCTCTGTCTCTGTCTCTGTCTCTGTCTCTGTCTCTCCCTCTCCCCCTTTCACTCCCCTCCCAATGCCCTAAATAAACTCTATTCCATACTATTACTTTTTTTTCAAGCTTCAGTTCCCCAGGAGTGGAAAAAAGTTTTCATGAACAGTTATTTCTCCCACACACTCTATTCTTGAAGCTTTAGGGATTGAGTGCTTTAGAAGACTGGACCTTGAATACTTTCTTCAAAAAGAAAGAGAAGGGAAGGATAATAGGGTATAAAAGGGGGAGAGACAAGAGAAATAAACATATGTCCATCTCTTAGTAGAAATAAACTAAAAATATTTGGAATATTATTTTGCTACCATAACACCTTGCTGGCTAAAAAGTGAAGAAACACAGAAATCACAGTTACAGTAGGACAAAATACTTCAAAGGGCACCATAGCTTTGAAAATACATGGTTATACTCTATTTAAAAGCCATGAACTCTAGGCAGACATTCTAATTACTCCATTAATTTAGCATGGATGAAGGAGGGGCCCTACACATAACTGAGGAGCTATTGGCAATTGATAGCTGCTAGGAGAGGGAGAATCATTCTTTTCTGAGGTTATGGCTACTCTGGAGTAGGCTGTCCATGTTGTATAAGATGGATCACATCCACACACATATGTGTGACACTCATTGGACTTAGAAAATTACAATCTGCAATCAGAAAGTACACACAAATTAGAAAAAAGAACTCATTGGGAGGTCCCAGTGACCTGTTGGAGGGAAGTAAGGCTAGATATCATCATATTTCATCAAAATCATCTATGAAATTATCAAAGGATTACAATTTTATATAAGTATATAACTTGTCTAGGCAGTTACAGGCCGACATTGTCAAAGCATCCATTTTAGAGCAGTTCATTAGTCACACTGTCTGAAGGATTAATTTTTACAGACTTACTTCACAAGAGCTGCCACTGTACCCAGGTGGACACTGGCAAACTTCCACATCAGTTGCAATACGTCTATCAGTAGGATAAGGGACAGCAGATTCAAGATTGACAGAACTCAGCCTGGGAAGAGAGGAATGACATAGTAAGTATAGAAACTATAAAGTATTTTGAAGCCAGATGGATAGCTGTAACAATGTAAGTATGAAGGAGTTATTATGTTGAAATAATGCTTCTATAATTTGATGGTTCCATCTTTTATTATAGAATCAATATTGACTACCAATGGACTCTGCATCCATGAATTTAACCAGTGTGGACTGAAAATACTGAGAAAAACACTTGTATTTGTACGAGCATCTACAGACTTTTTTTTTTGGTCAAATTATGCAAGCTTTCTTTTCTTTTTAAATTATCTTTAATCTTTTAAAATACTCTTTATCATTATTTTCTAAATAATGCATTGACATCTATTTATATAACACTGCTCTTATATATTAGGTATTATATATAATGCAGCAATAATTTATGGCTATGATTTACATGTGAAGTATCCTATATAGCTTCACATGGAGTCTTGAACACTTGATCACCCACCAGTGGTGGTGTTTTGAGATGACTATGACTGTGCAGTCTCCCACATAGCAAGAGTTCACAGATGTGGAGCCACAGATTTTGTTCTGGAAGATTATAGTTCAACTCTATTTCTGCCTTATGATATTTCTGCTTCCCAACCCACTGGGATGCAACAAACTATACTATATGAAAATATCTTCAAAACATTTATGTGTTTGAACATACCCTTTAGATGATGGTACTGTTTTTAAAGACTATAGAATCTGTGGATATTGGGTAACTGGCAGAAAACTATCCATGCATGTTTTGAGGATTATAGTTCATCTGTGCTTCTAGCCAAACTTTTTCTGCTTCTTAGTCTATAGAGACATAATATACTTGTTCTTAAGTTGTTGTTTCCATCAATCTCAATTATGAGCCAAAATATGCTTCTCCTCTCTTTAGTTGTTACCGTCAGGAATCCCATCACAGTGATAAGGGAGCTTTGTAACTCGTTTTAACTTGTCACAGTAATATTTAGAAAAAATTTCCAAGGCAAAGAAGCAGAAATTATTCAAATGGTTAATAAAGAAGTTAAATTACTCTATCTGAAGTCTACATGTCACTTGCTATATATACCATGTATAACTGCATAGTTATTTATCAAGAAAAACTTAATGGCTAGAATAATATAGAAAAATCAGCATTTAAAATTTAGGAGAATTTTTGTACACTATCAACAACATTCCTGAGAAAGAAATTAGAAAATCAATTTAATTCTAAAAGTATCATGTAATAAATTAATGCAGAAAATAAGTTCTTCTTGAATGAAAATTAGAAAAACAGTGACAGAAAATGAAGAGGAAACAACAACGCTATCTAGAGTTCAACGACTTTATCATCCAGCATTACTGGAAAGTCTAATACATATATATATTTAATGCAAGTTCATTAAAATATTAATGTCATTCTTTATGGAGCTAAAAACCAAAAGAGAATTAACAATTCTATAATTTAAAAGGAAATATTAGCGTCCTGTAACACAGAGACTTCAGCAACTCTGGATGAATCACAGTAGCAGATTTCAAAATATTCTGTGGAGCCATAGTGACCTGATGGTCAGAACACTGACAAAAACAAAAAAACAAACAAACAAACGAACAAAAAAAAAAAAAAACCCAACTATACGGCCAGTGGAATAAGAAAAGAGAGTACAAAAACACATACATAATGTATTTTTTAAGGTTACCAAAAACATACGTTAGAGCAGGAGAGCTGGCCCTTCCCCTTGCTCGCTGGAGCATTGGGTGAGCTAGCAGGCACAGTGCTGGAGAACCTGCCCTGGTTGTGTGGAATAGGAGAGTTGTCAGGCTAACCAACTCAACTTCTAGCCAGGCCCAGATCTGAGTTGACTCACCACAACATCTACTCCATCTATGAAATGTTGGAACGTGTTAAAGGGCCTGCCCTACAGATCCAAACCTTCAGGATCTCCAAAACAGGAGGCAACATCAGGATAACCAAGTGGAGTCTTGGTGAGAATCCAGTATTGATGGTAACAGAAGGCACAAGGCCTTGAACCAGCCCAGTGACTCATTGCAATGAACATTTGCAAACAAAGATGTGTGGACAAAAGGGTATGCTGTGGAACATACCGTGACACACTATAGCTTCTAATATGAGATAATTTTGATGCTTTGTGGATTGTTTTCAGTTTTTGTTTTTGATTTTTGTTAGGGAAGGTAGCAAGGACACAGGGCAGATTTGAAGAGGTGGGAGATGAGTGGGAGTGGGGTGCATGAAGTAAAACTCACAAAGAATAAAATAAAGTTAAAATAAAAAATATAAAAATGACAACACCTTCAACAGTGCAGAGAAATCTGTATGCAGATCACCAAACCTGAACTCTATCTCCCTCTCTACACATAACTAAACAAAAACAAACAGCAAAAAACAAAAACTAACAATGACCAAAGGGGAAAAAAAGGCAAAATTAATCAAAGTCATAAATGTAAGAAATTATGAAACTAGTGAAAGAAACTCCAGGTTGGTTTAAGTTACACAGAAAAATCCTGTCTCAAAAAAAAAATCCGTTTAAATAAGACATTGGCAAATGATAAGATCATCGAATAACAATCCTAGTATCACATATGGAATAGCTCTCTATAAGCTATTTGTTCAAAGAGGCTCAGGGTATGCCAAACAATACAGACTATTGTTAATGTCTTCTATTGCCCACCAGAATTAGATCATAAAACCATATTGCTTAAGACACCAAACACTTGGGTTGTAGGATATTGAGGAATAAGACTGGGTCTGAGCTGAAATTTCCCTTCTGACTAGTTTAACAGCACTGAACACTGCTATTCAAGTTCTTTGAAAGAAAAAGCAACCAATGGTCCTAGTAATCTGTGAATCCCATGAGGTGCAGTAATAACTTATCTGGAGAAAATAGTGACATGTTGTTATGGGGATAACCAGTAATTAAACTCATTCTAATTGGATTATGTCCAAAATGTCGTGACTGGGAGAACATACACCCTAGGGCCGAACTTATTATTACTGTCTTGCTAAATGGTCATGGTGTCAATTTGCCTTCTAAGTATTGATGTTTATACCCACAGATTGGTCTTTTTCTCAACTTTCATCAAAGGTGTTTCTTTTTGCAGTGGACGTTGGTCAATGCAGAGTCTCAAAACCATTAAAACTGATGAGATTTAGCAACAGTAGAGTCTACCTATATAGGCACCACTCTCTCCCAGGCTTGGGAACATTGTGAAAGAGAGGGCAGAAAGAAGGTACAAGCTAAAGGGTGCAGAAGTATGTTGTGAGTCCTCTACTTGCTATTATGAATAGAGCAGCTATAAACAGCAATATGCAAGTACCTCTGGGGCAAGATGAAGAATATCTTGGTTAAGTGGCGGTTGAGGAGTAGTACGGTCATGGATCATATGGAATGGTAACTGGATCATACCATCATGCTGTTTCTAGTGTTTTTAAAAGCCCTACACTGATTTCTACAGTGGCTATGCCAGGTTACCTTCCCACTAACTATAAAGACTCCTCATTCCCAATTTGTCACTCATATTTGCTCTCATTTGTTTTCTTGATGTTAAGCATCTCAGTGGAATGAGTAGGAATCTAAAGCAGTTTTAATGTCTGCTTTATCTATTGGCTATTTTTATTTCTTCTTTGGAGAACTAAGTGTTCAGCTCATTGGTGTGTTTATTTGTTGAAAGTTACATTCTTTTATTTCTTTTCTTTTGTTGCTGTTCATTTTTTCCCTTCCTGATATCTGGATAGAGCATTGGAATATGTATTAATTTCTATATAATCCTTGAAGCAGAAAAGGAAATTCAATTGAGTCTTTTAAATAGGTAGATGGCATGTTTCTGGGAACTTAGTGACATCTGAAATCTTTAAATGCATATCCACACAGTAAGCACTATTTTTGAGTGCTTTCATTGAACATCTTGGTGAAAGGTCTTAGATTAACAGGCAGTCTTTATGGTGTTTCTACACAGGGTTTACTTAAAAGTAAATCACAAAGTGGAGTTTTTGCACATAAGATAACCCTATACATGAAAGATATACTTTCATGGACATTTCCTTATTTATCTCTTACTGTTTAAGTCTGGGTTCAGTTGGAGAGGGTGCATCTGGCCCTCAGGAAACTGGAGGCCCTGGGGAGTTTGAAGGTCTGGTGTGGTGGAGTGTTACGGGAATGGGGACATCCTCGTGGAGATGGGGGGTGAGGTGGAGTCATGGGATGTTGAACGGTTGGAGGGTGGACTGGGAGTGGAATGGAGTCTAGAGTGTAAAAATAAATAAATAAATATTTAAATAAATAAGTGTTTAAATAAAAATTAGATCCCCAAAATAACATTAGTAAGTATTTTATTAGTTGAGAATTCCATACCCACATATATTTTGATCAAATACATTCCCCATCCCTTCCTCTTCAGCTCCTCCTCTATTTCCCCAATCCCTTTTCCGTTCTATAAAACAAACAAACAAACAAACAAACAAACAAACAAACCAAACCAAAATGAGTGCCAGTTCTCTTACTGCTTCCTATACATGCTCAAGTGCAGAGGTATCCACCAGCACATGTGTATAGGACTATAGAATAGAGTTCTATAGGGTTCTATTCCTGAAGAAAAGCTCTGTCTCTTTCCATGTCTCCATCCTTTCCTTCTTCCTTTCATTCCTCTATGAATTGTCAATAATTCCACAGTTAAGGATAGAACTTCACGAGCTCATCTCTCATTTTAAAGGGTGCAATTATATCATTTAGGATATTCACAATATAATATAGCAGCCACTTCTATCTAGATATGTGTTTTTCAACCTTTTTAATTCTGTAGCCCCTTAATACAGTTGGTTCTTTATGTTCTGGTGACCTCAACCATAAAATTATTTTAGTTGCTACATCATAACTATAATTTTCCTACTTTTATGAATAGTAAATATCGGAAATGCAGATGGTCTTAGGTGAACCTTATGAACTTTGGATAAATACATGGATGGATAGTTAAATGTATTAAGAAATAAATGGATGGTTGGATAAATGGTAGACATATTGAGGATTAATTAAAATACACATAATTTAGGTGAATAGAATACAGTTACATTACATGTGATGTCTAAAATAGCCAATGACAACAGGTCCATCCATGTTTCAAAAAAAATAATAAAAAGCCATAAGTAAAAGTTAAATTATGTATTTGATCTGCTACAGAAAAAAAAAATGGGAAAAAGTAAGTTTGGGCTTACAACCAGAGGCCAGAAATGTCCTTAACACATCATGGTGTGTAGCTGCCTAAAATTAATGTACTTTCAAATATTAAGCCTGTAATTCTGATCAATAAGAAGCAAATGGTTTCACTGTTGATAAATTAGTTGATTACTGTATAAAAGAGCTTACCAACTAGCAGTTTGATTTATAAAGACAGATATTTTTCAGGATTTCATTATAAAATTGACATGGAAAACCAAAAGAAAGGAAATGTAGAAGAATGATCATTTGAGTTCTTTAAGGAATAATTTTAAAATGAAGATACAAAACAAAAAATATTTTCAGTGAACTGTCAAGTCTCCTTTGTCTTTTAAACAGCAGATGTTTGTCTCCTTAATCTGTACAACCATTTTGAGCTCTGAGAAATTTCAACACTCAACCATCTTTCCTCGTAATATTCCACATTAGTATTCACTGAGCAATCCCAATGGTCATTAAGTTCTGTTGTTTGTTAAATGGGATTTTAATGCGTCTAACAGTTTTAAGTGTTACCCAGGAAGGAGACTGCCGCTCATTTCTTTCCTCCTCAATGTGGTCATTTGCTTTTCTTGATACCAGGCTGCATTCATTTAAACACAAAGTGTTGGCAGAAATAAAGTATTGAACATTGAAAATGCATGAACTCTCAAAGCATTATCAAAGACGTCAAGTGCCTGAACTGATTCTCCTTACAATGACTTGAAAATACAGACAAGATGATGGATGGAGAGAGAAGACATAACTACAAGTCATTGTGGAAAATACATGAGTCACATCAGACACTGTCCTGTTAATAAGGTTTTGTTTGATTAAACTTCTCAACAAAGTTGACTAAGTCATGGTAAAACTAAAACCACCAAAACAAGTTGAACCACTGGCATCACTTGTCTTTATTTTTCTACACACATTTTACTTAATCAGAGACTTTCATTTTAGTCAGCTTAAAAAAATTTAACTTGTGATGAGTCAAAGATTTTATTGCTAGTAAAGTATTTTATTCTGTTTACATTTGTCAAAGCCCAAAGCAGTGATTCATCATGAGCCTCAAAACTGAGCCTTGCTATATAGGCTTTTGATACCAGCACTTGGAATCAAAGAGGAATACTAAGAGGCAAGAACAAGGCCAGTTCAAGGCCTGCTTGCGCTACAAAGAGTTGGGGGTGCAGAGTCATCCAAGATATCTCAGCAAAACTACGCTTCAAATACAGAACAAGAAGAGAGCTGGGGTTTTAGCTCAGCATTGAAAGGCTAGATTAACATGGGTGAGTCTGAGTTTAACTAATACCACAACCAGGTCTGGCCATTACCCTTTGGGGATTTTACAAAGTCCCTCTCATTAGAGGTGACTGGTCATTTCTACATCATTTCTTCTATAGAGGCAACAGAATGACTTAGTGGTCGAAAGGAGCTTCTGGGACAGCAGAATTACTCAACCTCAATTGTATGTGTGTGTGCGTGCATGGGGTGTGCATGTGTTATATGAGGTGTGTGTGGTATGTATGTGGTATGAGGTATGTGTATGTGCTGTGTGTGTTATCAAGTGCTTTAACTGATTTTTGTTATTATGAATTGAAAAATATACATATATAAAGATAAAATTGTGTTTGTGATGTATGCTATGTGTGAGTCAGGTATGTGCATGCATGATACATGTGTGTGCATTGTGTGTATATATGTGGAAGAGGTCTGTGTGTGTTATATGTATAGCAGTTATGTGTGTTGTATGTGTACAGTATCTGTGTATTTGGGTGTATACGGTATGTTTGTGTATATGTGGGGGAGATACATGTTTGTGTATGGTGCATGTAATGTTTATGTATATAATCTGCTTGTGTGTGTGCCAAAAGCATGCATGTGAGCATGCAAGAGGTCAGTGTTGGATATCTTTAGCAATATTTCCTCACCTCATTTTTAAAAAGGTGATTTCTCACTCTCTATACCTGCAGTGCTAGATTGACTGTCCACTACCTCATAGGTATTAATTATCTTCACTTCCAGGGTGCTGGGATTATAGTTGAGAATTGCTGCTAGGGCTCTAAATTCTAGTCCTAATGCTTGTGAGCCATGCAGTGCATTTACTAAGCAACTTCATCTCCTCAGTTCTTCTCCAAACATTTTGATCTATGTAAAGTAGAAGAAATAAATGATAGATTCTGATGCTACTACAAGCATTTCTAAAAACATAAAATTCTAGTGTAAGATTTCCCCTCCTTTTCCTTAGCCATTCAATTACACAAAGTGTTTACTCATATTGCGGTGTACATTATATTATTATAAATATATGCATCTTGCATCTATTCTGGATTATCTTTTCTTTGAGTTCATTGCTCCACATTGCATCCCAATGTATGCTGCTAAATCGGATGCTATACAGGCATTGTTCTCTCCCCTCATCTTTAGTCCAGAAATTCAGATATTGCTTCCACCAGTTTACAAGGCTGAGCACTGAGATTTAGGCAGATGAACACATTTAGGCAGATGCTCAATATGTGTTTGCAGACTGAATGAGTCAAATATTTACAGACACGCGTTAAAGACTCTGGATGAAATGCTTGTGGGCTTAAGCCTTGGCTCTACCTCTCATCAACAGCAGGATGAGAAGTATGTTCTTTAAAAGTCCTGGTGTCCTTTCTCAACATATTTCTTTAAAATATGGACACCTGGATGGTTCATTTCAAATGTGGACAAAGTATGTACTCATCAACTCCATGTCTCTGATTATCAGATGATTTTGTTCTTAAGGCTTTTCCTAGACAATTTATAATACAAACTCTATCAAATTCTATTCAATACAAAACTCCTAAATTCACTATGAAATTCACATAAAAATATCTTGGCTTTAAAAGGTTCTGTATGAGGGTGAGTTGAAAAGACACAATATATCTAAATAAAATTATTTATGAAGCTCATGAATAAGTGCTATATGTCAAATAACAACATTTTCAAGTGGAACTGGAAACATGGCTCATCAGTTAAGAGGCGCTCTGCCAGAGAACCCAGGCTTGATTCCTTGCACCTACAAAGCAGCTCACACCTGCCTAGAACTCCAGCTCCAGGTGAACTACGCCCTCTTCTGGATCCTATGGCACCAGCTGTTCATATGGTACATCAAGATAGAGAGGCAAAGCAATAGGATAATAGAATAAATATTTTAAATGTGTATTTTTAAATATTCTGTATTTGTTTGCATTCGATGAATGCATTTGAAATGTTATCTCAAAAAAGTCACAATGGAATTGATTCTATCATGGTAGCTACTTCAAATTCTGATAGCTGATCCAGGCCTGTAGAAGGATTTCTAAAAATTAACCTTTCTTCAGTAATTAGAGGACGTAAAAAGTCAGGGTGCTGACCTCCATGTCCTGTTGGAATTTAAGGTTGTTTATTTTCTGGTTGGTGAATAAACCCTAGGAAGTCTTAACATTGGTAGTTCAATGTTCCTGTTCAGGCAAGGTGCAAATTACATTGGTTCCTATTGCATTGGCCAAATCATATCCTCTGCTCTCAGTAGTTAAGGGAAATGCAATAATATCCAAAGGAGTAAATTTTAGTGAACTATAATAATGTCTATTATAGGGGAAGAAGGAAGACAGTTTGTGAAGTGTTGTGTGTCTTATAGGGACTTGGGAAATATTTTGTTTAAGTTAATTGTCAAGGATATTACTAAAGCCAAGAGTTGGATAACTTTAAGGAGAAATACATGCAAGTACTTGAATTATCTTACATTTCTTTATTTTTATATGTGTCTGTGTATGTGTGCATATACATGAATATATGTATGAATGAGTATATATTTAGAGCCAGAAATTGATACTGAATGTCTTTCTGGATAGATATCCACTTCACATTCTGAGACAGGTCTTTCACTTAAGCCTGGAGTTTATCAATTTTTCTAGTCTAGCTTGCTTTAGGGAACAATCCGGTCTCTACTTCTTAAGTAATAGGATTCCAGGCAAGTCTTCATCCTCACCAGAGATTTATGAGGAAGCTAGGTATCCAAAATGGTACTGATGGCTTGTGGGCTAAGCCACTGCTACATGCCTTCATCTCACCTTCTGAAAAAATAGTGTATATTTATGTTTTCTATTCACCTTACTAAATTAGATCATAAACAGGGCATCAATTAGCCATACTGAGTGAATCTTTCAGCATTCTGGATAAGCATGGCAGTAAACAATCATGTGTGGATGTGGCAGGATATTTCATATGCTGAATGTCTTCAAGCCTACATGATATTTATAGAAAGCATATTCGCCTATAATGAGATTGGTCAGATATAAATACTTCATATGTGTTAGCAATTTTCTGTTAGAAAAGTATTTTAGCAATTCTCTAATTCCATTCCCAAAGTGACCTTCTGAAGTTGGCGAGGCAATTGTCTTTCTTGTTTCAGAAATGAAGTGAGTGGAGCACAAAGAGGTCAAAGCCATATTCATGTTTACAACTATTAAGTAGCTGTGTCAGAAACAGGAGTCAAAATCCTTGACCCACAGCTCAGTTTCCTATCCAATTCCACCTAACCGTGTAACTGGACAAACCTAAGCCCATTTTGCTGAGATAACTACCCTTCAGTAGGGCAAAATATGAATTGTTGTTGCAATAACTTCAATTTCCTTGTGCTTACACAAAAACATACCAACTCAGAAGCCTACTGTGCAACACAAGTTGAAATCAGTTCAAGCAGTGTTTTACAAATATGACTCAATTTATTGGTAGATCAGAGATAAATAAAATATGGCAACCTTACTGATTCAGGATTCATGCTGACTTTCAGCTCTCCTAGAAGGAGCTGGGGCTTCAATCTGACCCTATCTCCTCCTCTTGGACTGCAGCACTTCAGAAATAAGGGTGGCAAAAAGCAGTCACCTGCTTGAAAAGCTGCTAAGTCTGTCTACATAGCCACACTCCATGACCACATTCATAAGTTCAGAGAGAACCCCAGAAGTATTCAAACGAAACCAATGCTTTTAAGATGGGTAGACTTTGAAATTGTCTGACATAAATCAGGAGGAAGTGTCTTTGAATTAACTTGCCTGAGAAACAATGCAACAACAAGAAATAAGCTCTCCAGCCACTTTTGGTCAATTTGATTGTCATTCACTTTGAAAGCTGGAGGACTCATTTCTTTATACTGTTTAAACATCATGACACTCTCTATTTACTAAATAGGAAAAACATAATTAATTCCTAAGTACTGCCTCTCATCTTTATAGCACGTTAGCCCAGTTCTAGCAGAATTGCCTATGCAAAAGAGGTACATTGTTTGGCAATGATTTTGTTTATGAATCTTCAGCTCCCTCCTTTGGGAAATGATGATGATGATTGGAATTTGCTAAAATATTACAAGTGGAAGACAGCTCGGCAGCACTAGCAAATAATTATGGTAGAATCTGCTACTGAAAATTCCAGAGTAAGAACTATGGCTCTGAATAAAGGTATGTCAGTTGTCCATGTGGCATCTAACTTAGTCTTCCAACTTAATCTGATTGAGAGTGAAGGTGCAATGATATTTTGTCTTACTAGATTTTAAAAATGTAGGAAAACCATATTCCAATATATATGAAATGAAATTTTTATCTGACAGATTAGAAACATAGGAGATTTTAGTCAGACTTTGGAAATCAGTTTGGCTCAAGTCATGGTTCTTTCTTTATAGTCAAATATATGAATACTAAAAAGAAACTAGCTTTTTTTTTTTTTTGAGAAACAAAAGTTTAATTCCACTGGGCATCAGGCGTTCTCATCTTCTATACATTTAGGAAAACATGAAAAATCTTGGTCCGGGACCCGCCGAACTTAGGAAATTAGTCTGAACAGGTGAGAGGGTGCGCCAGAGAACCTGACAGCTTCTGGAACAGGCGGAAGCACAGAGGCGCTGAGGCAGCACCCTTTGTGGGCCGGGGACAGCCAGCCACCGTCCGGACCGGAGGACAGGTGCCCGCCCAGCTGGGGAGGCGGCCTAAGCCACAGCAGCAGCGGTCGCCATCTTGGTCCGAGACCCGCCGAACTTAGGAAATTAGTCTGAACAGGTGAGAGGGTGCGCCAGAGAACCTGACAGCTTCTGGAACAGGCAGAAGCACAGAGGCGCTGAGGCAGCACCCTGTGTGGGCCGGGGACAGCCGGCCACCTTCCGGACCGGAGGACAGGTGCCCACCCAGCTGGGGAGGCGGCCTAAGCCACAGCAGCAGCGGTCGCCATCTTGGTCCCGGGACTCCAAGGAACTTAGGAATTTAGTCTGCTTAGGTGAGAGTCTGTACCACCTGGGAACTGCCAAAGCAACACAGTGTCTGAGAAAGGTCCTGTTTTGGGCCTTCTTCTTCGGCCAGGAGGAGGTCCAAATACAAGATATCTGCGCACCTTCCCTGTAAGAGAGCTTGCCAGCAGAGAGTGCTCTGAGCACTGAAACTCAGAGGAGAGAATCTGTCTCCCAGGTCTGCTGATAGACGGTAACAGAATCACCAGAAGAACAATCTCTAAACAGAGTCAACTATAACTACTAACTCCAGAGATTACCAGATGGCGAAAGGTAAACGGAGGAATCTTACTAACAGGAACCAAGACCACTCACCATCACCAGAACCCAGCACACCCACTTCGCCCAGTCCAGGGAACCCCAACACACCTGAGAACATAGACCTAGATTTAAAAGCATATCTCATGATGATGGTAGAGGACATCAAGAAGGACTTTAATAAATCACTTAAAGAAATACAGGAGAACACTGCTAAAGAGTTACAAGTCCTTAAAGAAAAACAGGAAAACACAATCAAACAGGTAGAAGTCCTTACAGAAAAAGAGGAAAAAACATACAAACAGGTGATGGAAATGAACAAAACCATACTAGACCTAAAAAGGGAAGTAGACACAATAAAGAAAACTCAAAGCGAGGCAACACTAGAGATAGAAACCCTAGGAAAGAAATCTGGAACCATAGATTTGAGCATCAGCAACAGAATACAAGAGATGGAAGAGAGAATCTCAGGTGCAGAAGATTCCATAGAGAACATCGGCACAACAATCAAAGAAAATGGAAAATGCAAAAAGATCCTAACTCAAAATATCCAGGAAATCCAGGACACAATAAGAAGACCAAACGTACGGATAATAGGAGTGGATGAGAATGAAGATTTTCAACTCAAAGGTCCAGCAAACATCTTCAACAAAATTATTGAAGAAAACTTCCCAAATCTAAAGAATGAGATGCATATGAACATACAAGAAGCCTACAGAACTCCAAATAGACTGGACCAGAAAAGAAATTCCTCCCGACACATAATAATCAGAACATCAAATGCACTAAATAAAGATAGAATACTAAAAGCAGTAAGGGAAAAAGGTCAAGTAACATATAAAGGCAAGCCTATCAGAATTACACCAGATTTTTCACCAGAGACTATGAAAGCCAGAAGAGCCTGGACAGATGTTATACAGACACTAAGAGAACACAAACTGCAGCCCAGGCTACTATACCCAGCCAAACTCTCAATTATCATAGAGGGAGAAACCAAAGTATTCCACGACAAAACCAAATTCACGCATTATCTCTCCACGAATCCAGCCCTTCAAAGGATAATAACAGAAAAAAACCAATACAAGAACGGGAACAACGCCCTAGAAAAAACAAGAAGGTAATCCCTCAACAAACCTAAAAGAAGACAGCCACAAGAACAGAATGCCACCTTTAACAACTAAAATAACAGGAAGCAACAATTACTTTTCCTTAATATCTCTTAACATCAATGGTCTCAACTCGCCAATAAAAAGACATAGACTAACAAACTGGCTACACAAACAAGACCCAACATTTTGCTGCTTACAAGAAACTCATCTCAGAGAAAAAGATAGACACTACCTCAGAATGAAAGGCTGGAAAACAATTTTCCAAGCAAATGGTATGAAGAAACAAGCAGGAGTAGCCATCCTAATATCTGATAAGATTGACTTCCAACCCAAAGTCATCAAAAAAGACAAGGAGGGACACTTCATTCTCATCAAAGGTAAAATCCTCCAAGAGGAACTCTCAATTCTGAATATCTATGCTCCAAATACAAGAGCAGCCACATTCACTAAAGAAACTTTAGTAAAGCTCAAAGCACACATTGCACCTCACACAATAATAGTGGGAGACTTCAACACACCACTTTCACCAATGGACAGATCATGGAAACAGAAACTAAACAGGGACACACTGAAACTAACAGAAGTGATGAAACAAATGGATCTGACAGATATCTACAGAACATTTTATCCTAAAACAAAAGGATATACCTTCTTCTCAGCACCTCACGGGACCTTCTCCAAAATTGACCACATAATAGGTCACAAATCAGGCCTCAACAGATTCAAAAATATTGAAATTGTCCCATGTATCCTATCAGATCACCATGCACTAAGGCTGATCTTCAATAACAAAATAAATAACAGAAAGCCAACATTCACATGGAAACTGAACAACACTCTTCTCAATGATACCTTGGTCAAGGAAGGAATAAAGAAAGAAATTAAAGACTTTTTAGAGTTTAATGAAAATGAAGCCACAACGTACCCAAACCTTTGGGACATAATGAAAGCATTTCTAAGAGGGAAACTCATAGCTATGAGTGCCTTCAAGAAAAAACGGGAGAGAGCACATACTAGCAGCTTGACAACACATCTAAAAGCTCTAGAAAAAAAGGAAGCAAATTCACCCAAGAGGAGTAGACGGCAGGAAATAATCAAACTCAGGGGTGAAATCAACCAAGTGGAAACAAGAAGAACTATTCAAAGAATTAACCAAACGAGGAGTTGGTTCTTTGAGAAAATCAACAAGATAGATAAACCCTTAGCTAGACTCACTAAAGGGCACAGGGACAAAATCCTAATTAACAAAATCAGAAATGAAAAGGGAGACATAACAACAGATCCTGAAGAAATCCAAAACACCATCAGATCCTTCTACAAAAGGCTATACTCAACAAAACTGGAAAACCTGGACGAAATGGACAAATTTCTGGACAGATACCAGGTACCAAAGTTGAATCAGGATCAAGTTGACCTTCTAAACAGTCCCATATCCCCTAAAGAAATAGAAGCAGTTATTAATAGTCTCCCAGCCAAAAAAAGCCCAGGACCAGACGGGTTTAGTGCAGAGTTCTATCAGACCTTCAAAGAAGATCTAACTCCAGTTCTGCACAAACTTTTTCACAAGATAGAAGTAGAAGGTATTCTACCCAACTCATTTTATGAAGCCACTATTACTCTGATACCTAAACCACAGAAAGATCCAACAAAGATAGAGAACTTCAGACCAATTTCTCTTATGAACATCGATGCAAAAATTCTTAATAAAATTCTCGCTAACCGAATCCAAGAACACATTAAAGCAATCATCCATCCTGACCAAGTAGGTTTTATTCCAGGGATGCAGGGATGGTTTAATATACGAAAATCCATCAATGTAATCCATTATATAAACAAACTCAAAGACAAAAACCACATGATCATCTCGTTAGATGCAGAAAAAGCATTTGACAAGATCCAACACCCATTCATGATAAAAGTTCTGGAAAGATCAGGAATTCAAGGCCAATACCTAAACATGATAAAAGCAATCTACAGCAAACCAGTAGCCAACATCAAAGTAAATGGAGAGAAGCTGGAAGCAATCCCACTAAAATCAGGGACTAGACAAGGCTGCCCACTTTCTCCCTACCTTTTCAACATAGTACTTGAAGTATTAGCCAGAGCAATTCGACAACAAAAGGAGATCAAGGGGATACAAATTGGAAAAGAGGAAGTCAAAATATCACTTTTTGCAGATGATATGATAGTATATATAAGTGACCCTAAAAATTCCAACAGAGAACTCCTAAACCTGATAAACAGCTTCGGTGAAGTAGCTGGATATAAAATTAACTCAAACAAGTCAATGGCCTTTCTCTACACAAAGAATAAACAGGCTGAGAAAGAAATTAGGGAAACAACACCCTTCTCAATAGCCACAAATAATATAAAATATCTCGGCATGACTCTAACGAAGGAAGTGAAAGATCTGTATGATAAAAACTTCAAGTCCCTGAAGAAAGAAATTAAAGAACATCTCAGAAGATGGAAAGATCTCCCATGCTCATGGATTGGCAGGACCAACATTGTAAAAATGGCTATCTTGCCAAAAGCAATCTACAGATTCAATGCAATCCCCATTAAAATTCCAACTCAATTCTTCAACGAATTAGAAGGAGCAATTTGCAAATTCATCTGGAATAACAAAAAACCGAGGATAGCAAAAACTCTTCTCAAGGATAAAAGAACCTCTGGTGGAATCACCATGCCTGACCTAAAGCTTTACTACAGAGCAATTGTGATAAAAACTGCATGGTACTGGTATAGAGACAGACAAGTGGACCAATGGAATAGAATTGAAGACCCAGAAATGAACCCACACACCTATGGTCACTTGATCTTCGACAAGGGAGCCAAAACCATCCAGTGGAAGAAAGACAGCATTTTCAACAATTGGTGCTGGCACAACTGTTTGTTATCATGTAGAAGAATGCGAATCGATCCATACTTATCTCCTTGTACTAAGGTCAAATCTAAGTGGATCAAGGAACTTCACATAAAACCAGAGACACTGAAACTTATAGAGGAGAAAGTGGGGAAAAGCCTTGAAGATATGGGCACAGGGGAAAAATTCCTGAACAGAACAGCAATGGCTTGTGCTGTAAGATCGAGAATTGACAAATGGGACCTAATGAAACTCCAAAGTTTCTGCAAGGCAAAAGACACTGTCTATAAGACAAAAAGACCACCAACAGACTGGGAAAGGATCTTTACCTATCCTAAATCAGATAGGGGACTAATATCCAACATATATAAAGAACTCAAGAAGGTGGACCTCAGAAAATCAAATAACCCCCTTAAAAAATGGGGCTCAGAACTGAACAAAGAATTCTCACCTGAGGAATACCGAATGGCAGAGAAGCACCTGAAAAAATGTTCAACATCCTTAATCATCAGGGAAATGCAAATCAAAACAACCCTGAGATTCCACCTCACACCAGTGAGAATGGCTAAGATCAAAAATTCAGGTGACAGCAGATGCTGGCGAGGATGTGGAGAAAGAGGAACACTCCTCCATTGTTGGTGGGATTGCAGGCTTGTACAACCACTCTGGAAATCAGTCTGGCGGTTCCTCAGAAAATTGGACATAGTACTACCGGAGGATCCAGCAATACCTCTCCTGGGCATATATCCAGAAGAAGCCCCAACTGGTAAGAAGGACACATGCTCCACTATGTTCATAGCAGCCTTATTTATAATAGCCAGAAACTGGAAAGAACCCAGATGCCCCTCAACAGAGGAATGGATACAGAAAATGTGGTACATCTACACAATGGAGTACTACTCAGCTATTAAAAAGAATGAATTTATGAAATTCCTAGCCAAATGGATGGACCTGGAGAGCATCATCCTGAGTGAGGTAACACAATCACAAAGGAACTCACACAATATGTACTCACTGATAAGTGGATACTAGCCCAAAACCTAGGATACCCACGATATAAGATACAATTTCCTAAACACATGAAACTCAAGAAAAATGAAGACTGAAGTGTGGACACTAGGCCCCTCCTTAGAAGTGGGAACAAAACCCATGGAAGGAGTTACAGAAACAAAGTATGGAGCTGAGATGAAAGGATGGACCATGTAGAGACTGCCATATCCAGGGATCCACCCCATAATCAGCTTCCAAATGCTGACACCATTGCATACACTAGCAAGATTTTACTGAAAGGACCCAGATGTAGCTGTCTCTTGTGAGACTATGCCGGGGCCTAGCAAACACAGAAGTGGATGCTCACAGTCAGCTAATGGATGGATCACAGGGCTCCCAATGGAGGAGCTAGAGAAAGTACCCAAGGAGCTAAAGGGATCTTCAACCCTATAGGTGGAACAACATTATGAACTAACCAGTACCCCTGAGCTCTTGACTCTAGCTGCACATGTATCAAAAGATGGCCTAGTCGGCCATCACTGGAAAGAGAGGCCCATTGGACACGCAGACTTTGTGTGCCCCGGTACAGGGGAACGCCAGGGCCAAAGGGGGGGAGTGGGTGGGTAGGGGAGTGGGGGTGGGTGGGTAAGGGGGACTTTTGGTATAGCATTGGAAATGTAAATGAGCTAAATACCTAATAAAAAATGAAAAAAAAAAAAAAAAAGGAAAACATGAAAAACCAACACCTATCTTAAACTATGCAAGCTTCTAGGAAAGGAGACATACTTCTGAACCCTTGATAAGGCAAAAATACACAAATGAGTAATTGTATTATATTATAGTATCAATATATCATTTTATATGACACAATGGAATTATAATTTTAATACTATGTAATAATTATAATCCCATCATATGTAAGACATGGTATAATTAATAAATAATTCAGTTAATTCAATCATATCCTCTATACAAACAAGAAAGTCATTCATGGTCTAAGAAAAGGAATTTAGTCTTATGTAGAAGTTGACTTGAAAGGTCTATGTTTGTCTAAAGGCTGAGGTTACTTTGTTATTAATGACTACATTTACTTTATTATTACTCACATATTTTCTTTTTTTTTTTTTTTCTTTTTTTTTTTTCCATTTTTTATTAGGTATTTAACTCATTTACATTTCCAATGCTATACCAAAAGTCCCCCATATCCACCCACCCCCACTCCCCTGCCCACCCACTCCCCCTTTTTGGCCCTGGTATTCCCCTGTACTGGGGCATATAAAGTTTGCAAGTCCAATGGGCCTCTCTTTCCAGTGATGGCCGACTAGGCCATCTTTTGATATATATGCAGCTAGAGTCAAGAGCTCCGGGGTACTGGTTAGCTCATAATGTTGTTCCACCTATAGGGTTGCAGATCCCTTTAGCTCCTTGGCTACTTTCTCTAGCTCCTCCATTGGGAGCCCTATGATCCATCCATTAGCTGACTGTGAGCATCCACTTCTGTGTTTGCTGGGCCCCGGCATAGTCTCACAAGAGACAGCTACATCTGGGTCCTTTCAATAAAATCTTGCTAGTGTATGCAATGGTGTCAGCGTTTGGATGCTGATTATGGGGTGGATCCCTGGCTATGGCAGTCTCTACATGGTCCATCCTTTCATCTCAGCTCCAAACTCCGTCTCTGTAACTCCTTCCATGGGTGTTTTGTTCCCAAATCTAAGGAGGGGCATAGTGTCCACACTTCAGTCTTCATTCTCCTTGAGTTTCATGTGTTTAGCAAATTATATCTTATATCTTGGGTATCCTAGGTTTGGGGCTAATATCCACTTATCAGTGAATACATATTGTGTGAGTTTCTTTGTGAATGTGTTACCTCACTCAGGATGATGCCCTCCAGGTCCATCCATTTGGCTAGGAATTTCATAAATTCATTCTTTTTAATAGCTGAGTAGTACTCCATTGTGTAGATGTACCACATTTTCTGTATCCATTCCTCTGTTGAGGGGCATCTAGGTTCTTTCCAGCTTCTGGCTATTATAAATAAGGCTGCTATGAACATAGTGGAGCATGTGTCCTTCTTACCTGTTGGGGCATCTTCTGGATATATGCCCAGGAGAGGTATTGCTGGATCCTCCGGTAGTACTATGTCCAGTTTTCTGAGGAACCGCCAGACTGATTTCCAGAGTGGTTGTACAAGCCTGCACTCCCACCAACAATGGAGGAGTGTTCCTCTTTCTCCACATCCTCGCCAGCATCTGCTGTCACCTGAATTTTTGATCTTAGCCATTCTGACTGGTGTGAGGTGGGATCTCAGGGTTGTTTTGATTTGCATTTCCCTGATGATTAAGGATGTTGAACATTTTTTCAAGTGCTTCTCTGCCATTCGGTATTCCTCAGGTGAGAATTCTTTGTTCAGTTCTGAGCCCCATTTTTTAATGGGGTTATTTGATTTTCTGAAGTCCACCTTCTTGAGTTCTTTATATATGTTGGATATTAGTCCCCTATCTGATTTAGGATAGGTAAAGATCCTTTCCCAATCTGTTGGTGGTCTTTTTGTCTTATTGACGGTGTCTTTTGCCTTGCAGAAACTTTGGAGTTTCATTAGGTCCCATTTGTCGATTCTCGATCTTACAGCACAAGCCATTGCTGTTCTGTTCAGGAATTTTTCCCCTGTGCCCATATCTTCAAGGCTTTTCCCCACTTTCTCCTCTATAAGTTTCAGTGTCTCTGGTTTTATGTGAAGTTCCTTGATCCACTTAGATTTGACCTTAGTACAAGGAGATAAGTATGGATCGATTCGCATTCTTCTACACGATAACAACCAGTTGTGCCAGCACCAATTGTTGAAAATGCTGTCTTTCTTCCACTGGATGGTTTTAGCTCCCTTGTCGAAGATCAAGTGACCATAGGTGTGTGGGTTCATTTCTGGATCTTCAATTCTATTCCATTGGTCTACTTGTCTGTCTCTATACCAGTACCATGCAGTTTTTATCACAATTGCTCTGTAGTAAAGCTTTAGGTCTGGCATGGTGATTCCGCCAGAAGTTCTTTTATCCTTGAGAAGACTTTTTGCTATCCTAGGTTTTTTGTTATTCCAGACAAATTTGCAAATTGCTCCTTCCAATTCGTTGAAGAATTGAGTTGGAATTTTGATGGGGATTGCATTGAATCTGTAGATTGCTTTTGGCAAGATAGCCATTTTTACAATGTTGATCCTGCCAATCCATGAGCATGGGAGATCTTTCCATCTTCTGAGATCTTCTTTAATTTCTTTCTTCAGAGATTTGAAGTTTTTATCATACAGATCTTTCACCTCCTTAGTTAGAGTCACGCCAAGATATTTTATATTATTTGTGACTATTGAGAAGGGTGTTGTTTCCCTAATTTCTTTCTCAGCCTGTTTATTCTTTGTATAGAGAAAGGCCATTGACTTGTTTGAGTTTATTTTATATCCAGCTACTTCACCGAAGCTGTTTATCAGGTTTAGGAGTTCTCTGGTAGAATTTTTAGGGTCACTTATATATACTATCATATCATCTGCAAAAAGTGATATTTTGACTTCCTCTTTTCCAATTTGTATCCCCTTGATCTCCTTTTGTTGTCGAATTGCTCTGGCTAATACTTCAAGTACTATGTTGAAAAGGTAGGGAGAAAGTGGGCAGCCTTGTCTAGTCCCTGATTTTAGTGGGATTGCTTCCAGCTTCTCTCCATTTACTTTGATGTTGGCTACTGGTTTGCTGTAGATTGCTTTTATCATGTTTAGGTATGGGCCTTGAATTCCTGATCTTTCCAAAACTTTTATCATGAATGGGTGTTGGATCTTAGAAACTAGCTTTTTAAAATGTCCAAATTAGATATTATTTAACCATACCCCTAAGGGATAAGATAGGTATTGTTATGGGCTTTATTGAGCTTAAAATCGAGGTTCCACAAATACCAATAAATTGCCAAGATCAATAGAATTTATTTAATTTTCAAAATCTCCTACTCTTTCCTATCATAGTACCACAGTGTTTTATAAAGAGATGTGTAATTATGTAAGTGAAGAGACCTCTATTTCTTATTACAATCTAGATACTATTAGAAACTAGTTAATTGCTTAATAGAAAAAAATATTTTACAACCCACTTTCTGAATATGAGCACCTTGCAATCATATATCTTCAGTATTTTACAATCTGAGATGCCATAAAAGAAACTGTCCTTTTGTTTATCAATAGGGGGTCATTAAAAATTGTAGAGGATTTATCAGTATTAGAAGTCTAATACATTGTTCTCAACATTTAAAATCTAAAGGTTGTATATAATTACCTCATAGAAACCAGAACTTATGCTTATTTTTTTTTTTCTTTTTACTTAAAGCCATAAACCTAGACCTTTAAAATGTGCTTTTCTGATACACCTCTGTTTGCCTCAGATACACATACAACTCTGGGAGGTGGAGTTCTAGGTCTTACCTGAAGATGGCGTCCATCCCTAAGTTGTATGTGATTTGCATAAGGACTCTCTCCAAATTTGTGAGAACAATCATGAAATCTTTTCTAGTGACTGGCAAATTTGTTCCATGTATAGTAAAGGCCTCTTCTTTGAGTGACACCTCCTCAATGTGTTCTTCAGATGGCTCTAAGTACACCTCCTTATACGCTGTGCTGATTCTTAAGTCATTTCCCTAAAGGGGAAAAAAGAAAGTATATGTAGATAAAATTGCAAGAAAGGTACAAAAACTAGAATGGTCCTCTGAATTTTGTTTCTCTACTCGAGATTATCCTCATGAGGGCTCTAACTTAAGGTCAGTTATTCTCCATCATTTAGCATATTTCTGGTGCACAGGAAGCAAAGACTAAGCAACGTGAGGATCATTCTTCATCTACTCCCATTACAAAGTCTACCATTATAATTTTGTATATGCTTGCATTCTCTATTAATTGAAGTAATATACAACTCATGTGTATATGTCATTACAAAGAGTTTTGCTTCATGGAAGCATGAAAGTATCACATATTTATGGCAGAGATAAGAATTAGAGAAATTAGGGAGGGAACTTTCATTAACATGTATATAAAAAGATTTTAGACTTCTACAAAAGGAAAGATCTGCACTCTAATGTTCAAATAAAGACAGTGGCCTCATGATAAGAATCATTTACATTTAATGAGGGCATTCAAGTAACTATTTTCATTTAACATTTTAGAGATACATTCTCATTCTCTCTCTCTCTCTCTCTCTCTCTCTCTCTCTCTCTCTCTCTCTCTCTCTCTCCCCAGAGTTTCTACACCAGGCTGGCCTCAAACTCATAAATCTGTCTGCCTCTACCTTCTAAGTGCAAGGATTAAAGGTGTGTGCCACCACTATCTGGCAATACATCATCTCTTAATCTTCATGCATAAGAGAACTTTTATTACACGTGTGGTTTTATGTTCATATGAATCCTAAATTACTTCATTCTCTTCAGAAAGAAATTCACTCTGAGAGGGTAATGTTGTAATTTTTGACACTGACCCAAAAGCAAGGAAGTCTCTTGGCAAGAACAGAGCCTGAAGCTTAGTCAGCACCTTCCATTTGGAACCACTAAACCACATGCATGTGTGTGCCCATGGGTACATATGTGACTGAAGAATTTATCACCACAATGTGAGGAAGTAAAAGTTCTAAACAGGTGACTATAATAGCATTTGGAACCACGAAGGTCCTAGTTCTCAAATGCAGCTAATCTTGTATCTTTTCTTCCTAAAGTAAGATTTTGAAGTCAGGAGTTACCAATAGCTTAGCAACTAAGTTACCTTCCCCCTTTCCTTTTGAATACCAAAGCAAAAAGCATACAATAGAACCTACAATATAACATGTTATATAAATCAGTACTGACCTAAACACATGAATCATACAACTTATCAGCATGGAAATATGATCATGTTTTAACTTTCAGTTTCAAAGTATTTCTGAATATTCTCCTTTTTCATCAGAACTCAATTATTTTTATTTTCTTGATATGCTTCAGATTAAAACATGTGCATGGCATGAAACTGCTAAGGTGTATTTTCTTTCATAGTGTGTAAATATATGTCAGCCAACTTGTATTACAAGCAGTGTGAATGACCTAAGGTAAATAGAGATAGCATATGTTTGGAAAGTGATACTTTTATTTTCCTACCTCAAAGATAATCATCAGCTGAAGGATTTTTTCTGTATCGTCTTCCTCTTCTTCGAGGTCATATGAGATGGTAAATGACAACTGTCCTCCAACAGCTGGAAGCTGGAAGAGAAGAGATGCATGATAATTTCAGCAAAGGAGTTTTTTTAATAATCTTTTATATATTACATTAAAATCATTTCATTATTGTAGAGGGAAATACTTGGAGAAGCAGCAATCACCAGAGTTCAAAGTGAAGACGACAGACATTTATGGAATAACATTTATGTGACCCTTTGCTCATCAACAGCAAGCTTGATATAAATATAAATCCATGTACTATTTTCCCAGTAATGAAGGTTTGATGAAAGAAGGTAGGTTCTAATCACAGACTCCTCTGTTATCTTCTTAGTCTTAAGTTCTAGTCTCAGAATCCCCAACCAGAGAAGGGTCAGTGGACAGTTTCTTTGCATCCCTATGGTTAACATTACATTCTGTGACTCTGAAGGCACTCAACAAAGACATTCTTCCATTTGAAAGACACTTTACATAGAAAATGAGCTAAGTTGAAAAACATTATTGGTCAAAGAAAATTAAAGTTTAGCTACAAAATTTACATGCAAATTCAATCAGAATGGTCTGAGAAGTTCTACATTTGCCTATGTTATCTAATAAGCTACTTTGAATGAATGTTATTGCCCCCCTTTCATTAAGCAAGCTTCATTCCTTCCAATGTCTGCTTGATGCCTGCATTTTCTGACACTGATATCAACCTTGTAAAAATATATTTTTCAATGGAACACAAGATCATTTTACAGGGTAGGAATCAAAGTTAGATCTGTGAGTGACAGACTCAATGCAAATGTGGCAAGCTCTTAAGAATTCTTCCATGGCACTGTAAACAAAGACATTCTTGCAGCAAAGCTGATGATTTGTATTCTGCTGCTTGCTTTGTGCTGATATGCAGAGTGGCAGCTTTGTGGACATCGGCTCTACTTGTCCTTTCATGGCAGACCCTGACCAGAAGGCACTGCCTGGGGTGGCAGTGAATGGAGGAAGAATTCTGATCTCTTGGGTTGTCTCATAGGGGCCACAGAGAGCTTGGTATGGCTCATTACATAGGATTTTACATTGCAGCTCAGCATTGGCTTAGAAGAGCTCATTATATCGTACTCTAGAGAGACTGAAATTCAGAAAATATTCCCCCACTCCATGGAGAAATGTGCTACTATAATGTCTTTTCATAAATAAAATGATAAATGTCTGCCTGGACAATAGCAGTTGGAATTATTATAAGTGATGGGAGATGAATCTGTATACTAAGGTTTTAGCTCTGTTAAGATAAGCATCTAACATTTCACATAGCCCGTTTGTTCCAACCAGAGACATATCAGTAAGAGGCTAAAAAGTCTGCACTGATTTTATTAATATCTCAAAGAAATCTGAATTATTTAGTGTTTTCTAAATTAATAAACAGATGCAGCAGGAGGTAGACATTAAAGATTCCAACTTGGAATCTTAATCTTGTCTGAGGTAATGGGAACTGTGGCATGTGAATTTTGGGTGACATAACTGAACTCAGTGTTGTATATCAAATGATTGTCTAATATCTCAAATATTCAATATACCCACCTTTACCTTCATTTCCTGAATCTTTCTAGGAGTTAAGTTGATTGTTTTTTAAACTTCCATTACTGGACCAAGGCAAATCGTGCATTTTAATTTAGTAATTCTGTATGCAACCCAATTGTTCTTACATTATTAAATAATTTTCAAATTAGAATGTTCTTGCTAGAGAATTTCTTATAGAATCCCTGTAGGTTTTTAGAAGCTCAAATACTTTTCTGTTTGCCTGGTTAATGTCTTAACAGCCAAACTCTAAGGAAAAACCTTTTTTAATCCTTCTGAAGTGTAGTAAGGAATCATTATAAAATATCATGAGTATTTGAGTTGAAGGGTTCTAGAATGGATACACATATGCTCAGTAGCATTCATTGAATATTACATCAAAACATGACATCTGTGGAAAATGTGTACTACATGTAGTTAATTTGCCATTGTTTTGGGGCTTTCTAAAATCCGTTTATAAATCCTATCATTGGGGCTTCCAAATTGGTTTATTTACATGATCTTATTAAACCCTGTAGTACATCAATAGAACAGCTAATATACTCCCATGCTGTAGGAAAGCTTTCTTGCTATCTCTCCATGAGCTAGAGAAATGGGGCTTTGCACAGGTAAAAGTAGGGCACTTCAGGTCACTTCCATGTGGTTATTGAATTTACTGGGTTGATTAGACTATCCCCATAAGAGATTAATGCTGTAAACCTTTTAATTACTAAAAAAAGCAAATTTATTGAGAATACACACTCACTGATGAGTGGATATTAGCCCAGAAGTTCAGAATACCCAAGATACAATTCACAGATCACATGAAGCTCAAGAAGGAAGACCACAGTGTGGATACTTTGGTCATTCTTAGAAGGGGGATCAAAATATCCATGGGAGGAGATAGATAGACAAAATTTGGAGCAGGAACTGAACGAAAGGGCATCAAGTGACTGTTCCACTTGGGATCGATCCCATATATAGTTAACAAACTCAGGCACTATTGTGGATCCCAACAAGTACTTGCTGACAGGAGCCTGATATAGCTGTCTTTTGAGAGGTTCTACCAGTGCCTGACAAATGCAGAAGTGGAAGCTCACAGCTATCCATAGGACTGAGCACAGACAGGGTCCCCAATGTAGGAGGCAGAGAAAGGACCCAAGGAGCTGAAGGATTTTTAAACTCCATAGGAGGAACAACAATATGAACCAACCACTACCTCACAGCTCCCAGGAATAAAACCACCAACCAAAGAGTATATACAAAGAGGGGCTCAAGGCTTCAGCCACATATGTAGCAGAGGATGGCCTCGTGGGACATCAAAGAGAGGAGAGGCCCTTGACCTTGTGAAGGCTCCATGCCCCATTGTAGGGGAATGCCAGGACAGGAAATCAGGAGTGGGTGGGATAGCGAGCAGGGGGAGGGGGAATGGGATAGAGGGATTTTCAGAGGGGAAATGAGGAAAGGGGATAAAATTTGAAATGCAAATAAAGAAAATATCTAATAAAAAAAAAGTGAAGAAGTAATTTCCCACTGGAAAGACAATCAACCTTCTATTCTAGGATGTAGTTTAGGGCTAAATTCTGCATTCTCCAGTACTCCATTAAGAACAGAACATTACAGATACCTCCTTCCTATGAGTATCTGCTTTAATTCTCCCTTCATTGGAAAGGAATATCTTGTTTGCTTGTAACATTGTTGTTTCCATGCAAAATGGGCCACCTGTGTAGCATAGCAACATGGTATACATGGAATGCTTTGCAGTAAAGATTGAATCAATCAAGAAAGTTTTCAGTAGTGAGTATAAATGGCTTAAGCTAATTCATAAAAAAAATAGCTTTACCAAAGTATTGGGTATGGGGTTGTATTTGTATTTATTCCACTAAGTTTCAAAAAAATATAAATGGACGGAGTATGAGATGAGACACACTCTTGAAGACATTGTACCTGGAGAGGAAATTCTTCTCAGGGAATAGGCTTCAGTTCTGTGATGTTAGATTATCATCATTGTTATCACAGTAAATGGACTGTAAAACCCAATATTTGCTTCTTCTTACCAGAGCAAATATTTCAAGAGGAATATAATGAAATGACATGGCTAAAAGGCTCTGTAATACTGAGCCAGATAAATTAAACATCGTTCTCTGTTTCTTTTTAGTATAACAGACAGGACAAGGGATTCATCTTTCTGGATTCTGAAGACTTAAGAGAATAAAATTTTGGAACATTATCCCTTCTTCCTATATAAGTATTTACAGTATGTATGGGTCCAATGTTCAATCTACTCACTGAATTTCAAAGTCCTGTTCTGGTTGTCTATACATTCATCACACTGAAATTGAAGCACAGTTTTGTTTTCCCCAGAGATTATTAGAATAAAACAAGGCATAGGGTATCAGGTTATAGAAGAAGCAAAATCAACAAAGGAGATTTAAGATTCTCTTATATTTACAGCAAATGGATAATTAGCATATAGCAACATAGATGCTGAGGTTGCCAAAAAGAGATGATATACTCTAGAAACTTTGCTTTAGGAGGCAAGACACTTCACAGTATAATTTCTATAGGAAGAAAGAGGGATATTTCCATAGAATTCATGCTGCTATTGCATCAGTGAGTATTTACAGGCATTGATGCCATTCACATCAATTGAAACTAAGTAAGGCTACTTTTCTCTGATAACCTACATAACACCTTTCTAAAGTATAAATGCTAGTCACTGAACATTATCCAAATCAGTACCAGCTTCATTTCTCTAGTTTATGATTCAAGTATGTGATGAGATCAGCAACAGAATCTTAGCACCAGGTTCAGAAGGACTACTGAGAGAAAGGGCAACAGCCTACTGTGCTTAGGGGTGTCTCGGCCAAATCCATGTCTCGGTCATCAACTCAGAAAGACACCTCAGTGCTGGAGATTTGATTTTCTAATGATTAGGGTCTTATAGGAACACTGTTACCATATTATATGGTAACTCCATTTAAATTTTTTATGTGTATATGTGTACATATTTTAAGACATGTCTATAGCTTTTTAAGGACACACACGATGTAGCTATACTGCCCCTGGGCATATACCCAGAGCACTCTGCTTCATACTGCAGAGGTAAAGGGCTCATCCATGCTCACTGATGCTCTATTTCCAATATCCACAAAACAGAAAATAGTCTATATATGTGAATATATAATATACATATAATAAATATGTGTATTTACACAATGAATTATTTTCAGCTCTCATGAGAAACAAAATCATAAAACTCATAAATAAGTGGATGAAATTAAAAAAAAACGAGCATTCTGAGTGATGAAGCTCATTCGCAGAAAAACAAATATCATCTTTTTTTCTTCCATATGTGGAAATTAGCTTTGAATCAGATATGTGTTATTCATTTAGAATACCCATAGAGGTTATGAAAATAGTAAGAGGCTATGGAGTGAACAGTGGGCTTGCAAGGGAAGGAAATAGAATGGAGTATTATAAAAGGGGATTAACCTAAATGGAAGGACAATGAAATGGGATGTGAGGTAGAACAGGTAAGGAGGAACAATGGAGAAGGATAATAGATGCTAAAGGCTTTGACAGTATTAGAGTTTTTTAAAACACCCACCTACATAAAAATAAATGCTAAAATTTATTAAGTATTTTTCCCAGATATTTGCATTTTATTTATTGAGAACTTTGTACTTTGGTTCTTTGGCCCAATGTTTAATTGAGATGCTTTCTTTCATGAGTTGTAGACTTTTGAGTTGTATGTTCTAGATAGTAACCATTTGCCAGATGTATAGCTATGAGAATAACTTTCTGGTTGTATTTACAGCCTGTTCAATGAGACAGATCTCATTACTGGCATGATTATCTGGGTTAAGACCATAAGACTAGGTAGGTCATAGGTTGTATGGCAGAACCTACTAGTATTATTTCACTAAATGGGCATAGTATTAAAACAAGTCCCCTTGCAGTCTCCATCTGTGACATGGAGCTAAAGCTATCCCACAGCCCTGCATACCCAAATCCTGCCTCAAGAGATGGTCTCCCAAGAGTGTTCTCACTCCTAAGCCCACAGGTGAGACCACTACGTTTGTTCCAGTAACTGTCCAAAGAGGGACCTGACAGAAAAACACAGGGAAAAGGAACTGCAGAGAAGCCGGAGACAGGTTACTTTCAGTCTCTATCTGTGACCTGGAGCTAGGGCTATTCCACACCCTCTGTAGCTAAATCCCACCCAGAGAGAGCTGGTCCTCCCATGAGTGCTGACACACCTAAGAACACAGGCTCACAGGCCCATAGGAGGAACAAACTCTAGTCAGAGACAGCAAGACCAAATAATACCAGAGCTAACCAGAAGGCAAGAGGCAAGCTCAAGAATATAAGCAGCAGAAACCAACGTTACTTGGCAACATCAGAAACTAGTTCTCATACCACAACAAGTACTGAATACCCCCAAACACCAGAAAAGCAAGATTTGGATTTAAAAATCACATCTCATGATAATGATAGAGGACTTTACAAATGACATAAATAACTCCCTTAAAGAAATACAGGAGAGCACAGGTAAACAAGTAGAAGCCTTAAAGACGAAACAGAAAATTCCCTTAAGGAGTTATAGGAAAACACAACCAAACAGGTAAAGGAATTGAACAAAAGCATTCAGGATCTAAAAATGGAAATAAAATCAATAAAGACATCACAAAGGGAGACAACCCTGGAGATAGAAAACTTAGGAAAGAAATCAGGAGTCATAGATACAAGCATCACCAATAGAATACAAGAGATAGAAGAGAGAATCTCAGGTGCAGAAGATACCATCGATAACATTGACACAACAGTCAAAAACAAAACAAAACAAAACAAACAAACAAACAAACAAAAAACAAACGCAAAATGCAAAAACCTCCTAACACAAAACATCCAGGAGTCCAGGACACAATGGAAAGACCAACACTAAGGATAATAGGTAAAGAATGAAGATTCCCAACTTAAAGGGCCAGTAAAGATCTTCAATAAACTTATAGAAGAAAACTTTCCTAACCAAAAGAGAGATGCCCATAAACACACAAGAAGCCTACAGAACCCCAAATAAATTGGACCAGAAAAGAAATCCTTCCCATCATATAATAGTCAAACCACCAAATGCAGAAAATCAAAGAAAGAATATTAAAAGCAGTAAGGGAAAAACATCAAGTAACATATAAAGGCAGACCTATCAGAAATACACCTGACTTCTCAACAGAGACTATGAAAGCCAGAAGATCCTGGACAGATGTCATAGAGACCCTAAGAGAACTCAGATGCCAGCCCAAGCTACTATATCCAGCAAAACTCTCAATTACAATAGGTGGGAAAAAAACAAGATATTCCATGGCAAAGCCAAATTTACACAATATCTTCCTGCAAATCCAGTCCTACAAAAGATAATAGATGGAAATCTCCAACACAAGGAGGGAAATTACACCCTAGAAACAGGAAGAGAGTAATTTTCTTTCAACAAACCCAAAATTTCACCTCTAACCACAAAAATAACAGGAAGCAACAATCACTATTCCTTAATAACTCAACATCAATGGACTCAATTTCCCAATAAAAAGACATAAAATAACAGAGTGGATATGTGACACGATGAACATTTTGCTACATACAGGAAATGCACCTCAGTGACAAAACAGACACTACCTCAGAGTTAAAAGGCTGGGAAACAATTTTTGAAGCAAATAGTCCCAAGAAACAAGCTGGATAGCCATTCTAATATCAAATAAAATCAACTTTCAACCAAAAGTTATCAAAAAATATAAGAAAGGAGACTTCATACTCATCAAAGGGAAAAAAATCTATCAAGATGAACTCTCAATTCTTACTATCTATGTTTCAAATGCAAGGACACCCATATTTATAAAAGAAGCTTTACTAAAGCTCAAAGCAAACACTGAACCCCACACAATAATAGTGTGGGACTTTAACACCTCACTCTCATCAATGGACAGATCATGGAGACAGAAACTAAACAGAGAAGCAGTGAAACTAAAAGAAGTTATAGACCAAATGGGTTTAACAGATATCTATAGAACATTTCATCCTAAAACAAGAATATACTACATTCTTCTCAGCACCTCGTGGTACCATCTCCAAAATTAAACATTTAATTGGTCACTAAAAAGGTCTCAACAGATACAAGAAGATTGAAGTAATCCTATGAGATCACCACAGACTAAGACTGGTCTTCAATAACAAAAAAACAAAAAACAAAAAAACCCGACAGAAAGCCCACATACACATGAAAGCTGAACAATACCCTACTCAATGCTAACTTGGTTAAGGAAGAAATAAAAAAGGAATTAAAGACATTTTAAAATTTAATGAAAATGAAGGCACAACATACCCAAACTTATGAGACACAATGAAGGCAGTGTAAGAGGAAAACACATTGCTTTCCTGGAGATAGCATACACTAGCAGCTTAACAGCACAGTTGAAAGCTCTTGAACAAAAAGAAGCAAATACACCCAAGAGGAGTAGATGGCAGGAAATACTCAAATTCAGTGCTGAAATCAACCAAGTAGAAACAAAAATAACTATACAAAGATTCAACAAAACCAAGAGCTGGGTTTTTGAGAAAATCAACAAGATAGTTAAAGCCTTAGCCAGACTAACCAGAGGTCACAGAGACAGTATCCAAATGAACAAAATCATAAATGAAGAGAGATATAACAACAGAAACTGAGGAATTTTTTAAAAAAAATCATCAGATCCTACTACAAAATCTTGTTCTTAAAAAAAACAAAACAAAACAAAAAACTGGAAAATCTGGATGAATTGGACAACTTTACAGACAGATACCGGTACCAAAGTTAAATCATGATCAAATAAACAATCTAAACAACCCCATAACCCCTAAAGAAATAGAAGCACTTATTAAAAGTCTCCCAACCAAAAAAAAAAAAAAGCCAAAGACCAGATATGTTTAGTACAGAAATTAATCAGTCTGTCAAAGAAGACCTAATACCAATACTCTTCAAACTATTCCACAAAATAAAAACAGAAGGAACACTACCCAATTCTTTCTTTGAAGCCACAATTACACTGATACATAAACCACACAAAGACCCTATGAAGAAAGAGAACTGTAGACCAATCTCCCTTATGAATATCAATGACAAAATACTCAATAAAATTCTTGCAAACCAAATTCAAGAACACAACAAAATGATCATTCACCACCATCAAGTAGGCTTCATCCCAGGGATGCTGGGATGTGGCTCAATATATGGAAATCCATCAATGTAATCTACTACAACAACAAACTCAAAGGGAAAAAAAAACCCACATGATCATCTCATTAGATGCTGAGAAAGCTTTTGACAAAATTCATTACCCCTTCATGGTAAAAGTCTTGGAAAAATCAGGAATTCAAGGCCCATACCTATACATAATGAAAGCAATATACAGCAAACCAATAGACAACATCAAACTAAATGGAAAGAAACTTGAAGCAATCCTTCTAAAATCAGGGACTAGGCAAGGCTGTCTACTCTCTCCCTACCTATTCAATATAGTACTTGAAGTCCTTGCCAGAGCAATTAGACAACAAAAGAAGGCCAAAGGGATGAAAATTGGAAAGGAAGAAGTCAAAATATCACTATTTGCAGGTGATATGATAGTATAATTAAGTGACCCCAAAAATTCCACCAGAGAACTCCTAAAGCTGATATACAACTTCAGCAAAGTGGCTGGATATAAAATTAACTAAAATCAATAGCTGTCCTCTACTTACAGGATAAATAGGCTGAGAAAGAAATTAGGAAAACAACATCCTTCACAATAATGAGAAACAATATAATATACCTTGGTGTGACACTAACCAAGCAAGTGAAAGATCTGTATGACAAGAACTTCAAGTCTCTGAAGAAAGAACTCGAAGTGGATCTCAGAAGATAGAAAAATATCCCATATGCCAAGAATTTCTTGCTGACAGGCACCTGTTATAGCTGTTTAGTGAGAGGCTCTGCCAGAGCTTCTCAAAGACAGAGACAGATGCTCTCAGCCAACCTTTGGACTTAGCACTGGGTCCCCAATGGAGGACTTTGAGAAAGGACTGAAGGAGCTGATGGAGTTTTCAGTCCCATAGGAGAAACAACAATATCAACCAACCAGTACCCCCAGAGCTCCCAGTGACTAAGCCACCAACCAAAGAGTACACATGGAGGGAACCATGGCTCCAGCCACTTATGTAGCAAAGGATGGCACTTTCTGGTATCAATAGAAGGAGAAGCCCTTGGTCCTGTGAAGGCTCGATTCCCCAGTATAGGGGAATACCAGGGTGGTGAGGTGGTAGTGGGTGGGTGTGAAGGAAAGCATTATTATAGAAGAAGCAGGGGGAGGGGTCATATTCCACATGGGAAACATGAACAGGGGATATCATTTGAAATACAAATACACAAAATATCCAAATTTTAAAAATAATGGAAAAAATTTGTAATTAAAAAAAAAGAACCTGAAAAAAATTCCCAATGACTTATCTCTATACTTATATCTTAGAATGTTAGCTTTGTTTCCCCAGGTAGATGGCAGTTAACACAGAGTACCCAACTAGTCAACATACAGATTGAAAAGATGAAATGTTGAGCCATAATTGGGATATTTATATTATGGTCTCTCTGGCCAAACCCAGGGATCGTTTTGGCCAAGGAGACACAGACATCTTATTCCCCAGCGGTGGTAGATGGCATCAAGGTAACAGTGTTTTTAGAAAGATCAGGGCAGTTGCACATATGAATTCATATGTTAGAGCATGCATGACACCTGTGCAAAATCAAGCCAGGTAAAATCTCAGCATGGAGCTGTGAGGTGAGGGGAGATGATATGAGGTGAGGTGAGGTGAGACCAAGTCCTTTGTCCAGATAAGGAACTTTGGGGGAATTAACAGCTGCTGGCAGAGGCGTGTTTGGTTTTCTTTAAGGGTGCCACAGATCAGTAACATTTGACAACATTCTAGGACAGTCCCAATAAACCGAGAGTGTTTGAGAAACAGAAACTGGATTCAGTTCTCTCTCTCTCTCATTCTCTCTCTCTCTCTCTCTCTCTCTCTCTCTCTCCCTCCCTCCCTCCCTCCCTCCCTCCCTCCCTCCCTCCCTTCCTCCCTTCCTCCCTCTTCCTCCCCTCTCTTTCCCTCTGTCTCTCTCAACACAAGATTGTGGTTAGGGAAGTGGGGGTATCTTCTGAAGTATTAGGGTATGAACACAATCCAAACACAATGAATACTTTTTAAAAAAGAATCAAGTATTATTTGAAAGAGGAAGTTGGAGACAGTATTACTCTTCATGGCTGCAGTAGAGGCTTTCTTTTTCCCTGTTTCCAACCTGCCTGCTTTCTCTCCTACATATTTCTTTTCTTTATTCCTTTGACCCATGTCATCTATAGCTTTCTTCATTTCTTTTCTTTTTCATAATTCATACAGATCTCTAACAATTTTTTCTTTCATAAAGCTCTTTTCATTCATTAGAACTGACAGAGGCAAAAACTAATTTCTGGACCTTCCCTTTCAACATTATCACTACAATCAATACAATCTGATTATTTTAGAGTCCTCAATATGTGCTGGAATCTAAATTTTGAAAATACAAAGTAGTGGTAAAAATTTGTATGCGACTGCACTTACAGCTGATCTGGCTTGGTGACCTTAGTGCAATCACCAGATTCCTGAAGCATACAGGATCACCTCACTAAGTTTATTCTGCTTGCAGTTCACCATATTTCACCAGACTTTCACTAATTATATTTTATTTAATGTTTCTTGTTGACAACTAAAAGATAAAAATAATGTAATATTTAATTTGCAATACAAAAAAATAATTGTGAGAGCTAGATAAAGAGGGACTGAGAGGCCTGTGTGAGTCTCATGCATATGCTGGTGAATTTATGATCCTATAGACACATTCTTCATATATTTTCTGTTCCATGGTATAGATCAAGACCAAATTACATGGTCCATATACTCATCTATAGTCAATTAAAATAGGATTATAAAACTTTTCCTAGGTCAAAATACTTTTGGCTAATTGAACACCACACTATTGGTGGTTCTCTATATGAAGAAACCTGTGGACACATTTTAGTATGTAGCAACGAGGTTAATGTTTATTTGCCTCATTTATAGATTTAATTGTGGAATCTAGAAAGTATCAATGACCAGCAAACATATTCCCTGAACACTTCATAGAAGATAAACAATACTTTAAAAAAAAAAAAAGCATCCTGTATAGTAAATTAACTCTTGCTGTTCCCTGAAAGTTGCCTGACTCAGGGAGCTATTGCTCTTTTGTGACACACTGATAAGATATTGGGCTGAAAGAGTAGAATCTCAACAGATGCAAGCTTAGCAGAAACTAGTCTGTGTTTTAAGACTCTAATTTAAAAACAAGACCTTTGCAACAAACATTCACTTTTCATTTACTTATGTTTGGATGGAACATTCCACTGGCACTCTTGCTATGAGCTAGATTAACTTATGTGCAAAGCTCCTGTACAAAATACATGCGATACACAATTAAACATGGATCTAATCAAATAAACCATAAAACATAGTTATATATATATGTGCATTATATAGGCATGTTATTTTTTTTTCTGTCTAGGGCTTAAATTTTTTTAAAGATCTCTGCCAAGAAAACTGCATCTTCATGCTTATGAGACACAATATTGATCTAGTTAAAATAACAGTATATTTTAATCCAAGTTATATTAAGTTAAAATAAATAGTCTTATTGTGATAACATAAATGGCAGATGTATAATATCAAGATCAACAATCTTTTTAAATGTTATGGGAACAATGGAGAGAATATTGGTACTCTCCTTTCAAAGGAGAATTATCACCTCTCTCTTTCACTGTTTAGAGAATTGTTTTATGTCTTAAAGATATGTATCACCTTTGTATGTAGCTATTGTCCAGTTCTCCCTTGCTTTATTACCAAAAGAAACAAAAGTGAAGAAAACAGAGGGTTTTTGTTTGTTTGTTTGTTTGTTTGTTTTCTCCTTCAGGGAGTCCTCAGTATTTGCACCTTTAGAATTTGAGCACAGTCTACCATGCTGCCTGTTCGGTTCAATTCAGTTTACATTATTCAGATGAAGAGTGTTTTGAAAGAGCAGTTAATATTTTCTGCAAAAGCCGGCAGTATTTTGATTTGATTCTAAACGTTACTGTTCCACTCCTGTTTCATTTCCTCTCCTCCCTTGTTTTCTGCAGGTGATTCTTATTAGGGAGAGTAGGAGCTAGTTGTGAATTTCAGAAGATAAGAATTCTAGAAGTTCAGAAGATACTCTGTCAGACTCCAGAGAAGAGTCAACAGGCCAATAAAAGACATTCAATTGTCCTCTACCAGAATAAATGGCCAAGCTTGTGTCTGTGATCTGATGCTTCTATTAATATTAGAGTCTTCTATGAGTCACATAGAGATGAAGCTCATTCCCAGAGCTTTATCATACCAGTTTAGGATTCAGCCATTGCCTTTTAGTAGTGGGTAGCTCTTGGGGAATTTATTTATTCTTTCAGAGGTGCAGTTATTTCTCATTAATATGACCTGAGTTGTTCCTTCTTTAAAAGTTCATTTTGGTAATAAAATAAGAAATTACACATGGAGTCCTTCACTTGGCACCATCTACATGGGAAATGAATGTTTGGGTCATGCCATTTTAGTAAGTGTCATTTTTCAAATTAAAATTCTGCAAAGAGCCCTCACTTAAGCCCTAATGGTAAGGATATTTATTCCATGATTCTAAAAGTTTTTTTTTTTATTTATTTTAAGATTTTGGGAAGATCATAGTGATGAAAGACTCAGCTCTTACAGATGTCTTAATGTTTCCCTGTGGTACTTGGCAAAAGCATTTCACAGAGAACAGACCCTGCATAAATATTTGCTGAATTTTAACAGTGCTCAGAACCGTCTATAATTTCTATGTATTATATATGGAGAGAGCATAAAAGCAAGATAACGTTGGGTTAGCCAAGAGGTAGTATACACTTGTCTTTAAAACATGTGTCTCTTGGTTTCTCTATTGTTATCTTTATTAGTCAAAAACAAACCAAAGCAAATCCACCCACCTTAACATTTCAGTAATTTGAGTTCACTTATGTTCACTCTATTGCTTTCTGGCAAACAATAAATGCATTAATTTTAAGGGAAGGAAATTTTACCATTTAGACAGTTTGATCAGCAAAGAGGAAAAAAATCAATATTTAAGTCATCTAGACATTCACACATATAAATCAACTTTATGCTATTCTGGTTTGCTAGCTTCTATATGGTAGGATAATAATATAAACCTCAGCAGCTAATACATATTTTCTAAGTTGTAAATACGTCTGCAGTTCATTGTTATCTGTTGGCAAACCATAGAACCCTTGAATTAAAAAGAAGCAGCAAGTACTTGGCATGATTCTGTCCTGCATGTCTGTTCAGAGGAGCAGGGAGGAGCAGTAGGCAGGTTTTTCCATCTGGCTTCCCTCACACTGAAGAGAACACCTCCACCTCATGTGGAGACTTGCTGGACATGGTATAAACCCTTTTAGGCTTCAGAACTACCTTTTCAGTTGTGAACTAAAGGCTGACAAAGATTATCACTTTAAAGTGGATAATGATGAAGATGAGCATCAGCTATCATTAAGAATGGTCAGTTGAGGGTCAGGGGCAAAAGATGAATTACACATTATAGATACAGAAGCAATGAACCATAAAGACAGTCCAATTAAAGTAAAACTAGCAACTCTGAAAAAGTCTGTACAACCCACAGCTTCCCATGGGGGCTTTGTGGTCATACCAGCTGTAGTATTAAGGTTGAAGTGTGGTTCAGGGTCTGTGCACATTTGTGGACAGCACCTCGAAGCTGTAGAGGAAGACATAGAGTCAGTAGATGAATACGAGGATGAGGATGATGTAAAAGTCTTAAGTATGTCTGGAAATTGATCTACTCCTGGAGATAACAAGGTTCTACAGAAAAAGTAAAACTTGATAAAGACATGAGGATGATGAAGATGAATAAGAGGAGGAGGAAGAGGTAGAAGATGAGGAAAAGGAGGAAGAGCAGGAGGAAACTGAAGAAAAAGTTCCAGTGAAGAGATCTGTATGAGATACTCCAGCCCCCCCCCAAAAAACAAAAAACCCCAAAAAACCAAAACAAACAAACAAACAAACAAACAATCCCACAAAAACACAAAAATCAAATCAAAATGGAAAAGATTCAAAACTATCAACACCAAGATCAAAGGGACAGGAAGGAATCCTTAAAAAAAAAAACAGGGAAAAATCTTCTAAAACATCCAAAGGACCTAGTTCTGTTTAAGGCAATAAGGCAAAAAAGCAAGCAAATATGGGAAAAGGTAGTTTTCTTCCCATAGTGGAAGCCAAGTTCATTAATTTTGTGAAGAATTATTTCTGGATAGCTGAGCAGTTGGCCATTCAAATCTGTAGCAGGGAGGAAATCTCTTTAAAACCTGGCTTAAAAAGTTTGAGTACCCAAGGAGCTAAAGGGGTCTGCAACCCCATAGGTGGAACAACAATATGAACTAACCAGTACCCCGGAGCTCTTGACTCTAGCTGCATATGTATCAGAAGATGGCCTAGTCGGCCATCATTGGAAAGAGAGGCCCCTTGGTCTTGCAAACTTTATATGCCTCAGTACAGGGGAATGCCAGGGCCAAGAAGTGGGAGTGGGTGGGTAGGGGATGGGGGGAGGGTCTGGGGGACTTTTGGGATAGCATTGGAAATGTAAATGAAGAAAATACCTAATAAATAAAGAAAGAAAGAAAAAGAAAACTAAATAAAAAAAAGAAAAAAGTGTTTGAAATATTCTCTGTTACTTTATTTCTGATATTTAGCTGTCTTTCTGATAAGGCTAAGTGAGAACTTTCCCCACTGTGTTTGATAAATGTTGTCCAGGTTCTATTGCCAGAAATGTGCTGTCCAAAATACCTGCTTAGTTTTCAAAAAAAAAAAAAAAACTTGATAAAGATTTGAGGATGATAAATGTTAGAGGAAATCCTTTGTAAGGTTTAATGTAAGGCAGCAGAATATGAATTAGCTCTATTCATATCTGCTTTGATATTTTAGAGCTAAACCATATCCAGGGCAGAGAAATATATGCATCAATATATACAAATGAATAAATTAAATATGTAAAAATGTAAAAAAATTACTACCTCTTTAAATGTAGTTCATATATTTACTTTTTGACTTTGGGAAAAGTTAACTCTGAAGTAAAAAATGGGGGGGGGGAGGCAAAAACAACAACAACAAAAAAGAAGTTTGAACCTAAAGCAAAAGGATATTTTTACACAAGTTTTAGGATCTTTTTAAAGCAAGGAATCTATGACAGGAACATGGGTGTAAAACATATTCTTTATCTTCTGTACAAGACCTAGAAATTATTTAAACACCTCTCTTGCTTTTTTGTTTGTACTGAGAATTCAATTAAAATAAGTTTGTGAATTAAAAGTGTATACAAACAAAATTATTATTTTTAACATTGCAACATAGTTTCCATTGTAAAGAGACTGCTAAGGCAGCATCATACACATATCAAACTGATAAAGATTAAAATTCTAATAATATGCTCTATTAGTGAGTTTGGAGGGAAGAAGTATATTGAGTGAAGCATGTATACAATATAGAGGATCAACTGGGGAGTAACCATTTATAATAAAAAAACTAAACCTTTGGAAATTCCCTCATGTCTATCAATATGGTTGTGTCACTGACAAAGAAATGATTTGAGTGTATACCAGGATTCAGTTACACAGTGCTGGGTGGCACTCTGGGCTGTGGTTTTGCAAAAATTAACCTATTCTCAAAAGAAAATATGATATGCATGGCCTTGGGAGACAAGAATATTATTGTGGACATTGTATCACTTTAACCCTTGGGAAATTTGGAAAGATGACACCACATGTTCAAGGATGTGATGTCACAGTGGGTGGTGGAACCAGGGTTAGCACTCCCAAGACTAGCTCAAGAATCAATGCTGAACATTTATTCTGAGTGCTAAGTCAATGTGAGGCTATTGATTCAACTGATGAAGCATTTTTCATGTCATATCAAAAAAAATAAACTACAACATTATACTAAAACATGCATAGCATTTGATAATTATTGTGAAGGAATGCTTTTTATGTATTTACTGTATGACTTTGGGAAAAGGTAGTTTAATTCTGAAGTAAGAAAGAAATGTTTGTATCTAAAGGATGGGAATTCTTATCTTCAAGTTTTAGGCTTATTTTTAAAGCAAGGAAAAATATATATTTGTGTATGTATATGTATGTATGTGTACATATAAATAATGTGTATGAATGTGTGCATGTAAATGAAGTTATGTATAAAAATATAAATCTGAAACTAACCCCAATTTATATAATTATTTTGAAATGATTTATGCTTTAATTCCTCTTATCAGATGAAATAACTCTCTCTAAAACTGAAACAAAAATGAGCATTCTTATCTAGAATATGTGAATGAAATAAAATAATTGTGAATCTTCACTACCTGCAGAATGGCATTGTTTTCAAATCAGAACTTGGCTTTTATGAAGAGTACCTTGAAAATACATTCAGGAATTCTGAAAGAGTTTTCCTTTGGCTGGCATAGACAACATCGGGGAAGGCATGCCTCAGAGGAGCAGTTCTCAGTTAGCTGTGTCATTTGAAAGATAAATCACTTCTTTCTGAACAAACACACATACACACTGGGAAAAAAACAACCCATAATATGGAACATGGATACAAATATGATGCCTACTCTGAGTATTTCTTGGAGTTATGGCTTGGAACAATATTAATTAATTAATTAATTCATTCATTCATTCATTCATTCATTCATTAAACTGCAGTGAGCTTTAAAATCATCATCTTTCATGAGTAAATTTCAATAACTGTCCCATTTGCTTTGAGATCTGTTTAATATATTTAGAAAGTACACCTGTGCTTATTTTAAAGAAGAGCTACTTTTAATATTTGAAATCTTACCTTTGCATATAACATACTTTGAGCATGTCTACCCTATCATTTCTCTTATCTACTACCTCCCTATTTTCATGCACTGTTTTCTTTTGGAACTCACTAATTCTCCTTAGTGCTGATGGTATGTGGATGGCTGTAGGATCATCTACTGGAGCATGAGTAGCCTGCCAGTGACCCCTGAAGAAACCGACCCATCACCCCCAAACCACCAATTCCCAATAACTCCTCTAGAAGGGGCAGGGCTTAATAACTACCCCATCCATGCTGGGATTTCAGCTAGCCTAATCTTATATAACAATTTCATTGTTTGACACCATTAATTATACGTTACCTATCTGACATGGAATTTAAGTTTTTGTAAATACAAAACTCATGATCCTTAGATCATACAACTTAAGTGGAGTTCTCAAGACCTCTTTCTTGTTTAACTGAAAAAAAAATCTTAATCATGCAGAACTCACTGCCTTCCAGTGAGTGCATTATGTAGCACATTCAGACTTTCCTTCATTTAATTTCCTTTTATTTTCTCTAACTAACTTATTAGAATAAAAGGCTTTTGAGGAGCAGCCCTGGGGAGGAAGAGGCAGTTGGATTTCTGTGAGTTCAAGGTCAGCTATGGCTACTTATTGAGACCTGGTCTCAAAAACATAAGCCAACCAACCAAGCAAAAAACAGTCTTTTCAGGATCTCCATATTTAATCATGTGCATATTATTAAGTAGTTCAGACTACATCATTCCTAACCCCAAGAAGGATAGGAGAGATGAAAACTAATGTAGAAAAAAAGAGAATGAATATGAAGAAAAGTAAGAGTCATGCCCAGTTTCTAAGTGAAGCTGATCATTTGCTCTAAGATGTACAAATAAGTCTGGGATGTATTCCTACATTGCTTAATTCCCATAAACTATAGATACCCTTCAAGAACAAAGGGAATACAAACAGAGTTCTTTACTATTTTCTAACAAAACAGAGTTCCTGACACACAAAAGCAGACAGACCCTCAGGGCACCCCATGGTCCCTGCTAGGAGTTCAAAGTGGGCCAGGAAACCCTCACTATCAATCACTACATGAAACACACTTTCTCACACTCTCGTGGGGCTGCAGATGTTTGTGCAGCTTGGGAGACTTGCTCATTTCATGCTCTTTCACCTCAGCACGATACATGCATACTTAGTGGAGGGAGGGGACACTTTCAGGCGTCCTATGAACTTTCACCTACTGCTTTAGATTTTGTAGCATATACTTGATTTCATGTATGGTTGCTGTTTTTGTTTGCTTGTTTGTTTGTTTGCTTTTTGTTTCTTACTGAAAACCCCTTCCACACAGACCAGATGTTTCTCCACTTGGAAGAAAGGAAGTCATTTCACATCGTAAATACCAAATCACATCTCAAGGTCACAGTCAAAAGCTTTTATGTCTCATTAAATGTCAGGCTTGTCATTTATGTCCCTCATTGAGCTCCATTTAGATCGTGGAATGTGAAAATGCACGGGCCTGGTGTTATCAGTGAGAAAGCTTCCAGGGCTGCTAACAACTAATATAAAACATTTCCAATTACACGTCCAGCACTTCGCATGCTTGCGTTGGCAAAGAACATGACAGCAGCAAACACTTCCCTAATTCAAAGCTCCTGAAGCTCTATGGTCCGTGTAACAGCAACTTGTGCCATGGAGAAGAACTTGTGCCATGGGATGATGCCTTTGTAAGGTAAGCCACAGCATAACTCTCGAGATACAAACACACTTGCCATTATTTTTTTCTTTCTTTTTTTATTATAAATTATTTTTGATACATTTTTGTAGGTTTCTTTTTTTATTAGATATTTTCTTTATTTACATTTCAAATGTTATACCGTTTCCTAGTTTCCACTACGAAAATCCCCTATCCCCTTCCCCCCTTCCCCTGCTCACCAACCCACCCACTCCTACTTCCTGGCCCTGGCATTCCCCTATACTGGGGAATAGAACCTTCACAGGACGAAGACCAGGAGAGGCCTTGTTATAAGACATTAGATGGCTGCACAACTCTCAGGGAGTAATAGAATTTACCAGATTAAATCACAATATCCAGAAAAAAGGAAGAATCGCTGAAAATTCTGACAGGCTTCTCGTAACAGGTCTGCAGCCCAGGCAGACACTGCTTATAATAGGAACCTTTCCAGCTAATGTCATCCTGCTGAGTTTCAAGCAGGAAGACCCTCAGATCAACTCGGAATATAAATTATGTCAAGAGTAAGAGTTAAACACCAAAATAGATTCCTTAAAGTTTAAAATGACTTTGCTAAGCCCAGCATGCATTGACAAAAATTAGGGCCATATTGTATGACTGCTTTGTGATAACATTATTCTGCCAAACAAAAAGCATGGTTTCAGATTATGGCCTGAAAAGAAAGAACATAACAAAATGCAGTTTTAACCAAGGTGAAATGGGCGGCCACTTTTACATTTATACTCATTGGGGGATTTCTCTGTGGAACTCTACGGTGTTCTGTGGGTACTTAAAAACTAACTGCACACAATCAAAATACAACTATGCACTTATAACAAATATCACTAATGTCTAATGGTATGATGTTTCAGAAAATGACATTTTCCTTCATTAAATCATTTGATATTTGAAATGTTCTAGGCACAATTTCAAAGAGCACATACATCACGGGCTTGTATTTTCTTCAACAAACCAAACCCAAATACATTGTAAGCAAGCAAACAAAGAAATAAAAACAACCTTAAACTCTCAATCTTAGTTGTCAATATGAAAAGAGAGGAAGAAGAAAGTATGTGAACAATTTGAGGGACTAAAGGACAGAAACATAAAATGTGTTCAGGTCTTGTGAAGAAAGGGTATTTTCTAGTGTTGCTATCCTAGATTGTAAGCATCCAAAGCAGCATCCTGTGTGGATGAAGGATGAATACCCACACTGGAGCATCATGAAGCACTCCTCTTGAATGAGGAATGAGCACACTTTATACCATGAGCAGTATAATGAAGGCAGAAAACCAAGACTTGCCCAACATCCATTGCTCAAGACAGTATGTTGTTTTTGTGTGTTTTGTTTTAGGTTTTTTGAGACCACGCTATACTATGTAGCTCTCAGAGGCCTATAATTCTCTTTATTAGACCAGGCTGACTTCAAACTCCCAGAGAACCACCTATATTTGTTTCCAGAATGCTTGAATTAAAGGTACAGACCACCAGGCCAATGGGTGTTTACCTGCATGTATGTCTGTGTACGTCCTGTATACCTGCTGCCAGCAGAGGGGAGAAGAAGACATTGGGTCTCCTGGAATTGAAGTTTAATGCAGACTACTGTGATCTGCCTTGTGGGTACTGGGCATTGAACCTGCGTCCTTTCCAATAGTAGCTAGCCCTCTTAACAACTGAGTCACCTCTCCACCCCCAAGTATAGTATTTTTTTTTTTTTTATGGAAAGGGAATAAACATCTCTGCCTACTTAAATGCATCAGTCTTGATGGCCCAAACATTCTTTTAATCTCCAATTCAGATTTTTCCACTGAACACCAGACCTGTATATTATCATTTTTAATATTTCCATTTGGTTATTTCTTAGGGTTCTCTAGAAAATTCTTTTATATATCTCACAGACAAACTGTCAAAACATGTTTGTGATGGATATTCTTCCTAGTAACCTGATGGGATTTAGAATCTCTGTGTGAGCAAATACCTCTGGTTTTGTCCATGAGAAGGTTTCAAGGACATTAACAAAGCAAGGAAAAGCCACCCTGAATATTGTTGGCGCCATCCCATGCCATGGCCCCCTACACCACATGAAAAGGAAGAGAGAAAACAAGCTGAGAAAACACACTTATTACTTTTGTTTCCTAACTACAGACCTTATGTACTTAGCTGCCTTGCACTCCTCTACCAAGCCTTCCCCAACCACATGGCACCTTTGCATGGTGAACTAAAATAAACCTTTTCTGTTTTAGGTTGCAGCCTTATTGTTGCAACAAGAAGAAATTACTCATCGTACTCAGCTTTATCTTCAAAATGTATCTAGTACTGTCATGTCTGGTACTCCCACTCTGGACCAAACCAACTTAACTAGTGATTGGAAAATTATGGATATTCTTAAGGAGAGCTGCAAGTCCTCTTGTGGTTCCTGTCCTATTTCAGATTCTCTCAAGCATAATAAATATTTGACTGTTAAAATAAGTCAGAGGAATATAATGTGTGCAAAGTTCTGGTTCCCCAATTCTTGGAAAACAACAACAACAACAACAACAACAACAACAACAAATATAATGGCAAGAGTCCCCATTTGTTTCCTGTCACTCTCCTCACATCTTCTTTAAGCATGCAGAAACATTGATGTATTATACTCTTTGTGCTGATATTCTTCTTTGCTTAAGAGCAGTTTTAGTGGCAGAAGGAAGAACCACCCTGAATGTGAGCTGCAACATTATATGAGTTGTGATGTGATGGCTGAAAGTTAGGGGGACAATCAGCCATCAGCTTGGCACTAGCACTAATCGCTCACTACTTTCTGTTGGTACGCTTGGAGTGAGCAGCTACCTCACACCTCTTCTGGGATAGCATTCTACTATGGCTCCTGTGAAATGAGAGCCAAAATAAATTGTTTTTCTTTCTTAAGTTGCTTCCTGCTATTATTTTGTTTCAAACTAAGAAGAGTATCCAATATAAATTCATAGGTGTATGGTTGTGTGTATTCTACATAAATATATATATGCCATGATATAGCTCTGTTTTTATTAAAAATATAAAACATTTTTTAAAAGGAATAAGATAAGCACTAGTTTAAAGTAGTAATTTGCTGTGTTAAAATTCATTTTTTTTTTACTCAAAAGAATGACACACTACTTTATAGGAGGAGCAAAGTAATAAAATATGCTTTAAAAAAAATTTTTTTTTAAAAATTGTCTGTGGATACAGACATTTGAAAATCTGTTTTGTTTATTCATTTCAATAGTCAGGGTTCATGATTTTGTATATAAATGATACAAAATTATATACCCTAGTGTAAGAATTATAGCTACACTGAGCATACTAAAGTATGTTCCCCTTCTTTTTATGCCTAATTATTTTAGGATCCAGTAGAAATTCAACTAATATGTGCCTTACTGTTAATTTATAGTAGTTTAAAAATACATTGATAGTGCATCATTTTAAAATATTTAAAGAAAGGATCCAAGCTTACTGAGATTTTCTGTTTAGAACATTTCAAAATAAGCTATATCATCATACATTCTGTTCAAACTGCAAAAGGTACATTTGTGGTTGACAAACCAATTGCCAATTTGAGCTATAAGTTCACACGATACAAAATTTTAAAAATAATTTATATGTATAGGTGTTTTACCTCTGTGTTTGTGTACTAGTTGTATCCCTGGTTCCCATAGAGGTCAGAATAAAGTACAGAATTCCCTGCAACTGAAGTCATACATAGATGGTCATTAGTTGCTCTGTGGATTCTGGGAGTTAGCCCTAGGTTTTCTGGAAGAAAAGCCAAGGCACTTAGTCACTAAGTCATCTCTCCCACCCCCAATAATAGAAGCTTTTAAGCCTTTAAATTGGCCTCTTTATGCTAAATACTGTCAATGCTGTTAACTCCCCATTGCCTGACTTCTGAAGATGTAATTGTTTATCCTTGTAGCTTGTGTGTGTGTGTGTGTGTGTATGTTACACAAGCAGAGAGGTAATCATGGGTACTCTCTTAGCCCTCTTATTCTCTGCTCATGTTCACACTGAAATCCATTGTGAAATCCAATACTCTAAAATCAATTATTGATAAATGGGACCTCATGAAGCTGGATAGCTTCTGTAAGGCAAAGGACATAGTTAATAGGAGAAATCAGAAACCTATAGATGATTGGGAGAATAAATCTTTACCAACACCACATCTGACATCGGGCTAGTATTCAAAATATATAAATAACTCAAGGCAGGTTCCTCACCGATAACTTCAGAGAAGTCACCTGGAGAAAATGATCAAAAGCTGATGACTGTGACTGTCAGTTACTGGTTTCCTTTGACAAAATAGAATGGTTTACTGATGTCATTGTCCATGCTTACAGATAATTTATTTTGTACTTTTGAATAAAGACATTTGTACATTCCTGATGGTGGGGGCAAGAGCCATTATACTAGTGTCCTGCTTTCAACTTAAATCACTGAGGCATCTCTACTGATGTTCTGTTAGCATCAGGACTGTAGCACTGTGCCATCACATGAAAAGTTCAGAAGCAGCCTTCTGTGGAGGGTGGGGATGATTGTGTACAAAGTAGAGAAGTATCCAATTATGTGACAACCTTTGTGCAATAACATTTTGTTTAAAGTAAAAAAAAAAAAAAGAACTCAAAAAGCTAACAACCAAAACATAAACAACCCAATCAAAAAATGGGGGTATAGAACTAAACAAAGAATTCACAACAGAGGAATCTTGAATAGCTGAGAAGCACCTAAAGAAATGTTCAAAGTCCTTAGTCATCAGGGAAATGCAAATCAAAACGATCCTGAGATTCTACTTCCTACCTGTCAGAATGGCTAAGATCAAAACTCAGGTGGCAGCACATGTGGGTAAGGATGTAGAGAAAGAGGAACACTCCTCCATTGCTGGTGTGATTGCAAGCTGGCACAACCACTCTGGAAATTAATCTGGAGGTTCCTCAGAAAATTGGAACTAGATCTACCCGAAGACCCAGCCTTACCACTCTTGGGAGTATACCTAAAAGGTGCCCCACCAGGCCACAGGAGCTCAGGTTCCACTATGTTCATAGAGGCCTTGTTTGTGATAGCCAGAAGCTGGAAATAATCCAGATACTGCATAAGGGATGAATAGATACAGAAAATGTGGCACATTTACACACTGGAATAATACTCAGCTATTTAGAATGAGGACATCCTGACTTTTGCAGGCAAATGGATGGAACTAGAAAATATCCTCCCGAGTGAGGTAACTCAGAATCAAAAGTACATGCATGGTATGTACTTACTAATAAGTGGATATTAGCATATATATATATATATATATATATATATATGAGGGAGGGAGTGACCTGGGTGGGGAAAGGGACAGGGAGGGAAAGAGGGGAACATGATCAGGTATTTGGTGGGAGAAAAGGACTGAAGCCCTGAGGGCTAGCAGAAAGAATGGAAACAGGCAACCTCAGGAGGTAGGTGGTGGTAGGGATTCTCCAGAATGTACTATACACCTGGGAGGTGAGAGACTCTCAGGATTCAAAGGGAAGGAACTTAGATGAAATGCCCTACAGTGGGGAGAGGGAACTTGAAGAGCTCACCTCCAGCAGAAAGACAGGGTATGACGTGAGAGATGGGGTTGCCATCCTGTAGTCAAAACCCTGACCCAAAATTGTTCCTGTCTGAAAGAACTGCAGGGACAAAAATGGAGAAGAGCCTGAGAAAAAGGAGGTCCAGCGACAGGTCCAAAGTGGGATCCAGCTCAAGGGGAGGCCCCCAGGGCCTGACCCTATCACTGAGGCTATGGAGTGCTCACAAAAGAGGGATCTATCATGACTGTCTTCTGAAAGACCCAACAAGCAGCTGAAAGAATCAGATGCAGATATTTGCACCCAACCAATGGACAGAAGCTGCTGACCCCTGTGGTTGAATTAGGGAAAAGCTGGAAGAAGCTGAGGAGGAGGGTGACCCTGTAGGAAGACCGGCATTCTCAACTAGCCTGTTCTCCTGAGATCTCTCAGACAATGGGCCACCAACCAGGTAGCATACACCAGCTGATATGAGGTCCCCAACACATATACAGCAGAGGGACACAAGGCCTGGGTTTAGTTAGAGAAGATGCTCCTAGCGCCAAAGAGATTAGAGTCCCTAGGGAGCAGAGGAGACTGATGTGGTGAGGGGTGGGCAAGTGAGGACATCCTCATGCAGGCAAGCGGAGGAGGTATGGGATGTGGAACAGTCAGAGAATGGACCAGTCGGGGGATAAAATCTGGAGTGTAGAAAAAGAAGATTAAATTTAAAAAATTTAAAATACTACTTATATCATAAATTTGTTTTTTAGTAGCTTACATATATTTTGGCGAGGCTTCATTGGCTTAAAATTCTAGGAGATAAAGTTTATTAATCAGCTTATTTGAAAACAATCAAGTACAATATTTCATATGTTCAAATCAATCAACAAGTGAGACAAATATCAAACATACTTCAATTTGCTATTGTTAACATTTCTATCAGAACAGCTGGAACATGAGACCTACCACGTGAACAATCTAATGTTGATCACACATTAGACACTTGCAAAGCATTTATTTAAGTTCGATGTGGTAGTGCTAGCCTTACTACCCGCCCTCTGAAGAAGAGCTGAGGATTTCTACTTTCTAACTAACCTGGGCTACACCATGAGATGTACCTAAAAAATTATCAGAGAAACTTTACCTATCCTCTGTTACTGCTGCCGTTTTATTACCCTAACTGTATGAGCATAGGATCTTTTGTTTTTGCATTTTAAATTATTATCATTTCTTCATATCACAGCCAAGGCAGAGAGCAGGAGTAGATAATGGGAATAGGAGGGGGAATGCTTTCCTCCACTAAGGCACTCAGTGGGAGAGCCACAAGGAGAGAGAGGGGGAGCCACTGTCCCCAGTCTCTGGCACTAAGCCCCAGGGTTCTCCAGCCCTAGGGTCCCCTCTCACCTGAAATGCTCTAAGTTTTCAGATTAGGAGGACACCTGACTCCCCCTCCTAATATATTAATTACATCATCAATTTGTAAATAGATACAGGGACTGGTCCTGTCATCACTCCCTGTGAAACCCCTCCTCACATTTGGGGCTACCTGAGCAGCTGTGCAAATGAGCATGGAGGTTCATTGGGAGAGAAGAGCACCTGAACCTACTCTTTTCCAGGATGGGAAAAGGCTACCAGGCCAAAGGTCTAAATAGTGCAAGGCAGAGCCCAGGCCGCAATGGGGATCCAGCACCCAGCAAGGAAGGGGTGGGGTGAAGATTATTCGCCACCCCAGGAAAGTTAATCATTAAAAATATGAAATTGGATTTCAACAAGACCATCAAAAGAGGCTATGCACAGAATGGGGATGGACTCAGTCCTATGAGTGCCAGGCAAGGTCTGAGGAAAGGCTCCAAGCTAAAGATTCACGTGCAGAAGCATAAAAAAGAATGTCCCTCCTTGTGCCCATCCTGCCCAGCTACAACCTCAAGAACCACACGCACCTGCACACTGGCGACCTATGAGGGCCAAAGAGAACCACCTGTAGCGCCATCTCAAGGGTTAGACCTTCCTAGAGGTGTGCATCCAAGGGTGCCACAAGATGAGGAGCCACCTCACTACCCACTGCCCTCAACCACCACCTCATCCATTGCTCTCAACCATCACCTGCTGGCCTTGACCTATCCAATGGACACCTAGACACCTTCTGCCTCTCTTTAGCTCGATTCTGGGAGCAGTCGGTTACCACGGGACCCCCGGTCACTACACAATGGCCCCCTGAGGAGGAGAAGGAGGAGGAGGAGGAGGAGGAGGAGGAGGAGGAGGAGGGAGGAGGAGGGAGGACACCTATAATACCAGAGGCCAAAGGTGCCATAAAGGTTCTCTTAAATGAGGGAAGAATGGTCAGGCTGGAGCAGCATAGCATCTTATGTACAGATATTTGACAAATTTCACTTATCATTCAGAAATACATTTAATAAACAAAATGAACATACATCTAAATCTAAGCTCTTACAAATGAAAATATTATCTGTATGTATGATTTCATTAGATATATAATATGGAAATGAGCAATACTGCCTGTCTTAAAAATATAATATCATTGAAGGGAAGAGAGTAGGCAGGAGAGAGATAAGAGCTTTGGACTGCGATAATGAGAGGACAAGATATTGCTACCAGTGTCTCCTGGTTTCTATGGAGAATCCTAGTGGATTTGCCACCTGAAGATTCAGATTTAATATGGCTTACAAGATACGGATTCTAGTTGTTGTACCCAACGATTGGGTTACCATTATTTCTGAACTAAGTTTGAATGTGGCAGTTCAACTGGGTTTCAGAGAGAAAGGTACAGTGGCAAAGTTTTGGTATGTCAGATGTGCACCACAAAAGGCCTTTGTTGGAGTTTTGAAGCATGGGGCTGGCATGGTAGCGACCCGCTAGAGGGAACTTAGTGAGCTGGGTGAAGAGATTTTGGAGCCCTGAGTCAGAGAGATTCTAAGAGATGAGAACAGGCCGGCCATTGCCAGCCAGCCTGTTCGGTGCCAAGCCTACAATAGCGTGGATTATTTTATAATATTTCCTGCAACAGGTGGTGAACCAACATGTTAGGCAAGGATCCACTAGAAATTTAAGATTATTAGCCTGAGTTTTATTTCCTAAGTGAGAGGAGGTGACACTGGGATGAGTCACTTGGACTCAAGCATGGGAACCTTGAAACAAAAGGGGGCCCCGAGGTCCCCTGATGTGGAAAGAGACAAGATAGCTGCCCTAAGTCAGAGAGTTATAAATGGAAGTTGCCTACATCTTGGGGCAGATACTGATTTAACTGTGAATTTATAAAACTGGGATATTGGCTTTTAGGATAGATTCATGTACAGATTTTTGTCCGAATCATGTGGGGAATTTCACCCATGGTTCAGAACTAGAATAGGGAAAATTAGTCACTGACTCCAAGTAGAGAGGGCAATGATAATTACCTGCTATGTGCAGGTATTAATTAACAAATGTCTGTGGCTCCAGGTAGAGAGCTCAACAGTTGCTATAACAGGATGGCTTTTCTAGGCAGAGAACTTAACAAGTAAAAACTACCTGCTTCCTATAGGCAGATATTAGTGAAAGTTTGAATTAATTGCTTTAAAGGTGGTATAGAGATATATTTCTCTAATAGGTCTTACAGGATACTCAAATTCTGTCTAACATGGGCTCCAAGGGAATTCTGGGTTTAAATCCTGATTTGTCCAGCTGCCTGCTTATAAGCAGGTATAAACAGAAGTGTGAATCAATTGTTTTAAAGATAGTATAAAAAGGTCTGCAGGATAGCTAACTCATATTCTCTAATGTGGGCTCCATGGGAATTTTGGGTTATTATCCTACATGGCAAAATAGAAGAAGCCTAAGAATAGGTACATATAGTATTTCAGTTTACTTCATTTATTTTGGGTTGTTTCAATTTTTAAATAGGGTGTGATTTTGAGTTTTGTGGTTATATTATTCCTCTGAGAGAGAGGTCAATATAAAGGTTTTTCTGGTTACTGGCTCAAGGATATGCTGATTTGCCTTTGAATGTTTACAAAAGATGATTAGTGTCTATACATCTTCCAGGGTAATATGGATCTGATGAAGGATACTCCCTGAAGAACTAGATTCCAGAGAATCAAACAAAAAAGTTATCTTGATGATACTAAAATTTTGTTTTGAGATTTGTATATTACAGAATATACAGCCTTGGGGAGTCTCATCGTCAGACATGTTGAACTGACCTGCTTGAACTCCTGATGTCTTGGACTCTCAGGCAGATCCAGTCAGAACACAGACCTCAGAGACCTTGGTGTGGCCTTCTAAAGGCCAACCAACTCACCCATTTTCCCTACCTCCTCCCACTTCAAGATATCTCAATGCCCATATTCAGCTTAAAGAAGTTATGAAGAGTTGTTGTCCCAGTTCCTTGGACTTGGGGGTCTGGAGGTGGTTATTCTAAGGTTGTCTTTCTGGGAAATTTAGAAATGGTCATAAATGGAACGGGGAGGAAATAGCTAAAATTGATTATATAGCCATAATCTCATTTGGTAAAAATCTTTATAATTGTTTCTAAGTTGAAGTCATAATTTCCTATTTTGGTACAGAATTTATTTTGATGCAAAAACAAGGTTTTCATTGGTATACATTCCTTCTATTGATATAAAAAAATTTAAAAGTACAAGGCTTGGAACCAGTCCTTCTATAAATTCCATTATAAATTGATCTGAGATGTTTAAGTCTGTGAGTTAAGGACTGGCTCTGAGTTTACTGTTAGGGAGTTTTAAGATATTTTATTAGAAATAGCTGAGGGTAACTAACAGACAACAGTCCAGATTTCTTTACATAGATAGTTGGCTTTCAAAACCATAGGAAATCCACAGAGTGTGACACTTAATGTTTTTTATCCACTTGTTGTTGAGACAAATCTGCTCCTAACAGCTTCCCATCCATGGATCCAAAGAAGCAGCTGAGCATTTATTCCTCAAGGTGAGGTAGCACTTTATGGCTAGGTGGCCACTGGGCAGAAATTGCCTATCTCTCCTGTGACCTGTACTGTCCTTGAGTGAACACACGTCACAGGTTAGGATAGCTTAATTCTGCTGAGACAGAATAAGCTAGACCTTAATAATTCCTGTTTTTCAAGGTCTGTCAGAATATCCTAGGCTGAAGACTGATGCTACAATTTCCTGACCTACTGGGGCTGTATAGGTAGGCAGCTGTCTGTACAATTTGTCTCAGTTCTGGAAGCTGTGTTAGGCTTCCTATATTTTCAGATAATGTTGGTCACTCTTGGGTTTCTGACAGGGTTGAAAGACTACTTATAGTCTCATAGCTATTTACACTGAAAGAACAGATTTGAGAAAATGGTTTACAGATGGCATACGATCTAAAGCCAGGACATAAGTCAGGTGTAGAATTATAAGTCTTTTAAGTTAGGACAGATGATAGAGTGCTCTATTTTATTGACAAATATGATGGCCTGGGTGTTAGGTCTCTCTTGTACTTTATAAATTACAAAATGGTAATAGTTGTGCTCAATTTGCATCTGAGATGAAAAGAGAGTCTTTTAAGTGGACAGAAAGGGGGAAGTTGTGGATGGCCCTGATACTGTCTATATTTTGATGTTAATTCTGCTTTCCTAGGAGGGGCTATCTGGACCGAGGAATGAGTCACATACTCAGGGGGCTTCTTGTGAACCTTCCCTGAGTGAATAAAGGAACCAATCACTGGGAGAGTAGGTGGGACTTTTGGGTTGTAGGAAGGAAGAGGAAGCAGGAGCCAGATAGGGGCTTTTTGGATGGGGATAGCGAGAGGACGAGATGTAGCTGCTAGTATATCCTGGGTTAGATGCCGAATCCGCCAGGATTTACCCCTGGAGGATTTAGATTTAATATGGCTTACAAGATTAGAATTCTAGTTGATGCGTCCAGCGATTGAGTTACCGTTGTTTCTGAACTAAGTTTGTGTGGTGTTTTCCTTCACAAGGCAGCTCAGCTGGGCTCCAGAGAGAAAGGTACAGAAGCAAAGCGTGAGTTTCCTATTTGGTCCTTAACTCACTGGCTTAAACATCTCAGATCAGTTTATAATGGATCCCAGGAGCGGATGTCTGAAATGAGGAATGAGTCACATACTCAGGTGACTTCTTGTGAACCGTCCCCTAATGAATAAAGGAACCAATCACTGGGTGAGTAGGCAGGACTTCCAGGTTGGACAGGGGAAGACAGTAAGCAGGAAAATGATAGGAGCTATTGGAGGGGATAGCAAGAGGATGTAGCTCCTAGTGTCTCCCAGTTTCTATGGCAAATCTGCCAGGATTTGCCACCAGAGGATTTAGAGTTAATGTGGCTCTTTACAAGATTAGGAGTCTAGTTGTTGTGCCCAGAGATTGAGTTACCATTGTTTCTGAAGTAAACAAAACAAAACAAAACGAACCAAAACACAATTTCATCTTGTCTCCAATTATAATATTTTCTATACCTAGGTCAGCATAATTCTATTTATTTTACCTCTGACTATATATGGCAATGTTATAATAACCACAATGTCTTCATTATATCAAGTTTCAGAAAGTGCTGGGTAGTATTAGGCATTTAATGAATGTTACTGAAAAATATTTAAAAAATCATTATTTCAATTTAGGTCCTATTACTGTTTTATATTGCAAAGATATTTTTATATTGCAAATATAGTTTTTTACAACCAAATATCTTTCCTGCTTTTCGTAAGAGGCTTTATAGTTTTCACAACTACACTTAATGGATACAAAGGTTTTTAAATTAAGATTTAGTCAATGTTACTAGATACAGTAAGGCTGCTGAACAGCTGCTGTGTGTAAGGACATGAGAGTATCTAAGGTCATTATAAGGTCATCAAAACACTGTTCCTTAGGTTAAGCTGTGTTGAGTTCAGAGAAGAAGCACTGAACTTTTTCACAATAGAGTAAGATAGTTCAGTTCAAATATCATTTTATTACTACAAATAATCTTGTTTTTGATATATTAGGAGTTAATTGGGATGCCATCTGCAGTAATGTGAATCTGCTCTTAATGTCTTCTGAAATAATGGATTTGGGAACATTATGTGTATTAATCTAGTTCAAATTTCAGGGCTTTAAGCTCTGATTTATTACTCTCATTTTCTGTTCTTGCATTAAAATGACCGAACTCACGATGAAAGGTTGATGTTTTTCTGTATTTGAAAAAGAATTCAATAAATTCTGGCAAATCACAGAGACTTCACAGGAAGACTAACAGAGTCAACTAACCTGAACTCTTGGGGTCTCCCAGACTCTGAACCTCCAACCAGAGAGTGAACATAGGCTGGATGTATGCCCTGGGACATATGTAACAGATGTGGGGCTTGGTCTTCATGCAGGTTCCCAGCAAATAGAGTGGGGTCAGTCCCTAAATCTGTTGCCTGCCTGCCTGCCTGCCTGCCTGCCTGCCTGCCTGCAGATCCATTCCACTAGTTGGGCCACCTTGTCTGGCCTCAGTGGGAGAGGATGTACCTAGTCCTGCAGTGACTTGATGAGTGTGTGTGTGGTGGGGGGGGGGGAGGGAGTGAGAGGAGGAGTACTTCATTCCTAGAGGAGAAAGGGAGGGAATGCAATGATAATCTTTATGAAGGGGTACTCGGAGCAGAGGGGGTCTGATATTAGGATATAAAACAAACAAATAAATTAAATTTAAAATAAAATTCTGGAAAATTCAAGTGCTGTGAAGCAAACACTTTTGACTTTTGAATAGATCTAAGAGGATCACACATGGTCACAACTTCACTCTTTTTCACCTCTTTGCGACAAAGGGAGAAAGGTCCTTCTTTGACTCTACCTGGTTCCTAGGGATCTGCTAGATATAAACTGTATGCCATTGCCCCAAATGTATTGTTCTCAAATGACAATGACAAGGATGTTGGGGGAACTTTCTCATTTGTATCTGAGCTTTAGACTTATTTCATCTCACAGTGGCTGACTATACCCTAGCCTATAAATAGGAAACTGTCCAATCATGAATAAGTCTGAAATACATTACACACTGGGGCTTCCGAGCACCTTTAATTTCTTTCTTTTTTATTTTTTTCAATAAAAATGCTGAAGAAGCAACAACCAGATCCTCTATCATCATTTCAAAGGAAGGAGCAGTCCTTGTAATATGAACAGAATGAAAGGTTTGGATTTCCTTGTGATTTGACAACAGAGCGTGTCCATGCAAAGAACCACGAGGATGTGCACGGGAGAGAACTCTGCATAGGGCAATGCACTGCCTTTGGTACCCTTGCTGACAGTAGTCGGTTGATACTTGGCTCTGAATTAAAGAGAAAGCCAACTAGGACTCTACTTGCTAACAGTATTTGAAAGACTGTCCAAATCATGTCTGTACTGGTTTATTTATACACTTAATATAATTGTAAAACTTTAGACATGGGCAAACTGTAGGTAAGTGTAGTTTGGAATTGCATACAGAAAGAAGTATAGTAGAGGTTAATAATTCTAAAACTGTTTTGTGTTCTAAATGCAGTTCTAATTTACCTAATATTTTAAGAATATAATTATATAGATTACTTTGTTTCCCCAAATCTAATTTTCAGTGGAAAATTTTAACATAACTTTATGAGTAATATGAGTTCTTGATAACTTTACTACCTAATAATATTCTACATAACCAAAATATTTTCAAGTTCTGGATCAAAAAAATCTGTATCATAAATATTAAAATTTTTACTTTATGAGTTCTATTTTATTATTTATTAATATTCACTATGTTAGTAACAGAAAAACCAGTTTTATTTAAGAATGAAAATATATATCATACAGTTCTTAAGAACTCAATGGGAGCTTGCAACTTCATGATAAATACCTTTAGTCACAAAGTAGATTATCTTATACCCGCAAGAAAATGTACTTTGTATTTAAACCATTAATTAATAATTTTTGGTAACACAGCATGATTCATTACATATTCTAGAAAAGTAAAATCTACTTATTGTAACAGTAGCTCAAGGCTATTCAGAAAACCATGTGTCCCATCTTTGTTCTGAAGAATATCATTTTAATTACAGAGATTACTTATTATTTATATAACATACCAGAATATGCTTTTGGCAGCTGAAAGCATATGAAAGGCATGTTTTGCCCTCAAGGATGTTTTTATACCCTCAAACTGACAAGAAAACAAGGAAGACTATTTCATAAAATATAAATGAGGGAACTGCTATCTCCACACTGGTATTTACTCTGTAGAAAGTTGCTGCAGGTTATCAGAATGGTAAACCAGATTTTATATTTTTCATTTGTTCCTTGGGTTGGCTATCATTTCAAAAATAAAATTTTCTATCTCATTGGAGGTTTTATCACATTGTGAACTGTTTGTCTTTTTGGTTTTTTTCAACCATTATTGTTCATATTTACACTGAATCATCATTTTATCCATAACCTCGAGAAGTATAGGTTACAGTTTTACTTTATGAAAAGCAAAAATCATATACTCAGCAAAAAACTGTTATAATAATGAGAAAATAAGCTACCAACAGGATATATTTACAAAAGACTATATCTGATTAAAAACTTTCTAAAATATTCAATAACCACTTCAATATCAACAGACAGAAATAGGAATTGGAATAGGAGCTTGCTCCGTCTACTCCATGCATCAATCTACATTGCACTAACTGGAGGAGTGGTGTACACTCTCTGGGAAATAATGCTGGTTAAATAAAGATTTAAAACTTGAAAGAAAAAAAGAAAATGTTTCTCTAGTGTGGTCATTTCTGAATTATTTTCCATAGTACAGACTGAGTGACCAGACCCCCCAACTTCCAGAGAGAGAAACAAAAGTTGGGAATGAAGTTCAGAATGGCAGATTCTTTGACTAATATGAGTGAGTCTCTGCTGTTTGATCCAGCATCATATAAAATTAGACATGGTAGTGTATGTTTATAACCCTGGCATGGAAGCAGGATCGTTAGAAGGTTCCCCAACTACATCAAATTTGAAGTCAGCTTGGGTTATTTGAGATTATGTCTCAAAAAAAAAGAAAGAAAGAGAGAGAGAGAGAGAGAGAGAGAGAGAGAGAGAGAGAGAGAGAGAGAGAGGGGAAAGAATAAAATATGAATGAAAGGAAGAAAAGATGAGAGAAAAGAAAAGAAAATGAATATAGTAACTCAAAAATGAAGACAGCTTGTGAAAAATTACACATGCATGAATTAACCACGTGAAAAATGTGCTCAGCACCAAGTCATAATAAAATCATAAGTCAAAACAATGGAATATTACTACTCACCTATTATAATAGCGTAAGTGCAAAATAATGATAATAGTGTCAGTAAAGATTGAAAACAAAAGAGTTTCATGCTGGTGAAAATATGAAAGTACAGCTGCTTCCTAAATCTAAACATTTTAAATTGATTTTAGTCAAATTCTTATATCTGATGGCATAAACTTGAAATTGATGTTTAAAATATGTTGCTTGATCTTTACCTATCTTGCTGATAAAGGGACGTACTATATTTTTGATTGAGTTTTTGTTTTGTTTTTTACATCTTGCATTGGGAAATAGAAAGAGGTCTTAGTGGATCTCAAAAAGTCATAAATTTGTGTGAGCTTGGTGTAGGAAAGTCATTTGTTCAAATTTGACTGACTTGCTTGGCTTTGAACCTTCCACATTCCATCCCAGGTGTTGTCCAAATGTAGAGCAGGTAGCAGAAAACAAAAACAAACATTAAACCAAAGAATCCTTGACTTAAGAGGAAACAGAATCCTGGTTGATCCCTACTGTCTCTTGGCATGGAATGGATGACATCAGAGAACACAGAGAAGCCACATCACGACTCAAAAATGCAGCAGGGTTTAGAATCCAGTAAGAAGAGGAAAAGTCAGTCTTTTCAGTCCTGAAACTGCTGTATCTTAAATCCTCCACAACAAACAGGAAAAGACTTGTACCCACAGAGTACTCTACTGGTTCATAAAACTAGACGGTTAGAAAAGATTTTAGAAGACTATTTAGGCCTTCCTGTTGGTTCTGAACAGATGTGAACTTAAATGACCCTAGACCCAAACATATATTTGACCTAGTTAGATATGTAGGATCTACTTAGATATTTCTTAGAAAATTCTAACCAAGAAGTTTTACTGAAGTTTCATTTTTTTCATTTAAGAGAATTCAACCTATATTTTCCGTTCCCTGTCTTCTAGGGAAATAGAAATAATGACTATTATCATAGAAATTGTGGAGCCATCTGAAGCAATCTGTGTACTTCTGGGAGTACAGAACCTAGTTGTAAGAGTTGGGAAACTAACAAATGTGTAGAGAGTCAAAAGAAAGTGTCTTTGTGTCTAGGGAGGACACAGGAGAAGACCAGACTCAGAGCTGTCCAAGGTCATTCCTATTGAGCTAACCAGATCTTCGTCGGTCAGGATGAACAGAAGCTAATCAAGCAGGGAAATTGTGGATGAAATGTTGACACGTAGAAATTGAGAAGACATGAGATATTTATAGACATTGAGTGGTGGATGGGCTTAACCGTATAGAAGGTTCTATGTGTTTTTATTTTACTTTTCCAGTGTGTGACTTCCTAAAGGAGACATAGCTGATCAATTTAAGGTTACTTCAGCCTCTCTCCATCAGCTATGTGAATAGCATTTTAGATCCTAGAGGTAAGGTTGGAAAGAAAGGTCAATGGCTTTTTCTGTAATCTAGGCAGAAGGTGATGTGTCCTGAACACTGGTCATTCCAGGTCTTGAATCATCTTAATGACTTTGCTTGACAATTTCCCCATTGCAATGGTTCGGCTTATGTCTCTTCAGCACATCTGGATGTAGACAATAGTCCAGCAGGTAAAAATTTTCTCTTTTCATCTGTGGTTTGATGGTGCCTTTACCATAGTTTGTCAAGTTACTATTTCCTGACTCATAGTCAACTGAGTGAATGATTATAGGTGTTAGATTCAAGTTTTTAAGTCGGAATGACTTCTAAGTCACTTCATCTATTTATTTGTTTTTACAACATGTGGCTCCCAAATTAGCATTTTCTAAGGGGAAATCAGATGAGAACTGGAGGTATAAGTGTAAGCAGAGTGCCTGCCTGTATTACCTCCATATCTACCACCAAACCCACTGGCTATTGTCTCAGTCACTATCCCAGTCTCCCACCTTAAAACCCACCAGGTAAGATGTTATAATTAGGTCCTGTCCTGTAGCCCTGTATCCAGTACTATCTCCATCCTCTGCAATCAGAATTATTTTCACTCCCCCGCCCTCCTTGACCAGTGACCAGTGACCAGTACCCAGTACCATGTTCTTCTCCTCAGCATTGATTGCCACTCAAACAAATGCCAGTCTCACCCTCCTCTAACCAGTATCCTTCTTTTTTCCAGTGAAACTAGAGCAAAACTGATCTCTCCCTCTGAGAGCAAGAACTACTCTTATCTTCTCTATCCAGAGTGACATCCACCTCCCTCTGTGGACAGAGCCACCCCTACCTCCAACTAATCTGGGCTATCCCATCCCTCTACTACTTCCTCATACATGTCTCCTACTTATCAAACTTTGAATGTTCTAATTAAGAGGGTTGTTTTGTTTTGTTTTTTTGTTTTTAAAGAGCCTGCTTGTTTAAGAGGCACCTACACACAGGCCAAATGACCTGAACTTGAATTCCAGATTCCACAAAGCTACTCCAGAGGGTTTGCTCTAACCATTCACCCCATGGCATGGCTGCACTTACACACACACACACACACACACACACACACACACACACACACACACACACACGAGTGCACACACATGCACAAAGTAATAATTGTTTTGTTTGTAAACTAGGTCTTTTGATGAGAAATTGTAACCTCTGAGTTTGTGAGGAATTGAAGCTGTATGAGTAAGGTAAAGGTTTACCTATGTTTGTCCTTGTACTCGTGGTATCCAGATGGCAGCACCCTGAACAGACTCTCAGAGGGAAAGTTGTAGCCCATGTAGGATCTGAAACTGTTCCTAACCACCTCAAAACATTCTGCTCCCACCAAGTCCCATTTCTTCCTCATTCCAAAATTAATGGCTGTGTGTATTAGACTTCCTATTCTGAAAGAAAACAGCTGTTCGCTAAGATTAATTTCTCCCTACATCAATGTGTGTGCCTATTCTGTTTATAATGAATCTACAATAAATTTAGATTTGCATAATTTTTAGTGGTAGGTAAAAGAGAATTATTTTACAAGGTTTTTTTTTTTGTACATACTAAACTATTAGATAATAAAGCCAGACTCTACATTCAAATAAAATGTAGTATAGTAAATTGTCTTAAGCCCTGGAAAGCCTTAACTTGTAGAACCACTAACAGATAACTATGCATGAGTAGTTTTAGAAGTCATCCTAAAAAAGGGAAGAGTCTATTGGGAAGATTGCTAACCTATAGAGATGGTTCATTGAATGAGATGATTTCACACATGTGATGGATGACCTGACTTCAGAGTCATCTAGTCTTATAGAGTACATAAAAGTAGGACACAGCAGTTCAGCATTCCTATAACAAGATGGGAGGCAGAGAGAAGAAATTCCCTGGAAACTGGCAGGCCAAACAACCTAGCAAACACAGAGCTGTGAAAAACAAAGTGACTGTCTCAAAGAAGGTAGAAGGCTAGGACTAACACTGGAAGACATCTTCTGACCTATAGATACAAAATTACCCATAAGCACCACACACACAAACACACACACACAAACACACACACACACACACACACACACACACACACACACACACACACACACACTTTTCTTTAAAAGGGAGAAAGAAAAGCAGACAGATGGATAGACAGAGACAGACAGGCACGCAGGTAGGCAGACAGAGACAGAGAATTTTGACAAAAGCATAGATTCTATTTGCTCAAGTCTTCTGGGATGCAGATTAGCAGTGTTGTTGCTTAATGAAGACTCCGTATGACTGATACCCCAGGGATGGAGGGACCCTTCAGAGGTTGCCAGGGCTGTCAATAGAACTCATTTTCAAAAACACGTTTGGATTTAAGTATTTTCTCAACCCCGTACTCTGGTCTGTCTCCTTTTAGTAAAAATATTCACTGTGTGAGTCAGGAAGATGAAGTTAAACCCTGACCAGCTGTGCTTAAGGAATCAAGCTGTTGTGGGCTTCATTGCCAGGATAGTTAACATGCTTCCCAGCCTATATATCTTTACTGACATGAAGATCAAGAGCTTGGCACAACAGCAATGATTTACTTTCAAACCAGTATCCTAATCATCATCTTCCATATATCTGCCAGACATGAGATACACTGAATTACTATACTTCAAAGTTATGAGATTCCTGATCAAGAAAGTAATTAAGATTAGGTGTTACCCTATGGAAATTTTATCTCTATACTTATTTGATTGGAAGAAAAAGCCAAATAAAGTACTTTAATCTTTAAACAATACTATTGCATCAAAAATTTTAATTATTGGATATCACAACAGCAGCAGCAACAACAACACATGGGTTATCTTTTTCTGCTGTGAGGCAAGTAGAAAGAAGGCAGTTAAGGACCTAGAGGACCCTCGACAGCCCAGAAACTTTTTTGCCTATCAGTTGTTTGCACTCCATTTCACTAAGGAGGACATTTTTTTAGAAAGACAAAGATGATGAACCCTTCAAATTCAGCTGCAAATGAAAATCAGAGAGACAAATCAACATCACTTTTTAAACAGGATAAAAATATTCTGATAGTCACTTGATAATCAAAGTACTGTAAAATTAAGTTTACATCAGTGGGCTCTTCCTAACCATTTCCTTTTGTGCTCTATTTTTTCATTTTTTCTGTTTCCTTTTTCTTCCCTCCTGCCTCCTCCTTTCTCCCTCTCCCTCCTCTCCCTACCTTATTTCTCTCTTTCCCTTGACCCCTCTTTTTTTTCTTGTTTTTGTTTTTCCTGTCTTGGGGAAGTTTAGCAAAGCTTCAGCGGAATAAAATCACAATCAGAGGTAACAAGAATAAAGAGGTCTCAGTTATCTTTTTCTCAATGTTGATTGACGGATGTTTAATTGACTTAATCCTCCCAATCGCTATATGAAGCAAATATTAATATTAATCTATTTTTCACTTGAAGGAAACTGGATACAATGAAACAAATTTACTATACAGTATTCATAAAGCTGCTGTCTGTAAAAAAAAAAAAGGCCAACTGAATTCCTTGTTTACATGTTAAACAATATCGGGACTGAGTAAGTTCTAATCCCTATGTAAATAAATGAATATTTGAGTAAGTGTCGAGATAATTTTTTTCCTCAACTAAATTCCATCTAAGCTAGCATATTTATGGATTTAAATCAGGTTCTTCAATGTGTGATTCAAGATCTTTGTCCCATCCTGTTGACAAATGCCAAGGTTTTATAAAATGTGTTCTATACAGTCTTAGAGAGGTCATACAAGAAGTTCATCAAAACACTTGTTCCTCCCTAAAGCCTATAAGCATCACCCCCACACTCCTTCTGAGCTGCTATTTCTAGTCACTCAATATGTTGTCTCTCCTCAAAGCTTTGAAGAAATAGCAGGTATTTTTCATAATTTCCAGAATTTAGAAGCCATTTTTTCTAACACTTTAGAGGAAACAAAAGACTATATTCTTTACTTTGAAACTATATTTGAAGTTCTCTTAAGGCCAAAATGTTAGCTATAGTAGCATATGAAAACTACCCAACTTCAATAAATTCCAACACAATTTTTGACATTTCGTTAGGGTTCCAAATCAAAGCATCTACACTTGAGAGATTTTTAAGCTACTGTCTGCTATAAAACTTATCTATAAATAAAAAGAAGGCTCAAAAAGCTCCCCCTATCCCATGAAAAATAAACTATGACATTTAATAGGTGAAGTTCTTCATTTCAAAGAATTATTTATACATTCATGTATCTATAGTGAATGAAAGTATTTTTCTTTGGAACTTTTACACAATCAAGAGACCAACAAATATGAAATATTCAAACACTGTAAACAACCAAAAACTTAACAAAAGAAAATCTCCAGTCTTAAAATCTCAGAACACTATACCAGAGGAAGGCTGTTTCCTAATTGAGGAAGCCAGTACTGTAAATCTTTCACGTGCCAATACATAACGCACAGGAAAGCCCATTTCTTTGGGAATCACTGTAAATATATTCACCGTCATGAAACAATCATCTGTGTCTAGTCATGTGTGCTCTCTGCCTCTGTGGCTGTCACTGCTGTCGATCTGAGGCTGAGAGGTAATGGCCTCATGATTCAAGGGAACTGCTGGACTGTGTGCAGAGGCTTCAGTTTGACCGATGGCTTCATTCATCATCATAATAAGCCATTACCACCGATAGGTCACAACTCATCGAAGAGACAGATAGTCTAATTGGCTCAATTCTGCTAGCTCTCGATGTGCCTCAAGGAGATAAGCACTCTTTTGCAGGTAATTTTCAATCACCCACAAAACTACCTGTTTAGCAATTCATCACATTTCAGATTGGGGTCCTATTGTCCAGCTCCTCTCTTCGATGTGACAAATGTTAGATTTGGGTCGCTCAGCAGCCCAGACTAGGTCACAGAGGCAGAGCTTTAGAATGAGCTGCAAAAGAGAGCACCTGTTCTAAAGCAGTTGCTGTCACTGGAAGTGACAGGAAGACCCAAAAAATAACACTGTAAATTGTGTGCTTCTGAAACAGGCCCTGATGTAAAAGCCAGGATTTACTGAAGGATCTGGAAAGATACAAGTACTGCTGTTTGAATCTCTGAGATAAATTAAGCATGCTAACCACTTTTTAGCAGATAGGGGCTGAACCCTTAATGACATATTAAAAGATTACATTTAAGGAACATATTTTACAGCAAAGTGTAGAAAGAGAAATAACAGCTTGTAGCAGACCAAACTATAAATCAGAGTTGTTTTAGTTAACATGTATCATTTCACAAATTTGACAATATTTTTTTCCTGAGAAGTGCAATAGAACAATCTTTGACATAAGTTCATCTCAGTGCAAATGCTAGATGTGACTCTTGATAACTAAGCCATCATATAAGGATATATATTCTTTTTATTCCACTTGAAGATGAATGCTTTGCATATATATATATATATATATGTATACATATATATATATGTGTGTGTGTATACATGTGCATACCATGTGTACATATAGCCACTTAAAGATATACTCTGAGTCTTTCAGTATTATTCTGTGTTATTTTACAGCTATTATGCAATGAAATTCTAATTTATTTATTGCTGTATGCTGTTTGTTTGTATGGCTATAACAACCTTTATGGTGTCAGTCATTGATTGATGGAAATTTTAGTGGCTAAGGTGCCTTGGTGACTCTTCATACAGTTATATGGACTTCTAGGCTAAGTGCCTAGAAGGGAATTTTGTAGGAATGTGTGCATTTGAAACTTCAGTGACAGTTTCTAAAGTTGGTTTCTTGGATGGCACCTATGTATGCTTCCAACACTCAGCTGATGAGGATCTATTTCTTCAAGGCCTCACTCATGAGCATGCTATCTATTGTCTTACCTTTCTCACATGGCATAGGGCAAGTGACTGCTCAATATAATCATCAGAATATAAAACAAGTGAACATACTTCCTCATATTTCAGAACCATTTTCTTTCTTCTCCAAGGAACCATTTATTCATGTGTGCATCTGTTGACTATTTTTTCTATTTGACTATAGGCCTCACTCTTATCTATTTCTATGTTTTCTTTACAGAATTGACAGGTTGCCTGTTGTTTGTCAAATATTATACCAAGAATGGCTGCTATTGGGTTTTAAAAAGAATTAATATTTCATTAGCTGGTTTGTAAGGCTGCCATCACAAATGCCATAGACTGGGCTGTTAAAATAATAGAAAAAAAATGTGAGAGGCTCCTGCTGCTGAGAAGGACAAGTCTGATCTAGACATCTCTCCTTGGCCTGAAGACAGCTATTTTCATGTTCATGTGCTATTGTTCCTGTGCCTGTCCCTAAACTTCCTCTCATGTAAGAACCCCAGAAATATTGTGTTAGGGTCCATCTTAATTGTTTCATTTTCATTTGTCTTATTATTATCATCGCCATGAGGTATTGAAGCTTACTTGTTGGTTCCAGGAATGATGAGCATAAGATACTCAAATCCTTTTACTGCCAAGTCTTCAGAGAAGAAAAGAACAGTGGTGTGGTTATGACGTCACATGATATGTATTTGTTCTTATGTATTTGCTCTTTTCTGAGACATTCAAGATAAAGTGCAAAATGTTCTGTAGGTATTTCAAAGATCTACCATTTCTCTTTGTTACAAAGCTGCTATTTAAGTTATATAATCTTTTTACTTGTTAAAATCAATGTTCAGATTTAAGGACAGCCTCTGTTCCAGTTGTTGGGGAACCCACATGAAGACTGAGCTGCACATCTGGGGGCCCCACCCCCTCAGAGGAAAAAAGGCTTGTGTGAGGGGTCCACCAGGAGATAGAGCAGCAATTGGGATGTAAAATGAATAAATATATTATTGGGAAAAAAATCAATGTTCAGACTGTCCATCTTCATTTGTAATGCTAGCACTACCATCAGGTATCATGCCAGCAACAAACAGGCATGCAAAGAAGTGCTCTTCAACAAAAACCCTTTCTGATATGAAGATTGCATCTGATATAAATGATCAGAACAGACAGCTATAGAAAAATTGCAAAGCAATTATCTTTTGCTGAAGACCTTCTGTGTACCTAGGGCATTTTTCAGAGAGCTTTCTGTAATTCTGAAGCAGTGTTCTAACTCTTATTTTGCAAATCCTGGAAGCCAAGCTTGAGTAGATTGTAGGACTATTGAACATCCATTGTCTAACTCATGTTTGAGTAAGATACATAGAATAAAACATTAACCAGTGTCACCACAAATATTACTGAAACAGGTCTTTTTTTTTTTTTTTTACATACTTAGGAGTTTTCAGGGAGTTCTCATGAAAATGAATTAGAAATTGGTCTGCAAGCCCTCTACTATATGTGTGTTGGGGGCCTCATATCAGCTGGTGTATGCTGTCTTTTTTGGTGGTCCAGTGTTTGAGAGATCTCAGGTCTGTGTTCATTCATAGATGACGCACCTAACCCTCAAGAGACTGGAGGCCCCAGGCAGATTACAGGTCAGGTGGAGTGGGGATGGCAGCATCCATGTGGAGATGGGGGGGAGGGGCTGTGGGATGTGGAGCAGTCGGAGGGTAGATGGGGAGGTAGGGAATGAAACATGAAGTGCAAAAATAAATTAACTAAAAAGAGGGAAATTGGCCTGCAAGCAAGTGGTTGGCAAGGATATTATCTTCTGGGCAGTATAAGGAAGGGATCTGCTTTAGGGTCCTCTCTTTGGCTTGTTAATAGCCATCTCCTCTCTGTGACTTCACACCATTTCCTTCTGCAGACCACAGCATCTATGTTGTTAACTATAATGCATCAACAAGTAAAACAGAATGTCAAGTGTCCATGACGGATCAGAAACAGCATAACAAACTATACTTAAGGTTAACTATTTCCCCAGTGTCAGCGTGGCTTCTGGAAGGCTTGTCCTTTATAAAACTGACAAGTTTGTCAGAACCATCTTACCATTGGCTCCCCTAGTCCTCTACTAGTCTGCACAAGGAACATAAGTGTAAATCGTTGTTGATTGTAATACAGAAGAAAGATGGGCCCTTTACATGAAGAGATAGAAAGTGTGCTTTTGAAATGAAAGCTGGTGTGTTCTCTTTGGTTTTGAGATAAGGAGTGGTAAAGGGCATGTGGTACTTTTGGAAATACACTTGCCATGCTGCATCTCCTGCTTTCTAATTTCAGAGAGCAGTTTTACACAAGAGCTACCTGAAGTTCTACTTTAAGCTGCTGCCTTTGGTCATTAATTCAATAAACACTGTGTTTGACCTGAGGGCTTAAAAGGTAGCTAGCCAGAGGTCTTGTTCTGACTAGCAGTGCGAGGGAAGGGAAAAAAAAGACTATTTTGTTTGTTTTTTAATATGTATAATCTGTCTTACAGGGCTAAAATTCCATCTGATATGGCTTGTGCTTTTGCCCGAAGAACTTTCTCCATCTCCTCTAATGTAGCTCTCTCTGTGATTTATTTCTCTGAAAGAAGTCTTTGTCTTTATTTTTCAAAGATATTTTGGTCTGGTAAAAAAAAAATTATATTGACAATGCTTGCTTGCTTGCTTACTTACTTATTTCTGTTGCCTTTCATTTCTCAAAAAAAGAGAGAAAACTATAAAATATCTTTATATTATATTTTAGTTTGCAAAACCTTAGACTATAACTACTCTAAGAAAATACCATATATGGAGTTACTCACAAACAATAGGAATTGACTATTCACAGTTTGGAGAATAGTCTAACATCAAATCATCAGTAGATTCAATGTCTGATGAAGGCTCCTCTCTTATGTATTATGGCTTCTAGTTTTATGTTTTCTTGGATTCCTGAGCATGCAAATTAGTAGGTCTCTGTGTCTATATCTGTTTCTTATGCCTTTTCTTGAGCTCTTTTCCATCTGCTTTGTCTATTCTGATGTGTTTTTGTTCTACCTTACCTTATTACTGTACTATATTAATTATATTATACTGTTATCCATTAGAAACCTGTTATTTTTAAACAAGAAACAAAAAGGGAGTAGATTCAGATGAGTGAGATAGTGGCGAGAAACTGGGAGGAGGAGGAGGAGAGGGAAGGGAAACCATAACCAGAACATATTGTAGGAAAAATGATCTATTTTCAATAACAAGAATGCAGAGAGAAAGAAAGAAGGAAGGAAGGAAGGAAGGAAGGAAGGAAAGAAAGAAAGAAAGAAAGAAAGAAAGAAAGAAAGAAAGAAAGAAAGAAAGAAAGAAAGAAGGAAAGAAGGAAGGAAGGAAGGAAGGAAAGAAAGAAAGAAAGAAAGAAAGAAAGAAAGAAAGAAAGAAAGAAAGAAAGAAAGAAAGAAAGAAAGAAAGAGAGTTAGTTCAACTTTCCATCCTTAAGGGCCAGGAAGGATCTCTTTCCCTTTTTATATAAGAACAGCGATACCGTGCACAAATGAACTAGTAAATCACTTCCTAAAGGCCAACCTCTTAGTACTCTCACATGAGGTTTGGCACCAACACCCCAATCTTCTTACAAACTGACAATGTCTTAGTTTCTTTTCCTCTTAGCTTCAAGAAGTACTCTGACAAAAATATCTTTAGGGTAAAAGAGTTTATTTGGTTCACAGGTCAAAGCTACAGTCTATCATGTGTGAGAAGTCATGGTTATCCCAAGTTTGAAGCATCCATCATCAGGAATCAAAGAGAGATGGATGTTGTTGCTTGGTTCTCTTTCTGCATCAATGAAACTGGGATCCTAGCTAGATAATAGTGCTGCTCAGAAAGTGGGAAGATCTCTTCACTTCTATAATTAACACAAACAAGCTAATCCCCAGAGTCATTGCCAGATGGGCACCTCCCAGATGATTCTTTATTCTATCAACTTGGCAAATGACCAGCCCAGATATGAATCTGTGCTGTCTCTTGTCTTTTTTCTTTTCTGCATGTTTTGTTACTCCTTACATGCCAGCTTCTGCTTCTTATCTGATCTCCTCCTGTGGTGCTTTGAATAGTTTGTCCCCCATAGATTCATATATTTCAATGTCTAGGAGGTGTGGCCTTATTGGAGTACATGTGGCTTAGTTGGAGAAAGTGCTTCACTTTATAGGTTGGAATTGAGGTCTCCTATGCTCCAGCTCTACCCAGTATAGAATAAAAGCTTCGTCCAGGCTGCCTGTGGAAGACAGTCCCATTCTGCTGCCTGTCAATTAAGATGTAGACTCTAGTACCATGTCTGTCTACACACCACCATGCTGTCCACCATGATGATAATGGACTAAAACTCTGAACCTGTAAGCCAGCCCAAATTAAGTGTTATCTTTGTAAAAGTTGCCTTGGGTATGGTGTCTCTTCACAATAATAAAACCCTAACACACTTAAAAAATTAATCTGATTCTATCACTTATTATGGTCTTCCTGTTATTTAAGGATCTCTTTCCCTGACCTGATTTTGCTCCTGGGGTTGATTCACCTGGTCCATTTCTTCAGATTCTTCATAATATCTCATGTGATACCAGATATTGTAAATTTTAGACTCCCTAGTTTTCAACTTTATTGTATTTTAATAGAATTGGACTTGGTTTTGGTATGCAGTTCATTTTTTTTTTTTTTTTTTTTGGAAAAATGATAACACTTTTCAGGTGATACTCTCTAGACTTGCCTTTTGGGAATTGTTAGCATAAGTGAAGATTAACTGTGGTCTGAAGTTAATTTCGTTCCTCTACTAAGAAAACATTCTTTGACTCTTTACCTGGTGTCCTTGACACTTTGTAGGCATTCTAGGTTAGATCAACAAGTAAACTCTAGGGAATAAGCTTTGTTCCTTGCATTTTTTCCCCAACCACTATCTGTTGGTGACTCTTGCAGCAGGTTTAGCTAGTTTTCCTCATGCATTTGCCACTTAGCGGTCGGGGCCCTCCTTTGACATGCAGATCTCAAGCTCAACTCTACCTTCAGCAGCTTGCTCTTCCTTTGATTCTGCTAAGCAGACTCTTACTAAGTTGGCCTCCAGCCTTTCTGCTTGCCATGTTCATGCTCTAGTGAGATTTTGCGTTGATCACTAGAAACTATAGCCCAGACACTAATCTGGGGAAACCCTGAATTCTTTGACCTGCCTATCTCAATTACCTTAGCAACCAATGCTCAGTACTATGAAGTGTTCATGCTCAATTTTGGTCAAGTTACTTAATCCAAGGAAGTAAATCTAGATTCTGTTAGTCAATCATGGTCAAAAGCAGAAATCCCAATGCATTAGCTTCCTAGAGCATATGTAATAATATGATTATGAAATTTTAATCTTTGTTTCTGACTGGAGTTCATTTTAATGAATGATGAAAGTTAAGACTTTCATTTTCCTCTGTAGATAAATCTTGGCTCCAGAGCCACAGTCTATCCTACTGTCATTCATTTGAAATCTGGCTAAAAATGAAGTACTTTTGTGTGTGTGTGTGGGGGGGGGCATTTATGGACTAGTCTTTTAGTTATATTATCTTTTAAAACTTTTACATCAATGACTGCTAAAGGGCACTTGCCTGTTTCCACGTATGACTTTAGATGATGGGTTTCATGTTCTTATATTCTTGGTCAAGCTTTTATTTAGGTCAAAGATATCAAACCACAAAAAATTGCATGACTTTCATTAGACTGAAAGTACTGAAGGGCTTTTATACCTAAGTCACTTCATAGTATTGCATTTAGTTATTTTTCAAGGTATTCAAACTTAGTATGTAAATTTCGATGTTTCGACTTTATTTAATTCTAATATTTTCTCTTTGATTTTGAAGTCATTTTAATTATTATTTCTTGTGTGTGTGTGTGTGTGTGTGTGTGTGTGTGTGTGAGCGTGTGTGTGCTCATGCAAGCATTTGCATGTACACATTTGTGTTTGTGCATGTTGAGGCCTGAGTTCATGTCAGATGTATTCTTCAGTTGGCTTCCACCTTTATATATTTGAGACTAGGTCCCTTATTGAACTTAGAATATGCCAATTTAGATTGATGAACTGTTGAGTGAGGTGCAAAGACCTATCTATTTTTGCCTCCTACTTACTGGGTTTAGTGTCAAGAACTGCTACACATGGCCTTTATTTGGAGGCTGGAGATTTGAACCCTGTGCAGCACACACTTTACTGATTGTACAATCACCATAAACTTCCTTCTTTAGATTTCTAGCATTGTCATGTCCCTCTTTTGCTTAATCTTTTTCATTCTATTCCCTTTTTAAAAAAATATTTTATTGGATATTTTCTGTGTTTGCATTTTAAATGTTATTACCTTTCTGGACTCCCCTTCCAAAAGCTCCTATCCCATCCACCATCACCTAGCTTCTATGAGGGTACCCTACCCACTCACTCACTTACTTCTGCCTCCCTGCTCTGGCATTCTCCTGCATTGGGGCATGAAGCCTTAATAGGACAAACTCCTCCCATTGATGCCCAACAAGGCCATCCCCTGCTATTTTTGCAGCTGGAGCCATGGGACAGTCTATGTGTACTTTTTTGTTGGTGGTTTAGTCACTCAGAGCTCTGGGGGATCTGGTTGACTGATATGGTTGTTATTCAGATGAGGTTGCAAAACCCTTTAGTTCCTTCAGTATTCCCTCCAGCTCCTCCATTGCAGACAACATGCTCAGTCTAATGGTTGACTGTTAGCATCCACTTCTGTATATGTAGGCTCTGGCAGAGCCTCTCAGAAGACAGGTATATCAGACTCCTGTCAGCAAGCATGTTTTGGCATGCACAAAATGTGTCTGGGTTTGGTGACTGTATATGGGATTGATCCCCAGGTGGGGTAGTCTGTGGATAGCTTTCCCTTCAGTCTCTACTCTACACTTTCTTTCCTTATTTGCTGCTGTGAGTATTTTTCCCCTTTCCAAGAAGGACTGACGCATCCACACTTTGGTTTTCCTTCTTCTTCACTTCATGTGGTCTGAATTGTATCTTGCATATTCCGAGCTTTTTGCTAACATCCACTTATCAGTGAGTACATACTGTGTGTGTTCTTTTGTGATTGGGTTACCTCACTCAGGAGAGCAAAGGGAAATTTTCATGAACAGGACACCAGTGCCTTATGTTCTGAGATCAACAATCTATAAATGGGACCTCATAAAATTGCAAAGCTTCTGTAAGTCAAAGGACATTACCAATAGGACAAAATGGCAATCTATTGCCCTTTGCTTATGTGTTCGAGGATCTTACTTTCTCTTCTATTACTTTCAGTGTATCTGGTTTTCAGTAGAGGTCATTGATGACTTAGACTTAAACTTTGTACAATGGATTTAGCTCCTTTGTCAAAGATCAATTGACCATAGGTGTGTGGGTCCATGTCTGGGATTTCAATTCTAGTCCATTGATCTACTTGCTTGTCTCTGTATCAACATCATGCAGTTTTTTTTTTTTTAATCACTATTGCTGTGAAATAAAACTTGAGGTCATGGGTGCTGATTCAACAAGAAGTTCCTTTATTGTTCAGAATATTTTTCACTATCCTGGGTTTTTTATTATTTCAAGTGAATTTGACAATTGTTTTTTCTAACTCTATAAAGAATTGAGTTGGAATTTTGATGGGGATTGCATTGAATCTGTAGACTGTTTTTGGCAAGATAGTCATTTGTACTATATTAATCCTGCCAATCCATGAGCATGTGTGAACTTTCCATCTTCTGAGATCTTCAATGTCTTTCTTCAGAATTTTGAGGTTCTTGTCTTCTGATCTTTCACTTGTTTGCTTGGAGTCACACCAAGGTAGTGTATATTGTTTGTGACTATTGTGAAGGGTGTTGTTTTCCTAATTTCTTTCTCAGCCTGTCCTTTGAGTAGAGGAAAGCTACTGATTTGTTTGAGTTAATATTATAGCCAGTCACTTTGCTGAAGATGTTTATCAGCTTTAGGAGTTCTCTAAACTGGAATTTTTTGGGATCACTTAAATATACTATCATGTCATGTGTAAACAGTGATATCTTGACTTCCTTTCTGATTTATATCCCTTTGACCTCCTTTTGTTGTCTAGTTGCTGTGGCAAGGAGTTCGAGTACTATATTGAATAGGTAGGGAGAGAGTAGGCAGCCTTGTCTAGTTCCTGATTTTAGTAGGATTTCTTCAAAATTTTCTCCATTTAGTTTGATGTTGGCTACTGGTTTGCTGTATATTACTTTTACTATATTTAGGTATGAGCTTTGAATTCCTGACCTTTCCAAGACATTTACCATGAAGGGGTGTTGAATTTTCTCAACTGCTTTTTCAGGATCTAATTAAATGATCATTTTGATGTATTCTTGGATTTGGTGTGTGAGTTTTTAGTGAGTATTTTTGCATCAATATTCAAAAGAAAAATTGGTCTGAAGTTCTCTTTGTTGGTTCTGTGAAGTTTCGATATGAACATAATTGCAACAACATAGAACAAGTTGGGTAGGGTTTCTTCAGTTTCTATTTTGTGGAATAGTTTGAAAAGTATTGGTAGTAGGTTGTCTTTGAAGGTCTGATAGAATTCTGCCCTAAACTCATCTGATCCTGGACAGTTTTGGGTTATGAGAATTTTAATGACTGCTTCTATATCTTAGGTGTTATGGGAATGTTTAGATGGTTTATAAGATCCTGATTTAACCTTGGTACCTAGTATCTGTCTACAAATTTGTCGATTTCATCAAGATTTTCCAATTTGGTTGAGTATAGACTTTTGCAGTAGGATCTGGTGATTTTTTGAAATTCCTTGGTTTCTGTTGTTATGTTTCCCTTTTCATTTCTGATTTTGTTAATTTGGATTCTGCCTTTGTGCCCTTGGGTTAGTCTGGCTAAGTGTTTATTTGTCTTGTTGATTTTCTCAAAGAACCAGTTCCTGGTTTGGTTGATTCTTTGTATAGTTCTTTTTGTTTCTACTTGGTTGATTTCAGCACTGAGGTTGATTATTTCCTGCCATTTACTCCTCTTGGCTGTATTTGCTTCCTTTTGTTCTAGAGCTTTTATGTGTGCTGTTGAGCTGCTAGTGTACACTCTCTCCAGTTTCTTTTTGGAGGCACCCAGAGCTATGAGTTTTCCTCTTAGCACTGCTTTCATTGTGTCCTATAAGTTTGCTTATGTTTTGTCTTAATTTTCATTAAATTCTAAAAAGTCTTTAAATTCTTTCTTTTTTCCTTCTTTGACCAAGTTTTTATTGAGTAGAATCTTGTTCAGCTTTCAGGTGTATGTGGGATTTCTGTTCTTTATGTTGTTTTTGAAGACAAGCCTTAGTCCTTGGTGATCTGATAAGATACATGGGATTATTTCAATCTTCTTGTATCTATTGAGCCATTCTTTGTGACCTATTATATGGTCAGTTTTGGAGAAGGTGCCATGAGGTGCTGAGAAGAAGGTATATTTTTTTGTTTTAGTATGAAATGTTCTATAGATATCGGTTAAATCCATTTGGTCCATAACTTCTGTTAGTTTCACTCTGTGTCTGTTTAATTTCTGTTTCCTTGATCTGTCCATTGATTAGAGTGGGGTGTTGAAGTCTCCAACTATTATTGTGTGCAGTACGATGTGTGTTTTGAGCTTTAGTAAATTTTCTTTTATGAATGTGGGTACCTTTGTTCTTTCAGCATAAAATTTCAGGACTGAGAATTCATCTTGGTAGTTTTTCCTTTGACGAGCATGAAGTATCCTTATCTTTTTTGATAACTTTTGGTTAAAAGTCAACTTTATTCGATATTAGAATGGCTACTCTAGCTTTTTTCTTGGGACCATTTTCTTGGAATTTTTTTCCCAACCTTTTATTCTGAGGTAACATCTGTCTTTTTCACTGAAGTGAATTTCCTGTATGTGACAAAATGATGGTTCCTGTTTAATGTATCTAGTCTGTGAGTCTATGTCTTTTTATTGGGGAATTGAGTTCATTGACATTAAGAGATATTAAGGAAAATGATTGTTGCTTCCTGTGTTATCTTTGTTTTAGTGATGGAATTATGTTTGTGTGGCCATCTTTTTTTTTTTTTTTTTTTTTGGCGTTGTTGAAAGAAGATCACTTTCTTGCTTTTTCTAGGATGTAGTTTCACTCCTTGAGTTTGAGTTTTCCATCTATTATCCTTTGTACAGCTAGATTGTGGAGAGAAATTGTGTAAATTTTGTTTTTCATGGAATATTTTGGTTTTTCCATCTATGGTAATTGAGAGTTTTGCTGGGTATAGTAGCCTAGGCAGGCATTTGTTTTCTCTTAGGTTCTGTATGACATCTGCTCAGGATCTTCTGGATTTTAGAGTCTCTGGTGAAAAATCTGGTGTAACTCTGATAGGTCTGTCTTTATATGTTACTTGACCTTTTTTCCTTACTGCTTTTAGTATTCTCTCTTTGTTTTCTGCATTTTGTGTTTTGACTCTTATGTAATGGAAGGAGTTTCTTTTCTTGTCCAGTCCATTTGGAGTTCTGTCGGCTTCTTGTATGTTTATGGGCATCTTTTTCTTTAGGTTAGGAAAGTTTTCTTCTATAATTTTGTTGAAGATATTTACTGGCTCTTTAAGTTGGGAATCTTTACTCTCTTCTATATCTATTATCCTTAGATTTGGTGTTCTCATTGTGTTCTGCATTTCCTGGATGTTTTGAGTTAGGATCTTTTTGCATTTTGAGTTTTTTTTGACTACTGTTTCAATGTTATCTATGGTATCTTCTGCCCCTGAGATTCTCTCTTTTATCTCTTCTATATATGCCTCTTGGTCTCTTTACTAGGTTTTCTATCTACAGGGTCATTTTACTTTGTGATTTCTTTATTTCTATTTCAATTTTTAGATCCTGGATGCTTTTGTTAAATTCATTCAGCTGTTTGCTTTACCTATGTTCTCCTGTGTTTCTTTAAGGAAGTTATTTATGTCCTTCTTAAAGTTTTCTTTTCATCATCATGGCATGTGATTTTTGACCAGAATCTTGCTTTTCTGGTATTTTGAGGTGTCATAGTAGTGGGAGAACTGGGTTCTGATGATGACAAGTAGCCTTGGTTTCTGTTGCTTATGTTCTTGCCCTTGCCTCTCTCCATCTGGTTATCTCTAGTGCTACCTGCCCTTGCTATCTCTGACTGAAGCCTGTCCTTCCTGTGATCCTGATTATGTGAGAACTCCTCAGAGTCCAGCTGTTTCTGTGATCCTGTGATTCTGGTTTCCTATGATCCTGAGATCCTGAGTGTGTCAGATTGTCTGGGATTTAAGATGCCTCTTGGATCCTGAAATCCTAATGTGACCAAGCTCCTGATAACCTGTTGTGTCAGAGCTCCTGGGAGTCAATCCTTCTTTGGGTTTTGCAGGGCTGCATGGGGTGCCAGAGTGCTGGGTTTGCTCATGGCACAGTTACAAGCCAGAAGGAACCCTTGCCTTGGCCTGAGTGGGGTTCCTATGTCCCTTGATCTATTCCTTCTAATATCAAGTTTTGGTCTGTATTTCATCTGTTGCCATTTGCATTCCACTGCTTTTCTTTATATTCAAATATGTTAATACCTTTGTTTTATCTTTGCTTGTGATAGAATCCTATAGCCCATACTGAATTAAACTCAAACCTCCTGCCTCAGTCTCCCAAGAACGTAGAGTACAGGTTTAAGGCTTCACAATCCCTTTATTATTTCTACTCATTTGCTTTCTGTTGGATAGGTTGCTTCGGTACTTTGATTGAAAGCCAATGACTCAAGGAAGTAAATAGTAAGTAAGTAAGTAAGTAAGTAAGTAAATGTCTAAACAATGCCTAACTGTGAAGGGTGGTAAATATGTAGGAAGATTCCCTTATCTAACTTAACTTACTCATTTAATTAAAAAAAAAAAAGATTTTTGTGCCCGTTTCAGTTTCACTTAATTATAAACTAAATAAAATAAAATGCACATAAACATTAATTATTAGTTATTATTAGCATAAAAATGTTCTTTTTATACTAATTTCCTAGGAGAATTAAGGTAAATATCAAAGTACTATTACAGGAATGACATATCTTTACTGTGAGACTATTCCTTGTGACATTGAACTGATCTTTGTGGTAGGTACTTTTGCATAGCAGATTACATAGTAAAAATAGTCAATGAATTTTTTTTTATTTTTTTTATGTTTGAACATTAATTCTCTCACTTATCCATAAGAGTTTCTAAATGTTCTTCCGGGCAGAAAACAGTTCCTGGGTCTCACTTTATTTCTAAATCATTGCTGATTGAGAAATGTAGAATTATGAATGTTGCCATTTTATCTTTTTTAAATATATAACCCTAAAAATGACTTTCAACTCCCTTATAAACTCTCACTTGGTGGTCAACAGCCTAATCAAAATAATGTTTCTCTACGCTAGCCACAGAAATAGATGGTATAGGAAAATAAGAATTATTTTTGTAAAAAAAAATCACATAAGTTTAATTCAATAATGTTCAGAGACATAACTTCAAACCTTAACAGCAGAGTACGAATAAAACTAGGAATGTTACTGAAGCCGGTTCTCAGAGAATTTCATGGACTAAGAGAACCACTTTTGGTAAAACTATTTCATTCTTCTAGGGGAAACCCTAAGCAAGTGATGTCATCAAAGGTCCAGCCATGTTGAGTTTACCAAAGCAGTAAATTAGGCTAACTTTGAAATTCCCAAACTGTTTCTGAACAGCAGCTGCTATAAGGGTTCTCTGATCTCTGACTCCTTCCTCCCCCACCTGTTTCCATCTACTCTTCCACAAATATCCTAAAACCAAGCAGGGATATTTGCCCAAGACATGAAAATAAAAACAGTATCCACTGCAATCCATGGGTAGATGACTTAACACTGGAGAAATAGATGGGGAAATTACACTAAAACAAAACAAAATAAAACAGACAAAACCCACAAGTAGTGCCTGCTATCTGCTCATCAAGGAGAAAAAAAATCATGTTATAATTACTATTGAGGAATTAATTCATAGTTGAGATGGTCACATTTTATTGGTGGACACATCAATGGGTTGTACTCTTCTGAGCTTCATCCACTATCCTTACATAGTCCTATAGCCCCTTATATATGGCTTACTTTCCACAGAGTAGTATTGTTTCACAGGATAAAATGTATTCTTCATTAAATTATCTTGTGCTCTGGAATTTAATGACAAGCAGGATGACCTGTGTCCTATCACAGTGTGTCCCAGGAAGGGGCTCTTGTATTATATGTTGTTACGATCCTAAGAGGTGAGGGAAGAGCTGCCATTATTATGGGAGCAGTTTCCCAGTGTCTCTCTTTTCTATTGCAAGCAGCTGTGTAACTACACAGATAAGAAAACATTCCTGAATCTGTTCCATCTACATTTAAGAAAAATGTGATTACATCTCATAAGTAAATTTTTACCTTATGAATTAACCCTAAAAACAGTAGAGGGGAGTATACTCAAAGCCTACAAACCATGCCTATCAATAAAACTCAGTGATTAAGCAGATGTAAAAGAAAATCATGATGCACTATTCTTATCAGATTCTGGCAGTGGCTCTTATTCAAATGGCAGTTACTGGAAGAAAAAAATTTAGCCTCAACTATTTAGAAAAGTGGCTTTATTGAATTTACAAACAAGGACCTACAATTTTCCATTTCCTTAGCAAGATATTAAATCAAGCAAGCTAAGTGTGTCATCATGACTATAATTTACATGATGTGACATGACAGTTAAGATGTACTGTGGTAATTTCTGAGAGCTGGCAGTATTATTGTAGTATCAAAAATTTATATGGTTCAGTTATTAAGGCAAATTGTTTCATTCATACTGAGGAAGCTGACAGCAATCCACTGAGGGCTTTCACGGTACACTAGAAAATGCCTTCCATAGTCAAACAATTTGCACACTCCGTTACCATCGTTTTGCTCACTGAATGGAAATTGGGACAGAAGTAGGCAGGGCTTTGTGGAGTAAGAAAGATCTGCTGTGGAATATGAAGAGTTTCATTGTGGGTGGTTAGAAAAAACAGGTCAGCCAGAGGAGCGAAGTTATCTTTGGGATCCAACCACTATGAACAGGATGTCCAAATCCTTTGCTCTGCTGTTATTTAATATCCCATTTGCTTGCTTTTCTTCTGTTGGTTTGATTTTCAGCCAACAGAAAGAAAAGGCATATGACCAAAAAAGAAATAATGGAAAATATGATAACGGTAATTTCTATTCATAGCTGCCTTTAATTAAATAAATTTTAATATAAAATGGGTGGGGGGAGGAAGAGAGGAAGGAAGGAAGGAAGGAAGGAAGGAAGGAAGGAAAGAAGGAAAGAAGGAAGGATAGATCTGAAACTCCTCAGATTTTGACCCAAATTTCTTCCTGAAGCTCCTTTTGGGAGTAAAAAGAAGTTTATTTTTATTTTTACTTTTTGGCAATGTTAAGCAGAAGAAATCCAAGCTGCATGCTGTTTTGTTCTTGTCAGGAATATAGGAGATTTCTAAATAGGATAAAATGACTTCAAGTCATAAAAGGCCTAGCAAATAAAAGTTTAATTATATTTTATCACAGCTATTGAATTTTATGCAACATATGCTGTCTTTTTTAAAATACATACTCATTGAAAACCTACTTTATTCATTTACACATTTTTCATAGTAGTATTTAGAAGCCTGTTAAAAATAAGAACCTGGCTATGAGTAGAAATGTTTCAATCAACTAAATTACCAATTCCCATTCACTGAGCAGTATATGAGTTACTATTATTTCTATTACTATTGCTCACATATTATGCAATACAGTCAATAATTGTAAATATACTTTTGTTTACTTAACCAATGAAGGGGTTTTTTTTTGGTATTGACAATATGTGATTAGAAATGACAGCTGATAATGTTACCCCATCACAATCTTCTGGTGTAATTAATGAGGTAACTTAATCCATGACAAGATATTAATTTTCATTACAAGAAAAATATTCACAAAATTCTTAAATTTAGTTTTTAACAAATGGTTTGGCAAAAGAAAACAGAATTCTAAACATCAAGAAATACATCTAGAGAGAATTAATGTACAATAGAAAAAGCTTTACACACACACACACACACACACACACACACACACTGTGAATTTTCAAGGCCAGTCTCCTTGTTTATCTCTGTGTGTATTTTATTTGTGTCTGCTTGAAGACAACGTGTGCTTTTAATATGGCAAGTTCTATCTTCTTATAGATAGATACTTCTATCTCCAACTTCTATAAGACACGTAGTTTTCATGTGCCTCATAGCAAGTATTAAAATAGATACATAATAAATCAGTTTTTCCAGTTAACATGAATATTAGATAGCAGGGTAAAGGCAACTACTTTGCCTATCAGTTTTAAGATAAAATTGAGACAGACAAAGAAAACTTTGTTAAAAAAAAAAAAAGAAAAAGAAAAAAAACACCCCAGACTACTGTAAAAAGTAGTTATACTTAAATAAACATATCATACCTTCCTCCAATATCTAAAATATGTTTTTCAAAATTTTACCTGGAACTTAAATGAAAATCTAAGGGTACCACAGGCCTTTGATATCTCCTATTACATCAGGCATGCCACATAGAGAATGCCCAACTTTATCTCATTTAGTTGCTCCTATAAATGTAATAGAGTGTGTGTATGATTTCATTTAAATTTATTAAATCAACTCACTTTCTAGATAGGTGGGTTAAAATACAGTTGCAAGAAGAATGTCAAAAATGGACTTACTCTGTTTCCCAGATATGGAGGCGGTGCACTCCAGTAGTAACCATCAAGCAGGGATTTCCGGGCCTCAGAGTTACTGATGCTGATCTGCTGAGGTGAGTCAGGGTTATCAAGCTGGGGAGCCATCCGAATGCGGCCAGAGAGGTCTGTGAGATACCAACCACGCATGTCTTGAATCTTAAAGAAAATATAAATTCATCAGTTAAAAAACACAAATAAACACACAAACAAGAAACAGCAGCAGCTTTTTGTCCCTCTGGCATATTGACTGGGGTTTTTGACTAAAAGTAGGGAAAAGCTACAGACACTGTAAACATAGGATATATATATATATATATATATATATATATATATATACACACACACACATGCATATACACGTACATATACATATATATTATGTATATATATATATACATATACATATATTATATATATACATATACATATATATTTTGCATATATACATATATATTATGCCTATATATACATATATATTATATATATCATCAATATTACCATATACACTCACATAGAATCCATTGTTTATTTTTGAATTGAAGTTTTTGAGAATCTGATAGAACTATATCATGATCAGTTTACTGTTTCCTTAAACTGTGATTCCAAGTACTATTTGTGTGTGCGTGAGTGCAAGTGTGAGTGTGTGTGTGCGTGAGTGCAAGTGTGAGTGTGTGTGTGTGTGTGTGTGTTCCTCATTGCGCTGTACCTTTTAGTGTTTGGACATGGTCTCTTGCTTACCCTGGTGCTGATGTAATGAGACTGCCTTCAAGTCCGGGGACCCTCCCCTCTCTGACTCCTGCCGCTGGGATTATTGATGTCCCATTGCACTAGCAATTTATGTGAGCATTAGCAGTTTAAACTCGAGCCCCTTTGCTAACTGAACCAAAAATAGAAATCCATTCTAATTTATATCAGGTGTTATAATGTTATATAATATATCAAATAATTTGACTTAGAATTTCACATTTTTCACTTCAGTAGTATTTCTTACTGTCTTACTAAACCTGATATTTCACAAGTGTTGTATATGCATTTATAAGGCAGAAGACAAAGGAAATCATACATGCAGGACCTAAAAGGTTCCTTTCATTCAATATTTCCTGTCTTCCTATTTTATGAATTTTCTGTTTTGAGGCTCCAGGTCATTTGAATCCACAGTGATGTTGCTATGACAACGTCTCCCCAAACTGCATATATTCTTAACCATAAGATCAGAAGGACTCTGGGGACTCATAGCTTGGCCCAGAAAGGAATCATTTTAAAGGAGGAATAAAAGATGAGTAATGATTTGCCTTACATTATTATAGCTCAGTCAAGGTCAAGTATACACTCCCACTTCCAACTGAAACCATCTTGTATAGACAAAACTGTTGGCTGAACTGGAAGGCTAGGAGATACCAGACTTGTATTAGTTTTATCATCTCTGTGATCAAATACCCAACATCAACAATTTCAGAGGGAAAGAATTTATTTTTTTCCCATCTTCCAGATTTGTCTACCACAGTGGGCAGATAGTAGTAGAGAAGAACCATTTAACTCACGGCAGCCAGTGGGCAGGGCATAAAGATGAAGAATCCATGGCATCATGTCTGCTCCCCAAACTTGCCCCACCATGCCTTACTCCCTCTGAGCAGGCCCAACATCCAGTATTCCTACCGTCTCCCAATAGTCTATGCAAAATTTTCTTCCATGAATAGAATAAACCATTGATTAAATGAGAGTCCTTCTGACCCAGATGTCTTTGCATAGATTGAGAGGAACACTCTCCTCAGACTACAAGCTGATAACCATGGTTATTCACCACAGAGGCAGCCATTTTCAGAATTTTACTGCCTAAGAGATAATTTATGTTACAAGCAATAGCAATCACTGTAATAAGACTAACAATGTATATAATAAATATAATTTTAATTTTCCTTTTATGTAGAGACTATTTAGTTTTTGATCATTTTAAAAGCTTTGGGATAGTGAAGACTGCCTTGGTCAAAAGAAAATGTCAAACCAGGTCAAAGGCCATTGGCTTGGTAGCCAATAGTAAATTCTGACCTTTGGTTCCCTTTTAGACTTTAGCTGTCTTTAGGTGTTCTGAGACATCTGGGTAGGAGTGTATATGTAGGTTCTGAAGATCAAGACTTTCTACCTAATCCCTGTCCATGAGAAGCCATGAAACTTAAATCTATTGGTGGCATTATCAGAGATGTTATGCATGATTCTGTAAAATTAGAATTTGAGTCCATTTGTTATTATTTCCTTGAGGTTTGCCTTGAAATCAATACATTGGATAAGTATAAAGATATTCACACTTAGCTATACAAGTGCATTCAGAAACTACTTATTTCATATTTGACTTACAAGAAATATAAACAGACCAATATTAGATGATTGTGTTCTGGATTCGTTGACAGATCAAACCTGGGAGAAAGAAGTGTTTAGGAGGTAGTGTTTCAGAGTAGCAGTCTGTAGAACATGACTGTATGCTACTCTGCAGTTCACAATCTATTAATAACTATCCAGGTGGAACACCAAGTGTCTCAGAGGCCTTTTTCTTGAAGTTTCCTTCCTCACCCACCCTGAAGGTCTCTTTCCAGCCTGAATCCTCTATGCTCCGCACTCAAAGCCCAGCCAATGTAAATGTGGCAATTCCCAGATCTCGTTTACTATTTATGTTTTCTACTGGGAAAGAAATGGCTCTCCACAGACAGGCAGTGGGAAGCACAGTGGGCAATGTGGGTAAAGATATAAAACATGTTTATTTGGAGAAAGATACTCTAAGTTATTGCTGAAGAACTAATAAGTCAGGTTTTTCTTAAGTGACACATGGATTGTGTTGGTGAATGGAATTGCAATATTTACTATGGTGCTCTTACATTTCTTCTCATACCTCTTGTGCTTAGGAGGAAAGCACCACAATTTTTAGTATATTTCATTTTTGGGACTTGACCACAGCTATATCAACTTCAGAGAGGAATCAGTCTATACATTTCAAACAGTATTTTAATAAAGATTATTTTAGTTCTCTGTGTGTGTACACTTGCAGGCACACACACACACACACATGTGGGTAAGGTAAGTGCATATAAGTATGGGAGCCCACAGAAGCCAAAAGAGGGTGTAAGATCTCCCTGGAGTCAGAGTTACATGTAACTGTGAGCCATCTGTTGTGGGAAAAGGGAAGCAAATTCTAGTCCTCTTCAAGAGCAGTAAGCACTAAGTTATCTCTCTAGGCTACATATAAAATATGAAAGGCTTTGAGCCAAAAATACAGAAATATCATTTGAATGAAATTCCATGCACTTTCATGTTATCCAAGTTTAAGTTGTAACTAGGGTTGTTCTGTTGGTTTTGTTTGTTTGTTTGTTTGTTTTTTCAATTTCCTACAACAGGACAAGAGTAACAGAGAAAGGGAGGCACATGGGGCAGGGTGTAGGGGCAATGAGCATCCTTACATTCCCATAGGTCCAGTAGGAACTCTGACATCTGTTTGATACTCCTGAACAGAAACACTCCTCACAGCCTTTCTGATTATCTTCTTGCAAGTTGAAGAAACCAGATTTGCAACGACTACAGTCTTCACCTTCAACATTCTCCTGAAAATACAGAGAGCTGTGTTAGCAACAGAGGCATCCTTCAAACGAAGAGTGGTATCTGTGCCTGCATAAAGAGAGTATAACTTTACATTTCCATCCACTGTATGTAATTGTAGATAGCAGCTCTAAGGTTTCCTGTTATGATCTTTTGTTCTAACATCACAGCTTATGTGTATTGTGGAGTTTACTGAGTGCTAAAAAAATGTACTCAAACTTATTATTTCGATCTGTATTAACAGCATAGATTTAAAACTATCATAAATCAAAAATAGCGTTCATCTATTGAAAGTGGGGCCAGTATTAGCCTAAGCAATCTATATTAGGAAGCAACTTCATCTTCAAACATGTAACGAGCTTAAAACATTTATATTATACAAAATAGTACAGGTTAAAATACATGGATTTGAGGCCAAGCATACAAAATTGAGATGTGGAGAATTCAGGGCAAATATGTACAGCATTTTCCTGATCTTAATAAATAGAAAAGAGGGAAACTTTCTTCCAGCTTAATTTTTTTACAATGTTTTCATTTGCACACTTGCCTAGTAAGTTATTAATATAGTAATATTATGGAAAATATTCTTGTTTGGTGCCTGTTCTCCAGATTAGTCTCATTAAATCTCATCCCAGTACATGGAAAACATATTTGCTTATAGGTGAAGCTATAATGTGTGCTCAGAGGAATGAAAGCTGACTATAAATGAAAGTCTGGGCAGGGTGTAATCTCTCCAAGAAGTGGTTAATCCTGACCAAGACTTCCAGATGAAGGCTTCTTTCTACAGGAAATAGATGTCTAGCATCCTAGGCATGTGTGATTACTCATATTCTCTTCCTTGCATTCTTCTTCTTCCTCATTGTGCAGCATTCCTTCTTTCAGGAGCTAACTTTTTTCCCAGCTCTTTCTATAGCCTTAAAAGCATTCCTTTATTATAAGCTCAAAACTATATCCTGGCATATAAAGATTATTCTCTCCTAAAACATGTAATATTTAGCCAGAGGTAGAAACCCTCATGTGCATATATTCCCAGAAAAATAGCAGGTTCCTAGACAATGTTGAGTATTGGCTTTATACGATTTTATTAAGATTTTAAAAAAATGTTCCATGGTAGTGTTTTTATCATACCAAAGTATTATATGCACACAGTAGATACTTATTTAAAACATTTGAAGGGGTAAGGATATGTATGAGCCAGCAACAAAATGCTTGCTGCCTAAGCATGAAGACAGACAGGAGTTTTAGCACCAACATCTAAGTTAATAAACAAACAATAATTACAAGAGAATAAGCAAAGCAGTAGGATTCTGGGTGCATATTATGGTAATCCCAACTCTGGAGAGCCATAGTCAGGAAGTCCCAGAGCTTCCTGTCTACCCAATCCAAGCTGAATTGGCAAGCTCTAAATTCAGTGAAAGAGCCTGTCTCAAAATATGAAGGTGGAGTGTGATAGAGAAACATATGCAGCATGGCCTTGTCCAGCTTCCACACAAACGTACACACAGACAAACATTCATACACATACACAAATGTACTTGAGTAAGCCAAGATTGAAAGATGGGTTGGTAAAATATAGAAAAACAGAAGACAGAAAATGGTCCCCAATAAGGAGAAACTTGCATGAACCAGAAAAGAGGTTCTCCTTAGATTTGAAAAAATTTACTTAAACTTCAATTTTTGTTTCTTCATGTCTGGGACCCATTTAAAATTCCAACTCATTGTGCATATCTGGGAGCCTCAACCAGGTGGCATGCTTACAGCATTATTTCATATCATAATTTTTAGTAACTTGATATGTATAGTAATGAAGTGTGATTACTAAAAGTTTCACCATTTTAAAATTTCTAGGCTGATTCCAAATACGTTGAGACAGTAGATATCAGCAAGAGTAATCAATCCACTCTCAGACCCACTGGGACAAAGAAATCTCCAAAGCAGTGAAGTGAAGAGCATCTTCAAAAGCGTACACAGGCAGAAAAGATGAAACACTCCGATAATTATAATTTAGAATTTTCCATTGAGGACACAGTACAGCTGTTCTGAACACCATGTTCTTCTGTGCTCAGTCCAGTCTACTTTTCATTTACTCTAATTTGAAAGCAAATAATGCCACTTTCCTGAGCTCCAGACTGAGATAAACAATTAGAGCATTTTAGACATTAGCTACATATTCCTTTGCTCCAGTTTACCTTGCTATGTGACCTTGAGAAAAATTATGAACAAATCACTGCATATTCAATTTAATCTTATAACCTGAAGCAGCACATTAAAGTGGGAATAAGGGGTACTGTAAAGATGAGGATAGAGTCAAGGTCTCTGTTCTTAGAAGCCAGTGTCTGTCTAGATAAAAGGATATGCCTGAAATCAACTTTACTGAAGGTGGAAAATAGTCAGTGTATCTCAGAAGCAAATTAATGTATGAGAACACACATAATGAGGTACAGGTCCTTCCTGTGCAGGTTTTATGAGTCTTTAGGATGGAAAGGGGTTTCAAATAAACGTTGAGGCGTAGTTTAAAAAAAATTCTACTTGATCAGTAAGATAGAAAGACATGCATGTTAGCAAAGATAGGGAAAATATTTAATATGAGGCAAGCTTCATTTGTCAATTATCCTTCCAAAATAAACATAATAAAAACAGCCTATGTGTTAAGAATTTCATTTGTCATGTAAAATCAAAGGCCCTACTCTTAAATAAGGGGCATTTAAGGCTGTCCTAAGAGACAGGACCTCTTCTCTTAGGCAATGGAAGATAATGAGTTAGTGCCAAGCAGGAGACAAAGCTCAGAACTACAATTGAGGCACTTGAGTTGACAAAGGCAGGTAAATGCCTACAAGAAGTGGGAGAGTGGGACACAGAGATCTTTCACTACTACATAGCAGAGAAATAGGTTAACTCAACAGCTATGGATGCTGACACCCATCGTCTAATAATGAATGTATGTTAGACCAGTGGTTCTCAGCTTTCTAATGCTGCACCCTTTAATACAGTCCCTTGTGTTATCATGACCCCCTTACCATAAAACTATTTTGTACCTATTTCATAAGTATAATTTTGCTAGTGTTATGAAACAAAATGTAAATATTTTAGGGGAGAGGGGTTTGCCAACTGGGTAGAAACCCACAGGGTGACAACTGCTGTGTTGCAGGGAATAAACCAAAAGATCAGTAAAATAGCCTGAAAGACTGACTTTGTATATGAGGGGCATACATTCCCATTACCTACCTATTTTGTATTAACACTCTAGTGAATGCCTTACCTTGCTCATTTGGAGGCTTCAGAGCCATGCTGTGCCAGTGAGACTTTGCGAATACTACTGACCAAGTAAATGTTTTCCAAATGGGAACTATCTCTTTGACAAGTCCCTGAACATAGGTCTTGAATGACCCTCTTAGTCGGCAACCCTAGCTCCTCGTCACAAATGGTAGGAGAGTTAGCATTTTGCGAGCTTCTGCTGAAAGAGGATAGGTAATAACATATACTTTGTTTTTCATGTACTGTGCACATCTGTCTTCAGTAATTCTAATCTAAACCTGACCTGATTCATAAAGCCATCTTTACAAGTAGATTTCATGTTAATTTTCTGAAGCACATCAGAAACTTGCCATCAGGTTCTACCAGAGATACGTTACCACAAAGCTAAATCGGATATAAAACATAGGACCTACTCATGTTTGATCCTTCTGGCTACTGTTATAATTTGAATGTGAAATGCATCTATAGATTCAATCACTTAACTCTTGCTTTTTATAGGAAAGTACTATTCTAGAAGCTTGTAGAACCATTGGGAGACAGAGCCTGCTAGAATAAATGAATCACCAGGATCAGACTCTGAGGTCTGATCATGTAGCCCTCTTCCTGTTCATCCTATTTTCCCTGATTATAGCCATCTTATCCTCCTGTTATACCCACACCACAAAGGACTGTCTCTCCTTGAACTTGCAGACTTGTTAAGTCACAGTAAGCTCACTCTCCCTCCCTCCCTCCCTCCCTCCCTCCCTCCCGCCCTCCCTCCCTCCCTCCCTCCCTCCCTCCCTCCCTCCCTCCCTCTCTCCCTCCCTCCCTCCCTCCCTCCCTCCCTCCCTCCCTCCCTCCCTCCCTCCCTCCCTCCCTTCCTCCCTCCCTCCCTCCCTCCAATTGCTTCATAATGCTTATTTGGTCATGGTAGCCAGAAAAGTATCTAATACTCCTACTTACAGGGCCTTTTACATTTGGAATAAAAGGCGAATCAGATAAATTCTGTTTTGTTTATTAAAACTCTATACTTTCTTCCCTTTACCAAATCCCCTCAGAAAGAAGTATGTATGACATTGTGTCAAAAAAATGTTTCTTTAAAAATATTGGTTTTGAAGTGATTACTAAAGAACACTGTGGTATGACATATGCGTTCCATGCCATAGAGAATAACATAATTCAAATACAGAAGTGGATTCTGGGAACTTTATGTGTGCCTTAACAATGCCAAATGATCTCCAATTTCTACAGTGTATGCTATATAATCATCTGTATAATTAGTACCTTTATACTAAAATATGATCTTGGAGGCCTGTGTCTCACTCTTTCTGCAGGTTTAGGGCATTAAGCTTGTGGTTTTGTTTTAAGCCTGCTAGTCAACGTTCTGTCTCTGAGTCCTATTATCCCCCTTATCATATTGCCAGTTAACACAGAAAGATCTCTGATACCTGAGATCTGGAACTTGCATGTTTTGACTCCTAGAAAGAAAATGAACCTGTTCTACAGGTTCTGTTCTACAGGTGAGATCTTTGTGTAACTTAATTTCCTTTGCTACAAATACTAAATTGTTCAGAAATGTCCTGCACAGCATTTTTTTCTATAACTCATTCATTGAGTTCACAGCTGAGCTTCTCTGGTGCAAGCAAGCTAGACAATAGAAAACTGCACATCAGAGGACTATGACAACTACTATTTTAATTACTGTGATATTTCTCCTTCTTTTTGTTCTATTGCTTCTTTGGGCTGTTACCTTTTAAAAGTTTCTAACATAATCTGATGTTTTAAAAATATTAAATGCCTCTTAATTTCATCTTAATCAGGGTGTATTGTGTTAAAACCCTTAGCATTTCCAAAGGAAAGCTCATGTCAGTTCACTTGAATATTTTCAGTGTTTACAGTCCATTAGTGATTTTCCCAATTTATATATGTAATGACAGTTCTCACACTGAAGATGGTGAAATGGCACAATTTAGACATTTAATATTTTCGTTATAGAAGTTCCTAATACATTCTTACTGTACATTTCTATGTTATTCTAATTGTATACTTTAAATGTTAACCAATCATAGGCTATTATTTTCCTATTGTAAATAATCTAAATAATACATTCTACCATATTGTGATATTAAAAAAGTCACTTGCTTGAGGCTCTTATTCTCAATACATACAAAATATTTTTCATTATCATGACCCTCAAGGGCCTGCTTGGTCACAGTACCATTATAATCCTAATTATAAACCTTCAGATAGACTGTATATATACATGGACTGTAGAAACACACTGATTTGACATGTAAAATTGATGGTTTTGTCCTTCCAGAACTAAAACCTATCTCCTGAGGAACAGTTATTTGTTTGGTCAAATATTTCCATTGGCTGTACATAGTCAAATGCTTAATTAAACAACACTGTGGTCTAGCCTACAAAACTCTTCTAGTGGCTGCTGTTTATTTCTTCAGTGCTATTTTTCCACAAATTTTCACCACAATTTGCAAAGCCTTATTAGGTAGCTTCCCTTCTTTATTTGTTTTTTGATTTCTTCAGATGAGAGGCCGTTGGGCTGACATCAATTTTCTTTTTGCAATAGCTTCCTCAGTACAGCCTCTCTCTGGAGAAATGAAGTCACAATAGCTTTCCTGTTTCATTCTCATGAAGCTGCCTCCTTATAAATTAGGTACAACTTCAGCACTGTGTTTTTAACTGCAATTGTTAGCCAACTGGGAGTTCTATTGACAAAGTTGCTGAGAAGATCTACGTTTAAGTTTTTTTTTTTTTTTTAAATGATCATTGCTTCAACAATTTTGTAGTCACGCTTAGGTTTTGAGGCCTATGTAGTCAGTTATAGATTTTTTTTTCCACGAAGCCATGTGTTTTAATGGGCCTGAGTATTACAATATATCAACACATGGATGGATAATTAATTAGTAGTGTTTGCTGAGTGCATACTCTTTAAACACACAGATCTTAAGTTACATAATAAGTTGTGGTCTAGGAAAAGATGAAAAGAAATGAGAGTGTTTTCACTTCTCACAAGCTAAGTTTTATTTAATGTTATTTAAAAGACTTCCTATATACTAGTTAAAATAGTCAAAAAAAAAAACAAAACAAAACAGATTTTATCCAGCAACAATTCAAATAATATCCAAGGTTCTCTGTGCCTTCCATTGCTTGGGCTATAGCGCTTCCTGTATTCCCAGAGGCCTGCTGCCATCTGTGACTACCAGAGTTCTTTGGACAGCAGTGATTGCCATGCCTTCCAACACCAAGGACAAACAGATAGCTAAAGGCCTGCATAAGAACACAATCTACAAGAGTCAGGCACTACCAGAACCTGGCTACCTACCTTACTATATCAAGTCCTAGATATCCTAACATAGCTGAAGCACAAGAAAATAACTCTAAATTTCATCTTATGATGATTATAGGTTCTTTAAAGAGGAAATGAATAAATCCCTTAAAGAAATAGAGAAAAACACAATCAAACAGCTGTAGGAAACAAATAAAACTGGTCAGGACTTGAAAAATATAAGCAATAAAGATAACACAAACTAAGGAAACCCTGAACATGGAAAATGTAGGTAAGAGAACAGGAACTAGAGACATGAAAGAGAGAATCTCAGTCAGAGAATATGTGATAGAAGAAATTGAGCCATTGATTAAAGAAAATGATAAGTCTAAAAAGTTTCTAATGCAAACATCCAGGAAAATTGGGATACTATGAAAAGACTAAACCTAGTAATAATACTAGAATAGAAGAAGATTCCCAGTTCAAAGGACCAGAACATATTTTCAATAAAATCATAAAAGAAAATTTCCCTAATCTAAAGGAAGAAAATCTTATAAAAATATAAGAAGCTTAGAAAACACTAAATAGATTGGATCAGAAAAGAAAACTCAACCTGCCACATAATAATCAAAACACTGAAGCAGAACTATCTGAATGATACCAGACTTCTCAACAGAGGGCTGGCGAAGATATCTTATGGTTTCTGAGAGACCGCATATGTCAGCCCAGGTATTGAACCCAACAAGACTCCTAATCACCATAGATGGAGAAAGCAAGATATTTCATGAAAAAAAAAAAAACAGCAAAACAACAGAACAAAACAAAACAAAACCAAAACCAACCAAACAAAAAGCTCCAAGCAAAGGAACTTAGCTACCCCAAAGAAAACAAGAAAACACAAGAAGTAAATAACCCCACACCTGCAAAACCAAAGGAAGGGAAACACAAACACACACCAACACACACACACACACACAAGAATAACAAAATAGTATGAATTAGCAATCATTAGTCATTAAAATTTAGGGGAATGCCAGGGTCAAGAAGTGAGAGTGGGTGGGTAGGGGAGTGGGGGAGGAGGGTATGGGTGACTTTTGGGATAGCATTGGAAATGTAAACGAAGAAAATACCTAATAAAAATATTTATATGTATCAAAAGATGGCCTAGTCGGCCATCACTGGAAAGAGAGGCCCATTGGACACGCAAACTTTATATGCCCCAGTACAGGGGAACGTGAGGGCCAAAAAGGGGGAGTGGGTGGGTAGGGGAGTGGGGGTGGGTGGGTATGGGGGACTTTTGGTATAGCATTGGAAATGTAAATGAGCTAAATACCTAATAAAAAATGGAAAAAAATAAAAATATTTATAAACGTTAATGGACTCAACTCCCCAATAAAACTACTCAGGCTAACAGAATGGATGTGAAAACAAGACTGATCATTCTGCTGCATACAAGAAACACACCTCAGTAATAAAAATACACATTACCTCAGAGTAAAGGGCTCAAAAAATATTTCCCAAACAAATGGACCCAAGAAGCAAGCTGGAGTAGCAATTCTAATATGTAATAAAATAGAATTTTAACTAAAATTAATCAAAATAAATGGGAAAGCCATTTTAGACTCATCAAAGGAAGAATCTACTGTGATGATGTCTCAATTCTGAACATCTGTGCCCTAAATGCAAGGGGTAGCCATATTAGTAAAAGAACATTACTGAAGTTTAAAGCACACATGGAATCCCACACATTAAAAGTGGGAGACTTTAATACTCCAACTTCAACAACATACTGGATATCAAAACAGAAACTAAACAGAGAAATAATGAAATTAACCAAGTTATAAATCTAATGGACCTAACAGATATCTACAGAAAATTTCCACCCAAACACAAAAGAATATACCCTTTCTTAACACCTCATAGGACCTTCTAAAACAATGACCACATATCAAGCCTCAACAGATATGAGAAAATCGAAATAAGTCCTTTTATCTTACCAGACTGCCATGGATTAAAGCTGGACTTCAACAACAACAGAAATAACAGAGAGCCTACAAACTCATGGAAACTGAACCCCTCTTCATTCAAGAACCACTGGGTCAGGGAATAATAAATAAATAAATAAATAAATAAATAAATCCTCCAATTCAATGAAAATAAAGGCACAACACACCAAAATTATGGGGACACAATGAAAGCAGTGCTAAGAGAAACGTTCATAGTGTTAAGTGCCTTCATAAAAGAATTGGAGAAATCTCTACAAGCAATTTAAAAGCACACTTGAAAGTTCTAGAATAAAAGGAAGCATACATGCCCAAGAGGACTTCAAACTCAAGGCAGAAATTAATAAACTTGAAACAAAGGGGACAATACAAAGAATAAACAGAACCAAAAGCTGACTCTGAGAAAATCAACAAAATAGACGAACCCTTAGCCAAACTAACTGAAAGGCAGAGATACTGTATCCAAACTAACAAAGTCAGAAATAAAAAGGGGGATATAACAACAGACACTGAGGAAACTGAAAGAATCACTGGGTCTTACTTCAAAAGACTATATTCCATAAAATTGTCTAAATGAAATGGATGATTTCTTGATAGAATCCACTTATCAAAGTTAAATCAAGATCAGGTAACAGTCCTATAACTCCTGAGGAAGTAGACACAGTCATCAAAATCTTCCAACCAACCAACCGACCGACAGACAGACAGACAGACAGACAGACATACCAGGGCCAGATGGTTTTAGCTCAGAATTCTGCCAGATTAATACCAGTATTCCTCAAACTATTCCACAAAGTAGAAACAGAAGGAACACTGCCAAATTCATTCAGTGAGGCCATAGTCACCTGCTAAGAAACAGCCTCAACTTGGAGAGGGATTCTAAGAGAAGGGATATCTGGCAATGGTGAAAATAAACAACTGGAAGTTAAATCATGGTTCTGAGCTGGTGCCCTATGTTCTACTTGAGATGGCTTTTCCAGATGGCTTTCTCTCTGTATTCTGTTTTCTCTGGAGATCTCTAGACAGTTTTCTCTCTAGACAGCTTTTTCTTGCTATTCTTTGCTACAGACAGTTCTCCATGAAATTCCCTCTTGCTATTCTAAAAAAATTCTCTGGATAGCTCATCTCTTGCACATTATAAGCCCAGTCTTTTATTTTACAGATCAATTGAGTCATTTATTCCAAGCTCCATTCTGATTGTTCTATGAATCAGCAACTCTTGCCTTAGCTCCTTGATTCTTAGGAAGAGACAGCCAGCATAAGCACAGACACTAAGATAGCTGGGTAAGACTGTGCTGTAGAATTACCATGCTCATCATTCTTGCACCTGAATTTGCTCTGCCTCAGGCTGACCTTGAACTCAGGAATCTACCTGAATTTGTTTTTTTTTTTTAAATTTTTTTTATTAGGTATTTTCCTCATTTACATTTTCAATGCTATCCCAAAGGTCCCCCATACCCACCCCCCTAATCCCTTACCCACCCACTGCCCATTTTTGGCCCTGGTGTTCCCCTGTACTGGGGCATATAAAGTTTGCAAGTCCAATGGGCCTCTCTTTGCAGTGATGACCGACTAGGCCATCTTTTGATACATATGCAGCTAAAGACAAGAGCTCCCGGGTACTGGTTAGTTCATATTGTTGTTCCACCTATAGGGTTGCAGTTCCCTTTAGCTCCTTGGGTAATTTCTCTAGCTCCTCCATTAACTACCTGAATTTGTATCTGCATGTCTTTGTATTTTTGTGACAAGCTGGCTCATGGTGTAGCTGCTTCTGTTTCTTTAGATCTGTGAAGCTCCTTAGACAACTCATATTGTATCCTTATATTTTTTCATAGTTGAGAAATTATATTTTTGAACTCATGTCTTTAGAGTTCTTTACCACAGCCTTAATGGGGCTATCCTGAAGTTCCTAGCATTTACCATTTTACTAAAGACATACACACACCCTTGACTTCTGGACTTCTGCTGTTTCTAATTATCCTGGAGTCATTAACCTTAACAGAAAGGATATTCCTCAAAGGCAGAACATGGAAATATGTACATAATTATACAAACAAGCCTTTTGCCCACAGCAGCCAACAACAGTTCTGAAGGTTCATGCCCTGTTAGCCTTGTTCCAGGGATGGGAACCCAGTTATTCCACCCCTACCAAGGTCAGACTTGACAGCAACTCAGATACCTAAACTACACAAAGACTCAACAACAACAACAACAAAAGAATTTGAGACCAATTTCCCTTATGAACATTATGGTGGTTTGAATATGCTTGGCCCAGGGAGTGGCAGTGTTTGGAGGTATGGCTTTGTTTGAGTAGGTGTGTCCTTGTGACAGAAAGTCTGTCACTGTGTTGAGTGATCTTTAAGATCCCCATTCTAGCTGGCTGGAAGCCAGTCTTCTCCTAGCTGCTTTTAGAACAAGAGGTGGAACTCTCAGTTTCTCCATCCCCATGTCTGCCTAGATGTCACTATTTGCCCACCTTGATTATAATGTACTGAACATTGGATCCTACAAGCCAGCTCCAAATAAATGTCTTTATAAGAGTTGCCTAGGTCATAATGTCTGTTCACAGCAACAAAACCCTAAATAAGATAGAAGTTGGTACTAGAAGTAGATCTGATCTGTTTTTGTTTAGAAGAATGTGGATTTGAGGACTTTGGATTTGGAAATCAGTGGAATGCTTTAAGAGGGGATTACTGGGACATCCTAGTAGGAACATGGAAGACTTTGTTGCTTAGAGTGATTTGAACTGTGGAAGCCTGGTTCTAGAGGTTTCAGAGGAAAAAAAAATTAATATGTGACTGAGAGACTGTTTTGTGATATTTTGCCCTTGTCTGAAGATTCTACCTAAAGGTAAGGTAGAGAGATTTATATTAATTTCTTTGACAAGGAAAGTTTCAAAAAAGCCCAACAGAGACTTTGTTCTCTGGTTAAGTCTCACAGAGAGCTTTCTGAACAAGCATGGCAAGCTTAGAAAGGAAAAAATATAATATGTATGTCTCAAGTAATAAAGAGGCATCAGGAAGTGGAAATGAATTCTGTCTTCAAGAAGATAAATTAAGGAAGTGGTGATCCCAGGGCAAGATCCCACCCACCTTAGTTTACTGTTTGTGTTTGTAGCTGAACAAAGAATAGTTTTAATCTGGAATGAATTACAGTCCAGAAATGGAGGGCACACTTGTGATGCAGTTCTTGAGGCTGGAAGACACAGACTTTTGATCTGTATCTTGAGGAAGAGTGGCCATGAAAAGCTGAGGCCCAGGCAGTGTGGTACACACTTTTAATTCCAGAAGACAAAGTTCAAAGCCAGAGTTCAAAGCCAGCCTGGGACAGAGCAAGTTATAGGTGAAGAAAAGCTTAAGTCCAGGTGTGATGGTACATGCCTTTAATCCCAGCATTCAGGAGACAGAGCCATGCAGATCTCTTAGTTCAAGGTCAATCTAGAGAGCAAGTTCCAGGACAGCCAAGCTTAGGCAGTGAGGGAATTGGAAAACAGAAAGTTAGTAATAGAATAAGGAGCAGGGCATGTTCCAACCTCAGAAAGCAGCAGAACTTTGCCATATAGCTCTGGCTTTAGAGTCAAAAATAGAAGGGACTACTGAGATAGTTGATGCTGGCTTATGGAGCTAAGAAACTGACTATGATTGAGAAGAGACAAGCATCACTGAAGAGAAATCTGGGAAGTGTTTTCTGAGAGCACAAAGAAGCTGTGTTCCAGATATAGACAAGGTTGTACCTCATGCTGTAGCCAGACTTGGCAATGTGTAAGAATCACCCAGGTGGCACTTGTTTTGAAGGTATGAAGTGGGGATTATAAAGAGCAGCTGAGGCTTGGCACTGTGAGAGGCCGTTGGTGAAGGTTCAGCTACAAATATGTAGGGGCCCTAGGTCCAACCAGTGCATACTCTCTAGTTGGTGGTTCTGTCTCTGTGAGCCCCCATGGGCACAGGTTAGTTTATTCTGTAGGTCTATTTGTGGAGTTTTTTTCCATTCCAACTCCCTCCTTTCTTCTCCCTACTCTTCCATGAGACTGCCCAAGCTCTTCTTTGTTTGGTTGTGTTTCTTTGCATCTCTGCCCATAAACTGCTGAATAGAGCCTCTCAAAAGACAGTAATGCTAGGCTAATAGTGTCAGGGGTTGGATATTTCCTATGGGATAGCTCTAGAGTTGGTACAGTCATTGCTTTATACCATTCCCTCAGTCTCTGCTCCATCTTTATCCCTGTAGTTCTCATAGACAGGACAAATTTTGGATGGAAAGTTTTGTGGATGAGTCCCCCTCCCTCTACAGGAAGTTCTACCTGGTTTTAGGAAGTGGCTTCTTCAAGCACTGTATCCCCCACTTTGAGGAATCCCAACCAGTGTCAAAGACTCCTGAGAGCCTCCCCTGCCCTAGAGTTGCTCCCCCTAGTGACTTCTACTCCCTTTCCCATCTCTGCCCCTCCACAATCTTGATCCTAACCCCTGTTTCCTTCCTTACATGTATTGCTAACTTTATTTAGGATAAATCTTTAGATGGGAAAATTTCTAGAGCACAGGGTACAGCAATCTCCAGGATGTTAGTGATGCTAGTTAGCCCAATAACAATTGATAGAGAATCAGTCTCTCTGGGTGTCTCTCTGTCTCTGTCTTTCTGTCTTTCGGTCTCTGTGTGTCTGTCTGTCTGTGTGTCTGTCTGTCTCTGTCAGAAGGTATATATTATAATATTAGTGTTTAAAATGTTTTATTTTTGCATGTTATAGTGGAAGAATCTTACTCTCCCATAACACACAGGTTCCAGGATTTGATTGCTCATTAGCCATTAACGTCTCTTCTTCTAAAACTCCAGCGAGATCAGAAAGCTATTTAGCTGCATCTACAAATTTAGGAGAGCTATATTCTCCTCCCCACATTTGGAAAACATTTTCCGGTCTCTGAAAGAATCAGCAGTTCAATTCCAGTTTATCTATCTGTGAGCCAGTTCAAGAGTATTAACCTCCCAAATATTGAACTTCATGTTAAAACTAAGACTAACCTTCTACCTATACTTCACAAATCTTGTTTATTAAATTGACTTGAGCTTGGGTCTAACAAATTTTGGTTTGGGTCTGAAACCTAGTAACTCCCATATATTTCTTGAATGTAAATATTTTTAAGTATACTAGCTGTCTTTATGCATCCAATCTATATGTCTGAAATAATAGAAGCTGGAAAAGTTTTTACTATCTCAATAAGTTTAGAACAGCATTTAGAATCTTTGTCACTTACAATTCACAAAAGAAAAAAATAGGCCTCAGTTTCCCTAACGAAGTTCTTTAAATTGTTTTCATATCCCCTGGATAGCTCTTACTCAAGAAGACCACAAAAAGAGAGCCAGGCCAGCCAGACAACTCATCACATAAGGTGCGGGTTGCCGAATTGACAACCAAAGTTCAATTCTCATGCTTCACAAGGAATACTGAAAGAACAATCTTCTGCAGGTTCTTCTTGATGTTTACAGAAGTGCTGTGAAAGTATGTGTTTGTGTGTGTATGTGTATACAGACACACACACACACACACACATATATATATATACAATAAACCAATAGATGTAATTAAAAAGTTTGAAAATTAAAAAGCATTTTAAAAAGACAGTTAAGAAAAATTCTTATGAAAAAATATAAAGAAATATGTATGTAAATTATTATTATGTATTTTACAATGCATACTTGTAAACAATGCACAATTGTTTTAAGTCATACTTTGAAAAAAGAAGGAAATATCTTATTCCTTTATGCACTACTAGGTGTTCTTTTCAGTATTTAAATTGTATGCATGGCTGTTTAAAATACTCGGCAATTTATCATTCTTGTAGACAAGAAATGATGGGCAATTCATCACAGTGGTGTTGCCTGTACATTGTGACATAGTTCATTATAAGACACCATGACATAATTATGTTGTGACATCGTTTTGTGATATAACTAGCTCAATCACTATGTGTGTATATTTTTTGTATACTAAGGGTTTGTTGACATCTTCTGCAACTAGCTTTTTGCAAAATTTCATCATAAGACTTCTTAAGAGCTGATTTTTTTTTCTATTTAAAATACCACACTGTTCAAAGACATTGCTTTTAATGATGTCATTTAGTTAATTTTAAGTCACTTTTACAATTTCTTAATTACCGGTTGTTGGAGTATTTTAATTGTGTGTTTAGGGTTTCAAGTGTCTTCGAGGAGGCATTTTTCTCTTCAAGGAAAAATATAACAATCACTCCTTAGAAGACTTGACAAGTTTGCAGAGCTGTCCCTGTGAGCATAGCTAATCTCCATAGCTCTCCTGCTCCAGCCTTTGGGGCACTGCCTCCAAAAGAAGCTGAATGAGATGATGCTTGCCTAACTCTTCTATTATTCATTCCTTAAACAGAGTAGATGCCCAGACTTTTTTAGAAGGTGTATATCTAAAAGTGACTCATTTCCCCTGCTTGAGTTCTATATTCTACAGACTTGCAAACTTCCTCTCCCACTTTCAGCTTAGCCTTACCTGTCCTGCACTGGAGAAAATGTCAAAATGAGAGATGGCTGCAACATTCTGGGAAGGCAAGAAAGCATGCACAATGTTTTCCCCAGTGTAGAGAAGAACTGGAGGCTGTAGGGTGTCCTCTGCAGCATTCAGTGCAGGGGTGTGGTCCTGAACCAAGCCATCACTCAGTAACAGGAGTTCAGTACCGCTCTTAGAGAACAATTTTTCATTTCAGATAATACTGGAATGCAATGCACTAAATCTAGAAAGTTTATTATATTTCAACACATGAGAGATTTCATAATGGCTTTTTAGTCACTATATAGGCAAAAAGTGGTCCAGTTTCAAAAGACCAATATAGTTGCTTAAATAGTCTCTAATATAATACATGTATACTACATAAACAATTGATTTACATAGTTATTATTATAAGTATGTACATAAGTATATATAAAATATACAAATAATATACTATATAGCATTTTAGAAATGTTTTTCCTAGTACATACTTAATATTAAAAATATTTTATTATGCTACAATATTTGCATATACCAAAATATATGTGCGCCAACTATTACCATATGTACCTAAATAAGTGTAATAAATTAGTAAAGAAAAGTTTTAATTCAACTGTCTTTTCATGTTCATAATAATGTGCATGCGACTATTTGAAAAAGATTGCTCATTCACTCAGAAAACACAGTTACACATTAATCAAAACACCATGAACAGACTTCTGTAGCTGAAGCAAATCAGTCCTACTATTCTGGACTTGTGCATGCTTCTGCTCCCTATGTGTGTGGAGGCTGCAGGTGTAATATGTCCCTTAGTGTCAACATGATGAGCTATTAGCTAATTATGTACAAGAAATAAAATTGCCTTCCTGAAAGTACTCATGGGAGAACATCTCAAATCTTTACCCAATTCCAGTAGGCCTTCTCTCACTTTGATAATGAGACAGAAGAGTTTAAGTATGGCGATTATTTTTTACAATCCAAAATTAAATCCAATGGGAGAAAAATTATTTTTTTTTATAAAATGACATAGACCACTAATAGCAGATATGGCAGTGAGCCCGCTCAGCATTTAATGACACATAGAGTAGTAGTCGCACAACAGATAGTCATATGCACAGGAAAAGCTTCACAAATGCCGAGTAACAGCAGACAAAACAGAGAAGCTGCCCTATGTCTCAACAGTGGAACATAATCAAATTAGCCACCGTACCTTACAGCTACAGGGCCCAACGCAAGGGTCCTCGTTTGTGCTCCCCAAGCCACTACAGTTACAGGGTTGGCAGTCTGGGTAACCATGGTAACCCCTGACACAGCGATCACAGTTCACGCCTCCAAAGCCAGTTTTGCAGTGACAGGATCCAGGTTTCAACCCTAAGGGAAAAAAAACATTTCATATCAACACATTCAAAGGAAAATAGATTTAATTCCTCAGGTTTCAGTTACAGTAACTGTTAAATTGGATTCTGATCACAAAATTACATTTTAAAAATGTTTTCTATTATTTATAAATTTAAAGCAATTCTAAATTTAAATATATTTTATTCATTTTCTTCCCCACCCCTAAGTCCTTCCAGATTCTCCCTGATCCCTACTAATTCGACTTTAAATTCTTTCTCAAAAATAAAAACCTAATACAACAGCAAAGCTTAGAAAAACAGAATACAACACCAAAATAAATGAAAGAACACACACATACAGACACAGACACACACCAAACTACAACCAAAAAAAAAGTACACACAAAAACTATGGAGTACACTATATGTTAGTCAGCTACTTCTAAACACGAGGACTGCCATGTTTTAAAGATAAAACGAAAACTATCAGATCAAAGTTGGACGAGATAAACCAATAGAAGGAAAAGAGCCCCAAGAGAAGGAACAAGCATTAGAGATTCACTAGCTTGTTTACCCAGGAGTTTTATAAAAACACTAAACTGGAAGTTATAATATACACAAAGAAGACCTGGTGCAGGTCCTGTGCATTCTATTTCAGTTTCTGTGAGTTCACGTGAACCTCTCTCATGTTGGTTTAAATGACCTTCTTTTCTTGTATATGTCATTAAAGCTGTAACTAAAGGGTCTTTAGGAGCTTAATAAAAATGTCAGTGGTTGTGCAAACACAGCAGTTCTATGTGTCTGTAAAACATATTAAAAATAAGTGGCTACAGAGATAGTTATGCAGTTAACAGCACCTGCACATCTTACAGAGGAGCGGGCTTGGTTCCAAGCACCAATATGATGCTCCCAGTCATTGAAAACTCCTGTTCCAGGGGATTCAACCAGCTCTCTGGTGCCAGACACTCATATGGTATACATATATACACATGCAGAGAAAACATCCATGCCCATTAAAAAACTGTGATCTCCATCAAGCAGAGACAAAGCATAATGAAATACAATAATACAATGTATGAAAACATGGAAAAAAAGGAACAGGAAACATGAATAAGTCAAGTATACATTCAAATACTGTGAAGAATATGCTTGCATAATGTGCACAGGAGTCTTGAAAATAGCTGGAAATAAACACAGAGAGCATGAGTATATGTCTGGAAAGTATGAGGAAAAGTAAAAATAGCTGCATAAATACTAATTGGAGCTATGAGTTTATATTGTTAAAGATGGCTAAGAGTACTTGCTACTCTTCCAGAGAACCCTGATTCAAGTCCCACCTCGCACATGGCAACTCAAAATTATCAGTACACCAGTTCCCCATAAAGGAAAAAAGTGAAATAAGAAAAGGACAGTATTAAATTGTTTCTCTTTATAAAATTTTATTATTATTGCTTCTAAACTACCACTATATTATGCATGTAATTTCCTAATTTTCTATTTCTAATAGATTTTTTTAAACAATGTACTTTTATTTTAGTGTGGAACTTAATATCATTCATAACAATATTAGCATTTGTCATTTTAAAAAAGAAAAAGATTTTATGAAAACAGGCTTTAAATTTAAGGTTATTAGGGCAAAAGATCACATAGTCTTTTTTTTTTTTTTTTTTTGCTACTTTCAATAGCTACTCATCCATGGCAACTAGCCTGAAAGCAGATTCCAAATATTAATTTTATTATGTTGCCACACTTGATTCCTTGATGTTGAAAGTTTATCATGAATTTTAATCTTCAAAGTATTTGTTTTCACTTCATAGTACTGCCATCTGTGATCGTTCTCCACGTGTGTTGTCACCTAGAACCCACAGTGCAATTTCCATTCACTCCCATTACTGCCCACACATCTCTCAATGCTGTCAGCTTACACTGGAACCTGTAACATTACAGCAGTCTAAGTAACAGCATCCAAAACATTGTATATGTAATATGTGTGCTTTATACATAAATATCTTCTCTTTATATTCACCTACCACACATAACACACACGATTGTTATATAATATCAATTTTGACAAGGAAATATCACATAGATGACAGTGATCCCATAAGGTTGTGCTGCCTGGTGACATCATACTTTGTATGAAGCCCACTGTGACATTTCTACAATTAATGCAGTTAATGACAAATTTCTAAGATTTTATCCTATAATAAAATGATGCATTACTATGCACATACGTCAAGGCAGATGATCAATATTTTTGTTTGCTTTTCCAACAATACAATTCAGCATAAAATAAGTTATTATGGTAAAAAAAATGGGGACCTATAGGGCCCACCATTGGATGTCAGAATTCTGACTATATGAATGGAATTACTGAAAAATTCTCTGCAAAAAAAGTGATGTTTGTCATCTGGTGATCTTTTCCTTAGAGCGACAGTTCTCCATTGTGTCTCACCTCGCTGGGCATATTTCTCATCTTTGACACAGACTTCACTAAGGGAGCCAGTTGGATCACAGTGACATGGCTGGCATGGTCTTGGATAATTTGGTGATACCTGAAAAATAATTTGATATGGTTTGAATTGAGCATAATAAAAATGCCAATATTTTCCACTCAGCAAACAATTCAGGAAAATTGGTTTTAAAAATATATTGCAAATCATTTTGATAAAATTATAAGTATTTATCTTTGACATGGAATGGTGGACTTCTAAAATCCAACTTTGTTAAGTAGCTACAAATCTGATACTTATGTGCAGGGGCCTACACCCAGCCCGTGGGTGCTCTTTGGTTGGTGGTTCGGTCTCTCAGAGCCTCCAAGGGTTCAGGTTAGTTGACTCTATTAGTCTTTCTGTGAGGTCCCTAACCCCTCCTAGTTCCTCAATCTCTCTCCCCTGGCTAAAAGATTTCAATTTGATAACACCCACATTATGCGATGTTGCCAGACACACAAAAACCAAAAATATAAAACCTTAGATAAATGGTTTAGCCGTTTATCTAAATTTAAATATTAATTAATATCAAGTTTCATTCTAAGTAGTCATGAAAAGGGAGAAATCCCAGCTCAGGTACCTCACTTGGGGATTCTAGTCTATAATGTACTTAATGTTTGGAGCAGGTTTAATTTCCATACTACACATTTATTTTTTAAATCTTAAGAAAAGGGAACATTTCCCAGCTCTTGTGTTTGAGGCTAGAAAAGCCTACTACAAATGACTGACAGAAGATTATAAAAACAGAAAATTAAAGTTCCAAATCCTCAATACAGCAAGACAAAAGTCCTTAACTAAATAAAATTACCCCACATATAAAAATTATATTATTTTATAAAATAATCATACTTGATACAGAAGTGAAAAATTGTTCTTCTATCTTGCAAATGAATACAGATGACCAAACTAGCAGAGAAAGTGAAAATACTTATATTTATTTTAATAGATGCAGAAAAGCATTTGACAAAATGCTTCAGCATTTTTGTTATTATAAAAGTGCTCAGCTACCTGGGAAGAGCAGAGAAGTTGCTGAATCTGATAAACGGCATCCATAAAAATCCCATAACTCACATCACGCTCAACAGTGAATTATTATGTTTATATTTAAAGGGAGAACAAAATAAAAATGCCAGCTCTCACCATTTTTATTTAACATCAACATAAATATTGCAAAGTAAAAAGTGAGCCTGGCATTATTTGTAGACAGGAGTCTAAGTGTGGTTCTAAAAAATGCCTTAAGATTGCTAGAACAATCAAATGCATTTTCAATCAATACAGATGATAGATTCAGTATAATTTTTTCTTAATAATAACATGAAAGAATTGGGAAAAAAGGTTTTACCTAACCATTAATCATTATTTTAGACACACACACACAAAGACAAAAGGCCCATTTAGACTTAACTAAGGATATGTAAGGTCTCTATTCCAAAATTACTGTTACAAATAAATTTTGAAAAGAAATGATGTGTTCATAAAATGACTCAAATTAAATATGATGTTCCTTCTTTCCCTATTTATATATAGACTGTAAGCAAATATCAAGAAATATTATCTTTATTTGAAATTTTGATTGCAAAATTCTAAGAGTAACCAACTGGTGTTCACTTGGCCAGTCTGAAAACATACAAGTAACATTATACAGATACCCCCCATGTATATAATACCAAATAATGAAAAAAGAGGCCACAAATTTAAAAAAATCTGAAAAGGTGGGTAGAGGGTACATGGGAGAATTTAGAGGAAATAAAAGGATGAGTGAAATGATATTATAATTATAATCTCAAAAAGTAGACAAAATAATTTTAAAATAATGTAAATTTAAGCAATCTACTGAAAAGAGAGTCTTGTTTTCAAATGTCATATGACGTAAGTGAACCTGCATTACTCGATGCCAAGTGTACTGAGATTAGTGCTCAGGGAATGTGTCTGTAAAAATTGGTTCACATTCTATGGCCACATCATGTTATTTTCAAAGAAATGGTAGTAAGTCTAAATCATTATTTCATGCTAAATACAAAAATTTGGTCAAAATGTTGACTGAAGATTAAAAATTAAATTTTATAAATCAGAAAAGGAAAATATCTTTACTTGAACATATGCTTCAAGATAGATGAGACACAAATGACCAACATGCATGTGAGATAAAAGCTAAATATATGAGAGAGTTTCAAACCATTAGAAAGACTAAGATCCAAAAACAATGTTTACCATAAACATCAATGGAATCAAATAACTCATAATTATCAAATATTTTTTGGGCAATGTGTAAGATGTCATTAACAATTTGATAACAAGTGGTAATTTCTTATAAGTTTAAATATAGACCTGTCCTATGAAATAAGGAAGTAATTGCAGTCAAATGCTCTTCCCTGGGACTAAACCACCAATCAAGGAAAAGACATGGTGGGACTCATGGCTCTAGCTACACATGTAGCAGAGGATGGCCTAGTCAGTCATCAATGGGAGGAGAGGCCCTTGGTCCTGTGAAGGTTCTATGCCCCAGTATAGGGGAATGCTAGGGTCAGGAAGAAGGAGTGGGTGGGGTGGGAAGCAGGGGGAAGGGGGTGGGGAATTTTGGAGGGGAAACTAGGAAAGGGGATAACATTTGAAATGTAAATAAAGAAAATATCTAATAAAAATAAGGAAGTAATTATTTTATTCTTAAGTACGCCCAGAAGCTAAATTAAAACGACTATAACATGGCATACATAGACTTGCTTATAGAAGCCAATCAGAATCAAGAAATCACCTGAATATCTATCGAGGAGAGAATGGATTGAATGACTTTATGTACTCATGCAAAAGAATATTATCAGTTCTTTAATGAGCAATTATTGGTGCATATAACATGAATAAATAAATCATGAAATGTTATGATGTGAGAAATGAAAACACAAATGAACAAGTACTGTATGATTCTAGTGCTTTTGTTTGTTGGTTTGTTTTATGTCTACTGAAAGATAAACCTAATTGATATTCTAAGATCAGAAGACAGTTTTTCAGGAATCAAGTCCAATTGGAAAAAGACAAAATAGACATTTCAGAAGTGAAATTTCACATATCACATCCTTAAGGAGATGTGACACTTAGAGATAAGAAAAGTTCTCAGTCACCTTTTAAAGCATGAAGTCCAGTGTTTTACAGATCTTGTTAGTTTGGGATACATGCTTTTGGTAGGAAATCAAATATAAAAACTTATGAAAAAAGGTGTTTCTTACCCCTTTTGGTCTGAAGAATCCATCAACACATGTCTCACAATTTATCCCAGCCGTGTTATGTGTGCAGTTGATGCACACACCCCCTCCGATGTACTTCCCATGTATATTTAAACTTAGATTTCTGCTAGCAACAGTTTCATCATAATAGCATTCCTCAGCTTTTCCGTGACAATTGCATGCTACAGTCAGAATAAAAAGCAGTAAGTACTAATTTCAGGCTTTAAATACATTTAAAACTATTTTATTATCCATATATCATAGAAATGTGAATCTATTAAAAATGCATTAATACTTATTACATATACATATGTATATATGTATATATAATCAATAAATACATTCTTATAATGGGATTTGAAATAATTAAAATCTATAAATTCTACTGAGTAGTGAAATGCCAATAGTTCACTGGTCTTTCAAATATAATTACAATTCCATAGAATTTAAACTACAATATATTATGACAGATAAATTATTGAACAAACCACTGAATGATTAACAACCACATAATCTATGATAGATAGTGCCCATAGGTGACCCTGTGTACTACATCCTGTGGGTAAATGGACAGGGAGGAGTTAATACGTCCTTTTTGTCATCATTAATAAAAAGCAAAACTTCAATAGGCCAGGTTCTCTGATAGTCATTCTATATTTGCTATTATTGATTTCAGTTACAATGCAACTCTTTTCATACATCACTAAACCAAGCCACAGACAGGTTTCACATGCAAGGTACCCTTCTCACTATTGGACACTGTTTTGGAATTAGATTTAGGAATCTGCATTTGAAACACTGCTACAGTTCTCTCAGATCCTTCCCAGACAATGAGACAGATATATGGTAGGTTGTAGAGAGAATCTGTTGTGTACTGTATGGAACTATCATCTGTCAATAAAAAGCTGATTCCATATTAGGAAAAGGGAGGAAGCCATAGGTTGGAGCTTCAATAGAGAGATAAGAATGGTAGGAAAGAATCAAGAGTGGGAGATTCACCCAGACTCTGACGGAGACAAACACATTAGATTGAGGAGAGGTAAGTATCCATATGGCATACATAGAATAGAATAAATGGGTTATATAAGTTATTAGCTAGTTAGTGATGGAGCCAACCCTTATAGCCTAGGTATTTATTCATAAATAGATAAGTCTCAGAATTGTTATATGGGAATTGGGCACAGGTAGAAAATTCTGTTACAGTAGATGTCAAGAAATCGGGACAGAATGAGATTCTGAGGCAGTGTGGATCAGATGAACTTGCCCTGGGTTAGCAATCATGTGATAAGTAATGTCCTCATGTATGATTTTTCCTTATAAGGCATGAGGCAGTCAGTAGTAATTAGCAGATGGGGGTGTCTAAAAGCATCAGATGAGGTGATGCATATAACACCATCACTATTACACCCTCACCACCATTACACCACCACCATAACACCATCACTGTAAAACCACCATCATAACACCACCACTGTAACACCCCCACCAATCACTGTAACACCAGCACCATAATGCCTTTTAAATGCTTATGATTGACTTGTCCTGATCGTCACCCTCTTTGTCTTTTTTTGTATTGTATTACAGAAATTTTAGATAGTGTGAGGCAGGAGAGGTGGGTAACTTTTCCTAGAAAAGGCTGTGAAAAGCTTTGAAATAATGTGGAATTTTTATGAGGGTAAGAATCAGGGAAAGACACTGCAAAGTCTCCAAAACATTTGGTTCTCTGTTCTTTCATTGACTTATATTTGTGTATGAGGTGTGCACTTGTGCACACACACACACACACACACACACACACACACACAGACACACACACATACATGCTGTGCATGTATGTACAAAGCTGGTTTATATGTGTTTATATTCTTCTGAACTGACTGACCTTACTAATCACATGGGTATCATGTAAGTCTACAAAGTCTACAAAGAGTACCCTGCTAATGGACAGCGACAGGTTGTTATGAGCTTTGTCCTTAAGCAACAGTGCATACATACTGGAGTCAGGGGTAAGGCTGAGAGTTAGAATCTGGTCTATGAAACTAAACTCTTTCCTGTGTTAAGGAGAGGTTTTGAGGAGTAATTTCAAAATTTGGTGTCATTTTATGACTTCTTTCATTTGTTTTGTAAATGCAAAATATTTAAAAAGAATCCTGGAGTGATATTCTTTAAAGAAATATATTAGTAAAAGCAATAAAAAATTATACAAAGTGTATTAAAATGTGGCCTGTTCAACGATATGATAGCACATTGGGTTAAATTATTGAAAGTGTAAATTTTTTTTAGACTAAACTTATGTCAACTTGAATTTTAATAGACTGAAAAGTGGTCATCCTAAAATGTGATATTATCTCTACCCATAGTCATGGGGTGAAATTCATGCCCTATAACCTCACCAACACTGTATTTTATCATGCTTTTAGTAGCATTATTAGACACAGTAAGCATACACATATTAGTTAGGAAGATGAATGCATACACTGATAAATCAAACACTATTTTCATAATCTTAATTGATATATGTGTCATCACTTTTTGTCTGAAATATGGATGCCATTTATAATTTTTAAAGATATAAAACTGTTTTAGTCTTTGCTCATAACAGCATTATTGTTTTTCTTACAGCCATGGAAGATTTTCCAATATAACGAGGATGATATCTCCTTGTCATGGTTGTTGAAAAAAATTTTCCAGCCTGATGACTTTCAATTTAGACTATAATAATTTCATTATATTTGTACTGTTTCAAGATTTATTTTAGAGCATTCACAGATATAAACATGGGTCTGTGTGCCTTAAAATGACTTGATGGGTTTAGGAAAATTCACCCAAATATTTAAGCATCATCTTTTAAATATACATTGTAAGAAACATTTAAAGTGAACATTTTTATTATTTTATCATATTTTTATAAGTGAACATTTCTGCTGTCAGTGTAGATGAAAGTATAATACAATACTGAATTATTATCAACCCAATAATTAGAATGAATGTTGCTGAGTTGTAGCCTGGGAGCTAATGTTTAACCTTTGAGTGGCCGTCCTCACCTTGTAACCAGGACCCTCTGTCTGTATCAGCACCAATGGCACCATGGCTTCAGAGGACAGGGATGGTGTAGGCTCTCAGTAAGCTTCTTTTCCTTTCTTTCCCTTTCTTTTCCTTTCTTTTCCTTTCTTTTCCTTCCTTCCTTCCTTCCTTCCTTCCTTCCTTCCTTCCTTCCTTCCTTCCTTCCTTCCTTTCCTTCCTTCCTTCCTTCCTTCCTTCCTTCCTTCCTTCCTTCCTTCCTTTCTTTCTTTCTTTCTTTCTTTCTTTCTTAGATATTTTCTTTTTTACATTTCAAATGTATCCCCTTTCCTGTTTTCCTCTCTGAAATCCCCTATCCCCTTCCCCCTTCCCCTGCTCACCAACCCACCCACTCTCGCTTCCTGGCCCTGATATTCTCCTACACTAAGGCATTGAGCTTTCACAGGACTCTACTTCCATCCATGTCCGACAAGGCCATCCTCTGCTACATATGTAGCTGGAGCCATGGGTCCCTCCATGTGTACTCTTTGGTTGGTGGTTTAGTCCCTGGGCTCTAGGGGATACTGGTCGGTTCATATTGTAGTTTCTCCTATGGGGCTGCAAACTCCTTTATCTCCTTCAGTTCTTTCTCTAGCTTCTCCATTGGAGACCCTGTAGTGAGCCATTTTCTTTATTTTTTTTTCCATTTTTAATTAGGTATTTAACTCATTTACATTTCCAATGCTATACCAAAAGTCCCCCATATCCACCCACCCCCACTCCCCTGCCCACCCACTCCCCCTTTTTGGCCCTGGTATTCCCCTGTACTGGGGCATATAAAGTTTGCAAGTCCAATGGGCCTCTCTTTCCAGTGATGGCCGACTAGGCCATCTTTTGATATATATGCAGCTAGAGTCAAGAGCTCCGGGGTACTGGTTAGCTCATAATGTTGTTCCACCTATAGGGTTGCAGATCCCTTTAGCTCCTTGGCTACTTTCTCTAGCTCCTCCATTGGGAGCCCTATGATCCATCCATTAGCTGACTGTGAGCATCCACTTCTGTGTTTGCTGGGCCCCGGCATAGTCTCACAAGAGACAGCTACATCTGCGTCCTTTCAATAAAATCTTGCTAGTGTATGCAATGGTGTCAGCGTTTGGATGCTGATTATGGGGTGGATCCCTGGCTATGGCAGTCTCTACATGGTCCATCCTTTCATCTCAGCTCCAAACTCCGTCTCTGTAACTCCTTCCATGGGTGTTTTGTTCCCAAATCTAAGGAGGGGCATAGTGTCCACACTTCAGTCTTCATTCTCCTTGAGTTTCATGTGTTTAGCAAATTATATCTTATATCTTGGGTATCCTAGGTTTGGGGCTAATATCCACTTATCAGTGAATACATATTGTGTGAGTTTCTTTGTGAATGTGTTACCTCACTCAGGATGATGCCCTCCAGGTCCATCCATTTGGCTAGGAATTTCATAAATTCATTCTTTTTAATAGCTGAGTAGTACTCCATTGTGTAGATGTACCACATTTTCTGTATCCATTCCTCTGTTGAGGGGCATCTAGGTTCTTTCCAGCTTCTGGCTATTATAAATAAGGCTGCTATGAACATAGTGGAGCATGTGTCCTTCTTACCTGTTGGGGCATCTTCTGGATATATGCCCAGGAGAGGTATTGCTGGATCCTCCGGTAGTACTATGTCCAGTTTTCTGAGGAACCGCCAGACTGATTTCCAGAGTGGTTGTACAAGCCTGCACTCCCACCAACAATGGAGGAGTGTTCCTCTTTCTCCACATCCTCGCCAGCATCTGCTGTCACCTGAATTTTTGATCTTAGCCATTCTGACTGGTGTGAGGTGGAATCTCAGGGTTGTTTTGATTTGCATTTCCCTGATGATTAAGGATGTTGAACATTTTTTCAAGTGCTTCTCTGCCATTCGGTATTCCTCAGGTGAGAATTCTTTGTTCAGTTCTGAGCCCCATTTTTTAATGGGGTTATTTGATTTTCTGAAGTCCACCTTCTTGAGTTCTTTATATATGTTGGATATTAGTCCCCTCTCTGATTTAGGATAGGTAAAGATCCTTTCCCAATCTGTTGGTGGTCTTTTTGTCTTATTGACGGTGTCTTTTGCCTTGCAGAAACTTTGGAGTTTCATTAGGTCCCATTTGTCGATTCTCGATCTTACAGCACAAGCCATTGCTGTTCTGTTCAGGAATTTTTCCCCTGTGCCCATATCTTCAAGGCTTTTCCCCACTTTCTCCTCTATAAGTTTCAGTGTCTCTGGTTTTATGTGAAGTTCCTTGATCCACTTAGATTTGACCTTAGTACAAGGAGATAAGTATGGATCGATTCGCATTCTTCTACATGATAACAAACAGTTGTGCCAGCACCAATTGTTGAAAATGCTGTCTTTCTTCCACTGGATGGTTTTAGCTCCCTTGTCGAAGATCAAGTGACCATAGGTGTGTGGGTTCATTTCTGGATCTTCAATTCTATTCCATTGGTCTACTTGTCTGTCTCTATACCAGTACCATGCAGTTTTTATCACAATTGCTCTGTAGTAAAGCTTTAGGTCTGGCATGGTGATTCTGCCAGAAGTTCTTTTATCCTTGAGAAGACTTTTTGCTATCCTAGGTTTTTTGTTATTCCAGACAAATTTGCAAATTGCTCCTTCCAATTCGTTGAAGAATTGAGTTGGAATTTTGATGGGGATTGCATTGAATCTGTAGATTGCTTTTGGCAAGATAGCCATTTTTACAATGTTGATCCTGCCAATCCATGAGCATGGGAGATCTTTCCATCTTCTGAGATCTTCTTTAATTTCTTTCTTCAGAGATTTGAAGTTTTTATCATACAGATCTTTCACCTCCTTAGTTAGAGTCACGCCAAGATATTTTATATTATTTGTGACTATTGAGAAGGGTGTTGTTTCCCTAATTTCTTTCTCAGCCTGTTTATTCTTTGTATAGAGAAAGGCCATTGACTTGTTTGAGTTTATTTTATATCCAGCTACTTCACCGAAGCTGTTTATCAGGTTTAGGAGTTCTCTGGTAGAATTTTTAGGGTCACTTATATATACTATCATATCATCTGCAAAAAGTGATATTTTGACTTCCTCTTTTCCAATTTGTATCCCCTTGATCTCCTTTTGTTGTCGAATTGCTCTGGCTAATACTTCAAGTACTATGTTGAAAAGGTAGGGAGAAAGTGGGCAGCCTTGTCTAGTCCCTGATTTTAGTGGGATTGCTTCCAGCTTCTCTCCATTTACTTTGATGTTGGCTACTGGTTTGCTGTAGATTGCTTTTATCATGTTTAGGTATGGGCCTTGAATTCCTGATCTTTCCAAAACTTTTATCATGAATGGGTGTTGGATCTTGTCAAATGCTTTTTCTGCATCTAACGAGATGATCATGTGGTTTTTGTCTTTGAGTTTGTTTATATAATGGATTACATTGATGGATTTTTGTATATTAAACCATCCCTGCATCCCTGGAATAAAACCTACTTGGTCAGGATGGATGATTGCTTTAATGTGTTCTTAGATTCGGTTAGCGAGAATTTTATTGAGGATTTTTGCATCGATATTCATAAGAGAAATTGGTCTGAAGTTCTCTATCTTTGTTGGGTCTTTCTGTGGTTTAGGTATCAGAGTAATAGTGGCTTCATAAAATGAGTTGGGTAGAGTACCTTCTACTTCTATTTTGTGAAATAGTTTGTGCAGAATTGGAATTAGATCTTCTTTGAAGGTCTGATAGAACTCTGCACTAAACCCATCTGGTCCTGGGCTTTTTTTGGTTGGGAGACTATTAATAACTGCTTCTATTTCTTTAGGTGATATGGGACTGTTTAGATGGTCAACTTGATCCTGATTCAACTTTGGTACCTGGTATCTGTCCAGAAATTTGTCCATTTCGTCCAGGTTTTCCAGTTTTGTTGAGTATAGCCTTTTGTAGAAGGATCTGATGGTGTTTTGGATTTCTTCAGGATCTGTTGTTATGTCTCCCTTTTCATTTCTGATTTTGTTAATTAGGATTTTGTCCCTGTGCCCTTTAGTGAGTCTAGCTAAGGGTTTATCTATCTTGTTGATTTTCTCAAAGAACCAACTCCTCGTTTGGTTAATTCTTTGAATAGTTCTTCTTGTTTCCACTTGGTTGATTTCACCCCTGAGTTTGATTATTTCCAGCCGTCTACTCCTCTTGGGTGAATTTGCTTCCTTTTTTTCTAGGGCTTTTAGATGTGTTGTCAAGCTGCTAGTATGTGCTGTCTCCCGTTTCTTCTTGGAGGCACTCAGCGCTATGAGTTTCCCTCTTAGAAATGCTTTCATTGTGTCCCATAGGTTTGGGTACGTTGTGGCTTCATTTTCATTAAACTCTAAAAAGTCTTTAATTTCTTTCTTTATTCCTTCCTTGACCAAGGTATCATTGAGAAGAGTGTTATTCAGTTTCCACGTGAATGTTGGCTTTCCATTATTTATGTTGTTATTGAAGATCAGTCTTAGGCCATGGTGGTCTGATAGGATACATGGGACAATTTCAATATTTTTGTATCTATTGAGGCCTGTTTTGTGACCAATTATATGGTCAATTTTGGAGAAGGTCCCGTGAGGTGCTGAGAAGAAGGTATATCCTTTTGTTTTAGGATAAAATGTTCTGTAGATATCTGTCAGGTCCATTTGTTTCATAACTTCTGTTAGTTTCACTGTGTCCCTGTTTAGTTTCTGTTTCCACGATCTGTCCTTTGAAGAAAGTGGTGTGTTGAAGTCTCCCACTATTATTGTGTGAGGTGCAATGTATGCTTTGAGCTTTACTAAAGTGTCTCTAATGAATGTGGCTGCCCTGGCATTTGGTGCGTAGATATTCAGAATTGAGAGTTCCTCTTGGAGGATTTTACCTTTGATGAGTATGAAGTGTCCCTCCTTGTCTTTTTTGATAACTTTGGGTTGGAAGTCGATTTTATCCGATATTAAAATGGCTACTCCAGCTTGTTTCTTCAGTCCATTTGCTTGGAAAATTGTTTTCCAGCCTTTCACTCTGAGGTAGTGTCTGTCTTTTTCCCTGAGATGGGTTTCCTGTAAGCAGCAGAATGTTGGGTCCTGTTTGTGTAGCCAGTCTGTTAGTCTATGTCTTTTTATTGGGGAATTGAGTCCATTGATATTAAGAGATATTAAGGAAAAGTAATTGTTGCTCCCTTTTATTTTTGTTGTTAGAGTTGGCATTCTGTTCTTGTGGCTGTCTTCTTTTTGGTTTGTTGAATGATTACTTTCTTGGTTGTTCTAGGGCGTGATTTCCGTCCTTGTATTGCTTCTTTTCTGTTATTATCCTTTGAAGGGCTGGATTCGTGGAAAGATATTGTGTGAACTTGGTTTTGTCGTGGAATACTTTGGTTTCTCCATCTATGGTAATTGAGAGTTTGGCCGGGTATAGTAGCCTGGGCTGGCATTTGTGTTCTCTTAGTGTCTGTATAACATCTGTCCAGGCTCTTCTGGCTTTCATAGTCTCTGGTGAAAAGTCTGGTGTAATTCTGATAGGCCTTCCTTTATATGTTACTTGACCTTTCTCCCTTACTGCTTTTAATATTCTATCTTTATTTAGTGCATTTGTTGTTCTGATTATTATGTGTCGGGAGGAATTTCTTTTCTGGTCCAGTCTATTTGGAGTTCTGTATGCTTCTTGTATGATCATGGGCATCTCTTTTTTTATGTTTGGGAAGTTTTCTTCTATTATTTTGTTGAAGATATTAGCTGGCCCTTTAAGTTGAAAATCTTCATTCTCATCAATTCCTATTATCCGTAGGTTTGGTCTTCTCATTGTGTCCTGGATTACCTGGATGTTTTGAGTTAGGATCCTTTTGCATTTTGTATTTTCTTTGACTGTTGTGTCGATGTTCTCTATGGTATCTTCTGCACCTGAGATTCTCTCTTCCATTTCTTGTATTCTGTTGCTGATGCTCGCATCTATGGTTCCAGATCTCTTTCCTAGGGTTTCTATCTCCAGCGTTGCCTCGCTTTGGGTTTTCTTTATTGTGTCTACTTCCCCTTTTAGTTCTAGTATGGTTTTGTTCATTTCCATCACCTGTTTGGCTGTGTTTTCCTGCTTTTCTTTAAGAGCCTGTAACTCTTTAGCAGTGCTCTCCTGTAAATCTTTAAGTGACTTATGAAAGTCCTTCTTGATGTCCTCTATCATCATCATGAGAAATGTTTTTAAATCTGGGTCTAGATTTTCGGTTGTGTTGGGGTGCCCAGGACTAGGTGGGGTGGGAGTGCTGCGTTCTGATGATGGTGAGTGGTCTTGATTTCTGTTAGTAGGATTCTTACGTTTGCCTTTCGCCATCTGGTAATCTCTGAAGCTAGCTGTTTTAGTTGTCACTGTTAAGAGCTTGTTCTTCAGGTGACTCTGTTAGCCTCTATGAGCAGACCTGGAGGGTAGCACTCTCCTTAGTTTCAGTGGGCAGAGTATTCTCTGCAGGCAAGCTCTCTTCTTGCAAGGCAGGTACCCAGATATCTGGTGTTCGAACCAGACTCCTGGCAGAAGTTGTGTTCCACTCACTAGAGGTCTTAGGATCACGTGTGGAATCCTGTGTGGGCCCTTGCGGGTGTCAGGCGACTCAGCTGGCAAGGTAGCCGGGGCTCGAGTGGAGTGGAAGGGGTTTGTGCCCCAGATCAAGCCCGGGTAGCCTGCTTCCCTATGTACCGCAGTCTCAAGTTCCACGCGATTGGATTGGGGTAGGCGCTGTGTTCACTCACCAGAGGTCTTAGGGTCCCGTGGGGAGTCCCGTGTGGGCCCTTGCGGGTGTTGGGCAAGACTCTGCTGTCAAGGTAGCCCGGGGCTCGAGTCTCGAGTCGAGCGGAAGGGACTTGTGCCCCAGATCAGGCCCGGGTAGCCTGCTTCCCTATGTACCGCAGTCTCGAGTTCCGCGCGATTGGATTGGGGCAGGCACTGTGATCCACTCACCAGAGGTCTTAGGGTCCCGTGGGGAGTCCCGTGTGGACCCTTGCGGGTGTTGGGCAAGACTCTGCTGGCAAGGTAGCCCGGGGCTCGAGTCTCGAGTCGAGTGGAAGGGACTTGTGCCCCAGATCAGGCCCGGGTAGCCTGCTTCCCTATGTACCGCAGTCTCAAGTTCCGCGCGATTGGATTGGGGCAGGCACTGTGGTCCACTCACCAGAGGTCTTAGGGTCCCGTGGGGAGTCCCGTGTGGGCCCTTGCGGGTGTTGGGCAAGACTCTGCTGGCAAGGTAGCCCGGGGCTCGAGTCTCGAGTCGAGCGGCGCCATTTTCTACTCTGTCTTCAGCAACCTTCTCCCCACAGAAAATAGAAACAGATACATTGCCTATGGTGTGATGTTTAGCTAGTCTTATGGTTAAGATATTTACCATTAATTTCTGGGTTTTGAAAATCTTTAGTATTCAGACTGTGGAAATATTCTGTCCTCCTCTACTCTACAAGTAAAGGACTTAAAATCTCCAATATTTCAAAATTATATAAGAACAGATGGATCCTGCTAGATCGAGGGTGACTGGGAGCAAAGAGTAGCCCTGAAGTGGTGTTTGAGTTTTCAATCGCAGCTAATCCTATGCATGTGTCCACTAATGATAGAAACAGGTGGAAACAGGTAGAGGTATATCAAAGAACAAACAGTATAAGTGAAGAAAGGAAAAGTACTCAAAAAATACAGGTAACACATGTCACACCCAAAATCTCAAAAGGGGTGTGATTGACGGTTGGAAAATATTTTATTCAACTGTCTCAGAATCTCATCATGTACTATATATGATCCACGTTAACCACAAGCTGAATTAGTTCATATTCAGTGTTTGTACATGACATGCAGGGCTTATGTTTCTCACTTGATAGTAAGCCTGCCATACTTCTTGAACTTAAATATATGGTTTGGGCTAACTCACTGAAATATTAATACTGAATTCAACTGGTCCATGTTTGGGTATTTTATTGGCCTAAGAAAATCTAAAGATACAGAACTCTCTATAGTTCAGGTTGCCAAGGTGGGCTACTTAATCAAACTAGGACATGAACACAGGTGATGCCAGTTTTTGTCAGTTCCGTCAGAAGAACACAGACACACCATTTTATCTCCAAGGTGATGATTTAAAGTATGAACTCTGGTTGGCATGTAATTCACTATTTATCATTTCTGTCTTATCTTTTAGTGCCCATTGTCCATCAAATGTTACAGCATAAATTTTGTGAATAATCACCACAGGTATCGCCTCATTGTGAATAGTTCTATATTGGTGTTGTTATGAAGAATCCATATTTAAGGGCTTTTTAGCTATTGATAATCAGTTTGCCAAAGACATATTTCCCCTCCCACATTTATCAAAGCACACTTCAGGGCAGACACTATATGGAATCAATCTAATGACTATTAATCACTCTAGCTGGAAGTGGGAAACTGGGAGAATGGTGCCTAATTAAAGTCTTATGTAATAGCTAACTTACTCAGCACATCAGATATTTTATACTCTGATAGGAAAGAACAGTCACGTGGTGACAAGATGGCAAAAACTTGTTCTTCCATAGAGACATGTGAATAACAACAGATGAAATAAAATCACTCCTATCCACTACACCCAGGAGAAGCATGGAAACATATTTGAAGAGCAATTCTGTGGTTTGAAGAAACTGAGGCTACAAGGCTCTTTTCTTGTGTTCTTAGAGTTTTCTCACAAGCACTCAGAATTTTCACATGACTCCACTTCCAGCTGTGTGCTGACAATGTCTACTTATTGAAGAAAACAAATGTGGAGTAAATGCAAAATGGAATATTATTAAGACAAAAGAAGGAATATCCCATTTGCCATCACATGAAAAGAACTGGGTTATATTATGTTAAGTGTAATAAACCAAGCACCAAAAGACAAGACAAATACAGCAGGGCCTCACTTACATATTTAGTCTAATAAACATCAGCTCATTATTTTTGAGAGTGTTGGTTAACAGCAGTGAGAAAAAGGGGTGGGAGGGTGAGAAGGGCAAAGGTTGTTTACTGCTTACTAATTTAGTGTTAAATAGAATAGCTTTTGTTGTCTCATTTACAGTGGTATAATGTACTATACAAAATGATAATTAATATGCTGCCTAATTCTCAGAGGAAAGGGATTGGATAGTATTACCAATAAGATATGATAGTGAATTAAGGTTTCAGCATTATGCAAAAATGTATATATAGCTAACACATGGGACATCATAAATCCATATAATTTAAAATTTTAATTTAAAGAGGGATACTCTTGTTTACAAAGCTTCATGTCTTGACATCCTTGTCACCTCCCATTATCTTTCCCAGCCACTGTTCATCAGCACTGCACATTCTAAGTGTGATTAATGAATCTTTTCATTTTTGGTTAATAGCCTGGCTCTAGCATGAAGATAATCCCTCACCTTTGACTGTACTCTCATATTAGCTGATGAGTGTTTAAAGGCTATTTTGTTGGCTATAAGTGATTATTTGGAGCTAGAAAGCTAATATAGATTGAAGACCATTTCACAAGTATCTGTGCTTAGAAAGCAAATACACAGACTCTAGGTTTCACAGACGACTCATTTCCATTTCTATGTACCTACATGGGTGTTGGATGTTTGTGTTTCTGTTGTCTCTTTTGTCTCTATGAGTATGTTTGCATGTCTGCTTCTCTTTGTATTCCTGTCTATGTGTGTGTTTGCATGCTTTTGTGTTTGTGTCTTTGTGTGTAATTCTATATGTACTTGTGAGTGGTTGTATATATTCATGTGTATGTCTTTGTGTTTATGTGTTTCTTTGTATTTCTCTGTGTTTCTGTGTGTTTACTGTGCTTATATGTGTTGAGTTTTAAATGTTTATGTATGTGATTATATAACTTTTTGTACATTTTCATGTTTGTGTGTATGTTTGTATGCATATTTGTTTTTGATGTGTGTTCATTGTATGTTATTGTACCTTTTTTGATGTGATTATGTGCTTTTGTATCTACATATGTTTGTATGTTCATGCCATGTCTTATAGGTACTGGGTGCTTTCTTATGACAAAAAGCATATAAGTTTTTTCTTGTATTTCCAATAACCCTTATATTTATGGTAATTAATATGCATTGGGCATATAGTTAACAAATTAAGATAAAAACCCAAGAAAACTTAGAGAATTAAGACAGTTAGGTAGTGAATTTACTAGCTTTGGCCTTGGCTAAAACATATAACTGAAATACAAGCTTGTCTAGTCAATAGTAGTTCACAGTGATGGCCCTAGTGTTCCTAGCCAAGCACAACAACAAGGCTGTCCTCTCAGGTCAGGAACATACCTTCACACTCAGACTTGGTGAGGAAGGTTCCAGCTCTCCAAGGCTTCTGATGGAATCCTGGACAGCACCTGTCACAGCTTTCCCCACAGGTGTTATGTTCACACTCACAGCGTGATTTCTAGTCACAAAGGGAGAGAGATAGGTTTTGAGTGTTGTATAGAACCACAGAAGAGGCCCTGAACCTGAAAGGTGGGTGTAGAACTTGACAGTTGGATTCGAAAAGTCTAGATTATACACTAAAATGTGAAATTGTAGTCAGCACGTGCAGGAGACAGTTGTGGGGCTATGAAAGGCAGCCTATTTTGGTTGAATGAGGCTTGCTCCAGTGACCCAGTAGAAAACGGTACAAGGGATGGAACAGTGAGCCACATTCCCAGAGACAGGTGCCTGACACCACAGAGCCCCCAACTCCATAAAATTCTCTGACTATAAGTAACGCAGATAACATCCCAAGCTTCTGCATTTTGGCTAGACTCCACCCCCACAGTTACCTGACTATAGCCAGGTATGTTCCTCCCCAATGTTACCTGGCAACAGCAAGGTAGCTCAGCCCACTATAAAAGGGGCTGCTTGGCCCCTCCTCTCTCTCTTTATGCTCCCACCTTTCTTACTCTCATTTCTATCCCTCCTTATCTCTTTCTCTCTCTTCCTTCCTCTCTCCACGTGGCTTCTCTACCTTCTCTCTTTCTTCCTGCCTTTCTACAATAAAGCTCTAAAACCATAGACTGTCTCTACTCATCAAGGCTAGGCTTGAACTACGGGATAGGCTTTGCCCTAAAAAGCCACATCTAACCTTCTGACAGAAGGCCTTCCTGCACTATAGCCACGGACCAGACCAAGAAGTCTTACCCGTATGGGAACCACCCAGTGGCCCCTCTGTCCCTGCCCTCTCCTTCCTTTGGCCTGGGGCTGACCGAGCTGCCCAGAGTCCCTATTTTGTTCTTAGGTCTTCCACGGTGTCCAGCAGTGTCTTGGATGCCCGAGACTGAGAACCTGTTATCTCTGGCCTCAGTGAGGACCAGAGACCTTGTACTGCCCCTTGTCCACCCCTTGTGGGCTGGGTCCATAGCTTTCCAGAGGCAAACACCCACCCAGGGCTATGTGGAAAGCATGCAGCAGTCCTCTGTGTCTACCTGCCCAGAGCCCTGGAACTCTGGCGGACTCGGGTTTTCTCCCACTCCTTTTATTCCCCCATGCCCACTGCCCCACATCTGGTAGCAGAGGATGGTTGTGAGCCACCATGTGGTTGCTGGGAACTGAACTCAGGACCTCTGGAAGAGCAGTCAGTGCTCTTACTGGCTGAACCATCTATACTTGTGTGACTACATTTGTTCTGCACCAGTGTGGGCTGGTCAGTGCCATAGCTGGAATCACTGAGTTTATGTTTTAAAAAGAGCAGGGAGCCCAGGTGTAGTCTGAATTCTCATTCTCTGACCCTTTACACTCTGGAGCACATCTCTACTGTAAGGCTTTCTTCAAGTTTCATTGACAGTCTCAGAAGTGACAAACATCAAGTTTCTTCTCCATTGTTCATCTAGGGATTCAGGAAAAGTGAGAGTTTAGGATCACCGTCCTTATGGAATGTGTGTGCCCTGTGTTCTAGTATCTATTCACAGCCTTTCTAAAGCTGCTTCTTGTGCTCTCAATACTTCAAAAACACTGTTCAACAGTGACGCTGATAGATAACAAAGGTTCCATGGAGCAAGCTACACTGCAACCTAGACCAGGAAAATCAGCAGAGTCTTCCATCTTCCCAAGAGATAACAGTATACAAGTCATTAATCAGAAAGCTAGCTTTAAGTATAATGTTACTTGTAGTATAGTTTAATAGATGGGAAGAAGGCTGCAAGGCCTTATAGACATCTACTTATTTTCCAATTCAATCTCTCTTCCATATGCTACACAGTTGATGATTTTGAATTTCACCAGTTTGTTTATGACAGGAGAAAAACAAATGCTCATCCGTCTTCTTGAAGTTATGTTCACTCAATACATTCATTGTCATTAATGAAAAATTCTATGGGAACGTTTTCAGGCTTGCTCTAGCTTGACAACTCCGTGCTTGAATATTCTCTACCTGGTTTCTTATTGTCCCTTCTCACATCAGCCTGCTGTCACTGGGACACCTATATGCTTACCTCCACACACGATTTTCATTTCTTTGCATGATTTTTTTTTATTAAAAATTTTTAAAGGACTGGACAGGTAGATTGATGGCAGCCATTCTCCAAAAGCTAAATCATGCATTAGGCTGTCATTGCTAGAAAACTTCAAAATAGATACCACTTTGGAACCTTTATGGGAAAAGAAAACTAATCTGTTTCCTGATGTAGTGACGGTTGGATTCAAAGTCTATCATCTTAACTGCCAGTTCTATTTCACCCTGGTAAGGCTTCCTGATAGAGCATCTAAGTGGCGACCTGACACTCATTCACAGCATTTTCTTTCAGGAAAGCCTCTCTTGAAGTATTTTACAGTGTGGCATTTCATTTTCCTAAGCATCCTATAAATATACATACATTTGTTGCAGGGTCAAGTGGACAAGCCCGGGCATGACCATAACAGATGCACATCCCGCCAACTGAAATATCCTTGACAGAATAGTAATACTAGGGAAAAAAAAAAGCCAGAAAGAAATATTGTCAGCATTGCTAACAGGAAGAGGAAGCAGAACAGTCAGTTAAAGTGTCACATTTTGCCTTCAGGCTTCCTTAAAAAGCATTCTGTGTTTCCTGGGGTTAAGGAACTCCTACCTATCCAATAACAGCCCCAGGAAAAAAGACTATCAATGTATGCTACATGCCCACCTCATAATTTCCCTCCCTGGGCACTAGAACGTCCAGGCTAGAGTACCCACAGCTACAACAGCTTTCACCTTAGGGCTGTAGATGGTAATTCTTCATAAGGATTTTTTACACAATTTTTCGTAAAAAAAAAAAAAAAATCAACCTCTTTAGTTGGGATCGTGAGTATGAGTCAGAATGTCCTATTTAATTGATACATTTGAAATGGAACAATACCTTTAAGGGAAATGGTGGTGGTCACCCTGTCATTCTTATCCAGATTCACAAGAAATTTGGTAGGGGAAAAAAAAGGGTAATGTGAAAATTTCATGTACTAGGAACTTACTTGCTTTTTTGTTATCTTAAAATGTCTTACCACCACTTTTCTATCTGAAATTAACACAAAGCTACAGTCATAGTTATTTTGAGCTATCAGCTATTTTAAAATATAATTCATAATTATAGAGCTGGATTAAATTTAAATTTTAATTAATGTGTATAACATTTTATAAGCACCAGAGTTTTTTTACTTTCTCACTTAGTATCTAAATAACCTTCTCAATTCAAGAAAGCTCTGTTAGTACAAAAATATACAAGAAGATAAGGCAGCTTTAGTAAAAGTAATAAACACTTATCTGAGTTTCCTAACTGAAATCATTTATTATTCTATATGTTTATTTTCTAATGCCCCATTTGTTTTGTTATATGCATATAGTACCTTGTAAAATTGTTTTTTTTTTCTAGCTTAGGTTATTTGCTATACCTAAGTTTTGAACTAATGGAGCATGCTGAGAAATTTGAGTAACTTAAAAAAGCCTCTCTCTACTTAATTTCATGTACTTTATAATGTAGGTACAAATTTTCTCAAGAGTATTATTGCAAATGCTTTTAAAATTAGAAAAAAGGTATTTTAAATGTAAGCACACATTGCTTTCCTTTTGAGTATGACAAAATAAAATGTAATATTTTATTTTCACATTTCTTAATTTGCATGTAGTGTTCATTGAACTTGTGTACTTTTGGGAAACATATACATATATTGACTCAACTGCTCATGTCCAATGCTATTATAAATAATAAATGTTCAACACAACCCCACTCAGCCCTGCAAAAGATGATAAAAAGGAACAATAATTTTTTCATCGATTTTCCCTGATGTACTTGTCAAAGAAGGAGAAATTTCACAGCAATATTGTTCAGATTTCTTCACGCTAAAAATAAAATTAAAGTTTTTTTTTTCTCTCAATCTGTGAAGAATCCAAACAGAATTGTGAAATAATGATTGCTTCTGCATAAAGCAATTGACATTCTGGTGAAATATAATACAAAGTAAAATTGCTTCAAGTTTGGAAAATAAAAGGTACTACAATATCTACCATATGTTGCGTGGAGATAATTAAAGCTCTAGCAGCAGTTATTCTATGATAGTGGAGAGCTTAAGCATGGGTAGGTTAAGCAGTGAGCAGAGAGCGCAGGTGAAAAGGACAGGAAACTCACACTTGGTTTGCTGTACCATCAGCAGGTTCTCTGGTCACAAAATCCTGCTCTTCATATGAGCCAGATCTAAGAGCTTTACCTACAGGTTTATTTTCACCTGGCTGTGATTTGTCTTACTCTATGATTTGCAGTCTACAGTCTCCAGTTGTAGAGTACACCCGTTACTTAGCTTAACTGTGCCTTAGGATTACTTGAGCAACTGTTATAGCTTGGTTATATGGCACCAGATCCCACACACCTCTTGTTTAAAGAGTGGAGTAAATAAAGAGGAATTGGGCAGAATCAAAATTAGGAATGGCAAGCTAGACTTGTCATCCTTCCCATAACAAGTTCACACATTTCTATTGGTTTGGTACTGAAATAAAGCACGCCCTTAGATCTGGTTGTCAAACACCTGTTAAAAGGGTGCTTTAAACTTTTGTTTGTTTCTGTTAAGTGTATTCATGAAAAAACACTCACACAATCATTTTTTATCAGTTTCCCCATGGCAAAGCTGTGTGTGTGCACATGTGTGTATGTTTGCTTGCTTATGTGCATGTCTGCATGTGTGTGTGTGCGCACGTGCACGCAAGTATGGTTCATAATTATTGGACTCCTTAATATTTTATTTGTTAGCCTGGCCTTTGAACCTCCAATATTGACATCTCTGGAACTTTCTAGAATAGTCAACCTCAATCCTGCTCTATACCTACTGAATTAGAATGTAGTTTCCACAAGGACAACAGCTGTGTGCACATTAAATATATAAAATGTATTTCATCACATGGGTTATGTTCAAAAGTATTTCAAATACCCTGTACTTAAACTTGTAGCTGCTTGGAGCCAGCTGTAAAAATACAGATCACCTAAAGTGACAGAAACTAATGTAGTTCCTTAAGATGATTATGAATGAGATACTATAATGCTCATTTTACAAAAGAGGAAACTAAAGTTGAAAAATGTTGGAGGGCTTGATAAATTCCATGTAGTTAATCTCAGAACTTGGATTTGTACAAAGGAGGGCCTGCTGGGTTCTAAAAGTGCTAACGATAAATGGTCCAAATCACAGACCAATTTCTCTCTCCATCCTTGACAGACCGCTAAGAAGCTGGGCACAATATGTGAGTCAGGCCCCAAGGTGAGTCTCAGGCTCCGATGTGAGTCTCAGCACTTACTCTTCGTGTGACAATGGGATCGATTTCTCTGGGGTCTTTGTGAGCAAACATCATCAAGTCTGCATTCAAGGTGCGGATCCTCTGAAATCTCAGGCGAATGTAGCGAGCAGAGGTGAATTCCAGGAGTTCAGGGGAGGGGTCATCAGCACTTGGTCTCCCATTGATCAAAGAAATGTGAATCTACATGAAGCAGAAAAGGGGTTACAGACTTAGTTTTCCTCCTGATTTTGCCACATTGCAGATGCAGGCTTGTGCTCACACATCTGAGTGTGGTAAAGTAATTGAGCCTTTCAATACATGCACATGTAACAGTTTGCTCATTCCTTACATGTTCCATATACTTACATGCTGTACATATTTGTAATTGAGTCTTCTAAACCATTTTATCATCATGCCTCTCGTAGCCTTTCCAGAAATTAAGTATTAAATCAAGTATAATGTTCTCTACAAATTGGGTTCTCAATTATTTACGAATCTGTTATATAGTTTTAAAAAAACCACTTGGTAAGAAAATACTAGATTGTATTTGAAAAACCTAGGAGCCCCCACAGTGCATTACAAATAATTCTGATTTTGAAATCTTCCTATGGCAAATGGAGAAATACATTTCAGAGATGATATATGGAGAAAAAATGATAAATTTTGATGGAAACTAGATAAATCTTTCCTCCCAGACATTTAAATAGATTTGTTTCTGTTATGATTTATTTCTTTTTTAGTAATTGATAGACCAAGAAGACAAAAATTTACACAGGCTATTACATGCTGTAAGAAAAATAGATTGTCTGAAAATGTATTGAACCTAGATATAATAGTGATACATTTTAAACAAAAACAACATAGCACAATTGACACCAGAAGAAATACAATTTGATCAGCCCATTTTCCAGGTACAAATGAAACTTGCCAAAATGCACACGAAGCTGGTGTACTTTCACAGGACTACCTCAAGAGCAGATAATTCTTCTTTTCATTTCCTTATTTTTATTAGTTGTCTGAGAATTTCATACAATATATTTCCATCATATTGGTTCCCTTTTCTCATTCTTTTCAGATCTCCACTCTTTTCCTACCCGTGTGTGTGTGTGTGTGTGTGTGTGTGTGTGTGTGTGTGCGCTTTATTCTATCAAGTACAGTGTGTGATGGCCATTAACTCTTGCGTGTCAGGCCTTCTATGAAGCATGCTCTATACACTAGAGACTATACCCCTCAAAGAACATGTCTCTTGCTCTTCCAGAAGCCTATCAATTACCCATAAAAGAAAAGACAACCCTATCAGAGAAGGATAGATAAATTGTTGGCTCAAATAAAAGGAACGACCACAAACAAAGGAGGTAGGGTCCTTGGTACCTTTAAGAATGTTTTTAAATCAATAAGGGAAAGAAAGCCCAACAATTTACAATAAATCTGGACAAAAAGAGATAAAAGCATTATCAAAATACACAAATATAACTGCCTTATCAACAACTGATAACACCCTATCATTTATGAGGCTAGAGAAATGGTTCAGCAGTTCAGAGCACTGTCTGATCTTCCAGAAGTTCTAAATTCTGTTCCCAGCACCAAAATAGCAGCTCACACAATCTGCAACTCTAGCTCCAGCTCCGGGCTTCTGACACCTTCACACAGACATGCATATAGACAAAGCACAAATGGACATAGAATGAGAATAAATCAAAATTTCTATCATTTGTAATATGATGTTAACTGAAATTGCACTGAACAAAACAATCTAGGATCCAAAAATGGAAGTAGAAACAATAAAGAAATCACAAAGGGAGCCCACTCTGATAATAGAAAATTTAGGAAAGAAGTCAGGAGCCATTAATGTAAGCATAAACAACAGAAAAAAAGAGATAGAAGAGAAAATGTCAGGGGCAGAAGATACCATAGAAAACATTGATACAACCATTAAAGAAAATGTGAAATGCAAAAAGATCTTAACCCAAAACATCCAGGAAATCCAGGACACAATGAGAAGACCAAACCTAAGGATAATAGGTATAGATGACAAGGTAGATTTCCAACTTAAAGGGCCAATAAATATCTTCAACAAAATTATAGAAGAAAACTTCCCCAACCTAAAGAAAGAGATGCCCATGAACATACAAGAAGCCTTAAGAACTCCAAATAGGTTGGATCAGAAAAGAAATTCCTCCTGTGACATAATAATCAAAACACCAAATGCACAAAAGAAAGAAAGAATATCCAAAGCAGTAAGGGAAAAAGGTCAAGAAACATATAAAGGCAGACTTATCAGAATTACACCTGACTTCTCCCCAGAGACTATGAAAGCCAGAAGATCCTGGGAAGATGTCATACAGACCCTAAGGAAACAGAAATGCCAACCCAGGCTACTATACCCAGCAAAACTCTCAATTATCATAGATGGAGAAACCAAGGTATTCCATGACAAAACCAAATTTATACAATATCTTTCCACAAATCCAGCCCTTCAAAGGATAATAAAGGGAAAACTTCAACAGAAAGAGGGAAACTAAGCTTGATAAAAAGCAAGAAAGTAATCTTTCAACAAACCTAAAGAAGATAGCCACATGAATAGAATTCTAACTCTAACAGCAAAAGTAACAGGAAGCAACGATGACATTTCCTTAATCTCTCTTAATATCAATGGACTTAATTCCCCAATAAAAAGACATAGACTAACAGACTGATTATATTAAACAGGACACAACTTTTTGCAGCAAACAGGAAACCAACCTCAGGGACAAAGACAGACACTATCTTAGAGTAAAAAGCTGGAAAACAATTTACTAAGTAAATTGTCTCAAGAAACAAGCGGGAGTAACCATTCTAATATCACATAAAATTGACTTTCAAAAAATTCTCAAAAAAGATAAGGAGGGACACTTCTTTATGATCAAAGATAAAATTTACCAAGATGAACTCTCAATTCTGAACATCTTTGCTCTAAATACCAGGTCATCCACATTTATTAAAGAAACTTTGCTAAAACTCAAAGCTGTGATGAAAGGATGGACCATCTAGAGACAGCCATATCCAGGGATCCATAATCAGTTTCCAAACGCTGACACCATTGCATACACTAGCAAGATTTTGCTGAAAGGACCCAGATAGAGCTGTCTCTTGTGAGACTATGCCGGGGCCTGGCAAACACAGAAGTGGATGCTCACAGTCAGCTATTGGATGGATCACAGGGCCCCCAATGGAGAACCTAGAGAAAGTACCCAAGGAGCTAAGGGGATCTGCAATCCTATAGGTGTAACAACAATATGAACTAACCAGTACCCCCTGGAGCTCATGTCTCTAGCTGCATATGAATCAGAAGATGGCCTAGTTGGCCATCAGTGGAAAGAGAGGCCCATTGGTCATGCAAACTTTATATGCCTCAGTACAGGGGAACAACAGGGCCAAGAAGTGGGAGTGGGTGGGTGGGAGAGTAGGTGGGGGAGCGTGTGGGAGACTTTTGGGATAGCATTGGAAATGTAAATTAAATGAATACCCAATAAAATAAATAAATAAATAAATAAATAAATAAATAAATAAATAAAACCTCAAAGCACACATTAGACCTCACACAATACTAGTGGGAGACTTCAACACCCCACCCTCATCAATGGACAGATCCTGGAAACAGAAACTAAACACAGACACAGTGAAACTAACAGAAGTTATGAAACAAATGGATTTAACAGATATCTACAGAATAGTTCATCCTAAAACAAAAGGATATACCTTCTTCTCAGCAGCTCATGGTACCTTTTCCAAAATTGACCATATAATTGATCACCAAACAGGCATCAGCAGATACAAAAATACTGAAATAATCCCATGCATCCTATCAGATCACCATGGACTAAGGCTGATCGTCAATAACAACATAAATAATAGAAAACCCACATACACATGGAAGCTGAACAACACACTACTAAATGATAACTCAGTCAAGGAAGAAATAAAGATACAAATTAAAGACTTTTTTAGGGTTTATTGAAAATTAAGCCACAACATACACAAACTTATTGGACACAATAAAAGCAGTCCTAATAGGAAAACTCATAGCTCTCAGTGCCTCCAAAAAGAAAGTGAAGTGAGCATACACTAGCAGCTTGACAGCACACCTAAAAGCTCTAGACCACAAGTAAGCAAATTCACAAAAGAGGAGGAGACAAGAGGAAATAATCAAATTCAGGGCTGAAATCAACCAATTGGATACAAAAAGAACTATACAAAGAATCAACCAAACCAAGTGCTGGTTCTTTGAGAAAATCAACAAACTAGATAAACCACTAGCCAGACTAACTGGAGGGCACAGGACAGTATCCCAGTTAACAAAATCAGTAATGAAAATAGAGACATAACAACAGAATCTGAGGTAATCCAACAAAAATCACCAGATCCTACTACAAAAGCCTATACTCAACAAAACTGGAAAACCTGGATGAAATGGACAATTTTCTAGACAGATACCAGGTACCAAAGTTAAATCAGGATCAGATTAATGATCTAAACAGTCCCGTATCCCCTAAAGAGATAGAAAGAATCATCAATAGTCTCCCAACCAAAAAAGCCCAGAACCAGATGGGTTTTGTGCAGCGTTCTATCAGACCTTCAAAGAAGACCTAATTCTAATATTCTTCAGACTATTCCACAAAACAGAAACAGAAGGTACTCTACACAATTCATTCTATGAAGCCACAATTACTATGAAACCTAAACCACACAAAGACCCAAAAAAGAAAGAGAACTTCTGACCAATTTTCCTTATGATTATCGATGCAAAAATATTCAATAAAAATCTCACAAACCGAATCCAAGAACACATCAAGATGATCATCCATTATGATCAAGTAGGCTTCATCCCAGAGATGCCAGGGTGGTTCAATATATGGAAATCTTTCAATGTAATCCACTATTTAAACAAATTCAAAGACTAATTATTAATTACTAATCATCTCATTAGATGCTAAGAAAGCATTCAACAAAGGCCAACACCCCTTCATGATAAAAGTCTTGGGAAGATCAGAAATTCAAGGCCCATACCTAAAAATAATAAAAGCAATATACAGCAAACCAGTAGGCAACATCAAACTAAATGTTGGGAAACTGGAAGCAATCCCACTAAAATCAGGGACTAGATAAGGCTGCCCACTCTCTCCCTACCTATTCAATACAATACTTGAAGTCGTAGCCAGAGCAATTCAACAACAAAAGGAGATCAAGGGGATACAAATTGGGAAGGAAGAAGTCACAATATCACTATTTGCAGATGATATGATAATATATATAAGTGACCCGAAAAATTCCACCTGAGAACTCCTAAGCCTGGTAAACAGCTTCAATGAAGTAGCTGGATATAATATTAACTCAAACAAATTAGTGGCCTTTCTCTACACAAATGATAATCAGAAATTAGGGAAACAACACCCTTCACAATAGTCACAAATAATAAAAAATACCTGGTGTGACTCTCACTAAGAAAGTGAAAGATATATATGATAAGATATATATATGTCTCTGAAGAAAGAAATCAAAGATCTCAGAAGATGGAAAGGTCTCCCACGTTCATGGATTGGCAAGATTAATATAGTCAAAATGGCTATCTTACTGAAAGCAATCTACAGATTCAATGCAATCCCCATCAAGATTCCCACTCAATTCTTCACAGAGTTAGAAAGGGCAATTTGCAAATTCATCTGGAGTAACAAAATACCTAGGCTAGCAAAAACTATTCTCAACAATAGAAGAGCCTCTTGGTAACCTCAAGATGTACTACAGAGCAATTGTGATAAAAACTGCATGGTACTGGTACAATGACAGACATGTAGATCAATGAAACAGAATTGAAGACCCAGAAATGAACCCACACACCTATGGTCACTTGATCTTTGACAAAGGAGGTAAAACCATCCAGTGGAAATAAAACAGCATCTTCAACAAATGGTGCTGGCTCAACTGTGGTTAGCATGTAGAAGAATGAGAACTGATCTGTTTTTATCCCCATGAACAAAGCTCAAGTCTAAGTGGATCAAAGAACTCCACATAAAACCAGAGACACTGAAACTTATAGAGGAGAAAGTGGGGAAGAACCTTGAAGATATGGGCACAGGGAAAAATTTCCTTAACAGAACACCAATGGCTTGTGCTGTAATATCAAGAATCAACAAATGGGATCTCATAAAATTGCAAAGCTTCTATAAGGCAGAGTATACTGTCAATAAGACCAAAAGGTAACCAACAGATTGGGAAAAGATCTTTAGCAATACTAAATCTGATAGGAGGCTAATATCCAATATATATAAAGAACTCAAGAAATTGGACTCCAGAAAACCAAACCACCTTATTTAAAAATGGGGTACAGAGCTAAACAAAGAATTCTGAACTGAGGAATACCAAAGGGCTGAGAAGCACCTAAAAAATGTTCAACATCTTTAGTCATCAGGGAAATGCAAATCAAAATAACCATGAAATTCCACCTCATACCAGTCAGAATGGCTAACATCAAAAACACAGGTGACAGCAGATGCTGGCAAGAATGTGGAGAAAGAGGAACACTCCTCCATTGCTGGTAGGACTGAAAGTGGGTTCAACCACTCTGGAAATCAGTTTGGCAGTTCCTCAGAAATTTGGACATAGTTCTACAGTAAGATCGAGCAATACCATTCTGAGCATATGCCCAGAATATGCTCCAACATGTAATAAGGACACATGTTTTACTATGTTCATAGCAGTCTTATTTATAATAGCCAGAAGCTAGAAAGAACTCAGATGTTCCTCAACAGAGGAATAGATACAGAAAATGTGGTACATTTATACAATGGAGTACTACTCAGCTATTAAAAACAATGATTTTATGAAATTCTTAGACAAATGGACGGATCTGGAAGATACCATCCTGAGTGCAGTAACCCAATCACAAAAGAACACACACTATATGCACTCACTGATAAGTGGATATTAGCCCTGAATCTTAGACTCCTTCTTAGAAGGGTGAACAAAATACCCATGGAAGGAGTTACAGAGACAGTGTTCGGGGCAGACACTGAAGTAACGACCATCCAGACTGCCCCACTTAGGGATCAATCCCATAAACAACCACCAAACCCAGACACTATGGCAGATGCCAACTGAGCCTGCTGACAAAAGCCTGATATAGCTGTTTCCTGAGGGTCTCTGCTAGTGCCTGGTAAACACAGAAGTGGATGTTCACAATCATCCATTGGAAAGAGCACAGTGTCCCCAATGAAGGAGCTAGAGAAAGTACCCAAGGATCTGAAAGGGTCTGAAGTCTCATAGGAGGAAAATCAAGATGAACTAACCAGTACCCCCAGAGCTCCTTGAACAAAACCACCAATCAAAGAAAACACATGTTAGAACTTGTGGCTCTAGCTGTATATGTAGCAGAGGATGGCCTAGTTAGTCATCAATAGAAGAGAGGTCCTTGGTCCTGTGAAGGCTCTATGCCCCAGTATAGGGGAACACCAGGACTGTGAAAGGGAGTGGGTGGATTGAGGGGAAAAGGGAGGTGCGAGAGGAGAGGGGATTTTCAGAGGGGAAACTAGGAAAGGGGATAACATTTGAAATGTAAATAAAATATCGAATAAAAAAATAATATAAAAAAGAAAGAAAACACTCTTTGAAGACAAGGCTAGTTTTGTATGGTCACAAGTCTTATTCTTATGAGTAGAAAGCTAACTGACACAAACATCTCAAGCATGAATTGGGCAGTACATTTTACAATGAGAACATGCCAGGTTGTTGATTTGCGATTTCTCTTTGTACAAAATACAGATATTGTAATATATATGAACTGAATATATTCAGTAGATTAAAAGTTCCCATTGTCCATTCCCACATGCATGTGCTGAACCTTATTTGATTGTTGATACATGGAAGTGGGGAGACCCTTTAGGGAAATTAGACCATAAGGATGATGTCATCCTGAGGGGGGGATCAGTGTCTTAATGAGAAGATTCCAGAATGTTAGCTCCTTTTGCACCAAGAAAGAACACAAGACCAGAGTATGCAATCCAGAGAGAGAGGTCTCATAGTAATTAATGAGCACCATGTTGACCTCTGACTTTAAGCTTCTGGAGATATGAGAAATCTAGTTCTCCAATTTAAAAGCCATGCACTGGGAAATCTACCAGCTTGAATATACATGGATATATTCTTCTTGGCCTTTTTGAAACATAGTAAAAGAAAGAAAACAACTTGTCAGTGTACACGTGTTTCCGTGAATCACATATCTGTATAACTAAAATATAGAGAACAATTAAAAATACTTGTAATAGTTCATTTTGCATCCTGAATAGATGTCATATTACTTATACATAGTTCAATCAAATCAAAATTGTAAAATATATTTATTGGGTAGCTTTCTTTGAGCACACCACATACAAATGGAGGCATGCACGCACACGCACGTGTGTGAACATGACTGGATAATTAAGAGTTGAGTGTTTGAGCCCCAGTGGAGGAAAACTCAGTAAAAACACTGCAGTCTTGACTTAGGTCAGTCTAGAATCCTTATCTACTTTGGAAGACAGTATATCATCTATGTTAATTACATTTTTTTTGACAGGCAAGTCTATGATATGCATTTTTATCCCAGAATTCTACTTTTAGATAACCCCAGCAAGCATTTTACCAACTGACTGCCAATAAACTACTCCACTGAGAGGAGAAACTGATTCTGATAACACACACACACACACACACACACACATACACACACACAGAGAGAGAGAGAGAGAGAGAGAGAGAGAGAGAGAGAGAGAGAGAGAGAGAGAGAGAGAGAGAGATGAGAGAGATACACACACACCAAACTAGGCTGAAATGGGTCATGAGTAAAAATTTGAAACACTCCAGTGAATTGAATCGATCTCTTGATATTTAGTGTTGAATCGATTCATTGAATTGACACATTGGAGGGAGATTGAATGCGCTACAAAAATGCTGAATATTACAACACTGAGTATCTTCTGCTGCTGGAGATCTTCAGAGTTACATGCATTCTCTAATATATCATGGTTCCAGCATCTAGCCAATGAGCTAAAAAAAAATGTTTTAAATTACATTGTTTCTTCTCTGTAAGGAGGGATCAATTAAATGTTTAAAGAAAGAGTAAATGATCCAGAAAGCTGTTAAAACTCCTCATGTTAACATTAGCACCCTCGAAAGGTTACTCCCGTTCTTGAATGTGTGCCTGAATTTCTTTCCTGTCTTCCCTTGATTGCCCATACGCAAACAATTTAAAGTGAAAGAGGAACCTACTGAATATGTTGGACTCTGGTTTCTGAGTGTTCTTGATGGTTCCTTAATGTAGATGGTACAGGGAACCACGTTGGGCTGTGTGTGGAGTCAGTGAATTTCTCACTTACACAAACATATTTTTTTAATATGTACATGTGCTCATTTAGGTTAGTCAGCCCCAGGATAGTACCATGAAGTATTCAGCAAAAGAACACTTGTCCTCACAGCTTTGGTATGTTCAGCAAGACACTCTGCCAAGAGATCTTGTGAGTATAGCTAATTCCAAGTGGTTTCTGGGATAAAGAATCAACTAGCTGTTTGCTTGTGGTGTGGGCTGCTTCCTTGGACTGACTGACTCTCTCTCTCTCTCTCTCTCTCTCTCTCTCTCTCTCTCTCTCTCTCCCTTTCTTCCTTTACTACCTTCATGTGTATTAAATCACAACATGGAATAAAATATTTTCTCTGCCACAGTATTAACTTCAAGTTTTCAGGACTGTTTAGCATACTTCTGACTGTCTATGGACTGACAACTAGAGGGTGTCTATCTTCAATGAGTGCTTCAAGACCACCTCGGTATTCCTGTAAGGCTCTGGGAAGCTCTGAAAGTCTAGTGTGTTCTGTAATGTTTTCTATTACAGATAATACTGGTGGATAGACATCTGTGCTGGCCCAGGAAATCATTCCTGCTGAAAATATCTGACTATGACTATCAATTGGCTCTTCAGGTTTTGAAATGACTTTTCTCAGAAATGCATTTTTCACAGATTAATAAATGGGAAAAGTTTATCAGGATGTTTCTTTTCATTGCCAATGGCTGCCTCAATAGTAACTTCTGCTCACCAGTTGACTAGTTGTCATTAGTTAAAATATACTGTATGGCATGTTTATCTTTGCATATGGCTAAGAATTCTCTATGTTTATTTTATTTTACTTTAAAATGCCATTTTAAATTATTTTAGCCAACAAATAATTATGTTTCTGTTCAGGAGAATTGTTCCTTAATATGTGAGTATATCTGCTTTAGATGGTTGGAAATGCCTGTAGTTTTATTAATTCTCTTAGTGACACAAGGTTGCTGTGATATTGGGTGGGCAATAAAAAGGTTTGGAGGTTATTGATAACCAGTCAGAAACTCTGCATTGAGTAGCAGGAGGAATGAAGTTCAACAAGGAGCATGGCCCCTTACAATATTTTTAAATCCAGTTTGTATCAGCAATCTCTAAGGGTGTGCCAGTGAAATCAGCACAGCACAATGAGACAGAGCCTACTGCTTCAAATAATAAGGGCATAAGTGTAGAGTGAAATTACCTAATCAGAAGTACTGCAAAGGCTTTATTCATGAAAGAATAGAAGCTGTTGGCAAAACATAAATATAATCATGTCTGTGAGAGTTATATTCTAAAAATAAGACTTTGAAAAATTAGCCTAAATATTTCATTTTAGGGTGTGTACAAAAACAATTTGTAGAATGGACAGGAGGAGCATGAGGCTTAGGAAAAAGAGGGAGTGGGGCATTTGCTTCACTGCTACTAAACCGAGGGTTTGGCCCTCAATGGTAATTGGCCCTTTTCTGATTTATGCTTCCCGTGTATCCTTAGTGCTCCAAAGCTCCTTCCATTCCGTGGTATCTGCTCTCCCAAAAGTCACTAGCCTTTGCCTAGTTAGTTAAAATGACCAGTTCTCAGTCTGCACCACATCTGATCTACTACTAGGAAATGAAATAATTAATTACACTATTGATAGACTCAGATGACAAGCATTCTTCATTTGGATCCTACTTCATCTGACTTTCTCTTCTCACTCTCCCTCAGCATTTCAGCTTGACAATAATACACTGTCCGAAAACTTCTGGGCAGAAGGGTGCCACTGTAAAATGTTGTAGATCATTGATATTTTTGTATACCTCATGCGATATCTTCAGAATGAGAGCTATGTTTAAAGATGAAATTAATTTTTCGCATTTGGGGATATTTCAATTTGCATTTGTGGATGAGGTTGTTCATCTGATGTGATGCCTTAGCCCTCTCCACTATTAGAGTGGCATGGTGCTGCTCTGTTCACTGCCTTTCCATCTGCTTCACATACACAAACACGCCATTGCTAATAAGAAAGCCTTATTATATAGGTAGACTAGGCACACAGAGCAGACCAGGAGGAGCTTCATACCTACTTTACACTTTGTGCATCAAATGTATTTTATGTACTTTCACCATCAGTACAACAACAACAACAACAACAACAACAACAACAACAACAAAATCATGTCATTTTTCTTCTCTGATCCTTGTTACTTGTACATTCATTCTGCCAAAGTCTATGGCTTCACATGCCATCAATACAGACGTCTTCTCTGTCTAAGTCCCCCGGGGTTGACTTCTATGAAAGGCAGCAATGCTGTCTTCTTAGTTTACATCGCTGGCTTGTAGGATTCACTGGAGTTCCTGCTTTTCATGCCCCGCTCAGTTTCAGTAAATAATCACCCCTTCAGGTACTTCCCACCGACAATATAGAATCATTAGAGACTTCCTCTTTTTCTTTCATCCCGGGTCAAATTTATCTGGAAATATCATTGGCTTAATTTTAAATATATGCAGTTGCCAACTGCTATCCATCACTTGATTGGAACCATCATGGACCACATTCTCATTATCCGTCCTCCTCTAAACCTGAGGCATTACTGAGGAGTTCTGTGTCCTCTACAGTGTTAATCCCAAGTCATAAGAAAACTCTGGAGTTTATCTTTAAAGTAATGTAATACAAAGTACAGTGCCTAGTCGCTGGCAAAAAAAAAAAAATAAGGGTTGATTTAAAATTTCTGGATGAATAAAGTTAATGAAAGTTCCAAATACTTAGTAAATTCAACTAATTTTCTATCTAAAAAGAAACTTTTTAGGTTGGTTGATGAGCTATTTTTCAATTAATATAAAGTATACTGTTTTCACAGAAATCAAATTAAGTTTAATAACCTTTCATATCCTTTTATTTCTGAGTATTTTACGTTAAGTTGATTTAAATAAACCTTATATATTAATTCTAACCCATTATTCCCTTTCATCTTAGTTTGGAAATCATGTTAACATGACTTCAATATAAGTAAATTTTATTACATTTTAGTTTCTTTTTGATATACTATTTTTTTCATTGGAGACTAACACATAAATGTGATTTTAGAAAAACATGATATTGTATTTGAATATAGGAACTATTCACCTTAACTTACTCAACCAGAAAAGATCTCGTCCATGGTTAATCCCGTTTTGTTAATAAGTCATTGAGAAATTATTAAATGTGTCATCACAAAGGAACAATTTTCTGTTGAGAAAAATATTAAGATCTGCTTATACAATTGCATATGTTCCTCCTTGAGTCTTAATACTTCTTTTAAGCCGAGTTAGAAATATTTCCTTTATAGCATATAGCATACTCCCTTGATCTAGAGAACATTTGGTAACCATGCCACTTCATTCATCCGGAACCTCAACAGGGATAAACACTCCTGCACGGTTGATGATTCAGAGTTGATTAGAGAGTGATACTTTAAAGATGGCATGCCAAAGACTGTGTGGACCTGATGTCTTCACACACACCCTATTCCCAAACTGCAGGAAGATGTTAGCCTAGTGAACTGTTTACCACATATTACTGCACCGTAGACAACTCCATGCTTCAGCTTCCTCTCAACACTTCTTTACCATCCCATACCAGGTATTTTATTCTGAACATATACTTTGTTTCAATTGCCCTAAAACTGATATTGTTTTTCTCTTGTTCTTTTGAGTTACAATTGGAGCATTTGTCTTTCCTGGATGAAAGCTTTGCCTGTCATAGGAATTTAAACAAATTATTCACCGTTGGATAGATTATCATTAATAAGTTGAAACATAATAAGAAAACTAGCTATCTGCAGGGGATATTTGTCATAATCATCTCTTCTTCTTATTTCTCTATTCACCTAGTGAAAATCAAAATCCTGGGTCTAAATGTATACATGATTTATCATCAGCTGGTTAAAGAAATATTCTTTGTCCATCATTTTGAAATAGGCTAAAATGAGACTCTTGTTATTTTTCTCTCCATACAAAAATATATTTCATGGGGCAGTGGCTTCTATGTTCCATAGAACTAAAGAGCACACAGAAATCCTAAATTTTAAGATAGCCCATGGGCAGACTTAAAGTCTCAGCTGCTTTCGGAGTTTTAGTTTTTTGAAAGTCTAGATGCTGAGATTTTTCTGGTTTTCGGAGTCTGCCTTGTGGTCTTCTTGGTTTCAACAACTCAAAGCAATCCAGTAAAGCTTTATTTCTAAGTCCTCTGTTAAACATGTGCTTTATTAACTTTCATCTAAACATGCCCTGATAGGTAACCTGTAATCCATCATAATTAAATAAAAGAGCATATGACTCCTACTGGTCTTGATGTATGAGAAGGATGCTGACCACTAAGTGCCAGAAATGTTCAAAAGCAGTAAAATCATTACTTAATGTCCACCACACCATTTCCTCTGATTTCTAACTCTGAAAGGTCTGATCGATACAAGTTTCCTTTACATACTGTATTCTCAGTACTTTTAAAGTAATAAAACAATAACCTAAGGAGAAACTATTTTATTGGCCATTGTGTTTTTCTTTATGCAGTTCTGTAATATTTGCATGGATACAAAAGGACTTGTCAAAATAGGTTTTCTCAGTCTCTTTGGAGAGCTTCTCATTTATATTTTATCAAATGCAAATGTCATTGCTAAATCTTTGTGCTGTCAAGCCAACATTATACAGGGATGCAGTCATCACGTGATCTTCACAGCCAGGAAGGAATTCAAAGGGAGCAGTTCCAGAGCAATCCATGAGGGAAAATACCAGCAGGAAGCTCTCTCACTCTCCTCAGACATTTGCATTGCTCCAAATTTTGATTTGGGTGTGACCCAACTCGAGAGAGCTTAAGAAAATAGAATCACTAAGCATCTATTCCACTCCCTTATGAATTTCAGTAGGAACTTACACATGGACACAGTACTGGTTATTGTTACTCAGTAGATGTCAGAAAGCATGATCAGAGTGTACTGATGGATGCCACCTTAATTCTGCTAATGCTTCTTGAGAGATATTACTCTTTCTTAAAGAATAGAAGCACTATTGCTGATGCCAAGAAGAGCTTGCTGACAGGAGTCTGGTATAGATCTCTCCTGGGAGGCTCTGCCAATATAGAAGCTGATGCACACAGCCAAACATTACATCAGACAACACAGGGACCCCAGTGGAGGAGTTAGGGCAAGGACTGTAGGAGTTGAAGGGGTTTGCAACCTCATAGGAAGAACAACAATATCAACCAACCAGACCCCCCAACATTCCCAGGGACTAAACCACCAACCACAGAGTACACATGGGGAAACCAATGGCTCCAGCTAGATATATAGCAGAAGATTGCTTTATCTGGCATAAATGGGAGGGGAGGTCCTTGGTCCTGTGGAGGTTCAATGGCCCAGGGTGGGGAAAGGGGGTAGGGGTGTTGTGGAGGGGAAACTGGTAAGTTGGATAACTGTTTAAAAGAAAATAAATGAAATTACCAATAAGAATGTGAAAAAGAATAAAAACACTGGATTTTAGGCAATTATGTCTAATTATAGCTGAGGCACCTCCTAATTCTATTCTGACTCACTTATCAGCCTATTACACTATCAAACAAATCACTGGTTCAATAAGCATCCCTTCAATAAATAACATCTGGTCATGTAGATACAACTGGAAGACTTATAGTGGCAGAAAGCTACTGCTGATGAGTCTCTTGCATGCATCTGTTCCCCATTTTGTCATAAGACGTGCTTCCATCAAGTGTGACTAAGACAATGTATTACTTCCATTCCCTTTTTATGCCTCACCCGTGATTCTTCAGATTCTTTTTATGGTTCTTGTTTCCCATAATAGGGCTTGCCCCTCCAATCTTATGTATTGAGGTGAAATTATTATTATGCCCGTGTCCTACTCAGACATCACTGGAGAAGACTGAGAACAGATTTCCTGAAAGGGGACAGGCTTAAGGCAGAGTAGACTAAGGAAGATCACCAAGTCATGGGAAAGTTCCATACTCAGTAGTCCATCTAACACTGATCATATCAATACAGACTCTTCTGGTTTATAGAAGCTAGATTTTGAGAAAATTGTAACCATAACTATCTATTTCTTGGAGTCGATGAATGAATCGTTATTATCCAGGAATAATACAAATTCTACCTTTTGTATTAATTTCAAGTTTTTACAAATTTTTATTAATTTTAGCATAAACAAAATTTGTGAGGAAAGTTTTGTTATGTAAGTATTTTATTAAGTGAGAACAGTGGTATGCAAAGCAATTGACACTTTGTGAAAGCTCTACAGGGTTAAAGCACTAAAACTTTGAGCTATAGGGAGATTAAAAAATGTTCATACTCAAACAGCTGTGAAATTAATATGGTTTTCTAAAATATGAAGCTGTAAATTAGAGGAAGTCCTGAATACAGGGAGTGTTCCGTGACCTACATCGCTAGCACAGAACAATTCATACCCTCAAAAGCCACATAATAGCACAAAGGAAGTCTAATGCATCATTTTTCTGTTTTGTTTTCAGTCCCTGTGTGGGCACACTTGTTTAAAATTAAAATCTTGGAGCAGGCGGTGCAGATAGTGAGCCAGATCCTGTGTCATTCTGTTGGAATAAAGCCTGCATGTGTGTCTAAAGGAGAAATCCAGTCTCCCTCAGCCCTTGTTGTCTGATTCAAAGCCTCCTCAGAAAGTATGTTTGGACCTCAAAAGCGTGCAAATTAAAATTTATATTAATATGTTGTTTTGATGTAGCATTTTGTGATGACCACTGATAGACTCAACTAATTAAGAGTCGGCCATTGTAGACATACAAAAAGATCCCTCTAAAATAGCAAGACATAAGAGACTAAATCACAATATAAAAAGATACTGATATTTAGAGACAATTTGGGATATGGCTCTACAAATCTGAGCATGCTCCTTCGGCTCACTCTACTGATGACTCCGGTATTGTGTGTCTGCAAACTAGGATTCACCATCCCACCCTGACTTTTTTGCTCATCCCTTGTTTGACCACTTTTCTCCTCTTATTCTACTTTCACATTATCAACTTTGTGTAGTACTTTCTGTACCTTATTTATTGTTTAATCTAAGTGTTATTTAGCAATTTCCTCTAAGATAAGCCCTTCATCTTGTAGGAAGGCATGTTAAAAGAGGTGAAACTAAGGGATGCTCTAAGTCAGTCTGAGTAGCAACCCCCTTTGAGGTTGACTGACCCATATACAGGGGTTACCTATCAGATGACCTACTTATCAGATGTTTACAGTATGATTCATAACAGTACAAAATTACAGCTAAGAAATAGCAACCAAAATAATTTTATAGTTGGTAGTCACCACAACATGAGGAACTGTATCGAAAAGTTGCAGTATTAAGAAGATTGAGAACCACTGCTCTAAGGGCATGTAAAACATTCCAGCCTGCAGGGAAGCTCATTAAACTCTCGAAGTAAACAATTCAGTAACTTCAGGAAGTCTCTGAAACTGGTCAGATTCAATCCTAGAAGCATGCATAGTTACACAATCTGCAGAAAGTACTCTCAGACAATCTGAAGTATAGAGATGCTTAGAACAGCTGAGTAGCATGGAATAATAAGTAGAGATGAGCCACATTACCTGCAAGAAGCAGAGAGTAGCCTGGAAGAGACTCAGACCAACTGAGTTGCTTGGAAAGAACTCCCTTCCACCCTATTGAGCACCTTCAGGTTACCCAGTATCCTCGAGATTTCCAGTTTGCATGAGGTAACACCTGTTCTTGGATAGACTTTTGTAGATGTGTTTGAGCCATTTCTACTTTGAGTAACCCTCCACCTGTTTTCCTCTAAGTAACCCCTACGAAACTCATTGTTTCACCAAGCTGTGCTTTGGTAGTTTCTTTGCATTGTTCTGGTTTTGCTTTCCTATGTGGAGTAAGTAGATACTTGTTTGCATCTCCCCAGGAAGAGTGAAATGCAACATTGTCCTGCCTACATTCTCATTATAAGAGAAAAACTGAATCCATGGTTTGTTAAGTTTCTATGCTTTTAAGTGAAGTGATACATTCCATATCTCTGTACATGGACCCAACTCTCTTTGAATAAGAAAATACTAATTTTATTCCTTATGTTTCATATTTTTCATTGCATAAGAAAACTTTTCATAAATCATTTTTTTTTGGAAAACAAAATTTGTATTCCCACAACGATTGAGTACTTTATTTTAGTGGGTTTGTGAATCAGACTCTAACATGGGATTCTCTGTGCAGTAAGGCTCTTTCTAGTTGTATGAACATGTTCAATGAGTTTTGTTTTTAAATCCCACCAATTTATGTGTTCCATGATGTTTTTGCTACTTATTAATCTGATGATTATTTGAATCATCTATGTCCGTTTTTTTTCTTTGTATAAAACAAGCAATAAGAATAACTTAAACTTTTATTTTGTGAATTAAAAGAAATTCATGTGAAGTTATTAGAATAGTGTATTGCTCAAAGGGGAAATATTATTTGTTATTACTGAGTAAGAAAAAATCATGAAATTACTATGTATCTCATTTATATGATCATTTATGCTTCCCATTTATGCCAGTTATCTATTGCCAACCTGTCCTGCCTGAGACAGGAGGGATAGCAAGAAAATTTCCACTCACCATGGAGATTCTGCCCCACCACTATGAGGTATGAAGGTACATGAGTGCAAAAGGAAGACTGTACATGAACCCCACCAGATCATACTTGTGTCTTCTGTTCTTATTCATATGTGACTTCCACAAAAGCAATTAAGGGAGAAAATAACAGAAAAGTTCCAAGTTCAAGACATCTATGTCTGTGTTGAAGTTGTTGCCCTGGAGATGGTCTGTGTTCTCATCATCCCTTTGACATGATGGTTTTAAGAACTGAGATCAGAGGATATGACCAAGTACCAATGCAAAAGCTTCAGGAAGAAGAGGCTACAGAATTACTAACATCTGGGCAGGAACTCTGAGGAGAAAGATAAAACAAAAAAAGGTGGTGATGTAGCAAGGGACCCTCTACAGATATGACCTCACACTTGGGAGGTGGCTGGGGTCACTGCTATATGTGTGGCTCATCGCTGTGATGTGCACAGAGGGCTGCATATCCTAAATAAATGAAATTTAAAGAAAATGTCTCTCAAAGAGGTTGGATTATCATTTTGTATGCTTCATAGAATGGATGTCAACAATTATTGCCAGTTGTTATTGCTGGTACTCCAAATTGTAGTTCTTCCTCTTACTCTGTACAGTGTAGATCCTAATAATTTATTTACTGAGTTTGTAGACTCTTGGCTGGATACAGTCAAACATCTGTAGAGCTCTAGCAGATCTTGGGTCCTTTCAAAGGAATAGAGTGCTCATAGGGACTTTGCCTCCCACACAAGCAGAAGATGAAGTTTGCTGCAGATTTACCAAGTACACAGTGTTCTTGTTCTTTTTCTGGCATCCAGCTAATAATTGACCACAGGAAGCTGCTGGGCCGTGCCCTCAAAGCAGCTCAGAAACAGTGCATGTTGTTGCTTAGCTATGGGGAGGGGGGTGAGGGGGCAGGATAGGCTGAAACTTGGGACCTTATTTTCTACAAGGACCTGAGCAGAATTACAAATATGTTGGAGACATTAAAATTTGAGAAAAAAAATGAATAAGCTGCTGATTGGAGGTCATTGATCATTTTTTTTTGTAAGTAATTCATCTAAAGAAGACATTGTTACACAACATTTCTTTTCTCTTTCCTCTTGATAAACACAGTGTGAATGAAAGGTAGGGAGAATAAAAGATTTAATCAATCATCCAGGGGCCAAGGCAGAATTGCTTTCTCTTATACATTTGCCGCCAAGTATATAAACTCAGATTTGCTTCCAATTATTTGTAATATGTTTTCCCAGAAGAATTCATAATAGGTTTTTTAGGCACTGTTCCCTTTTCTATTAATGACCAAAACACAACTGTTCCTCCTCAGCCCAAAGCAAGGCAGATAAGTGAGGAAATTGCTATGGATGTGGCTGTTGGTCTTGGAAGGTGTTATGTTTGTTTTTATTTTAACCTGACTACAATGAAAGCAGGGATAGGACTGTTTTCTTGCTTTGTTGTTGTTGTTGTTGTTGTTATTGTTGTTGTTGATTCAAACTTAGGTTTTATGACACTTCATCAAGGAAGGTTAACATAATGACACATTAAAAAGCTAAAAGGCTATGTCAGAGTTACACAGGATGTGGTTCTTGCCACTTGATCACTTGTGAACTTGCTCCTAAAATGATCACATTTACTACCTGAGTGCAATACTTCAATGCCTAGATAGCACCTCCAGCTCCCAGGAGTGCCTGCCTGGGTTGTCATGGCCCTGACATCATCATCACAGGGATCCTTGGACAGACTCAGGTGCACTCAAGGGCTCAAAGACAGACACATATTCCTTGTCAAGAGGAGCCATTACCGTTGGATGGCTAAGCCTGCAATTCTGAAACCCTGTTTAAAACAGACAGTGGCCTGTACTCCCATGGAGACCCGATGTCTTGTCTCCTCTTGTTCTAAAGTAAACATTTCACTACATCCTATAGGTCCAGACATCACAGGGGTCATGCTATCCTTCCTGTCTTTATCCACAGTGAACCTGGATGCACCCCTCAGGAGGTAGCTTTAAAATACCTCAGTCCTCTGGTAGTGGCAGTATTGGCTGGATTTTCTATGCAAAATTTTTGATAATCTGATCAACAGTAACTTCTTTGATTTCATTCATGAAAAGTCCTTTCCATTTGCATTTGTAGCCATAATTAATCCCTTTGATTATAGTATCACATGATCCTCCACTCTCTGTGACATACTTTGTTTGGCTAAAGTAGCCCTCTGACCTAAATGCTGTCTTTATACATATTTCAGGTCCCCTCACTTTATCTCTAAAGTAGCCAACTTTAAAAATAAAATGTAACTTATTCTTACTTCTAAGGGAAGCAGTGTTATGTGTTTACTCGGGCAACTTCCTCCATATTTCCACATTCCCTTCTTTGAAAAATGTGAAATGACACGTTGAAATCAATGTTAAGGGAAGGGTGACTTTTAGGTGACAGATGTCATCAATGATGCACACGGTTTGTAGAGAACTACAGACAAACCACCCCAAATCCCATTTTTCCCAGTGGTAAGTACACACACACACACACACACACGCATGCACAAACATATACTTTTTCATTTGTATCAACATATTAAAAAACAATTCTAAAATAAGAACTCTAGAGCTTGCCAAGGAATGTTGTTGATTTCAAATTATTATTTGAAGTGATTACAAAGAATACTGATTTGTATCGATACATTGTTTTAATCCAACTATAATTTTTTTTTTTTTTTTTTTTTTTTTTAGTCTTCTAGTGACAGAAGGGAGAATACTTCCAGGATAAGTAATATTTGAGGAAATAAAATAGAACATACATATAAAAGGTCAGAATCAAACAGAATCAATCAGACGTTGGGTTTGATTTCAATGTAAAGTAGACATATTTAAGCTCAAGCTTTATGGAGCAGCACTACAGCAATGCTCTTATTACCCACAATTCCAGGGGCCAGTTGAACTTCAGAATTACCCACAAGTCCAGGAGTTTTAGAATCCTTCAAGATCACAGCAGACAGCTCCTGGGAAACACTGAAGGTTTAAGGAAAGACTTGGTAACCAAAACTTTTGCCTTTTAGCAGCCACCGTTCTCTTTAACCTTGCTTAGTCTCAACGACTTGTGGTCACCCATGGTCTCCATACACTACTTTTCTATTCCTTCTCTCAAGACGGAACACATCCCCATAATTAGAGTACATTGCTATTATTGCTGAGTTAATTATTATCATTAATCTCTTATTATACCTAATTTATCAATAGATATCTCAGATCTGGATACAGGGGGATATGTACAGAATTTGGGGTTCTGTTTTTGGTTTTAGGTCTCTCCTATAAGTCTTAGAATATCCTCTGTAGTAAAGGGGGATCTACTTTATATTGAAGTCAAACCCATACATTCTCCTTAAGACTAAACATCACTCACCGCAAAAATCAGGTCAATGCATTCATGTCACATGTTAGAAAAGATGACTTAGAATTTAAAAACATTGGTTAAAATATGCAACGTGATTTACCTTAAATTTAAACCTATATTGCAAATTACCTTAAAAACAATTCTCTGTAGGTGAGTGCAGATTACTGAAGAGGTCAGAAGAAGGTGCCAAGTTCTCTGAAGATAAACTTAGAAGTGGTTATGAGCTGGGGGCTAGGAACTGAATTCACACCCCTTGCAGGAGCAGTATATGCTCTAAACCTCAGAGCACTCTCTCCAGCTCTACATATTATGTTAGAATTATGTTTCAGGTTATAAATTCTTTTTAAATTCATAATTCTGCCTACTTCTCCTTTAAGCCAGTAGTATCATAAAAACCTAAGAGGTTCATTCACATTTTTATATATAATCTTTTAATGTAAATTCTCATTTCTATAAAGTAACAAGCCATATTTTACACATGGCTCACTAGATTATGTTCCTAAATTGTGTTTTCTTTAACTCTGAGAACCTAAGAGCATAAAAGGGGTGATGTTTGTTTTCAGAAAAACATTTATCTGACAAGTTGAAACACTCATTTTATTTTTCACTTTCCATGACACTGGTTATCCATGGATGACTAGTTACATCAGCCAGTTTCAGCCATGTGTTTGGCATCATACACGACACTAGTTTTGCTGAACACAAACATTAAGTGTTTCTTTAGTCTGGCTCATCAAGAGAGAAAAATTTCAAAGTAATAAATACTTCATTTTCTCAGTATATACAATTCTACTTGAAAGGCTTTCAAAATACCACAGATAAATTAACTTGAAAACAACTATCTCTCAATGTTTGCATGTACAAAAAAAAAAGCCAAAATTGAAAGTTAAATATTAATATCCAGTGTTAAACAAGACTGTCCATTAGTGAATAGGTCTATTAGTCAAACATTTTTCACACTTAAACTGAGTTTATTCTTCAAATATTCCATGCTACTGTGATATATTTTTCAGTGAACAGCAGTAAACTCTGACAGATAACATAGACTATGAGTCCTGAAGGATAAGTAGCATACAGTAGTTTACTTAAAGTTTAGAGGCTGACCACAGTTTTCCTGCTGGATCTAGAGCTCCCTTCTCTTGTCAACCAAGATGCTCTAGAGCATATGCAATGTTATTGTGGGAAATTTACCTTGAACACTGGACTTTGCATTTAAAGGCTGTTCTGTGACTTGTGAAAGATGAAGCCACTTCTCAGGCATGGAGAACTATCTTCAAAGACATCTTATCCAACATCAGTGTCCTGGTTTTTAATCTCCTGAATTTTATTGCTAAGTGCCATTTCTTATGTAGATTCCAGACTACTGTACAGTGTGCATACACTCTCCACACAATCCTGAATAAATCCTTTATGTTTAATAAATCTCAGAATTGACTTCTGCAGTCCCCTATCAAAATTCCCTGCATTCTTCCTCCACTCAGTTGAGAGCAACTCCATCTTTGTAGTGCCTTCAACCCAGGTGTACTGACTGGTTTTGTGTGTCAACTTGACACAAGCTAGAGTTATCACAGAGTAAGGAGTCTGCCTTTAGGAAATGCCTCCATGAGGTCCAGCTGTAAGGCATTTTTTTCAATGAGTGATCACAGGTGAGAAGGCCCATTGTGGGTGGTGCTATCCCTGGGCTGGTAGTCCTGAGTTTAATAAAAAGCAAGCTGAGTAAGCCAGGGGAAGCAAGCCAGTAAGGAACATCCCTCCATGACTTCTGTTGCAGCTCCTGCTTTCTGAACTGCTTGAGTTCCAGTCCTGACTTCCTTTGGTGATGAACAGCGATGTAGAAGTGTAAGCTGAATAAACCCTTTCCTTCCCAGCTTGCTTCTTGGCCATGATGTTTGTGTTGGAATAGAAACCTTGACCAGGGACTCATCTTTTGAGTCTCCCATCCCTTTACACCCCATGGAAATGTCATTAATATATCCTCTTGGCATACCCAGCTAGCCAGGAAATCCTACTGGCTGCTATTGCAAGGTGTCTGTTCTTTCGGCCATTCCTTACACAATTCACTGCCTCTGCTTCTCTCTAAGCTACTATCATCTATCCTCTGAACTTTTGCCAGTCTCCTACCTGCTTTGCTGCTTCCAGCTCTCCTTCATGGCTCCAACCTTAACCCAGAACAGCTGGAGCAAGAAGTGGGGCAGAGAGGGTGTGGAGAACAGCAGTTTATTTACTGAAAGTTGCTTTGACGAGTGCTGGGCATGACCTGAGTTTGGATGGTGGTGCCAGCTGCAAAGCTGTTTCTATTCTACCTGTGGCTAGCCTGCTCCTGTCAGAACTGGTGAGATGTTTGGGAATGTACATCCTCAGAAGCCTTTTAAAAAATATTTAAAAGACTGTTAGGGCTCTGAGATTTCATCCTATTTACAAAAATTAAGTTAGAAGATACTGTTTTGTCGAGTCTGGAAGGACGTGGTGGCTGAGGCACCCAAAACATCTTCTCACCTTACAAAGTGAGACCATGAATGCAGACCATAAGTGAAGGTAGAAGATCACTCATACTCAATTGCAGGTTGCAGAGGGGCACATATGGTGCCAGTTCCCATGGCTGCACATCTGGAGCAAGGCAGAGACAGGGACAGTTATGTCTGAGCGAGCTGTGAGCAGAGGATGGTGAATCCCGAATCTAGGAGCAGCATTTTTATCCGGTATGTGCTGACAGGTGCTTAGCCCTTCCTCTGGATGGAGAACTCACCCATTCTTCCAAATTTTATCTGCCCTTGGCCTCCAAGAGAAACGACTTATGCTTGCTAAGACTGCTGTCCTGTAAACAACTTCCAAAAGATTGGACCACAGATGATTCGATCTGTTTTCAAAGCACACAACTGGTTTGCCAAAGTTTCTGAGTTCAAGCCTTAGCTTTCAGATTTGAACTATTAGCTGAAACACTTTGTTTCACAGAGGGACACGTGATGTGACTCGCATGGCTTCGTGTGGTAGGAGTATTTCTTAAAAGCAGGCATTCATATTAGCCATTTTTATAAAACACTTTGTGGTTTGTTAATTAACATGAAAGCTGTAGTGGATACAACTCCACCAGTAGAGAGTTACTTACTGAAGCTACACCAGAATCATTTGCATCACAAACGTGGCTGAGGCACCCAAACCATCTTCTCACCTTACAAAGTTATAGTTTATGATACAAACATGTGATATGAGATCTACTGCATTAGGAATGTTGTGATATTCCTGGAAATAGTTAACTACAAGCACCCTATGCTGAGCAGATCTCTGTATCATCCTTGCTTCACTGACCCTTTCTTCCCTTTAATGATCTTTCACATGACCCTTCTTCCATAGTCCCTGGTAAATACAAAACTCCTCTCTACTTCTATGGATTTTGACTATTTTGTGCCATATATAGGGGAAACCTACAATATTTCTACTGTGTCTGGCTCATTTCATTTACATGTCTTCTAGTTTCAAACACTTTGTGTTTCATTGTATTTCTTTCTTTAAAGACTGTACAATATTCTACTGGAAGAGGTACACACCACATTTCCCTATTTGTCCACACACAACCCTTTGCTTTGCTTCTATGTTTTTGCTATTATGATGAATTCTACAAAGAATGCTAGGGTCTAGCTGTCACATTGAAATGCTAATTTCAATGCCTCAAAAGGAGACTAGATAGTGCTTTTATTATTAAATGTTCTACCCTGTGTGCTGCCTATAACTTCAATCCTCATTAGTTAATTCTTGTGGTTATAATGGTATTATTTATGGTTTCTATTTTTGCAGGTCAGAAAAGGTTACAAGATATTAAAGAATTTAGCCAAGAACACAAAGTTGAAAAAATTGGTAGATGAGACTCAATTCTAAGAGCTGGTGAGCTGGTATAGGCCATAATGAACAAGGGAAACATGGTGAATGCAGTGGGTGGACCAACTCCTCCACAGTCCCTGTCCAGCAACCTGAGAATGGCTTGGTTTCACTAATGCGCAAGTCTTAACATTGTTTAAGCATTATAGCTAAGGTGCTAAACTTTATGTGTCATCTTTATTTATGTTGCGTTGTCTAGGATCAGAGGGCCTCACATAGACTTAAATAGCTGGAAAATACAGAAAACCACTAACCCTTCCTCAGTCACCTTGCACTGATATTTATTTTGATCACAGTATGATGAACATTGCCTTTGTAAAGTTCATTTATATCCAGGTGCACAGACAGGAAAGCAACCTGTGCAGGTGCTCGCCCACCTGGAAATAATGTTCTGTAAGGAATAAGATTTTCTTTTAATTACTAAGATTTTTTTTAAACTGAGTCACAAATGTAGAGAAATCTATTGCCTCTGATATTTGTTCATTTCTATATTACTAGCTCACAGTATGAATGTTTTCCATAGAGATTAACTGAAATATTTCACAGGACATTTACATACACAGAAACTGATCACATTGAGTAATGTCTGAGTCTGATTATACATTTTAAGGAGGGAGTGGTCTCTCCCCATATAACTCTGCAATAGATATCCTGATAACGACTAACAGTCACCAACTCAGCTGTTCATATCAAACAGGATTCCTTCTGCATCCTTCAGCTAAAGTGACCACCCTAGAAAGTATCTGAGGGGTTAGGCCATTTTTAGACCCTCAAAACCCCAATGTCTTATAAATGTCTATGACTAGTTTAAATTTTAAATTCAAAACATGTTGTTTCCAATTTGCCACTGCTTTTTAATTGAGTTGTATTGCAGCTTTTTCCAGACTGTTAAAGAGTCTGTTATTATGATTAATCTCTTCAAAAAAAATCCTGTGTGTATATATGACAAGAAAGCAGAACTTCAATTGTTTAGGAGAACAAAAGGACCAAAGTGGGGAATGAAATAGGGAACAGGATGCAGGTGAAAATGCTAAATATAGGATATATACTTGAGAGAAAACTTGGAAAATAAAAAATTTACCAAAAAAAAAAAAAAAAAAAAAAAAAGAAAAGAAAAGAAAACCCTACAACTCAAACACACACAAACTCACTTGTGTGTGGCTGAGAATGTCTAAACTAGAATCTTGGTAACAAAACAATTGAACTTTTTCAAAATGCACAGTATCTAGTTCTGCTAATCTCTCTGGCAATTGCTTACTCCAGGTGTTGGGGGTAGAGGTGGGGCTCTGCCAGGTTCCATGTGTGAAGTTTAGGGAGATCTTTGTGACAACAGAAACCTCACTAAAAACACAGACATGAAATGATGCTACTATTGAAAACTGTACATGCATAAGAATGACCTATCCTAAATTAAAATATACAGGTCAAACAAAAGCGCAGTGGTAAATCCCATCAGAGGACTCACAGTAAAAACAGAAAGTATACTTACCAAAGACGCTGGTGTCCTCAAAGAAAAATTTTAAAAATGTGTTTCTTGTTGAACTTTGAAATCTTCCAATTTTAGAAAGCCAAGTAGACAAACATCTCAAAGCAGGGCAAGTATAATAATGAGGGTGATTCATTTGCTCTTACAAGTTTCTGTAAATAATTATTTCTGTAAGTACATCCCAAGCCCACCATCAGTGAGGGACAATTGGGAGGTCTCTGACTTCTCAGCAGGGGCCTCTAGGCTAATACACACTCCCACCCACTGTGACCACACCACAGGGCTCTGAGCAATTTAACTTCAGATACTGTTATGTCCTTCCAGCATTGACAGTGCTGCCTTACAAAGCACACTGATTCATGTGGGTTAAAAAATATTTTTTCCATTCATAAGTGATTTTTTTTATTATTATTAAAGGCACCAAAGGAGTTTCAAGAATAGGCATTTGATGCTTTTGGATATTTCACAGACATCATCCAACATTTCCTTCTTTTGCCTCAAAGGCAGTAGCAAAGGACCGCCCAGATCTGCAGGGACCAGTGTGTTGGAAGATTTACAAGCTACCACGAACAGACAGACAGACGGACAGACTGAAGATTCACAGTGAGATTGCGTGAAAGAGGGTAAATGAGACTTTGAACAGAGCAGGACCAAAAACAATAGCCAAGTCATAAAGAAGAAGGGGGCTGGCTCTCAGGCCAGGGGATCACATCGGAAGCCAGATGTTTCCACCACATTGAACATGCTCCTTTAAAATAGTTGATGGAACAGTTCCACTTTATTTTTTTAATCCTAAAATCTGATTTCTCTTTCAATTCATAAGATAGTATACATTTCTACTCTGCCGGATCTTCAGAAGACTGACCAAACTCAAGGTTTTGTTTGACAGCCAGCAAATGGGGCAACTTATGTGACTAGCCAAAATTTTCATGAGTGACCTGACACCCAGCAGAAGAATCAGATACTGGCAGAACAAAACTCTTGTTTGATCTCATTATGTTTGACTTTCATTTTCTAATAGATGATAAAGTTTAAAATGACACAAATATTTCATTATAAATCTTTCACTGTTTTCAAATATCCCTAAACATTTAAATGTCCATTTTCCATGCAGGCTTATTACAATGGTGATTCTAACCCAGATGGCATTTTAGATGTTTGAACAACTTTTATCTTTGACCTTTTGGGGGGCAGTGGAATATGAACCCAAACATTCAAACATCCATCTGAATGTCTCAGGTTGAAATAACTTGAAATGTTAAAATGGCATTGATATTGAAGTATTGAAATTTTGTAAAGTTGAAATAGCAACTTCAAAATGTTCTTGATGTATTCCCTATATAATGTTGACAATTTCTGCCTATAAATAGAATTTCTCTTTCTGACACTGGAGGATGGATATTAGAAAGTATGCTTCAAGCCTTTTGACTTGACAACACAGATATAGCTAGGACCTGTATAAATGACTTCTACTAATTAATCTATGAAAACTTCTATGTTTCAAAGCATAGATAACTATTGTTCTGACTATATCATGTGCCAGTGTGCATAAAAAATAAAATATTCTATATCATTTCTTTGTTTTAAAATTTATTTTATTTATTTTATTTATTTATCTTATTTATTTTTATGATATACTCTTTATTACTTTTTATTGGATATTTTCTTTTCTCTTTTTTACTGGATATTTACATTTCAAATGTTATCCCTTTCCCAGTACCACTCCCCCCAAACCCCCTATCCTACTACTCTACCCCTGCTTCTATAAGGGTGTTCTCCCACCCACCTACCTACTTCTGCCTCCCTGCCCTTGAATTCCCCTACATTGGAACACCAAGCCTTCACAGGACCAAGGGCCTCACCTCACATTGGTGCCCAACAATGCCATCCTCTGCTACATATGCAGCTGGAGCCATGAGTCCTTTCAAGTATACTCCTTTGTTGGTTGTTCAGTACCTGAGAGCTATAGTGTGATGGTTTGTATATCCTTGGACCAGGGAGTGGCACCATCTGAAGGTGTGACCTGGTTGGAATGGGTGTGTCACTGTGGGTGTGGGTATAAGATCCTCACCCTAGTTGCCTGGAAGTCAGTCTTCCACTAGCAGCCTTTGGATGAAGACATAGAACTCCCAGCTCCTCCTGCGCCATGCCTGCCTGGATACTGCTATGCTCCCACCTTAATGATAATGGACTGAACCTCTGAACCTGTAAGCCAGCCCCAATTAAATGTTTTTTATAAGACTTGCCTTGATCATGGTGTCTGTTCACAGCAGTAAAACCCTAACTAAGACATATAGGGAGTCTAGATGGTTGATATTGTTGTTCTTCCTATAGGGTTGCAAACTGCTTCAGCTCCTTCGGTCCTTTCTTTAATTCCTCCATTGGGGACCTTGTGCTCAGTCCAATGGTTGACTGTGAGCATCCATCTCTGTATTTGTCAGGCTCTGGCACAGCCTCTCAGAAGATAGGATACTAATGGGAGACTATTTCGGGCTCCTGTCAGCAAGCATTTCTTGGCATCCACAATAGTGTCTGAGTTTGGTGACTGTATATGAGATGGATCCCCAGGTTGGGCAGTTTCTGGATGACCTTTCCTTCAGTCTCTGCTCCACACTTAGTCACCGTATTTGCTCCCATGAGTATTTTTTTCCACTTTCTAAGAAGGGCCAAAGCACCCACACTTTGTATGTCCTTCTTGAGCTTCATGTAGACTGTGAATTGTATCTTGGGTATTCTGAGCTTTTGAGCTAATATCCACTTATCAGTGAGTGCATTATATGTGTGTTCTTTTGTGATTGGGTTACCTTACCTCACTCAGGATGATCTTTTCTAGTTTCATTGATTAGCCTAAGAAATTCATGAATTCATTATTTTTAATAGCTAATAGTACTAACTCCATTGTGTAAATATACCATATTTTTTTTTTTTATCTATTCCTCTGTTGAAGGATATCTGGGTTCTCTCCAACTCTCACTATTATAGATAAGGCTGCTATAAACATAGTGGAGCATGTGTACTTGTTAAATGTTGGAGAATCTTTTGGGTATAGTCTCAGGAGTGGTTGATCTGGGTCCTCAGGTAATGCTATGCCCAATTTTCTGAGGAACTGCCACACTAATTTCCAGAGTGGTTGTACTAGCTTGAAATCTCACTAACAATGGAGGAGTGTTCCTCTTTCTCTATATACTCCCCAGCATCTGCTGTCACCTGAGTTTTTGAACTTAGCCATTCTGACTGGTGTGAGATGGAATCTAAGGGTTATTTTGGTTTGCATTTCCTCAATGCCTAAGGGTGTTGAACATTTCTTTAGGTGTTTCTCAGCCATTCAGTATTCCTCAGTTGAAAATTCTTTGTTTAGCTCTGTACCCTATTTTTAATAGGGTTATTTGATTCTCTGGGGTCTAACTTCTTGAGTTCTTTGTATATATTTTTGTTAGCCCTCTATTGGATATAGCATTGGTAAAGGTCTTTTCCCAATCTGATGGTTGCCATTTTGTCCTATTGACAGTGTCCTTTGCGTTACAGAAGCTTTGCAATTTTATGTGGTTCCATTTGTCAATTCTGTATCTTAGAGCATAAGCCATTGGTGTTCTGTTTTGGAAAATTCCCCCTGTGCCCATATGTTCGAGGCTCTTACCCACTTTCTCCTCTATAAGTTTCAGTGTATCTGGTGTTATTTGGAGTTTCTTGAACCACTTGGACTTGAGGTTTGTACAGAAATATAAGAAAGTACCCATTTCCATTCTTCTTAATGCTGGCCTTCAGTTGAGTCAGCACTATTTGTTGAAAATTCTGTCTTTTTTCCCATTGGATGGTTTTAGCTCCTTTGTCAAAGATCAAGTGACCATAGGTGTGTGGGTTCATTTCTGGATCTTCAATTCTACTCCATTAATCTTCCTGCCTATATCTGTACCAGTACAATACAGTTTTTATCACTATTGCCCTGTAGGACAGCTTGAGGTCAGGATGGTGATTCTCCCAGACGTTCTTTTATTGTTGAGTACAGTTTTTGCTATCTTGGGTTTTTTGTTATTCCAAATGAATTTGCAGATTGCCCTTTCTAATCTATGAAGAATTGAGGTGGAATTTTGATTGGGATTGCATTAAATCTGGAGATTGCTTTTGGCAATATGGCCATTTTTACTATATTATTCTTGCCAATCCATGAGTATGAGAGATCATTCCATCTTCTGAGATCTTCTTTGATTTCTTTCTTTAGAGAAGTTCCTGTCATACAGATTTTTCACTTGCTTAGTCAGAGTCACACCAAGGTAATTTATATTATTTGTGACTATTGTGAATTGATTCCCTAATTTCCTTCTCAACCTGTTTATCCTCTGTATATAGGAAGGCTAGTGATTTGCTTGAGTTAATTTTATATCCAGCCTCTATGCTGAAGTTTTTAGTAGCTGTATGAGTTCTGTGGTGGAATTTTTGGGGTCAATGAAACTGCTCTGAATTTCTCTTTCTTTGTTGGGTTTTTCTGTGGTTTAGGTATAAGCATAATGGTGGCTTTATAGAACAAATTGGGTAGTTTTCCTTCTGTTGCTGTTTTGTAGAATAGTTTGAAGAGTATTAGTATTATGTCTTCTTTGAAGGTCTGATAGAATTCTGTGCTAAACCCATCTGGTCCTGGGCTTTCTTTGGTTGAGAGACTATTAATGACTGCTTCTATTTCTTTAGGGGTTATGGGAATGTTTAGATCATTTATCTGCTCCTGATTTTACTTTTGCTCCTGGTATCTGTCAAGAAAATTGTCCATTTCATCCAGGCCTCCCAATTTGGTTGAGTATAGTCTTTTGTAGTAGTGTCTGATGATTTTTTTTTTTATTTTCCTCAGTTTCAATTGTTATGTCTCCATTTTCAGTTTTTGATTTTATTAATTTGGATCCTGTCTCTGTACCCTCTGATTGGCCTGACTGGTTTATCTATCTTGTTGCTTTTCTCAAAGAGCCAGTTCCTAGTTTTGTTGATTATTTATATAGTTCTTTTTGTCTCTACTCAGTTGATTTCAGCCCTGAGTTTCATTATCTTCTCCCATCTACTCCTCTTATATATATTTGCTTCTTTTTGTTCTAGAAATTTCAGGTGTGCTATCAAGCTGCTAGTGTATGCTCTCTCCAGTTTCTTTTTGGAGACACTTAGAACTATGAATTTTTGTTTTAACACTGCTATGAACAGTGGACTGAACATGCAAAAATGGTGGGCTTTCCTTTCCTACCACTGATCCAACTGTCTGCTCCACATATGTATGCTTTGTATGACACCATTTAGTTTGCTCTTATATTGCTATAGAATTTTGCCAGTGCTTAAGTATATACTACACGATTCCTTCTTGTTCCCTTAGGGATTTTACTCTAGTTATGATTTTGACATGAGGAGCAACAATTCCCAGCATCTCCTCTTGAGAGCTAGCTTCAACTTCTTGAACTCTTTAGAGAAACATCTAAAAAGACAATCACACATCCTTCTTGCTTTCAGAGGGATCCTAAAGACCATTTTTGTTGTGTTTCAAGATAAGAAATCTATATAATACCCTTAGTGTATGTCACAGTCTAGTTGCATTTCTTGATAGGCAGAATCAGAGCAGTAGGAATAGATAATCCCTGATAATCCTCTAAAATGTATGTGTTCATGTGTGTATGTGTGTGTGTGTGTGGGGGGGGGGTGGTTATTTCCTATCACAACAAGGTAGAAAGAGAAGGAATCTTAAGCATAAATAAAATATCAGGCCTATTAATTCACCTGAGGTCCCATAAAAGCTGAACATTAGTTGCAGATACTAAGTACTAAAATTTGCAATTAAGGTAGGTAAGATGGTTAATTAGATAAAGGTGCTTGCCACCAATTCTGCAGACCTGGGTACCAAACCCACAGATAGAAGAAAGAAAACAATTTCTATGAGTGATCCTATAATTTCCATATGGACCCTATGGCATAGACATGCTCTCCAATTCCATACCCCAAATAAATGGAAAACAAATTGGGGATCAAAGGGACGAAATCCTGTGGGTTTTCTTTTCTCTTCTTAAAACTCAGTACACTTGAATTAGACCATAATCACTTTCAAAAGATAAACATTCAGTTTTACCTTGGTGCTAAGTATCCTATTCATCTATTTGTTCTGCTATTTTATACTATGTTTTCAATTTTCTTGGTGACTTTAATGCAATTCTGGTCATTTTAAGACACTTGGGCAAGAATCACATTAGTGGTCTTTCCTGCCTAAGTCAATCAACTTTAGTTAGTGTTTCCTTTATTAATGTTCATTTTATGTCCTCTCTCCATTGCCTCTTACATGTGTGACTCAATAGTATCTATCCTTTGGTGTCTATGGGCCTATGCAAATTTGAAGACTACTTAATGGTATTCTCATGACTGACTACCAACAACATTATTGCTTCAGTCTGGGTTCATATCTTAGCTCCTCACAAGTAAGATGCATGATCTTCAGAAAGTGCATAGTTCTAATCAATTTCCTTATTCATTAAGGGAATAATAGTGCTCACTTCATTAGGTGCCATTACTAAACACCTTACAGAAGAGCCCAGAAAGTGATGAATAAATGACAGATATTAGCTACATTTGCTCAAGGTAACAGTGGGAAGATATCAATATCTGTTTCTATCATGATGTTCTGATGACAAGCAATCTTAAAATATATTTGTATGTGGCAACCAGCATGTTATCCATGTAAGTATGAATTCATTCTGTATGTACTCATGCTAAAGACTACTCTAATGAGGAAGGCTGATATTAAGGTCCTGTTGAGTAGTTCTACCATGAGAATTTACCTGTACACTTTATATTTGAGAGTTGCAACAAAATGCACCCAGTCCCCATCATTACTAGGGCTCTCTGGAGGTAAAGTTATTATGGAGTGTCAGAAAATGAAACGGACTCATTATCAGGTTTTCCAAAGTCCTGGGGACCACAACTGAGTAAAACATGATTTTGTATTTCCAGGTTTCTAGTGTGGGAGAAATAAACAGTTAATTTTTTCTGCTTTTGTATTGTGCTGACAGTCTTGTACCTTTGGCTATTTCATGGAAGGACTTCATTGAAATTTGCTCTGAGAATGCATTCCCAGGAAAGTACTTATCTTGGAAGTTTGGGCAAATTTCTTATGTTTTATCATGCAAGGAAATAATATAACAACATTTTCCTTTCTTCTTTTGTATGAAAACTCTGTATGTTCCACTGAAGTAGCCAATTCACCCGAGATGAGCAACCAACCTCTATCTTAAATAATCTCGATATGTTTTCATTGTTTAATTGTATTGAAACTATACTTTGTTTTATGGCACTCCATTTTTCCCATATGTTGAGATATATCAAGTGCTTTGTTCTCACACTGTGATTGATTTTTGCACTCTCCTTATTATCTTATCCTCCTGACTTGAGAGAAGGTTCTTCTCATCATCAGAAAAAGAATGAAATATAGAAGAAAACTTCCCAAACATAAAAAAGAGATGCCCATGATCATACAAGAAGCCTACAGAACTCCAAATAGACTGGACCAGAAAAGAAATTCCTCCCGACACATAATAATCAGAACAACAAATGCACTAAATAAAGATAGAATATTAAAAGCAGTAAGGGAGAAAGGTCAAGTAACATATAAAGGAAGGCCTATCAGAATTACACCAGACTTTTCACCAGAGACTATGAAAGCCAGAAGAGCCTGGACAGATGTTATACAGACACTAAGAGAACACAAATGCCAGCCCAGGCTACTATACCCGGCCAAACTCTCAATTATCATAGATGGAGAAACCAAAGTATTCCATGACAAAAACAAATTCACACAGTATCTTTCCACGAATCCAGCCCTTCAAAGGATAATAACAGAAAAGAAGCAATACAAGGACGGAAATCACGCCCTAGAACAACCAAGAAAGTAATCCCTCAACAAACCAAAATGAAGACAGCCACAAGAACAGAATGCCAACTCTAACAACAAAAATAAAAGGAAGCAACAATTACTTTTCCTTAATATCTCTTAATATCAATGGACTCAATTCCCCAATAAAAAGACATAGACTAACAGACTGGCTACACAAACAGGACCCAACATTCTGCTGCTTACAGGAAACCCATCTCAGGGAAAAAGACAGACACTACCTCAGAGTGAAAGGCTGGAAAACAATTTTCCAAGCAAATGGACTGAAGAAACAAGCTGGAGTAGCCATTTTAATATCGGATAAAATCGACTTCCAACCCAAAGTTATCAAAAAAGACAAGGAGGGACACTTCATACTCATCAAAGGTAAAATCCTCCAAGAGGAACTCTCAATTCTGAATATCTACGCACCAAATGCAAGGGCAGCCACATTCATTAGAGACACTTTAGTAAAGCTCAAAGCATACATTGCACCTCACACAATAATAGTGGGAAACTTCAACACACCACATTCTTCAAAGGACAGATCGAGGAAACAGAAACTAAACAGGGACACAGTGAAACTAACAGAAGTTATGAAACAAATGGACCTGACAGATATCTACAGAACATTTTATCCTAAAACAAAAGGATATACCTTCTTCTCAGCACCTCACGGGACCTTCTCCAAAATTGACCATATAATTGGTCACAAAACAGGCCTCAATAGATACAAAAATATTGAAATTTTCCCATGTATCCTATCAGACCACCATGGCCTAAGACTGATCTTCAATAACAACATAAATAATGGAAAGCCAACATTCACGTGGAAACTGAATAACACTCTTCTCAATGATACCTTGGTCAAGGAAGGAATAAAGAAAGAAATTAAAGACTTTTTAGAGTTTAATGAAAATGAAGCCACAACGTACCCAAACCTATGGGACACAATGAAAGCATTTCTAAGAGGGAAACTCATAGCTCTGAGTGCCTCCAAGAAGAAACGGGAGGCAGCACATACTAGCAGCTTGACAACACATCTAAAAGCCCTAGATAAAAAGGAAGCAAATTCACCCAAGAGGAGTAGACGGCAAGAAATAATCAAACTCAGGGGTGAAATCAACCAAGTGGAAACAAGAAGAACTATTCAAAGAATTAACCAAACGAGGAGTTGGTTCTTTGAGAAAATCAACAAGATAGATAAACCCTTAGCTAGACTCACTAAAGGGCACAGGGACAAAATCCTAATTAACAAAATCAGAAATGAAAAGGGAGACATAACAACAGATCCTGAAGAAATCCAAAACACCATCAGATCCTTCTACAAAAGGCTATACTCAACAAAACTGGAAAACCTGGACGAAATGGACCAATTTCTGGACAGATACCAGGTACCAAAGTTGAATCAGGATCAAGTTGACCTTCTAAACAGTCCCATATCCCCTAAAGAAATAGAAGCAGTTATAAACAGTCTCCCAGCCAAAAAAAAGCCCAGGACCAGACAGGTTTAGTGCAGAGTTCTATCAGACCTTCAAAGAAGATCTAATTCCAGTTCTACACAAACTATTTCACAAAATAGAAGTAGAAGGTACTCTACCCAACTCATTTTATGAAGCCACTATTACTCTGATACCTAAACCACAGAAAGACCCAACAAAGATAGAGAACTTCAGACCAATTTCTCTTATGAATATCGATGCAAAAATCCTCAATAAAATTCTCGCTAACCGAATCCAAGAACACATTAAAGCAATCGTCCATCCTGACCAAGTAGGTTTTATTCCAGGGATGCATGGATGGTTTAATATACAAAAATCCATCAATGTAATCCATTATATAAACAAACTCAAAGACAAAAACCACATGATCATCTCGTTAGATGCAGAAAAAGCATTTGACAAGATCCAACACCCATTCATGATAAAAGTGTTGGAAAGATCAGGAATTCAAGGCCCATACCTAAACATGATAAAAGCAACCTACAGCAAACCAGTAGCCAACATCAAAGTAAATGGAGAGAAGCTGGAAGCAATCCCACTAAAATCAGGGACTAGACAAGGCTGCCCACTTTCTCCCTACCTTTTCAACATAGTACTTGAAGTATTAGCCAGAGCAATTCGACAACAAAAGGAGATCAAGGGGATACAAATCGGAAAAGAGGAAGTCAAAATATCACTTTTTGCAGATGATATGATAGTATATATAAGTGACCCTAAAAATTCTACCAGAGAACTCCTAAACCTGATAAACAGCTTCGGTGAAGTAGCTGGATATAAAATAAACTCAAACAAGTCAATGGCCTTTCTCTATACAAAGAATAAACAGGCTGAGAAAGAAATTAGGGAAACAACACCCTTCTCAATAGTCACAAATAATATAAAATATCTTGGCGTGACTCTAACTAAGGAAGTGAAAGATCTGTATGATAAAAACTTCAAATCTCTGAAGAAAGAAATTAAGGAAGATCTCAGAAGATGGAAAGATCTCCCATGCTCATGGATTGGCAGGATCAACATTGTAAAAATGGCTATCTTGCCAAAAGCAATCTACAGATTCAATGCAATCCCCATCAAAATTCCAACTCAATTCTTCAACGAATTGGAAGGAGCAATTTGCAAATTTGTCTGGAATAACAAAAAACCTAGGATAGCAAAAAGTCTTCTCAAGGATAAAAGAACTTCTGGCGGAATCACCATGCCAGACCTAAAGCTTTACTACAGAGCAATTGTGATAAAAACTGCATGGTACTGGTATAGAGACAGACAAGTAGACCAATGGAATAGAATTGAAGACCCAGAAATGAACCCACACACCTATGGTCACTTGATCTTCGACAAGGGAGCTAAAACCATCCAGTGGAAGAAAGACAGCATTTTCAACAATTGGTGCTGGCACAACTGGTTGTTATCGTGTAGAAGAATGCGAATCGATCCATACTTATCTCCTTGTACTAAGGTCAAATCTAAGTGGATCAAGGAACTTCACATAAAACCAGAGACACTGAAACTTATAGAGGAGAAAGTGGGGAAAAGCCTTGAAGATATGGGCACAGGGGAAAAATTCCTGAACAGATCAGCAATGGCTTGTGCTGTAAGATCGAGAATTGACAAATGGGACCTAATGAAACTCCAAAGTTTCTGCAAGGCAAAAGACACCGTCAGTAAGACAAAAAGACCACCAACAGATTGGGAAAGGATCTTTACCTATCCTAAATCAGATAGGGGACTAATATCCAACATATATAAAGAACTCAAGAAGGTGGACTTCAGAAAATCAAATAACCCCATTAAAAATGGGGCTCAGAACTGAACAAAGAATTCTCACCTGAGGAATACCGAATGGCAGAGAAACACCTGAAAAAATGTTCAACATCCTTAATCATCAGGGAAATGCAAATCAAAACAACCCTGAGATTCCACCTCACACCAGTCAGAATGGCTAAGATCAAAAATTCAGGTGACAGCAGATGCTGGCGTGGATGTGGAGAAAGAGGAACACTCCTCCATTGTTGGTGGGAGTGCAGGCTTGTACAACCACTCTGGAAATCAGTCTGGCGGTTCCTCAGAAAATTGGACATAGTACTACCGGAGGATCCAGCAATACCTCTCCTGGGCATATATCCAGAAGATGCCCCAACTGGTAAGAAGGACACATGCTCCACTATGTTCATAGCAGCCTTATTTATAATAGCCAGAAGCTGGAAAGAACCTAGATGTCCCTCAACAGAGGAATGGATACAGAAAATGTGGTACATCTACACAATGGAGTACTACTCAGCTATTAAAAAGAATGAATTTATGAAATTCCTAGCCAAATGGATGGACCTGGAGGGCATCATCCTGAGTGAGGTAACACATTCACAAAGAAACTCACACAATATGTACTCACTGATAAGTGGATATTAGCCCCAAACCTAGGATACCCAAGATATAAGATATAATTTGCTAAACACATGAAACTCAAGAAGAATGAAGACTGAAGTGTGGACACTATGCCCCTCCTTAGATTTGGGAACAAAACACCCATGGAAGGAGTTACAGAGACAAAGTTTGGAGCTGAGATGAAAGGATGGACCATGTAGAGACTGCCATATCCAGGGATCCACTCCATAATCAGCATCCAAACGCTGATACCATTGCATATACTAGCAAGATTTTATTGAAAGGACCCAGATGTAGCTGTCTCTTGTGAGACTATGCCGGGGCCTAGCAAACACAGAAGTGGATGCTCACAGTCAGCTAATGGATGGATCATAGGGCTCCCAATGGAGGAGCTAGAGAAAGTAGCCAAGGATCTAAAGGGATCTGCAACCCTATAGGTGGAACAACATTATGAACTAACCAGTACCCCGGAGCTCTTGACTCTAGCTGCATATATATCAAAAGATGGCCTAGTCGGCCATCACTGGAAAGAGAGGCCCATTGGACTTGCAAACTTTATATGCCCCAGTACAGGGGAACACCAGGGCCAAAAAGGGGGAGTGGGTGGGCAGGGGAGTGGGGGTGGGTGGATATGGGGGACTTTTGGTATAGCATTGGAAATGTAAATGAGCTAAATACCTAATAAAAAATGGAAAAAAAAAGAATCCTCAAATTTTGATTTTCCTTAAAGGAGAATAATCAAAAGAGAATAACATCCTGTTTCATAATACACATATGAAATTGAAAGCATATAGATCATTTTCCTAAACTCTGTTAACTCGGGATCTGGGAGTGGTGGTGGGAATTACTTTTTGGTCTGAAAATACAGAATAAGCATGTTCACTTTTTATTGAGAGTGTTTTAATTAGTTGTATAAGAATTTTGTACAGTTGATTTTACTCACATTTACCCTCTGTTTCCCCAATTCCCAGATATGTTCCCTCATTATTCACACAACTTCATGACTTTTCTTCCTTTGAAGCCAAATAGTAATAGCATCTATCTGTGAATATGTAGCTTCACATTGGAGCTTGATTGACCTAACAGGGGCTACACTCTTACAGAAAACTGCCTCTCTTTCTCCAAGCAGCTGTCAATTTCCAGTAACTCATCATTTGGCTAAGAATGAGATGACATCCAGCTCCACTCCTCACTGTAAATACAGTTCTTAGTCTGTACCCCAAGAGCTTGGGATACAGGCATCCCCTAACTTCCCTATAACAAATAAAGACAACTGCTACATTCCTTCCTTCTCCCCCGCTTAAAGAGCAATAGATAAGCAGACAAGATTCTATTGCAACTCTCAAAACATGCATTCCTTGGAAAACTTTATGCAAAGACCAAACTACTAATTATATGCATAGAATTCACTGGTGGTCAAGAAAAGAACTCTTAAATTGTGTTCTGTAGCATATTGTGACAAACACTCATGCCAGTTGTTGTTTATCAAATCTGCACTTTGAGCCAGACACATTGTTTAAATCATCTCATTTAATACAACTGGCCTGGAAGACTTTTATTCTTACTTCAAATCTTGAAGTAAGGAAGCTGACCTTTAGAGAGTTGCTCAAGGTTACAGAGTTACTGACTGCCAGACCCAGAATCCAAACAAGCCTGATCTCAAAGGCTCCCAACTGAAGGACACGACCTGTGACACCTCAATTGCCCCTGATGTACATATTTTAACTATTTATTCCAGGCCAAAAGATAATGGGCAAGAAAATCACTCATGTGATTTTAGATTAAATATGGTTTGTGCTTCCTATGGAATTTTATACGCTGTTACATTTGCTTAACCATGTCTTAATAACATCTGGGAAAATAGATTTCTTCAAGAAGTAGTCTGTATGTATCAGAGAGTTAAAAAAAAAATTCCACTCCAGATGTTCATATGAAAGTATCCAGATGTTGCAAAATGATCATCCAGAAGGCCAGTGACAAAAGAAAACCAAACTGAGGAATAATTTCCAAAGAGAAATAAAAATAGAGACAGCAATTTGGTGACTGGGGTGAGGGGCTGCTCGGTTGCAGAAGGGTGATTATTACTCTGCTGTTTTAGTGCACGTGTACAGACAGATCTCTACAAGGACCTGAGAGTATTGCTATGTTGTTTCCTATGTGGAAAAAAATAATGCCCTTTCGAGGACAATGATCAGGGTCCACCAAAGCACATTTTACTGTAGTGTGATTTTTTTTTTGTTTAAGAGAACTCCTCTTAGGTACCTGAGATGTATATAAAAATATTATGCAAATAATTTGTGCTTATGAATATTCTTATATGCTGCCTATGAATATTCTTATATGCTGCCCAGATTAGTGTCCAGAAGGAAATCTTACCCCTTTACCACTGACTCTGCTGGGTTTTTGTGGGACATTAACAAGTAAGTGAGTGAATGGCACACACAAATACTGCAAAAGTCCAGGGTTCTCTCCCTGTTGCTGACTTAATAGAAGCTGGAAAGCTAGCTGCTTCATGACTGTCTAACTGGCTCCACCTTCTATTTCTATGAGTGACTTAACAGAGATGGAAGTCTGCATGAGAGTCCCTACACACAACTATGTAACAATATAAACTGGGAGAAGTGAATGCAGGCATGAACCATGGTTCCCCTGTTCATGGAACTTAGCAGCTGTCAATGTAATTCTTACACAGAGATGACTGTAAAATACCTGATGCTCCATAGAAAGACAATGCCTATATAGAGACTTTAGGGATACCTTTATAAAGCAAACACAAGAGTTGATTCACTGTCTGATCTAATCTAATGAACAAACAAGCATAGATGACTTTTGTTCCTATTTCCGCAAACGTCCTTTCATACTTTCTCCTAGGGGACTTGCATGAATTATAAACACACCAATGGAAGCAGGAATTTCAATAGTTTTGAGTCTTTGGCTGTCCTTAATCATGCAGCCTTCTCACAGGACTTGTTTACTTCCCTCTCTGCAGCTGTGAGTTTTGGACACAGTTGTACAGACCTTGATTTTCAAAATTACTTACCATTCCTCTTCCAGACCAGAATATCTGTATGCTGTTTGGTTTGGCTTATGTCACACTTTAAATCTATCTAACACTAGCTTACATCTATCCTATTATATATAAGTCCTTTAATTTAGAAAATAAAAATATCCTACTTATCCAGATTTGATATACTTCCAATTTTTTACTTTTAAAAGACATGGGGACATCGCTTGCTTTCTGTGAAAACAAACATTGGTTCACAGCAGCACCAGATCCCTCTTCTCATTCAGCCTTTGTTTCTTTTGCTGATAGAGATATCATCTGGCTGAAAATTACCCATTCTATTTTTAAAATGTCCTAAACCATCTCTTTCTCATGCCTGAATGTGTGCCTTCAGCCAAAGGAGAGCTGACCTTCCTGGCTCCTCCTAGGTGGTCCCACAGAGACACCAGAGAGCCCTGGCAAGCTTTATAACAGAGGTTCTGTAGGAAAGAAATTCAAGAAACCTCCATGTTGGTGCAGGTAATGTTTCCCCCTGCTTATTTGTTTGATTGCATTCTTGTTGTTTGATTATGCCAGCATTTGTACTTAACACAGAGGCATGCAGGAGGAAACACATTTGTAGATGGTGTTATAGCCGTATGCCCAGTGTGTTTGTATGTGTATAGCTGGTATTTGTGTATATGAGGCTGTGTGTATAAGAAGTCTCTCTCTCTCTCTCTCTCTCTCTGTGTGTGTGTGTGTGTGTGTGTGTTGTGTGTGTGTGTATGTGCACATTTGTGTATGTGATAGCTTGCTGCTTCTAAGTCCATGAAGAATGAACCAACATATTTGACATATTTCGTCAGACTCAATCAAACATAGTTGAGAGAAACAGAAAGCACAGATTCCATGAAGTGTGGTGCATTTTTGTGCAGATAGCTGCTTTTTAATAACCTGAAAAAGTGTACCTTAAAATAATGCAGAAGGGCTTGAAAAGCATTCAGACACAAGTCCTCACTTACTCTTACCACTGAGTGCATTGTGATGTGTGCAACTGAACATAACATGTGTTTGTACAATGGACAGCACAGTCTATTTATACCACATTACCAGAAACATGAGAAATGTGCCATGCAAAGGTGTTATGGCAGCCAAAAAGTCACTAGACATTAGGAATGTTTCAGATCTACCATATTTTTCTAGATCAATTGATTTATGCTGTGATTAGCTGCAACGTCACTCTGTAGGTATGATGGCATTTAAATATCTCACATAAAGATCTGGGATTTGTTCAGTGTGTTGAATAGAATCTCTGAGGAGAAACTCTCATAGGAAATATCACAGCTCTGGATAGTCTAGCATACATGTGAAGACAAAGCTGGGTGCTCTGACAATCACTTTTCTCTCCATATCTGGGTTCCCTATTCCTCATGGCAAGGAGATTACAGCCATGTTCTGAGAACTAGACAGGTTTGTCTATAACTTGGGAGTCAAGTCCGCACTAGGCTTGTTCAGTGAATTATTCAATGGCTACCCATCAATGGAAAGGGTTATTGACCCACTGAGGAAGAGAGAGGATTCTGAAGCATTGCACATCTAGCGATGGAGTCCATCACCATGAAGAACAAGCTCCTCATTATGTGAGCATCACATGAAAACCAAAGCACAGTAAGAGTCAGCTTGTGACTCAGAGTAAAACTTCAAACGCTTTGTCTCTTGGCGTCATAATGACCACCTACTTCTATTTTAACAACATCTTCACGGAGACCATTGCATGAGGAAAGAATTCTCCCCAAATTTGTCTAGGTTTCACCAATGTGAGTGTCTTTTTTCTCCTATTTTTTCTTTCACGAAAATGCAACTTTAAAATTGGAATTCTATCATACTCAAATTCCCTTATAGGTTAGTACAGAGAGCATCTTTATTCAACTTATGCAGTAAAGAAATCAGGTTGAGTAAAAGCAATTGCTAACAACACAGTCCACCTGCCTCCCACTCAACCATGCAGTTCCTCAAATAGGTCCCTGCCATACATATTCACTCATTCATTCTTTCTACCCCTTCTCTCCATCCCTCCCTCCATAATGTCTTTTCAGTACCTGAAAACTCTTTATCACCTCCCAAACTCTGAGATGTTTTCTCTGATGTATTTCCTGACTTATATTAAGCCTCTAAAAATAACACACTTTAATCTCTGTACCCAAGACAATGCTTGTTATGCAGAGGGTTCTCAGTATTTGTTAAATGGAAAATAAAAGATAAACATGTATCATACTATATCTTCTCATGATTGTTTTTTAACAATAGCAATCCATTTGTCGGATGTACTGATGCTGTATCAAGTCATATTTTGGTGCCCCTATCTTTTGAGTAAAACATTTGCTTAGAAGTGATAAAAATGTAAGCTGCTCTCCTGCAGTTAATTCAACATGAAACTTTATCTTGTTATGAGATAACTGAGCACAACATAACAAATTGTGAGAATGGAAAGCACCCGCTTTACATTCACAGAAATAATGTGCTGATAAGCAAGATGGAAAAATTAAGCCACTGCTATGATTCTCTTTTCTAAAATACAAAGATCCTTTTCTTGACATAATCTCTGGGAGTTATTACCAATAATCTTACAATATGATAATAAATCTTAAAAGTACTGGAGTGTCACTCTAAGGGGATATCAGGTTTAAAAATACGTAAAATGTTGATTTAAATACGGCAGCTATCCATCCTGATACAGTGAATGTCTACATGTGTGATCGTGTTACACATGTAGGGGAACTGCAATGAGCCCCTGGAAGTACAGATATGCAAATTCATGTTTTACAGTCTATGAAGCAAAACACAGGTCCAGACTCATTAACTGTAACTGATATTCTGTCTACATCCACATGTTCCCCACAGCATCTTAAGGAACCTAGTTAGTCCTATGAAAGTACCATTTCTGATCTCCTCAGCACGCCATGAATTAAAAAATCAGACTTAATATAACTGTTGTGAGCTTAGTAATCACTATGCCACTAATTCAGCCATAGAAAGACCTTCATAAAACCATACTACAAATGGTTGTTTCAGCAGAGTGTTCTGTTGGTTCCCTTTCAATGATGTAAGTGAAAACATTGTCTATAACTAACTAAAGCTATATTTAGGATGTTTACCTTTCTACAAATATTTCTAGTCAGGCTTTTTGCATGCATTGCTTTAAACCATATGAAACTGCATTTTATAGATTAAAAACAGTCTACTATTGGCAATCTCCTGTGGCTGCACAGAACAGTGGGGCTGGGTTTAAAAGGCACATTTCAATAGACTAGAAAGATACCCAATTCCTTCTGGACAAAGCTAAAAGCAACATTGCGAAAGGAAATGTGGTTTCCTGAAAGTTGCAGTCTTGCCAGGTTTGCCAGGATTCTCCTTCACAAAACAGCCATCGGGGGTTGGGCTACCCATCAGGGGAGTGGATGGTAAACTCTGTGTCTTGTGTACTCCGCTGGTAGCAAAATTTAGCAGTTATAAATTTATGTATTTCCAGTGAAAATATTTGGTTGCAGTCAGTCTGCTATGGTGCAAAAATACACATCCTCAGGCCAGAGCCTTCAGCAGCAAGTTTTTCTACACTGCTCAACTCTCAGCAGGGTGCCTGGTGAAATTGCTCCTGGTATCTTCCTATGCTAGCTCATAAAGAGTAATCTTAGCCATTCTGCCCCTGGGTTACTTGTCTGCAGGACTTTTGATAACAGCTTGAGTGTTTAAAGTTTCCCAATGGCGCAGAGCTTATTTGAATCGTTTCATGATCCTTTGTTGTATTTTCAAGCATGCTTGGGCAATAAAGATTATCTTTCCTCTGTAAGACTGATTAATGGACATTCACATTACTGATGACAAGGATAATAACCATCTACCAACTTCCTTCCTTTGTTTCTTAGGAGTCATATTTTAACTGAAAGCCTTTTGGTAATGTTGAATAGAGTTGATGAAATGACTTAACAAAGCCTGTATGACCTGTCAGTCATTCCAGCAGTAGCTTGCTTGCTCAGCAATTGAAAATTGATTTTATCTTGTGAGGCTATGCAGGGGCCTGGCAAACACAGAAGTAGATGCTCACAGTCAGCTATTGGATGGATCACAGGGCCCCCAATGGAGGAGCTAGAGAAAGTACCCAAGGAGCTAAAGGAATCTGCAACCCTATAGGTGGAACAACAATAGGAACTAACCAGTACCCCCGAAGCTCGTGTCTCTAGCTGCATATGTAGCAGAAGATGGCCTAATCAGCCATCATTGGGAAGAGAGGCCCCTTGGTCTTGCAAAGTTTATATGCCTCAGTACAGGGGAATGCCAGGGCCAAGAAGTGGGAGTGGGTGGGTAGGGGAATGGGGGGGTGGCTGGGGGGCTTTTGGGATAGCATTTGAAATGTAAATAAAGAAAATATCTAATAAAAAATAAAAATTTTAAAAAATTCAAAAAAAAAAGAAAATTGATTTTAAATGTTACAAAAGGGGTGAGTACTCAGAAGCAAAAATGTTCAGTGGTTGAAAGCCAGACTTGTAACTTGTGGTCATAGACAGAGAAATGTATGCTGGCAAGGAATGGGCACACCCAGAAGATATTCCAGATATACGCCATATACACAGGAAGATTTCTAGTTCTCCAAAAACATAGCATGAGCATTAAAATCAGATCCAAATGTTACATGATTGCTACGAACCCTGGAAAAGTTAGTCATCTTCTCTACATCGCTTTTTGCTCGGGTGTAAATTAGGATGATTCTTTTTATGGATGTTTTTGATTTCCACAAGTAATTGAGACAATAACCCCCAAATTTTACATCAAAAAATCTCAAAAGTAATCCCTAAGTTTCAAATTGTATATTGATATTTGTTATTACTGATGTGATAAGATGTAATACTATGCTGCTTCATGCTGGTGTCTCACTGTGTTCCTGCCCACGGGTCATTGAATAAACATCTCTTTCAAAAATAGTCAATAAGTCCTTAATGTAAGTAAATAATGACCCAGGACACAAGAGCCATGGCACTGATGGTTCTAGTACAGCACTCTGCTAGAAGTGATCTATTTTATTGTTTAATGGTGTTGATCTTACCCTGCCTATTGATATACTTTATCATAGGCATGTGCTTATAATGAAAACCATAGTGTGCATATGGTTTCAGCACTATTTATGGTTTCACACATCCAGTGGGAGTACTGAGCTGATCCTGGCCCTCTTGCAGACAAGCACACTGCATGAGACTGCTACATATGAGTCTGTATTTACAAATCCCTTAGATATCGTTTCTGATAAAAGTCATATGCTATAATTACTAGCACTATAAATATCTCCCTGGCCCTGATCTAACTTCACATCAGCCCTTGAGAACCCCTTCTCTTCTTTTTGGTAGTTCATCCTTCATGGACGTAAAGTTGCTTGCTTCGCTTATTCCTTCCATATTGTTTTACCGTCCCTGACTGCCATCACAGTTACTCTGCAGAACAGTCCTACATGGTCCTGCTTCTGGAGTGCTTCCTGTTCTTCATCTAGGACAGCCTTTCTAAGATGAGGGGTGGGTTATAGTAACAAATGAACTGAGAGAATCTTCTGTCCTGTTATACAGGGTATATGAATAACATGCATTGCAATAAACTAGACCTCCACTCTAGCATGAGAACAGCTGGACACATATTGTTACTTATCTCTGCACTTCCCATTGATACTTGCTGACAGAACTACATCTGCCACATCAGGTGAAGTGAGAGCATGCAGTCAGTGCCACTGTGCCTTAGGCCTACCACATTCCTCCCTGTACAGGCTGTAAAATATCATGGTTCACTGTTGTTGTTGTTGTTTGTTTGTTTGTTTGCTTGCTTGTTTTTTTCCAGTGGATGCTCACAGTTCACCTCCATAACTGCTTCCTTGGATATTAATGTTATCTCTACAAGATTTGACCATTGTCAGTCAGTTTCTCCATTTTTATTTTCAAAGATACTGCATGAATTTAAGAGCACCTGTTGCTATTTTCTATGTATACTATATCTAATGTGTATACATTAAAAATCAATGGACTAGCAAAGGAAAGGAAGAATCCAGTCTTCCTAACTTTATTTTTATCAGAAAGGTATATTTTGAAGCACAATAAATAAAAATATCTTAAATGAATGAAATATATCTGTGTGTAACGCTTTGGAAAGAAAATATTTCAAGTACTCTCTGTGTTTCTCATAGGATTTGATAATCTTCAGGGCAAGGTAGTAGTTCCATGTTGTATGCAGTTGACCTGCCTGATGCTGGTTATTGTAATGATTATGTATGGAGAAAGATATATAGAAACTCCAAGCAATTATTTACTTCAATGTCTGTTTCTAACAGATAGAAAATTTTAGTGCCCTCCTGCTTTTCCCTGAGGGAGCAATTCCAAGGTTCACATAGAAGGGAAAAATTTCTCATTTACCATTTGCTCATTTCAATGGAGTTCATATGAAATCATACTATGCTATAACAACATCACATCAAAGAAGAAACTCTGAGACTTTTTTAACATGCTGTGTTTGTGTCTTCTCTCCCTTGTAATTTTCAGTTCTAAAGATCATCATAGTATCAGGTGATGAAAAGAAAATGAAAAATATTCTGTCTTACTATATAAAATTCTGTCATATGAGAAATCAAAATAATATCAAAGCTATAAATATGGCTTTCTAAAAGAAGTATCTTCAAGAATTAATGATGGTGTCTGTAGGGATTTTTATATCAGATTGCCACATTTCAAAAGTAAACTCAAAGGGATTCTAAATTTCATTGAGATGTATTCCTGTGGGGTGGGAAAGGTTGTATTAATAAGCAAAGAATATCACTTGTAAATAACTTAAGGTCTCTGTATGAGGAAGTTGATGCGACATCACCATGGAAACCATGCATATTCAGTTATTTGGTCTAGTATCTATCCAAATACATTAAAAGTAATAATCCTAGCCACAGGGCAAGAAAAATTCATATAACAAAAAAACATTGATTACAATTTTGATTTTTGAATTGCTAAAGCATTACCATCCACATAGGTATGTCCCTCAACCCTGTCAGTGTAATTCCTGTCTCATGTGCCTCTTCAACCATCAATAACTGAGTAAGGTCGAGGCTACGTATTCAGCTTTCAACCACCCAGAGACTCCATTCACTGAATCTTACTAGGTTTCCTGCTTATTATCTTTCTTCAGCTATAAATCACCAACACTCTTTCCTTAAGTGACCCATTACTCTGTTCCTCTTCAGGGGTTGAGGAAGCTGGAATTGTCTGGAAAGAAAGCCAGGAAGGAGAGAGTTCACAACCAGAGGCACCTGGAACACATATTTAAAACATGCTTCCCATGTCCCTGTCATATGTATTAAATAAGCGAGAGGCTATCATTCCCAAAACCTTCTTTAGGAAGTGATTTATGAGGTTTATAAGTGAATTTGACTTCTCAGTGATATCTCCATTGACAGCCCCTGTGAGGAGTTCTCTGGAGCTTGTAGCAGCACCTATTTTCTGCAGATGCAACACTCATTGTAGGAGTGTGACGCTCTGCAGCCTGCTGGGGAGGCATGTCTGCATATGGGTGCCCATTAGAGCTTTCTCCTGTGGCTGGACTCACAACTTAATGCAGGCTCCCTGTGGCCTGCTGCCTTATAGCCTACAACTTCTATTACTGAATTCCAGATCATTCTCTCTGACTAAAGGAAAGCAAATTCCTGCTGAGTCCTCTCAGCACTGATGATACAAAATTACCTTTTTCTAAAATTAAACTCCAAAGGCTTTTTCCTCAAAGCCTCCCATGGTTTTCAGCCGGGATAACAACACACTGGTTATCTCCCCATGGTCATCCCTCTCCCTCCATGCCAAGCCCTAATACTTGATGTGCCAGTGTTATCACAGCTCACAGTGAGCTACTCTGCTCCCTTGGAATTCAATCCCAGTATGAAGAACTAATCTCTTTCTTGGTAGTAGTTGAACCTTGTTATCTTGGGAACTTAGTGCAACCCTGAAATTCCGTCACAGTGAAGCCACATGGTAAATATTTTTGATCTCTTGAAACTCATGTAGAGTGTGCTGAGAAAATTCAGAGAAGGTAGTGAGTGAGTCGGATGCTGAAGCAACAAAGTCCAAGAAAACAGTGGGCATGATGCAGCCAACGGGAAAGATGTCAGAAAAAGAACTCTGCAGTCATGATTTCAACAGGCAGTAGCCAGTACTCATTCTGTGTGCATAGAGGCCAGACTAAAGATCTAGTCTTTACAAGATCAATGTGGAATTGACCTAGTTATTTTTTAACCTGGTAATGGTGTATTATCTACCTGAAACAACATTTTAGAATATCTTGATGGGTTTGGTGTGTCTTTAAATGTGTCCAAAAAGGGACAGGGAAATAAACCTATACTCATTGAATTGGGCCACTGGTCATGAGAAGATGATTTTCTATTTATATTCTACTTTTAAACCTAAAAAAAGTTATATTGGTGCATTATGACTAAGGTGTTCTTGTTTCATCCGGTCTTCTTTTCATTGATGTGCTTTAAAATAATCTATTTTCCCTAGTTATGACTTGATTTTATACTTAAGGGATATTATGATGGTCTGACTAAGATGAAGATTCCATGCTTAGCCAAAAATGTGTACTTCACATTGTGGTGAACATTTAGACACTGCTGCCCTAAATAAATAGTTATCTAGAAGAATAATTTTATGAATAAATCAAAAGTGTATAAAAGTACACATTGAACTAAATATGAGGAGCAAAAGAAAGCTGTTTCTTCCACAATAATCTTCCCGCAAACCAGGTCAATTTAATTTTTAGAAATTAGGCAAGTCCAAAGTGAAAAATAGTCTACAAAATATTTTTTCCAATAGGTCATAAAATAACTGTTAAAATTTTCACAGATTAGAGATTATGAAAGAAACACAATTATAGATTTAATGTTTTTTCCAAAACTGGATTCAAAAAGAGAAATACAGACACTAATGGAAAATTTAGCAACATCTGAATAAAGCCACTACTTTGGTTCATAATCATGTAACAATGTGTCAGGCATTGTCTGTAGCAATAGCAGTGTGAAAATATCTCATGAGTCTCTGCATCTTATAATTATGTAAATTTAACACAATTTTAAAATGTAGAACTACATATATGACTTTGATTCTGTTTCTAGAAAGTTTAATAACCAGAACAAACACTTCCAATGACAAATACCAATCAAATGACAGAATACAGAAGAATATCCATTTAAAGCCATTTAAGAGCTATAAGAGGACAGAAATTAATGGCTAGGGAGACCTTGGTGCACTGTGATAGATCTAATCCTGTGGTGTGTTCCTGTCCCAAAGACATGGCTGGGAAAACTAAAAAAATGCTTTAGACAACCATGCTGTATTGAAGGCAAAAGTTAGATTCTAAAATTTGAAGCGATTAGGGTTTAGTAATTCCATGTATATTGGTTTGAACCCCAAAGACAGGAAATTAAGGAGTATAGTTGGGATTAACACAACTGTATCAGGGTCCTCAGAGCTTTACTCTGAATGTCCCAAGAATTCAAATCTGTAAATTGTTTAAAAAAAAATCCAAATTGCTATGGCATTGCAGAAACATCAGAAAATTCCCACAAGATGATCATATCCCAGTTCTTCAATTATTTCACACTGTTCAAATACAAATTTGGTATTCAAAGTAATCAGGAATACGGAAATATAAAGCATAAAATAGCATCAACTAGTAATTGGTCAACAAAATATTTCCACAAATGTTGGTCAATTAGTTTTTAAACAAAATTTCAAGAAATTATAACTTTGTACTGAAATAAAAACACAATGCTGATAGGCAACACATTCAACACAAATTATATTATTAAATTAATATTTTATTTATTTTTAAATATGAGTTTCATATATCTACATGGGTCTTAATAGAACACAGAGGACATCAGCTCTGTTGATGCTGGAGTTACAGGAAGCTATGAGCTGTCCCAGGTGCTGGGAGTTGAATTTAACTCCTGTTTAAGAACAGTCTGTTCTCTTAGCCACTGACCCATCACACCAGCATCATAAAATGAATGTTTAATAAATATAAAATTCCAATGGAAAACTAGAATCCTAAACTTCTACTTGAAAACAGACCAGAGAAATTCTGGAAATTATAAATGATTGTAAACACAATTAGAGTTCTGTAAACAGTTTCAATGGATTTTACATAGCTCTGGGAAGAATTTAATGCAGTAAAAATAGGCCATAATAAAATATTCAAATATACAAAAGGAAAAAACGAACCAAAAGTACACAAGTGAGAGACACAAGTGGGAAATGCATAGTGACAAACATTCTAATGTATTTTTAATTGGGATTACAGGAGAAAGACTGAAAAAAACAATACTTGTGGAACTATGAACTACTGACCTATTACTTGAACTGACTAAAGACATCATTTTGTAGAAGTGTAACACAAAATGATATTGGAATCTCAAAAAGGAATTGCTATAACCCAGTGCAGCACTACCCAAAAGAGTTATGCAAGGTCAAAGGTGCCCTAATTGGTGGAAACCAATGTGGTAGTGACTTGTCATCCATAACTTCTGGACACTCAGGATGTGAGTAGTGCAACTGACTAACCAAATTCTGAAACAACTTGAAAAAGCATAGATTGATTTAAATAACTTTAAATGGCTATTGCCTTTTGAAGCATGAATTCCAAGCATCATAACCATACTACTGTAATGCAAATGTGAATATAATTACCTTCAAGGAAATCAAAGAAAAGACACCTTGAGGAGCACACTTTGGGTAGCTCTGTTCTCTACAGAAACAACAGAACTCAGAAAATAATAAAATATAAAAAGACTAATGGTTACATTCTTAAAATCTTCTCTGAGCACTCTGCAGCAGGCTGCATTGTTGGATGTTCAAGTGCACTGTGGGTTGGTTGTGGAAGACTGTGCTTCCACATCTCATGTCTCCGAGTCACTCACCTGTGTCTCTGGCTGTCACACATCCACACTGTTTTAGTTTTGATGGAGTCTTCATCAAATTGCAGGAGCTACTCAACTCTATGTTTTATAATGGAATTAAATATATTTGCTCAAGCCAGACTGGTGGAATTATTCTGAGCACATGTAAGGTAGGTTACAGAAAACTATGATGTCTGGTAGGTAGGTCTGCTAAGTTCATTTGACACTTAATAAAATTTTTATCTTGTGATGGATCCTTGAAGTGCAATATATTGGTTGCTCATGCTCACGTGTTCATTTGGTCAAAATCAAATACATTAACTATCTAGAGGGTTCCTAATTTATGGACTAAGGCTCAAAGAATTTAAGTACATGGACTAAGAACACACAACTAGCATCAAGTCTTAACTTGGATCACAGGCTAAAACTAATAAATAAAAATTAGAATATTATCTCCAGGACCAAAACCAAAGCAGAACAAAAACAAACAAACAAACAAACAAAAACTAAAGAGCAACCAAACACTCTTGAATTATGTATGCATGAATATAATTAAGGAATTATGTATGCATGCATATAATTAAGGACTTATGCACCTGTACCTGACTATCCAGGAAGTCTTCAGCAAAGAGATCAGATCATTCTGTCGCCCTCCATGGTGAAAGCAGAAATACATACAAAACCTGACATGATTTCTTATATAGCTTATGTTTTTGCTTTGTTTGGGGTTTATTGTTGTTGCTTAGTTGGTTGTTTTCCTTTTTATTTACAAACCCTTTCTTTGTTTGTATCGTGAGATTGTGTGTGCATACTGTACAGCTTTCATTAGGTCTCTGGCCTCTAGCAGCTGTCATTATTGGAAAGTCTCTTTGGCAGTGACATTAGTCTATGGCTTCAAAGCTAAACCCATTTCCTCATCTCTGATCTTGGAGAGAGGAGACATATGAAGACATTTAACATTCTAATCACCTAAGGTTTTCTTTTTTTTTTTTTTATCTAATAACACATTTAAATTGACTTCTGTTAAAAGTGCACTGACGTTAGTTACTGACACATTCATGTCTTTATAACAGAGCTATTTTACAGTACTCAATGCAGCTTTTTGATCTTACCTCTCCATTTTCTAAAGGGTGGATCTTCGAATAAAATGAAGTGCAGATGACCTCATCATCTTTGGCGTAGGATGGTGGTCCAGTGCGGGGATAGATATTGTAGAGGGTCAGGCACTCCGTGTCTGTCACCGCATGATACTGCCAGGGTTTGTACTCCACGTCATCCAGGGAACGTTCCAAAATCCAGTTTCCAGGCCGAGGGGAATTGGCTGCCTTCACAATTACGTAGGCAATCTGGAACACCTGATGATGGGTGACAAAAGCATCACTCTGAGTTCCAACCTGCACTCTCTCAGTCATTCCAAATAGAAAGACGGCTACTATCTAAGACTTCATTTAGTATTTAGTTTATTACTCAGTTGTGTTCTGCAAAAATGATTTTAGTATTGCACATTCACGTTTTGCTGAGACAAGCTGTTTCATTTTGACAACTGTGACTGAAAGCAATGAGATAAGAGTAGACTTGAGTACTCCAACAACTCAGTAGCACTGTTTCGCCCAGTTATTAAAGGTCTCTATGGCATCAGCATGCAAAACACTGAATACCAATTTTTCTACCTCATAGTTAAGAAAAAATGTGCTAAAACGAAAACATGCTTATTTAAACACACTTCATCCTCAAACATGGAGACCACATGTACAGCACCTAAAAGAGCATAACACTTCAGGGGCACATTCCTGTGCTCAAATCATGGGTCCAGCATTAGTGCAAACCTAGAAGATTATTTTTTCCTACCTGAATTAACATCAAGAATAAGTACATCTCCCATGACACCACAGTATTAAATGGAATATTACACACACACAAACACACAAATAATACCTGGAAAAAAAGCACTTGACGAGCTATCCAATAAATGTGGGATCCTCAGCATCCCCACATAGAAAATACAAAGTTATGTAGACAAGTGATTGAAATAATAACATATTAAATGGGCATTTCTGTGCTTTCTCTTTATAAGAAGTAAACCCATAAAGTCATGGAAGGAAGGCAGTGACATTATTGCTATAATTTGAGAGAGTAAACTCAGCAAACAGAGGGCAGTGAAAGCAGTGACCTACCTTCAAATTTGCATGCAATTTAGTGAAGAGAGGGAGAGAAAGAGAAAGAAACAGAGATCTAATTATATGTTATGATGTAGATATGCTTGCAATGCAATCTGAAAGTCTAAAATAATAATGTCCAAGTATTATAAAGTGACATTTTTGTGTAGTATTTTAGACAGAAATATAAATACAACTTAGGTTAAGAAAAATTAGCATCCCCCTAGAATGGAAATTATAGGCCATGAAAAGTAACAATAAAGCTATAAGATAATGTATAGATTGGTAAATCCTATACCATATAGGGATCTTGACAGCTTAAAGGTCTGGATGTAACAGTCACTAATGGGGATAATCCAAGTGATGATTCTACCAACACTGTGATTAAAAGCCCTACTGTGTCATAGGAACCCTGAAAGGAATATTCTAGAGAAACTGTCTTCACCATTAGAATCCAATGAATTCATGTGCAGTATCTGTGTAATACTTACAGATAATTTTGAAATATAAAAAATTTATATTTTATATAAGGGGCAATATGGGACACAGCTGTTTCTGGAAGATGTTTCCTTGAAGGTGAAGACATCATCTATTGTGAGATGAAAACAATCCCTTAAATGATTGACATTAGATCTAGGATTTACTGGTTATGCAAAGTTGTGGGGAAGCTGCCTGCTAAAATGCTGAATTCATTCTGCTGGTAAATCACAGTGGCTCAGCCATTTAAAGCTCTCTCTCTCTTTTTTTTTTCTTTTTGAGGACATCAGACTAAACCTAGAAAGATAAGAAATAGCTAAAACATATCCTCTGTTCAGAAAGGGCTTGTGTCATTCTGTTCCAATGAGAACACATAAATGGGAAGTATTCACAAGTCTCTCTCTCCTTCTCTCTCTCTCTTTCTCCCTCTCTCTCTCTCTCCTCCCCCCTCCCCTGTGTGTGTGTGTGTGTGTGTGTGTGTGTGTGTGTGTGTGTGTGTGTGTGTGAGACTGTGTATGACTGTGTGCATGCTCAACAATGATTCTGGAAACTTTCTTGACTATTCTCTTCCCAATTCATTAAGGCAGAAGGTTTCACTGAACCCAGAGCTTGCCAATATGGCTAATCTGGAGGAATCACTTTGTACTGTATCTCCTTCAAAATTCTGGAATTATAAGCAGACTACAATACCCACCCAGGTTGAGCTGTAATATCAGAGATACACACATCTATGTATGGACATGTAAATATTTGAAAATATTTACATGTTTTAGACATGATGTGCATGATCATGTTAAAGCCATTTCCTTTAAAAATGAGAAATGGAAGAGAGGTAGAACATTGGGACTGTTTCTTCATCCCTGTATCCTGTTATGTTACTAGTATTAACACATGCATCTTTCTTACCAACAAAGTTATTGTTACTACTATGTTATGGCACAACTTAGATGCAGAGTCTCTCACACACTAGGAGAACGCACTACCATGCGGCTGAGTCTCTAGCCTTAGTTCCATTTGTTCTAACTTTGCCTGGCTTGCCTAGAACTTATGATTCTTCTACCTCAACTTCAGTGTAGGAACTATACTTACACTGGCTTCCTATGAATCCAGTGGATCATACCCCATTATCCATAGTATTTGCTGTTTCTGAAATTTTAGGCATTGTTCTCAAGGAATTATCTCCATTTAAGTAGATCCTAGTCAAGAATCTGTCACATGGATTCCTTGTGAGGAAATTTGTTGAAGAATGTATCAATTGATCCCTCATGAGGAAGGTAACTGGACTGTACCACTCAGTTATGAAGTAGTCTCCTTGTAGCTGCCTGTCTTCCCAAGGCAACCCTGGTAGACCTTAAAACAATATGAAAAGAGAGCACCTAAATTGTGAGTACCCAGAGGACTGGGTTCTAGCTTTAAAAATGGTGCAGTTTTTACTAGAATATTTTGAGATAGTGTGTATTCAGCATTTATTATATGAATGATCAAAATCACTGTAGCATCTATGGTTCTTCTTTTAGTTTATCTGTGGCTATTTCTGTTTGCAAGGGCATACATGACTTGGTTGGAAGCAAGGTATCCATTTCTCTCCTGCTCAACTTATTCAGCCTAGCTGGCCTAGGAAGAGTAAGTAAACCCTTTAACATTCCACCTCGTAGTATTTCTTTTCCAAAGACAACCCAAGGAAGAGATCGTGAGATAATGACCCCAGCATTCTGGCTACTTTTTAGAATAGAGTGCTGCAGGTATATTTGAGTTGGTATCTTTCCTTCTAGGAAAAAAATGTGCAGAGATTGTTTTTAAAGATTTACAAAAATAAAAGATAACCAAACATGTTAGATAACACAGTTAGTCCATAAGAAAAATAAGGACACACTGGGGTTATAGATAAGGAAGTTTGTTTAGCAAGCAGCCCAGAAAGCAGATAGAGGGACAGGCCAACTTTTCTTGGGAATGTGATATAGATTTATGATTCCAGAGCATCTGTGTTGGCTCTGTAATAATAGATGAAAACTTTTTTTTAACAAAGTATCTCAGAGCTTCATTCTACAATTCAATATAACAGCCAGCATTAAGTGCCATGAAAAAGCCGTCCCTGCATTTTACAATATCAAAAGAGCGCCATTTCAAAACAATAACCTTCTTTCATTTGTTTTCTATGGATCCTTCTATATCCCATGCAACATTAAGTTTGTTGGCATGTACTATTATGAATAAACTTCTTAAAGTGTTGTAAATAGCATTATTGAAAAACACAATGAATGGAAGCATTCTTTGAAGGCTTCAGAGAATGGATGTGAAATTTTTAAGAGATTTTTCTAAGTACTACACATTTTCAATGCCTCAAACACAATAACTCTTTAATGTTGTCTATGCTATTTTTATTAACTGTCTCTTCTGTTTTACATATTTAGACTTCTTAAAATCAAGAGCATTAATACCTTATTCCTGATAAATATAGGCACAACATGTTACAGTATAAAGCTGCAATAAGGAAATCAAGCATCTCACAGCAAGACCTACTAATACCACCAGATTTCGATGACCTTATACTAATAGGATATGCAAATGATTTTTATTTGTTGATTGGCTATTATTCTTGATCTTGTTTTTGTTTCACTTGCTCTTTTGGTGGGAAGATATTTTTTAAAAACTTAGTGCTTGTAAAAATATTTAAAACCAATTTTAAAATGACAATTACCTGAAACTTCCTGAGCAAAGGGAGCTTTCTAGCTTTTACTATGCTTACTGCTCCTTCACATATAAGACGATCCTGCAGTTACCTCAACTGTTGCAGTGTTGAATTAGAAGTTTCATCTCCAATAATTGATCTAATTGGGATATTGAAAGTGGAGTATTCATTTAGCATGAAATTGAAGAAAGGGGTTCTGCTAAAGGGCCTTTCCATGGAAGATACTTTTCCACACCATGGCTAAAATAATGCAATATTGTATAACACTGCCTCATGTAAGCAACCTGGGAGCTTGCAGTACTTCAGGTCCTGCTGCAGTGAGGGTTAGCTGAGCTCCCCCAAACTATAATGTCTGCGTGGTATTTAGGACCAACTCTAATACAATTGTTGCTGAGTATTCTAACATCGGTTTCTAGAACGTTTAAGATTTTCCATTCTCCAGGTACCTTGGTCTTCAGAAGGGTGGTACCAAAAATGCATTGTGTTTGAATATTTTGGAGATTTTGAGTGACACTGGTATACAATTAGAAGGTAAGGGCAAGGAATGTAAAGACGTCTTGACAGTTAATAGTGCCTATTGTGTAATCAGGGCCAGCATTCTCATCCTAGTCTCACAAAATAACCCAGGTATCAAGCAAATGCTGTATGAAGAGCTTTGACCCCCTCTTCTGGCTTCCATATACATGAACCCACACCCTGCAACACATACACACACACACACACACACACACAAACACGCATACACATATATTCATACACACACACATACACATGTGTGCAGACAAACATACACACACACATACACACACACACATACACATTCACACACAGGCACACACATGTACAGGAACATGCATGAACACACACATACAGATGCCCAGTGCATTCATGCACACATGCACTTGTCCACACACACAATTGCACATAAAAGAATGCACACAAACACACACATGAGCACACATGTGCACACATGAACACACACACAAGCAACTGTATAAGTATGTTATTTTTTTTCTAAAAAGAAACAGGGTGAATATGATTCCTTACAAATGAAACAAAGCCTTCTTTTTGAACTCTTCTCAAGGGGCAAACAAATTGTTGAAGGCCAGTGGCTCTAAGAAGCAGTGTCCTCAGACAGGACTTGACCCAACTCTCTCTCTTTTGAGTTGTCTTCTCTTATTGCTTATGAGGCTAGCAGGTGGCCATTTAATTTCTGTCCTATTTTGTATACTACCTCCTTCCCTGCACTGCTATTCAGAACTGTAGCCAGTAGTTGCTAGCTGGAATCCCCACAGTATTCTAAGATCTGCTTTTGTCCAAGCTATGAATTTTAACTTTTTTCACAGCTGTGACATAATCTCAACAGTACAAAAACTATATTTTGAAAGTCCATTTGTATTCTTTGCTTTGAAATGGCCCATGATGCAAATTGTGTCATTTGTCCATCTTGTTTTAAAGTGATGAGAGTGATCTAATATCCAAATCAGAAAGGATTATCCAAAGTATGAATGTTCAAGCTTAGGGAAGAATTTGAGATGTTCACAGCAATATCTATTTTCTTTGCTCGAGTTGATGGGCATAGTTCATGTGACTATTAGTTTTCTTTCACAACCATTAAAGAACAATTAAGAGACAAAACAAAATTCCAATAATAGCAAAGAGAAGTGAATGAGGAGAGCTTGGTCTTTTTCTGGAAGACTCATAAGTATTGCTGAAGGAAAGCAGAGGTTACAGCTCAGTGAACTCAGTCTGCCTGTGGCTGTTGTGACAGTCCAGAGCTTGTACACAAAGCACTGACAGAAGGTGGAGCATAGTGTGAGCTGAAGGGATGCAACTCCTTGCATGTTTTTGTACAAGGAAGATGTTCATAATAATTTTCTCCCACCTATAGCATATATAACAGGGTTCTTATTCTATACATGTCTTAGTTATTTAAGAAAAATTATACCACATTTCTCTAAAAAGAGAGATCAATATGTATGTGCTGATAATGGCAATGCTAAATTATAATTCAGGTCAGACACCAAGTTCAAAAGGTTTTAAATGAGGCTTTAAACTTAAAAACAAAAAATTAACCTTAAAACATCCACAGTCATTATATTCTAGGTGAGTTGTATGTCTATTTATCCATTTATTTCAGCCAGGAAAGCCAGAATGATAAGCAGAGGGTTTCAGAAATATATACTGGCCCATACTTTCAGTCTTTAAGCAGATTCATTTCAAATAATTCCACGTACTAAAATGATTTGTAACTGTCACTCAGTTATACTGAGTTAGGCCACTTTATCCTAGCCCACCCCCTCCTGCAAATACATTAACATTGCTGAGTATGGATTGATGGAAGTTGCAGGGAGGCAGATGAGCCAGTCTGCCCCTGGGTAAGATGCTCTGCCAGGTTACAAGAGGAACAGAGACACTTTGCTCCCAATTAGAACAGATTTCGGAAATGTTCACATTACATTCATGGAATTAATATGTTTGAAAATGAGTATTTCCAGCACCTGAGGTTTTCTTAAGAAACAATAATCTGACTGGATGACTAATCATAGTCCTGTGAAGAGAAAATTTGCAATTATTTGTTGAAATTGGATTTTTTTAAATCAAGGGTTTAAAACAATGGCTAACTTTTCAACCGTCTGGAAGGACTTTCTGTGTCACATTCTACAAGAAGGAAAATCTTTACCTCTGGCTCAAGAAGTAAGTTACTTTTCCTTTTTCTCCATTAATATACAATCAACATACAATTGCATAGAATAATATGGAGTTCTATTGATTTCACTAGAAATACTAGATCGATTTCTTCTGGAGAAGGACAAGCTTAAAATAAAGTTATCTTCTAAAACATTAAAACCAGAATAACCAAGAACACACCAAAATTGAAGTGCCCCAGTAGAGGCACCTTGAGACGACACTTGGCTACATGGAATGTGTCACCACAGTACATGCTTGCTGCTTTTTATTGTGAAGGAGAAGCTACTTTATCAAGGGCTCTATGGTTACCTGTGCTCACTGATGGCCAATGACATCCCCAAAGTGGAGACACCCAGATATTCTTACAATATGTTAAAGTCATGGCTTGCCAACAATAAAACTGTCATGCCAAAACAGGGAATTCTATTAGAGGAAGTTTAAGCTAGGGTTTTGGTCAGGACCTGCAGTGGTATGCAAAGATTACTACAGGAGACAGTTGGCAAATGTTAGGACCTCCATTAGACAAATAACTATAACCCTCAAATAGATAAAGGAACTTCAAGTAAGCTAAAAAAAAAGAAATAGTTTATCGATCAAGAGGGAGTTGAAAGATTTAACAAAATAAGTGTAATATATGTCCTCATATGCATTGCGGTGAAACTAGTCAGCCATTCCAAAAAAAGAAAAAGAAAAGAAAACAAAAAACAGTAGGCAAGCACAATGAGTTTTATTCATCACAAAGATATGAAGATATGTGTTAATATTAACCAAATAGTAATCTGTAGGCATGATGTCGGTTTTATTTACCAAGGGAAGCAATCACCTAGAAAGAGATGATGTATCAGAGGTTGCTTCCAAGGAACCTCAGGGCTCAGTCAGTGTGTGGTGTGGTTTTGTTTAGAACCAACATGGACTGGGGTGTTAACAAAGTGGCTTACCATATCAGTATGCTTGCTGTGCAAGTCTATGGGCATGAGTTCAAATCCCCTCATAAAAGCCAGGCATGTTCTCAAGAGGAAGTGATTCTCTGGCTAATCGACCTAGCTGACACAATAAGTTCCCTGAAAAACCCTACCTCAAGGAAATATGGGAAGCAGGCAGAGGAAGACCACCAGGTCTCTTCTATCTGTCCTCTACATATACACACTAAAACACACACACACACACACACACACACACACACACACACACACACACACACAGAGAGAGAGAGAGAGAGAGAGAGAGAGAGAGAGAGAGAGAGAGAAATAAACATAGAAACGACATGAAGGAAGCCAACAGTTAATTCTTATAAATGGGTGAGCATTGAGTCCATCCACACTCATGGTATTCTCTAAGCTTTTGTGTATATTTGAATTCTTTTCACTACTAGAATAAAAGGCTCATTAATATATCTCATTTTAACAAACAAATATTTCTCTTTTATACAACAGTATTACTACTGGCAGTAATTTAGTGCTTGTTCCTACACTGCTAATGTTTAATACATTTTCTTAATTACCTTGATAAATAGCTAGGCACTTTCTGCGACTATATTCCATTTAGAGACCAAGAAATGTGTTTTAATAATTATCAATGCCAATGGCACCGTTGGCCATAAGGTCTCACTATTTTAGCCCAGACTTACTAAAACTATAGCAAGAGGAAGTAGACTCCAAAATTGGAATGAGCACAGCCCTTCCTCTGCTTATTAACACATCTAGTCATTTATGCTTTGTTAAATTGCTATTGTTTTTAACAATGTTAGCTGCAGGGGAAACCCAGGCAAGCATTTTTTCTTGTGTTTAGCACTGCCCTTGACATCTCCTCTCTTCACAGGCTTCTTTCTCATTTGAGGCAATCTATGGTTTCAAAAGATTGACCTGCCTCCTGTGAGGAAGTCGTTGGCTGTGCTTGCCTTTCACATCAGCTACTGGTAAAAAAGAGCAGGTGGGTTGAGTCCTACACAGAGCATACCAGTCCTCACAGCGCAGCTGTCAGAGAGTGCAATATTGGTGTGAATCACAGACAATCAAAACTGTGACATTTTAAAACCTGGTAGGAAAATTATCTACCCTAGAGAAATATCCATTTTACCTACTACAAATGAAATAGCACCAGCCTTTTTCATGTTTGTCTGCTTCTCCACTGTCATGTCTCTCTTAATAGACTTTGAAAAGTAAATATTGTGCATATTTAACTGTCTTCAGATTCCGAATCACAACACCACCACGCTAATATAACAACTCCAGAACCAGTGACCTTATTGGAAATTTTATATTACTTTTCTCTACCTTCATCTTCTTTGAAATACCTACAGATGTGTAGGTTCCATGGTCTAATGGTTAGCACTCTGGACTCTGAAATACCTACAGATTTTCATTATGCTTCTCTCTCCTTCAACTTTCTGAATTTTTCCCTTTAGAAAAAAGTGGGGTGGGGATTTAATTTCTAGGCATGGTGGCTCATACTTGCAATCTTAACACTTAGGAAATTGCAGTTCCAAGTGTCTTCGCCTTAACCCATTCCTTAACAGTGTTTATTTGTTTGAAAAGGCGTCTCTGGAAAAATTCTATACTCAATTCCTTCTAAATTTGTACAAATTATTATAGTTAAATTCTGGTTCTGAAATTACTAGCCACCCTATCCCCAAAATTGAGTCAAACATTTAGAAGCAGATCTTTTTTTAAAATTTTAAACAATTTTTTATTAGATATTTTCTTTGTTTATATTTCAAATGCTATCCCGAAAGTCCCCTACACCCTCTGGGGCAGTGTTTCCGTTGGCTTGGAATCAAGTTTTGTTTCATATGTGAAAAATCAGGCAGGAATCATAACGCAGGAGGTTCCTAAGTGATCTGGCTCACACCAGATGCCAAGGTTGCGAGACCACTGTCTGACCAACAAACAGTAGAGCAAAAAAAATACATATGCAGAGAAAACCACTAGTGGAAATACAACACAGCAAGTCTTCCTGTGTGTCTCATGACAAGAAACGAGATTCGAAAAAGAGACCACATAGCAGACAGCTAAGAAGTGACCACAATTATCAGTGAAGATCTGTAAGAAGGAAGAATGGTGGAGAATTAGCATCCAGAAGACCTGCCTCTATGCCAACAGTAACTGTAGGATGGGTATTGAGTTTATGCTACAAACAAGGATAGTTGCTGGAACTCATTTTACATGCATGTTATAGGGAGTAGATGTCTCTAACCTTCCCCATTAAGCATCTGGCATTGCCAGTATCACACTGAAAGAAGGAAAGCCACACTACTACCAAAATTCTCCAGAATTCTCCAAAGTAATCCTCTTAACATCTGGATAGGAAACTCTGAAGTCTGAAGGGAAGAGGGGGAAGAGGTCATGATTTCAGTGGCAGATGTGATTGATGTGGGCATTTTAGTAATGAAGTATGTACCTAAGGTGTATACAGCTAGTGAGATAACTTCAGATCAGGCTTTCCCTGCTGAACATAAATGTAATTACTTAAATATGAGCAGGGTACATGGGGATGCTCCTATTCTTGGTAAACAAGAGGACATTAAAATAAAGATTAGGGTGACTCCCAAAATAAGAGGGTAGGAATGATAGTTGTATCTGGAATAAAATCTACTTGGAGATTACTAGGCTCATTTTTGCTTTCCAAGGTACTAATTATAGAATATCCATATGTATATTAAAGATTCACAGAATGGTGTTTTAATTAGCTCACTAATCCATTTGTCTCGCAATTATTGAGTAACACATCATTTACTGTGACAGCCTATAATGTAGGTGTTGAAATACAGAGGTGAATTCAAAATCCTTCCCTCAGTGGAGTTATGTTCCAGAAAAACAAGCAGCTTGCCAGAGCTATGGTAGAACCAATTCATATGATTTTCAGAAGCCAATGTGAGCACCACTCATCAACACTGTTCTCAATGACATTTCATGAGGTAATATGCAATCAGCCACTGTAGGAATGCTTTCCTCATGGAAAATGGCTAACAGTTTAACTCAGGGCTTTGCTATCTTCTGGAGAGCCAGTTGCTAAGCACTTGTCAATATGGTACTGTAATGATAAACAAGACAAGTGAGCAAGTAAAGGAGTTTTAGGTAGAGTTTTTCTATAAAATAGTCACAAAAGATTTTTCTAAGAAGATGGCATTCAAGTAAAGACCTTAATGACACAAGGGACAAAACTATGTTATATCTTAGAGAATAGCTTTTGAGGACAAGGTCGCAGCAGGAATGGAAGGCTTGATGTAGGGATAAATGTATTTTATCCCAGGAAATCCAGTGTGATCAGAATAAAATAGGCAAAAAGAGTTTGTAGTCAGAAATGCTGCTGGAGAGCCTCAGGACCAGGTCACAGGGACACACAAAAGATAAGTATGGGAATCTGGGTCGACACCGATTGATATGCTACAAGGGGGCATTCAACAGAGGATAACAGAATCCAATTATATTTTAATCGACTATTCTGATTACTGAAGGACAAGCTGGTGGCAGACTGGGATAAGGAAATGAGTTAGACCTAAAGCTCTTCTACCTGCTCCGGTGAGAAGGGAATAGTGGTTTAGATTAGGAAGGGGTGGTGTAGATAGTGGTGGATGCATTCATGCTGTAATAAATAGTAGTTTTTGAAGGATCTGTATGAGAAGCAGGAGGAAGAAAAGATGCTTGGTGGTTATGTCCAGAGTCTGAGGCTTTATGGAGGGTATTGAGGAGTGAACCTGAGACAAACTTTGCGGTATAGATGAGACATTTAATGTGATGCTTCCTGTTGGGAAATGGATGCAATATGTATTAAATGGGTTTTGTCCCATAGGCAAAGTTTTTAAACTTTCAATTCATTGAGAATCTCTTCTCCATCTCAGCAATGGAAATAACAATAATTCCTTTATGTAGCTCTGAAGAATAGACTATGGGACACATTTGATGTGCCTAAAGAAGGCTTACCTATACTAATCCTCGCTGAAAATGAGCTGTTACAATCAGTGAGTACTTCATGTCCTAATTGATATATTGGATTAAAGTTATATTTTTACATAATCATTAAAGGGAAGTTTTATAACAAGTTGGAAATGATCCACATTGAAAATATTTTTTTTTTAAAACTGAGAAAGAAATTAGAATTGTGGTAAGTACTTATTAATTTGAGATAAAGTTTGTCTACATCTGGAGTTCCATCTGTAATTTTAATTTATGCACCAATAGTCATTATAGTTACAGTTAATTTTGTTGGACTTTTCAAAAAACTATGGTACTAAATGGGTAATAAAGAAAATATGTTGTAAGTACAATGGTAGAATGAATTTTAAATGTGTTTATTTATGGACAGGTATACTTACTAGAAAGTTCATGTTGATGATCCCCTAAAGGAGCAGACACCATAGATGAGCAGAGTTTCCTTAAGTTGAATTAATTCAACTTCAGTTACACTGTCCTTACATTTCAGATAAATAACAAATCAGACCTGCTCTACAATGGCTAAACAACGTTATGTCAGTTCCCAAAATCCAACAGATACTGAAAAAATAAGTGAGGCATGAAAAAGAATTGTCAAATGTACTTATATATTTTCACATGTAAGGATTGGTATAATTTTTATTTTCTCTTAGCCTAATCATCTAGTAGCTGTTTCCTTTCATATATAAAATATTGCTATCTCAAAGTTCTTATTGGGTTTTTAGGGATATTTTGATACTGATGTATTTCTTAAACCCCAGCTGTTTGGGTATATAGTTTTTATAAGTTTATGATAAATCGGGTTTTTTCCAGGATACTGTGTAAGCTTCATTTAATTTGGTTACTATAATTTTGGAAAGTCCACTGTAAAATATTGAGTTTAGAATTGCACATAATGTACTGGAACAATAAGAACATTAAATGCTATGTTGCCATGGAAACATTCATGTCTTCAGTGCAATTATTACAGAGGAGCTAAATGTTTTTTTTTTCTCAGCAAAATCCACAAATCACACAGAAAGTGAAGAAAGGGAGATTTAATTTTCTGTAAATCATCTTGACTAATGGGATTGATAATAATAGTTCAGTTCTGTCTTTTTAGTGTTCATTTTGCTACAATTAGTTTCTCTGAGCTTTCTTATCAGGTTTCCAAATCTACATGGCTCTTATGTGTGATTACAGGGACCCACAAACACACCAATGCAGAAACACCATCCAAATTATTCTCAGAGAGACACCGACACAGACAGACATTTAAGCAGTCAGTAAAGGAGGTGATGTTCTATCTATAAATGTATGTTATAGGGTAACAATGCTTTTGATAAATCCAAAGTTTCACTTAGACATATAATTTTAATATTATTTTACTTTAATTAAGTTTTTAGTGAAGCTATAAAAAATGGTCAGTACAGTTCTGTGAACAACAGAGAATATCTTGAAACTCTTAAGTTCTAAGGTTTGCATTTGAAATTGAAAAAAACCATTTGTTTGGAATCTGGAGGGCAAGCTATGAAACCAGCATGGAGGATAACACTATGCTGGACTCAGGTTCTACTGCTTCCAATTGTTAAATGTTCAGCAAGATGCTTAATCTCTGTCATGCAAATGTTCTCCTTTATAATACTATCTTTCTTCAAAAGTTGAAAAAAGTCCAAATGGTGATTCATGGATTCATGTAAAACATTTTGTCCACTGTCCAAGACAAAACAGATTTTCAAGTAGTGCCTGCAGCAACTCCCTAATGACATAAAGACCTCTTGTAATTCTAGACATGAGTACACGCGCACGTTATATTTGTATGATAAAACTATAATTTATGCAAATAATAAAATAGCTCATTTACAACCTGACTCTTTTTGACTCATTGTGAGCATTTCACTGATGACATATTTCAGCAGGCTGAACAAAATTGAGCAGGATTTAATTTCTTTTAGAGCAAGGTTGTTTCTATCATGATTCAGGACTTTCAAATTTTACAGGGTACTCCTCATTGCTATTCTTTTCAACAGCAGGTAGTTTAAAAATTATTATGTATCTCTCAGGATGTGTCAAAAAGACCTCAAGAAATATTAGAGAACTCTGGTTGAAAATATGTACCATTATTTTCTTAAACCAATTTGGAAAAGTGTAGGAAGAGAACAGAAAACAGGAAGTCTGTGAGGACCTTCAGCTCCAGTGTCCTGGTGGTAGAAAAGTCAAATGGTGTAGCACTTTGGAAATAGTATGTATCTTACAAAGAGAACTTTTTTAAAACTCAAGGTATCTTTTGTACTAGGAAGTCTACCTGCAAGTGCACAAACACAAGGCAAATGAATAAGTACATTAATATACATAAAGTAGAAAGAAAGGGAAGAAAACTGGAACTCGAACAGATATCCATTCTAAATGACATTATCAAAAATCATGACCATAACCCAATGGCCCATCATCAAAGTGGGGGGTGGGAGATGTACACATGCAGTAAGTAGCATTTACTGGATAATTCAACCTGTACATGGTACCTACTGTAATCACATCCATTCAAATGAATGGAAAATATTGCTTGATAGAGTCTGGGGTGAAATTGAGGATTTTCATTTAATAAGTTCTATGTTCAAGTTTTTGCAAGATGCAGAGGGATCTCTTGACAGATGGTTTTGTGGCTCCAACAGCAACATCAACGTCTTAAATGTCATTGAACTTACAGATACAGTAGTCATGATTACCAAGTTCATGGTATAAATATTTTATCATCTCCTTGTTGTTGACTCTAATGGTCTACCAAGAGAAACATAACACCTCACTCTGAGAAGCCAATTGTAAGTGAAAAGATCACTCAAAATGTTAAATGCTTTCTAAATTGAAAATGGTAACCTCAAACAAAACTGTTATTGAGAAACATGGACCATTTTCCTGTATTTGGAAAGAGCTGATTGACCAAATAAACAAGGGCAAATTGTTAAGTTCACATCAAAACTGAAGAGACAGTAAGAATATTTTTTAAACATGTTTGACCTTGTAATTAGAGAATCTGCTACATAATGAATATCCCTCAGGAGTAACACATTGTAACCATCATAGTCATCCTACATTCATAGGTTTTATCACAGTCCATTCTGTGCAATGACATATTTGTATATAACATAGATAGTGTTCACTGTTTAGAAACCTTGTGCTTTGGCTAATTGTCCTTATATTCTTCAAACACTGATTTCTTTCTAAACACAATTTAAAGATGATTTTCATTTTATTCATGCTGTTTTCTTGGTGAAATAATCTCCTGAATGTGACATATCAACAGGCATGTATGAAATAGGTGCTATGCCATTGGTGTGTTCCCAAGCTCCATGAGTCTCCTGTATAAGAAAATGTTATATGGTTTCATATGATTAGCGAGCTTTAGTTGTCAATGTGACCTAGAATCAGGAAGAGAATCATAATGAGCAACTGTATACATGTGGCTCATCTATGGGCATAGCTGTGGCAGACTGTTGTGATTATTAGTATTAATAGATAAGAGAGGACCCATCACATAGTGAGTGTCACCGCTTGCTAGTCTGAACTCCTTGACTTTAAAATAAAGAAAGCAAGCAAACAGACCTGTATGTATTCATTCATATATATATCTTTGGCTATGAATTTTTACAACCTAGGATGTAAACCACATACACCTTTTCTTTCTTAAATTGCATTTTTGTCAAGGTATTTTATCACAACAACACGATGGAAATTAGAAAAGGTAATATGTGTCATGCAGTATTTTCTACTATAAAGATAAATAAAGGACAATTGCTTCATAGCTCATGTTCTGTCTCAACATATGTTCATTTGTGTATAGACACATTTGCAAAATGGTAGCAAGGTGGCCTGGAAGATTTACATTAATAATAATGTCAAGATATAATCTATTTTGAAATGTAAAATCTAGTTATGTAAACTATATTAAAATTAAATCACTTATTGTTTTATGAACTGACTGAAATATGTTGTCACTATCCTAATTTTCTTAAGCAAAATCTAAAATTATTGGGGAAGTAACAATCATTTTCATATTCCATATCTTAATTTCTGTGCTTTGCTTTATAAGTACTTCTCCAGAATCCCTAAGTTAATATACTAATTTTCATTCATTCATATATATATATATATATATATATGTCATTTGAGTTTCTTGAAAGGAGTATCATTAAAGATGACCATAATGTAAAGTTTGAAATTTGAATTTAATATTTTACTCAAAAAAAATCTTACATTTGAACTCATTACTGGAATGAATAAATACTAGGAACACAGCTTCACAAATAATTTAGCTGTGTGTTCAGGAGTATTCCTACTGGCCTCTATGTTGAACCTGACTTTGTGTGTGTGTGTGTGTGTGTTTGGTGTTTGTGGTATACATATGTATCTTTGTGTCTGCATGTGTCTGTGAATCTCTGTGAACATACATGTATGGTGTCTTTGTGTGTTGTGAATAAATATGTCTGTGTGCATGTCTGTATATGGATATGTGTGGTATGTGTGTGTATCTGTGTGTCTATATGTGTGTCTGTGTGAATGAGTTTGTCTGTGTATGGTATATGTCTGCCTGTGTGTGTTTGTGCATGTGTGTGTCTATGTGTGTATATTTGAGTGTATGTGGCTGTATATAAGTGTGCATGTCTCTGTGTGTATACTATTGACATGTGTATGTTTGTATGTGTAAAAGTGTGTGTGAGGACATATATGCATTTGTGTGCATGCTTGTGGAGACCAGGGATCCACATCTGGTATTTTTCCTAGTCTCTCTTCATCTTGTTTTTAAGACAGGGTCTCTCACTGAACCTGCTGTTTGCTGAAATCTTTAGAATCTCCATGTTTCCACCTCCTCTGTGCATAGATTACAGACAGAAGCCTTCTGGATGTGCTTGGGAGACAACTCATAACTCAAACCAAGCACCTCGCCTCCCAAGCCATGTCTAGCCCCTGAATCTGACTTCTTGTATCAGAATAATGAGGACTCACTGTGAAGACACTTGAGACTCTGTAAGGTTTGCACTCATTTCCTGACTGGTGCCAAATTTCCTTAATTCATGTTCATCGCTTCCATTAATTTGAGATTTATCTAAAATCAGCTTCCCGCAATCAACTTGGCAGGAAAGCTGCATTAAAATATTTGTAAAAACAAACAAAAGTGAGATATTTTGACAAAGTACTATATTACTTTGTATATTTAGATACAACCTGGCTAATAAACAGAGATATTATCACCTCTATTCTGAATGACTTCATTGGCTATTTCCTTAATTGAAAAATCACAGTGTAAACATTTGTATATTCAAATAATTAAACTAGTCACTGGTAGATTGTACTGTGTTGTAAAAGGTTCCAAATTACATCTCACTGTTTGTCGCCAGTTGACATTTATTAAAGATTCTTAAAATAAAATAAAATAAAATTCACAACAAAAAGAACCTAGATATGTTACTTATTGAAATCTAGAGCGTGTGGGGTTGCTATACACTCCCCCGACCCCCACCCCGGCACTCTGGTATTTCTGGTACCCAAGTAGTTGGCTCATCTTTCTCAACACTTCAGTTCCCTCTTGACCTAGTTACCTGTCACCTATAATTCTGGGATGCCCAGAGTTTGATCTGACCTTCCTTTTAACTCTCCACTTCTCTTCTAGGTGATAGTAGAGAATATGTGAGAAGCATCCCCAGACCCATGATCTCTGAGCTTGCAATGTCACTTCACTGTCTCCCGAATTGAGGCACCTCAATCCAGTTTTCTCACATTTCCACATCTGTCATGGATGTATGTTTCAAATATAACAAGTTAACTATGAATTTTAATTACCACAAATATCTAATACAACTCAATTCCCTGTCTGTAACATTATCACAGGGAGATGCACACCTTGGGCCAGAACCTGCAGGGTCAACATTCTTGCCTCCCTCCTGGATTCTTCCACCATTAAATCTAGTCACATCAACTGCCATCATAAATTCCAGACCAGCACTCTTCTGCTCTGCCACTGCCCTCTGCCTGAAGTCAGCTCATCACCAGGAAACAGCATGGTCTAACTGCCTTTCAGTTGGCCATTCCCTCTCCCACAGTGATGCTAACAAAATAAAGGAAACCGAGTTATTTCCTGTTCAAATATCAATGGTAGGTGGCTCATTATTCTCAGAGATAAATCTAAAGTCCTTCTGGTGACTGATTGCTCCCTGCAGTGGCTAAGCAGAAAGAGCTATTTCCTCAACATCACCTCACATCACCTTCTCTTTTGATCTCTGTGCTTCAAGAACATTGGCCATCTTACTATTTCTTTTTTGCTGGAGACAAATGTACTCAGACTTTTTGAGAGTTAGTACTTCCTGTTACTAAATCCTCGGCTCCAATAACACCTGTTCCAGATTGCATTCATAGAATGTACAAATGAAGGTATTCCCTGTAAGACCTTATAAGGTCCTAATGCTTTATTTACTTTTGTACTTGGCATTATCACTGTTCTAAATGTTTATTAATTTTCCATCCAGTAACAGTGACTGTAACATTTGAAAAGCAAAAAGCCCGGTCTCCTTCATGCCCAAACCTTCCGTCTGGACCACTAACACCAACCATTAACTCCACATAGAACTTTCAAGAATGTTATTGATACTTTTTTTGAGATAGGATGTTAGTTTGTAACCTATACTGCCCTCGTACTCATTTATAACCCAACCTAACTACAAATGCATAACCAGCCTCTTTCAACCTCCTAGGTACTGGTATTATAGACAGATCAGGGATCAGCTTAATTATTTTCTTTAAGCACTACTTGGAGAAGACAACAACAGATCAAGAGATATCATTTCTCTCGAGCACAGCATCAACTTACAGTACTCAATAAAACTATTTTATCTTTTCCACATTTCGTGGGTGATCATAATTTTAAATACTCTCTCTTATTTTCTCAAAATAATCTAATAATTAGCATGCTTCATTATCATGACAGATATTAAAAAAATATTCCTTAAATTCATATGCACAAATTTTATCACATACTGTGTTCTGATATTTGTTTTTGAAGCTATATCATAAATGCATACATATATTTTATTGTTTTTTTTTACTTCCCCAAAGACAACAAACATATACTGAATAAGGTACAAAGAGCAGCTGCTTGCTGGTGTCAAGAAATTACTGAAAATTCCAGTCCTGAACCAAGGGCAGCAGACCCAAATGAACTAGTTCCTCTTGGCATCTTTAGTGATTTATGCAAAGGTGATCAGGGGGTTCAGAAAACCTCCTCCCTGGAATAAGCCACAGGCACACAAGCACGAAGCTTTACCCTGTATTTCAGGGATACAATACCAGATAAGGCTTGAGAGATGGTGATTCATAGGGAAATGGGGTGAAGGTCTCATTTCAGCTTTAAATTTGAGAAATTGGATAAGAGGTAAAGGGCCAGGAGACAAAGAATATGCAAAATGTGACCCCTGGTTGGCAAAGAGCTAAGCTATTAGAAACTTAGATAACTAAAGGAATCTGAACTTGGATAGTCAAAGAGGAAAGGCACTGGCTAAAAGCTAAGCTCTCAGTTCTGCTTCTAGAAGCAGTGACAACTAGAACAAGTCACTAGAGTTCCTGCCTGCACAGACTATGGAGGATCTAAACTATGCCTCAAATTAAAGCCACCTGATCCCTCTCTAGCTCTTATGAAGATGCAAATACATCCTGTCAAGGGAAAACAACACTGTCCAGACTTCATATGAATTCTCAGACATGGAGTTCAAATCCATCATGCAGGTCACTAATGAGTGATCTGGGGAAAATGGGGGAAAGAAGATTCACACAGACTCCAGGTACTTCAAGTGTTTCAGTCATTACGTATATAGTGAGAAACATATAACATTCAACAGATTGTCACAGGACAAAAGTGCCCAAAATTTGTTTTTTTTTTTTTAAGTATCAAATGGATGCTTAAGAACAGGAAAAACAAAATGAATGTAATGAATTGAGTATATTTTGTAGAAGACTAAAAAATAATGAGTATGAGAGAGATTTTATCAGAAACATAGGTCACTAGAAAATACGCAGAAAGAGGATAGCCCAGAATAAAAAAAAAAAAAAATTGGAAGAAAATAACATAACATCATGTACAATGAACTCCATCATCACCCTAATGTATATATAACTGGCATACCACTGAGAAGAGAGAGAAATTATATTGGAGAAAGTAATCTCTTGGAATTTTCCAAAATTAGTGAAAAATATTACCTAACATTCCAGAAGTTTTTGAATTTCAGAATTTAAAAAAAAAAAATCAAAAGCATCCTGGGCAATTGAACATGTTGATTCAGTGACCAGAGGCATTTAAAGTGTAAGCCTGGCAATCTGAGTTCAACCCTCAGAGCCTACACAAAGTTAGAAGAAACGAGGGGACTCCACGAAGGTATCCTCTGATCTTTGCTCATTTGCTCAAATGCACATCTGAACACATATGATACAAAAATGTATATCAGAGAAGAAATAACTCAAATTTAAAAATCACTCCTAGGTACATAAAAAGAATCCTCTGAATACTGCAGATAATGTAGTAGCAATAAAACAACAAGGGAACTAGAGTATTTCAAAGGAAGCAATAGTAGTATCTGTTTCTGAATTCAGAACAGAAATCCTGAAAGTCAGGCAATAATACTATGGCATTTTCAAGATGCTGGAAAAAAATAACTTCCCACCAAAAATTCTGTATTTAGTGGGAAAATGACATCATAAATAAACACATCAAAGAAAGAAAAAAAAGTGAAATCACAGAATTTTATTGCAGATATGCTTTCCTTAGTAAAAGGAAAAAATGAGGAGCTGGCGTGATGGCCCAGTAGACAATGGATTTGTGATGCAAGTATGGAAACCAGAATTCAGACAACTAGCACATGTCATGGTGCAAAGCTCTACCCCAGTGCAAGGGAGGCAGGGAAACAATGATACTGGGGATACAAAAGGATATTTTGTTTGATTGAACAAAGAAATTTTTACATTTTCCCAAAGCAGGAAAGCCCTAAATAAAACATTAGCATGAAATAACATGAACAGAATATAGATGAGACTATAGCAATATGAATCTGAATGTGTGCTGTAACATTCAGTATAAATGAAATAAATGTCTGGTTTAAGGGAAGGATTTTCAGAATTGTATAATTCGGAATCAAGTCAAACATATAATGCTTACAGAATACACATCTATAATACACAAAGATACCAGAGAGACTAAGAGACTCTATACAACACAAACGGTTACAGAAAAGAAGCTGGTGACTGCAGTTAAAGACAAGTCAGAGAAGTATTGCTAATAGTGATGCTAAAATGTGCTGATAAAGCTACAGTCTCAGTCTGTATGTCTTTGCTATTATTGTATTCAAATAGAAATAAGAACATACACAGTTCACTGATGTATATGGAATATTGCTGCCAACAGATGCTGAATCTGCAGCCCTATAGTACAAATGGCAATGACGGTTGAAAGAAACAAATTTCAAAAGAGCTGGGCCTCAAAGAATCAAAAGTAGACTGACTACAGTGGAAGCAAGTGAGAAAAAAAAAAAGACAGAAAACATTCTGTAATTTAGATATAAAGCCACCCACCCATCTCAAAAATTTTAACCCAAAATTGTTCATTTCTAAAGGAAATGCACAGACCAAAAAATGGAGCAGACTTAAGTAAAGGGTAGCCAGAGACTGCCCCACCTAGGGATCCATCCCATCTACAGACACCAAGCTCAGACACTATTGCTGATGCCAAGAAGCACTTCCTGACAGGATCCTGGTATAGCTGTCCTCCGAGAGGCTCTGCTGGCACCTGACCAATACAGATGCAGATACTCACAGCCAGTCATCAGACTGAGCACAGGACTGCAATGGAAGACTTAAGGGAAGGCCTAAAGGAGCTGAAGGGGTTTTCAACCCCATAGGAAGAACAACAATATCAACTAACCAGACCACTCAGAGCTTCCAGGGACAAAACCACCAACCAAAAAGTACACAGAGAGCAAACCATGGCTCCAGCCGCATATGTAGCAGAGAATGGACTTATTTGGCATCAATGAAAGAGGAGGCCTTTGGTCCTATGGAGGTTTGATGCCTCAGCATAAGGGAATGCTAGCCAGGTGAGGCAGAAGTGGGCAGGTGGGTGGCAGAGCACCCTCATAGAGGCAAAAGGAGGGGAGATGGGATGGGAGTGCACTAAGGAAATCAGGAAGGGGGACAATATTTGAAATGCAAATAAATAAAATAACCAATAAAAAGTATAAAAAATAAAGCTCTTCAAAAAAAGTCATCAAAACAGAAAAATTACAATGTAAACTTTAAAATGTTTTCAAATGAATGACAGTAAAATTCAATGTTAGAATTATTGAAGCTGTGTAGAGGCAAATATGTCGCCTTATATAAATATGCTAGGAAACAAGAGAGACTGAAATATAAGTAATCTATCTATTTCATTTAAGAGAAAAATTCAACATAACATAATGACTTGATAATAGATTAGAATCAACCAAACAAACAGCTATTTGAAAAGACTGATGAAATAATCCATATTAGCAATATTCTCAATTAAAGAGCTACCCATGTTACAATACTGTAATGGGCAGGGAAATTATTCTAAAATCTTTATACACAGAAAAATAAAAGTAGTATATGAAACACGATTATATATCAATGTATTTGTATTTGTAAGGGGAAATGGATCAGTGTTTCAAAAAGGCGGACTTACTAAATTTATATAAAAATGGTTCCAACTTTTTGTTATTTTCTATTTCTGTGATAATATATATAACCAAGACAACTTATGGAGAAATCTGGTTTGAGCTTACAAATCCAGAGTCCATTGGTAATTAAGTGGGAAGTTGGTAGCTGAAGCAATGACTGAGAGCTCACATGAATCATAAACAGGATGCTAAGCCTCAACTCAAAATGCAGTTGGGTTTTCTATCCTTCCCCAGTGGCCTTCTTCCACATATCTTCCACATGCTTTTCCCAGCTGGTCTACACATACTAAGCCACCCAAAGCAGTCTAACTGGAAACCAAGTACTCAAATTTCCTAGAATATGAGGAATTTCTCATTTAAACAAACATACTCCTTTTTTCCCCCAAACAACCACTAATGTGCTCATGTCTCTTCATCAGTGAAGCAGTTTGATTACGCATTTTCTCTGAGGCTATATTTTTAATTCAATGAATAGACATCTTTAATTGTTGTAACAGATATGAGCGTGTGTGTGTGTGTGTGTGTGTGTGTGTGTGTGTGTTTAGAAATGTAAATTTATCTTAGAAAAGCTGTCAAATGCTATAAATGGAACTTATGGAGACATCCTGGGAGGATCTAAGAATTATGAGGGCTGTGAAAGCCAGGTTCAAGAAGGTTCAGAGATGAACAATGTTAGCAACTGGAGTAGAGACCATTTGTTCTTGTGATATTTTGACTAGAGTTGCTTCCTGTCCTTTTCCTAAGAACCTGTCTAAGGCTAAATTTTAAAGTAATGAACCAACTTCTTTGGCTGAGGTGATTTCAAGAAAGCCTAATATTGACTCTGTCTTGGTGATGTTAGTTATCACTGTAAAAGTAACTTTTATTGACCTGATATAATTGTCATTTTGAAAACTTGGTCCTGAATAAGCTCATCCTGTCTAGCTCTTTCTGAACATCTTTCTGGCTGGTTCAACTCAGTTGTTCTGGCTCAAACTCCTCCCTGAGCTGACTAATTCAAACTGGCTTCTCTCAGCTTCTCTTACTGAATTGCTCTGCTTAGCCTCAAACTAACTCTGGCAATCTGTTATAATCTTCTGGCTCCTCACTCTATTTTCGCCTGTATCTAACTTGTTTTCTCTGCACCCTGCCTCTAAACTCCACAAACTGAATTACCATGAACTCTACTGTACTGTACTGCCTCTCAACTAAGAACTCAGGCTTATGACACTGGAGACAGAACTACAAGATTTGAAGTTTACTCTGCTTAGTGTCTGTCTTACATTGGTTCAGTGCTTCTCACTATACTCCAATCTTACCTTATTGAATGGCTATGTATATTCTGTTCTATTGAATGTTGGAAATATGTAATTTATGTTTGACTTTACTAAGGGTTACAATTATTGCTTTGAGTCCTAAAAATACTCTCTGTATTTTTAATGAAAATATGAAAGACTCTTGAGACTTCTGAAGTTATACTAAGTGTAGTTTGCATTATGATGTGGCCATAAAAGTTTGAGTGGCTAGGAGTAAACGTGGTGGCTCTATCTAATGAAATGGTGCCATATTCTTGAGAATTTGAACGTTTAGTTCTTAGTTGGTAGATATGTTTTGGGAAGGCTTAGTAGATGTAACACTGAAGGAAAAAGTTTGCCATTGGGGATGAGCTTTGCGGTACCAAAAACTACACTCCATTCCAGTGGACTTTCTTGTCTTCTTGTTTGCAGTTCCAAATGTGAGCTCTCAAATGCTGCTTTAGCTACCTGCCATTTCTGATCTACTATCAAGGACTCTAACTCCTTGGAACTGCTAGACCTTAGTTAAATATTCTATAAATTGCCTTGGCCGCAGCATCTCATCATAGCAATAAAAAAGTAAGTATCTAATAAACGATGTAAAGAGGCAGGTAGAGCAGGGGAGGGTGTATATAAGTTGCAGAGTATCTTAGTATCCATCATGGATATTTGTACATTTAGCAAATATTCACCAACTTTTTATTACATTTTAACATTTCTGGGTTTTTATGGTAAAGACATTGTATTTTATTCATATGTATACATACACACACACACACATATATATATAATACATGTTTTTCTTAAAAAACATATATTCAGAGAAAATAAAACCTAGAAACTGAATTATATACTGTTATCAGATAAAACAAAAAGTGGCAAAAATGTTTAAATAAATAAAGGAATAGAAAATGAACATGTAAGTGATAACAGAATAAGGCAAAGTAAGATCAGTTATATAAAGTGTTTATATAAAGAGGAAGTAGTAATTAGTGAGGTTACTTCTTGATTATAATCAAATAATCTGGAGGATATAACAAAATATCATAAACGGCAGAGATTAAACTGTTTCTGAACTTATTCTAGTTCTGGTCTGGCTTCTCTATATTATACCCATCACAACTAGCCCAATTGTTCTTTGCTCAACAAATTTTCAATATAGAAGACCAAGAAGTATTATTTACTGAATATCAAGTAGACACGTAGCAAGATATGAGACAGTTGCCTATATATTATTAGCTATTCCTTAGACCCATAAGGTACTGACATTGTTAGACCTGCTTCTCAGGTGACCCAAGAGGAACACAAAAGGAAGAATCCCAAGGAGATGAAAGAACTAGTAGAGAAGTGACAGATAAGTAGGAGCATAGAGCTCCTAATGTTTCTCTAGCCTTCTTTTGATCTTCCTTGGCTTTTTTTTTCCTTATATATTTATAAGCAAGGTAACATAAAATCATGTCCCATTTATAAAATAAAACATATATTCCATCTTGTAACTAAAACATGTAGCTATACTGATGAAAGGAAATTATACTTATCCATAAATATATTTTGCTATTATAATCAATATATGTATAATGATATAAATTTTCAAGTCCAGGACATGTGTGTATAAGTATAGTAAGATGTAACAAGTAGATAAATAAATTCTAAGAATAAAATGAGGGAACACACAAGATGCCAGTAAAATGATGAAATAAAGATGTTTTGTGTGTGTGAGCCATCAGACAGCTGTGAAAACTGCTCTCATCTATTTTGGGATGTCTTATTCAGGCTTCCCATCATAATTTTGGTATGATTTAAAATGTTAACAGATCTTTCCCACAGCCTTTTAAAAACCAACTTGTTTCTCTAAGTTCTTTTGTTCCTATTTTTTATTAAGTAATCTAATTTAAACAGTGACTCCAAGATACTTTTCCTCAGCTGGCAGTTAGCTTTGCTGCAATAAGGTATACATCTACAAATATGTAGTGTTTACATGATAGAGCTAGACTTGAGTCTATCTGTGTTGCTAATTAAATAAACAAGTTAATATGTCTACCCGTGTTTCAATGGTATTGCAGCAGCGTTATGTCAGTCTTTCTTGGCTCTGTATTTCGCCTGATGTTTTTACCACTTGGAAAAACAAAATGTCAATCCACAACAAAACACATTCAAATAAACTAGTAAATATAGCCTGTGTTTCCCAACTCCATTACAGAAGGAGGGTTACAATCATTGGAGACTTTCTCAAACAATGCTGTAATATGATAGAATCTCATGGACATTTGAAATCACAGACATTTGGAATATGTTTGGAAAGAGACCATTTATTTTATGATTTCTGGGAACTAAATATTTGTGTTCTTCTAATTTGCAAGGTAAACTCTTCAGGAATTGCAGAAGCCATAGAACAGCATAAGGATGAAGCCCTTATTAGCAGCCTTTTAGGAAAGATGCCAGTGGATTTAACTGTTTCTTCTGCCTCATAAAGCTACCATAGTTTGATGGTGTTTGTTTTCATCTTCTTGAATTTCTTGTATCCATGTTTTATAGACTTTAGAAGTTCACTTCCTTCCTCATGTGTATCTCTAAATATTTCATTTTACGTTGTTTATTCAATGAAGTAATATTCTCGAAAATTTTGTTTTAGACAGTTTATTGACAATGCACAGTAACTTGGGATTTTATTGATTTTTTTCCTAATTCTAATTATTTTGGTGGGTTCTTTCAGTTTTCTGAATATAAGAAGGAGTAATTTGTAAACTAAGAAAATTTACATTTTTTAAAAAACTTGGATGTTGTATTTATTTTTCTTGCCTAATTGCTCTGGCTTTCTAATTCATACTGAAGAGAAGTGATAACACGTTTTTTTTGTTTGTTTGTTTGTTTTTGTTTTTGTTTTTTTTTTTTTTGCTTTGTATGAAATTCCTTCATCTGCTTTCTTGAGTACAATGTTGTTAATTATGGATATGTCTTATATGGAATTTACTGTATTGACATTCATGCCTATGATAGCCACTTTTAAGAGTATTTTAGCATAAAATGGTTGGATTTTGTCAATTTATTTTCTATGCCATTGAGATAACCATACGATTTCTATCCTTTTTCTGTTAGTAAGTAATATCACAAGGATGGACTTGCACTTGAGTGAGTTGTTCTTATTTAATAAGTATTAACTCCATGTGCTTATTCTGAATGACTCTTTGAAAATGATACTGAGCTAACTTCCTGGCTTTTTTAAATTTTAGATTCATCAATGGTGTTGACTTATAATTTTTCCTCAGTGTCTTGGTCTAGTTTTAATATCAATACAATCCTGTATACTATGCTAATACAAAAGCATTCCAGAGTGCTGCAAAAGGTTTTTATGTTAGGAAAGGATTTGAGAAAGATTAGCATCATTTGTTTAAATGTTTGGTAGAGTTCAGCAACACATTAGGTACTGGGCTTTTCTTCAAAGGAAGACTTTAAAAATGTGTGTGTGTGTGTGTGTGTGTGTGTGTGTGTGTATGTGTGTGTGTGTGTGCATGTACATATATGTGTGTGTGTGCACACATACACATTTGTGTACCCAAGCCCAAGTGTGAAGATCAGAGGACAGTTTGTGAGACTCAGTTCCCTCTGTCACCTTTGTGAGTGCTAAGGATTAATCGACCTTCCATAGTACACAACTTTGTCCACTAATCCATCTAGGTCCTTCATGAGGATCTTTATTAGTAGGTGATTTCCTTATTCTTTTGGACTATTTGGGTTTTCTATTTCTTCATGACTTATCCTTGGGAGATTATCTCTAAGAATCAATTAATATCTCCCAAACTTTTTAAATTTATTGGTATATAGATAATTGTCCACAATAAGCTTGGACCTCCCTAGTACCTATGCTATCTGTTGCAGTCTGTTGTCTTTTGTCTGATCTCATTTGAATCTTTTCTCTAGTAATCTTGTTTTGTTCTGCCAACATTGTTCATATTTTTTTTAATTCTAGTTTTATTGATCACTTCAATTTCATTATTTCTGCTTTGATCTTTTTAATTTCCCAATTTCTGTTAAATTGAGATTGATTTGGTTTTTGTTTATTTATTTCTTGCAGAACAGCAGTAGGCAGATAGAGATTCTGTTTCATTTCAGAGTATGTATTCATGCTTCTCTTAAAACTGCTTTTGCTTTGTTCCTTAAGTTTTAATATTTTTTTGGTTTTGGTTTTTTTTCTATCCTTTCAAATTGTTACTTATTTGGAAGAGTTTTGCTTAATTTTTGAATATTTTTAAATTTAAAAAATTTTTCTTTGAGCCATGGGAATCCAAAATAGCATTAACAAATAATTCAATATAAAGTAATTAATTATAAAAACACTTACTGTAATTTTTATTCCTGGGTATATGTCTGTGTGGAAGAAGTATGTGCATATGTGTACAAGTCCTCACTGAGGCTGGAAGTGGGTACCAGATTCTCTTAAACTAAAGTTATGAACAATGTAAGCCACCCAACATGGATGCTGGGGATAAAACTTCAATCCTTTTCAAGAGCATTAAGTACTCTTAACCACCAAGACATTTATCTAGCCCCCATATAGTAAAGATTTTTTTAAGATAAACAAAAATTTTTTTCTACAAGTTTGCTTCTCTGTGTGTTACTAATCAGCTTTTTCCCTAAGCAGTTCAAGGGTGACAGTAAATGAAGTAACCAGATTACAAATAACAAAATGAGATTTAAAAAAACATCATGACATAGTCACATGGCATCTTGAAGCGGAGTAAAGAGAATGTTTTGAGTGTTCATTATGTTCTTCTAACTTGCTGTATGATTTTCTGTATACTCTAACGGAACAGTTCTGTTTCCACTTGAGTTTATGCAGATTCGACATCCTAATAATAGCTATGCTTGCCAGATGGAATTTAGTTGTTATACTGCTATAATCACTATTCCATATTCTTGCCACAATGTAATATTTATTCTGCTAATCTCAGTGGTGAAGCACAGTGTGATTAAATCATTTGCTCAAGAAAGGCTGTGAGTAAATAGAGCTGGGAAATGTTACCATCTCTTAGTAATAAATATCTGAAAACAATCTATTTATAAAATAAGGAGCTTCTTTTTCCTAAATAAATTGTCTTTATTTTTCCAGTACTTATCTCAAATGCTAAAACATTAAAGAATCTTCTAAGTGTAATTGGTAAAGATTTGATCAAGCCACTCCAATGACTGCTCCTTATATTTAAAATAGTAATTCATTAAAACATCTCACAGAAGAGTTAAGAATATATAAACAAAAATCACTAGTACTTGCCAAGATTGTATACATAAGAATAAAAAATAAGGCTGGGAAGTGGTGGCGCATGCCTTTAATCCCAGCACTTGTGAAGCAGAGGCAGGTGGATTTTGGAGTTCGAGGCCAACCTGGTCTACAGAGTGAGTTCCAGGATAGCCAGAACTGCACAGAGAAACTCCATCTCAAAAAACTAAACTAAACTAAACTAAACTAAACTAAACTAAATATAAATATAAATAAATAAATAAAAAATAATGAATGTTTGACTGAGTTAATGAAAGTCAGTGATGATATTTGCCTCTTCCTTGTGACATCATTGCTTTGACTCGCAGTAGACAACAACTAGTATGATACTGGATAACTAGGTATCGTTTTGGGGTATGTGTAAAAAGACAAAGGTTATATCATTCTAGATATATACTGATATGTGTCAAATAATGAGAGGTCTAACTAGCTTTCTTTCATAGCATAGGCATTAGTAAAATTCTCCTGATAAAAGTCAAGAGGACAGTAGGTTATTACTCCTTAAGCATAAGCTACGTATTGAAATATATGGAAAACAGCAGCAACTCTAGTGAGCTCTGTGGTACTGGTTCTGCAGAATCATATTAGATGGACTGAGATCATTCTAATTTTGCATTTGAATTCTTCAGGTGTGAACCACAGCATTACCTGTGAGAAGTTTTGTATAAAATAGTCTAACTCAATCTTCTAAGTCTTTGTGCTTTTCAACTATTAAATGGGAGCATTTGCATTCTGGCCAATGACTGAAGTTCTTCAAACAAAGCCAAATCTCTCAATAGTGTTAATTTTCTAAGAAGATACAGTATTAATAATTTGGGGAAGTAATGTCTTAGAGTTTAAAGCCTCCAAAAACTATTAAATAGGTGTAGTAGCACCAGCTGCCTGGAGAAGCTGTTGTATGAAATGGGTGAGATAGTAGAGATGTGTCTAAATGTCCTTGGTTACCACTGCATTCAAAAATACCTTCCAACATCTTTGCCCTGTAGCTAAGTAAGCACCAGAAGATGTTCTCAATTTACTATTCCATAGACTGAGTATACATGAAAATGTGAAATCCCTTCTTGTTCTAAGGAATTCTATTATAAAACCCTGGTTATAAAACATATTTAATTATTTTATATCATTAGAAATTGATTAAACTAAAATTTAGGGTCAAGTAGAAATAGGCACTTACTTATTAATATAGGGTATATGCATATTTCTTCACTTAAGTGGATTCAATAGGCTAGCTTTTAGAAAGTAAAAGAAAGTAAATATAAACATCAAAATGGAAATGCGTCAGGCTACCTGACTATTTGACCCCATACCTTCTGAACCAACTATATTTGATGAATTCAGATTTTGAAATTGTGCTGACCTTTATTATAAACATAACTTTTTCACTTGTTATGAATACCCTTCAGAATGTTGGCTCATCTTAAGGTTATTACATGGAAGGAGGAACAAACACAGAAAATACCACCTACTTCTGAAGAAGACATCACGTGGTCATGTGGAAATCAACACACAAAACACAGATAGGAAGACACCCCTGTCTTCCCTGAAGAAACACGGCTTTCAGGTGAACTATGACTTGCTAAGTTAATGGCAGACTAGTTAACTATACAGGATTAAGATAAAATCTGTGATTTATATTATTTTTTCCATTTTTTTATTAGGTATTTAGCTCATTTACGTTTCCAATGCTATACCAAAAGTCTCCCATACCCACCCACCCCCACTCCCCTACCCACCCATTCCCCCTTTTTGGCCCTGGCGTTCCCCTGTACTGGGGCATATAAAGTTTGCAAGTCCAATGGGCCTCTCTTTGCAATGATGGCCAACTAGGCCATCTTTTGATACATATGCAGCTAGAGACAAGAGCTCCGGGGTACTGGTTAGTTCATATTGTTGTTCCACCTATAGGGCTGCAGTTCCCTTTAGTTCCTTGGGTGCTTTCTCTAGTTCCTCCATTGGGGGCCCTGTGGTCCATTCAATAGCTGACTGTGAGCATCCACTTCTGTGTTTGCTAGGCCCTGGCATAGTCTCACAAGAGACAGCTATATCTGGGTCCTTTCAGCAAAATCTTGCTAGTGTACGCAGTGGTGTCAGCATTTGGAAGCTGATCATGAGATGGATCCCAGGATATGGCAATCACTAGATGGTCCATCCTTTCGTCACACTTCCAAATTTTGTCTCTGTAACTCCTTCCATGGGTGTTTTGTTTACTATTCTAAGAAGGGGCAAAGTGTCCACACTTTGGTCTTCGTTCTCCTGAGTTTAATGTGTTTAGCAAATTGTATCTTATATCTTTGGTATCCTAAGTTTCTGGGCTAATATCCACTTATCAGTGAGTACATATTGTGAGAGTTGCTTTGTGATTGGGTTACATCACTCAGGATGATGCCCTCCAGGTCCATCCATTTGGCTAGGAATTTCATAAATTCATTCTTTTTAATAGCTGAGTAGTACTCCATTGTGTAAATGTACCACATTTTCTGTATCCATTCCTCTGTTGAGGGGCATCTGGGTTCTTTCCAGCTTCTGGCTATTATAAATAAGGCTGCTATGAACATAGTGGAGCATGTGTCCTCCTTACCGGTTGGGGCATCTTCTGGATATATGCCCAGAAGTGGTATTGCTGGATCTTCCGGTAGTACTATGTCCAATTTTCTGAGGAACCGCCAGACTGATTTCCAGAGTGGTTGTACAAGCTTGCAATCCCACCAACAATGGAGGAGTGTTCCTCTTTCTCCACATCCTCACCAGCATCTGCTGTCACCTGAATTTTTGATCTTAGCCATTCTGACTGATGTGAGGTGGAATCTCAGGGTTGTTTTGATTTGCATTTCCCTGATGATTAAGGATGTTGAACATTTTTTCAGGTGCTTCTCTTCCATTCGGTATTCCTCGGGTGAGAAATCTTTGTTCAGTTCTGAGCCCCATTTTTTAATGGGGTTATTTGATTTTATGGAGTCTACCTTCTTGAGTTCTTTATATATATTGGATATTAGTCCCCTGTCTGATTTGGGATAGGTAAAGATCCTTTCCCAATCTATTGGTGGTCTTTTTGTCTTATTGACGGTGTCTTTTGCCTTACAGAAGCTTTGCAATTTTATGAGGTCCCATTTATCGATTCTTGATCTTACAGCACAAGCCATTGCTGTTCTATTCAGGAATTTTCCCCCTGTACCCATTTCTTCGAGGCTTTTCCCTACTTTCTCCTCTATAAGTTTCAGTGTCTCTGGTTTTATGTGGAGAGACTTAATCCACTTAGATTTGACCTTAGTACAAGGAGATAGTAATGGATCAATTCGCAATCTTCTACATGATAACAGCCAGTTGTGCCAGCATCATTTGTTGAAAATGCTGTCTTTTTTTCCACTGGATGGTTTTAACTCCCTTGTCAAAGATCAAGTGACCATAGGTGTGTGGGTTCATCTCTGGGTCTTCAATTCTGTTCCATTGGTCTACTTGTCTGTCGCTATACCAGTACCATGCAGTTTTTATCACAATTGCTCTGTAGTACAGCTTTAGGTCGGGCATGGTGATTCCACCAGAGGTTCTTTTATCCTTGAGATGAGCTTTTGCTATTCTAGGTTTTTTGTTATTCCAGATGAATCTGCCGATTGCTCTTTCTAATTCGTTGAAGAATTGAGTTGGAATTTTGATGGGGATTGCATTGAATCTGTAGATTGCTTTTGGCAAGATAGCCATTTTTGCTATAGTGATCCTGCCAATCCATGAGCATGGGAGATCTTTCCATCTTCTGAGATCTTCTTTAATTTCGTTCTTCAGAGACTTGAAGTTCTTGTCATACAGATCTTTCACTTTCTTAGTTAGAGTCACGCCTAGGTATTTTATATTATTTGTGGCTATTGAGAAGGGTGTTGTTTCCCTAATTTCTTTCTCAGCCTGTTTGTCCTTTGTGTAGAGAAAGGCCATTGACTTGTTTGAGTTAATTTTATATCCAGCTACTTCACTGAAGCTGTTTATCAGGCTTAGGAGTTCTCTGGTGGAATTCTTAGGGTCACGTATATATACTATCATATCATCCGCAAAAAGTGATATTTTGACTTCTTCCTTTCCAATTTGTATCTCCTTGATCTCCTTTTGTTGTCTAATTGCTCTGGCTAGGACTTCAAGTACAATGTTGAATACATAGGGAGAGAGTGGACAGCCTTGTCTAGTCCCCGATTTTAGTGGGATTGCTTCAAGCTTCTCACCATTTACTTTGATGCTGGCTACTGGTTTGCTGTAGATTGCTTTTATCATGTTTAGGTATGGGCCTTGAATTCCTGATCTTTCCAAGACTTTTATCATGAATGGGTGTTGGATTTTGTCAAATGCTCTCAGCATCTAACGAGATGATCATGTGGTTTTTGTCTTTGAGTTTGTTTATATACTGGATTATGTTGATGGATTTCCATATATTGAACCATCCCTGCATCCCTGGGATGAAACCTACTTGGTCAGGATGGATGATTGTTTTGATGTGTTCTTGGATTCGGTTAGCAAGAACTTTATTGAGGATTTTTGCATCAATATTCATAAGGGATATTGGTCTGAAGTTCTCTATCTTTGTGGGGTCTTATTGTGGTTTAGGTATCAGAGTAATTGTGGCTTCATAGAATGAGTTGGGTAGAGTACCTTCTGTTTCTATTTTGTGGAATAGTTTGTGAAGAACTGGGATTAGATCTTTGAAGGTCTGATAGAACTCTGCACTAAACCCATCTGGTCCTGGGCTTTTTTTGGTTGGGAGACTATTAATGACTGCTTCTATTTCTTTGGGGGATATTGGGCTGTTCCTTAATATCTCTTAATATCAATGGTCTCAACTCCCCAATAAAAAGACATAGACTAACAAACTGGCTACACAAACAAGACCCAACATTTTGCTGCTTACAGGAAACTCATCTCAGAGAAAAAGATAGACACTACCTCAGAATGAAAGGCTGGAAAACAATTTTCCAAGCAAATGGTATGAAGAAACAAGCTGGAGTAGCCATCCTAATATCTGATAAGATTGACTTCCAACCCAAAGTCATCAAAAAAGACAAGGAGGGACACTTCATTCTCATCAAAGGTAAAACCCTCCAAGAGGAACTCTCAATTCTGAATATCTATACTCCAAATACAAGGGCAGCCACATTCATTAAAGAAACTTTAGTAAATCTCAAAGCACACATTGCACCTTACACAATAATAGTGGGAGACTTCAACACACCACTTTCACCAATGGACAGATCATGGAAACAGAAACTAAACAGGGACACAGTGAAACTAATAGAAGTTATGAAACAAATGGATCTGACAGATATCTACAGAACATTTTATCCTAAAACAAAAGGATATACCTTCTTCTCAGCACCTCATGGTACCTTCTCCAAAATTGACCACATAATAAGTCACAAAACAGGCCTCAACAGATTCAAAAATATTGAAATTTTCCCATGCACTAAGGCTGATCTTCAATAACAAAATAAATAATAGAAAGCCAACATTCACGTGGAAACTGAACAACACTCTTCTCAATGATACCTTGGTCAAGGAAGGAATAAAGAAAGAAATTAAGGACTTCTTAGAGTTCAATGAAAACGAAGCCACTTCATACCCAAACTTATGGGACACAATGAAAGCATTCCTAAGAGGGAAACTCATAGCTCTGAGTGCCTCCAAGAAGAATCGGGAGAGAGCACATACTAGCAGCTTGACAACACATCTAAAAGCTCTAGAACAAAAGGAAGTAAATTCACCCAAGAGGAGTAGACGGCAGGAAATAATCAAACTCAGGGGCGAAATCAACCAAGTGGAAACAAGAAGAACTATTCAGAGAATCAACCAATCAAGGAGCTGGTTCTTTGAGAAAATCAACAAGATAGACAAACCCTTAGCCAGACTCACTAGAGGGCACAGGGAAAGCATTCTAATTAACAAAATCAGAAATGAAAAGGGAGACATAACAACAGATCCTGAAGAAATCCAAAACACCATCAGATCCTTCTACAAAAGGCTATACTCAACAAAACTGGAGATCCTGGATGAAATGGAGAAGTGTCTAGAAAAATCTGTGATTTTATAAAATGATTGTAAATTGGAGGGGAAATGATGTTTCACTTGATAATGGAGAAATGATATTGTTGTGTTCAAAGGAGAGTTTAAGTAATCTGTGCAAATGGTATTAATAATTGACTTCCTTGATCCATGTGCAATCTAAAGGAATGAGTGGAGAGTAAATAAGATCAGTAAACCTTCACCGTCTATTGATTCCCTATCACCAGCAATGACCTGAATCAATGGACTGCAGTCTCACTCTTGATGAGAAAGGCTGATTTTTAACGGTCACATGGCTGCTGAAATCAATAAAGGGCCAACCCGTCTTTACCCAGAAAAAAAGAAAAAAGAAAAAAAAAAAAAGAAAAGAAAAGAAAGTCCATTTTGAAGGTAAGATTCTCTGGAATCTCATTTTTACAGATTATCTAATCTAAAGAATAATTATACTACAAGGATGGCATTTGCCACTTCATGACAATGATCTGAGACTTCCTAGGAATTAAGAACTAACCTCAAGGCTGACACCCTGCTAATAGGAATAAACCCAGGTTAGCTGGTCATTTAGCAGTAGCGTTTGCACCCTGCTGCTACCCAGTTACTTAGGTGCCAAGGAGTCCATGGAGGGATAAAGGAGGCTCTTTTTTGAGACCTACCAACTTCCTCATTCCGAGAGCAGCCATTTGTAACTTAGAAATGTGTGCTGCTGCCATTACCAAGATGGATCAAGATCCTATAGAAGGGATGCTTAATTCTTGGGTCTAGTTTCTATCTATTCTGTTAGCTGTTATTTTCTCACCCCGTGGCATCCTATGATAACTATGACCTCATGGTGTAGTCTGTTAGAGAACATCTTCAGTGTCCCCTTATTTTCTGATTAGTTTATCTCCACACTGACATAGGAGGGGCAGCTGGATGATTTTTTTTCTCTAACGACCCAAAAGTATGAAAGTAAAATAGACATAATAATAAACTATCAAAGTTCAATATTTCTTGTCATTATCTCTGGTCCATGACACTATCTTATATTCCGAGAAAAAATATATAAGTGTCTTTTCAAATTACATCACAAATCCGTCTGTAACCCTAAATAATTTGGGAATGAGGATGAGTCCTGGTTTTTGAACTTAGCCTGATGTGAATATTGTGAATAAAAATGAAAAAGTTAAGAACAGAAGGCATGCAAGTTTATGCAAAACAATCTTTGACTTCTAACAAAAATTTTACATATTTAGTGGTCCAAGTTTAATTTGAAAATCAACTGTCACAGCTTGCTCAACTCTCAGGAACAAGAAATAATTTGCTCAAGAGCCTTGCTATCCAAGTGGCTTTTAAGAGCCACACTATCAGCAGAGTGGTATCAAAGTTTTGTTTTACAAGTTTTAAACTGTGCTGTTGTGTTCCCTTCCCATAAAATTTTGTTGATCCATATTTTCAGCATCGCTCCCAACTTTGTAACTCACACTTAGCTTCTAATTCATTTCTGAACCACCCACATAGGTCAATTTGAGTTGTGCTTTAGAAATAAGTGCCAAACATCAATAAATGGTTATCTGTGAAACAGACAGGACCCTTTGTCACAATATCAAGAAAATAATAGTGATAAGAATCATTACGATTCACCCTTCATCTAAAAATTGCTAACTAGACAAATAGCAGATGTAAGGTAGAATTTCAGAAGTGGAAAGTGACAGGAGGTATACTTTACCTGCTGTAAATCCAGAGTAATTGTCACATAATGGTATTCCACTCCATTCTTGATACTGGGACTCTGCCACCATGTGTTCTTGCCATCAATAGCATTCGTAATCGGGTGCCTCTCTATGGAATTGGCAGCAGCATGAGAAGGAGGAGAAAAGATCAGATGATGAGTTTATACATGTCTCTTCAAAGAAAAGGCAAAACAAAATGATGTATCACAAGCCTGTGGATAACAAGTATTAGACATCGAACCACCTCTGTTTTCATATTCTACACAACATGCAGGAAATGATGTCATCATGACTGTGCTACAAAAAAGGTACTAAACACTGACCACCAGCCTTAGACATACCTCCAGAAACTAAGTGCAAAAGAATAGTACAGGAATCCAAATAGCATAATGATCATCTGATAAACAATAACTCTCCTGTTGGAAAGGTGCTTGAATATTTTTTATTCATATATTTTCTTCATTGCAGAGGCTTGGGCATTCCGGTATATATGTGACTTTACTATAAAATGATAGCATTTTCTGTCTATGAGGTTTTTTCCTAACAAACCTTTAACTTGTTACCTTTCTATCATGATATAAAACTATATTGGAAGATTCCCCAAGCCCCTTATGCAGTATTTGCTTGGCTGTGTATCACTAATTCCAGGAGACCAATCTAGTCAACATTTATTAGCCAGGAGAGGACTGTTACATGGCTGGCAATGTAACAACCAAACACAAGCTTTCCCACACAAACCAAATCCAGACAGATTTGAAGAAAGTCTATTGTGGGATTCAAAGGGAGCCTGGGTTCAGTAAGGATGCTGAGAAACTCCTTCATCCATGATTGTCTTTTAGTATAGTTCTCTTCTTTCTTAAAAGCCCAGAGCCCCGAGATTTGCCTGCCTTCAAATTCAGATCACATATCATAGAGTTGAAATATCTTCATGTCCCACAGCCTTGTTATATTTTGGGCAGTGTTGGAACCTTTTCTCCTATTTCACAGATTCTGGGTCCTTTCTCCTCATCTAAGTATACATGGGCCACACCTGGCTGAGAATGCCCAGAGCAGTGGCTGTTGGCGTTCCTCAAGTCCCTCAGACCTCACATGGAAGCTAGCAAATTTGCTTGCTGAAATGTCCTTCAAGTGTCATGAGAGTCTTTGCTAGCACACCATCCCCCGGTTCCTTTGGATAGAAGTGTGTTTAGCAGTACCAGCCTTGGGAACTTGTACAGATTAATTGTCTCAAACAATATTCAGAGGTATGGTATGATGGTTGATTTTGATTCTCAATCTAACTGTATCTGGGATCAATTAGCAAGCTGCTGATATACCTAGGCAGAAATATGGACGCACCTTCCAGTGGCAGATCAAATGAAAAGAGGTCCAAGGAAAAAGGTTTATGCTTTCTGCCTTGTTGCTTTTGCATCTCACTAGCAAGCTTTGCTACTCTGTTGATGCCTCTGATCCTACTGGTGTTACATTTATTTGCTGATAACAGAATCCAGATTCTTTGGGCTTTCCACATGCACTCAAGATCAGTGTCTCTTCAAGAACCTGCCAGAACTTCAACAGCAGGCTGGGATGATTAACTGAGCAGCTACTGGGTTCTCACCTTCTCCCTTGTGAAAACAGCCATTGTTGACCTATCTAGACCATATTGTGCAAGAAATGTTGCTTTAATATATATTCATCTTACTAGACCTGTTATAGAGAACCCTGACATAATTTTTGTCACCATGAGGAAATTTATCCTTATCCTACCCTCCAATTTACCAATATAATACAGGAGGCAGGACATGTATTTTGTCTAATGATATGAAATGAAAGAACACAAAACTTGGGGTACAAAGAGCAGGCATGTAAGATGCTAGCTGTTTCTTGGGCACCCATTTAGCACTTAACTGGCCATGGGCTAATCACTTAAATTCCATTTTATCCCTAAAATGGAGATGGCGATGCTCCACTCATGGCAGCATTTTCCGGATCCTCGACTTCCAGGAGAAAATTAAAATAGAAAAACCAATATGCACATGTGAGATTTATATGAGATTAATATTCTACCCTCAGAATTTTATACGTAGCAGTAATCTTGAGTCTGATTAACCTTCACCTGATATAACCATGAATTCATCATTCATTCATAAATTGACATTTAGAATCCTATGATTAGCTTCAAAAGTAATATCAAATTAAGAAAAATTTAGCCAAAATTATCCTTGGTACTTTTATGAAGATGATGGAATGCTCATTTATTGACCTTATTAGCCACTGATCAATTAAAGCGTTTGAGTGGAATCCCTTTCTTCAGAGGCTATCCCATGAGGAACATGTTTATATAATACTAGAATAAATTATAAGCCTGTTGAGATTCATATTCTTATGAATCTAACAAACATGTTCTACTTAATAAAATTGAAGATAAAAATGAAAACTATCATCTTCACACATAAAAATTTGATAGTAATATAAAACTTATCTTTAAAAGAAAGAAATAGCCAAGCAGTAGTGGCACATGCCTTTAGTCCCAGAACTTGGGAGGCAGAGGCAGGCGGATTTCTGAGATCAAGGCCAGCCTGGTCTACACAGCGAGTTCCAGGACAGCCAGGGCTACACAGAGAAACCCTGTCTTCAAAAACAAAAACAAAAACAAACAAACAAACAAAAAAAGAAAGAAATATAGTTTAATCAATGAAGTGCTTAGTGCTTATTTTGTGAACAGGGTAATCCCAGGAAAGCAGAGGTTTTTTTTTTTTTTTTTTTTTTTTTAATTAGGTATTTAGCTCATTTACATTTCCAATGCTATACCAAAAGTCCCCCTTACCCACCCACCCCCACTCCCCTACCCACCCACTCCCCCCCTTTGGCCCTGGCGTTCCCCTGTACCGGGGCACACAAAGTCTGCGTGTCCAATGGGCCTCTCTTTCCAGTGATGGCCGATTAGGCCATCTTTTGATACATATGCAGCTAGAGTCAAGTCCCTGAAGAAAGAAATTAAAGAAGATCTCAGAAGATGGAAAGATCTCCCATGCTCATGGATTGGCAGGACCAACATTGTAAAAATGGCTATCTTGCCAAAAGCAATCTACAGATTCAATGCAATCCCCATTAAAATTCCAACTCAATTCTTCAACGAATTAGAAGGAGCAATTTGCAAATTCATCTGGAATAACAAAAAACCGAGGATAGCAAAAACTCTTCTCAAGGATAAAAGAACCTCTGGTGGAATCACCATGCCTGACCTAAAGCTTTACTACAGAGCAATTGTGATAAAAACTGCATGGTACTGGTATAGAGACAGACAAGTGGACCAATGGAATAGAATTGAAGACCCAGAAATGAACCCACACACCTATGGTCACTTGATCTTCGACAAGGGAGCCAAAACCATCCAGTGGAAGAAAGACAGCATTTTCAACAATTGGTGCTGGCACAACTGGTTGTTATCATGTAGAAGAATGCGAATCGATCCATACTTATCTCCTTGTACTAAGGTCAAATCTAAGTGGATCAAGGAACTTCACATAAAACCAGAGACACTGAAACTTATAGAGGAGAAAGTGGGGAAAAGCCTTGAAGATATGGGCACAGGGGAAAAATTCCTGAACAGAACAGCAATGGCTTGTGCTGTAAGATCGAGAATTGACAAATGGGACCTAATGAAACTCCAAAGTTTCTGCAAGGCAAAAGACACTGTCTATAAGACAAAAAGACCACCAACAGACTGGGAAAGGATCTTTACCTATCCTAAATCAGATAGGGGACTAATATCCAACATATATAAAGAACTCAAGAAGGTGGACCTCAGAAAATCAAATAACCCCCTTAAAAAATGGGGCTCAGAACTGAACAAAGAATTCTCACCTGAGGAATACCGAATGGCAGAGAAGCACCTGAAAAAATGTTCAACATCCTTAATCATCAGGGAAATGCAAATCAAAACAACCCTGAGATTCCACCTCACACCAGTGAGAATGGCTAAGATCAAAAATTCAGGTGACAGCAGATGCTGGCGAGGATGTGGAGAAAGAGGAACACTCCTCCATTGTTGGTGGGATTGCAGGCTTGTACAACCACTCTGGAAATCAGTCTGGCGGTTCCTCAGAAAATTGGACATAGTACTACCGGAGGATCCAGCAATACCTCTCCTGGGCATATATCCAGAAGAAGCCCCAACTGGTAAGAAGGACACATGCTCCACTATGTTCATAGCAGCCTTATTTATAATAGCCAGAAACTGGAAAGAACCCAGATGCCCCTCAACAGAGGAATGGATACAGAAAATGTGGTACATCTACACAATGGAGTACTACTCAGCTATTAAAAAGAATGAATTTATGAAATTCCTAGCCAAATGGATGGACCTGGAGAGCATCATCCTGAGTGAGGTAACACAATCACAAAGGAACTCACACAATATGTACTCACTGATAAGTGGATACTAGCCCAAAACCTAGGATACCCACGATATAAGATACAATTTCCTAAACACATGAAACTCAAGAAAAATGAAGACTGAAGTGTGGACACTATGCCCCTCCTTAGAAGTGGGAACAAAACACCCATGGAAGGAGTTACAGAAACAAAGTATGGAGCTGAGATGAAAGGATGGACCATGTAGAGACTGCCATATCCAGGGATCCACCCCATAATCAGCTTCCAAATGCTGACACCATTGCATACACTAGCAAGATTTTACTGGAAGGACCCAGATGTAGCTGTCTCTTGTGAGACTATGCCGGGGCCTAGCAAACACAGAAGTGGATGCTCACAGTCAGCTAATGGATGGATCACAGGGCTCCCAATGGAGGAGCTAGAGAAAGTACCCAAGGAGCTAAAGGGATCTTCAACCCTATAGGTGGAACAACATTATGAACTAACCAGAGGTTTTTTTTTGTTTGTTTGTTTTGTTTTGTTTTTTTTTGTTTTTCTTTGTGTGTGTGTGTGTGTGTGTGTGTGTGTGTGTGTGTGTGTGTGTGTGTGTGTGTTTTCTCAGAGCTGTGAAAGGTTTATCTCCACATCTCAGAACCCTGGTAGATTTGCACTGTTGGAACTTTTTCCTGTAGAATCTTTGGGGTTTCCTGAGCCGCCAACATATTTGGCAGGCTCCAGGAAAAAAAAAATTGATAGAGCATACCTTAATATCAAAGGTGAGCAGTTTCCAGGTATCCTCTGTCCATTACACATGAAACAGGACACACACAGCACACATCTGTGCACTGATACACATGAACACATACATGAAAGAATGTTGATTAAATTTGCCATTTATAACTAGTGAAAATTTTAATGTTAGCTCTGTTTTTTTTTTTTTTGGTGGGGGTTAGACTTCTTTATAATCTTCAGCTACAAACATAAACTTAGGCAAAGTCAGATGCAAATGTTTTAATCTGACTATGTTAATATAGTACAAAATAGAAATATAACATGGCCCCTGGTAATTTTTCAATAGAACTACCATGTTCCATGGACTTGACTTTGTACCAAGTCTTATCACATCAACAAGCCAATGTGATGAGGCATCCTATCTCATTAATAAAAAGAAATCTGATTAATGATTTAATAGTCAGTTTCATTTGGATTCTATTGAAGCCAGGTATAACATCCCTTTATAAGAAGGACAAATACCAGGAACATAGCTGAATATCAAAAAATGTCTCTGGTAGTGTGAGTAGATGCAAAAATCAGCACGTTGGGAGCAATTCATGAAGTATATTGGACTTGTCCTTACAGATAGCTAAATACATAGGTGATAAGATAGATAGATAGATAGATAGATAGATAGATAGATAGATAGATAGATTGATAAGATAGATGATAGATAGATAGATGGATGGATAGATGGATGGATGGATAGATAGATAGATAGATAGATAGATAGATAGATAGATAGATAGATAGATAGATAATATTCCAGAACATCTTCCTGCTTGTTTTTGTTTTTTGTTTTTTGAGTTTTTGTTTTGGTTTGGTTTTGATTTTGGGTTTTGGTCATTGCTGTTCTCATGTGTGGAAGTAAAGCACACATACAAATACATTTCCACGCCGAATTCATATGTTTGCAGAAAAGCCATTTAAATGGGAATCCTGATATCTGCTATCTCAGGTCAAACTGATATGAGAATTAGCCAGGAAAAAGATGGGAATACTTATCAACAATTAACCATGGCTCTCACTTTTTAATAATTATAATTTGCATGTACTGATTAATTCTTGGCAGAGTTTTGTTATTTTAAAAAAGATAGAAACATCATTAACCTCAAACAGAATAAACTGTACAAGTCAAAGCAAGAGGCAACTACATCTGAAAATTGTCTGTGGTGTCATAAGGCAATATTCTCAAGTTGTTTTTGTTTTAATTAAAAAGCACACTCTACTACTAGCAGCCAGAGAGTTCACCTTTCACTTTCTTCATATGATCAATGTGGGCACTGCAGATTCATTCTAGAAGGTCCCTGAATTTAAGGAAATTTATCACCTGTTACTACAACTTTTACTCAAGCATATTCACATAATTTATTGCCAGTTTTTTTATGCCTGTCAGAGCTTATTCTTTCTGAGTTTACTATATCAAAATTGATTTTGAAATGCAATGAAGCTGCCCACACTGAAAAGTAACACCAAGTGAATCCAATCTGTGACAACTCTTTAAATGTCAGATGAGCAAGCAGAGAAGCCCGCAGCACTCCTCCCATGCACCTTGCTTCACTGAATGAACCAGTTCTGGCTTTGATGTGAAAAACTTGGTATGCCCTCAACAAAACATAAGCATCTTCCCCTGAAATGCAAGAGACCCCAAACACAGTATTTACTCTATTAGCCTCTTTTCTGGATAATCAATATAGAGGCAGACATATTTTCTAAACCATATCTCTAAGTCAGCCTCCATCTCTAAAATTATTAGATCAATTCCATTTTTTACTATGTTGTATAATATCCTCTAGGCTTGTATGCCACTTGTTTTGATAATCAAATTAGTCTTACGAAGTAGTACAGCCTCTGTCTACACATGAATGGTGGTCTTGTTGGCCTGTTCTTAGTGCTTGACTTACTTTTTGTCTTTCCCTCATTTCCTCAATTTCTCTATGACAAAGAATATTTATAATATTACTTTATGCTTTGTTATTGATCATAGTACAGGTTCTTATTCTGTGAAATAGATATCTGATGCTCAGAGGTCAAACAGCTTGGTGAGTTCCTGTTCGCAGTTACATGTCCATTGGTTTGGAGACACTTTCTGAACTGTTTCCAGTTTCTTCACTCCACACATGTCAAGACTCTGCCCTCTGAAAATTTCAAATCTTGTCATTCTTAACTCCTTATACATCTTTCATACAAGGAAGCTTTTCTGTCTTATTCTGAGTTTTTTACTTCTCACCTCTCTCTTCTCCTCTTCTCTGTAATTATTAAACTCTTTAGTTCATTCTTGACCTAAGTTTCTACTTCCTAATGGTTTTATTGGCAAGAGATCTCTTACATTGACCCTGAATTTATGACCCTCTTCTCTCATTTCAGGACCTGTGTTGATTAACCCTTGGCTTACTAGTTAAAGGCTGGAACATACATTTTTTAATTGGGTCTGAAAAATGGTACCTAGAAAATAATTAACCAATGAACAGTCAAGTCTCACATGAATCACCAAATTCCCAGACAGCATTCTGTGGCCAGGGAGTCTAATAACTGCCTTAGAACTTAAACAAGTGAGTTCTCCTCTATTACTGAACTTTGGATGTATATGGGACACTAATGCTAAATGTTTATAAAATGACAAGAGGATTCATAAAACGCTTACAGGAAAAAAAATCTGGAATTTTTAGGCTCATGAGTCCTTTGAACTTAATGCAATTTAGCCTCAATGTCTTTCCCCCCCCTTTCTTGTCATCGATTCCATCCAGTGCCATAGAAAAACATATATAATACATACGGTATGGATTGCTGCTGTTCTGATTGCAGATTCGGCACTGAGGGTTCCTCACAGGCTGCCCGGGGACATGTTCCACCAACTTGCAGTACATCTCGGGTCCTTTTTCCCCACATGTAGCATTGGTTGTGATGAGTGCATTCGAAGCAAGATTCAGGACAGCAGGAAATAAACCTGAGAAAGGTGACAAAGGTAGGTCAGGCCATTTTTTGCTATATTTTAAAGTACAATGTAACTGCCATTTTTCAGGAAATTAAATCAATCCAAGAGGAAATCATCAGCCACTAAATACTAAAGGTAAGTCAGTACACTGCACCATCAAAAGTACTCTATTAAAATAACTTTTTAAAAATACTTCCTGGGTTTTAAGATGTCCTCTTAACATTTAGCCTCTAGTATGTAATTTAAATAGTTATTCAAACCAGGCATTATATATCTAACATGATGGCATTATTCTATCAGAATCTTCTGTATGCCATGTCACCTAATACCCTGCATTAAGCTATGACATGTGTAGCTTCTATACAACTATATACCTATCTCTTTCATGGTCTAAATATGTCACACTTACCACATAGTATAGATTGCTGCTACAACACCTTCATATGTAGACTGGAGAAAACTACTTGTTATTGGTTTCTATTTGATCAAAACTTTATCATAGTACTTAGTGGTCATAGGCCAGAAATTGCTGCTTTGGATCTAATGGAAAGACTTGATTTATGTAGCCCATCTCAATGCAAGGTGGAGAGGTCTCTTGTTTGCACTGAGAACCTAGTGGAGGTTCTTCACTTCCTCATAGGTGATGGCTTTTCTGCTCTCTACAATTCGCACTCTATGATCCTTCTTTCAATATTAGTGCAGTAAAGCCAATCATCAAAAAGCCCTTCTTTAGCTGAAACCTCATCATGGAAGAGACATATTTGAGATGTCAAAAACCTGAGTTGTACACAGAACATTCTAATCACTCAAGCTTTCTTGGTTTTGTAAATGTACCAGCTAAGTCTCTATCATTTTGGCTCTTGACAAAAAGTCCTTTGTATTTTATGCATGGTGTTTTAATGAGACTCTTGGATTCATTAGCTTATGAATGCTTTTTGCTTCAATTTCAGGCATTGACACATGGTGAAGACATAGCTGAGACTCAGTGCATCTGCAAGATGGAGAGATGATATCTTGGCTCAAACATGAGTCTGAACCAGCTGACTACGTTAAGAGCCACAACATGCCAGACACAACTCTGTCCACATCTACTATTGTTCTTGTGCTTTTCATCTTTGTGGACTAATTTGTGCCACAAAACAGCCATGTGATCTGCATGCTGATTTATCTTCTCTCTATTAAGCTGCTAAACAACTTGCCTGGGAGCCAGCTAGCAAGCAGGCTTCCCATCCCAGCAGCCTGACCCCAGAGTCTAGCCTATTAACACTACCCACAGTGTGATGTAAAATGTAGGCTTTGCCATTTTGTGTTCATTTATAGCCTTAGTTCACCTTAGAATTGCACTGAAAAAAATTTTTAAAGAGAAAAATCAGAAAGAGTACTGAGAACATTTCATTGTACTCATAAGGGTTTTTATTTAATTATTGAATTTTCCTTTAGATCAGAATAACATAAAACAGACAATAGTTTTAAATATTATAATCTTTACTGAAAGTAGTCTCAAAACTTGAAAATGTAAATTAGTACAACCCAAGTGATATTTCAGTTTTCAAATATAACTCACAAATTGTTCTATGTAAGCAATATCGTAACTCCTTTCTGTTCCCACACTCTCCAGTCTCTAAATGCCCCTGTCTCCCATCCTCCAATAAACTGCCCTCCTTAATATTCTTGTCTTAATCTTCCTTTCAGCTAACAGTGATCTGACATTTACAACTTTCCCTCATTTTCTAGTATTTAAAATATTAACTTCTTTTATGCACTTCTACTCAGTAGCTCAACCATTCTTTCTGTTGAAGTTGCTCATTTCAACATCCTCTGGTTCTCACACAATGAACCATTCTATCCATGTGACATGGGCAGTTTATTATGACCACTGTTCAGAGAAATATTTGCCAGTCACAAAGATGTTATATTTGCTTCATGAAAAAAATAGAGAATGTTTTATAAAAAGCAAATAGCCAATACATCAGGCACACATATTTTTCATTTTGTCTTTTCTTCATACCAAATAAATGTTATTAGAAATAAGTCTTACCATTTTGTGAAGTTATGAAGTTGCAAGTTTTAAATAATTTGTCTCCAGGGTACTAATTCTACATCTTTGACATTTTATTCCCTCGTTTAATAAATTATATATGATGAAATAATTAAGGTTCATCTAGGTGTCTTTCTCCTCTGCCACTCTGTACTACTTCTTGGTATTGTCCAATTACTCTTTCAGAAATATTTTGAGCATGCATTAAGCCATATATCCAAATCCTTGAGAACTACTAGGATGAGATTTATGAGGCAAGGAAGTGTAAATGAACTCCTGGGAGAAACTGAAGCTTACAGGAAAGAACAAGTGTGCCAGCCAGAGGAAATGATATCTGGGCTGGACTCTTGTCAATCTTTTAGTCTTTGGGAAACCATCAGAGTATTTGAACCAGTCTTTGTCCTAGCACATAAGAGAATGTCTTTGGATAGGTATGTGACATATACATTGATACATAGACACAAATAAAATACACACAGTGGTTCTTCAAAGCAGATCACTACATGGCTGTCATTGCTGACAACTTGTTTTTCTCATTCCCCTCTTCTTCAAAGATTTAAAGTATTAAATGATAGTATAAGAAGAAAAAAAAACATATGTTCGGTTTTCTGTTTGGGAGAGAGCTAGATCTTTCTGAGTAATAACATGAGGATAGGTAGATAAGCTCTGCTAACATTTCCCAGGAAAGCCAGTTTGTTTGTTTGTTTACAGAACCTCTGGCCTGCTGCCACATGTCTAAAACTTCCTCACAACATTGTAAATTTGATTCTGTCATTTCTTTCTCTTCCTTAATTATATGTCTTTCAGATAGTCTTGAAGTTCATATGTCATTGGCCTTGTCTTGCTAATATTGACAGACATTTTCTCTCAAGTGGTAAAATGCTATAGGACTTAATTTGTGACTAGGCCTGTGCTATTAAAGGCCAAAACTATCATAAAAGAAGGACCAGAAATAGAGAGGAAGGATCACATTAACTAGTGTGTATTTGTCTTAGTCAGGGTTTCTATTCCTGTACAAACATCATGACCAAGAAGCATGTTGGGGAGGAAGGGGTTTATTCGGCTTACATTTCCATACTGCTGTTGATCACCAAAGGATGCAGGACTGGAACTCAAGCAGGTCAGAAAGCAGGAGCTGATGCAGAGGCCATGGAGGGATGTTCTTTACTGGCTTGCTTCACCTGGCTTGCTCAGCCTGCTCTCTTATAAAACCCAAGACTACCAGCCCAGATATGGTCCCACCCACAAGGGGCCTTTCCCCCTTGATCACTAATTGAGAAAATGCCTTACAGTTGGATCTCATAGAGGCATTTCCTCAACTGAAGCTCCTTTCTCTGTGATAACTCCAGCTGTGTCAAGTTGACACAAAACTAGCCAGTACAGTATTCTAGGTTTATAAAACAGAAAACTGAATTCCATGGGATTCCATGGGATTTCCCCCACAGGGATATATGGATAAAATGAATGATAAAGTTGGAGCCACAGAGGATTATAGACACCTAAGTGACATTGATCCAGAAACTATAATCTGTTTCTTATAATGTGAATTTCCAGTCATCTACTGTGTAATTGCACTTTTACAAAGATGTGCAGTTCAAAGATGAGTAACACACAGTTAAGACAGATAATGTAATTTGAACCTAGCTCTTGAACGCTCAGATTGCTTGAAGAAGACTAAGACCCTGATCCTCTGAAAAATCTTAACAATTTATATACTTCACAAAATATATAACTTAGTTATCACTCCACTATTGCTTCATAGGGTATTTAGACATTATACTGAAGATATTAATACAATTAACATTTAGCCTCTTTCATTTCTTTCCCATTGATTTATTTCTACCATAGTTATTGATTGTATACTCAAAATTAACCTCTTTACAATATAATTGCTTTGCTTCAAGGTCAGGGAGCAGCTGCTTTATCAAATTTTATCACAATTTTCTGTTTTGTTTTTGTTTTTGTTTTTAATCAGTTAAAGTATTGGTCCTGGAAGGCCTTCAATTAGTTGGTAATGACCAATTCAAATAATTGGTCGATATTTGAGCTTTTATTGAAATCTTGGCATGTCGTATTATGGATTAAAATGTGTTTTCATTATATTCTAAACCTATTAGGCTATTCCCATTCATTCCCACTCAAAAGCATCAGGGTGATATTTATTGTAATATTGAATATGGGTCACTTGCTAAGATTGTGTAACCATTAGGAATATAAGTGAACTACAAAAAGCTGATGAACATTCTAAGAGTATTGACATAAGCGTTGTTAAATTCAATTTGAGATTCTGTAATTTTAACAACATAAAACTCAGTGGTTATTATTTCATATAACTATGATGGATATTTTTCTGAGTAGACTCTAAACTACATAAATTTAGTTAGTTTTACGGTCATAAAATCCCATCTTATGTAAACCAAATGAATATTTACCTTTTATATATCATTTTTATGAAAAATTATAATGTGCACACTACTTACAAAGTAATTTATTTAGTTTTCATATATATATAGTGAGTAGACAACTGGAAAAGTTTAAGTCTAAGTAAGTGAAGAAGTAAAAATTTTGCTTTCATATGACAAATATTTAGAAAATTTACTACATGGTCACTGTTTTTGTGAGTTTATTTACATTGTTTGCTTGTTTATAACATGGCACATCCATATATGTGTGGACTATGTACTAACTCTTCCACAGATAAAAGCTGTAAATTCCCTAAATACTTGACAGTGTATTGACATGCGAGCTGCTGTCAAATCTGAAGAACTGTGAATATTAAAGGCAGGGGACATGTGTGTGTGTGCACAAAAGGAGAAAATGACATGGGATCATTTCCCAAAACCCACAGTTTCCTTCCCTAGGAGGATCAAAGAGCAAAGCCGAGGAGCCATAACAGTGCTTGTGATGCGGGAAAATACTGGAACAGAGAGGAGTACAGGAAAATGTCCCTAAACCTGTCACACACTCCTCAAATGTTAGATGCCAAGAACACCACCCTAACGGGGATTAGTTGGACTGCACAGAGGGTACAGATTTGATTTAGATATGAGAATGCAGTTAACAACTACCAACACAGAGACGGGTGCTTATTCTTCACAAGAACATAACAGAATCCTGAGTTCCTACCATGAATCTTTCACAAAATCCAAAAAATTTCTACACAAAGAAATGATAAAATTTAGCTCAAATAAATCTCCATAGGGACCACTGCTGAGATCAAACAGAGACTGGAATGAGCATGTAGAGCTTGATTTAAGCTATATTAATTGATATAGTCTCATGGACACTCACATGCATGATGGTTACAATGGCAAGAAGTTTACGATTATTGTTTTCAAAGTTGAAATAAAAAAAAACACATAATTCAAGTAGCTGAAAAGTTTAAATCAATCACATATTAATAGAATTAATTAACTAATTAATAAATATAAAATTTATAACAAGTGGCATAACAGAAAAAAGTAGAAACTTTAAGTAAAAAATTAATATATAAAAATTAAATTAACAGATCATTAATATACACAGTCAGACTGAATCTCTGGGGAAAATCTAATGGGAAAATGATTGCTGCTTTTAGAGGCACAGGTTAACTAGGAAGATGCTTAAGGGAAACTCTGAAAATAGCAATATGTTCAGTGTTTTGTATTATACACGCCTATGTATCTGTTAAAGCTTACTGTTACCTGGTGTGAATAACCAGTGTGTTCAGGAAAGGCTTATGCATTTGTTGTGGGTGATTTTAACCCATTAAGAAGTATAGCAATCCTCAAGTCCTGTTAATGATGAATATGATACTGAATTCCTTTTCAGTTATGAAAGGGCTATTTCAAACTCCAAATTGAAATGAAACATATAAAAAATGAGGAGGTTTCAAAGTCAATGTATTCATGCAATACATGCACGAAATGAGGTGTGTGTGTGTGTGTGTGTGTGTGTGTGTGTGTGTGTGCTTGCACATGTATGTGCATGTGTGCATGTGTATGTGGTGCCTGCATGTGCATGTGCTTGTGGACATATGCATGCGTGCATGTGGAGGTCAGAAGTCAACATCCAGTCTCTGGATATGCTGCCTGTAAGAACAGGATTTCAAACTAAATCTACACCTCACTGACTTCTCCCTACTGGTTAGCCAGAGAACTCCTCCCAGCCCTTGGATTTCAGCACATGCTCTATGAGACGTGGATGTAGATGGTGGGGATCCAAGTTTAGGACCTTTTATTTGTTCAATAAGTTTTGAACTGACTGAGTGGTCTCGTATGCCTGAAAATTTATTTTATTTCCAAAGCCCTGCCATCTCATCCCTGTTCATCTATGTGAGCGGTGTCCTTCTCTGCTCCTTTCCTGTGGAGTCAGAACTATTCTGCTACCACTTCCTGACCGCATGCAGGCAGGGTCATGGGCCACTTCTCTGCTAGCTTATGTACATTGTATCCTTATGTAACATTCATTCTGACTAACTAGTTGTTCTGTGTGACTTTGCCATTGTCACTGAAGTGACCTTTCTAAAAAATCCTGTTGCTTTCTTGCTTTAAGGTACTTGTGAATTATGCTACATACAGCATAGTGGCCGTAGTTTTATGGTTGGTTATGTATTAATACCAGACTGTATACCTTCATAGATGCAAGTTGGCTGACATGCTCCTGTTTACAGATATAGCCAAGTGCTTTAAAAACCGCTTTGTGGGACAACATCTTGTTCTTTCTACAGGTCTGTTTAAGATGCTCATCTACTCAACTCTTGTAACCTAGCTCAAATCTCCCTTACTCTGAGGATGTGTTTCCTGATTTTGCTACACTGAATTTCTTTTCTTCTTGGCATAGCTTAGCACAGTTTATTACAAACCTCATAATGTTTTAATCCTGTGCAATGGTTGTCTAGTCTATAACATGACTGAGTATATCAATCACACTATTTAACATTAATACCACTGAAATGAAAATATATTGGATGAGAATAAAATCATGCATTGAATAAGCCTTCTGGAGAGGACTCATACCCACAAAGCCCATACGTTTACTGGAGTCTTGTTATGATAAAATATAGAATTGTTTTGATATTTAACCAAAATGGCATGTTCACTAATTGAAAAATAAAGAAAACTTTTATTGTGGTTTGCTGTCCTCCATCCCTGCCTATTCCATATCTATTTTCTTTGTTTCTATTCTTTCTATGTTTTCTTTCTATTCTATTACAAATGGAAAAAATGAAGAGGTACATATGAACAGGTGCTTCATTTAGATATTTATAGGAAAAAAAAACAAAATAAAACAAAAATGTAAGTTTCCTGTTGCCTATAGCATAACAGCCTGATTTCTTGGTATCCTGAACATTTGCAGTCCAAGACCAACCACCAATCACAACTGCCCATCACAACTGCCAATCACAATTATTTTCAAAAAGATACAACAATAATATAATGATCATCCATAGTCACAGGTTATTTTACAATTGGATTTTAAAGTGAAAAACTTATTTCTTTACTTTTCAGCCATTGAATTTTTTACCTGTGTTATCTTTGTGTAACTATGAACAAACTTCTTTTTAAATGTCATTTATAAAATGTCCACTATATCTAGTGTATATATTCAAGACAATTTAATACTATGTGGTATTAATACTTACAGAGATATTTTGTCTTTGTTCCCAGGTTAATGAACTAAATAAATATTTTGGAGTACTGTCTTCATTACTTATGATTAGCACAATATTGTACTTCCCAATTAACCGCCAAAAGCACCTATATGGACATATACATGTATGTATTTGTAGGCATATATATGCACTTGACTTTTCAAAGAATGTGTCTGGCCAGTTTTCATAATATATCTTGAAATATTCACATTAATACACACAAGTTGATATTCAGTGGTATTTGGTAGCTTCCTGGGAAAAATCCTTGAGTCACTGAAACAACTGTTTTCAATATATTTATTTTCATTGCAAAGTTCAGTCGTTTATTATTAATAACACATGACAGATCTCTGCCTTCTTTCCTGTCATTTCCTCCCTTCTTCTCATAGTAGTCTGGGTATCCAGCATTTCTTCTCTGAGTTGTTGCCAAGCACCTATCACCTTCCAAGAGAAAAAAAAATAGTGTGTAGAGTGGGACTGTTTGAATGTTTCTAATTTTTCATTTCAGTTTCTGGGTCTGTAGAGCATTTTAAATATATTCATGTGTGTAAACAGGGCTGTTTCCAAGTGATTCGCTATTTAAAAGACTAAAAGAGAACTTGCCAATTGCAAATGTTCTAAGATGTGTCAAGGAAGTAAAAGAGACACTTGTCTGTTGAAATCCTAGCTACGTGGGTGTGTAGGAATACACTAGTATAAAACAAAATTGGAAGAAAACAAAATGTTGCAGAGAATGGCTTCCAGCTGTGCACCACAGGAAGTAGCTTAATGCTCTCCATCCACAATGCAGATGAAGAGTTTTATAGAACTGAAAAAAAAATCAGCTCAATTTGAACTAATAGCCGTCCAGACACACAGCACTTGCAAGCAAGGAGAAAAATAATGTCAAATCTACTTGGCCAGAAGCAAAGAAGCCAGGAGACAATGTATTCCACTTCTGTTTCCATGGCTTGCAAATCTGTGACTTAACTCTGGCCTTCCAAAATAAAAGAACATTTCCAAAGGTCTCTGTCTTACTTTGGTCTTCATTCTTGTTTTGTTGTTGTTGTTGTTGTTGTGTTGTTTTGTTTTGTTTTAATCATCAGAAACAAACAAACAAAAGTAGTTCATGCAGAATTAATTTTAAAAGTCATGTTAAGTCTTAGTCTGTTGTTTTTTTTTTTTTTACTTTTAATAGACAAAGATGAAAAATAGGCTATTTTTTCTTTCATCATCAAAAGGGAAATAAACCAAACATGATCGTGTGAACTGCCATTGATCAGCTGAGAGCTATCTGTGTTAACTCTAAATAATAGATACCACAATTGGGTAGGCATTATAAACACAAATGGCTTCTCACTTACGTGGTTCAGTTTAGAAGACATTAGTACATTTAGAAGACATTAGTACAAAGGACACCAGTGTTTTAAATCAAAGCAGAATTATTTTATCAATTTGCTGTGGCCTATAATTTAGACATACCGGAGAAAATAACAATCATGGCCATCCAAATCCAGAAAATCATATTAGTTTAAAAACAGTGCTTCCAGAGGGTCATTTTTGTACATCAATCTCTCCTAGTTTCTCAACATACTTTGTGAAATTAATTTTAACTATGCTATGCTTGGCAAAGCACTTACTATAACATACATCTTAAAGTTAAAAAAAATCAAATTTAGCAAGATATCTTTGTGACTACATTAAACACATTTTCATCTCAAGCTGAACTGCCCTAGAAACAGGTCCCCTCCATACTCTGCTCCCTTCCCTTACCAAAAATTCTGCTGTCTTGCAAACATTGCTCTGCTTGCATTTCTAGTCCCTACAAAAGTCCCTACCTGCCACCTGGCAAAACTGGAATCCATCCACCGTTTTGTTTGGGTTTGATTATGTGCTTCCTGTAGGAGAATCCAGAATAAGCATCCAGATGGTGTTTAACATCAGTATGTTAAAAAATAATTATCTTTGTTGAGACTTTTATTTGGAATGTTCTAGCAGAAGTGACCCAGGTATATATTGAAGAGGTAGCAGTCAGGTGAATCAACTTCATGCAGGCTCCTTTCAGCTCTACTTCATCAGTATCAGCAGAACACTTACTTACTCAGTACCTTCTCTTGTCTGCCTACTCCAAAATCAACCCTTCAAATCATATGTCTCATTGGCAGGTCTTTAACTCCCTAAGGCTGAAATTGAGAGACTCAAGCTGGCAATAGCACAGGAAAGGTCTTTGTAATACAGAAAAATAAATGGAAAAACTTTATGCTTATTTCTGCTGTTAATAATTACAAAAATGAAGACTGGAAAACCTCTATGTACCACATGCTATATCAGGACATGCTTGCAGTTATAGCCTTCAAGCAAAACTATCAGATGGGACTCACTCATGCTCTGATGAACACAACTCCCTCAGGAGAGGTGGTATTATATGATCTTTGGTGTCTGCTCCTTTATTTCTTATCCCTATTGATGAAACCCACATGAAAATCTGGTTATGCCTTCTGTTTACCCAAACTTAAAACACCTACAGGAGTGAAAATAAGACACTTTCTTTTAGGTCACACACTGTTTCTATGAGTAATCGAGTTCATTGGGAACTCTTATTTCATTCTTTCTTCCCGATAATTTCATATACATCCAAGTCATCTATGGAATCAATAACTCTTCACTGTAGCTCCAGGAAAGGAAGGTTTCTAAGCCTTAGACCTGTTTATCCTCATTTTGCCTGGCAAGTCCTCTCATATATTCAAGATGCATCAACACTCTACTCAAAGGGAAGATGGGAATTTCCTCTAAACCTTACCCAACAACACTCCCTGAATTCATTGCTCCTGCGTTTCTCTAGTTCGAAGTATGCTACTCACTCCACCAAGGGCATCATGATGAAAACTGGAAATCAATAAATATTCACATCATTTCACCACTAAATACTACTCTAAATATAAACCAATTTTAAGTCCACCTGTATTTCCATCACCTCTGCCAACCTGTGGAGGAAAGTCATAAGCATTTGTAACATCAGAACTTCTGCAGTCACCTGTTGGCAGACTACTGATGGCATTTTGCTTTTCTTTCAACATTTTTTTAAACATAAAATGAATCCTCTGTAAGATGCAAATCTGATTAGGTCACTCTTTTTTAAAAGACTTTTTTCAACAGACTGCATGTGCATGTAAACATAATATTATTACCGTGGTTGACAAGGTCTTCCCATCATACTCTCTAGACTCCCATCCTTAGTAGGCTGGACTTTAGGAAAAGGCAATATTTTGGGTTTTCTTCCTTATGACTCTAGAAGAGTCTTTACTGTGCAAAGGCCATCCACTCCTCAAGCTTTCCAATCACTTAAACATGTTTCTTTCCTCTATTTTGTCTTTGCTGTTTTCTCAAGAGGTGTTAGTGTGTGTGTGTGTGTGTGTGTGAGAGAGAGAGAGAGAGAGAGAGAGAGAGAGAGAGAGACAGACAGACAGACAGACAGAGACAGAGAGAGAAGAGAGAGGGGAGAGAGAAACAGAGAGAGAGGGAGAGAGGGGAGAGAAACAGAGGGAGAGAAGCAGACAGAGGGGGGAAGGGAGAGGGAGAGAGAGACAGAGACAGAGACAGAAACAGAGAGACAGAGAGAGAAGAGAAGAGAGAGGGGAGAGAGAAACAGAGGGAGAGAAACAGAGAGAGAGGAGAAAAGAGAGAGGGGAGAGAGAAACAGAGAGAGAGAGAAGAGAAGAGAGAGGGGAGAGAGAAACAGAGAGAGAGAGAAGAGAAGAGAGAGGGGAGAGACAGAGAGAGAGAGAGGGAGAGAGAGAGAGGGAACACTAAGGGCTTTGTACATACTATATACCATTCTACCACTGACTTATATACCAAACATTATTTTTTCATTTCTTCCCCACCCCCACAAGATAGGATTCCTCTGTAGAATAACCTGGCTAATGTCCTGGAACTTAGTTTGTAAACCTTGTAGAACTTGCTTTGTGGCCTGGAACTCAGGGCAATACACCTGCCTCTGTCTCTCAAGTGCTGTGATTGAAGGCATGTGCCACCACACCTGACTTGTTTTTTTTATTTCAATACATGGTTATTTGCTTATCTAGGTTTATCTTGATCTTGTCATCCTTCTCCCTCAGCCTCCCACGTAACTATAATCATAGGTTTGAAGCACTAGATAGCATCTTCTGTTATAATGCCTGAGTAGATCCTTTTTTTGTAAAGAACTAAATACCATGTATGATTTTTAAAAAATGTGTGAAATATGAATTTTTTGATGGAAGAAATAATATATGTTTTGCATTCTGTTGGTGCTGATTATCAAATTCTCAGAACCCAGGGAGCTATACACATGAGATCCAGGAAAATATTCTCCCATTTGAAACTGTCTCAGAATTCAGTATAAAGTTTTAGAGGGTTCTGAAGAACCAGCACACCTTTACATACACTACTCACAAAATTAAAATCAAGGAAGCACAGAACCAACACTATAAAAACAAGATACAATGAGATATTGCTTTCATTGTTCTAGTGGCAGGCAGCATAGAAAATATTTAAAACCAGTGTTTCCTATTTACTTTGTTAATTGTTTTCTTAAAACCCTATTATTTTCTTCTGGGTAGATTTAACATTTTCTGTGCTGGAACATAAACAAAGCTTTTCATATTTTGTGTGCTTTTAATGAGTTATTTTTAATTTGTTCACATACCTCAGTCTATGCCCCATACACAGATTAAAAGACTCAAGTGAATACACTTTTCAGTATCATTAACTACAATATAGCTTCTAGGACTTTCCCAGTGCATTTCACACTACACCAGGCCTCACTCTAAGATGTAGGCTGAGGAGTTAGAATACGGGATGGGTGGAGTCAGGATGCAAGTGGGGGCTTTATAGCTGACATATGCATCTAATTCAGTTTTGTGCTATCAAGCAAATTCTGTGCACTCTTGCTACATTTATGGAAATACTTGTTTTATAGTAAATTCCCTTTAAAGTGAAATCTGACAGTGTTTATAGGAAAACACTTTGTTCTCTAGCAGCTGTTTGAACACACACATAAAAATGCAGGAAAACACAAATATTCTGCTGCTTCTTGTAACTACTTAAAACTCAGCATTTTACAGTCACTGAGCGCAGTTTTGCTAATAATGCTTTTTGCTTTTCATTTACCAAGTATACATAAACTCTCACACATAATGAGTTTTCTGTCAGAATTTTATTTTTGTCTTTTAACACCCTCCTGTGAACAGTTGACTTTCAGTTCCTTGAAGGCTGGGGCTGTGGTGTCTTAATCTTTTCATTCTCAGATACTAGTCTTTAAGCACACACATGAAATCAACAACAACAAAAACTCATTAAAGATCCCTTAAAATGAGTGAATCACCTGAGACTATTTAAAAAATTCTACATGGAGTACATTCATTATATTGTATCTGATCTAAAATAAAGCCAAAAACAAAATAAAAATCATTTATGCATCTGTCAGTCAGGTGCATGAACCATGAACCTTTGGGCCATTGTAGATAATACATATGGAACCCTCAAATTTACATAAGTATTTTTACTTTTCTCTGGATTAAGTTCCCCCACTCTCTCTCACTCCATTTCTCCCCTCCTCCTTCCTCCTCTCCTTTTATCCCTCCTTCACTCCCTTCTTCTCTCTAACATATAAATCTCTTACATATACTGGGTGAGCACGGTTAACTCAATTGTAAAAAGCAAATCAAGGAATAACAACAATGAAAGATGGCTTTCTAAATATGAGACACGCTTTTCTAGCCAATGAAGGTTCTTCTGAAAGTATCCGACATATGCTCATTGAATTTCTCCAGCAGTTATTCAAGTGAGAGAGACATAACATCACAAAGTGATGGGCACAAGCAAAGTCTTTTGTCTCCACAGAGCTACAGAGCAGTGCAACACAATTATGTAACATAGTTTCTGAATAAATGTCATCAAGCCTACTGCCATATTAAGAACAAAAAAAGGATCTGAGTGGAGTTGACAGTTAAAGAGTCTCAAAATTAAGGAAATGGAGTCTAGCTTGAGGTCAGTCAGAAGGTGAACAATGATAACAGTAGACAGAATTCCAGGGAAACAAGCCCCATCTGGTATTCACATTCCTAGGAGGGGATCAGGACACAGGCTTGGTGAAGACAAAGTGAACACAGACCTGGAGCCAGTTATCTACCTCTCAGCCAGCAGCTTCCCTAGGAAACAGCACTACATTCCAACTGAGACTCGGAGGAACCTTTAATATGCAAGCAAACCTAACTTTATACCTACACATAAGATATTTACAACTGGTCACCCTAAGGTCTTTGAAGGGACGTGGACACCAAGGGGCTGGAAGGTGGCCCAGTGGGTGAATTACTTGAGCTCTAATGAGTAATTGTGCTTGGCTCCCCAAAACCCATGTAAAGCCAATGTGGTAGGGTAGATCTTTGACCCAAGTTCTTCTAAAGAGAGTAATGTTGCAGGGACAGTGGGAATTACTTTCTATAATATGAAAAAAAGAAAGGGCTTCTTACACTAAAGCTGACTGATTCCCAAGCAGCTTGGCAGTCATTTTGAGGCCTCTGTTGCCTCTGGCTATCCTACTTAGGATAAATGGAAACATCTCTTTCATGTGTCCAAGGAAGGTAAGAATTGGGAGTGTCTCTTCCTACAAGAAAGATACCCAACATGGGAAATTTTATCTGAAATCTGATACAGAAGCATTCATGCAACTGTCCTCTAATTAAATATTCCTAATCAGTTTGCATCCCTGACTCCGACAATATGACTGCATAAAATTCTATGATTTTTGAGGTTTTATGTTCAGCCATACATGGTACACTCTTATTTATACTTTCTGGTATGTAGTTGCATGGTCATTAGAGCTTCCATTGCAGATGCCTAATGCAATCTCTATTCACTCTAGATATTTTCCCTCATGCTAGCACATCAAGAAATTTCTTCATCAACCTGTTTTAGTGCCATAAGATTTTTTTGCTTTCCCAGTAAATTGCTTTTTTGTTTCCTGTGTGAAACATCTGATTTATGTCTACATAATCCATGAGTTTATTGTTCTCTCCCTGAATCTTGATTAATGTTCTGTCTACTCTTGTACCACTGGCTAATTTAGAACTATATTGTGTCATCTGAACTCATAAGCTGGTATTATATCCTGAAATTGCTCTAGAGGGGAAAACATTTGGGGATTTGATTCCGGTATTATAACCAATGGCTGGGCATTTTTTCCTTATTTTTATAAAATATTATTATTGCCACCAGGAGGAACTTTGGAACTTAGAATTCACAGTTTACAGTAAAATATTCCAAAATATGGTTCATTTAATCAAAATAATAATAATTACAAGTTGAAAATATGCTATGTACTTAATCAAGAATATATCTATATGATTAAGCCAGAGACCCCATTTGTTTGGGCTCTAAATCCATTCAGACCTCAAGGTTATCTTATCAAATGATGTGTTTTCAGTGTATGGATTTCTTCACTCACAAAAAGTGAAGGTAAATATTAACTTGTCCCAAGCATGTTGAAACAAGGAATATAAACACCATTTTGAAAATGCTAGATATTTGCTTGACAACAACCAACATGCCCAGAAAAACATTATTCTTTAGTAACATAAATGTTGCCTACTTTGTCAGATTTGGAAATCATGTTTCTGAAAGAAATAGGTAGATTTGGAGCCTCAATATTGTAAATGAAAATAATATTTATTGATTATCTCTCACTAAACCAAATTGAAACACTGTCAAATATTTTATCTGCTCAACATAATTCCAGATCCAATAAAATGCTCAAATACTTGACAAATAAATTAACCAGAACACAAATACAAGATGAGGCAAATGCTAGCATCATTCATAGACATGAACACTGCAAAGAGTGCTACAAGTGGTTTATAATTCAAAGCGTGATTGTAGATATATGCTCACAGGATTTGGAATCTAACTGAAGCAGCATTTCCTTCTTTATAATCTGCAGATGTTATTTTTATTGTCCTTTTAAATTCTGATTATTCTCCATGACACTTTAGTAGTCTTCATTTATATTAAAAGAGATTAACATAACTAATTAGTTTCCTATGCATTGATGTAAATTAAAGAAGTCCACTTTCTTTATTACCACAGATCTCTAGAACCATAAATAATTTTCAGTTAACCGTGAGATGAAATATGATGATTTCCTCTAAGTAATCAAGGTATTTTATATTATCACCATAATCTACAATATCTATCAAAATGTATTCTAATTTTTTCCTATTTAATTCTCAATTAAAGTGCCATTTTGTAGTTAAAAGAGTTCCACCTTCCATCTGAATGCACCACCCAACTTCCTACCTTCTCTAGCTCCTGCTCATGCCTGCACATGAATTATTCCTCATAAATTCTAGAAGTGTTTTCTTCAAAATCTGCTTAAATTCATTTCTTTGGGCTAAAAATAAATCTTCATTCCTCCTTCTCCTTCAGCAATGACTTTACAGGATATGACATTTTACTTTAAAATCCTCCTTTTATCTTTTATTTTTTAATGCAGATGGACTTCTGGCATAAGACGCCATGTTTCTACCAGTTTGAATTTCCAGAATGCCTAGCATATCTGTAGGTGTATTATAAACACACAAAAGTTCTTAATAAGTACAACTCCATTCACTTACAACATAATAATATAAAAGTTCCTGTAAAAAAAATGTATGTGGACTCATCTCCACATATAAAAACCTGCCAGTCAATTTGCTAAAAGTATGTACATATAGGCAAATTATTATGTGTGAGTCATTTATTCTTTCAACAAATATTTACAGTGCTTGCTATAAATATATGAGACTGCGTGGTTGTTAATTTATCCAAGTTCTTCATGATTTGGCTGAGAAAGCCTTGTATATGGAAAAGATAGAATGTGTTGATAATAAACTAAAGGCCTTTTATTCATGGAGAGATTCCTCTATTTTTTCTCTTTTCAACTCTTTTTCTTTTTCTTTTAACAGGACTAAGATCTTCTCTTTCAACCAGGGACATTACTTTTAAGTTTTCATGCCCAACAGTTGACATTTTTTTTTTTTACTGTCTAAAAATCAAAACTAGCTGGAATTTTCCAGTTTTAAAAATGTTCAGTTTTAGTTACACATGAATAGAGAAAGTTAGGTCTGAGCAGATGGCTGTCAAAACACCAATGACTGCACACCATGGCTGAGAACTTGCACACAAAAATATGCAACTTAGTGCACAGTATAGACTTCTTCCATGTAAATGCCAATGGCCATCTGGCTTGGAAGCTCTGCAAAATCAATTTGATGCAATTCTATATTTGCCCTGTCTTCCATGGATATTAAAGTATATCAGCATCTGTTAGAATCTCTAACAGGAAAAAAAATTGTCCCCCGAACCATTCCATGCTTCTGCATTTTACTTTCCAACATTAAAAACAGCTGGTTGCAGAAATATGACTCCCACAATGAGGCATGTCACTCACATGAATGGAGATGGTTGGAGACCAGAAAGAGTTAATGTGCTTCACTTAGAATAAACCCTTTCCCCTATGGGACCACAAAAACACTAACTGTTCACAAGTAGCTTTATTCTTATTGTTTCTTAAGAGTGTAGCTACTACATTCCTCTTTGCATTTAGGTTCAACTTTATGTACACTTATGCAAAATATTTCTACTGCCATATTGCTGGAAATTCAACAATCTGTTTGCTTTAATTAAATTGTTACATAACTTAATAGAAAAATATACATTCTACAAATTGGGTTGCTATATAGTGAATATAACTACCATAGGCATTTTTTTCTGTTGGGTCAAAACATATTTTTGTATTCTACACAACAAAAAGTTAATTGCTATTATGATCTTATGTGGTAGAGTCTTTTATGCTAGATTATATTAAATATGAAATTACTAACAGATATTACAGGAAAAATCCTCAAAGAAAAATGTTTATTATTGAGGAAGTATACTAGAATACAGAGAACACAAATTGCAGTTGATAACTGAGTTTGATTCAATAAAGGAATATATCATATAACATTGCATATATGTGTGTGCTTAGATGTGTTCTATATTTTAAGTGTAGAAAGATTGGAGACCTATTCTGAAAGTTGGGATGCAAGAGCAAATACTTTGTTCCACCAAAAAGAAATCACTGTGAATGTTCCTGTTGCTCCTCAATGCAAATGGCATTTACTTAAATGAGCAGTAGCATCCATAGGTAGATTGTGACCTCAGAGCTCTCATCTCTGTTGTTCAGTGGCTGGGCAATTTCCTATTAAAAGTGTATGAATTTGCCCATACTACTGAAAAAAGCAAAAGTGGTTTCCATGACTTAAATATTCTTAGGTCTTTTTTTTTTTTTTTTTTTTGACTTCTGATATGGTTAGTCTCTTTCCTCTGAGAACCCTTCAGTTTATGTAGAATTCCTCCTGGACCCAGTTGTAATGACGTTGGTGAATAATGTGATGGCAGCCACACTGAAGTAAGAGCTAATCCCCTCATCCATGAGGATAAAGTTATCATTCTCTAACCCTGATTCTAAAATATCCTTCAGAAAAATTTGTGATCTGAGCTTGTGAGTTTGTTTAAAGAATAGCATGTCCCCAAATACCATCCCTTCTATTAAAATGTACACCACTTCTTTTTTAGAAATTCATGCAAGCTTAGAGTACGGGAAGGGGAAACTAAGAAAAAAAATTGCATTTTTGTAATTGAAAGTGAAAAGTCTCCTTTATATAAAAATAGAACATATTTCATATAATTTTCTATATCTCAATGATCTCTTTCCTCAATGATTGGAACTAAATTTCTTAGTCAGGGTTTCTATTCCTGCACAAACATCATGACCAAGAAACAAGTTGGGAATGAAAGGGTTTATTCAGTGGAAACTGTTCATCACCAAAGGAAGTCAGGACTGGAACCCAAGCAGGTTAGGCAGCACGAGCTGATGCAGAGGCCATGGAGGGATGTTATTTACTGGCCTGCTTCCTCTGGCTTGCTCGAATTGCTTTCTTATAGAACCCAAGACTCCCAGACCAGGGATTGAACCTCCCACAAGGGGCCCTCCCTCCTTGATCACTAATTGAGAAAATGCCTTGCAGCTGGATGTCATGGAGGCATTTTCTCAACTGAAGCTCCTTTCTCTGTGATAACTCCAGCCTGTGTCCAGTTGATACAAAACCAGCCAGTACATAGACACTCGGTTAAGTTCTCAATACAGACACCTATAATGTTTAACAGAGAACATTCACTCTTGCAAAATTCATTTATAAATGTTATGGACACTGAAACTATTTAGGAATAGACTAATTTTAAAATGAAATTCTTAAGACCTTGGGTTTTTATTCTGACTTTACTACACTGTTGCTTAATCAAAAAATGGAAAGATACATTTACATTATAAACCATGTAAGTTTATTTAGACATATCTTTGGGTACATGCTAAATGGGCTAAATATTTTTATTTGATGTACATTTCCACTAGAAAGTAGAAAGTAATTTTGTCATACTTCCTACATTTTCCCACATGGTTTGGTACAATTATCTTATATGTATGTACCATGGAGCTTAAATAAGCTCAATAATGAGGGTGAACATAGGGTCTATGTAAACATTCTGGGTACTAGAGAGATAGTTCAGTTGTGTAGAGCTTGTAATACTCTTATAGAGAACCCTGTTCAATACCTAGCAAACATGTCTGAGACTCCCACCCATATATAGTAACTCCAGCTCCAGGGGATTTGATGTTCTCCTCAAGCTTCTGAGTGTAGTGGGGAAATGTGCAAAAGCCCACACATGTACACTTGAATGCACACATTTTTTAATTTCTTCAGACATTTTTGAAATTATGAATTATCTTGCACAACTGTAACAAATGTAAGAAAGAACTACCATGCTCTTGTTTATGCAGCTTTTAAAAATGTCTTTCAATATGACCAGCAGGTCAGCCTCACTCCACATTTTCATGGTTATTATCATTTAGTATAGAGTCAGTGAGTATGTATTTTTCATCGATGTGATCACTTTTACATAATATTTTCAGACACACCCAACAAATACTATTGCATGGAATGAATGGAAATTACAAACATATTAATGATAAAAATCAGGTAATGATATTACCTGATTTCTCATAAAGCTAATGGAATCTGACTCATACATCTTAAGTAAAATCAGATGTGGTGCATCCTGATACAAGGTGTAAATTTGAGAGAGATCTGATCAACTGTCTAAGCAGGGTTTACCACACCAAAAGCAGACTATCAGCATGTGTAGTAAATTAATATCTTGGGTGTGATTCAAACATGGGTGGATGGCATTGGCATTGGGCATATAGAGAAGGAGAATCAAATCAAGAGACATTTACAAGGTACAAGCAGTGACATTGTGGGTCCATTAATGAAAGGATAAAACATAGCATGATTGAAGTATTATCCAGGTTTCTGTGCTGATTACCAGTTACATAAATGGATACAAGGTGACAGGGAAGAACACAGATGTAACAACATATATTCTAGCTTGTTTTTTCTTTACAATAAAAGAAACTATACAAGTGAAATATTGAAAGGATAAGGCAAGGGAAATTTTCTAGAACCCAGACATTCATCAAGCTGTTGGCTATATTATGGTTTATGTATAGCCACAGAGTAACATATAAAATATAACTAGGAAAGCAACATAATAATGTGAAACCATGACAATGAGGTGGATAAAGATAATCTACACTGGAATGTAGATACAGACTTCGTTAATAAATATCTAAACTGGAAACCATCATTTCTGAATACAAATTAGTTTTGTGTACAATGATATATTCAAGTTAGATGCTCTGCTCTGTTTGTTGAGTGTTAGTCTATCGTCTATAAAAAAAGCTTCATCAAGTAGGAAGTTGAGAGGGCAATTTTTTTGTTATATTAAGTGTTCTTATTGCTGAAAGGAAAATTTACCCTCTGAGCTACACTGGGAAACACATTTGAGGTGCGATGATCTTATTCAGGCTCTTCACATTCGTCTCTCTATTGATTTTTGTTCACATTTATCAAAATCTAGCAAAAGGCTGACACTGCATGTCAAAGGACTATTTTTCTTTTGCTAAACTTTGTGGCTAAATGTAATTAAAGTGCAATTTCTTAAGCACCAAATTTTTTTTGCAACTGAGAAGGAATTTATAACATGCATATCATTGAACACTAAATTTTAAAGTAAATGGGGATTTGGCATTGTGATGAATACACAATGGGAGCTTGTCAATGGATAGCATTTTTTTCCATGCTTCATGAATAAACAACAATGGAGGATAAGCAAAAATCCGTATCCCCATAACATTCCGTTTAAGTATAACAAAATAGGAACTTGGCCTTAGAAACCTTAAAAAAATGTATGATGTTGTCCAAGAACTTTATGTGTATGCTAAAAATCAATGAGCAAAGAAATTAACAAATTAACAAATATCCAGATCCATCATGCCAACTGAACAATCACAACATGAAAGGCCATACACTTAGGCTCTGCCACCCAATCATTCCTTGCAGGAGGCAAATCCCCTAGTGTGGTTCCCTTCTCTTTCCTTCTAAAACTGTTGAAAGAGCTGGGAAACTCAAATGGATGAAGCTTCTCCAAGCAGCTTCCTGGCATGCCTTATGGGCTATTTTTGTCCGGTGACCTACTTAAAGACATGTTGTAGAGACTTTCCTTTGGAAACAGAGGCAAGTAGCATTTCCAAATTAGTCCTCATCTCTTTTTGAAACCTTCAGACCCTGAAGAAATGACATAGATTTAAGAGGAGGTGCACAGCATGCTGTCCTGGCTTTTTTCTCTTTGGCTATTTTCTAGTCTCTTGCTACTTTGCCCACAAGTTCTTATCCGTGTAGGACACACTTCCAATTACACAGAAGTCACTTACGGGTTCCTCCCGGGATAATAGCACCTGTTCTTGCCTGAGCCATTCAAAGGGATGCTCTGGGCATGCTTCCTCTACCCTTCCTCTCCAAAGCTGACACTAATTTTTGTTGTTAGAAAAGCAGCCACACCATAAGACGCTTGTAGCAAATGGAAGACAAATAACAGGAGAAACCTTCTTAGTGCTTAACATTTTCATTTCCAGAATTACGTGCACTCTCTAGGTAATTTCAAGAAATGAGCTATATTATACACATCATACATAAAATTCCACCTACAGTCTACTTGAAATCAATGAAAATCTAATTTCAGCTTCAGAATAATTTGCTTTATTTTTCAAAATTATCTTAACTTTTATATAAAGAAAAGCCTATTTGAAAGAGTAGTAGTCTCTAAATGAAATATTTTAGAGTGGATAAGTGATATAACATTCAAAGCAGCTCACCAACATGTTGGCCAATGTTTTTGTATTATTAATTATTTCCCAGAGATTGTGAACAAAATTGACTGGATTGTGAATCAAAGTTACAATTTTCTTCGACGCCAATATTTAAGATTAATAAATATTTAAATGGAAATCCAAAATGTAAACTCTTTTGGTGAGTTACTGGAGAATTTAAGCTGAGAGGTCTTGTTTGTTCAGTTGCTTTTGTTCTGTTATGTGGAATAAGGCTGAGTGATCTGATTATACTACAAACAGGATGTTTTTTTCTTCTTGTGCTTCCTATTTTATATAGATACATGAAGTCATAAACATGTATATTACCTAAGAGTACATGGAACTGCCTAGGGGAAGTGGGGTGTTAACAGGAACAGGAAAGGTGAGGTGGGGAGAAGAAAGCTATGGGATGATTTGTTCAATGGATAATGCACACTTACATGAAGATATCCTTATGTAATGGCACCTTGTAAAATAACAGTGCTTAGTGCAAAAGAAAAACAGAAATGTAATAAGTTACAAAGTAATGGAACTCTTTGTACAGGAAAATAGTTCTTACACTTGTACACAAAAACAGCTGTGATCCCAGAGCACTTGTTACTCCCCATCTCCTAAGAGTAAGTGTGGAAGTCAGCTCTGTAGAGAGACACAGCCCAGAGGAAAAATCCCTACAGATTCTTGCTGATGTTGCCCAATGTGAACTGGGACTTTCTAACTGATAACCAGCTGCCCTGTCCTATCATAAAGTGCTGTCAATTAGCCTTTTGGTTTAGACAAAGAGAAACATGAAATGTTCTGAGTAGACTCACTTATGACATGATAGTCCATGGTGTCTTTAAAAGATTGCTAAGGTTCTGCAGATACTGGGAAAAGAAAGGGCTAACATATCAGGAGATGGATGTGACAAATCCGTGCTTGAAGCAAATAATAGCAGGAGGTTTGGAAAGTAGTGCCTTGAGATGTATGTGACGATGTAAAACATATAGAAGTAGGGACAAGAAAGACAGGAACTCCAGGAAAAAAAGATGACCAAACCACTGAAACTGAGATGTGTGTTTATGGGACCATTACAGGAGAGGACAGTTTTCATATGGTTGAAGCTGTGAGCAGACTAATTCTAACATAAGGATCAATACAGAAGATCGGAAGAAAAGGTATAAAAAATATATTTCAAAAGCCAAGAAATGTTAATGATATGGAACTGAGAAGATGAAGGTTAAAGGTAGGGAAAGGAAGAGGTATATCTGTTAAATATACAAAACTCTTCTCTCACTAAATTTCCCTTTGATTGATGTATCACTTATCATCCCTGACAAATCCTTCCTCCCCTTTACAAAAGACCTTAATCAGCTCCTCTTGGAGCTACAGTAGTATATAGGCAATTGGGAGTGGCCCAGTAAGAGTGCTGGGAAACAAAACCCAGGGCCTATACAAGTGTGCAGTCTTAAGTGACCAGCATCTCTCTCGCCCCACCAGCCCCACCAGTCAGTGCTGAGACTTCTGGTTTATTCTGAGTTGACTGATTTAGATTCATTGTCCAATCTCCCTTAAGAGAGAAAGTCTCCTGAAAGTAATCAATGAGTGTACTGGGATAGGGAGTGCAGGGAGGAATAACATATCAAGTTGGGGTTGGCCATGGTGGGAAGAGTGAGTGAAGAAATAAAACAGAGGGGATAAGAAATTGACTTGATTTTTTTAATAAAGAAAAATGTGAATTAAAAAAATTAAGTGAGATTTTCCAATACACCTCTTTGATTTTAAATTTCAAAGAAAGAAAATTTGTCAAAGAATTACTTTTAATCTCCTTTTTATGTTGTTCATATAAAGTAGACAGGAATTTCCCTCTAAATTAGAGCACAATGGGAATAAGACAACAATAGAGATAAAGCTACTGAAATCAGGATATCAGTGTCCCTGTGACTACATAGTCATACAGGATCTAACCCAAAACAACTGTATTTGCCTCCATCCTCCATGATGTAGTTTTATTTTTTGCATACACATGTGCATGCATGTGTTCCTGTGTGTATTTATGAATGTGTACATGTCAGCCAATGGCTGACCCAATGCTGTTCCTTCTCTGTTTCCCACCATCTAAATTGAGACAGTACCTCTCAATTGAACCTAGAGCACACAGGTTTGGCCAGACTAGCTAGTCAGCTTGCTCCCAAGAGACCAACTACCACCTCCCAAAGAACTGGGATTAGAGACTGTCTTAGTCAGGGTTTCTATTCCTACACAAACAAGCAATAAAAGCAAGTTGGGGAAGAAAGGGTTTATTTAGCTTATACTTTCACATTGCAGTTCATCACCAAAGGAAGTCAGGGCAGAAACTGACACAGGGCAGGAAGCAGGAGCTGATGCAGAGACCATGGAGGGATGTTACTTACTGGCTTGCTTTGGGAATTACAGCTAAGTGATTGGATGAATATCAAAAGAGACTTTGAACTTTGGATTTTTGACATTGTCGAGACTGCTATAGACGATGGGGACTTTGGAAGTTGTACTAATTGTATTTTGCATTATGCTATGTTTAGGTATGGACCCCATAGACTCATGTATTTGAACAGCCTATCAGGGCTAGGGATTGGAATATGATGACTTTTATGTGCTCGACCCAGGGAATGGCACTTTTTGGAGGTATAGCCCCGTTGAAGTAGGTGTGTCACTAAGGATGTAGGCTTTGAGACCCTCCTCCTATCTCCCTGGAAGCCAGTATTCTGCTAGCAGCCTTCAGGTGAATATGTAAACCTCTCAGCTCCTCCTGCATCATGCCTGGATCTAAATTTAGCTGGATAGGATCTTGCCACAAGCTCATCACTCCCTTAATTCAATTTAATAACCTTGAACACAGAATTCAGCTCCATTTCACTTCCTGGTACCCCTTTAATACTCAAACTATATATTTTATATTTTTCCTTTCCAAGCTTGCTGTGCTTATTCAAAATGTTCTGCTTGAGACTTAACAAGAGAATAAAGTCTATGATAGGCATTTCTGAGACATCCTTTGTCGATGTAATTAATCTGAGTCTCTTCACCTTAGCCTCAGGCAGACTCTTCAGACAAGAGCAAAAGTAGCCACTTTCTTCACCACAATCATACAATAACAGTCTCTAAGTCATAGATTGAACATCTCCACTAAAACTTCTTGGGCCAGGTCCACACAATTCAATCACTCTTAGTACCAAGTCTTTCTTATTCCTCCTAGGATGGGCCATTAAGCCTCATTTAAAGCACTCCACTGCTTTTCAAATCCAAAGGCCCAAAATCCACATTGTTACAAGCAAAAGCACGAGCAGGCCTATCACAGCACCACTCCTGGTGCCAACTTCTGTCTTATGGTTTTACTGATATGAATATACCCCATGACCAAGGCAACTCTTATAAAAACATCATTTAGTTGGGGACAGCTTACCGGTTAAGAGATTCAGTCTAGTGTCATCAATGTGGGAGCCTGACAGCATCCAGGCAGGCATGGTGCAGGAGTTTTATGGAGCTGAGTTTTATGTCTTCATCTGAAGGCTGCCAGCAGAATAATGGCTTCCAACAAGCTAGTATGAGGGTCTCAAAGCTCATACCCACAGTGACACACCTACTCCAACAGACCATACCTTTTAATAGTGCCACTCCCAGGGCTGAGCATATACAAACAATGACAGAGGCAAACTGTGATCCACATCTGGCTCCAAAGCAGATGAGAACATGCACCTTATCCACTACCCTAGCTTCCCAGCTCCTTGATGCTAACATTTTACTCAAGGTGTTTGACACATTATATGTGCCTGGTAAAAGATAGCTATTAGTGTTGCCTTTAGTATTATTTTGGAAAACACTTCCCAATAGATTAAAAAAAAAGTTCTGCAGAAGTTAACACAATAGTTGTATGGTAAACATTTCCTACAATTTTCTGTTACCAAAATTCAGTTGCCAATATCAGGTAAATTGACCAAAGTCCTTAGTTTACTTGATATACTTTTTGAGCTGCATGTACATAATTAATAAGTGTGAATGTTTGCATTTGTGTGTGAGAGGGTGTATGTATGTATGTATGTGTGGATCTCACTGAAATCAATAGTATCTTTATCAACAAATTTGAATGAGAATGTCTATGTGTCTGAGATACATGTATAAAAATTATACAATGCCTTCTAAAGAACAAAAGCAAAATAAATTTATTTAATAAAGAAAACTGAAATGTATTGTTGAACTAGATAAAACATTAGATACAGCCAACAGGCTGGGCTTTAAAACAATTGACTCCTATTAAACCTGTTTATGGTCAATACACTTGAAGTTTATTTCAAGAAAAGGTCTCATTTAAATTCTTGAAGTGGCTAAATCAGATGAATTTAAACCTGTTCTGCAGATGCAGAATACAGATGCAGAATGGCTTACTTGGCAGATTCTAACATAGACAGTCCACAAAGGACACTGCTGTGGCTGAGTGGCATGCCTTGTAACTTTCTTAGTTACTTAAATTTTCTTCTTTCTATTCCTAAGACATTTTAAAATGGATAATAAATACTGTGTGTGTGTGTGTGTGTGTGTGTGTGTGTGTGTGTGCGCGCACACGCACTGTTTCCCACTTTAACCTAAGTTCTGCTCTCCCCAAGATGAGTACTATCTTCTACCTAATGTGCAACCCATGCTGTATCTATACTTGATAATTATATATATGAAATCAGGCTGTATCTATTCTCTATATCTGCCATCTTCTTCTAAATATCACTTTTAAGGGCTCACCTGTGATGGTGGACATGGCTTTTGCTGCTTTGTAGTACTCCTTTTTATCAATATACCATCAAATATTTATCCATGTTAATGTAATGTCATTATGCTCAGCTATGCATTCCTAACCACACCACTGACTGCATTCTTCAGTTCGTGCTTTTGTGCACAATGTTCACATTTCTCTCCTGTCTGTGATTACCAGCTGGCTTGCAGTGTCACAGAGCACATATATCTTAAGTATATCAGATAATGTCAAACAGCTTTCCAAAGTGGTTTATGCCACATGCTTGTTTTTAAAATATTTTATGTGTAATCTGAATCATAGAGAATTATTTGGCTGTTTGGTTCCTCAGATAATAGGCCTTGCCCTATTACACATAATGATATAAAATGCAGCTTACTTTTATTTTTAACACTGTTGTACCTGACACCTTAAACTGCTCTTCAGCTAGACAGAAATCTCTGTAGCATTCACTACTTAAGACACAAAAAGCAAGAGAAAACATTTTCTCTGTCAAATACAGTGTGCCACGAGGACGACAGGTCTTAGTACTAAACAAACCAAAAGAGGGTCTCCTGCTGGCTGAAGTGCAGACAAGAGTGGTGGATTTTCTCAGCTGGAAGTAAGTATACTATACTTCACAGCTGCCACTGTCTTCAAGTAAAGATTCCACTGCTGTCAAAAGACAGAAGGACTTGAGATACCACTGGCATGATTGTAAATGCAAACATTTGCAAAGATAAGCAAGCAAGCTGCATAAACAGTCAAGCCACTTAGCAAGCCTATGCTTCATGGATAGCACAATCAGGCTACAGCAAAAGTAATTCTTTAATGAGAAGTGATAAGGAGCGCCCTAATTCTTTAAATAATACCTGCATTTATTTCGCAAATAAAACAGCACAAATTCAAATCTCTAGAGTATCTTGGACATTAAACTTCCTAATAAGAGGAGAATTGAGTTTTTAAAAGTGTAGATTTCATCTACCATAATCAAAATGTTTTGTGGTCTTAATGATAAATACATGAATAGCATTACTCTCACATTTCAAGGACTCCTGTAATTCATAATCCAAATCAACTCTAGAGGGCTGCAAAGGCTGGTTGAGAAGCTAGATCCCTGAGTCTCTGAGTAGTGCTTCTTACTCTGGTCCAATCACCATTCTCTGACTCATCAGTATGTCTTAGATTTGATTCATGGCTTTCATGCTCTCAGATTAAGGACATCGATGATCCTGGTGATCCCAAATTTGTTCCATATGTGATTTAGGGTGTAGAACCCTGGAGACTAGATATGATCACGAACCTTTTATTACACATATTTTTGGTTTAGGCTCTACACAGATTACCTCATTTCTGAAATCAGACGTTTGTATCCTTTAACTAAGGTGTTTAACTGATAAATAATCTGTATTAAATTCAGTTTAAGACAAAGCATTCTTAATTAATACAGAAAAGCCTTAATTGGTTACTTTACAATAAAATGCATTTAAAACCTTATGAATAAACTTCTAAGTTATAGTTCAAAACACTAAGGCTAGCTAGTTCTCCTGCCAGAATATAATACTTGGTACAGTCATGCTCTATTAGCTGCTAATGATAATATTGAACTATTAATATTTCAAACCTGTATAACCTTCCTTTGCTATAGTAATATTATCAGCACTATTGGAGTTTCAGTTTCTTGTTTTAAAAATCATAGGTTAAGCAATTCAATCATGGACTAACATTTAGCTACTGGAAGATCTGGCATAAAAGAACAAATACAAAATAACCAGACAAGGGGAAGTACAGATGAAATATCTACACCTTCCTCTGACTGGCCAAAATGTGAAGTGCCCTTTCTCTAGCATTACTGTTGCAAAGATGCCATGCTCTGGGTTTTCTCCTTCTCTCCAATGAAATGCGATTCTGCTCATTTAAATCTACGCTCTCCCATGTGGTAAGCATTTGTCAAAGGCCTTGTTCCTATTATTAGTTTCCTTCCAGCCCTAAACTATCAATCTTTCTGATCATTCAAATCACTCTATCATACACAATATTTAAAGTCAAACGAAATAGACATGTGGATGAATTCCTCTGTTCCTCTCTTCCCTTCTTTCTTGCCTTTTCTCTCTTATCTCTCAGAGAAAACTGCACTGAAGAAACCAGCTAATCATAGTCTCACTCCCATCTAGACCACACAACATCACAGAAAATGTTCTTCCCATGAAGCAATCTCCAGCTGTTTCCTAATTACTAGTTGCTAGTTGACTTGAATCTCCTATAACATTTGACAATACTGACTGTGTGTCCTTGTGTATTTTCTCTTCCTTTTTATTTCTTTATTTTAGAGATTGTATTTTAAATACAAAATTCCTCCCTTCCCTTTCCCCTCACCAAACCTTTTCATTTATCCTTCATATTGCCCTTCAAATTCATGGCCTCCTTTTTCATCAATTGTTACATCATACACATATGTATTTGTATATACAACCTGTTGAGTGCATATGATGTTTTTTTTAATGCATGCTTTAGGGGGAATCATTGGGTCCTGGCTGATCAAGGATATGTTCTTCTTTGGGGGAGGATCACCTCTCTCACTCTCAGGTTTACTGGGTCACCTCTAGATCTTTGTGTAGGGTTGAGGACTCATGGAGTTCTCCCCAACGAATTTGCCATGTTCATGTGTCCTCCTTGGTCAGCTCACATTTAGGAACACATGATGGTGAGACTTTATGGTGTAGCTTCTGATATCACAAGGAGACACAGTCTTGAAACAAAATTCCTGACCCTCTAGCTTTTACAATCTCTCCTCCCCATCTTCAACAATTGTCATTGAGCCTTAGGTTTGGGAAAGTTTTGTTATGCAAAAACAAAACAAAAACCAAAAAAAAAAAAAAAAACCCAACAACAACAACAACAAACTAGCTAACCAATCAGCACTAGTGAGATCATGGTAATTAGAGGAAAATCTTTTAGCTGTTTACTTACTAACTCAGAATAATCCCTAACAACAATCTAGGAAACATACATTATTAGTCTTAGGGATATTCTTCACCTTTCATCAACATGATCTTTGCAACAGCCCAAGACAACTACAGAAAACCACCACCATTCAAAACGCAGAGTTGTGGAGTTAAGTCACAATGGATAATTTTTCTCTTCTTAGCCTAACCGAATTGCATCCATCAGTCTCTCTTCTGTCAAAGTAGCCATAACCTCACCATCTTGTCTACTGTTTTGCAACCTTTTCAGAAGTGCCACAAAGCTTGGAAAGTGGAGCCATTCTTTATCCAGCTATTCAACCTTATTCTGTGACTTTACTTAATCTCAGTTCTATGGCTTTAAATAATATCTATAATCCACAGATTTCCACTGTTGCATATGCTGGTTAATAGCTTTCTTAGAAAATCATACTTTATTCAAATACCAAGAAAGCATGTCTATTCAGATGTCTAAAAGGTATCTCAAATCCAATATGGCTTAATCAGAATGCTTTATTCCCTGGCCTTCCCTTCCTGAAAAACTTTGTTACCCTATCTGATCTATTTCGTCAGCATCTATGCAATTGCTCAAGATTAAAACAAAAAAAAGTATATTTCATTCTTCCTATCTAATCATGGTGATTAAAATTTTCCCTCATTTTATTATTTCCTTACAGAAATCCATCTGTTAGTATGTAGTATTGCTTCCACCTGACAAAGTATCCATACACACTTGGTTTTGCCAGTTTCCATGAAATCATCCCATCTAAGCCACTGTTACTCCTGGCTTCCTCCAGCTCTCTAACTTATCGCCATATATAGCATTCTATGCCTCAATAATATATTATCTTTATGGAAGTCTGGCTACCAATTTCAGAAACCAGGAAAAAAAAAACCCAAGTCATATTATACCTTAAAATCAAAACAAAATCCCTCATGTTTCAAGTATTTCACATTCTGGTCTCCATCCATCTCTGGTATTTGTCTATATTATTGAGATATTTCAATTCTTGACACACATCTTCTATGCTTTAGCCACACCAGTCATGTTCTGTCTCCTATCAGTGGACATGTTGATTGTTTGACAGTCCTTTGATTCTTAGTAGTTGTCTGGTCAATATCTAGTGTACTATTCTATTTGCTCAAAAAACATTTTAATAAAAATGTCAGTCATGTAGAAATGTTGAAAGACTAGTTCAAATAACAACTAAATACCGTCTGCCCACACTCAATAATTTGGTGATATTTGGTCATATTTGCTTTGTCTTTGAATGTGATGTTTATACCATGTCTACAGGTAATAATGTTTCAGGGTGCGAATCAAAATTTAACTAGCCATTTAAGGATGTATGCAATATCATGTGGAAATGTGTGTAAGAACATGGTGGGTTTTCCTATTTAAAATGAACAATTCATAATATTTTTAGTCAAAAGTACTTTACTAAGTCTAAATTATACCCTCAAAAATCTAAATCACACGGGAAAGGCATGGTTAATGAAAGCCAAGCACAGAAAGTTCAAAATGCTTTTCTCTTAATAAACTAAAGAACAGAACTAGCATTCCCAATGGAATATTTATATATTCTCTACGAATTATCACTCTGATGAAGCAATAGAAACAAACAACATGGCATATATTTGGCCTTTGGGGAGTAAATATTTGTAGACCACCTTTCCTTCTGTAATGGAAACAAAAACAACCAACTAGTCTCAAAAAATTATATTAATGAGGTCAAAATTACTCTGAAAGACTTATGTAAAAAAATATTAGTTTGCAACAAATGCTCAGTGAGGAATAAGTACCATAAAGCAAACTAAATTATGCACGTGGGATGAAGGTATATTTTACCTTCCTTCATAAATAATTACAAAAGGGTCTTGTCTTTGCTCAACCTTGATGCAATGTGCATGTTGATTCTGAGGTTGTACCAATTTTGAAGACAAAACCTAAGGCTGACAACAGGATAAGAGTTAGTGTTTGTATGTAGTAGAAATGCATTAAGTAAATGTTACCTAAATGAGTTAACAAGGCATACATAGCACCATGACCATATTCAGATGAGACATAAAGCTATAAAAATAGTGTGCCACAAAAGATAGGTAACTTGATCACCTATAGATTATTTTAATAACATGTGTGAACACAAAATAAAGCTGAATTCAAAGCATATTTCTGCTGAAGAATATATTTCCTGTGGTTTGTAGATGAATGAGATTTGAACTGCCAATTCATTTTTACTTTGCAGAAAAATAAAATATAGTGTGGAATTCTGCTTAATAATAATAAATCTCAAATTTCTTCAATTGATTCTGGAGTAGATGAGCAAAAAGGGATAAAGTATATGAGTGAAAAAAACATCCCAGGACCATATTTGCCATTCTCTTTTGACAACATTAAACCTGTTTTGTTTACAGATGAAATTTGCTTGAAATTGTAACAATTTTTAAAAGCCTAAAAACATTCAGATTTTTGTCTACCCTTTGTCTCCATCTCTTTACCACTTAAGATGAATTTCCAGGTATACATAACAAAACTAGCAAAAATAGCTTTGAAAAAGTGAGATTCATTGCAAAGCTTTCCCACTGACCCTGAAAGTCCCTAAGTAAACAGCATGAAGAGAAACATGTGTGCTCAGAATGGGAGACTGTCACAGTCATCTCCAGGAAGGTTTTTTTCTTTGCTCAACCTTGATGCCTAGTGCACTAATGCTGCCTTGGATGTTTGAAAAGCCTGCGAAGGACCACCCACCTGTGCACAGGAGAACAATTCCCTTCCGTTAGGCAGAGCCTAACCTAATTACATGAATGCTTGAAAAGACATAGAGGACAAATCGCAGCAATTTCATAAATGTGCCAAGGGCACAGGACTGGGCTATGGTTTCCAAATAAGAGAACAGTCAGTATAGGTCTCTTTTCCACACTGGGAGCTTGTGCAGTATAGGGGTTTTTAGCCCAGTGATTTACAGACAGCACGGACCTGGCACTATAAATACATGGTGGATGTAACATTTGCCACCAAAATGATCTATGTGGGTAAAGTACCCCTGTAGCTGAAGATTTTGTTAGGTGAAGGCTTTATTAGTAAAAGAATAAAAGAGGAAGTATGAGCGAGAGGTTCTAAGAGAGTAGCCTGAGAAAGTAAATTGCAGATGGGGAATATGCAGGGATAATCAGGATTAAGACTAAATCTGCCTTTCTTATGAATGACATTTGAATATGAAAAAAGGACCCTGGAATATGTCTGGTTGTTGATATCAATGTCTAAATATATAAAGCTGTAGATAGGAAATGTGAGTCCTTGGCCATTTGTTTCAGTTTGGATCATTTACTTCTGAGTTTATTGAGAGTTTCCTTTATAGAAAGCAAACATTTCAGATAGAATAACATGTTGCAAAAAGCATTATTACTATTATAAATAATAAAAAAATGCTTTCCCAATCACCTGAGATGCTTTCCCTGCGGAGTACTCTATATGCAGTGATGTAGACGAGGAAGATAAAGACAGTTTTAAATTCTAACCTTATGAGTTCCCTTTACCTTATTCAAAGTGGGAAGAAGATGTGTTGCATTAAAAATAATCATGAAAAGGCTTTTAAATCCCTTTCTGTTAAGGAGAGGATTTTCTAGAACAGTCAAAATTACTTCCATCAAGTTACAATGTGAGCGTCTTCCATGCAAAATTCTAATTAATTGTATCCTTCAATGCACTTAAACCACAGACCGGAAAAACTACAAAAATACCATTGGCTTCCCATTTGCTTTCCAAGATGTTTGATAGAGAATCTTCCAATATGGGGTATTCCTGAGAGAAAGCTATCCTGGTCTCAGAAGATGAATTATCAGTTTCCAAGTAATGGAAAATATGCTGGTCACCACATATATGTAGCATCATGCCAATTTGCCACTTAAAACCAGCATCTTTATACAGAGACTTTTAAGTCTTTCAAACAAACCCTTCAGCATCCAGTTGAAGTCTGATTTATTATTGTTGCCACACTACGCCTGACAAATAACCCTGCAATAATCAGCAGCAGCTGCCCACCAACAGGTGCTGCCAAGAACACAGACACATTGAGCCATGAGCCAGAATCAATTTGGTCTTCTTTCCTGTTACAGCTAGAGCATTTTTAATCTTTGCTTTAATATCTTTCAGAAACAGAGGTGGAAAACAGGACCCCACTGTATCATCAAGAAAATACACTCGCCGTCATGATAATTGTTCTCCTGAGCCTCTCATTTTATGACTTTGATATAAAACTTACGAGGAAGGTCATATTCTGGGATCTGAACAGTGCCGGTAGGCAGGGAGAATCACTATATGATTCTCTGAGGCTGAGATGTTGTATTCCAGGTTTCAAATTGTAAACAGTATTCATTTGCCATCTTGGAATTTATATTGAGGAATTTAAAATTGTTTTTGTCTTCTGACCCAGAGTCTACATTCAGTCTTTCCTTGTAATGGCTTCCCACTTTTAGAAAGTGGTTATTTGAAAAGGCACAAAAAAGGTCAAATATTTTATTGACTTCAAACTTTTTCATTTAAAAAAAAGATTCTATGAGCATAGGAGATCTCTCCATTTTCTGAGATCTTCTTTGACTTTTTTCTTGAGAGACTTGAAGTTGTTGTCATACAGATCTTTCATTTGTTCAGTTAGAGTTACACCAAGATATTTTATATTATTTGTGGCTATTGTGAAGGGAGTTGTTTTCTTAATTTCTCCCCCAGCCTGTTTATCATTTGTATAAAGGAAGGCTACTGTCTTATTTGAGTTAGTTTTATATCCAGCCACTTTGCTGAAGTCGTTTACCAGCTGGAGAAGTTCTCTGGTAGAGTTTTGGGGGTTGCTTATGTATACTATCATATCATCATATTATTATTATCTGCAAATAGTGATACCCTTATTTCTTCTTTGCCAATTTGTATCCCCTAGATTTCTTTTTGTTATCTTATTGTTCTAGCTAGCACTTCAAGTACTATATTGAATAGATATAGGAAGAGTGGGCATCCTTGTCTTGTTCCCATTTTAGTGGGATTGCTTCAAGTATCTCTGCATTTAATTTGATATTGGCAGTTGGTTTGCTGTATATTGCTTTTATTATGTTTAGGTATGGACCTTGAATTCCTGATCTCTCCAATACTTTTAACATGAAGGGATGTTGTATTTTGTCAGATGCTTTTTCTCCATCTAAGGGGATGATCATGTGATTTTTTTCTTTCAGTTTGTTTATATAGTGGATTATATTAATGGATTTTTGTATATTGAACCAAGCAGAAAGAGTGGAAACATGAAACCTCAAGAGGTAGGAGGTTGGAGGAACCCTCCAGAATGTACCAGAGACCTGGGAGGTGAGAGAATCTCAGGACTCAAAGAGAGGGACCTTAAATGAAATGTCCTATATTGGGGAGAGGGAGCTTGTAGAGCCCACCTCCAGCAGAAAGACAGAGTATCAAATGAGGGATGGGGTTGCCATCCCACAGTCAAGACTCTGACCCACAATTGTTTCTGTCTGAAAGAACTGCAGGGATGGAAATGGAGAGGAACATGAGGAAAATAAGGTCCAGGGAGAGGCCCAAAGTGGGATCCAGCTCAAGGGGAGGCCCCAAATCCTGACACTATTATGGAGGCTATGGAGTGCACACAAAAAGGGACCTATCATGACTGCCCTTTGAAGGACCCAACAAGCAGCTGAAAGAGTCAGATGCAGATATTTGCACCCAATCAATGGACAAAAGCTGTCGACCCCTGTGGTTGAATTAGGGGAAAACTGGAAGAAGCTAAAGAGGAGGGTGACCCTGTAGGAGGAACAGCAATCTCAATTAACCTGGACCCACGAGATCTCTCAGATACTGGAACACCAAACTAGGTAGCATACACCAGCTAATGTGAGGCCCCCAACACATATACAGCAGAGGATGCTGGGTCTAGGTTTAGTGGAGAAGATGCATCTAATTCTCAAGAGACTGGAGGCGCCAAGGAGTTTAGAGGTCTGGTGGGGTGGGACATGGGGACATCCTCATGAAGGCAGGGGTGCGAGGAGAAATGGGATATGGCACAGGAGGAGGGTGGACTAGGAGGGGAATAAAATCTGGAGTTTAAAATAAAAAATTTTAAAAATTTCAATTTTCTAAAGACTATATTTCAATTTCTACTTCTTTTACATTTAATTTCTATTTCTCAACCTGAATTTTTGGATTAAGCATGTTGTGACTTTTTAAAATGATTCTCCTAATTACAAGAAAATGTGGAGTTTTTATCAATGTTTTAGCTTAAAAATAAAACTAGTCATAACATCTGATTTTTACAGGATATGATCCACAATTCTCAGTGCTTAGAAGAAAAAAGAATCCATTTGTACTCTTATGACTGATTTTGATCTGGCTTGAAATGAAGCTAACGTACTTCAGTTATACTATATATCAGATGAACCTTAATTTAACTAAAAAGTTAATATCTGTAGTATATTCTCCAAAGACCCATGAGGAAGGACTTTCCCCATGACCTCCAGAGGAGGCTTCAGTGGGGACCTGCTAATTAATTATGCTTATTAGAGATTCTAGTATGATTAACATCATGCAGACGTTTTAAAGAAAGTGTTTGCTTTGTAGTTAGAACTGCTAAAGCCATTGATCTCAACATAAGCCTCTGGATTATGCATATAGATAGAAAACTCACAGACCATACTGCAGTACGCATGTTGAATCCTGGGAACAATGTGTTTGCTATCCCTTAATTGTTTACCAAGATATGCAGTTAGTTCTGTATGAATCATCTGAAAAATTCCTCCAAATGATCCTATCCAAAACATAATCTTCCCTCCTTGCCAAAGTTCCTGACAGCATGTAGATCCTGATTTGATCAGTCAGCTCAAGGAAAGTTTAAAGGGTTTTTAAAAAGTGAAATAGATATTATTAAACATAAATTTTCATCATCATTACATTACTTTGAGAAATATTATTTTTCACAACTAGGTATAATAAGGAGCAAAACATGGTTCAAAAATTAAAAGTGCATACTGCTCTTACAGAGGACAAGAGTTTTGTTCCTGGCACCTGCATTCTTTACATGGACTTACAGCTCTTTGTATCTCCAGCTCCATGGATACAACCTTGATCTTTGGCCTCCCTGGGAACTTCATTCAGGTATATAATCCCCACCTCATCCCACCCTACACATACATAAACATAATTTAAAATTAAAAAAAAGTTTAACAAAATAATGACTACTTTGATAATCTTCAATAGCTAATTAGAATACAAATCCTGGTTATATCATCCTAGGATCAAATGCCACCATGCAATTTAGTATCTTGCTGGTGTAATAAAGATAACAACATTTCCAGTCTTCTGGGGTTGCAAATAAATTAGATGATGTATGTAAATTACTTTACAATGGTAAGACTTTTATGAATTTCATGTGCTTTTTCCTCTCACCTTTCAATGCTAAAAGTGAACTTATCTTACTTACACTAATTTTCAACCTTTCTAAGGAGATTCAGCAACCTTGTATCACCATAACATACAGAAGATGGACAGCAGTGTTTGAACCAGTGAGCATACCACAGTTTCTGCAAGCTTTGGAGCAAAGATCAGTACCATGATCTGGGGTGACATCACCAATCTTCTGTGCCCTCCCTGACAGCAGGTGTAAAACCTGAATAAGCCTTGTGTCCTGTTTTCCATGATTTTAACCCCAAGCTGTCCCTAGGTGCATTAAATTAATCCTCTTTTTATTTCTCAAACTACATTGCTACCAGAGTGGAAGTTTCTCAAGGATGTATCTCATTAGGATGAAATTTTCCAAAAAATACAACAATTAGTGAATACACAACACACTAACTCTAGCAGGTAACAAGATAGCAGGAAGCAGCTGTGGACTCCTCCCCACCTCACTGCCGTAATCTGATGATTCAAATGTACTCCAAAGACAAATACAATCAATAAATACCATTGTACCTCCAATAAACTATGTTTTCCTATTTCAAAAGTCAAGTTGAGTACAGCTGATGTAGAACAACTCTTAGGGGAATAATGGCAACCTGAAATAAGGGCAAGTAGGCTTTAGTATTCCTGACTTATTACTGCATCAGAAGGCACTTGACAGAGAAGTTCCGTTTCATAGTCACCATCAGTGGTGGAGTTAGACAAGATGGTCGTGCAATATTTATATACAGACGCTGATGTTTTAGTTTAATATCTTTAGATCCCACACATCTTCTCCAACTCATACTGCATTTCAAAAAAGTCTATTAAGTGTATTTTACATTGCCTTTCAAAAATGACTTACTAGGAGTTTAATAATGGCACCTGCAATTCTTGACTCAACAGTGTTTATTAAGGGCCTACTAATTATAATTCACATAATCTATTTGACAAATAGATATGTAGACATATATATGTAGATGGCATATAGATATGCCATAGGGACATATAGATAGATGGCAGGTATAGTCCCTATATTCTAGGTGCTCATTGAAGGAACCAGTGGCAGATACGACAAAGGATTCTTGGGAGTTCTTATTTCCCCTCCCTCCAATAATCTTCATAAGTTTCCCTACACCCATCTTCACTGAACATCATCTTTGTTAAACTGATAGTGAGACAAAACAAACAAACAAACAAAAACCTGTTTCCAGATTTCTTCCATTAATTTTGTCTTTGCCAGCTTTTCAGGGTGGGGACAGTTAAGGGTCATATTGTGGGATAAAAGATATAAGTATTAAGACCTTTGAAAGAAAAAGTATGGGTGTTTGGAGATCAGAATGTACAAACAGTTTCAAGAAATTTTTAAATGTGATGGAGTATTACTTTTACAAATATCTGCCTGTGGGGCAATATGCATACACAATTTTCAGGAAAGACAAAATGTAGCCTGATAGGTATACTGTGCAGGTAAGAGAGTTATAAAAGTTTGGCTAGACCTGGTGAGCAAGGACCAGATTATATGGAAGATATGTACCTTATTTTAAGCTGTTACTTAAATTTATCTTGAAGACCTGCTGGCTATTTTTATGTCAACTTGACATAAGGTGAGCCATTTGGGAAGAGAAAAAATTCATCCGAGAAAGCGATCCCACTGGACTGGCCTATAGGCAAGTCTGTAGAGTGTTTCATTTATTGATAGATGAAAAGAGATAAGTGATGAAAGATGTGGGAGAGCCTAGCTCACTGTGTGTGGTGGCATCCCTATGCCAGTGGTCCTAGGTGCTGTAAGTAAGCAGGCTGAGCAAGTCAGAAAAATCAAACCAGTAAGGAGCACTACTCTTTGACTTTTGTATCAACTTCTGCCTCTAGAACCCTGCCTACTCTGATTTTGGATCAGCATGGAGTGTGACCTGAGAGTTATAAGCTGAAATAAACCTCCCCCTCCAACACCCCACGTCAATTTTGGTCCTAGCGTTTTATCACAATAATAGAATCGAAAATAAAACAGGGATCATGGGACTTCAAAGAGAGCATTCATCAGGAATGATATGGAATTGAAAGTGGGTATTCTAGGGGATGACTACCTGTGAGAACTCAAGAGGCATGTGAGAACAAAAGGAATAAAATTCTGACTGCCAGACAGAAAAGTAGGAGGTGGATTTCAGACAGAACCTCAAGAGGCAGTATCTACAGAACTTGGTTCCTGAGTCAGTGGCGGTCAGTTCAGTGTAAAATAGGCCTTTGCAGTATGGATGGATGAACAAGTGAACTAAAATCAGAGAGACACAAATCCTTCCATCCATTCAACAGCTTCTAACATTGAGGCAGACACGATTAGTCAGTAAAAATAATGTTCAGGATATTGCTCATCCTTTTCATCTTTAATTTATTTTCTGAGATGAGGTCTCACATGGAAAGGATTGGTTCCAGGTTCACTGTGTAGATCAACGTGATGGTAAACTTCTGATCAGCCTTTTCTGCCTCTACCTCCACAGTGCTGGGCCTACAGGTGTGCTCCAGTATGCCTCATTTTATGCAGCGATGAGGACAATAGTACCCAGTGGTTTGTGCATGCTGAGTAAGCACTCTGCCAACTGAGCTAGAGTTCTCAGCCCCTGCATGTCTCATGTTTCCTACTGAAACAGTTACCTAACACAAGTTACAAGATATTAAACTCAATGACCAAACCTTAAAATGTTCAACCATTCTTAAATCCTATAGATGTTTACAGATGGCAACTAAAATGGGGCTTGTTCTCAAGCACACTTATGGGGGTTAATGCTACCAAGCTGTTCCTTGTTTTAGTGCCTGAATTTACTGTTTATTCAAGTACAGAGTTATTGAATACCTATTGAACACTTAGAATAAACTACTAGTGACAGTGATAGAAACTGCAGAATCTTAGAAGTTTATTATTATTGTTTGCCTGATTGTGGTGGTTTAAATAAAAATGGCCCCATAGGTTCATAGATTTGAATGTTTGGTTATTAGGGAGTGGTACTATTTAAAAGATTAGGAGGTGTGGCTGTATTGAAGGAAGTGTGTCACTGTGGGTGGGCTTTGAAGTTTCAAAAGCCCATGGGAAGTCCATAGTCTCTCTCAGCTAAGGGATTAGAATGTAGCTCTCAGCTAATTCTCCAGCATCATTCATGCCTGAGTGCTGCCATGCTTCCTGCCATGATGATAATGGACTAAACCTCTGAAACTATAGGCAACCCTTCAATTAAATGCTTTTTTGGTGAGAATTGCCTTGATCATGGTATCTCATCACGCTGTAAACCTCTGACCAAGACATTGATGTAAACTTGATTATATTAGACTGCTATATCTTTGCTTTAGAGGTGAAGCCAGAAAGTGAAGGTCTAGGACCTCCACTCAATTTCTTTCTACAGAATCATGCATTTGAGAAGCCATTCTTCTGTGAAACTCTTTGTAAAAGGTACGGAATCCAAGATGTGGTTTTAGCATAACAAGAGAAGATAGATATATTTAAAAAGGAAGGGAGATTGGGAGAGAGATGCACATGGTACCCCCCTCCTAACTCCCAGAAAGACAGGAGAAAGATATTTACCTACCACAAGGGGAAAGGGAATAAAAATAAAGTCCAGGCTTTAGACTGGGGACTTTGTCCTAGATCTACCACAGTGAAACAGGATTGGATAACTGGGTAGAGGCTCATGGCCACTATTTCCAGGCTGGTGTCTATGGCCAGAGCTTTCGAAACTCTGATAGCCTGGTGACCAACCCATTCCTACTACCACCTTTCCAGCAGCCTCACAAAACAAAGTGCAGAGAAAGACTCCTCTCAGTGAGGATTGGAGCTGGAAACAAAGCACAGAAGGGAGCCTTCTAATTCAATCCCTGGCCAGTACGAATGCATACAAGGAAGACTGCAGCATCCTTGATCTTTAGGCCAGTGCTTGTGGACCAGTGCCTGAACTTTAGATGGAAATCCACAGTTCTTCTGGGGCACAATTCTGTCCTCAGGCTTACAAGGCAAGCACTTTACTGCTGGCCTATTTCCTTAGCACTGCCTCCTTCAAAGCTTCTTATCTATCTTTTTTGATTCAAGTCATCAATTTGAGAACCTTCAGCCTTTGCAATCTATTACATTTAGTTTCACCAACTTCCTTTTTATTAATAACTAATTCTTTAAACTGTGGCATTGACATAGTATTTGACTCTTAAAATTTGATTCACAAACTACCTCAGTATCAAATATAAAATTCTAACTTGAAACTAACATACTACCAGTTTCTTGCATATCATAGTATATTATTGATATGATTAGCTTTTAATTCAAATATCAATATTTTACATGTAATATCCCCTTGTATTTAAGAACCCTATTAACTATAGTTCTGTATATGTTAATTATAGCAATTTTATAAGAACAACCATGTGGAACTGAAAGACTGTTTCTTTCTTTCATCGACAACTTATTTCAGAAATCCCTCTGAATCCCCCCCTTCTCTCTCTCCCCACATTTTGTAAGCCTCATCAAAAATAACTACTCTTTCTGCATCAGTAAAGACTGCGTATTTTCCCTCATGTTGCTGCAACAATGAGTCATAGTAAGGCACACCTTATAGAACTACATTAATATTAAAAACCTGGAGAGAGTAAGGATGCAGGCAATATGTTTTTCCTATTAAGATAATGAAAAGCTCACACAAGGACAAGAATAGACATGTACAACTAGACTGTCTTGATGTATGCAATACATTCTTAATAAAATATGTATAAATCTAACATATATAAGTAAATTTGAGTTAAATCTCCAGCTCTTCTTAGGTTGCCTAGCAACAGAGGCACCACGAGCCACTGTCAAGACAGCATTGCTGAGATTTGTGAGAAGTAACTGCTCACCCATTGTTCAGTTAGAATCTATGCATATTATATGCATATTCTTACTGGATTTTTTCCTCAGTTCCCATTGGTCAACAGTATCATTATATGGAAAGGGCACCTTATTATTTTCTTTGGTGTTTTTTAGTCAGAATAATTTGAGTATTTTATATATAACATATGAATAGATATGCCGCACTTTGAGCTGTGGTCATTTAAAATAAATAATTGGCAGTACTGCTGTGGTGAACTGATTTCGTCCACAGGAAGGTTTTTCAATATATCTCAGGAATGGTTCTCAATGGAAGGCAGAGAAATTAAATAGTACCAGTGTTGGGTTTGTCATATGATAGCCCTTACTTAAAAGATTCATTATCACATCATATTCTTCCTTTGCATAAGCCTGGACTACAGATCCCCCTTCCTCCTGACAGAGGTTCTCAACCTATGAGCTGTGACCTCCTTGGGGTTCCACCAGATGTCCTGCATATCAGATATTTACATTATAATTCATAGCAGTAGCAAAATTAGTCATGAGGTAACAACAAAATAATTTTATACTTTGGGGGATTACCACAACTTGTGGAACTGTATGAAAGGGTTACAGTATTAGGTAGGTTGAGAACCACTGTTCAGCAAGATCAAGAGAAGACTCTAAAGCAAAACCACCATACACAGTGATGATAGAATAGCCAAAGCCATGTGGAAAACCAAAATGTCACAGCACAGAAAACATACTTTTTTTTTGAACTATGTTTTTAGTACTGGCCTTTAGCTAGGTTTGCTCTTAGGCCAACTGTGGCTGAAATTAGATCACAGATATCTATCATTACAAATTTGAGGCCAAATTAATGCTTAAGGTTTTGTATAATTATCTGAAACTATAAGAGTTTAAATATTTAAATGCCAGGGACTACTCACAGGATTCCAAAAAATATAAGAGTGGGCCATATCAATTGCCCTGTAGGATACATTATATATGGTAAAATCAATTAAGAAATTTTTGTATAGATAAGTTCTATCCATAAATAATGGTTAAAAATCTATAACAGTTTAAAATAGCATGGACATAAAAGCATGTTTTAGACTGTGACTGTATCCCTTCCATTCATTCTCAGATGAGACTTCTTACAGAATATTTTTCATTTCGATTAAATGTATATAGAAATGTCAAGAGTACATAGAAGGTCTGTTGAATGCTCAAGTCTAAACGAAACATCTGTATCACCTTCCAGTGCTCCAGGGACATCACATAAGATGTACATGAAGTCTGTAAGAGCAAGAGAGGACAAGATGGCCCAGCTCGAAAAGAGCACAGTCCTGACAAACTCTGACCTGAGTTCAATCCCTGGGGACCCACAGTGGAGGGAGAGAATAGAGGTTTTATTCTAACCTACACAGACACACACATACACACCATCTCATACACACAATCCAATGATAGTAGTAGTAGTAGTAGTAGTAGTAGTAGTAATAATAATAATAATAATAATAATAATAATAATAATAAAAGCTTGAAAGAAATTCATGAACAGATGGCAGGAAAAATGCTGTCCTGTGGACATTACATGACCCTTCTACATATGAATTCATAGTCACAGCTGCTACATTTTCCTGCACAGTGCCTGCATGAAACTAAAACTGTTAACATTAAACCATGGAATCAAGATGGGGAAAGGGCTGTGTGCTGTACCTTTTCTGGGGAGGTATGGGCATGGGATGGCTTCTGGGTGAACAGGAGCAATTATCTTGTGTGGTATAGCTGTCCCATGATTCTGTAACTACCTCTCCATCCATTCCCATGCCTACCCAGGCAGCTCTACTTAAACTCTGTGGGTCAAAGGTAGCAACAAAAGCAACCCAAAGGATGGGAAAATAAGAGAGGAAGCGTTGGCTGGAATTAGAATAAGATCCCAGATTTGATAATGGCATTAAGCACACGTATAAGATTATGAAAAAAAATTAAGTTATTTTAAAGAACCATAAAACCAAAAGAAAAGGCATAAAAATTATTTCTGAAGTTAAAAATTGAATAATTATCTAAACATATCAATTAGTCACATAATTATGGTGCTCTTATTTTGTCCTAGAATAGATTTTGCAGGCTACTTGTAAGTTTGCTCTGCAAGGTTTAAGCAGTTAGCAGAGCAGGAACTCCATTCTCCCAAACAAAGCAAACAGTTCTTTAAAGCCATGGTTTTTACTTCACTAGTTAATATAAACAGCAGGTTGTTTTCTCTTCTTCAATTTATTGTGAAGAACTCTAAGATGAGTTTGGATGTAATGTTGAAAAGTAAAGTAGAAATGAAGGAGTCTCTGCTTCTCTGATAGATTGGACCACACCCGTCCATTTGCATCAAGAGAGCCCTGGGTGATCTGAAATGGCAGCATTTCATGTTGCAGGACTGAAGAACTGTTTTGAGATCGCCAGTAGAAGCCAGTAGAAGGAAGAACTCTGTGTGTTGATAGAAATTTCTATTTGTAAAGAAGTCATCACACACAGAAGAGGAAAGGAAGAAACAATCTAGGAGAATAAAATACTTTGCAGTAGGAGGCTGTACTGGGAGTGAGCTAAATAAAATCAAACACACCAAAAAGATCTTTTCCATCTTTAAGAATAGCGCCCCAAAGTCCCAAAAATTTGCACTTAAGTCACAATCCAGTTTACACAATCACCTCTCTGTTTACAGTTATTTAAGTTATGTGATCACAGTCTGCCATCTACTCTAAGGAGGAACAATGAAATCGCTCTCGTTCTAATTAGAAACAAACTTAAATGCCTGTATTTTTGCCAGGAATCCTACTACAAGGGGATTCTTATAAATACAAGGACACAGATTAAGGATACTATGTCATTGATGTTCTTTCAAGTCATGTGCTTACAGTTCAATTAAAACCACTGTTTGCTCATTTTTTAAAGTGGCACTCATACACACAATAAAAGTATTTCATGTGAATGTTTTGTAATAAACAATGACCTCTATGATGAGGACAGATAAGAAGGGTCAAAGGGATCTACTTGAAATCCAAACAAAAGTGGGAGCTCTTCTTTAACCATGTGGTTGCCTTGAGACAAACTGATAAATGTTATATTAACTAGCCACAAAGAAATGACTGTTTTCTAGTCTCAAGACTCTGTAGAGTTCCAACAACTCTAATTGAAGACCCAGCTACAAGATCCACTGTAATGGCAAACCGAAGAACAACACAGTGTGCTGTGGTGGGTACTTTGCAGGATGCCACACTCTATATGCACATTCATTCATACCCGAGGATACATGTTTTCCTAGCTAGATGTGCATTTATAAGCTGCATCACATGCATTTCATTTATTGCTATTTTATTCCCGTGGGCCAGAATAAAACAATCTCCCTTAAACCATAAATAATCAATAATTAAAATAATTACTTCTTTCAAGGAACAAATAAGAAATTCAGAAGAGAATAATATTTTTTTTCTTATATAGCACAGGAAACACACCCTTGAAACACAGAAACCCTTAATACCATATTATATGTAAGGAAGCTAATAAATATTCACTTTAAACAAAGCTATTTAAAATATCCTGACTGATATTACAGTTTCATGCCTGGTTTTGTTTGAACAATGATGACAATAAACAATCAGAAAGTCCTTTAAAATAGTATTATATACATAACTGAATATACATAATTGAATACTTTTTTTTGAAGCAGTGTTCTGCTTCCCTACTCCCCCATTAAAACTAACATGTTGAAATCTCCTCAGAGTAAGGATGTTTTCTCTGAAAGATACTGAGATCTGGCTGGTGGCACCCTTATGAATAGGATCTAGTGCCCTTACTGAAAGAAGTGTCTTACTCCCTCTTACCTTGTGTGGCTTCAGAAACCTGCTAATAAGACCCTGCCTGACATCCTGTGAAGATCCTGTGAAGATTTTTTTTCTTCATCCCAACCTTGAAAGCCTTAAGAAATTAATTTGTGTTCCTAGTAAGCCCACTAGTTCATGATAGAGTCACTATAACAATTCTATTTATAAACGTCTGTACTTAATTGGCTTGAAAATATCAACCAGCCCTGACAGAAAGCAGAAAGCCACAATGAAATGTATATGTACCTATTTCACAACAGCCCCTTCTGGGATTGTCTCTAATCCTTACGACACTTGTGGAAGACAGATTTTATGCCCTGAACAGTTGTGAAGAATAGGCCCTGAGGAAAGGGGCTTGGTAGCCCAATAAAAATGTCTCTGAGAACTTCAATGCTAATCTGAAGGTTTACAATTCTTGGATATTTTTCTATGTGATGGGTACCATTTAAATGGTTTATCTCGGCACCATGCTCTGACCTCCATTCTCTCTGTCTCCTAGTCTGTCTGTCTCTACTCTCTCTTATGTCCCCATTCTAAGAATGCCTTCCATTCCCCACTCCCCCCAATAAAACTCTTGTCTTAGATTTGTTGTGTGACATGATATTTGCATCACACCTTGGCCTAGAACCACCAAGGTGCCTTCTGTTACTTAACCCTTCCACATGCATGCCATGTGCATGCAACTCAATAACTGAGATTTTAAAAGCTGATCACCTGTGAGAAGCATCAATGACTTCCATGTCTCAAAAGAGATGAAAACATACTCCCCTTCAGATTTATCCCCTTTGCAGTCCCTGACTCTGCATCACTTATTGGCTTTCACGTTCTGTATGTGACTTGCTGACTTGAGAATGAGTGATTTATATGTATGTTAGGAACTACAGATGCCATTGTGAGACCTTAGAAGAACACAGAGACCATTTTAAGCCACTTTTAAAATGTGATTAAAGAATTGCTGTGTGGATCCAACAGAAGAGAAGCTAGCTTCCGATATAACCATAACATCTTCTCTTTATTTTAAGCATCTCATATACATAGATCACCATCATTACCAAACTTTGCACTTTGTGGAAGAGAATTCTTTACTCTTCTAGAGTGTGTGTGAATGTGTGTGTGTGTGTGTGTGTGTGTGTGTGTGTGTATTCATATACCTATATATCTGTGAAATCATGAGAGTTGTTTTCTTTTATTTAATTGCCCCTCAAAGGATAATTTCAGTTTTATTCCGTATCCTATTAATTCCAACAAAATCTAATAGCCTTGTTTAAATTAGCAATTTCAGCCTGAAGAAATTTCTGCATTTTCTAAATTAAATGTTTCAATTTTAATTTATTTGGCTTAACTCTGATGAGTTTAATCTCTATCCTGCATAGAGAGTAAAAGTGAACAAAAGCCCGCTGAGTCATATAATAGCAAAGACTTAAATTTAAAAATAATAATAACTTACTCGAAATTCTAAGAAGTTGGAAGAATCCAACACTTGGCCAACACTTAGCAATACCTACACAGTGTCACAGCCTGTTGTCTGGAGCTCTCCTCAGCTGATGATGCTATTCTTGTTTCCTTCTTCAGATCTCGGGAAAGAAGATTCTGTATGATATACAATACCTAAAGTGGGCCTAGCAAACAAAGTTTACTAAACTTCTTAATCTTGTTGATTCTAATTTTTGCCTATATAAGGAGAAAATTTCATATACTCATCCAGGGTCGTATACTCTGAGCTTATGTTTGGTTTTACATTTTCAGGACTTTCTCATCAATACCTATTGGATACTATTACCAATGTTGGACTTTCCTTGACCATGGCCACTGCTAAAATTCTTTTACTTCTTTTTCCATAACTACTGTTTAAGGATAATGAGATCTAAATAGCTTGCAGGGCTACCACAAATAAGATGATAAAAGAAATAAAATCAATCAGGAACTTCAGTCAATAGTCCATTTTCCCTGACATTGATTTGTCTTTTAAACACCAAATATCATAAAGGAGTTTGAAAAGGTACACTTGGCTTCCAGTTGGTTACATTTTCTTAAGAAACAAAAGTGAGACATAAAATAAAAATGAATATTCAGTTTGAGTCCACCAGCTTTTGGCTGTCTTGCAAATGAGTGTTCCCCACCTCCATATTAGTGGCAACAGACCTACTGAGGATTATTTATTACTCAAAGCATTATCAAGTGACAGTTTTTGGCAGGATCTAATAATGAAAGTTCTAGGAATATATAGCCTTCAAACTCAGTAGGCAGCATGGAGGCCAGTTTGTTTTTTATTTTCTCTAGAAGTTGAGGCTGAACTCACCCATGACTAAAAATCTACAGAGACCAGCTATCACCAGGATGATAATAACATCCTTTAATTTAGACAGAAGGCGTTCCCACCAAGCATGTTGAAATACTATAACATTAAAGAAACCTATAGGTTTCTGGAAGACTGTTAGGAATCAAAAGCAGAACAACTTACTAAGGAAGAGACTTGGTGACAGCAATGACTGTATCATGGCATAGAATATGTAGTAGCAGTATTCTGTGCAAATGTACAACAGTACTATCCTGTACAAATGAGACTATTATCATCCAAGTGAAGTCCTCTTTATCACCTTGGCTGTACTTTGGCTTGCTGCACACCCATACACACAAATATCTGAAACTGTTCACACCTATACAACGTATACACAGACAGTAAAGTTATAATTATATATGACTGTGTGAGGATATCAAAAATATTGAGATCCATGGCTACATAACCTTAGCCCTGAACAATCATTAACCCTTTCTTAACCTCACTTACTCATTTGTCAAGAAAGAATAGTGGCCCCTTCATTATGAAATCTTCTGAAAATAATGGAATAATTATTAATGCAGCTAAAGTACTTAGCATGTCAAGGTAAATGCATTAAACATTATCATTATGACTTATTTCACATGTAGCCTTTGGCCTCATGATGTGCTCCAGAATTCCTCATAGTACCAGGAGTCTTAAAATCACCAGACAGAAAAATCCTAGTGCCTGTTCTAATCAAAGGACAAAAAGAATCTCAAAGTATTTACCAATAATTATCATTTTAGGATTTTAAAATTATGTGCCTAGTAACTACTGTGGATAGGTGTCTGTCATCTCATTCATAGATATCCCCTGATTCAATCTTTACCATAGAGCTATGGAACAGTTGAAAGAAGTCAACTAGTCAGAATCCCAACAGTAAATCAGTACTCATGGGCTCGTCAAGAATTAAACCTGGGTCTTTGAATTAAACCTGAATCCTTACATTTTAAGTCCAAGAATCTTAGCTTCAAGTTTTGTTTTACTCTTTCCTCCCACAACAAACTACCACTCAAGATTATTGTTACCAAAGCCCTGAGATATAAATGTTAACAACATAATTAGCTGAAGAATGTGTTGGAAAGATTAACCTGGCACACACCAATCTTAGAAGTAGAAAATGGTACCACTTCCAGGAGACAAAGTTATGTCCTCTGATCAATAATTACCACCCTCCTCAAAGAAAGACACAAGAAGAGAATGACTGTTGCAAGATTATTTATAGTAGCAAATGGTAAAAGAAAAAGTCTTAGGTAGATTTTATGAAAACAATTGTTATATAAGATTGTATTGAAAACTAAAGAGAATGTGCACTCATTGGGAAGAGAGAGGAGGAATAGGAAGAAGATAAGGACAGAGGTGAAGTCCAGTTTGTGTATCTCATTCCATAAATTTGACTCTAAATCTATGGAAAAAGTTTTATATCAAATAAGAACAAAAATTAAAAATGCAAAATGAATATAGCTATGGATAAAGTTTGTGGAAGGGTAGTTGGCTTGAATGGTCTAAGAAGGCACACTAAAGAACCTCCCCTAGCCAAAGATAGATCCATTTGAGCATGAAAGAAGAATTACCTGCAATAGATTGAGACACATCAAATGCATTGCAAATCCATGATTTCAGAGATACTCCCAAATAATCCTTGTAAATAACATCTCTTTATGGAACTGTTGATTTTTGAAGACGCATGACTGAAGATACGCAGATTACACACTATATGACATGGGGTCATTGATTTAAAAGAAGTCAGACAGGACAAGGGAGTGTCAAAAAGGGCAAAGATAATGTGTGCTGACCACCACCATCATGGAGCAGGCTGAAGCCTCCTCACATGCTACCCCCACTCTTCATTTGTTAAAATTTCTAAAACAAAATATTTGAAACGTTGGACTATCAGATTTTTACGTAGGCGCTCCACTGATATTCTGTTCAGCTTGGCAATGCTTTTGTCTCTTCATTGGTTTTTCTACATCTTGAAGGTGAAAAAAAATTATTAAAGTAAAGTCAGCCTTCCTTGCCCTCCCAATCTTCCAACATTTTAATCTCTATTTTTCCCTCACTTTCCAATGAAATGTATGCTCCTGTTCCAACATCAAAAGACCAGAATTTTGCCATGAGCACTGAATAGTTTCAAATTTCATGGTATCTTGCAGTATCCAGTCTGGTAACAGAACTGTTAACCTTGACTAATCCTTATTTTAAAACAGCATCCTTCAAAAGATCCAGGAAGCTATTGATTTTTTACCCCCAATCTCCACAGACAGCCATATGACCCACTTTTCTTCAGAGACACCCATTCCATATTCAAGACCACGCATATCATGGGTATAAACCTAACAGGAATGAAAAAAGCTAAGAAAGGAGATTATAAAACATAATACTTGGAAGGTACTATATTGTGACCCCTATGTGGAAAGACTTGAAACTTAAATAAAATGCAAGAAAAATACATATCTTGGGTCCACTAACTCCTTCAATTTTTCAGTTCTATATAAAATACCAAGACAATGATCATTCTTAAGCAATCTACAAAATATTCGTGAGTCTTTATTTTTTATTTATTTATTATATATTTTATTGGGTATTTTCCTCATTTACATTTCCAATGCTATCCCAAAAGTCCCCCATACCCTCCCCCCCACTCCCCTACCCACCCACTCCCACTTTTTGGCCCTGGCATTCCCCTGTACTGGGGCATATAAAGTTTGCAAGTCCAATGGGCCTCTCTTTCCTGTGATGGCCGACTAGGCCATCTTTTGATACATATGCAGCTAGAGTCAAGAGCTCCGGGGTACTGGTTAGTTCATAATGTTGTTCCACCTATAGGGTTGCAGATCCCTTTAGCTCCTTGGGTACTTTCTCTAGCTCCTCCATTGGGGGCCCCGTGATCCATCCAATAGAGTCTTTATTTTTTACCCTGAGGTATACACATTCACCCTAAGGAAAATTAGAAATTTAACTATGCTATATTTGGGACTGTGCAACAGGCTATAAGCAATACTGGGAATTGGGGAAATGATGCTATTGATAAGAAATACTCCCTTAGTGGTTTCAAGAAAAAGCAAAACAAATTTACTTAAATTCTCACCTATACAAAGAAAGCTCACAGAAAAAGGTCTCTATAAGAATCTCATCATTCAGTCTTACAAGAATTTGGAAGGTACAAGGTATCTGTTTTCTTTAGATGAAGTTGAAAGGGCACAGTGTTTTAAATAGACACATCTGTAAGGCTAGAGAAGGAAGTAAGGCATCTAAGCTTGGCACTACAGACCTTCCTCTTTGAGTGGTATGAATGAGTCACTCAAGAGAAGGGTCAGTCCTTAAACACTGTCTATAATGAGGAGGTGTTAGTCAAATGAGCTTTACATAGGAACTCTCACACATCAAGCACAGGAATAGGACATAAGCAACAAAAGATGACATTGGGTTACATAAGGGATTTGCTAGCACTTCTGAATTGTACCAACATCACAGCAGGAGACAAATATGAGAATGTGGGGCCTGAATTCTATGTAGAACATAGGAAAGTATGAGTGACTGAGACTAGAATGAAAAGAGTAGAATTTTTAAGAAACTGCCACACTACCAAGTGCAGGTACTGTTGCTAGGTAGCTGCTATGTTTTATTCGTTGTGTACTTTTATTTACTATGCTACTGATACAATGGAAAACACTGGGCAATGTTTAATGGGGTCTGATGGATTACATATAAAGATTAGTAAAGAAAATAATAGTATTAGTGGTATAAGTAAAAAAATTTCATTAACATTTATATGGTTCTTGCAATTCAGTTCAAATCACTGAAATTCAATTCATCAGATGCATTGTAATTACAGTCAATTTTCCATTGCTGCACTTCTCTTTTCTCACTTCAGGCCATTAGCATTTCTTGTCTGCTCTACAGCAATAGTTTTCTAAATTGATTTTCTTGTCCACATCTTGCCCTCCCTAATCCCTTAACCTCCAAAGCATCTTTCACACACTTATCTTTAAAATGAGTCACGGATAGAGATGGTACCCTGTTAGATCCCATCAGTGAAGTCCCATCTAGAAGATAAAGCCTACATTTTCTCCCATGGCATTTCCCATCTTCCTTTCTCTCCTCCTTGACCAATCTCACTCTGTAAATACTAACCTATTAACCACCACCTACTCATGTATCTAGAATGTCCCCATCTCCTCAAGCTTCTGCGTATTAAGGCTCATTCTCTAGAAAAAAAAATGAAATCATTAACACTTCGTTCTAGAATATCAAAGCCCAAGGGCAAAAGGCTTTAATCTTATTAATAAAAGCACAGATGATACACCACTTTCACTCAAAGAGTTGAGAAAAATTAATTTGCATAGCAGCATATCTTTTTGCATACTTATCTAAAATTAATTTTTTTGATGGTCATACACAGCAGCATAATTTTTAAGTAAATATATAAGAATTAATATGAAAAGTATCACACCATTTCTAAAATTAGAAAACAAGAAAGCAAATATGACAGATACATAGCACCTGAGCTATGAATAAATACATATGTATACAACATAGTGTTTTTAATGGAAATAAAAGCAAGAGTCCTATGATGGCATTAAAACCCAGGGCCAGATGGGTTTAGTGCAGAGTTCTATCAGACCTTCAAAGAAGGTCTAATACCAGTACTCTTCAAATTATTCAACAAAATAGAAACAGAAGGAACACTACCCAATTCAGTTTATGAAGCCACTATTACTCTGATGCCTAATACATACAAAGACCCAAAAAAGAAAGAGAACTTCAGACCAATTTTCCTTATGAATATAGATGCAAAAACATTCAATAAAATTTTCACAAACTGAAACCAAAAGCACATCAAAACGATCATCTATCATGATCAAGGAGGCTTCATCCCAGGGATGCAGGGATGGTTTAATATACGAAAATCCATCAATGTAATCCACTACATAACCAAACTCAAAGGAAAAAATAACCACATGATCATTTCATTAGATGTTGAGAAAGCATTTGACAAAATTCAATACCCCTACATGATCAAAGTCTTAGAAAATTCAGGAATTTAAGGCCCATACCTAAACTGAGTAAAAGCAATGTACAGCGAACATCAAACTAAATAGAGATAAACTTAAAGCAATCCCACAGGGACTAGACAAGGCTTCCCACTCTCTCCCTACCTGTTTAATGCAATACTTGAAGTCCTAGCTAGAGAAATTAGACAACAAAAGGAGGTCAAGGGAATACAAATTGGAAACCAAGAATTCAAAATATCACTATTTGCAGATGATATGATAGTATACCTAAGTGATCCAAAATATTCCACCAGAGACCTCCTAAACCTGATAAATGACTTCAGCAAAATGGCTGGAAATAAAATTAACTCAAAAAAATCAGTGGCCTTCTTCTACACAAAGGATAAACAGGCTGAGAAAGAAATTAGAGAAATGGCACCCTTCAGAATAGTCACAAATAATATAAAATATCTTGGTGTGACTCTAACTAAGGAAGTCAAAGATCTATATGAGAAGAACTTCAAGTCTCTGAAGAAAGAAAAGATCTCAGAAGATGAAAAGATCTCTCATACTTATGGATTTGTAGGATCAATATAGTAAAAATGGCCATCTTGCTGAACGCAATCTACAGATTCTATGCAATCCTCATCAAAACTCCAAATCAATTCTTCATAGGGTTAGAAAGAGCAATTTTTTAAATTCATCTGGAATACCCAGTATAGCAAAAACTATTCTCAATAATAAAAGAACCGCTGGTAGAATCACCATGACTGAACTCAAGCTGTACTACAAAGCAATTGTGATTAAAAACTGCATGGTACTGGTACAGCAACAGACAGGTAGATCAATGGAAAAGAATTGAAGACCCAGAAATGAACCCACACACCTATGGTCACTTGATCTTTGGCAAAGGAGCTAAAGCCATCCAGTGGAAAAACCACAGCATTTTCAACAAATGGTGCTGATTCAACTGGCAGTTAGCAAGTAGAAGAATGCAAATAGATCCATATTTATCTCCTTGTAAAAAGCTCAAGTCTAAGTGTATCAAGGAACTCACATAAAACTAGAGACACTGAAATTTATAGAGGAGAAAATGGGGAAGAGCCTCAAGCACATGGGTATAGGGGAAAAGTTCCTGAACAGAACACCAATTGCTTATGCTCTAAGTTCAAGAATCAACAAATGTGCCCTCATAAAATTGCAAAGCTTCCATAAGGCTAAGGACACTGTCAAGAGGACAAAACGGCAGCCAACAGATTGTGAAAAGATCTTTACTAACCCTATATCTTATAGAGGACTAATGTTGAATATATACAAAGAACTCATGAAGTTAGACTACAGAGAACCAAATAAACATATTAAAAAGTGGGGTATAGAGCTTAAAAAAAAAAAAAAAAGGAATTCTCAGTTTAGGAATATTGATTGCCTGAAAAGCACTGAAAGAAATGTTCAACATCCATAGTCATCAGGGAAATGCAAATCAAAACAACCGTGAAATTCCTCCTCACACTGTTCAGAATGGCTAAGATAAAAAACTGAGGTGACAGCAGATGCTGGCGAGGATGTGGAGAAAGAGGAACACTCCTCCATTGCTGGCGGGATTGCAAGCTGGTACAGCAACTCTGGAAATCAGTTTGGCATTTCCTCAGAAAATTGGACATAGTACTACCTGAGGACCCAGCTATACCAGTCCTGGGATATACCCAGAAGATGTTCCAAAATGTAATAAGACCACATACTCTACTATGTTCATAGCAGCCTTATTTATAATAGCCAGAAGCTAGAAAGAACTCAGATGACCTTCAACAGAGAAATAGATACAAAAAATGTGGTACATTTACACAATGGAGTACTACTTAACTATTAAAAATGATGATTTTATGAATTTCGTAGGCAAATGGACGGAACTAGAGAATGTCATCCTGAGTGAGGTAACCCAATCACAAAAGAACATGCATGGTATGCACTCACTGATAAGTGATAAGCCCTGAAGTTCGGAATACCCAAGATACAATTCACAGACCACAGGAAATTCAAGAAGAAGGAAGACCAAAGTGTGGATACTTTGGTCCTTCTTAGAAGGGGGATCAAAATACCCATGGGAGGAGATACAGAGACAAATTTTGGAGCAGAAACTGAAGGAATGCCATCCAGTGACTGTCCCACCTGGGGATCCATCCCATATACAGTTACCAAACCCAGGCACTATTGTGGATGCCAACAAGTTCTTGTTGACAGGATCCTGATGGAGTTGTCTCCTGAGAGGCTCTGCCAGAGCCTGAGAGATACAGAATTGGATGCTGACAGCCATCTTTTGAACTGAGCACACGATCCCCAATGAAGGATCTAGAGAAAAGACCCAAGGAGCTCAAGGGGTTTTCAACTCCATAGGAGGAACAACAATATGAACCAACCAGTACCCCCAGAGCTCCCAGGGACTAAACCACCAACCAAAGAGTACACAAGTAGGGACTCATGGCTACAGTTGCATGTGTAGCAGAGGATGGCCTTGTGGAACATCAATGAGAGAAGAGGCCCTTGGTCTTATGAAGGCTTGATGCCCCAGTGTAGTGCTGGGAATGGGGAGCAGAAGTGAGTGGGTTAGTGATCAGGGGGAGAGGCAATGGAATAGGGGGTGTTCTGAGTGGAAATGGGGGAATGGGATGAAATTTGAAAAGTAAATAAAGAAAATATCTAATAAAAATGAAGTAAAGAAAGACTTGAGGACAAATCATGTCATGTGATATTTATCATTTTCTAAGAAAAGATAACAATATGTCAAAGGCTGAAATTTCTAAGAAAACAGGATTGTAAAGCTATATTTTATCATTTCCCAACAAATTGAGTTTTAGTATATGTACTGGTTAGTTTTGTGTCAACTTGACAGAGCTGGAGTTATTACAGAGAAAAGAGCTTTGTTTGAGGAAATGCCTCCATGAGATCCAACTGTAAGGTATTTTCTCAATTAGTGATCAAAGGGTAAAGGCCCCTTGTGGGTGGGACCATCTCTGGGCTGGTTGTCTTGGTTCTATAAGAGAGCAGGCTGAGCAAGCCAGGGGAAGCAAGCCAGTAAGGAACATCCCTCATGGCCTCTGCATCAGCTCCTGATTCCTGACCTGCTTGAGATCCAGTCCTGACTTCCTTTGGTAATGAACAGCACTATGGAAGAGTAAGTTGAATAAACCCTTTCCTCCCCAGCTTGCTTCGTGGTCATGATGTTTGTGCAGGAATAGAAACCCTGACTAAGACAGTATAACAATAAAGGCATGGTTGGTACTACCAAAGAACAGTACAATAATGGCTTCAAACAACTGAAACTCTCTACTCTGTGTGAGCAACTCAATTGGAAGCACAGACTGCTGTGGGTGGAGAAAGGTGGAATGCTTGAAGAATTTTTTTCCATAGTCAACTATTTGAGGAAATAAAGTGAAAAGTGATGTCTTTTGTCTTATGGTTTCATTGGTCTTTGGCAACTGTGGTGGGAAGCAGGAGGAGCAGGACAGTTCACATCATGGCAAGCTGACTATTCAGGGAGACTATTCTTCCCCGTGTCAAAAAATTAAAAAAAGGAAACATCTTTTTAGTCTCAATACACCTGGTTTTAAGCTGGCAACAATTACTGCTGCAGCCAGGAGAATAAATAGTGAAACTAAATACTATGACACATTGTGTTAGGTATAAGCAAACCCTTTGTCTGTGGATTGGTATTCTAGGTCTTTGTTCATGACATTAATATTGCTTGAAACACATCACGAGATATATACATGGATGCAAAAATCTGCCTTTATTATTGAAGGGAATTGTTAAGAACCAAGAAAAAAGAAACATGTAATATTCACTGTGATTTGAAGAAAACAAAGCATACACATGGTTACTAAGCAAATGTGGAGGAAGCATTAGCCAATGGTCACAATATGTCAGCTGGTAAAAAGCTTTTTGTATAAAAAGCCCTATTATCTCCCTGACACCATGGAAAAAATAAGCTTATTTATTTATAGATGTGAATTTCCTTTGTTAGCTATGTAAACATCTCAATACACGTCAGTTTCCTAACCCTAACCTAACATGACCCAATATTCCATGAGAAGTCATCCACAAACAAAACATTGAGAGTGTTGTTTCACACACACAAATTAAATCCCTAAGAGAAACGCTTGGTTTCCTCATTGGCTTTCAGTAGATGTTAATATGTATAAAGTACAAAACTGTAGTCTACCTAGTATGCCAACTGCAATCAGTATGGAAGCCCTAGAGCTAATGCTCTCTATTCAAACTGTCCGTACTCAGGGTTTACTATTATTTCAAAAGCTCCATGCAGAAAGGCAATTTTTATAAGAAAAAGCAAAATATTTTAAAATGTACATCCATTATTAATGTGTGTGTGTGTGTGTGTGTGATTTTGGTGTTGAACAATATATCTTTTCCTTTTGTATTGTTATATTTAATATTAGAAAACACTGTTGGTATTAATCCATGATATTTCGATTAGTGAATGTGAGAACATGTAATTTGTTCTACACAGTAAACCACTGGGTGGTGTTTATCACTTTCCATGTGAAGGCATGAAGAATAGAATTGGAACTTATGCTGTCTGCCTCAGTAAAGTTGATCACCAGTTTGCCAGAGAGCACAGCATAGTCATTTCTTTTTGTTTGTTTGTTTGGTTTTGGTTTTTGGTTTTTCAAGACAGGGTTTCTCTGTGCAGTCCTGGCTGTCCTGGAACTCACTTTGTAGACCAGGCTGGCCTCTAACTCATAAATCTGCTTGCCTCTGCCTCCCAAGTGCTGGGATTACAGGCGTGCGCCACCACTGCCTGGCCAGCATAGTCATTTCTATCCTATAAAACAGTGATGTTTTCTCCACATCCCTGATAACTGAGTTATAGGGTGAACTGAAATTAGACAAACTCTGTTGTTTGAAGCAGCCAAGATGTGTGGGTTTATTTGTTTTATCAAGACAATCTTGGCTAATGTAAACCAGTAGGGAAAAGGCCTGAGGTAACAGTATCACATCTCTGTGGTGTCTGGGGCTAAGGTGAAAACTGTTTAGCTAAGGAAATGTTCATCTTCCTCTAACTTCTAATAGCTGTCCATCTGCTTCCAGAATAACAGAGAGAAATTCTATTCCTGACAATCTCAGGAAGAAGACATGACACTTTGTCTCACATGATCTTACATCACAGAGAGACTCATCATCTCATCCTAAACACATACACTGTGGTTCTCCTTGTGAGAGACACTGTTTTACATGCGGCTGAAAGATACCCTGAGGAAAACGGAATAGTCTTATTGCATGCGGTTCTTCACCATGATGAAAGAAGAATTTCTAATCCATCAGGAAAATAACTACAAGTATTCACAAGTCTGAGCTGTACTCCTTAATGTTCTGTGTCACCTCCTGGGACTTTTACATTTAGGCACATAGATAGTAGCTTGCTGAGCCCTTGAATATCCTGGATTAATATGAGTGAGGAGGACAACTAACTCCTTCAGGTCTTCAAATCATAAAAAAAAAAAAAAAAAAAAAAAAAAAAAAAAAAGAGTTACTCCAAAGACAAGCAGTTAATGGCTTACACTATGCTTTCCATCTATTATGACTCCCAGTACTGGCAAAAACATGACTGCTCTAGCTAGCTAGTAATCTCAGTGGCCACTAACAGATGCCTGATGACCCCTCCTAGTGTGTACTGTGAGGGGTGAATGTGTTTGTTAGTGGTGGCTCCTAAAATCATGAGAGGTGGCATAGTCGTCCTGACTATGTTTTCTTCCTTTGTGCTTAGTGTCTTAATCCCAAAACTCTCTTAAGTCACCAAGTGACATTTGACAAAAGTTTTACAGTGATCAGGTCAAGATAAAAAAAAATACACACAGCATAAAACATTTCTATGAAATTATTCAAATACATGAGTTCCCTGAGCTAGCAAAATGGCTCCATGGGAAAAAGTGCAAACCACTAAGTCTTATAACCTGGATTCAATCTTTTGGACCCACATGATAAAGAGAACCAACTCCTACAACATGCTGCCTGACCTTCACACATGTGTCCAGACACACATCATGCACACAGATTAAAAACACATTAACTAAATAGATTATTAAATTAAAATCAAAAGAACTGAGTGGTGTGATTAAAGTCTTTTTGGTTTCCCCAGAGTTCATCCTCATACTTTGATGATAGCTCTTCATTTGTTCCAGCTTGAGTACTAACCCCATGCTGATCGTGCGCAGAACCCTTTGTCTACAGAGACAGTGGGTACTATGAATCAGAGGAGACGGAGTGGAGTCTCAGAAGATCTTTGTTCATGGAAGAGGAGCTTAAATGCGTCCTTTGAGTAGGTTCACCTCCCAAGTGATCTCTGATTTTTCAAGAACCCTTTTACACATTTTCTTAGCTTCCATTCCCTCTAGTATCCAGTTTCTGGCATTTCATTTGTCTTTCATGTTATTCCTCTTGGTACATGATCCAAGTTGCTGCTTTCTTTTTGTGACAATCCATCAAAGGGAAATCAAAGGACTTCAATTTTTTTCTTAACCTAATTTTCAATGTATAAATTTCATTGATGCTTGCTGAGTATGTATAATGACAGCCTTCTAAATATACTTATATTAGTACTAGCAGAGGCATTTGGAAATAAGACAATAACTTTAAATTTTACTTAACCAGGGAATATGCAAAGTGCTGTCACTTATTTCACCAATAAAGTTTTATTGAAACACAGTAACATTCATTTTCATAAGTGTTGTATATGGCTATCTTCTCCTTGCAACACTAAGGCTGAATCATAACAGAGACTTTAAATCATCTGCAGTATTTACTATGTGCCTTTTATAAATATGTTTTTGATCTCTGACGGCTATCGCTTAATAAGAACAACCATTTCATCTGTAAAGATTAAAGAGAAAAGAGGCTGCCATTTATAAGCCAAATCAAAGAAAAAGCAAAGTTAAATATTGTTTTGACAACTATTTGGAAGCATATGAAGGGGCTGCCCTGTGATGTAGGAAGCCCACTTTGGAAGGGAAAGGAACCTTAGTCCAGATCTTGCCCAGGGCTTCTATCCTTGGGTGATGGTCTTTTCTACATTTGGAAAGTCTCTTTCTTGTACATGGAACAGAAACCTGAACATCACACAATTTGTTTGGATTTGTTTGCACTAAAATGACAGAGATTTGAAGATCCCAAGAGTCAGTCCACAGTGCATGCTAACATCCTTCATGCTGCACTCTTTGTTAATGAGACACTGAATTAAAAATGGTCTGAAAGACAAGAGATTCTTTTTTTGTTTCTATGTTCGTGCTTTTCTTAAAGAGAAAAACGTGAGTACAGAGTACATGCTGGGGCAAGTTTCTCTTCTTCTCCCAGGCCTTTGCTTTTCTCATGTACCAGGCCCATGCCTTAGACTCTGAAAGCCTGAACCAGCAGTAACCGTGGATACCCTGGACACCAGCGGAACTTGCACACTGAAGTGCTATAGTTAATTCTATGAAGGCCAACTATACTGAGGTCTGAGTCTCAACCCTCAGCTAGAATTGGATGTTTATAAAGTACCAGAAATTAGAAACTAATTCAAAATAGGAATTCTCATTTCCTTTCAAAACTTGATTTTCCTTCAACCACATCAGAAATCTGTGAGTTCCATCTAATCCCTTCTTCTATCATATATTCTATATGTAACCAATTACTAAGTCTTGTAGAGTCAAAATGCTACAACAATTGGTTGGTTTATTTCCAGTCTATCCCCTCAGTAAGCATCCTATTTCGAGCATTGAAAATTCCTTCAATTACTTAAACAGATTCTTTTTTTTATTTAAAATTTAATATTTTAATTTATGTTTCTTCCACAGGGCCCAGAGGCACCTGAACTGAGCCTGACCTGAAACCTTCCTCACTGAGGACTAGCTTTCATGATGACATAAGGTGTTATGAAAGCCTCCAAAGGAAAGAGGCAAGCAATAGCCCTTGCCTAGCTAGGTTGTCCATGAACCACAACCACCACCAACATGCCTTGATAACCTTGACAGGTACTGGAGTGGCACATATACTTTGGTGGTGGTGACTAATAGCTCTCTAATTGGACTCACAACCCACTCAACAGGAAGAAGTCATACCTGGTTTTGGAACCCTCTCCAACTATGCAAGGCTATGAAAGTCTTAGAGGAGAGCCCAGATTGCTACCTTACTTAACCATTTATCTATATTGTATTTAGAATATATAAATATTCTAAATATTTGTAATTATATCACTGGTAAGTATAGTCCTCACATCTCACCAAAGAAAGGTCTTTTTGCATCCATTACAAAAGATCACAACCAATCAAAATGCAGAATTGTAAAGCTTAAGTTTAGTTCCAATTGACACATCTACACATCAGATGATCCCAGACTTAATGCATAGATCATTATAGAAGAGATGGTGGGAAGATTGTAAGAACATTATGAACAAGCAGCTTGCTGTGAGATCTCCTAGGAATGTTAGAGGCTACCCCCATATAGTCTCCATCGGGACTAAACATAAGCAGAGCAAGGACATCAAGACGAGTTATGCCAAAGGGGTTGGGAGAAAGACCACAAGGCCTCAATCCTACATACAAACACGCACACACACACACACACACACACACACACACACACACACCCCAAAACAGAACAAACAAAAACAGGAAACTAAAGAATGCTAAGAGTGGAAGTCTTCCTTAGAGAAGGGACACTAGTTGGTTATCACATACCAAATAGTCAACCAGGAAAAATGTATACATATAAGTAACATTATATATTCTGAGAAGATTGTAGTTTAGTATTTAGAAATACAATTTCAAGGCCATTAATTTGAAAGAGAGCAAGGTGTATATGGAAAGCTTTGGAGGGTGAAAAGCAAAAGGGAAAACATTATAATTATACTATAATCTGAAAATAATGAAAGAAGTGATTTTTATAAGTATGTGTCTGTGAGTGAATATGTACGTATATCTTCAGGTATCTGTAGAGGCCAGAGGTGTCTGATCCCCACACAGGCCCCAGGAGTTGGAATTACTGGTAATTGTGAGCTTCCCAAGGTACATGTTAAGAGTCAAACTTTTTGCAGAGGCAAAAGCAGTCTTTGTTCCTAACTGCAGAGCCACCTGTCCAGTCCTGTTTCAGTAGACTATTAATAGATTTTGATTCTGTGGTCCTTCCAGCTTACTTCCAACCTGCAGTAAGAAATCTCTTGGCCACTCTAGCAAGGCTCATAGTGTGGTCCATGACCTCCTCAGAATCTTTCCCTTTGACCTTAGCTTCTTCTTCCTGATCCCTTATTCTCTAAACTCTCTGTAGAGGGTCAAATATTCCAGCCCTCTTTCAGTGACTCATAATAAATAGATCATTTCACCTGCTTGCTTGGGTTCTCCCAATAATCCATCCTATATTATTTCTCTGGAAATTTTATAAACTCCCCACACTTTTCCCAACTATAGATTCTGTTTCTCTGAACTTCTCTTGATTAACATTTTCAGACTAGTTCTTCTTTCCTCAGGAAGAATCCCTTAACTCCTCTGTGACTGTTTATATATGCTTGGCCCAGGGTGTGACACTATTAGGAGGTATGGCCTTATTGGAGGAAGTGTGTCATTGTGGGTGTGGGCTGTAAGACCCTCATCCTAGCTGGGATGGGAGCCAGTCTTCTCTTAGCAGCCTTCTGATGAAGATGTAGAACTCTCACCTCTTACTGCACCACGCCTGCCTGGATACTGCTATGCTCTCTCCTTTATGATAATAGACTCAACTTCTGAACCCATAAGCCAGCCCCAATTAAACATTGTCCTTATAAGAGTTTCATTGGTCATGGTGTATGTTCGCAGCAGTAATATCCTAAGACATCATCTAAGATTCAACCAATCATCTGCCCTCTGGTCCTATAGCATGTCAGTAGGAATTTGTTGTACTTATTTCATTATATGTCATTTACCTTGCTTTCAAACATTTTCTCATTCAATTGTGTCCTAAAGAAGACACAAAGCCAATTTGATTTTTTTCCACCATGACTAGATCAAAATTGTCTATCACCAGAGTGACTAAAGATATATATCTTTATCTTTCAGATATCTTTAAATATATCTTTCAGAAAACCAGTACAAGTTTAGGACACACTGTTCGGACTTTGAATTGTATTACTACTACTGGCCCATTATTAGAAAAATCTGAGTTGTTACTCCAGGAAATATACTGCCAGGTGTATCTGAAACTATACAGGCACTCTCCATTCCATCATCTGACAGAATTGAATGGATTGCAACATAAACAAGGTTTTTATTCTATATCCCATCCACATTTTTGTTTTTACTTTGTAAATTTTATTTATGCCTTTATGTGTCTGCATGATTTTATGAGCACATGCATGCATTGCTAGAGAAGCTCCAAGGTGGTGTCAGATCCCCTATAGCTAGAACTACAGTCAGCTGTGAACCATTTAATGTGGGTTCTAGGAACCAAACTCAGATACTCTGTATCTCTTGGCATAGTGATAGCAAATACTCATTAGTTTTTTGAGCTTAAGAGTTTGGTCAGCCTTCTTGACTGAGCTTACAAGTCACAGAGTCATTGCTTTTGGTGGAAAGTCAACATTAGAAAAGTACTAGCAGTGTACTCTAATTTTAATCCATTCTTTTGGTAGGATTCAGAGATATATTTTGTCCTTATGCTCAAACCTGTGTTTGATAAAGCAGAAAAAGAGTAACCCAAGATAATAATAATAATAATAATAATAATAATAATAATAAAGGCAATTAACTTCCTATGTAGAGCATACTGGTACCTAGCTTCATACTTTGATTAGATTAGTTAGTGAATGACATAATAGAACTTTTACATGGTGTAGTAGGTTTCTTTAAATGTAAAACGCTTAAAAAGCATTTGAAGACGATAAATTAATTTGCAACACTGGTCAGCATTTGTGCCAGGATTCCCACTGCATGGTGACATTGTCCATGAAAAGCAGGCACTCCTTCCATTCCCAAGGTGGGTAGCTATCATTGTGAATAGCCTTAATTATCAATTCATTGGCACAAGAAAACAATGGAGTTAGCTCTGTGCCCTTGTCTCTGTGACATTAACTTTCAGTCCTCCTAGCACTTCATTGTCCTACTGAGATACTGAAAACATTTTCCTTTGTCTGCCTTTATAATTCCCCATCCTTTGTTTTCAAATTCCCATGAAAAACAAGAAAATTCATAATGAATAATGATTGAGAACAAGAAAATCTTAAGCCATATAGCTAAGTAATTATATAGTTATATAAATTATATATTATATGTAATTTCAGAGTGTGTCATGAATGAGTTACAATGCTAACGGCTTAACTGCCTATGGACATTTTTAAAATTTACTTGTGTGAGTGTGTGTGTGTGTGTGTGTGTGTGTGCTTGCACGTATACCTAGATACCCGTTAGATCTCCTGAAGCTGGAGTTATAGGCATTTTTGAGCCATGCAATCATGGATACTGAACATAGGTCCTTAGCATGAGCATTGTGTCTTTTTAACTGGAGAACTATCTTTGCATCATACTAATAAAGTTTCTAAAGCTATTTTGAGCAAAGTAATGCCTAAAGCAGAAGTGCAGTTTTAATAATGTTTCTGGTTTATTGCTTGTATGTTTTGTTTTAAGTAACATCCTGTCCTCATTCCTTTTGAGTATTATAATGTGATCCTGGCAGAAGAAAAAATTTAAGGCGTGTCAAATTCTGTTATTATCAGTATCCTCTTTTGCATGTAGCTGTGTCTTTGAGCCAAACTCAGAGGCAGGAGTACCACACTATAAAGAAATCAGAGTTCCACTCTGCAGGGAGATCTTGTGTTTTCAGCTCATTAGCACTGGTGCCAAACTAGTAAAACGTCAAGTATGCTACATGGCTTTGATTCAGCACCACTTCTTGTAGCAATGGCTTCAGCTACTAGGGTAACACTGTGGAGTCACCAATGTTGGAAAGCCTTTTCTCTTTCTCATTTCAATATAATAACTTGCTAGTAAATTGTTTTATATTTGAGATATGATGATTAACTTGTAATTTTTATGTATTTTCAACAAACTCATTTGGTATTCTGTTAAATTTTTCTATTTCAATGTTGAAAGAATATTTAGACAAATAGAAACAATAGCACATAGCTAAGAGGATGTTGGTATGTTCTCAAAGAAGAGTGTGAAAGCATTTTATAAGATACAAAGACCAATAGGAATTATCTTTAAGGTGTTACCAAAATCACTTCAATAAAATAACTTTTCCTTGTCATATATTTTCTGGGCCTCTAAGATTCTTATAATCTGTCCTTTCTAATGGTTCATTATTTCTAATTGAGTAGTTTCTTATCCATGATGAAGCAAGCATGGAGATGTAAAGAAACAAATTGTGAGGAGGCATTCATGCCAAGAACATACACATGCAAATGCCAAGGTGGCTCCCTCCTAGACCTTACATCCAAAGTCGGTGATCCCCAGAACTCACCAATGCCACTGAATGTCTCACAGAGATCATAAAAGCTTTGCTTATTTGGAGTAAACTAACATATACCACCCAAAGAAAAGTGACTGTTCATCATGAGCAGTGTTAAATTCTCCAACTTTATGCATTTCACACTCAGACACTAGCAGAGTCGATTGTTATAATCTCCCTATGACACATTCGTATTGGAGGATCAGTACATTCTAGTAACAAACATGACAACCCTACTTGTGAAACAGATCACAAAGTCATAGTTAAGAGCAGTTCTTTCTTACTCAAAATCCAGTGTTGTTAATGAGCAAAGTTTCCCATTGGTTGAAGAAATAAATCCAATTGGAGGTCATAATCAATCTGCAATTAGTATTTCCATTGAGATGGACGACTAGCACATACAGCCTTCAGTGGACCTATCCCACGTTTCCTCTGTGGACATGATTAATGCCTCCTCCAGAGTCCTTCTCCAGGCCAGAGTTTCTATTTCTGACCATCAGCAAGAGTTGGCTGCCAATGGTTTATCTCTGAGTCATTGCAGAGCCTGGCCTGTGAGAGACAGAATCCTTACCTTGAATCACCTACTGAATAATCTTGCACAGATCTTCCTTCATCTCACCCTTTAGTTACAGCCAGTAGCTAACTAATGAACTATAAAATTCCTCAGTCCTGCTATTGTGAGGCAAGGATCTCCAGATCCACACTCTGAATATGGCAGATGGGGCTGGGCTCCCACCAAAGTCATATCAAGTCCCACGTTCTCCCATCCGCTCCCTCTGCTCAGTCTCTACTAAGCACTTATCCTAAATGCTTGCTGCAGACTCTGCTTTTAGACCCTCTGCCTGTAACATTGTCTTCTTGCTAACCTCTGCCCTATTCAATCCCAAAATGATTAAAGTAGAATCCCCACCTACATTACCATGCCTCTCTTTGATTATTCAGTTCTCAGCTATTCAAAGTCTCCTCAACATTCACACATTGCTTATGTGCCCATGTCTTCCATGACAGCAATTTACGTGTTTTCCTTTGAAAATGCTCATTTCTTATCTTTACCAATAGTTACATAATGGACTTCGTTAAATGTAATTTTTTTACTCCATTTCTACCTATGATGACACTAAGAACATTAAAGCCACTAATCATTGCTTGCTTCAAACAGTGTGGATTCATTTTTAAAGACCAAAATAAGTATTGTGTTTGTGAATGTGATTAACAAAATGTTTTTAAAGTATGTTCACTGTGCAAATTTTAGTTTGGGTCATTTTTTTATTTGTATATTTGTTAAAGTCTTTTTTAAAATTTCAGTCTGCACTCACTGTCTCTGTGGTATTTGACACAGGAGGAGATAAAGACAAGCTGATTCCTCTTGGCTATCAAACTATGGGGACAAATCCTTCTGATACAAATGGCAGACTGACACAGAGAAGGAAAGAAGGGATTCACATGCCAGCTACAAAAAAAAGAATGGCTTTGGCTCTTTTTGCCACATCACCGCTAATAAAACCAGCTATATTCTAAATAAGCTTGGTTCTGTAAGATGTGCAAAAGAAGGCTACTACTTCTTACCAGTGATATATCTTGTTTTTAATTCTCATAGTTGTATGTTATCCCCATCCCACATTACAACCTAATGTAAAGATTCCAAGGGGGCAGTGATTGATTTAGCAATGATCATGAAAAGCCAAATCATAAAAGCCTTTAGGAAGAAGTGCCTACACACTAAAAATAAGCAAGTCACAATAGGATTGAAAAGTATTTCCAACAATTGACGGTCTTCCATTTGTAACAGAAATGTATTTGTGATTATACAGGAATATGTTTTAAAGAAAAAGTGATTAAGGAATATATATATTAACATACGTAATATATATATTAAATGAAGTTATTCTTAAATCTATTAAACTTCTGAATTTACTCACTTTTAGTTATATAGACCCAGATAAGTCATCTTTACTACCTGCACTCACGAGATGTTGGAAATTTTTTATTAGATATTTTTTTATTTACATTTCAAATGTTATCCACTTTCCAAGTTTCGTCTCTGAAAAAAAAAAAACCCTATCTGCACCCCCCCCACCTTCCCCTGCTCCCCAGGCCACCCACTCCCATTCCCAATCCTGGCATTCCCCTATACTGGGGCATAGAACCTTCACAGGACCTAGAGAAAACTTTCAGACACCATTACCTGGCAACATTCTACAGAGAAAATGATTAAAGATAATTAAATGATTAAATGATTTAAAATAAAAAAGTGATTAAAGTCTCTTCACATTTTAACATATGGTGTTGTACTTTGAATTTGGACTAGTATTTTTCATTCACCTTTTTTAAAAAAAGATATTTTCTTTATTTACGTTTCAAATGTATTCCCCTTTCCCTTTTCTGGTTTTCCTCCAAAAATCCCCTATCCCCTCCCCATAGCCCTTCTCCCCAACCCTTCTGCTCCCATTCCTGGTCTTAGAATTCCCCTACACTGGGGAATAGAACCTTCACATGACCAAGGGCCTCGCCTCCCACTGATGACTGACTAGGCCATCCTCGGCTACATACACAGCTAGAGCCACAAGTTCCACTATGTTATGTTTTGTTTTGTTTTTTGTTTTGTTTAGTTTTTGATTGGTGATTTAGTTCCAAGAAGCTCTGGGGGTACTGGTTAGTTCATATTGATGTTCTTCCTATGGGGCTTCAAACCCCTTCTGCTCCTTAGGTACTTTCTCTAGCTTCTTTATTGGGGACCTTGTGCTCCATCCAATGGATGATTGTGAGCATCCACTTCTGTATTTGTCAGGCACTAGCAGAGCCCCTCAGGAAACAGCTATATCAGGTTCCCCTCTGCAAGCTCTTGTTAGCATCTGCCATAGTGTCTGGGTTTGGTGGTTGTTTATGGGATGGATCCCCAAGTGGGGCAGTCTCTGGGTAGTCATTCCTTCAGTCTCTGCTCCAAAGTTTGTCTCTGTAACTCCTTCTATTGGTATTTTGTTCCCCCTTCTAAGAAGGATTCTGAGCTTCAGGGCTAATATCCACCTCTCAATGAGTGCATATCATGTGTGTTCTTTTGTGATTGGGTTACCTCACTTAGGATGATATCCTCCAGATTCATCCATTTGTCTAAGAATTTCATAAATTCATTGTTTTTAATAGCTGTATAGTACTCCATTGTGTAAATGTACCACATTTTCTGTATCTATTCCTCTGTTAAAGGTCATCTGGTTTCTTTCCAGCATCTGGTTATTATAAATAAGACTGCTATGAACATAGTGGAGCATGTGTCCTTATTACCCACACAACTCTGGTCACTTGATCTTTGACAAAGGAACTAAAACCATCCAGTGGAAAGAAGACAGCATCTTCACAAATGGTGCTAGCTCAACTGGCAGTCAGCATGTAGAAGAATGCAAATTGATCCATCTTTATCTCCTTGCACAAAACTCAAGTCTAAGTTGATCAAAGAACTCCACATAAGAACAGAGACACTGAAGCTTATAGAGAAGAAAGTGGGGAAGAGCCTTGAAGATATGGGCACAGGGGAAAGATTCCTGAACAGAACAGCAATGGCTTGTGCTATAAGATCGAGAATTGACAAATGGGGTCTCATGAAATTGCAACGCTTCTGCAAGGCAAAGGACATTGTCAATACGACCAAAAGGAAACCAACAGATTGGGAAAGGATCTTTACCAACCCTAAATCTGATAGGGGGCTAATATCCAATATATATAAAGAACTCAAGAAGTTCCAGAAAACCAAATAACCCTATTAAAAAACAGGGTACAGAGCTAAACAAAGAATTCTCAACTGAGGAATACTGAATGGCTGAGAAGCACCTAAAAATATGTTCAATATCCTTAATCATCAGGGAAATGCACATCAAAACAACCCGGAGATTTCACCTTACACCAGTCAGAATGGCTAAGATTAAAAACTCAGGTGACAGCAGATTTTGGAGAGGATGTGGAGAAAGAGAAACACTTCTCCGTTGCTGGTGGGACTGCATGCTGGTACAATCACTCTGGTATTCAGTTTGGTGGTTCCTCAGAAAATTGGACAGTTCTACCAAAAGATCCAGCAATACCACTCCTGGGCATATACCCAGAAGATGCTTTTTAACCATAGGTTCTTGTCCCCAGGTGGCTTAGTCAGGAAAGCATGAGACTCCAGGACACAGACGCTTGCCTAAAATCATTTTAAGTTTGAATTCCTTCATAGATTGATTGATATCAAATTAATCATAACACTCATGACTATGACACTACATAGTGTAAGAATATTATCTCAGTTTGTATGAGGGTTAAAATTGATTGCTTTTAAAATATGAGTGTTAGAAATTTATAGTTATTTCTTAAAGCTACACATAAACAGGTAAACTTAAATTTTCCTCCTGAGAGATAAATTCCTAATTTACATTAATATATTTAACTCTGCTTTTCCTGCTGAGTAATCATATTCTTTTTTTAGTTTTATCTTGATATGTATAAGTGTTCTGCCTGCATGTAAGCCTATGCACCATGTGTGCACACTCAGAGGCCAGAAGAGAGCATGGGACATCCTGGAACTAGAGTTACAGAGAGTTATGAGCTGTCATGTGATTTTCTTTTCCCTTGGTCATGAGACCCTCTAAAATGAGTAAACCCTAAGAATATAAATGTGTCCCTTCCTGGTTTTCTCATTGTGTAGGACAGAGTAGGAGTTCAAAATCATTCGCTCAACAAATGGGTACTTGTTTTCATATATATATATATATATATATATATATATATATATATATATATACACATATGCCTAGTGCTAGGACTTCCATGATCTTTAGAGAGCTAGTAAATTGGGAATGACCCAAAATATTAAGTTACATCTCACATTCTCTTCATCCACTGAACAGTTGAGCCTGTGCTTCCCTGGGGGAAAAAAGGAATCTCTCCTGGGGATACTTGTTCTAAACACTGCTCTCCCTTATTTCCTTCCTCCTGAAGCTCATCCAAGGCTTAGACCCTTGATTTACAGATCTTTCTTTACACTTTCAGTGGTGGCAGTATTACTTAGGTATATCCTGATAGTTGAAACAGTTCCTGCTGGAGCAAAGGGTCTTCAAGTCTCAAGAGATACCACAACCCTCCAAGTCTCAGGAAATCCATGAAACTCAACAGACTCCTGAAATTCTTGTTCAATGATACACAAGCTTCCTGAAACTCAGGGTACTCAAAGAGAAATGTCTTTTGTTAGTTATCATCCAAGCTGGGATGAGTTCTAGGTGATGCAGCTGCCTTGTCATCAACCACATTCCTCTAAGAAACCTAAGTAAATTCACTGACTCACTAAGCTAGATTTGGGTGGAATTGTTACTAGTACCCGGATCTGGGATGTTCATATTTCTCAAGAAAAATCATTCAAGAATCGTCTTTAAGTGTTTGGCAAAGTTACTCATCAAGTATTATTTGGCATACATTCTGGTCAAATCCTGAGCACAATATAAGGGGAACATCACATCTATCATTAAGGTGGCCAGGAGTATATTTTGAGCTGGCCATGCTATGTGTGCTGCTGGTACAATGCATACAGAGACAATCTTAGAGTGTTGGGCACACAAATATCTTATTAAATAAATATTTGATGAAATTATTGAAATTTTCTTTCTTTGCTGCCTGGTTATAAAATAATTGTGTTATTTTTTTCTAAAATATATTGTATCTTCTCTCTTTTAATGAATGACTAATTTTCCATGACTTTGGAAATAATGGAATCTTGACTCTGTTTGATCCCTGAGTACTGGGTGTACATAATTTATCTGCATGGTTGTTGTGTGCTGTGGGTGTCTGTCATCTCTGCTGGAGCCTATGCCTAAGGCGTCACAGCAGTGAGAACGCATGGCACCAGTTTATTGCAGACATGTTTCTAGTCTGTATTCACAAGAATCTGAAGCAAGAATCTCTAGCAAGTTACACCTGACTTGAGAACACTTTTTCGTCCAGCGTAAGTCACTCTATGAAATCTGGACCTTCACTGGTTGCATAACGAGGAAGAATTGTCTTCTTGAAATGTTTTTATGCAATGTGTGCACAATGAAGTTTAATTAATCACTTTTAGATTAAAAACAAAAAGACCATTTTTCTGTGTGGAGGATTTTCATTATTACAAGTACCTTATTTCCCGGGCTGATCTTTGCTCTTGTAAAGAGTACAAAATTAACCATTTGATAAAGAAAAAGCTCATTTCTCATCACACTGACCTACTTTTTTGTTAACCTACATCACTTTAAAAAGGATTACATGAATGAACAGATACTTTTTATGAATATTTAGCATTGAGAAGACAATAGAATCATTTATCAAAATAATAAGGATTTTTTTCAAACTATTCAGCTACAGGCACAATGCCTTTCCTAGGAAGAGTCGGCATGCTAACGCCGGGCTCAGGGAAATCTTGGAAGTTGAAATTATTATTTTTTTTTGTTTCTTGTCTTTGTCCATATATACCATTTTATTTTTAGTTAAAGGGTCTATGTACTAACCAATAATGGCAGAAGAGACTTCAATAAATTATTCACAGAAATGATAAATTATAGAAATAAATGCATTTCCTAAAAGTTATTTAGTGCCAAAAGTCAAGAACTTGAAAAGGGGTTTATTTTCTAAATTAACATAAAAAGCAAACATTTGAAAAACCAGCACATTTTATAATTCGTGATCAATTTCTAAGAAGAAAAGAAAAGAGAAGAGAAGAGAAGAAAATCAGGAGTTCTGCATTTCAGAGACAGGCCAAAGTCAAGGTGAAATTCCACAGATTTAAAGATCTATTATTCAAAATTATCATTTCTTTCTATTCTTACTGTAAGCTGGAAAGGGAAGGTAGACCAGGCTGGCCTCAAAGCTGTGGCAGTCCTGCCTTGATCTCTCCAATGTTGGCATTGTAGGCAAAATCCTTTAAAAGGAGTTGATGTTTCTTGTAAATTTCTCTGTATCAGTATCCCCTTTTGGCAATTAACAATATCCTAGATATATCTGAGATTGGTTTAAACATACAAAAACATACAGTTTCCATGCTAATCTTTAGAAGAATTATGGTATACCAATGGGAGTGGGCAGGGCAGGGGGGCATGTAGAGAAGAGTGAGTTTTTTCCAGTGCATTTTATTACTTTGATTCTAGACTCACAAAAGAAGAAATTAGAATGGAATTTGCATTAAGAATGATTCGAGGATGGTAGGTAGAAGAAGCACATGCATCACAACTCCTGACCTCTGTTGGGTCCACAAAACACATGGGGAAGGAGAGAACCGATTCCTGCAGGCTGTCTCTTCACCTCTACATGCTATCCCTGGAGAGAGAGAGAGAGAGAGAGAGAGAGAGAGAGAGAGAGAGAGCGCGCACAATGTGTGTGTGTGTGTGTGCATGTGTGTGTTTTACATGTGCACATACACACAAAATCTACTACTACTACTACTACTACTACTACTACTACTACTACTAAATAATGTATAATTTTAAAGTATGACTTAAATATTTTTCTCTGGAAGATGGATAATATTGGGCAGCATTTTGCAGAATAATTTATGAAAATTATAAAACAAATGGAACTCAAAAAATGATACATTTGCTGTTTAAATAAAGTTTCATATGCCATATCTAATAATATCATTTCAAATTGTTTGCTGTTTCCAAAGACCTACACTCAAAATCCTTTTGTTTTTATTTATTTTTTTCTAATTTTCTTTTGAAATTCTGGTTACTTCACCACCCTCTACTGAACATAATAAAAGAGTAAGAGGTATGATCCCAGTAAACGACAGCCAATGAGAAACAATTTTAAAAGTTCACAATGCCAGCTGCGTTGCCTGTTTTAGAATAATGAAATAAATAGATAAATAGGATAGTTTGTTTTGGGGCATGTTATAAAATACTGCTCCCTATCCTCGGACCTGTTTCTGTACTCATATAGCCTAACAGAGTTTCTGCTTGCCATGATGCCTTTATACCCAAACAGTCTCATTCTACTTGAACTAGAAAAAGATGAAATCGTACTGCTCAGCCTTGGTGGCCCCAGACATCAAACAGCAACATCAAAATATTCTGCTCAGAAGCATGTATTATGGCATATTTCAGTTCTCCCATATACTGATGAGCTTAGTTCTCCTCAAAAATATAAATCCCTCCCACCAATTGCTATTTGCCAATAATATATATTTGGGGCAAGATTAATAAGTGCTTAGAAGTATCTTTTCTCATGATTTAAAGTGTCTCAACAGCACACTGCACCCTGCATTGCTGGGATATCACTGGGCTTCATTTTATAGGCCTCTCGTATAAATTGTTCATGAGGGGGACTCCTCTTACAGACTCCAGAAACAAGAGTGCAGCCTGTACATTTATGTTACAGGTTTATGGTGATAGATTGTTCTTGCCACAGAACTGGAAGCTACCCAAGCCAGTTTATAAAATCTGTTAATAGAAACACTCCTCACACTAATACACCTTCATTTACTGAGCAGCCATACCTCTGGGACATATATTCAATTTTTCCAGATACAATCAGAGTTACCCTTCTATGTGAGGAAGTATTACATAATAAGGACAAGAATTTTAGGATTTTAGCCTTCACTTTTCATATGTAAAACTTAAATCCAGGTTACTGATTTGATTGATAAAGTGGTTTCTGTTTTAAGAGATGTATTTGTTAAAACATGAAAGTTTGCAATATTGCAATGTAATTGAAGGAGACCGTGGTTTGCCTAGAAAATGCTGCTTGAATGTCAAAGCTCATCTCTTTTGTGTATGTGCATTTCTATGCAGATACACTTAAAAGCCAGAGTGGCTTTACACTTAAAGTCAACCTTGGGTGTCATTTCTCAAATGAAGCCCACCATCTTTTTTTTGTTTTTTGTTGTTTTGTTTTTTTAAGCATTTTCTTAATATCCTGGAATTTGCTGATTAGCCTAGTATGGTTAGCCCCAAAGACCTCCCTGTCTTTGTTAACCTAATGCTGAGATTATAGAAGTGGATCATCTTGTTCTGCTTTTTAATGTGGGTCCTGGGGATTAAGTTTAGTCCTTATAATTTCACAGCTAGTCCTTTATAGATTGAGCTATTGCTACAGACCCTCAAAGTTCATCTGCATACATTCAAACATATTGTCTATTATTGTTTGCCTAAACCGACATCTGGTAGTAGAAATTCAAATAATTGTGGATATTTTGTCTGTGATGAATGAAATTGGAGCCAAATATTGTGACAACTGAGAGCTCTGGAGTACCCTATCCTGTGAAATTATGCTAGCATTCACGATGGGAGAGGTGAATTGTATTTGACAACATATTCCCAAGCACTGTGTAATGAACCTTCAAACTTCAATTAGAACCTATCAGAAAGAAAAACAAACACAATTTCACTAAAATGCTGCTTTCAGGAGAAAAGCAAGTCAGCTGGAAAATACAAGTTCAACATCATTGGTTACTCATCAGGCATCCACATTCCATGGCAGGTATCATAGAAAAGGCAGACTTTTAAAAAGCAATACTAAAGATCACTCTTACTTTTAAAATACAGGACATTCAACACACTTGGTATTCTTTGAATTGCAACAATTCCATACTCCAGACTTTAATGATTTCTCTTCCCCTCCACTTACCTCCAAAGAAAATGATATTTTTCCCCAAGTGCACTGGAAGCTACTGTTTATTAAAGGCGGTCAGACATTCATAGCTTAAAGAAATACAAAATCTGGAGATGGTCCAGAAGCACAGAAAGAACCAGCATGCTGGGGTAAATTAATCTAGAAGGACGCTAAAGGTTCACATCATGAACAGGTGGCATGCTTCTTGTGCCATGATTTAGACTATTTGAGTGATGAAGTTCTGAGTACTTCACACAGACACCATTTCAGCAAATGTTTTCGTCAGCTAAAGTGTGGAAGCCTGCTTGCTTGTAACCTTTGTCAGCAAAAGTATTAGGGGGCTGCAGACATTTTAACTATGGGGAAAAAAAACAGACACAAATGGGACAAAATGATAAGCCCAGTTAGTTCAAACACTGGAACAGGGCTGGCTTTGCTGACAATGTAAATGTGCAGTGGGAGTATCTGGCTTCTTGAAGGTTTTTTTTCTGAGACTTTTTGAAGCAAGGTCTCCATTGATGTAACATGTTGATTTAAATTTCCTGATATGTAAAGAAGCACACAGTGGGTTTTATTGAAGATGAGTCAGATGTCTTGAATGCATTTCTAAGGCCAGAAGTACTGTGTACTAAGAAACAAATCAGATTTACCAAAATACTCCATATCATCCTAGGAGTTTCTACACACAGAAATCAATCCATATTGAGGGAGAAGAGGCTTATATTTTAAACTCTCTGTGTTTGTGAGTCTGTGTGTGTCTATGACTGTGTTTCTGTGTGTTTGTGTGTAGGTGCCCCTGCAGTTGGAGGTACTAGAGTTCTGCCCAACGTAAGTGCTGAAAGCCAAATTCCAGTCCTCTGCAACAGCAGTTTGTTCTCTTAAACACTGAACCATCTCTCCATCCCTACAATTGGATTTATCAACCACCTCACTAGACCCAGTCTCATGCCACATTCATGGAAATACCTTGGGTTAAATCTCTCAAGATTCATTGTATTTATAAGGACATAGATAAAGAGAAAATGTCGTTACTTTAATATTTTGTAATTTAAAACTAGTGCCAGATATCTGACAACATTGAATGTAGTTAAACTAAAGTTTCGTTGCCTTTTTTCTTAGGAGAGAAGAGTTTCTTCACAAAAACCTTGCAGCTGAAAAACTGTGAGGCCACCACCTTCTTCTGTGTAATAATATAACACACATAAAAGAGCCAAATTCAGGGCTGGGCAATAGTAAAGTGCCTGACACACAAGCATGAGAGACTGAGTTTGATCCCCAGAATCCACATAAGGCTTTATGTCTATATTTGTAATCCCAGAACTGGGAAGGTAGAGATAAACTGATTCCTGGGCTTTACTGGTCAGCCACACTGCCTAATCAACAAGCTCTAAGCAAGACAGTGAAAAATCTTGTAAAAAGAAAGAAAATAGACTATGTATATATACAGGAAACAGCTCCTGGAGAGTGACATGACATTCACTGCTGACCTCAGGGCCTTCACATGCACACAGACACATACATGTATACCCATTTATGCATGGATGGAACACACACACACACAGAGCTTCATGGCGTTATTCTTGATGTGATCATAATATAAATAGGGCTTACCTCTCAAAAGCAGGAGGATTGAGAAGGTATCATATCTTTGCTTCACAATAAAGTGGCCATTCTTAGAATGTGGGATAAACAGGGCCATAAATACACATACATTAAATGATCTTAATACAAAACTTGATGAAATGGGGCTTACTGGAGGAATAAAAAGGATTCATAGGCATTAGATAACCAAGCAGAAGATGACAGCAAATAAAAACGAGGAATATATAAGAGAAGATAGAAAGAAAACAAGAGGGAGGGAGTAGAGGTGGCTCAGGGTAACGAACACAGAGTGATATAACAGGCTTTTCAATATGGACGAGCAAGCCACAGTAGTTGGTGTTGCTACATCCCTGAATGTTTCTGAAATGTGGGGAACCAAATAATGAATACGGGTACAGGAAGTACTGAGGTTGCAAAGTTTACTTAGGATCTCATGTCCCTCTTCCAGCCCCGTAAAACCTAGCTTCTAAACTCACTCTAACAGGTGTCATGGAGGATGTATTCTTTAAAGTGATAGTTCTCAACCTTCCTAACGCTGTGACCCTTTAATACAGTTCCTTCTATTGTGGTGAGCCCAACCATAGAATTTTTGGTTGCTAAACTGTAATTGTAATTTTGCTTCTAATTTACATAATGTTGAATCATTATGCAATTAGTTTTGGAGGCAAAGGGTTGAGACCCACAGGTTGAGAACCACTGCTCTAGAGACTATGACTAAAGAGTGATCTTTAGTCTTCATAAAGTAGATAAGAAGACTAAGGGAATATTCCATATTGAAAACAGAAAAGTAAAATTCCTTATACTGAAGAGTGCTAAATATTCTAATCTCTTACCTCACTATCTCCAACAGAAATGGTAACTAACAGAAGACTGAAAAATATCTGTACAGAAAAACAGTTTGCACTTACTGGTAATAATACTTGAGTTAATATACTTTTCTGACATCCATTCATTTCAAATTTTGATGTACCCAATTAAACAAAATTAGACAGTCAAATGTTTTTGTAACTTTTACATATAGCATGGAATGTGGAATGTAGAACAGAAAAAATATAAATGAGCTACTTAAGGAAGCTACAGCAACCTTCCAAACTCAAAACTCACAGAGAAACAACAAAACCTATGATGTACATGAAAAATGAATCACATAAGAATAATTTGAATACTCTTTTAATGGGTATTCCAAGTATAAAATAATTATCAAGATTAGGTCTTCCAAGAAGGAAAAAATGAGAATATAAAAATGAAATCAAGCAGTCGAGAAATGGCAAAACATATAACTAAGAGTTATAGAGATAGAAAATTCCAGGCAGTAGTCCATAATAATGGGCTAAAATCATATATAGTCATATGACAACCCATTAAATAAACAATACGTAAATCAGATCCATGTGCTTCAAGGTTAAGAGAAATTCATAGCCATCAGGTCTTCATCATTAATTACAGAATATTGTAGATCAAGACATGACTCCAAACGTATGGTGATGTGAAGCTTAGGAGACTGTACCTAAGGTGTGTGGGGGAGGGGGTTGAGGACAACTGTGGGACTTCTCAACTGCAACAGGAGAAATTATAAAATAATTGAACGAGTATTTTCTATCCTCTAAGCTCTTTTCCTGTTTGTTCCAGTAATGGCAATCCAGCACAAGCCTGTACATACTTTACTCAATCCAACACAAGACCTTAAACATGGCAGGCAATCGAACATAGGTCCTTACACATTCCAAGCAAGCTTTTTCCTACTGAGGCATTTTCCAAGCCTTCTGGGCACTTTTGTAAATGTGTAGTGATATGTATGGTAGATTTGGATATGTCAATTTTTAAAAAAGAAAAAAAGTCAGAGGCCATTGAGAAGACACAGTAGGTAGAGGTACTTGAAGGTAAGCCCAAGGACCTGACTTTGATTTCCAGAGCACACATAATAGAATAAGAGAACCGAGTTCCGCAAGTTTTCTCTGATCTCCACACTTGGACTGAATAAATAGTGTTCCCTACAAACGCATAGACACAATTAAATAAATATAACTTAAAATTTTTAAAAACTTAATATCTACCCTTTATCATATTTTCATTTTTCTCACAGAGCATGAAGTATTGTGAGTGGTACAGTCATACACAATAAGGTTCACCTAATTCAGAAGTGAACTGTATAGTGTATTTAAAGATAAGAAATGAAAAGAAATTGAGGCAAAGCTCAAGAAACCAAGATTGGTAAGACAGGACCAATTTGAAACATGGAGAGGTACAAGGAGGCTTAGTGGGAACGGTCCATGTTACTAGTTTTCAATAAGATAAGGAAGGAAGGCATGAACACTTCTTGGGAGAAATAATTCCAGGCAGTGGCCACATCAATGGGTTAAAATAATACGTGATGATTTACATCTGTATATATTTACATAAAATAACATGACAAGTTATTGTCCCTGATGAAGGACAAGAATAGGCTGTCAAGGTAAGTCTATATATATATATATATATATATATATATATATATATATATATATATATATATATATATATATATATATATATAATTTTATTATTTTATTGCTTAATAACATGATAAAAACTATAATTATTGAGTCTTATTTTTCTGACTTTAAAATAAAGTAAGAAAGATATAATGCATTAAATAAATGATACTTTGAGAGTTTAAAATGCATTAGATATATAAATGATACTTTGAAATTTTCTTCTCAAAGAAACTCAGACTTTAATGGCTTCATTTGGAAGTCATAGAAAAACATTCCACAGAACAAAAGGGGTAACTGAGAAAAATATTAATGTTAGAGGATAATGTTTTGATACAAAATTAATTTTAAATGATACAGGAAGGGACAGGAGATATTAAGAATAGAGAAATGCATTTGTAAAATGTTAATGATTCCAAGTTCAGGAAAATTGTATATTTCCTAATCAAAATCCTACAACATATGTTAAATGTTAACAAACATTATTTTTGACTGATGTGGTTATTTCTACTTGTATGAGATTTCCATATTTTAATATCAGTATGTAGTATTCTAGGACCAGGAAACAGCATACATGACAAGAGACTGGAATTGGAGAGCAGAATCAGTATATGAAACTTTACCAAGGTGCATTCTTTACTTTGATAGCTCAGGATTTTCAAGGGAGACCTCAAATTGGAAAATGACATATCTCTGTGAGTGTGAGATCCACAGAAAGAACCACATTTAAGTGACAGCTCTCAAGCAAGAAGCAGAAAATGGGCCTGAAGTATTACACAGACAAAAACACTCCAAGTTACACTTGTCAATGACAAGCTCTGAGATCTCAAGAACCTATTGTCATTTGGTGTAAAGTACTCCTCAAAGACAACAGATCCTGGACAGTGAAACAGCCAGCAGGATCAATAAAATTATTCCTCATCACTGGGCTCTAAAATAGTGGAACACTTCCCCACCCACTCACACACACATACACTCCTATGGAAACATGCCTACAAGGTCTGATAGACGACAGAGAAGAATGAAGCTTTCATAGCACAGATCTTAAAAGTTATAGTCACTCTTCAGTACTTGTAGAATTTGTTCTATCCACCTCACCATACACATCATAGATAGGAGTTACCAAAATTTGTCACCGAACTTCCGATATAAAATGGTGTGGCATTTTCATATAAACTTTACACATTTTCCTATCTACCCTCTTCATTGCTTGTAATATCTAATACAAAGTAAATACTCGTGTGTTGTGTGTGTGTGTGTGTGTGTGTGTGTGTGTGAGAGAGAGAGAGAGAGAGAGAGAGAGAGAAACAGAGAGACAGAGACAGAGAGTGATCTTGTGTTATACTTTGCCATTTATGAAGTAATAACAAGAAATCGCTGCATGTTCAGTACACATACAATTTTGCCCAGTAATTTTCCACTGGTAGTTGGTTGTGTCAGTAGGTGCTGGATCTGTGGATAGGAGAGCCAATCCTATCTCAGCCTGGGAAAAAGAAGAAAATGAAGAAAATGAAGAGAAAGAAAGAAAGAAAGAAAGAAAGAAAGAAAGAAAGAAAGAAAGAAAGAAAGAAAGAAAGAGGAAAGGAAGGAGGGAGGGGAGAGAAGAGAAGAGAAGAGAAGAGAAGAGAAGAGAAGAGAAGAGAAGAGAAGAGAAGAGAAGAGGCAACCAGACAAGTAAAGTCAGACAGACCCAAGGAGAAACGCCTTTGAAATCTATAGACATGAACATTGAAAACTGAAAATACATCAAACTCTGGCAGAGCCAAGGCAATAGCTCTCTTTCTTTACTTTGAATGTGCAATGTTCCCAATGGGCTTGGGTATTTGAACATTTGATACAGAGTTATAGGGCTGTTTTGAAAACTTCAGGAGGCAGAGACTTGCTCGAGAATGAGGATGACTGTGGCCAGCCTGTAAAATTTATAGCCTGTCTCCACTTCCTGTTTTTTCTATTCCTCCTGAGTGTGTGCATACAATGTGACTGCCTGACCTCTTTTCTCCCAAGATGCTATGCCTTGCCACCATGATGAAAAGATTTGCTGGAATCATAAGCTAGAATAAGCCCTTCTTCCCTTGAATTGCTTTCTGTCAGTTTTCCCAGAGCAACAAGAAGATTCACTGAAATATCCATAAGACACAGGAGTAAAGAAATGAAGACAAAAGGAGTCACAAATATCAAACCTATAGGATCTAATTATGGGTTACAACAAGATGATGGTCATATGAACTCATAGACACTGAGGCAGTGTGAACAGAGCCTGCTCAGGTCTGCACCAGACAGGATCCTGGAGCTAAATGGAGAAATGGACACATGCCCTCATACCTAGCCCAGAAATAATCTTCAACTGATTACCACTTGCAAATGAGAACATAGTTTTCACCAAGAGAATTTCCCTGAAAAAAACAAAGTACTCTTAAGCATACATAGGCTGCATGCCCAGCAGTAGCAACAAAAACCAAAGTCTACAGTGTCTTTAGAGGTTCCTTATCTCATAATGTATCATCTCTTTTTACCCTATGAAGCCTTTGAACATATACTGTGGCTTCCAGTTAGTATTTTTATGAGAGACTCAAGTATGCAGATAAATGGGTCTCTGCTTCTTATGCCTCCTCTTGGTATCTTTTCCTTCTGTTTTGTCCTATTCTGATGTGTTATATTTGTTTTGTCATATTATATTTCATTTTACTATTACCTTATAGAAGCCAGCTTTCTTTCTAACAAAAGACCAAAGTAGAATGGATCCTGATGGGAGGAGAGGTGGGGACAAAATGGAACATGGAAGTGTAAAGGGAGGGGGAACTGTAATCAGGATACATTATATAACAAAAAAAAAATCTATTTTCAGTAAGTGGAAAAATAAATGAAACTAAGGCTACTCTAGCTTTCTTTGGGTTGCTCACAGGACAATACCTCTTTCCTACCCCTTTATGTCTGTAGGCAAGGTAAATGTTTTGTATACAACATGCAGCTGTAGCATACTGGCTATTATACTGACGGTGTTTTCTTCTTTAAATAAATTGATCTAATGTAAAAATTACAGTTAGCTTAAAGACCAGTACTGGAGTCCAAATTTCCTAATATTCACTTAGAAATTAGCTGATACATTGTTCACAATGAATACTCATTTAAAAATAAAAACACTTAACAAGACAGAGTAACTTGGGAAACTATCCCTGGCCTGATCATATTGACATCATGAAGCCCCTTCCCCATGCTTTGTTGTCAAGTGAAAATCAGATAAGTAACCTAAGGAACTGTTGTTCTTATTATAGCATAATGCTCTGCATGGACCAAATGCTAACCTGAGAATAAACTTAATTTGTGAAAGAAATGCCTTGTTTTGAGATTGCCATGTACTGTGTCTTGGAGTGTTATTTTGAATTTTTCATCACACAAGTCATTCACACATAAAATCCATTCACGCCGTCATTCAACTCTAGAGCTAGTTTCTTTTTTCCTTCGCATTCTTTGTGACCTATGAGAACTGCATTACTAGAGAATGAAACATGAGTTTGTATGACACAACAAATAAAATGGAAGCAGGTGATTGATTGTGATCAGTAGAAGTAGCGGTGTGTCTTTACAGAGAACAATACTAAAAACCCACAAAGTGTAGTAATCGTCAAGGGGGAGAGTTACTATACTAGATACATACCACTCAGTATTGCTACTCTCGGAAAAATTCCACTAACTCTATTTTTTGTTCCTTATATACTGATAGTCTCTGTTCTCTTTCATAAGCAAGACTATTGTTTATATATTTCTATTAGATATTTTCTTTATTTACATTTCAAATGTCATTCCCTTTCCTAGTTTCCCCTCAGAAAATCCCCTCTCCCCTTGCACACCAATGGACCCACTGCCATTCCTGGCCCTGGCATTCCCCTCCCTATACTGGGGCATAGAACCTTCACAGGACCAAGGGCCTCTCCTCCCATTGGTGACTGACTAGGCCATCCCCTGCTAAATATGCAGGTAGGGCCATGAGTCCCACCATGTGTTTTCTTTGATTGGTGGTTTAGTCCCAAGGGGCTCTGGGGGTACTGGTTAGTTCATATAGTTGTTCCTCCTATGTGACTGCGAACCCCTTCTGCTCCTTGGGAAGACTATTATCAATCTATCTGTCCTTTTGGATTAACAAACCAATACATAATGAGACTTTTAAAAACATCTCTGTTTCATCTTCAGTTTTGGAGTCATATCATGTGTCAAAACTTACTACCAATCTATGGATAGAAAAAAATTATGGAAAGCTACAGTATCTCAGAAAGTCTAGAACGTATTTTTTTTTTAATTTCCCTAAGGCAAAGAAGAATAAATAGCTATACCCTGAGGGCTCGTGGCATAGCTCCAAGTTCTAACATAAGAGCCATGACTGTGAAATTGCTTTAAGAGTTGGGCAGGATATTTTAAAAATGCAAATATGTTATTCTTCTACAAGATTTTTTTTAAATATTAAAATGTTGCTTAAATTTACCTTTGAACAAAATTGATGACCTAATACAAACCTCCATCTTCATACCACTCAGGGGCATTCTATGTCTCCGATGATAATTTTTCCTCAAACTGAGACTTATGAGGGTTTATGTTTTCTGTAAAAGGACTAGTAAAGTTTATGGTAGTATAAGAAGTCATAAACACACACGTGTTTTGATGAAATGAATTTATTTTAGCCTTTTGCTCAAAAAGAACATCTTTACAGAACAGTGTAGTGTATTTACATATACCCTATTTATTTGCACATCTGCCACCATTTATAGCTCTCATTTAAAAGATATGGTCATTTAAAGCATGTCTGCAATGATGAGTTAATGGAATTTAAATAACCAAATAAATGCAACAAGAAAGTATTTAAGAAGGAGCAGCCTTAGAAATTCAAACTGCATCTAAATTCCCATCATGAAAGTAATAAGAGTAAAACTATTAGATGTGTTTTTTCTATTAAAACACACCAACAGAGCCGAGGAAATAGGTTACTTGCTAAAATACTCACCTTACAAGTTTGAAGGTGATTCTCTGAACTCCACATACATGCACACATGCTTACATGCATACGCACACATAAACACACTGAATATTTACAATTTTGGGTGTTTCTACATATTATGATGTTTCCTTTTCAAATTTAGAAAACATAGCTCCAATTTGTCCTGTCTATATAACCTACTATAGCCATACTACTAGGGATTAAAGCATGGATTTTAGGGCCCTTTCCTATGTGCCCACACATGAACTTTCCTCAAACCTGCCATGTGGCCTTGGGAAAATGACTTAATTCCTAAGCTCTGTGTCTGTGAAATGGGTGCAGCAAGAGTTCCCATCTCAGGGTTTTTGAGAGAGAGCGCAGGAAAACTGCATCAAGTGTCTGAGCATCTGTGAGCCCAGAATGATCGCCATACAAGATGTCACTTTGTTTATCTGAAGACTCTTAGGGAGCAAGGTGGATCTCTGAGGTGTCATATGTCACAGAGCAACTACAATGACTGCTACATTGGGCCTGTTGTGAAGCTGGAGGCTCCTTTAACTGTGAGGTTTCACAGCAAGAATGTCCTCAGCATTCTAATTCCTACTGCTCAGCTAGCTCTTCCATGTTATAATCGGGCCTGTCAAAGCTGTTACATCGCAGTCTTCTGTTCCTGACCAACTGAAGGATGTCCATTAGTGCTGAGGGGATACAGATTTATATACAAAGTTCTTAGAATGATAAAATTAAATGAAGGGCTGGAAGAATAGCTCAGTGGTAAACCACTGCCTTAGCATGGGCAAGACCATGACTTCAATTTTGGTAGGACAAGAGCAATGATATTGATGATGATAATAATAGAAAATAAAAATAGTAATAATAACAGTAATAATAACTGCAACTTGAGTTGGAACATACAAACTAGAGTCTGATGATAATGTACCTTTCTAACTGACAAGAAAGGAAGGTTTTAAACATTCATAAATAGGCCTCTTTCTGTGACTTACAATGTCTTCACTCAAATGAATTGCCTTTGCCTGTGCTTTTAAGCACAACTGAGTGTTCCTGTTGAATAGATTTATCCCCTATGACAGGTCAGCACCAAGAATAAAAATTAAATCAAGGAGCTGATAATGTAAAACTGCCAACACACCACATATGCATAGAAACAACTCTGTGTTTAAGAAATGTTAAATAAAATCAAATATGATGACTGCTAGCAACCTTCTGCTGATGCAGATGTTTCTTTAGAGGGACCATAAAAACAAGACTTTTCTCTCAATGAGACGCAAAGGATTTCCAGAGCTTGCAATTTCTTCCTGACATAATAAAGTATGAAAAACAAAATCTAATTTAAATATTCATGCCTTCACTTTATTTAATGCCATTGCAATGTGAGTATAGATATTATATTTTAATGCCCTACAGTGCTTCTCCCTGCTTTAAAAAAGCTAAAATGATAGCCATCTTCAAAGGTACTATCAGGATGTAGTGTTGAGTTGCCAAGTTTTTCTTTTTTCCTTGAAAAGATATGCTCTGCTACTAACACCTTCTGCAAAACACACACTCCATTTCCAAAAAGAAAATAAACACACTGGTGAAGCAGACAAACTATGGGATGCAGTCTCCCATCTTTCCCTGTAGAATTTAGGCAGAAGAGATGTGATCAAATTTAACAGAACAGGAAAATTCTGAATAATTTGCTCCCTGGAAATTTTAGTCAAGAGACATCAACTGAACTTTAACATTTAAAGCACACTGTCAATACATAAAATAATACAAATGTACTTTGCATTGTTGGCTTTTGACTAGAAACAGCTGATAAATGGGCTTATTTGAAAAATGTTCTCATTAGAAGAAGAAAAAGTCTGCCCCTGTGTAGAGTGCACACACAAAAGTGTCTTTTTATTACTTTGGAAGAGAAATGGGACCATTTAATGTCAATCATAATAGTACATTGATTATCTAAAACCACAGGCTTCTCCTTGCCTCTCACTCAAATACCACATGTATAGATATACATGCAAACTCATACATGCATATCTACGTGAACATATTCACACAAACTAAATGCAGGTTCTGTAAGCATTGGGTATATCCAGATGGTGGCAGTGAATTACAGTTTGTCACCTGTTAGAATCCATGTTGTGTTTGTCAGAATCCCAGTGCTTTATAAGTTCTTTCCTTTCTTAAAGACTAGAGTTATTAAGTAAATCTCTTATATTGAAAAATGTGGTTTTTCAGAGAAGGAAAATATGAAAGGAACTTGTATATCATTTTTACTTGCAATCTACAAGTTTTCACATACAATTAATACAACAAGACAGGAGGCAGTCTTGCCTGAAAAGTACTTGTAGTGGATTCTGGGAGATAATATGGAAGGAACATGGATTCTGATTACAGACCGACTTTCCTTGGGGTAGTAACAATCACACTACTCAGTTTTCTCTCCGTGAAACCCAATAGTGTTTTATCTAAACTCATCAAGGTACTATGCCCCTCGTGAGGAGATTTATCCTCTATGGTTTGGAAGATAGCACATATAAAGTCATTAGAGAGTACAGATTTTAGAGTAGGCACTATTTGTCCTCATGTGGTTTAAGGGGACTGACCTTTTAACTATTAGTGGCTCCTTGTGGAGAGAGCCCTAATGCAAGTAGGGACAAGCAAGGCTAAGTGCTGTGGTGCATGCTAGAACAAGGAGGGAGGCAGAAGGATCAAGACTGAGGGCAGTCTTCGTGGACAAGAGAAATGAGAAGGAGAGACGGAGGAAGAAAAGGAGATGGTAAGGCAATATAGAGCAAAAGGTAAAAGTGCCTCAGGTAAATGGACTGTGGAATCAAGACTCTGGCTCCTCCCTAGACAGATGAACTTATATTTTTTTTTTGCTTTATTTTTTCTTCCTTTTTTTCCCATTAATTAATTAATTTATTTATTTATTCACTTTATATCCTAATCACTGCCACCTCTCCTGGTTCTTCCCTCCTACAGTCTCTCCTTCCATCCCCCTACTTCTGCTCTGAGAGGGCAGAGGCTACCTGGGTATCCCTGGGCCCTGGCACCTCAAGTCTCTGCAGGGGTAGATATATCCTCTACCATTGAAGGGTGTCTTATGGAAGAATTGTAGGGAGAATTGAGGGCCATGAAGAGGATAGGAACTCTGCAGTAAGACCAACAGAGTCAACTAACCTGCACTCTTGGGGGCTCTCAGAGACTGAGCCACCAACGAAAGATCATTTAATGGCTGAACTTGGCCCTCCACACATGGTCCTGCAACAATTGGAGTGGGGACAGTCACTAAAGCTGATGCCTGCCTGTGAATTGGTGTTTCTATCACCTACCACTGAAGACGAATGTAAGACAATCTTACATCCGCCTAGGCATAAAGTATCCAGGATAGGACATAAAAGGTATTCAACAATGTTTGACATTACTGTGTTAATGAAAGCACAGCCCTGTTTCCTATACAGAAGGCATGTCCAAGTTTACAATGCAAAATTCCATGCCTGCAAACATATTCAAATTCCTCAATACAGGCAATACTCTAATTTTGTTAAAGTCAACAATGATCAACATCACATCCATTTTTCTGAGAACCTTAAGAGTTGAACCTTAAGAGTTTCCATTGTATTGTATCGAGATGGTATCTAGATCCCAGAACATTAAGGCAATGTCTTGCTTAATGTAAATTCTCACAAATCATGTGTCAGTGATGTCACATGGCACTGATTCCTACTTTTATTGAGAAATGTTCAACAGAGGAATGGATACAGAAAATGTGGTACATTTACACAATGGAGTACTATACAGCTATTAAAAAGAATGAATTTATGAAATTCCTAGGCAAATGGATGGACCTGGAGGGCATCATCCTGAGTGAGGTAACACAATCACAAAAGAATTCACACAATATATACTCACTGGTAAGTGGATATTAGCCCAGAAACTTAGAATACCCAAGATATAAGTTACAATTTGCAAAACATATGAAACTCAAGAAGAACGAAGACCAAAGTGTGGACACTTTGCCTCTTCTTAGAATTGGGAACAAAACACCCATGGAAGGAGTTACAGAGACAAAGTTTGGAGCAGAGATGAAAGGATGGACCATATAGAGACTGCCATACCCCAGGATCCATCCCATAATCAGCTTCCAAACGATGACACCATTGCATACACTAGCAAGATTTTGCTGAAAGGACCCATATATAGCTGTCTCTTGTGAGACTATGCCAGGGCCTAGCAAACATAGAAGTGGATGCTCACAGTCAGCTATTGGATAGATCACAGGGCCCCCAATGGAGGAAATAGAGGAAGTAACCAAGGAGCTAAAGGGATCTACAACCCTATAGGTGGAACAACAATATGAACCCCCTGAATAACCCCTGAGCTCGTGTCTCTAGCTGTATATGTAGCAGAAGATGGCCTAGTCGGCCATCACTGGAAAGAGAGGCCCATTGGTCGTGCAAACTTTATATGCCTCAGTACAGGGGAACGCCAGGGCCAAGAAGTGGGAGTGGGTGGGTGGGGGAGTGGATAGGGGAGCGTGTGGGGGACTTTTGGGATAGCATTGGAAATGTAAATGAAATAAATACCTAATTTTTAAAAATCAAAAAAAAAAGGAAATGTTCAGATTAGTAAGACGCGCTCAACTAGTTAACCAAAACCCCAGTAAACTTAAATTTAGAATGCATAATTAGAAAGGCAGTTGCTCTTCCACATATGTAAAGATGAATTTTTTTCTTCACATTTAGAAAATGGAACTATGAGAACTCAAAGTGCTTTAGAATTTTGAGAATTGCTGTAATTTGTGAACTACAGAAACTTGTAAAATAAATAAGAAGAGGTTGAAAATATCTTTAACGTGAAAGCAAAACTAGAGAAGCTGCATTTAGGGGTGAGATCTGCTGAACCAAGTTTATTACCAACAGCTTTGGGAATGAACCAGAAGCTTTTTCTATTATTAAAGGAGAGCTGACGAACACAGACGGAGATGAATAGACCCTCTCGTCATCACTCTAAGAGACTTCAAGGTGTATGTAGCTCAGTGAGTGTCTTGGTACATTTATAATATGATTTAGGGTGTCTCCTTTATTTGGCATCACTCATTTAAAACAGGAAAACACCCGGTATGAAACCTAGATTTTTATCTAGAAGCATACCATCTTTCTTCTCATAGCTTCCTATATGTAAAGATTTCCCAAAACCTAGGATACCCAAGATATAAGATACAATTTCCTAAACACATGAAACTCAAGAAAAATGAAGACTGAAGTGTGGACACTATGCCCCTCCTTAGAAGTGGGAACAAAACACCCTTGGAAGGAGTTACAGAGACAAAGTTTGGAGCTGAGATGAAAGGATGGCCCATGGAGAGACTGCCATATCCAGGGATCCACCCCATAATCAGCATCCAAACACTGACACCATTGCATACACTAGCAAGATTTTATCGAAAGGACCCAGATGTAGCTGTCTCTTGTGAGACTAGGCCGGGGCCTAGCAAACACAGAAGTGGATGCTCACAGTCAGCTAATGGATGGATCACAGGGCTCCCAATGGAGGAGCTAGAGAAAGTACCCAAGGAGCTAAAGGGATCTGCAACCCTATAGGTGCAACAACATTATGAACTAACCAGTACCCCGGAGCTCTTGACTCTAGCTGCATATGTATCAAAAGATGGCCTAGTCGGCCATCACTGGAAAGAGAGGCCCATTGGACACGCAAACTTTATATGCCCCAGAACAGGGGAACGCCAGGGCCAAAAAGGGGGAGTGGGCGGGTAGGGGAGTGGGGGTGGGTGGGTATGGGGGACTTTTGGTATAGCATTGGAAATGTAAATGAGCTAAATACCTAATAAAAATGGAAAAAAAAAGATTTCCTTGAGGCCAAATGTTTGTCAGTTGCTGCTACCAGTTGTCACATTTAGTCCTTTGTACAAACCTTACAAAGTAACAAGACCTCACATTATAGGTTTTGTTTAGAGCAGTGCTCCTCCACCTTCCTAATGCTCTGACCCTTTAATACAGTTCCTCATACAATTATGTTTGTTGCTACTTCATGACTGTAAGTTTGCAACTGTTACAAAGCAAAATATAAGTGTCTGTGTTTTCTGATGGCCTTTAGGGATTTGTGACCCCCAGATTTAGAATAGCTGCCTTAGTTGACATTGAAAGTATCTGTACAAGGCCAAAGAGCTAGTTGAGAGGAGTGCAATTCAAATTTGAATCCATATAATTCCAAAGTAGATGCCATGTACTGGTTTCATGAAAAGACGTTAAAAAGTACATTTAAATAAGCAGACAAGCTCTTTACCCATCTTCCCTACTACCATTTAGGCTTTCCTTTTCCTGGTTCCTTTTAGGCAAATTTCATCTGAAATGCTAACATATCCCACCCCCACCCCATGCACTCATCCAGAGTACTCACTCTTCTCAAAGTATCATAAGCTTCCTAGATGGTCAAAGCAAAAGGCTCCACCTCCAGCCATAGTCTTGAGCATCCTCTCTATGGAGCACATTAGTGAAGAGCAGTCGAATAAACATCAATGTTATACCTACTTGACTGGTTTCTGCCATTTGTTTAACAATGGTGCCCTATGTTATTTATGTAGACCATATTTTATTTCATATTTTAGCTCCCTAAATTACCTGTAATGAGTGTGTGTTTCTTTAAGTTCAAAGTCCTTTAAGTATAACAAAATATGCATGATATTTTGTTATATTTTCAGTCTAAACTTCTTAAATACATTAAAAGAAGTCATTAATATTCTAGCTAAATTCGAATTGAGTCTATCTTTAACATTGGGTGGGTGGGGGATAAATGTCTAGTTGTCACATAAGATATAAACCCCAGGGTTGAAAACATGACTTTAGAGAAAATTAAGCATTTAAGACATGTGTTGTGTGAGAAAAAAAAAAACAAAAACAAAAAACAAACTAGATATGATTAACTGGTCTTCATTGCTGAGTTACTCACTGTTTATTTTCTTGACTTTAGTTTATTTTTGAGTCAATATACGTAAAACTCACCTGCAGGCAGTTACAATGACTCACACTTTGCAAGCTCATATTTGCTTCCCCTCCCATCTGCTGTCCTTTCTATTTTTTTCTTCTCTCTCTTTCTTTTATGCTTTTCCTAGAAGTTAAAAATCTCCTAACTTTGCCCTTTGTGTTAGATGCTTCCCAGTGGGGTATCTGTATTGTCCTGACTCTTTCACCACCACCACAACATAAACATGTGCACATATACACACACACAAAACTAATGTCCCGAGGTCTAACTTTCACACTAATTTTCCAAAGAACTTCTATAATTTTAAATAACTCAAGCATGTGTGTGTGTGCATGCTGAAAGGTTGTTTAGAGACAGTAGTGGTCTATCTTGGAATAAGAGCAGGCAGTCTAGTATCAGAAGAATTCTATGGTTTAGGATGTTATCTGCAAGTATATAAACTTACAAAAGCCCAACACAATGTTTGCAAAGACAGAGTTGGTTCCTGTAGAGTTTCTGCTCTAAGGTCAGGGTACCACAGGGGTGGCTGTTAGATGTGCCTGCCAATCTACCTACTAGTCTGTAATGTACTCAGGTCTCTCTGTTGCTTTATTTTGTATGTTCTCAGCCTTTAGATCCCCGGGACCCTCCCCACACACACTCATTTAACTTAATCTCAGCTAATGAGCTGGCTTAATTCAGTTTCAGATGTGCACATGCCACATTTATTCTCTTTGTTTTACACAGTCTCCTCGACTCTCACTTCTTTTCTTGCAGTGTAAGGTTCCCGTTCTCCATCTTCAGGCCAAGCTCGTCACTGACATCTCAACCCTACATCATCTCTGCTTTTCTGCAAGTCTTTTTGAGGTTTTCTTTTTGCCTTTGCCCAGATTGTGATGACATTTAATTTTCACTCTTCATATGTTCTCAATTCCTTCTATGCTGCTGTGACTAAACATTGACCAAAACTAACTTAAGAGGAAAAAGACAGTGGTTTGATTGGCTTGTACTTACACATTACTGTACATCACTGAGCAAATTCGGGGCAGAAACTCAATCAAGAACCAAGAGGCAGGAACCCAGACAGACCACAGAGGACAGCTGTTTATTGTGTTGTACTGCATGGATTCCTGAGCTTGCCTTCTTATACAACTCAGACTACCTTCCCAGCTCTGGTGCCACTCATAGTAGGCTGGGCCCTCTCATACCAATTCATAATCATTACCAAGAAAACATTACCACACATATGCCCACAGTCTGAAGAAGGCAATTCCTCAAGTGAGGGTCATTCTTCTCATGTGACACTACTTTGTATGAAATTGACAAAACCTAACCAGTGCCCCATATTTTAATTTTCTCCAGTTTTACAGCTCCTCTGTTGTCCATAATTTCTACATCTGCATCCTCTTGTTTCCTCTTATACCTAAGATAGGATCCAACAATGCTGACAATGAAAAAGAAAATAATAACAAACAAAACCAAATAATCACTGTCTTACTTGCCTAAAGCACACTTTTGTGTGTGTGTGTGTGTGTGTGTGTGTGTGTGTGTGTGTGTGTGTGTTTCTGTGTGTGTGTGTTTCTGTGTGTCTGGTTTATGGTCACAAAAGTAATGCATGATTAAATATATGTCAGTTTAAGAAATGTATAATCCCCAAAATAAAACCTATTACCTTACAATTAAGCTAATCCCAACTGCCTTTTGTTTGAGGATACTCAGTTACAGAAACTAAGAGTCGAATTATAAATTTTGGATTATCCATGTTCTCAAAACTGAGGAACAGAGCATATTGTGAAGACAAGAGGAAATATCTGATCAAAGACTGATAAACCAGTAGGTAAACATAACAAGCTTGAGACTGGAAAAACTGTTTTATGACAATGTTGTTTATGTTTATGATGACATAGAACATTTGAGTACCTATAGTACTACATTGTAGTTAATGACTATAATGTTAAAATACCGGTGAAGACCAGTTATTTTAAAAACAAGCAGAATTAAACTCATCACTATTTTATTGTGTGTTTTTGTTTGTTTTTTCAAGACATGGTTTTTCTGTATAGCCCTGCCTGTTCTGGAACTCACTTTGTAGACCAGGCTAGCCTCAAACTCAGAAATCTGCCTGCCTCTGCCTCCCAAGTTTTGGGATTAAAGGCGTGTGCCACCACTGCCTGGCCTATCACTATTTTATTTATGACCTCTTATTAATATTTAATCTAAGCTTCATTTCATAGAAAATGGGTTCTGATTTAAGATTAAGCTATTGGTATTATTTTGGTAAAATGCTGGCCTCCAGTTATTAGCCCCTAGAAGTCATGACAGACAGAATGAGAAGGAAAGGAGACCTGCATTTGTTCTTTGCTCCTGACAGTATCATTGTGACATTGTAAACTGGTTGGTCAGTTTGATGGCAATTATGATGCTTTAAAAAAAATCCAGATCTGAGCTCAGTAGGACAAAGGTGTGTCATAACTGATAATAAATACATCATTTTTTTATCATAGAAAGAAGTTTCAAAAATTCTAACAGGTGGTGACTGAATAAAAAGGTATATTTTAACTTATCAAAGGAAATGTTCAATCATAACTGCTTAACAAATAAGGCACACAAAGGAATATACTTCCTAATGATAGTCTCTCAAATATTTATAGGCAAAGAATAGGTGTTTTCTAAGCTTGCTTTTATATCAGATACAATATGCTCCATCAAAGGTGATATGGTAAACATTTACTGTCACTGTAACCTTCTGAAGTGTGGCAACTTGAGATTTGTCTTGCCGTGTTTTGGTTAGCAAAGAGAAAACGGGTCAGACACCAACATGAAAATCTGGTGCAATAGTGGCATAAAAGTTGTGATTGTGACCAAACATTATCTGAAGGAATTTAAGGTCTACTCCAGGAGATGGAACTCATGCCTGACACTGCTCACGTAGTCACGTACCTGAGGAAAAAAGAAATACTACTGTTCTGCTAAAAGAATGTAACAATAAAATTTTTCCTAATTACATTTTGCTATACTCATAGAACAGTGTCTTATCCAACCACCATTAGAGAATCTTCTTCCTATAACAGGTGGGAACAAATGCAGAGGTCCACACTGGACGATGTACAGAGTTTGAGTACAAAATGGGAGTCCATTAAATTCGTTCTTCCAGGGCTCAGCAATGTTCGAAGAAGAGAAGACAGAAATATTTTAAGAGCCAGTGAGGATGGATGACACCAAGGAAACAAGGCCTTCTAGACACAGCAGGACTGGTGCACATATAAACTCACAGAGACTGCAGTATGCACGGGATCTGAACTGGCCAGATGGGTTCCAAAACCAAGAGAGAAAGTGGGCATACTTGCATGCTCCCTAGCCACTCCCCACCCCCACCAAGCCAGACTCAGTGTACAGTTTAATTTCATAGGAACAAATCTGTATACTTCAAAAATTAATTCATCTTAAAAAGAAAAAGACAGGAGGCTAACAATGTAGCTAAATTTATAGAGTGTTTTCTTAGCATGTGTAAAACCCTCCCTTGGCTTGAGTCTCAGTGCTGTATAATCAAGGCCTGGTAGTATACAGCTGTAATCCTAGACTCAGAAGGTAAAGGTAGGCACATCAGAAATTTAAGGTCATCTTTGACTACATAACAAGGCTACATTAGAACCTATTGCAAAAACAAACAAAAAACCTTGAACTAATAGCAATAATGACATAAAACGGTATAACAAATGGCATTAATGCGTGAGAGGGCATGACAGTGTGAATTCTGTGCAACACATGTGACAGAATCTTCTAGAACATAGGAATGGAATCTTCCAGGGATTCTGCTGCTCTCAAGCAGCATAGTTTAAGAAAGTCCTGTCCATGGCCTCAATTGTAAGTCCTCAACTCCCAGACCTGTGGACCTTACCGACAATCAGTTCTTTTGGTAGGACTATGTCGTAACTAGGCCCAAAGAAGCCTCCATTTGGATTGATAATTGTCATTATTCCATGAATATGTACAGCTATATCTCACTTTTTAAAAACAGAACAATCAGTTGAAGAAATCTGCCATCTTCACTATGATAAACTTAAAAGAAAAATGTTTTATTCTCCATGACAACAGTATTCGGACTCACAGAAAATCTTTTAGAACTCATTTAAATAAGTCAATTCAGTTTTAAAAATCAAATTAAAAGTATTAATTTATTCAGCATGTCTGGTTATTCCTTTTGTGCAATCTGAACTGAAAGGTAAAAAGTTCTTTTTAGCTCTCAATGAGATTTCAGTACACAGTAACTTATGGCACAAAAGATCAGATACTTAAAAAGAGAGAGACTCTAGATTTGCTATAAAAGAGTTTGGGTGAAAACTTTTGACTTATACAGATTTTTTCAAGGTTTTCCTAAAAGAATTTGTTCTATTCATATTTATATTCATAGTACAAAACATTGAGCAAAAACAACTGAGGAAGTGAAGGGCTTTTGTAGCTTACAGGCTGTGAACCTTCACTAAAGGAAATCAGTGCAGAAAATCAAGACAGAATTCTAGATGTTGGAATTGATGCAGAGACCATGGAGAAATGTTGCTCACTGGCTCAGTTTCCATGACTTGCTCAGCTTGCTTTCTTATTAAATTAGGACCAGTTCCTCAGGCATAATGTCCTACCATATCACTCATGAATGAATTGATCTGTAGTTCAAGAAAATGAGCTACAGATATGCTCACAAGGCAATCAAATGAGGGCAAGTCCTCTTTGCAGGTGAGTCTAGTTAGTGTCAAGTTGACAAAAACTAACCTACATTGAGCTTGATCAAAAACAGAAAAATAATAGTAGATTGGATAGGTGAGTACTCACAGAAGTTATTGCTATGAACAACACTTAATATCCTAAACAGGACTTGAACAGGCAGAGAGGTGAGAAAATAAATGTCATGAGAAGTTACCACCATCTGTACTTCAGTTGTAGGTATTTGGTTTTCTTTTTTAATCATGTATCTTGGAATTGTTTCCTGGGCTTGTCTTAATGAAATAGTTTTCTGCTGCTCTTAAGTGGTGTACCACTTTGGGCATTGCTAATTTAGTGAACATCCTCTAGAGATGCTCTTTTCAAACTAAGATTAGATCCGAAAGCTAAGGCTGTTCCACAGCCCACTGTGCACGGGTCCTGCCACAAGAGGCCTGTTCTCCCAGGAATGTTTTCACTGCTGGGTTTGGAGGAGAGATAGCCACTTTCCAATAACTGTCTGGAGCTAGGCAGCAAGGAGCACACTGGGCACAAGAACAATGGAGCATCTAGAACAGGATATTTCCAGTCGCCATCTGCACCCAGAACTTGGGCTGTTCCAGAGTCCTCTGTACACAAGTTCCACCACGAGAGAGCTGCTCTACCAGGAGTGCTGACACAGCCTAAGGGACCCACAGGAGGAACAAGCTCTAGCCAGAGATAGCAAGAACACCAGAGATAACCAGATGGCAAAAGGCAAATGCAATAATCTTATCAAAAGAAACCAAGACTACTTGGGACCATCAGAACTCAGTTCTCCCAACACAGCAAATCCTGGAGTACCCAACACACCAAAAAAGAAAGATGTGGATTTAAAACAATATCTCATGATACTGACAGAGGATTTCTAAGAAGGACATAAATAACTCCCTTAAGAAATACAGGAGAACAGAGGTAACCAGGTAGAAGCCATTAAAGAATTACAGGAAAACCCAAGCAAACAGGTGAGGGAATTGAACAAAACTGTCCAGGATCTAAAACTGGAAGTAGAAACAACAAAGAAATCACAAAGAGACCTAGGAAAGAGATTAGAAGCCATAGATGAAAGCCATAGATCACCAACAGAATTAAAGAAATGAAAGGGAGAATCTTAGGCACAAAAGATACTATAGAAAACATTGACATAACAATAAAAAAATGCAAAATGCAGAAAGATCCTAACTCAAAACATCCAGGAAATTCAAGACATAATGAGAAGACCAAACCTACAGATAATAGGTATAAAAGAGAGGTAAGATTACTAATTGAAAGGGCCAGTAAATATCTTCAACAAAATTATAGAAGAAAACTTCCCTAACTTAAAGAAAGAGATGCCCATGAACATACAAGAAGACTATAGAACAACAAATAGATTGGATCATAAAAGAAATTCCTCCTGACACATAATAATCAGAACAACAAATGCATTAAATAAAGATAGAATATTAAAAGCAGTAAGGGAAAAAGATCAAGTAACATATAAAGGCAGACCTATTAGAATTACACCAGAAACAATGAAAGCCAGAAGATCCTGGGCAGACATCATACAGACCCTAAGGGAACACAAATGCCAGCCCAGGCTACTATACCAAGCAAAACTCTAAATAAGCCTAGATGGAGAAAAAAAAATATTCCTTGACAAAAAGAAATTTACAAAATATCTTTCCATAAATCCAGCCTTTCAAATAATAATAAATGGAAAACTCCAACATGAGGAGAGAAACTACACCCTAGAAAAAGCAAGAAAATAATCTTTTAACAAACCAAAAAAATAATTTCATCTCTAACAACAAAAATAACAGGAAGAAAAATCTTTTTTTCATAATATCACTTAATATCAATGGACTCAATTCTCCTATAAAAAAAGACATAGACTAACAGACTGGATATGTAAGCAGGACTCAACATTTTGCTGCATACAGGAAGCCCACCTAAGGACAAACAATTCTCAGAGCAAATGGTCCCAAGAAACAAGCTGGAGTAGCCATTCTAATATAGAATAAAATCAACTTTCAACCTAAAGTAATCAGAAAACATAAGGAAGGACACTTCATACTCATCAAAGGAAAAGTCTACCAAGAAGTCTATTGAGAATATCTATGCTCATATGCAAGGGCACCTACATTCATAAAAGAAACTTTACTAAAGCTCAAAGCACACATTGCACCACACGCAGTATTAGTGGGAGACTTCAACACCACACTCTCAGCAATGGACAGATTATAGAAACAGAAACTAAACAGAGAGATAGTGAAACTAACAGAAGTTATGAAGCAAATGGATTTAACATATATCTATAGAACATTTTATCCTAAAACAAAAGGTTATACCTTCTTCCTAGCACCTCATGGTACCTTCTACAAATTGACCATATAATCAGTCACAAAACAGGCCTCAACAGATACAAAAATATTGAAATATTCCCATGCATCCTTTCAGATCAGGTCTTCAATAACAACATAAACTTAAGCCCACATACATGTGGAAGCTGAACAACACTCTACTCAATGGTAACTTGGTCAAGGAAGAAATAAAGAAATTAAAGACTTTTTAGAGTTTAATGAAAATGAAGCCACAACATAGCCAAAGTTATGGGACACGATGAAAGCAGTCCTAAGAGGAAAACTCACATCTCTGAGTGCCTCAAAAAAAAAAAAAACAAAAAAAAAAAAAACAAAAAAAAAACAAAAAAAAAAACAAAACAAACTGGAGAGAGCATACACTAGCAGCTTGACAGCACATCTGAAAGTTCTAAAACAAAATGAGGCAAATTTTCCCAAGAGGAGTAGACAGCAGGAGATAATCAAAATCAGGGCTAAAATCAACCAAGTGGAAAGAAAAAAGAACTATACAAAGACTCAACCAAACCAGGAGCTTGTTCTTTAAGAAAATCAACAAAATAGATAAACCCTTAGCCAGACTAAGTAGAGGGCACAGAGACAGTATCCAAATTTTAAAAAATAAAAAATGAAAAGGTAGACATAATAACAGAAACCAAGGAAATCCAAAAAAATCATCAAATCCTATTACAAAAGCCTATTCTCAACTATTTGGAAATTCTGGATAAAATGGACAATTTTCTAGACAAATACCAGGTACCAAAGTTAAATCAGGATAAGATAAACAATTTAAACAGTCCCATATCCCCTAATGAAATAGAAACAGTAATTAATAGTCTCCCAACCAAAAAAAAAAAAAAAAAAAAAGCCCAGGACCAGATGGGTTTAGTGCAGAGTTCAATCATACCAATACCTTCAAACTATCCCACATAATAGAAACAGAAGGTACACAGACAGAACATCAGACCAATTTTCCTATGCCTTTCAATACGAAAATAATCAATAAAATTCTCAGAAACTGAATCTAAGAACACATCAAAACGATCATCCATCATGTTCAAGTAGGCTTTATCCCAGGGATGCAGGGATGGTTCAATACACAGAAATCCATCAATGTAATCCAAAAAACTCAAAGAAAAAAAAACCATGTGATCATCACATTAGATGCTGAGAAAGCATTTGACAAAATTCAACACCCCTTCATGATAAAAGTCTTGGAAAGATCAGGAATTCAAGGCCCATATCTAAACATAGTAAGGCAATATACTGTAAACCAGTAGCCAACATCAAGCTAAATGGAGAGAAACTTGAAGCAATCCCACTAAAATCAGGGACTAGACAAGGCTGCCCACTCTCTCCCTACTTGATCAATATAGTACTTGAAGTCCTAGCCAAAGCAATTAGACAACAAAAGGAGATCAAAGTGATGCAAATTGGAAAAGAAGTCAAAATATCAGTATTTGCAGATGATATGATAGTATACTTAAGTGACCCCCAAAATTCCACCAGATAACTCCTAACCCTGATAAACAACTTCAGCAAAGTAGCTGTATATAAAATTAACTTAAACAAATCAGAGGCCTTCTACACAAAGGATAAACAGGGTGAGAAAGAAATTAGGAAAAGAACACCCTTCACAATGGTCACTATAAAATACCTTGGGGTGACTCTAACTAAACAAGTGAAAAGTCTGTATGATAAGAACTTCAAGTGTCTCAGGAAAGAAATCTAAGAAGATCACAGAAGACAAAAAGATCTCCCATGCTCATGGATTGATGGGATTAATATAGAAAAATGGCCATCTTGCTGAAAGCAATCTACAGATTCAATGAAATCCCTATCAAAATTCCAAATCTATTCTACATAGAGTTGGAAAGAGCAATTTGCAAATTCATCTGGAATAACAAAAAAACCTAGGATAGCGAAAACTCTTCTCAACAATTAAGGAACTTCTGATGGAATCACCTCTGGTCACTTGACCTTTGACAAAGGAGCTAAAACCATCCAGTGGGAAAAACAGCATTTTCAACAAATGGTTCTGGATCAAAGGGCAGTTAGCACATAGAAGAATGCAAATCAATCCATTCTTATCTTCTTGTACAAAGCTCAAGTCCAAGTGGATCAAGGGCCTCCACATAAAACCAGATACAGTGAAACTAATAGAAGAGAAAGGTGGGAAAAGCCTCAAACACATGGGCACAGGAGAAAAATTCCTGCACCAATGGCTTATGTTCTAAGATCAAGAATTAACAAATGGGACCTTATAATATTGCAAAGCTTCTGTAAGGCTAAGGACACTGTCAATTACCGAACTGCAACCAACAGATTGGGAAAAGTTCTTTACCAATCCTAAATCTGATAGAGAGCTAATATCTAATATATACAGAAAACTCAAGAAGTTAGACCAAATAACCCTATTTTTAAAATGGGGTACAGACCTAAACAAAGAATTCCCAACTGAGGAATACCAAATGCCTTAAAAGTACCAAAAGAAATGTTCAATATCCTTAATCATCAGTGAAATGCAAATTAAAACAACACTGAGATTCCACCTTATATGAATCAGAATGGCTAAGATGAAAAACTCAGGTGTCAGCAGTTGCCGGAGAAGTTGTGGAGAAAGAGGAACACTCCTTCATTGTTGGTGGGATTGCAAGCTGGTACAACCACTATGGAAATCAGTTTGGTGGTTTTTCAGAAAATTGAACATAGTACTAAGGATCTACTAGTACCATTCCTAGGCATATACCAAGAAGATGCTGCAACATGTAATAAGGACACTTGCTCCACTATGTTCATAGAAGCCTTATATATAATAGCCAGAAGCTAGAAAGAACCCAGATGTCCTCAATAGAGGAATGGAAACAGAAAATGTTGTACATTTACACAATGGTGTACTACTTAGCTATTAAAAATGAATTTATAAAATCCTTGCCAAATGGATGGAGCTACAAACTTTCATCCTGAATGAGGTAACCCAATCACAAAGGAACATACATGGTATGCACTCACTGATAAGTGGATATTAGCCTGGAAGTTTGGAATACCCAAGATATAATTCACAAACCACATGAAACTCAAGAAGGAAGACCAAAGTGTTGATACTTCGATCCTTCTTAAAAGGGGGAACAAAATACCCATGGAAGAAGTTACAGAGTCAAAATTCAGAGCAGAGACTGAAGGAATGACCATCCAGAGACTGCCCCAATTGGGGATCCATCACATAGACAATCACCAAACCCAGACACTAATGTGGATGCCAACAAGTGCTCGCTGATGGGTGGCTGATATAGCTGTCTCCTGAAAGGCTCTGCCAGTGCCCGACAAGTACAGAAGTGAATGTTCACATCCATCCATTGGACTGCTCATGGGATCCCCAAAGGAGGAGCTAGAGAATGGAGGTGAAGGGGTTTGCAGTCCCATAGGAGGAACAACAATATGAACTAACAAGTACCCCCAGAGCTCCCAGGGACTAAATCACTAACCAAAGAGTACACATGGTGGGACTCATGGCTCCAGCTGCTTTTGTAGCAGAGGATGGCCTAGTCAATTATCAGTGGGAGGAGAGGCCCTTAGTCCTGTGAAGGTTCTATGTCCCAGTGTAGGAGAATGCCAGGGCCAGGAAGTGGGAGTGGGTGTGTTGGTGAGCTGGGGATGTGGAGGAAATAGGTTTTTTTTTTTTTTTTTTTTTTAGAAGGGAAACCAGGACAGGGGATAGCATTTCAAATGTAAATAAAAAAATATCTAATTTTAAAAAAGAAAAAAAAATCAAAGTAAGATTAATGAAGGCCAGCACCAATCCCCTTTGTCATGTGTTGCTCAACTTCTTTCTCAGTAGCAGAGGTTTGGGTGGGTTCTTGATGGCCCCTTGAAAAATCACTGTCTGGAGGAGATAATGTCACACTGGGCATAGAGAATAAAACTGCCACCGACCACATGGGAATGTGGTCTTGTTAATGAAACTCATTATCATCTTCTCACTTGTACTTTTACCATCTCTCAAAGTGTTTAGGTCTATGCCCTCCCTTTTTTATTAATAGCACACGGTTTACTTTATTTGAAAAACTTACATTATGACTTCTGATGAATGGACATAGTATTAAAATAACTCCTAATGTTTTAATGTTAAACTTGTTGATCAGTACATCCTTTAACCCTTATCACAGAAATTTCTTACAACAGATGGCAGTTAACAGAGACACCCCCAGTTGGCTGATATGCAAGAATAAGTGCCAGTGGATTACTTAGCCCTAAATGGATGTCTATATCACACCTGTCACCACAAGGTTAAGGATTTTCTTGGAAGAGAAGATATGATGAGAGCCAGAGGTGGTAGATGACTTCTAGTAAATGCTGTTTTCCAAGAACAGCAGGGAAGTTGCACATATGAACTCTAGTGATCACCACTATATGTACCTGAGCATTGGCAAGCTCAAGTCAGCTAAAAGCCCAGCCAAAGGTGGAGAGGTGGACACAAAATCCTACACCTATCTAAGTATCTATTGGCATTTAATGGTGGCGAGAAGACTAGACGATAGTCAGTTTTCTAATATGGTGTGACCACCAGTTGGCTGACCACACTCCAGGGCAGGCCCCACATCTAAAAGTACTTTGGCAACACAAACTGAACTTCATAGGGAAGAAAAGCAAACACAAAGTTTGGTGGATAGGGAGGGAAGGTGGATAGCGAGGGCAGGTGATTTTGAGAGGAACTGGGGGTATTATGATTCAAGTATGTTGTGTGAAATTCTCAGAGTTAATAGAAATAGTATTTTTAAAATAAAGGATCCAATGAATTTGTAAAACAAAACTCAAATTTCACAACTGAGGAAACATATCTAACTGAGGATATTTAGTAAACAGTCTGAAAATACAATTTTATTTGCTTGATTAATTTACTTACTCATTTACCTATTCACTCAAAACCTTCCTTCATAACCTACAGCAATGTTTCAAAAGCTTTCTCCATCTTGATATGCACTCTATGTATTTTACTTTTCATAGGGTCAATTCATAATTAAGACAGAAACAAAACACAGGAAAGCTCCTTAGTATTTTCTTGGCAAATACTTTTTGGATCTGAAAGCATAAGCATAGACAACCAAAGAAAAAACAATGAGACACACCAAGATCAAAACCAGAAAGGTTTCCACAACAAAGGAAATGGCATCAAAAAGCAGCATGCAACTCTGAAATCACATAAGGTATTTGCAAACCACAAATCAGATGAGGAGTAATAAAAGAATACACAAACAGATCATTTAAGTCAGTTACATCAAAAGCAACCTACTCATTATTAAAAATAAGCAAAGAACCAAAGCGATGTAAAGAAATATTTTTCCTAAAACATAGAAAAGGCCCACGGGCATATGAAAAGAACAAAGATCTGTAATCATCAGGGAAATGCAAATAATAACAACAGTATAACCTCATATTTGTTAGAGTGGTTATTAACACAAAGACAAGACATAACAGATATTTGGAAAGGTGTGGGGCAAGGGACCCTTTCTGTGTTCTGCTGGTGAGAATGTAAACTGGTATCGCTGCTATAGAAAACAGCAAAGGCTGTTTTAAAAAGATAAGACAGTAGCATCACATGGCACTATAATCTATTTCTGGATGTACAGTCAAAGTAAAACAAGATTTCAGAGACGTATCTATATCCCCATTGCCACTGCAGCATTACTCACTACACTCAAAATTTCTTGTGTCTATCAGTAAATGAAAGGAAAAAGTAAAAATGTGTATGTGTTGGAAAATTATTTAGCTGAGAAGGAAGATGGGCAGAATGACAGTTTAGTTGGTAAAATGTTTGTCTTGAAAACCTGGACCCTATAAAAAGCCAGTCTCAATAATGGCTACTTGTACTCTCAGTGCTGGAGGGGCAAAGAAAGGCATCTTCCAAGGCTTACTGAGCAGTCCAACTAGTCTACTTGGTGGGTTCTACACCATAATCACCTACATCATCAATGTGTACATCATCTGATTACACAGTAATGCCCCAGGCTATGCTCTGATGCACACACGTGTATACCACACACTATATGAAAATACAAATGCACACGCACACACACACACACACACACACACACACACACACACACAAAATAAAGACATTTTACCTGCTACAGTCACACAGAGAAACTCAGTATATATTTTCAGGCACAAAATAGTAATCAAACAAATTTTAAAACATATTCCCTCTTGTTTGAGGAATACTGAGAACTGAATCCATAACGCGGGAAATAAATGGTTGTCATCAGGAACTGGCCTGTGAATGGAAAGGGAATGATATTCTAGTTGCCTACTCTGATACTGAGGGGAACACCATGATCAAAAGTAACTTGGGCTGGGGAGGGTCTATTTCATCTTTACAGGTTACATATCATCGAGAGGGAGAGAAGATGGATGGTTAATCCACAGAGCAATACCTCCAACCAAAGACTTCATTTCACTTCATGAGAGACGCATAGCAGAGGACTTCTCCTGTCATCTCTGCTGGTCCTAGTCACTCCTGCTGACTTGTGCCAACCCAGCAGAGGCCTAGTTGTTTCTGTTGGGTTGTGCCATTGCTGCCAATTCAGTTTGCTATCCTGACACTACTGAACTGGACTGCTTGTATCCTGAAAATTGGACATTGAAATTGCCCGAAGGAAAGAGCTACTTCTAAACTGTGTACAACAGAACCTGCAGCTCCTTCTGGATCAACTTGCCATTGCTGATTTAATGGTGTTCATGAATGGATTGAGCTGCCACTGCTGATTCATGTGAACTGAACTGTGGACAACACATTGAATTTGCTCTACTTCCCCTGTATCCTAATAACATTTCTTTTCTACTATCTCTGGTGGATGGTGGGCTAGAAGGGAGGTTAAAGCATTTAAGAACCCTTATTAAAAATTGGTTTTAAAAAATAATAAAGAAAGAAAATAAAAATAGGTTTTGAAAATTTTAAGGCTACACTCAATTGTGGAAAATTGATAGTTAAATCTCCTAATTGTAATAGTGATCTATCTGTTATAAATAACATTTGTTCATATCTCCCCAGGACAAGTCAAAGTCACGGACACACACACACACACACACACACACACACACACACACATTAACCCTGTGAGATGATATACTTAACCATGGTAACCATTTTACAATGTTAATATACATATTAAATTATGGTGATGCAGTGTGTATTACTTCTCTTTGTTGATTATATTTTTAAAGCCTAGAGATTAAAAATTCTAGGACTAAGTCCCTTTTTGTCTAATTCCACAAATTATTACTCAAAGCTCACTGTCTGACCCTTAGTGTTGTCCTTATGTAGATTGCCTCGGCTTCTCAATTCTCCTACTCAGAGATTTTGCTATAAACTTCAAAATTAATCATTCCCTCCCGTGCATTTTTCTATCATGTATGTAAGTCGTGTCTTAAGCATAAGCTCTTGGGCTGGAGAGATGGCTCAGCGGTTAAGAGCACTGACTGCTCTTCCAGAGGTCCTGAGTTCAACTCCCAGCAACCACATGGTGGCTCACAACCATCTGTAATGGGATCTGCTACCCTCTTCTGGTGGGTCTGAAGACAGCTACAGTGTACTCATATAAATAAAATAAAGTAAATCTTTTTTGAAAAAGAACATAAGCTCTTGGCGTGAGATTATATGCCATTTTTTAGTTTTCTCTTTGGTAAGAGCTGAAGGCATGAGTATAGTAAGCTACAGTGGTAGTGATGGATTTACAGGGCCCAATGCATCATTAATGAAAGAAACTTAATTGGATAGATTTACATAAGACACAGTCACTCCCCCTGAGGATACCTAGTTAGCAAAAGTGAAGCCATGACAGAGAGCTCCCCTTGTGAGAATATTGCCATATCTATTCTTGTTCTTGTTGCTATTTCTGAGATGGCTGCTTTTACAGAAGACAAGAAGAAAGACTAAGACTGTAGGACACAGTCAGGGGGTTGGAGGACACCAGTAGAACACAGCCCACTGAATCAACTACACAGAGCTCATATGGGCTCACAGAGACTGAAGCAGCAAGGGCAGAGATTACCTGTGTCTGCACCAGGTTCTCTGTATATGTGTATGGCTGCTACCCTGGTGGTCTTGTGGGGCTCCTGACAGTGGTAGTGGGTGTGCTTCTGACTCCTTTGCCTGCTCTTGGGATTCTTGTCCAGTCTGCACATAAGGGATTTTTGCCTTGTCTTATCTTGCGTGGTCATATTTCTTTTGGATGCCTGAGTTTTGTTTGTTTGTTTGTTTTTGTTTTTTGTTTTATTTGTTTTTTGTTCTGAAAAGGAAACAAGAGGGAATGGTTTGAGAGAGAGAGAGAGAGAGAGAGAGAGAGAGAGAGAGAGAGAGAGAGAGAGAAGAGGTGAGGAGGAGCTAGGAGGAGTAGAGGGAAGAGAAACTGTGGTTGGGATGTATTGTATGAGAAAAGATTCTATTTTCAGTTAAATATATACATACATATGTCTGTGTGTAATTATAAAAGAATAAATTTAAAAGTAGAAACCCGTTAAACATGACTATGAATGAGAAACAGTTTTAAATTTTTTTCCTTCATTTTAATAATCAAAGTTAAGATGATGTAGAATATTCATTTACCTGACTGCCTATATTATTCATGAAAGAATAGTTAGTGCATTCAAAGCAGTGAGGAAAACTATAATGAATATCTATTTTTAGGAAAACTGATTTAAAAGGAAAAGATGATGAACATCTTTCTACAATAGCAGCTGACATGCAAAAGTCTTTAAGTTAACTAATAAAACTTTAATGTTTAAAATATAAACAGAAGTCACAAAGAAGTGCCTGAGAATCAAGTAAGTTGGAGACAAAAGGAAAACTCAAAACGTATGTCGGACAAAATAATTTGTAAGAACATCTGAGCTAGGCAGAGCGGCATGCGATGAAACCAGAGCACCTGGGCGGCAGACACAAGGGGTGTCTGAGGCCAGTGTGGGTGGCACAGTAGGTTCAAGGCAGGTTTTCCTACAGGACAAGGCCCCATCTCATGAAAAATAAATAAGTAAAATGAAACATTTCTTAAAGGAAATGATCATCATGATATTTGCATTTTGATACAATTTTTCTGGCAATGTCTATCTCATTACTGTTAACGCTCCCAAGGCTTCAAAAGAAAAACATGACAAAAAAGAAAATTAAAATTAATTTATCCCTTAACTTAAGGTATGTTTCTCTATGTATAAGAATGTGAAAGAGTGGCATTTCAAAAAGAAAATATTGGAAATACAAGGAAATATTGGAAAAGGAAATATTGGAAATATAAGGAAATATTGGAAACTTATTCTTCACAAAATTATTACGATAGAGCAATCCACTAGATTCCTTCCAGGAAGGAAGAGATTGAAAGAGAAAGAAGAGATTGAAATCATAAGAGGGATTCTGCTAGGATTCCAGGATGTTGTGTAACTATGAACTAAGTCTCAGGAAACAGAACCAAGCAACATAACATAGCTTATATTCTGCTTCTTCCTCATGTGAATTTTGTGTCCATGGGTGGGTGGAGTCGATCCCCATTTTTTGAGGTAGCCATCTGAAATGTCATTTGTAGCATGGTGAGCACTGCTCTGGTTGTTAAATGGTTCAGCCTAAGAGTATTTAATGTTGCTCCTGCTCATATGACCTTGACCTATGTCTAACTTTATATGATCCCCATGTGCCTGGAAAGAGAGAAACTAGAGATAGCTAGAAAGAAAGAAAGAAAGAAAGAAAGAAAGAAAGAAAGAAAGAAAGAAAGAAAGAAAGAAAGAAAGGAAGGAAGGAAGGAAGGAAGGAAGGAAGGAAGGAAGGAAGGAAGGAAGGAAAGAAAGAAAGAAAGAAAGAAAGAAAGAAAGAAAGAAAGAAAGAAAGAAAGAAAGAAAGAAAGAAAGAAAATACCAGCACCTGCTTCAATAAGTGATGTAAGTAAGGCTGCAGAAACAGAAAGAGCTTGGTAAGAATGAGAAGTAGTCTAGAAATGACATTGAGACCTTCTTGATAAATATAATATGAGAGGACAGAAAAGGATCTAGTGTGGGGGATTTACTGCTGTAAGACTGGTAGTATCTTTTATGGACTTTTCAAAACCAGAGAAGAAAGAAGTAATAAAAAATAAAGAGCACCTGTGGGCAGAACGAGAGACTTCCAAAGCAGGATGCTGTAACTCCTAGAGAAATCCAAGAATAAGGGGATCCAGAATACAGATGAAAATTAAGACAGTTCACAGAAGAGGAAACAAATGTTCTGGAATCACTGACATAAAAATAATTCTTAAAACTATATGAATTTAGCATCAGCCAAGTGACTTAATCACATTCTTGAAACAAGAGAAAACTCACCTTATTTCTGTGGCTTTATACCACAGAAATATTCCAGGGGTTGGGGTGACAATGGCAATAATAATATAGAGAAGACTCTGGGACATTTTTCTGGAGCACTGCTATTTTGAGGATTGAAATCAGTGGTGGGATTTTGAGTCCTTCAGGAGCCCTTTGTTTATTAACAGTCTTGCAGCTTTTGCATCTCGCTCCTAGAAGGTCACAGTGTAAATAGAAAAAAGATAGCTGATATCCCTTGAGATAATTAAAAAGTTCATGCTTAACTATGATCCTTGTAAGGGTGCTATAATCGTCTTGTGATTTTGTTTTTTGAAGAGCTTTCTTTCCCTTAGCCTTAGTTTGTACAGACATGAACTTTAAATAAATTTTAAAAAACTGATAAGGGAAATCCTTATGAGAATTTTAAGAAAATTTCCTGAGCAGAGGTGGTAGCTCAGAGAAACATGCCCACTCTCTGGGCAGGTATATTTGAAAACACTCACTACTCAGAACATTCACGTAGTCCCATAATAAAGTCAGACATGAAATGAAACTGTCAAAAGATGTTTTTTTCAAACTATTGACATCAATGTTTGTGGATTTTGAAATCAGTTTAGTGGTTCAGAACCAGTATTGATAAATAAAATAGAGTAGGAACTGAACTAGAACACAATGACCAGTCAGTTTTAATATTTCCCAAAACAAGTAATGTCATTATTTATTTGCTTATTATTTATTTATTGGTGTGTGTGTGTGTGTGTGTGTGTGTGTGTGTGTGTGTGTGTGTTTTATGGAGATAAATGGTCAAAACTTAAAGGTGTTATGACTAAGAAAATAATTTGAAGGTTACTACTCAAGAAAAGTCAAGCAAGAGAAAACCTACTAAACCACTGAACAATGAACACTGGAGGAATTTCATTAGAATATATACCACAGATCCCAGTCTATCATCAGTTTCAGCTCAGCATCCACAGATCATTCCCAAGTCTTTGTTCCCATCATGTTTTAAATAGTCTTTGTAAATTTATATAGAATTTTAGTTCCCCATTTTTTAATTAATGGCATTTTAAAAACATAATTTGTCTGAGTGTGGGTTTCTAAGAGAAGACTAGAGTAGGGCATTAGAACTAATGTCTCCATGATTGAATGTAGTGGGGGGAGGGAAGAAGAGAGGAGGAGGGAGAGGGAAGGAGGGGGAGAGAGAGAGAGAGAGAGAGAGAGAGAGAGAGAGAGATACATATGAGCTTGTGCTTTACTCTCAGCCTCTAAAACAATGATCAAAAGGCTCTTTTACTTTAAAAGTAGCATTTGTGTTATAGTACTGACTGACTTAACTGCTCTCAATTTCGCTGTTCTGTACTTGGTGAGTGATTTATTCCCCAAACTACACCATAGAGGATGAAAGTATTCAAACTGGTTATCACCTTTAATCATAGTCATCACATACCCACCTAATTCTCCATGTTGTCTTTGTTAACTGAGCTTGAGTGTACTGGGATTTGTTTCACTGTCTTAGCAATAATAGGACAGTGTTGTCACTAATGAATACAAAAACACCTTCCAGCTCAGAGCATCAGCACCACACTAAATCTTTCTAATTGACAAAAGGTCTTATCTATTTCAAAAAGAGAGAAGGGCACAGGAGGAGGGCAGGATTTCCAGAATTTAACACTGCTGAGGAATCACCAATGTTAAAGGCAGGCATCAATTTTCAAAATATGACTCCTAATATTATTTAAAAAAATGACACCATACTGATATTAGATAATGATGAAACGCCAAGTTTCTCTGTATTGGAAAAAAAAAGAAGTCTTGGGGGGGGGGTGTCAATAGAGCCTAGAAAAGCTTCTTTGAGAACCTTATTCTTTATTTGGGGTATAGCCTAAATATTGCAAAAAATAAGATTAGTAAAGAATAACAAATTTATGAGTAAGCTCTATGGAATATAAATTTTGGTAATGTGTTTCCATCCTTGAAACTGTCCATGGCTTATGTCTAAATGAAGCAATTGCAAATAACAGCTGAAATTTGTCCTTCCAAACTCTGTTCCCACCACAACTTGGGAGACTCAAAATTAAGGAAACTTGGAGTTATACATACATGTAAATTTAACTTTGGAGAACAATACTCAACCCACAACCATATGCACCACACACACAGACATACACACACACACACACACACACACACACACACACACACTGGATTCATGCAAAATAGTTATACTTTAGGTAAATCAAGCCAGAAATGGGAAAAGTGGTGTAAATGATAGATGTAAAACACTAGAAAAGTTCTCTCAGAATGGCTCATTTGTAACAAACCAAGAGGGAACATTAGTCTTATGCTGAAAAGACCACAGAACATATCGGGGAAAGTGACATAACACCAACTCCATTTGGGCCATGAAGTTCTTATGCCTCTTCTTTCATAGCTGGACATCATAGAAATTGAAGAATTGTGTGCATGTGATACATCTGTGTAAACAACAAAGCTAACCAGCACATAAGTGAGTTAGAATGTGAAGAAGAAAACAACAGGTTTTTCTGTGGATAAACACTTGTGGTAAAGTAATTTTTGACATTTTTTTAAATTGCGGGAAAGTACATGCAATAAGTGTGCCATCCTACCCACCTCAAGGTCTCAGTTTGGCACTATTAATGAACGTGACAATTCTCTGCACCCATCAACACTGTCCATCTCCAAAACACTCTGCATCTTTTGAAATCTAAACTCTACTTTTGATGCACTAATTTACACTCCCCTCTCTCCTCAGCTTCCTGCAACTAACAGTCTATTCTGTCTCCTGAAATCTGACAACTCCTGGTATCTCAAGTGAACCACAAAGCATTGCATCACTGATGTAAAGAAAAAAATAAATAAATTGAGAAGCATAATATTTTCAAAACTTGCACACCTTTAATAAATCTTGAAGACCATAATCTTCATCATTAAGCTTAAGAAGAAATGTCCGTAGTGGTTTCAATCAACTACATCTTGTATCCCATACACAACTCTGACCCTGGCATTTAAGCAGTTATAGTTTCCTTCTATATAGTAAAATCAATTTGCTTTCCTAACTGAATTATTGGAGACCTGGCATGTCAGTTTTATGTTAATTTCATCTTAGCATCAGTAATTGGAGGAACCATTCATCTAGCTACTACCATCACAAAACAAACTGGAACTCTTACCATTAGATGGACCTGTATACACATTGCATTATTTCCCAATTGAAGAAATAATCCTTGGAAATGTTGAGAATTTTGAGCTAAGGCTAAGTCTGATAATATGACTACAGTATACTAATATTCAAGTGAATCAACAGTGATGTGGAGAGAATAACATATAGTGGGGAGCATGTGGCGTATGGAAATAGACCATACAAGTAGAGGGCACATAAAAGGGTGGGTCAGGCAGGTTAACTTTTTAATAGATGGACTGCTTTGCAGAAGACCCAAGTTTGACTCACAGAGCCCTGATCAGTCAGCGTACAGCAGCCTATAACTCCCGCTCCAGATCTTACACCTCCAGCTTCCATGGGCTTCAGCATCCATGTGTGCATATGTATACACACTTTCAAAAAAAATTTAAAAAACAGAGGGGTAAAGCCATTTTGAGACAGGGAAGAGATGAAAAAGAGAAATCAATGCATGAAAGGGGAAAGAACCAGAAGGAAGGGGACCAGAAAAATGATCCAGGGGTATGGGAAAAGGCAATGGCGGAGGATAAACAACAAAACCCAGACCTCATAATACCTAAAGTTACTCCGCAGTGCATGTTCTGCCATTCCTTTCCATATTTTCCACTGGAATGCATTGGTTTATTTTTTTCCCCTTTAAAACAATTATACTGCCAGCCTCTGGATGCCATAACAAATTATACCATACCAGGTGGCTTGTAAAGACAAATATTTACTTCTCATTTCTGGATAGTTGAAGCTCTTAATCAAAGCATCTGCAGACTTAGTTCCTGTAGACTCCATGAGAAATAAAATCTGTTCTTTTGTCCTTTCTGATTAGACACAGAGATCCCTAGGGGTGTATGATTTGTTGGACCATTACCCAAATCTCTGCCAGCTTTCCTTTTTCCTTTATCTTCCTCCATCATATGGCTCAAAATCATCCTATCCCAATATGACTTCCTCTTAAGTGAATAACACTTACAAAGTTTTTGTTTGTGGAAAAGGTCACAGTCACAAACACTGAGAGATGGAAGTTCAAAATTGCTCTTTGAGAGACACAGTCCAATCCACACAAACAGCTCACAAACAGTGCTCACTTCAGCTCCCTGCTTTCATCTTCTGGAAGTAAAGGCTATAAATTAGATTTAAACAACCCTTACTTTAGGCACCATTTCAAAAAATGTTTTTCTTTGGCTTAACCTGTTACCAACTTTAAAAAGAGAGTTCATCTTTGTCCAATACTTTCTCAAATTCAAACAAAATTTATCTGCACTGGCTAAAATTACGTTATATGTAAGATGCTCTGAAAAGACTGAACACTGTAGGAAAAATATAGTAGACTTCAGGTTCTAGTGTATTTCCCTTTTGTCCCTCCTCCTCCTTCCTCTCCCCCTCCCCCTTCCCCGCCCCCTCCCCCTCCCCCTCCTCCTCCTCCCCCTCCTCCTCCTCCTCCTCCTCTTCCTTGGTCTCCTTCTCTCTTCTTCATCTTTGCTTGTTCACATGCCTTTGATAAGTGTAAGCAACTCAAATGAGAAAAAATGGAATCCAGTTGTCCATCCAAATGATCAATTCAAATCTCGGGTATTTTCCCCACGTTTTCCTTTCTTGATATTTAGACATAGCCCTGTACTTTCTCTCTTGCCTTTGTTACTATGGTGTAGACATATAAGCATAGAAATGGACACACATTATTAGCACCTAAATAACCAACATTTATAACGTCTTGTGGAAAATGAGAAAGCACTATTTTACCACAATTCACACTTCAAACAGTAACACAGAAGTCAGTAGGTGGACGTAGTTAACTGGGGAAAGATCTGATTGGGTAATATTCGGAAACTGGAAAATAGAGAAATTCAAGCCTGTGATCCCCATACTCAGTAGAGGCCAGAGACAATTCATAGACCATATGAAGCTCAAGAAGAAGGAAGACCTAAGTATGGATGCTTCAGTGTTTCTTAGAAGGGGGAACAAAATACAGGAGAAACTATGGTGACAAAGTATGGAGCAGAGACTGAAAGAAAGACCATTCAGACACTGCCCCACCTGGGGATCCATCCCATTTACAGTCACCAAACCCAGCCACTATTGTAGATGCCAGGAAGTGCTTGCAAATGGGAGCCTAATATTGCTGTCTCATGAAAGGCTCTGCCAGAGGCTGACAAACGCAGAGGTAGATGCTTGCAGTTAACCACTGGACTGAGCACAACAATCGCTGATGGGGAGTTGGAGAAGGGATGAAGGAGCTGAGGGGGTTTGCAGCCCCATGGAGGGAGCAACAGTGTCAACAGGCCAGACTCCCCCACAGCTCCCAGGGACTGGACCACCAACCAAAGAATACACATGGACTGACCCATGGCTCTGACCACATATGTGAAAAAGGATGGCCTTTGTCGGACATCAGTGGGAGGAGCGGCCTTGGGTCTGAGGTGGTTTGCCAAGGTGGAAAGTTGGGTGTGGGTGGGTGGGGGAGCACCCTCATAGAGGCAGGGGGAGGGGAGATGGGATAGGGAGTGTCCAGAGGGGAAACCTGGAAAGGGGATAACATTTGAAATGAAAATAGAGAAAATATTCAATAGAAGGAAAAAAAAACTTAAGAGAAATCTCAGCTATACAGCAAGCTCAAGGTAGCCTTGGGCTCTAAGATAAAGACAGAGATAGGTAGGGGAGGGAGAGAAGGTAAGAGACAGAGGCTGAGAATTCAAAGTCCTCAAAAGGTGAGAACCTGTTTCTTGAAAGAGTGACATAAATGCAAGCATGGCAGCTGTCATGCTTTCCTCTCATTAAAAGAAGGATGCTTCAGGCCTAAGGAAGGTCCTTGGTAGGCTACAGTACAGAAATGAGAGCACATGACATACCCATATAGCCAAAGGAATCACAGTGGCTGAAGGTTGGGGAAAATGAAAGGGCACATCACAGGAAACTTTGTAAATATAAGGTAGCCATATAATTGATCATTCAGTCCAGGTCACTGTTGAGACTAAATGGGGGCACTGCTATTAATCAAGCTGGGACAGGGACTGTACACCAACATTGCTGTCAGTGCACTAGCAAGTCTCAAGTTAGCAGAGCTTGGACTTTGTACTATTGTCAAACAGATAAACCACAGCCTTTTATGGAGAGGATTTTATTTGGGTTTTATTTTGTTTCCAGGAAATTGCCTCTTGCTGAAGTACAGGAAACAAATGGGAGAAGGCTAAATTGGAAGCAAGAAGATCCATTCAAAGACCATTCCGATGACTTCTGGCTACTGGGATAATGGTAGCCTGATCTGCTGCAAAGGTTGGGTAGGCTATAAGGAAACTGATAAGGGACTATTAGGTTGACTTACATGAAATTGCTGGAATTTCTTGACCTAGAGCATGTCAACTTCATAAGACTCCCCCCGCAAGGATTTTAAGAAAATAGACTTGTCTGGTCACAAATGTTAAACATATAATTGTTACATGAGGGCACAATGCATACACTAGCAAGCGTTGGCTGAAAGGACCCTGATATACCTGTCTCTTTTGAGACTAGGCCGGGGCCTAGCAAACACATAAGTGGATATTCACAGTCAGCTATTGGATGGAGCACAGGGCCCCCAATGGAGGAGCTAGAGAAAGTACCCAAGGAGCTAAAGAGATCTGCAACCCTGTAGGTACAACAACATTATGAACTAACCAGTACCCCGGAGCTCTTGACTCTAGCTGCATATGTATCAAAAGATGGCCTAGTCGGCCATCACTGGAAAGAGAGGCCCATTGGACACACAAACTTTATATGCCCCAGTACAGGGAAATACCAGGGCCAAAAAATGGGAATGGGTGGGTAGGGTAGGGGGACTTTTGGGATAGCATTCTAAATGTAATTGAGGAAAATACGTAATAATAAAAAATATTTTAAAAAAAGAAAATGTAAAAAAAAAGTAAAATGATAAAAACAAATGAGAGCATTATCATTATTGGACTGACTGATGTAAAGTATACATCAAAATTCAAAACATGGAACACTGAAGATTGCTGTTCTGGGATATTAAGAGAATGCTTGATACGTTATGGCTCCTACACATAAGCAGAGAGACAACCCTGTGTAAACAAGGCCCATGAGTACTCCAAAGCTTTCAAAATGGAAGGTAAGAGAAATTCCAAACTCCATTAGACTAAGCTGAGAAATAAGTTCTAAGTGAAAGAGTACTCTAAAAATTACCAATCCCCAAGCTAATGCTTTCCTCCATACTGCCGCATAGGTCCCAGTCTTCTATGTACCCTGAAATATAATCTAATTATTCATTCCTATTAAGGAGGAGAAAAGACCCAGAGCGAAGAAAGTTAGATATGCTTCCAAATTTACTTAACTGCTCCAACCAAAGGCAAACTGAGTGCCAAGGCTCTTGGCTCACCTCTATCTATCTGGTGATGGGCTGACTTCAGATCCACTACTGTCATGACACCAGAAGGTTCTCAATGCTCTGGTCAAGCCCATTTTTTCCCAGGTTGACATTATTCAAAAGCACTGTCCTTTAGCAAGGACTTCAGAATTTGAAGCAGCCAGTAGCTACCACTGAAACCAACTTCTAGGCTACAATGGCACATTATGAGAGTAGAACTTGTGATCCAAGTTATTTCATAAAGGCAGATTTCAAATAGCATCTTGATGACAGTGATACTACCAACATGTCTCAAGTCAGGTATCGAAGAACAGGAAACCCAGACATTCCATGCAAGCTGAATAAGCAAAACTTGCTATTTGCAGATAGTGGTTTTTTTGAGTGCCTCTGAATCCAATAAATAGAAACACAGAAATTGGCTGGTGACCAACATGCCTGGTCTCCATTCTCATTCAGCATTACCCAGAGGGATGTTTCAGTCTCAGGGCTGATATGCTGCCCACTTAGGACCAGGAACCCAGGACTGATACTTGAGATGAATTTAAAAGACTGTCACCAAGAGAGGCAAGTGGAGAAAATTCAACAGCTCTGAAGAGCAACATCACAATGAGTAGAGAGCAGCTAGCCACCAGACACACACAATCTTACATATCTCAACTTCATTGAAAATCATATTTAGATATTTTCACTAATGTCTTAGCTAAATTATTCATCTTATTTTGGAATTGCAGAGCAAGCATATTATCTCTCATCAAACATACATGATGGAATAGGGCCAAATTGTTGAATTTATTCACAGTCTCATTCCTTAGTTTATTGTTCTCCCACAAGGAACAATTACAGCTTTCACTACAAACATCTAAATAGATACTTGTTGGATTTTTTTCTTCTGTGGCCTCAGATGTCCATTTCTAAGCTATGAAATAACTGGTAGACTATCTACTTGCATAAACATCATTCAAAATTGTAATACAAGTCATGTCAGACAATGTATTTCACACTGGTTAAGCAATACTCCCTTTGAGTAGAGTTATGTAAGACACTATCAACTTTACCTGCAGGGAAACACACTCAATGGTTCTCACACAGCATGATGGCATTTATCATTATTCAAATATAGAAGAGAAGAAAAGGTTCCGGCATTTCTGACATTATAACTGGCTTGTGGTAAACTGCTATTGAGCACATTCAGGGACTGTACTTACCCTACACAATTGGAAGACAGTTTTCACGCTGTTCTGAAGAGTATGAAGAGAATCAAAAGTGCTCTGGGAAAAATTCCTTTCTCATATCGTGCCCTATACTCCCTGAAGCTAGGAAAACAAAAAACAACAAACAAAAAAAATGGACAAATCCACAAAGCACAGTAGCAATTAAAGGAAGAAAAATAGTTTATGTATGTGCACACATTTTAAGAAAGGTAATGAGGGTTTCTTTTTGTTTTGTGGTTTTTTTTCATTAGTTTTTCTGTCTTTTTTGATGTCTAGGAAGAATTTTTACATAACGCTCTTCTCTGTTCTATTTTCTTCTTTTTAAAAAGACAAGATGTATGATGTCTGACATATTCATTGCTGTATATGTTTGCACAGAGGCAAAAGTAGTTAAATTTCAACACTTGGCCAAATATAAATAATAGCAGTAGCATTTAGGCCAAGGTCCATATGAAACCAGTTTCTGAAACTGAAGCAACTAGTTTCCTATCTTACCCTTACCTCTTTCATTAAACAGATTCTAGAAACAAAAATAACAAAGTCTAAGGGCAGAGCTGTTCTTGGATTAATTTGTTATTGTTATTTGTGTGTGTGTGTGTGGTATGTTATGTATTTGTGTGAAGGCCACTGCTCTGTAGACTTCAGGCTAGCCATCTCATGAGCTTCTACAGAGTAGATGGTTCAGTCTGTCTGCAGCTCCCATTTCACCAAGAATGCTGAGATTATAGACCTGGGCTACTACATCTGGTTTTTACTTGAGTTCTGGGGATTTAAACCTAAGAAGTGAAGCTTGCCCAATAAACACTTTTGCCTGATGAATAATTTCTTGGCCTGTTATTCATAGTGTCCAATATTCTGACTTCTGCTTAAAATTGTCTATAGTAATAATGTCTTAGCGTTTCTAGTCCTGTGCTAAAATGTCTTGACCAAAGATAACTTGGGAAGGAAAGAGTTCATGCCATCATATGGCTTGTAATCCATCATCCAGGGAACTCAGGGTAGAAACTTAAGACATGAACGTTGAGGTAGGAAGTAATGCAGAGGCTATGGAGGAGCACTGTTTATTGTCTTGATCCACATGGCATCATGTTTATGCTGCTTCCTAGTATAACTAGTACCCAGGACATCGCTAGTCCCCTCCTGCATCCTTGGCTGGAGCTACACACAGCAATAACCGATTTTTGAAAAATGCACTGTATATTTGCATATAGGTAATCTGTGGGCATTTTTTTCAATTGAGGTTCTTCTTCCCAAATAATTCTAGCTTATGTCATGCTAAAAATCAAATCAACAACAAAAACAAACCAAAACAAATAAACAACCCAAACAGGACAAGCAGATAAGATGTTGGTAAGGAAGCCAGGTGTGTTGGCTCATGCCTTTAATCCCAGCACTTGGGAGGTAGAGGCAGGCGGATTTCTGAGTTCAAGGCCAGCCTGGTCTACAAAGTGAGTTCCAGGACAGCCAGGGCTACACAGAAAAACCCTGTCTTGAAAAACAAAAACAAAAACAAAACAAAAAACAAAAAAAAAGATGTTGATAAGGTAGTTTTATTTCTGTTGTTTTCTATAAAATAAAGCTTGTGAAAATATAAATGAGTGGCATAGTGAGTTAACCTCAGGATTTAGATAATATTAATTAAAGTAGATACAGATTCTGTCCTAGTGATCTCAAGGATGACTAACCCTGGTTCAATTATACATGTGTTTTAGCATAACATAACCTTCATCATTAGACTCAAATAAAAGAATGATCTCTATGATATATAGTTGGGCCACTTACCTCACACAGATCTAGCACAGGTATCCATGAAAGCTGGTGCTCTTTCCCTATGAACCATCATTTCAAACTACAGCCCACAACATAAAACACAACTGTGGCAAATTCTCCTCATGAAATAAGCATAGTTACATATGCTTGAGATGCCACTGGGGAGCACTGAGCCCAGGAACTGTGCTAACTTGAAGGAAGTATTGCATGCACGCATTACAGAGGATTACATACCTAAATTACACAGGGTAGTTTCTTTGTTGCTCATTATACATTTACATTTGGTTTGCTGGTTTCATCTTTCACATTGCAAATAAACGCACATATTTTTTTTTTCCAAAGTAGAAAATGAAATACACTTAAATACTATTGAAAGAGTATTTATTTTTTGTCTATCATGTCTATACTATGCTTTGAGTATCATTGCTAAAAGACTATCTCTAAACCTTGGTGATTTTTGCTTTTGTGTTTTCTCTTTTCAATTTCTAATAGTAACACAGAAGCATCCCTCCAGCCACATAAAACATATCTAAAAAATAAAAGTAAAAAATATTTCTCAGTCCACACCTACTTGAGAAATTATATCAGCTAATAATCTTGGAGGGAAATAGATGAGAGAATTAGCTTTACTCTTCCAGTTTCTATAGATCTACAATCCTTGTTTGCTGTTTTTGATGTTTTATCTAGATTTATTTCCATTCTCACAGTGTAAGACATCAGCTGTGTTTATAGGACCCACACATATTCTCAAAAGATACTAATGATTTTGGCTGTGATAATACATTACATATATATGGTCTGTGTAACAGATTTAAATTGCATATATGTGCATATAATATAAATTACATGTATATAAATATATATACATATTCTATATAACACTTGACTTTTCTATTTCCTTGCAAACAAACCTCAATTATAATCTTGTTTAATTTAGATTAGCTATGAGCTGAGGTAATTACATAACATAAGGTATGTTTGTGCCTAGTGTATTATGACTATATTTTATTGTTACTATGCACTATATAATTGGCTTTGAGAACTTGACACTGATTGCTTTGCTACTACAGAGTGTTTCTCATGGAGAGAATGTCATTAATCAATTCCAGAAGTGGAAATACAGGAGCCTTGCCCATTGTATTTCAGTAAGTTACAAGTACAGAGTTTTTAAAAGAACCTCCAGTCACTAATAATAGTCACTAAACCCAAATTATGGTCATGAAAAATACAGCTTACATTCATGTGGACACTTATTTTAGAAGAAAATCTGTAAGAAGAAAAAAATGTAGCTAATACAATTATTTCTTTTTCATGGATATATGTAAAAAGAAATCGTTACAATAATCAAACACTTTGGCTAAATCTATCAACTTTGAAAAGTTCTTGAAGAGTTAAAGAGATGGCTAAGATTATAAACATTTATGGTTCTTAGAAAGGACCTGAGTTAGCATCTCAGCAAACATACTGGACGACTAACAAACACCCACACATGCATAAATACACATATACACACAATTAAAAATAAAATAAATCCTTAAAAGATAAAAATAACATACAACACAGTCCCCAAACCCAGATGCTATTGTGGATGTGAGGAAGTGCTTGCTGACAGGAGCCTGATATAGCTGTCTCCTAAGGGGTCCTGCTAGAACCTTAAAAGTACAGAGGCAGATGCTCACAGCCAACCATTGGACTGAGTGCAGGGTCCCTGATGGAGGAGTTGAAGAAGAGACTGAAGGAGCTGAGAAGATTTGCAGCCCCACGGAGGGTGCAACAGTGTCAATAGGCCAGATGCGCCCCCCCACCCCCACCCCCCGAGCTCCCAGGGACTCCCAGCTCCCAACCAAAGAATACACATGGAGGGACCCATAGCTCTGGCCTCATATGTGGCAGAAGATGGCCTTGTTAGACATCAGTGGGAGGAGTGGCCCTTGAGCCTGAGAAAGTTCGATGCCCCAGTGTAGGGGAATGCCAGGGCAGAAAGGTGGGAGGGGGGAGGGGGCGTAGGGGAGACCCCTCATAGAGGCAGGGGGATGGGGTATGAGATAAGGAGTTTCCTGAGGGGAGACCTGGAAAGGGGATAACATTTGAAATGTAGATAAAGAAAATATCCGATAAAAGAGAAAATGAAAGAAATCATCCTCTGCTACAATTATTAGTGCAAGGATTATCCATCTCATGGTTCCCAGACATTCTTACAAATCCAGGAACTAAGTCTGAATGTCATGTTAAAAAATATAACTAATATAACTAGACCCCCATGTCACCTTTCACGATCTTTCTACTCAACTACTGCAGACTCAGAAGGAATTCTCCGTGTTTGCCTTCGAATGTGGAAGAAAACAGGAAGCTGACCTACATGTGGAAGAGTGACAATCAGGCTTGGGAAGAGGGGTCACATGGGATGGGATAGATAAAAGGAGGCGGGATCTGATTGGATCACACTGTTTAAATATATTGAAAAGTCACACTGAAGCTCATTAATGTATACAGTCAATATACACTAATCAAATATTTTTAAATGATGTTGGGAGCTGGAAAGACAGTGCAGCAATGAAGAATGAATTTTGAATTTCCAGCATTGAGGTCATGCATCGCACTATTTCATGCGACCTTTATACATGCAGGGGATACAACATAGTTTTCTAGTTTTCTAGGGTCTGTACCACCCACACACACACACACACACACACACACATATGCACACATGCACACAATTAAATATAAAATAAACTTTTAAATTACTTAGAGTTTTTCTTCTTTCATGATAGACTTTATTATAAGCTAGAATAGTAATAAGCTTACATTCAAATGGTTTTTAATACTGATAATTCTGTCTCCCTGGTTGTAAGCCTCAACTAATTTCTGTGTCTGTCTGTGAATAATGAATTCACACTGCAGCCTACCATTCCCTCTCCCTGAGTTGCTTTGTTCCGATCTGCCCATCAAAAGTTCTCTCGTCTGATGGACTCAGTACAAATAACATCTTCTTTGTAATACTGGCCCTATTCCTATGAAATGGAAATTCTTTTCCCTTAGAATCTAAAAACACTTTAATAATCTTATTAAAACCCCTCCATATACACTGTGCCTATGTTTACCTCATTATATAGATACATTATTTTTTCTACTCATGTAATTCTAGAGGGAGAAAATTATACTTTTGTCATATTTGTGTCTACATTGCAAGTTTTTTTTCTCACTTGAAGCACCTGGTTCTAAGCATTCCTATAATAGAGCTCTTTTTTCATCCTTTACACCATCATCCCATTGCTTAATCTGTAAGAATACTGCAGGGGAAGCAGATGAGAAGAAATTAAACAACATATATTGATTTGGACCAGTGAGGTGGCTCAGCAGATGAAGTTGCTTTGCTTCTCACAACCAAATGATGGAAAAAGAGAACCAAGACTTGCATGTTGTCCTATGCCCTCCACAAGAACACTGGGAGATGCGTACAAATAAATACATGCATGCACACACATGCAACATACACACATACACGCATGCATACACACACACATGGACACACATTTGCATAAGCACAAACACAAGTATTTTTAAAGTTACTATATATTTATTTTTTGGCATGTACCTTAGCAGAAATTTTCTGAAATATTAGCTTTGTCAGTCTTTTATAAAGATAAAAATCTTCCTATATAACAAGCTTTTTTGCCTTTATATTTTAAAATTATATGAAAGGGGCCAAACTGTAGAAGAAAATATTAATTATGGTTTCATTCCCTACCCAGACTGTTAGCTCCCAACCATATATGTTGCTATATATAGCAACACAACACTCCCCTTTTACCATGCTGTGGTTTTGAAAATCAATTTTCTCCTTTGTAGTAAGATTAAACAATATTTAACACAAAATTCATATATTTCACTTCTAAATATGAGAAATGAAAACATAATTAACAAAATAATTGTGAATGTCGGCCTTATTCACAGCAGTTAAAAAATACAGCCAGCATGTATATATGTCATTAACAAGTAAGTTTGAAATTAAGGTGCATTTGTACATGGAAAATCCTGGCAGCTTGGAGGATAAATATCAATAGACATAAAACGTGACCTTTTAAACAAAATGATCAAATTAGGCAGAAGGAGTGACCTAAGGAGTAGAGAACTGGATTGCTTAGGTTTCGAAATTTCCAGGACAAATTCTTCAACAAAAGCAACTAATCTGATAAGAATTTGAATAGTGTGGGAGGATATGGTATACTCCCCAGGAGGGCCTAGTAGTAGGACTCACTGAAAAAGGGAAGTGTTCTACTTCATGATTGGGGTGGTGGTTATATGAGTGAGTACCCTGTAAAAAAAACATATATCTTTACATTTTTAACCATGCTGTATTAGATATGAACTATCCCTCAAAGAGTTAAAGCATAAATCATGCCTTTGTGATATTTCTGACAATCCCACAATTCAGAGCAGCTGCCTACTCTGCTGTAAAGTCGTAATTGCAATATTCTGTATCCTCAGTGAATCTCATGTATAGTTGAGCCTACATGAATAGGTTGTCTTGCACGTAATTGGTATGACCCCTTAGAAAGAAGAAAAAATACTCAAGGGTTTTAAAAGCCAAATGAAGATGGAAGGTATAAACTCGATATACAAAGTATATTTTGCAAAGAAGCTCATTATACATATCTGCATATATGTATAAAATCTAAACACTTTTCAAATCACATATCAGAAAACAAGAGTGGTCCAACTATAAGCCATTAGTTAGACCAGGGCTCTGAGTAATAGTTACTAGAAAGGTTGATTTCAAAAGTAAAATGGCATTCTATGTATTTCACTGGAAACAATAACCCAGGATATAACATGCAGTAAAGAAAGATTTGAGGATTATCTGGTTTCTAAGACTCTATACAAACATCCATTTAAGTGAGCAGCAATAGCCCGATTCCCTTCCAAACAGCTCATTATTTCATTCAGCTTCTTAATTCCTTCAATTAAATTTCACATATAAGCAAATGAAAACCATGCATAATTTGGAAAAGAGACATTATTCTGTTAACTCCCACACATACACAAGAAGAGTAATCGTAAGCAGCTGTCTCTCTTTTAACTAAATTAACAATGCTTATTATGCTCTGGCTTCTAGATGCAGTATAGCATACTTCCTGTCACTATGCTAGGTTTCTGACCTGACAATAACACTAAAAAACTCAGCAGGAAACTCTACTCCCACATATTGCTAGCTAGGAAAAGAGGAGAAAAGAAAAACTGTGTTGTTGGAAATTAAGAAAGCTTATTACAGCCTGCATCGAGGGCATTTCTGAGCCTGATCTGTTGCTGTATGAAGATTCCCTCAAAACAAGCTGAGGAATTGAGACTGTGGTTACCACACTGATGAGAAAGAAAGCTACTGATTGAGGGTGCTACAAAGTTGGTGACCCTTTTCTCTCCAGACCAGGACAAGGAGGAGGAGGGCTGTAGTACCATTTTGACATTGGGTGCTGAGAGTGATATCACCCTGGAGGAATTTACAGAGTTCCTCTCATCACAGTGAATGCAGTAGATGTGTCTTGGGCTTTGGTTTCTGATCTCAGGTCCATGAAGAAATGGTTCCAGAACTGATAGTGTTAACCTGATTACAAAACAAATTTCCTTGCTGGTTCAGCACTGTAAAGCTCTTTCAAGCCAAATAAATTAAATAAATAAATAAATAAATAAAAAGGGCTGTTGGCAAGTATGAGACTTGTGGGGACAGACGGGTTCCTAGCACCAACATTTCAAACCCAAGGTCATTTCATTTATCTTTTCTTTTGTTTCCTCCTTCAATGAAGATATCTCCCTCTTAGCCAGGACTGCAACATTTTAGCCAACACAGTCTTGAAATTTGTCATCTAGTGGAAAATGGTATTCACAGTAAGCTCTGTCCCTTAAGCTTGGGAAATGAAATTGATAGATGATAGATGGATAAATGGATAGGTGAATGGACTGATGGATATATTAATGATAGATAGATGATAGATAGATAGATCGATAGATAGATAGATAGATAGATAGATAGACAGATAGATAGAAACACAGATGATAGATTGGATATATAGGCGATAGAGATATAGATAGGTGATAAAGATAGATGATAGATGTTGCAAGCAAAATACTTTATGCTTTATAAGACATGGTGTCATATAGCCACTGGTTTTGAACGGCTAGAATGGAAGAGCAGGCATATATCACAATACATTTTATATATTGCTAGGGGCCTGGGGATGCTAATCAATTATTCTGCCAAATGAGCTACATATCAAGCCTATAATAATTGTGCACAAATCTTGATTTTTAAAAGAAGTATAGAATAAAAGGATATTGTGGAGAAAAACTACAATTATACCTTATGATCTACAAAGGCTTTAAGAAAGTTTATAATCCATAATTCATCTAATTTTACCCAATAATTGTTTTATCTAATAACTACAACTCCATTACAAAATATTTTCAATTGATTTCAGAAAGGAGCACAATTCACCCTGAAATCACGCTATGACATTTAAACAGAACTCTTCTATGTAATGACTATGTAAATCAATGGTCATTTCTTCAAAACTGAATTGAAAGTGCACATAATGCATGTTAATGCACAACAAAGACTTTAAGGTCTAAAATTATATAAATGTCAACGGTTCTGGAATTCTCTTATTGTTGAGTAAAATATTTGAAATTCCTTTTATAATGAAACAGAATGGAAGGCTTCATGACGTCAAAGGAATGTAGTGCACAGAATACAATTCCAATGAGTGGTTTACAAAAAGAATTCAGTGAAATAATTTCACTGTGAGACTCTGGTATTGTTCAAATACACATGCTAGTTTTGAACATCAGTAATTTACAGAGTGAATTATAATAAATTCAACATCCTAGTGCAGAAAACCATACACAAACCTATTATGAAATGACAAAATGTGTTGATAAGAAATAAGGAAGTATAGATTCTAAGTTGTTTCTAACTATTTATGAATGGACTGTAAAAATAAATCATAGATGTGGATAAGGGACAGTTATCTTAATCACATGGTAAATGGATATATGTTTCATTTGAGAGTATGAGAAATCAATATATCTTACTACATTCTTTAAAACGTGTATTTTAAGTTTGTTATAGTTATATTCTAAATAAATCCAAATACTATCATGTATAAATATTGTTATGATGATACAATTTTCATGTTAAATTTCTCAGACTTCAAATGTTTCTTTCAGTGCTGAGTGAAAATGTGAAATTTATGTAGAAGCTGAATCCATTTTAAGGTGTAAAATATATGGAGTTTTGTTCCCTTGTCATGATCAGTCTGCCATCCACTCTTAACATTGATCCCCTGCATCTCCAGCTACTGTTTATATTGTAACATCCATCATAGATTGAAGATGCAAATGCTACACTCTTATGATGCCATATGCTCCACAGATGTAGAGAATATGATAGCAAAATGATAGAAAAGGCAACTATCCACCCCATAATCAGCATCCAAACGCTGACACCATTGCATACCCTAGCAAGATTTTATCGAAAGGACCCAGATGTAGCTATCTCTTGTGAGACTGTGCCGGGGCCTAGCAAACACAGAAGTGGATGCTCACAGTCAGCTAATGGATGGATCACAGGGCTCCCAATGGAGGAGCTAGAGAAAGAACCCAAGGAGCTAAAGGGATCTGCAACCCTATAGGTGGAACAACATTATGAACTAACCAGTACCCCGGAGCTCTTGACTCTAGCTGCATATGTATCAAAAGATGGCCTAGTCGGCCATCACTGGAAAGAGAGGCCCATTGGACACGCAAACTTTGTATGCCCCAGTACAGGGGAACGCCAGGGCCAAAAAGGGGGAGTGGGTGGGTAGGGGAGTGGGGGTGGGTGGGTATGGGGGACTTTTGGTATAGCATTGGAAATGTAAATGAGCTAAATACCTAATAAAAGGAAAAAAAAAGAAAAGGCAACTATAACAAACATAATCAATCAGTCATGGCTTTATGGTATTTGTTCAACTGTGATATGTCTCATAGTTACTTGAGATTAGACATTTAATTTCTAGAATCTGTGTTAGTCATCAAGGTAAAATTTATTTTACCTTAGAGTGTTGGGTGTTCAAATTCAAGGCTGTGCAGTCCCATTGATTTGGGTTTTTGACTAGTATGACTAGTATGACTAGTATGACTAGGCCAGATGCTTTTCCTGGAGTACATATATCTAAGATCAAGAAGCTGAGAGTATACAAGGAGAGATCCCACAGTCCACTTTGGTTTCACACCACCCATGATTCAACAATGCCCCACCAGCCTCTGGATGGGCCATAATGCCCCTCCATCCTGCCATACTAGAGACCTGTGCTTATAAATGGATATTTGAGATACCTATCCAAACTACAGCAAGCTCTATCTGTATGTTATATTAACTAACAATTGAACAGAAAAAAAAGTAATATGTATCATATCAATTCTTAGTCTTGGAGGAATATTTACCATAAAAGAATCTTACTACTAGGCTAATATCTCTATATTTGGCTACCGAGTTTTTCCTTTCGATCACTTTACTTTTTCTTTATCTGTAAAGAATGCATTGGACAAGAAAATAAAAGTTGAAGCAGGATACCAGGGATCATCATGGGTAGACATGCAAAGACCTGGGTCCCAAGGGAAAAGGAAAAGAACTGACTCTCAAAAAAAATCACCTGGGGGGGGGGGGACAGAGAGTTTAAGAGCACAGTTTGCTCTTCCAGAGGTCCTTACTTTAAATCCCAGCACCCATATGGTAACTCACAACCATATATACTGTGATCTGATGCTCTCTTCTGCCACATAGGTGTACATGCAGATAGAGAACTCCCATATATAAAACAAATAAGTAAATTATTAAAAAAAATTGCCTTTAGACCTCTAAACATACACAGTGGCACATGTGCACCCACATATTGTATGCACACACATACACAATAATAATCAATACTTATAAAATGTGACTTTGTTATTTAAATTTTCACTTAAAGATTTTGCTTAAACGTAAGGAGTTTAGAAATTAATGACAAGAAAGTTCGATTAGTTTAGAGAAAGCACACACATAATTTTGAGGCTCACTCTAAATGTGTAAATACAATAATCAAGTAAACTAAAGATTTAAATTCATGAACATAGTTGACTTAAATGGCTTAGGGAAAAGAGAGCTTGAATGTAGAGACACATATATAAAATGATCAAGAATTTTATGCCATGCATTGTGGTCATGGTGTTAACATGGCAGACCCAATCAGACAAATGCAACGTCACCAATAGAATATGGAGAAAATGATGCTGATGCCTTATTTCAAAAGTGGAAGAGGAGGAGGCAGCATGATCCAGAGAAGGGTGTGTAAGGAAGAACAATGGTGGTTTTTATGGCTTAAGTAGTCTAGTAAAGTCATAAAGTGGGTAATCACTTTGCAATGTGCTGAGTAACAACAAACACTTGGGAAATGAGGCCACTGTGTCTAGTTGATAACCTTTGATTACAGGAAGAATGCATTTTTAAATTTTACTTATTGCTTCTTATAGCAAAGGTCTCATAAATCCAAGGCTGGCATGCAGTTTCCAAGGCTGCACGTGATCTCCGGATCCACCTGCCTCTATCTCCTAGAGTACTTGGGTTATATGCATGCATCCCAACATCTAGTTTTATGTAAGGATATATATTAATGCTATGGTTTTCTGCAGGCTAGACGAGCACTCCAACAATAAAGTAAAACCACCAGTCTCAAATATTTTATTCATTCTGCATAAGTCACCCAATTTGATTGTTATGAACTACAGGAAAAGACCACATCCAAAGATATGTTCTAGGCACTGACATGTTCTGCAGTTCTGTGGAGAATTTAAGAAATTGTTTTCTGGGTTCTTGGGGAAAAGATACTCTGTGATGAATAAGGAAAAAACAATGAAAAATAAAAACAGATGCCAATCAAGTCAATGTGTGTGAATTATTATTTTCTGTCTCTCCAATCTACATCTTAAATCAGTATTATAATCTGATGTATTGCAGTTCTTATCCAAAAGGGCTTTAAGTACCTCATGGCTCTGATTAAACCAAGAAATCTTCATTTCTTGTCCAAAGCTTAACGGTTGTTTAACTCTTGCTGAAATGTCCAAAGGGGGGAAAAATAACCCAAGAAGCAAGATTTAAGGAAGCCTCAGTTTCTAAATACTTTACTTATCACATGAATAGTGCTGATACTGATCTCTTATAGCTGCTTATACATGTGTATTTATGGAAATTTATATGTTATATAAACTCATCCAGATAGTAAACCTTAGAGAGAGTAAAATTGGAAGAAATATTTTGAGGCAGAACTAAAAACACTGAATTATTCATATAATTGCTACCCTTTTATTTTTTTTTCTTTAGGGCACCCAATGCATGTCACACTGAGCTAGAGATAAACTGTTAAAAATGAATAAGTAAACAACTAAAGGTTTATCCTTATAAGTTTGTGAGATTATTTTATGTTTGTTAAAATACTGAAACCTCTGGAATAAAACTAATTGACTAAAAACCCTTCTAACTTTCTATAAGAGAGCTTTCTGTTATGGATGATTCAGAATATGAATGGATTGGTCTTCTTTTACTTTCCATTACGAGGACACAAGCCCACAGAATAATGTTCAGAAGAGACTAAACACAACTCTGTTTAACATAAGAAATAATGATGCACAGTATCACCTGGGCTCTGGAGATGAAGTTTCATCTAGTGTTTCCATTCTAATAGTGGCATAAGCCAGATAGAAAGTAAGAAATTAAGTCATTCTAAATAAACATCAAGCTGTCCAAAGAATTTATAACAGGAAGATAAATCCGCAGTAAGAGCTAATGTAAACTAATGCTCAGAAAAGTTCTTGGAAGAGATGAAGCAAAAATAAGAAGAAGAATATACGCTGATGGAACTATGTATGGAATGCAATGGAATGGAATAGAAACTTGGCACATTTGAACATTGCTACTGGAAAACAACAACAACAAAACATCAAAACAAACAAGGAATCAGAAGCTTGATTCATATAAGAAGAAAATGATGGCACCATTATTCAAAGTCTTTCCTCAGTGTGTTGTTATCAAGATTACCAATTAGAGCTTTGAATTAAGACAAAACTAGCCTGTTTGGTTATAGTTTCATTGCTTACAGGTAATCAGAAAAGGCGTAGGGGCTCACTCACCAATAACTTGGTAAACCATGGAGCATTTATTTCATCAAACTGAAATTCTGTGGACATTTTAGGAGGAGGCCGATCTAATATGATTTTTCTCTTTTCAAAGCTCACTCTGGCAATTCCCTGGAAAGTGGATTATAATTTGGGCAAAGGAAAGACTGAAAGAGCAGCTGTTGTGCCTCATAAGCAAGGAAAGAGTACTTCAACGCAGACTGCAGCAAGGACAAAAATGTGTGGGCTACATGAAGTAACCTTGGCTTGTATAGTGACAGAAGTAATAGCAATTTAGATGAGCAGCAAAGAAAAGAAGAAAGTCTGACTTTATTCAGTAGGTGAGTAGTGGTATTATTTTCCATGCTGAGGAAAACTAAACTGAAAGGAAATACAGACACGCAGAGTACTTACTCTTAGTGCTAGAAAAGTTAATTTGGAGAGGCCAGGTAAACCACCAAGTCATGACATGAAGTAGATACCATCACTGTCATCTGAAACAGGGTAGTAGAGCTTAGATTTAGACAAGCAGGTGATTACCTCTAAGCAATGAAAACTATAACCAAACAAGCAAGTTCTGTCTTAAGTCAAAGCTCTAGTTGGTAATCTTGATAACAACAAACTGAGGAAAGACTTTGAATAATGGTGCCATCATTTTCTTCTTATATGAATCAAGCCCCTGATTCCTTGTAATCCTGAGACTAACCTAAAAAAGCTATTAATATGAGCACAATTTTAAAGATGGAGATAATGCTTGAAAGAAGCAGAATAATTCACCCAACATCATTCTCTGAACAAGGTATGATTCTAGAGCTTAGCTTCCAGAAAAATCTAATTTCAAGATGTGCATGTTTAACACTCACATGAGATGGATTTCCAATGCAAAATTTTAATTCTTGAACTAAAGGTTCTATCCATTAGGAACCTCACTATTAGAATTTAAGCTCAAACAGTATCATAAAAGGGCCAATTGGATGATACCCTTTTCCCCAATGTGTTATGAAAAGCACATAATATCACAAGATATTTGTCAACATTCTGAAAAGATTTTACATAGTGAAATTATTTATTAATAACACTCCAGGACAAGTAAATCTGAAGAAAATCATTGTCAATAAACACTTTTAAAAACCATGTCAGCATTCATAGCAGCTATGACTTCATGTACAAGACCTGTGTAAGTTCAATCCAGTCAACACTCCACCATTGGCTTTGGAGGGATTCATGAAATTCCACCACTTACTGAAAAGATTTGGCATGGTGGCTTGGATGAAGAAGAAGCAATTTTCTTCAGGGATGCTGGTCCTGAGAGGCTGCTCATTCGCCAGTAGACTGTCCTACACACATGCACACTGAGTGAATTTTGTAAGATGTTTGCATATGAAGTTGAGAAGGAAGAGTGGTAGAGGCTTTTAGGGATAAAATGAAAGGAGGGAAGATAGGAGTTTTGTTGTATGCATGCACAATACATATAGTTTTTACCTAAAAATTTAGATTAAAATTAACTAAAACAAAGGAAACAGCATGCTTTATAGCTTGCTTCTAAATGCTTTATATATATATATATATATATATATATATATATATATATATATATATATATATATATATTACCTAGTATTTTTTTCTACTGTCATCAGAACTGGCTGTTGTTTTCTCTTTGTAAATGTATTTTTATTAATTCTTTGAGAGTTTCATACAGCTGAGTGTATTTTCATTGCATTCATCCTTGCTCCTCACTTTAAATCTTCCTAGTTCCACCCCACTTCCTGACCTCCATGCAACTTTGTGCCATATTATTTTGTTAATAATCCACTAAGGTAAAAAAGGTTTTATGTTCCTAAATTTTTCTTAGCAAGCATATCTTAAGGCAAAATAAATCCTAGAACCCTCGGGAAAGGTGAGCAGAAATTAAATCACAATTAAGTGAACGTTAACATCACAGTAGACACTTCAGAAAAGAGGAAAGAAAAAGGTTGTCTCCAAAGGATTTAATACATGAATATAACATTTGCCAACTTGAAGTGGCTTTGGAATTCTGTTGTCAGTATGTCTCAGATAATACAGTGTAAGAAACACAGTGTAGGAGATGGGTCCATGCAGGAGAGCACACGTGTTGTAGAAGCAACAAGCTTATTGGACAGGGTCTCTTCCAGCCTTCCTCCTAAGCCAGGAAGCAAGAGATTATCCTCAGACTTCTGTGCACCTTCCCCTCCAGAGGAGGCTTGGCCTCCAGGGAGGGCTCTGATCCCTGAACTCAGGGGAGAGTTTACCTCCAAGGAGTGCTCTGCCCCCCCCCAGGACTGAGGAGAGAAGTAGTCTCCCAGGAGTGGTGACAAAGACTAATAGACTCACAAGAGGAACAAGCTCCAGCCAGAGACTGCTAGAACATCTAACACCAGAGATTGCCAGATGGCAAAAGGGAAACTTAAGAATCTTACTAACAGAAACCAAGGCCACTCAGCATTATCAGAACCCAGTAATCCAACCACAGTGAGTCCTGGATAGCCTGACACACCAAAAAAGCAAAATTCAGATTTAAAATTGTATCACATGATACTGGTAGAGAATTTTAAGAAGGATATTAATAACTCACTTAAAGAAATACATGAGAACATTGCTAAACAGGTAGAAGTCCTTAAAAAAGAAACACACACACACACACACACACACACACAAATCCCTTAAAGAATTAAGGAAAACACAAAAAAACAGGTGAAGGAATTGAATAAAACCATCCATCCAAGATCTAAATTTGGAAGTCAAAAAAAAAAAAAAAAAAACCTAGGAAAGAAATCAGGAACCATAGATGTGAGCATCAACAACAGAATACAAGAGATGGAAGATGGAATCTCAGGTGCAGAAGATTCCATAGAAAACATGGACACAACAATCAAAATGCAAAATGCAAAAAGCTCCTAACTCAAAACATCCAGGAAATCCAGGACACAATGAGAAGACCAAACCTATGGATAATAGGAGTTGATGAGAATGAAGATTTTCAACTTATAGGGCCAGAAATATCTTCAACAAAATTATAGAAGAAAACATCCCATACCTAAAGAAAGAGATGCCCATGAACATACAAGAAGCCTACAGAACTCCAAATAGACTGGACAAGAAAAGAAATTCATCCCGACACATAATAATCAGAACAGCAAATGCATTAAAAGCAGTAAGGGACAAAGGTCAAGTAACATATTAAAGCAGACATATTTGAATTACACCAGACTTCTCAAATGAGACTATGAAAGCCAGAAGATCCTGGACAGATGTTATACAGACCCTAAGAGAATACAAATGCCAACCCAGGCTACTATACCCAGCAAAACTTTCAATTACCATAGATTGAGAAACCAAATTATTCCATGACAAAACCAAATTCACACAATATCTTTCCATGAATCCAGTCCTTCAAAGGAAAATAAAGGGAAAACTCTAACACAAGGAGGGAAACTACATCCCAGAAAAGCAAGAAAGTAATCCTTCAACAAACCTAAAATAAGAACAGAATACCAACTTTAACAACAAAAATAACAAGAAGCAACAATTACTTTTCTTAATATCTTTTAATATCAATGGACTCAATTGCCCAATTAAAGACATAGACTAACAGACTGGCTAAGTAAACAGGACCCTAAGTAAATATTTTGCTGCACACAGGAAACCCATCTCAGGGATAAAGACAGACACTACTACCTCAGAATGAAAGGCTGGAAAACAATTTTGCAAGCAAATAGTCTGAAGAAACAGGCTGGAGTAGCCATTCTAATACCAAGAACAGAATACCAACTTTAACAACAAAAATAACAAGAAGCAACAATTACTTTTCTTAATATCTTTTAATATCAATGGACTCAATTGCCCAATTAAAGACATAGACTAACAGACTGGCTAAGTAAACAGGACCCTAAGTAAATATTTTGCTGCACACAGGAAACCCATCTCAGGGATAAAGACAGACACTACTACCTCAGAATGAAAGGCTGGAAAACAATTTTGCAAGCAAATAGTCTGAAGAAACAGGCTGGAGTAGCCATTCTAATACCAAATAAAATAGAATTCCAACACAATGTTATGAAAAAAGACAAGGAGGGGCACTTCACACTCATCAAAGGTAAAATCTACCAAGATGAACTTTCAATTCTGAGCATCTATGCTACAAAGGCAAGGGCATCGACATTCATTAAAGAAACTTTAGTAAAGCTCAAAGCACACATTGCACAGCACACAATAATAGTGGGAGACTTCAACACCCCACTTTCAGCAATGGAAAGATCCTGGAAACAAAAACTAAACAGAGACACAGTGATACAAACAGATGTTATGAAACAAATAGATTTTACAGATATCTACAGAGTATTTTATCCTAATACAAAACGTTATACCTTCTTCTCGGAACTTCATGCTACCTTCTCAAAAATTGACCATATAATCAGTCACAAAGCTGGTGTCAACAAATAGAAAAATATTGAAATAATCCCATGCATCCTGCCAGATCATCATGGACTAAGGCTGATCTTCAATGACAACATAAAAAATAGAAAGCTAACATTCACGTGGAAGCTGAACAACACTCTACTCAATGATACATTTGTCAAGGAAGGAATAAAGAAAGAACTTAAAGACTTTTGAGTTTAATGAAAATGAAGCCACAACATATCCAAACTTATGGGACACAATGAAAGCAGTCCTAAGAGGAAAACTCATACCTCTGAGTGCTGCCAAAAAGAAACTAGAGAAAGCATACCCTAGCAGCTTAACAGCACACCTTAAAGCTCTAGAACAAAAGGAAGCAAATTCACCCAAGAGGAGTACACAGCAGGAAATAATCAAACTCAAGGCTGAAATCAACCAAGTGGAAACAAACAGAGCTGTTTTTTGAGAAAAATCAACAAGATATATAAATCCTTAGCCAGACTAGATGGCACAGAAACAGTATCTTAATTAACAAAATCAGAAATGAAAAGGAAGACATAACAACAGAATCTGGGGAAATGTAAAACATCATCAGATTCTACTACAAAGGGCTATACTCAACATAATTGGAAAACCTGAATGAAATGGACAATTTCCTAGACAGATACCAGGTACCAAAGTTAAATCAGGATCAAATTAAAAATCTAAACAGTCCCATATCCCCTAAAGAAATAGAAGCAGTCATTAATAGTTTCCCAACCAAAAAAAAAAAAAGCCCAGGACCAGATGAGTTTAGTGCAGAGTTCTATCAGACCTTCAAAGAAGGCCTAATTCCAATTCTCCTCAAACTATTTCATAAAATAGAAACAGAAGGTACTCTATGCATTCATTCTATGAAACCACGATTGCTCTGATACCTAAACCACACAAAGACCCAACAAATAAAGAGAACTTCAGGCCAATTTCCCTTATGAATATCGATGCAAAAATAATCAATAAAATTCTCGCAAACCGAATCCAAGAACACATCAAAATTATTATCTATCATGATCAAGTAGGCTTAATCCCAGGGATGCAGGGATGCTTTAATATATGGAAATCCATCAACGTAATCCATTATATAAACAAACTCAAAGACAAAAACCACATGATAATCTCATTAGATGCTGAGAAAGCATTTGACAATATCCAACATCCATTGATGATAAAAGTTTTGGAAAGATCAGGAATTCAAGGCCCATACCTAAACATGATAAAAGCAATATACAGCAAACCAGTAGCAAACATCAAACTAAATGGAGAGAAACTTGAAGCAATCCCACTAAAATCAGGAACTAGATAAGGCTGCCCACTTTCTCCCTATCTAGTCAATATAGTGCTTGAAATCCTAGCCAAAGCAATTAGACAACAAAAGGAGATCAAAGGGATACAAATTGGAAAAGAAGAAGTCAAAATATCACTATTTGCAGATGATATGCTAGTATATATAACTGACCCCAAAAATTCCACCAGAGAACTCCTAAACTTGAAAACCAACTTCAGTGATAATTCACTGGGTATAAAATTAACTCAAACAATTCAGTGGCCTTTCTCTACACAAAGGATAAACCGGCTGAGAAAGAAATTAGGGAAACAACACCCTTCATAATAGTCACAAATAATATAAAATACCTTGGTGTTACTTTAACTAAGGAAGTAAAAGATCTGTATGTTAAAAAATTTAAGTTTCTTAAAGAAATCAAAGAAGACCTCAGAAGATGAAGAGATATCCCATGCTCATGGATTGGCAGGATTAATATAGTAAAATTGGCTATCACCATTATCTACTGGATGGAACACAGGGCCCCCAATGGAGGAGCTTTTCTCTAGAAAGTACCCTGTCGCGCCCGCTCTCGACCAGCAAGAACGACGCGACCACCAGTCCTTCTAACAGCAGTTTATTCAGTCCTGATTCTTCTTGTTTATATCTCCCCCGAACCCTGGGCCTCTCACTCCTTTTATACTCTCATCCACGCACAGCAGGCCACGCCCCCTCGCCAGTCACGAGGCTTCAGCTAATCAGGGCAGCAGGGGCAAATCTCCACCAAATTGGATTCACCTGCATCCTGGTACACCTGCGCAGCACTCAAGATGTTTGTGTCTTATATGAGGAAGTCAGGTGCAAGTCATATGACTTAGCTGCAGTCCCTGGCGCCTTTGGGACTGCCGCCACACCCGCTCCCCACAGTACCCAATGAGCTGAAGAGTCTGCAACCCTATAGGAGGAACAATAATATGAACTAATCAGTAGCCGCAGAGCTTGTGTCTCTAGTTGCATAAGTAGCAGAGGATGCCCTAGTTGGCCATAAATGGGAGGAGAGGCCCTTGGTCTTGTGAAGATTATATGCCCCAGTATAGGGGAATGCCAGAGCCAGGAACCAGGAGGTGGTCTGATCAACAGATAGAGAAATTGTGGTACACTTAACACAATGGAATATTACTCAGAACTTTGTAGACAAGTGAATGGAAGTATAAGAACATCATCCTGACTGAAGTAATCCAGCCACAAAAAGACAAATGTGGTATGTATTGGTTTATAAGTGGATGTTAGCTGTTGTCTTCAGTAAACAAGCTATAACCCCTATAACCGCAGATATGTATAGCCTAGCATGAAGGGAAGGATCTCCCTAAGAAGGAGCATTAGAATAGCTAGGGATAAAGGGAGGTTTCTGGAACTGGAAGATCAAAGAGTGAGGGGGAGGGGAAGGATGGGTGAGGAGGAAATAGAGCAAGGAACATCCAAAACTAGAAACCATTTGAGGGGGCCATAAGGAAAACTAATATAGTAGATCTTCTTAAAATCCATACATATATGAAAGAAATCTAAGTGAAATCACCAAATAACAGTGGAGACAAACCCCCAGCAAGATATCTCTTGCCACCAAATAAAATCTCCAGTATCTGAAATGGCTTATATGCAATCAAGTTGATGGCCCAGGAGTTCTTGTAAAAACCCCCATAGTGATCCAAATTATGGTGTTGAGTTACCATTGCTGAAGACAATACCTACCTACTTCACGGAAGACAGATAAGCCAAGCCAGTGCCTACATAGAGCCTTTGCCTACTGACTGCTATTCATGGTACCAGAAAGTAGTCTATATGCTACCAGAAGAGAAAGGTAAACACCAAGTCAGTTACAGATCCTTCTATCTACAATGATGTCCTGACTGCAAGATATGCTGATGCAATAGACATCGTGGTAGTAACCAACTAGTCCATGAGATTGAACTCATGCTAGACCTGCTCAGGCTGGCATGAGCTTGATAGGCTATGGACCTAGGGAAAAACCAACTACTATTTGCTAAAGAAACACAGCAATAAAATGACTCATAACAACATTCTGCTATTCTCATAGGGTCAGTGTCTTACTCAACCATCTTCAGAGAAGCCTCTTCCTGTCCAGATGGGAACAAATACGTAGACCTATATCTGGATGCAGTACATCACGATAGAGCAAATTCATTCCTAAATGGGATGTTTCTATCAAATCTGCCGGCTCAGGGCTCAGAGAGCTCAGGAAGAGAAGGCAGAGACATTGGAACAGACAGATCGGATGAGAAGGCAAAGAAACAAAGCTTTGTGGAGACAACAGGACATATATATCTATGAACTCACAGAGACTGTGACAGTATACACAGGACCTGCACAGATCTAAGTCAGATGAGACCCCAGTACTGAGAGAAGAAATGAACCCAAGCCTTAATCCCTAAACCAAAAGCTGTCTTTAGATGGTAACTGCTCACGAGGAAAAATTGGTTTCTCTAATGGAGGCTTACTGCGTATACAAACCACACTTGTATCTACAAAGTACATTGCTAATGGCAGGCCCCATGTCAAGGATTGTATAGCAAATTCTCTCTCTCTCTCTCTCTCTCTCTCTCTCTCTGTCACACACACACACACACACACACCCCTTTGGTAATTTTTCTTTTCCTCTTTTGGTCTCAAAGTATGTATGGCTTTTGTCTTTTGTTTGGTTGGTTTTGGCTTTTGTATACCTTACAGGTTTTTTGCTTATTAATTACGATTTTCAATTTTGTTTTTATAGGTTTTCTGTGTATGTGAATATATAAGTTTCTGAATCTGTACTAATTTCTTGTGATTTTCTTTGGTTCTTTTTTCCTGTTTGTTCTATATTATTATGGTTTCTCCATTCTTATTTCAACTAATTTTATATTATTATTATTAAGATCTCTATTTTTAATTATTAAAAACAAGAAAAGGTGTGAATTTGGACCGGTGAGGATATGGGGATGATCTGGGAGGAGTTGAAGGGAGTGGAAACAATAGTCAGAACCTATTGTATAAAAAAAATACTATTTTCAATTTAAAGCGAAGTTCTGGAGAAAATTAGAATGCAAAGACTATATCTCAACATAGCAAAGGCTACATGACAAAAAGGGGGGAAAGGATATTTTATTGATTATAAAACATGTCATTACCTATGCATAAAATGTGTCTAGAATGTTTTACAAAAGTAATAAAATGGGATAGCTACATTTAAAGTTTTTCTCTCATATCGATTTATCTTTTGTGTTATTAGTATATGGCCCAAGAAAATGGAATAATATAGATATTTTTTTTAAGTTGTGAAAATAGAAAGAAACTATTTAAGGATAGGAAGGAGCAAGTGGAAGAGAAATAGGAGATGATTAGAAGAATGAATATAATCAATAAACAATATATGCATCTATAAAAAGATCATAATTAAAATCATTATTTTGTGCAAATAATATTTATATTTAATGTATAACATATAATATTTTAAAATCTCCCTCTCCAAGTTAGCATTGAAACTGTCTTTCAAGACAATTATTTCTCTTTGATAAAAATATAAACAGACTGCAGTGAGATATTTTCTATGATATATATTTACTACACCTCACCAAAGCATATGTCAAGCAAGGATATACACTTTGTGATGTAGTTTTCTAAATGCACTTAAGGCTTTATTAATACTTAATTAACAAGTATCTAAAACGAAGAAATACTGAAAACCAATAGTCACCAATTAACTGAAGAAAACACAGGGTCAAAAAAGTATTCAAAATGTCTACATGGTGTCGTCCCTTTCAAATCACGTCTCACGCCGAATTAGTAACATAAAGATTAGTTAATTACAGATGCTTGTGTTTCCTGTTATCTCACATGCTGACCAGGGTAATCCTGACAGAATTTCTCAACACCTCTACAGTGAGATAGTTTTGAGCATACACAAGAAATATTTTAGAGCCTGGCAGTGGTGGCATATGCCTTTAATCCCAGCACTTGGGAGGCAGTCAGATTTCTGAGTTTGAGGCCAGCCTGGTCTACAGAGTGAGTTCCAGGACAGCCAGGGCTACACAGAGAAACCCTGTCTCAAAAAAAAATATTTTAGAGTGTTTTGCATTCATAAGCAAAATTATATACTCATGCGTGCTAAAAACATTATTGTTAAGCAGAATAGAAAAAGTAAGAATAATCACTGATCCACCACCAATCACTTTCACATGCATTTTCTAGCGTGATTAAAATACTAATTGGACAAACTTCATCTATCAAAATTTTGATATTAGTTAAGTAGCGACTTCTCTATCAATTTAATTATTGTCATCTTCTAATTCCATGCTGCTTTTCCCAGAGTTATTTCTAAAACAGGGGAATGAGTGTGAAAATTGAAAGTATCAGGAGACAAGCAGTACTAAGTAGTTATTACAAGCTGAGATACAAAGTTCAGACTACAACAGTAGAAATTCTAATTATATTTGAATTCATGCATTTCTTTCCTCAAGTACAGAAATTCTTCCACAAATTGTCTTTGGTAAATTTGGTCAGCCAGTGTTGAGAAAAAGCACTTTGTTGAGCCAGAGAATTTCTTGGCACCATATCAGCCTTTAGACTAATTAATATTACAGAGAAACTACTAGAAGCTGATATATGCTTAGTGTTTCACACAACCTCCTGACAGGTCTCCTCATCATGATAAAACGTATTAATTTGTGTTTTCCTTCATAAGTTATGTCTTAACTTAATCACTGCAAAAGGAATACCAAGCAACGAGTCTGGGAGTTGTGACACTTATAAGGACTTGGGGTAAAGACACAAAAATGTATACTCTATAAAGACATAATGTTTTTTAAAATAAATTAGAAAACTATAATGCGTTAAGAGACAATAAATCAATCGATAATATATTAAATATGCTAAATGTACTAATGAAAGTCTTTTATCACAGAAAAGTCCAGATAGTGACACTTATGATATGCATATGCCCATGTAGATCAAGACATGTATGCATGCTCATTGCTCTCAAGATATGTTCACATGCCCATGCAGCAGAAATATAAGCAACTGACATATTGTTTTCACTAGGTTATTTTGAAAGGGCAGTCTGAATATTGCTATGAAGTTAGCAATTTTTCCTTCTCTTTAGTGGAAAGCTTTAGCCTAACCATCTCTGATTCTTAAGTGGATATGTTTTTACTCTTGTTCTTTCATTCACTAGCATTTACAAATCAAGTGGTATTTAAGTTCATTTCATAGTGAATACTATTGCTTGAAACCTGCGGAAGTAATTCCAGAAAAGCCAATAAGGAGCCAATTACTACTTTCTTATAGTAGCACAATCCAAGCCCGAGAGATTTAGGGATTCAAATTTAATAGATCATTACATTGTTACATAGCTTTATTTAGTGTATATTTGTATTTTCATATGTTGTTTACACAAAGATAACCAATAAAGAGTATAGTCTAATGACTCTGTTTTCTAATTAGAATAATATAATTCATACAGGAAGAAATGATTTTAATGTATCTTATAAAACACAAAAATCTAAAACTTATTAAGGGATGAGGACTTAGAATTCATAAAATCAGAAGAACAAAACTGAACTTCTAAAATTGCACTAGGATTGCTCTTTGTCCTTGACAGACTGGAGGACAAGATCCCTTTGCCTTTACAAGATGAAAATAATTGTATTAACTCACTAAACACCCACATTGTGTAAGTAATATGCTAATTCACAAAATCTACTAGATACTATTATAGCAAATTAAGCCATCTGGCATCCAAGAGCAGTTACATGGAGAGCTTTGGGGAGACATGCAGCTCAGAGTCAGCCTAGGGGACAAATATGGGGACACATTGCAGCATCACACAAGGTTCCATTCCTAAGTGCTAGGCACCACCACACTCCCACAGTGTTCATGATTCAGACTTCGCATGATTAGCCTGCTCTTGGAGATAGATTATGCTTCTTACAGTGTGCTGAGGAACGACCCACACATAGAATTAACTTCATGATCCTTTACTAAGTGGCATGTCTCCAAATATTAAAGTCCATATTCAAAGGCTGGAGTACAACTCAGCATCAAGGCCCTTGTTAACACATATGAGGCCCTGATGGTTACAGCCTCGGATTTCATTCAAGATAATGCAAAGGGGTGTGCAATTGCACCAGCGTGTAAGCCCTTCATCTGGGCTGTGAAGGCGGAGCACAAGGAGTGCAAGGCCAATTTTGGTTATATAGAATTTTTAAGACAACTTGGGATTCATGAAGCCTCATATCAAAAAAACAAAAAACAGTAAGAAAGGGGATTCAAAGGGGAAAAATGAATCTATGTTATGTATCTTTGACAAGCCTTTAGTCTTAATTCACCATGTAAATCCAGATTGTCTCAGAAGCAGCTTAGAAAGTAAATATCAGTGCTCTTTAATAGGAGAGAGGTGAGTGAAATTATCCACCTATGTCTTCTTCATCTCTTTCAACTACCATATTTTACGCTCAAGCAGGAGGCTAAAAGAGAATGAAAAAGAAGAAAGAAAGAAAGAAAGAAAGAAAGAAAGAAAGAAAGAAAGAAAGAAAGAAAGAAAGAAAGAAAGCCGCAAGGGAAAAGCTACACAATTGTCTTCATGTAACTTTTGTCTCCAATGACAGAATTAAATCATGCCCAAATCGCATCACTTTGGCCCAAAGGTCACTGTAAGATTTACAGTGATTCTTAAAGTATTTATAAAAATCGAAACAGAACAGAGAATAAACTTCTGTTCATAAGATAGGCAATGTTTCAAAGTTCATTTCATAAAAGAGGTCAACAAACCAATGTATCTTTCTGTCACTTTAACAATGATGTCTAAAGGTTAGCTTTGATATTGGAATGGATAATAGCAAAGAGAACTCCAGACTACAGATGACTAAATGTGGGACTGAAAGTACCTTACTTTTGTTGTAACGTGAGTACAAGTGAAAATTACCCTTAGAAGATTACAGTGTATTTCTGAGGACAGTGGCAGAATGTAAAGATAGCTGTGGATATCCTTGCATAAAAGCATTTATGAAGGCAGGTACTGACACACTTCAAATTTTGGGACAGTATTGACGACTAAAGGAAGAAAATGTCAGATCAGGAGTCTGAGTTTCATAGCAAGAAGCATTTTGAGGTAGAATGTTCTACAATATGGAATCACTTAACATCTACCACACACAGAACATGCAGGACAAGGAATAAATGGAAAATAATCTCATTCTTAGACATTAGGTTTAGCCCCAGTGATCTGTGTCTACATGAGAAAAGATGTAAGTATGATTTCCTTCCTTTATTAAATATGATCAAAACCTGTACTGCTTCTATCTCACTTAGACTAAAAAGCTGGATATTTACAATGGCCTATGTTGTGTGATCTAGTTCATGGACTTAGACTATAAAACTCGGTACTTACAATGGTCTATTGATACTGTGTTATCTAGTACTTCTCTGAACTCTCTAATGTGGCCCAGTCAACTCTGCTTTCTGTGTGGCGAGTCTGCTTCCACCAGATCTCTACATTAACATTCCACTCTACCTACCAGCGTTTGCTCAAGTTGACCTCCTTCATGAGGTCAATTCTTCCCAATCCATTTACAGTAGTAGTCAATCTCTCTGCTCTTCCAGGGCCTTATCTCTCTTGTATGCTTGTCAGGATGTTTATCATCAACTGTATTATCATTCTCCTTTTATGTGTGACTTTGTTACTTCATTATATTTTCACCATATTCCTGTCACCCCATGTCTATCCCAACTAATATAAGGACTACAGGGACGAGGACTTGTGTCTTGTGTCTTTTTAATATACAACCTTGACAAGAATCTTGCACTAACCAGTTTTTGGTTTTCCTCTAATTTTCATCCTGTATTTTTTTATTCACCAAAACTGGGCTTCTGACCAAGCCATCTGCTTTCTACCAAATCTAAATATTTTAAGTATACTCAAATCCTAATCTTCCATTTTTTGGGTTAAAAGGATAATAATATCTGTGAGCAATAGCAAAATTGTTAGCCTCTAAACCTCTAAAGTAAGACTTGCAATCTTGGCAGGTGACCTGGGGTGACAATAACAACAACATCATCAACAACCCCTCTCCACTTGGAAATCTCTCTAGCCTGGCTCAAAAGCAAAGTAGACCTCTGAAGACTGAAAGCACAATGTTGTGCATTGTCTTCTGTAACTTCAACAGCCAGCTACCTCACTGAAATTGCAGTGTGTGGTCCAGATTAAGGTTGCTGCCATTCTTTGGTCCTAAGTACGCTACTTTCATTGGGGACAGATATGTGATCCTCTGATCTTGACATATAGTATGAAGAAAGCTATGAGATATGTTATACAGTTTACCTGTGTACAGTAGGTACTATTAAGTCTATTTGGTCCCAAAGAAGTAGTATTTTAATTGGAGGAGTGAAGCACATTGACTGTCAAAGATGATTTGGTGTTTATTAGATGTATGAATGATTTATTAAGTACCAATGCTCTGCTCTGATGAATAAAACTGAAGTCCCTGAATTGGGAAATGTACCATCAAGCAAACTTTATTTATATCTATTGTAGGATAGTAGAAACTATCCGGAAAAATGTGGGGGTTGGAGCATTGTATTTAATACATACGTATGATACAACTAATGTGTGCTCATGTGGTAACCAGAGATCAATGTCAGCGTCTTCCTTCACTGGTTTTCATGTCACTTCTGAGAAAACGTTCCCCGTAAACCTGAAGAACACCTTCATTTCTCCAGTTCCTTGAACTGTGGTTGTAGACAATGACTATAACTCCTGGCTTTCGCAAGGGTAGTGGTGATCTGAAGTTGTATCCACACGCTGTGCGTATAATGCTCCCCTCCCAGAGCCATCTCCCCAGTCTTCTGTTCTGAAATTCCTTTTACTTAATCCCTCCCAAAAATGATGACATCACTTTCCCCAAAGCAGCTGCTCATGGGTAGAATATTTGCATTACCTAATTAAGCTTTATAATAGCCATAGGTAAAGCTGAATTATATTTAAGGAAGTCAGCTGAAACAGAACTATAAAAGCTTGTCCAATCTTTACTTCTTAATGACCAACATCCTTGAAATAGATGCAATTAAGTACTTTACATGATATCCCTGGATATAAAAAACCTTAAGACTCCACAAAGAAATCTCTATATATTAATATATGTAATTTAAAGTATTTGTATCAACCTTATTAGCTCTTCTATATAAATAATAGATGATTTTGAATATGTTCTCATTTTCAATTTTATATGTTATAAAGAAGTTTTATAAAACTATTAGGTCAGTGTACAGTAAATAAGCTATCAAGTCATAAATGTAGCAAAACAAAGGTTAAAAAAATAACTTTGGGTTTTTGACCAGAATAAGCCTCATGACAATATCTTAGGTCATTTATAAACTGTTCTTTCACTTTATAACACATGATGTTTTAAAATCAGGCAATTGTTAGTGATGTCGAAATTCCTTAATAAATGTTTAAGTATTTTTGCCAAAAGTGAGAAAGGTTTGTCCAAAACATGTTTTTATTTTAAATTTCAGAAAGCATCTAAATACACTTTTAAACACACTTAACATTTTGTTGACATTTTTAAGAACCCAGATATTGGAATATGAGTGTTCACTCCAAAAACAATAGATGGTAATTCCCAAACATTGGAACTGAAACAGGACTGGAGACAGCATGTGCTGTAACTTCCTCTCCATATAGCATGATGCCCTAGGGCACACTTGGCATGGTGGGCACCTTAATACCAGTGGACATTGTCAGAAGCAAGGTGTACCCAGCTGCTGCTTAACTATTTAGAATGACTGGTAAGGGCAACATGGCAAACAGAAGAGAATTCCCAGTTTAGAGTGTAGCCTATCAACTTCTCATATTCTTCTGTGGACCCAATTCAGAAAGGCTCTGTCATTCCTTTTCATGTGTCAATTCCTTAATGTCTGAAGACATTTTTTATATCCTCTTCCCTTTCTCCTTCTCCTTTTCCTCCTCTTCATTTCCTTCTTCCCCCTTTACCTCTTCTTTTTTCTTTCTTTCTTTTTGTTCTTCCTCTTCCCCATGCCCCTTCTCCTTCCCTTCCCTCCTCCTTCCCCTTCTTCCCACTCCCTTCCATCCTTTCTTCTCCTTCCTCCTCTTCTCTCCCTGCCCCCTCGTCTTCTTTTTCTCCTTCTTCTTCAATAAAGTCTTTCCTTAGGCTGTTCCTCCTGTGAACATCTTTTCACATCCTTAACTATTGTTTCCCTGCCTGTGGATTTGTCTGTCAGAGACTCCACTGAGCTAACCTTGCCTGCTCCTAAGTTGACTTGTCTGCCACAGTTCCAGACTATATATTTACACTGAAACTTCTGTGATTCACACGGGTATTTTCATCCTCATTCCTGTAGAGATAATGGACATAGTACATTTCCAGAAGAGAATTTATCATTTAGCATCTGGATATGAATAATAAATGAATTTCATACAGATTCTATAAAGTGGAGACCTCTGAAATTTCTGGACCTGTTATTCACCAACTTCAAACTAACTGGCTTTCTGTTAACTTAAACAACATATCAAGACAGAAGAGCAGAAGAAAGCTATCATACTGCCAGATGGACCTCACTCACTATACAATATTCTTGTGAAACTATTTTCCCTCAATTGCAGATCATATGATATTTTCCCTTCTAGGTATTAATCACATGAATATCATACAGCATTTTATTTTCTCCTGTGTTAAAAGGTAAATTCACTTTGACTCAATCACTCTATTTAGATGCTATAAATAGGAGAGTGAAACTTATTCTTTATAAATTCAAACTTATTGAATCAATTATATTTGCACTACAACTCAGTATTCTATAGAAACTATACAATATTTTCCAGAAAAAAAATGAGAGGCAAATAAATAAAATTTGTTGTTTCTAATTCTGTTTACAGCAATAGCTCTCAGCCTTCTTGATTCTGTGACCCTCTAATACAGATCCTCAAGTTATAGTGACCCTCAACCATAAAATTATTTTTGGTGCTACTTCAAAATTATAATTTTGCTACTGTTATGAATGATAATATAAAGATCTGTTTTCTACTGATCTTAGATGACTCCTGTGAAAAGGTTGTTTACCTCTCTAAAGGAGTCACAATCTACAGGTTGAGAACCACTGTGTTGCAGGACATGTCAACATCCTTAGTTGATTGACACTGGTCTATAAGAGAAGACCAGAAGTCTTCACAGTTAGTGCTAGGACATGAAGGGCACTGCTGGTATACACAATCAAAACCAGAGAAATTGATGTTAGCCAAAAAACCCCTTTTTTTTGTCAAACCACATTCAGTGAGTATTACTGATAAGCAATATCAAAGTTGAAACATACTTCTAAAAGGAAAAGAAAGAGACCATAGCCCCAAGAAAAGGGAATGTGAACATGAACTGTACTTGGCATACTTTTAGTTTCTGAAAACAATATTCTCATCAGTTATGTGAACTTCCTTGGCTAGTACTCCAAGCCTTAGGTTTTAAGTTAGCCCTGTGGGAATAATAACAACAGAGATGAAAATAGATCTTCTGGTCCAAGGGTATATGGCTTCTGTATAAGAACATTAAATTATAAGGTGCTACACTAATTTAAGCCATCATAAATGTATTTTAAATATACTTTTTATTATTAATAAATTTAAATCACTTATCCTAGACCCACTCTTCAAACACACTGCAAATGACTGTAACAAAGACAGTCACAGAGCCCAGGGGAGAGAGGAGATGGCTCCTTGACTAAGGGTATTTGCCCAAGCTTAATGTCATGTTTGTATATCTAGAACTCAGAGGGCGAAAAGAGTTCTGACTTTTCCAAACTGATCTCTGACCACACACATTCACCACATCATTTGTATATCCCCACTACAAATAAATAAATAAATGTAAAAAAAAAAAAAAAAGAGCACGGGGAAGAACACACACATGAAAGAGAATTCTCAGTAACTCAGTACAGGACTATACTCTAGAATGCAATCTTTGGCCTTATTGGAAGTAGAGAGCAGTGCAAAGAAAGACCTAGCCTATCTCTCCCAGCTACCCAGTAGAATTAAAGAATCACCTATTGTTAATCACAATAGAAGAAAGGACAAACGTTAAATGTGGCACTTTTTGTTTTCAAACTAACAGCCAAGGATATTTCTCCAAAGCAGTCTCAGTAATTCTATTATTTGCACCACACTGACCCGATTTCACCTCTGCAAAAATAGAAGGTTATCTGGAGAAACTGGGAGTCATTTTTATTCTAGGAAGTATAATCAAAGATTATGGTGAGGGGCTTATGCTATCTGTTATATCCTCTTAAACAGTCCTGTGTGAAGGGCTGGTCTAAATCAAGAACAAACATGAGAACTACTAAACATGAGAACTACTAACATAGTTTCAGTTAATTTTAAACAAGAAAAACTACTCTACCAGATACAGCCTCATCCAACTTCCTAAAGCTTTTTCTTCTAGATTTTGCACTTTTGAGGACAAACCCGTTGAAACAAAGTTAACATATTTCTGAAATACTTTTTATTTTGATTCAGGTTTTTCATCTTTGGAAAATGCTTGCTGGAAGAATGTGTTACAAATTATGTTTCTTGGTGCTGTGCATGCATCTTGTAAAAATCTCTGCTAACTCTTTAAAGACTCCCAAGCTTTTCAGAAATGTATGCACAAAAACAATAGAATGCTCTGATAAGAATAATTTAGCTGCATTGAATACAGTTGTCCCTCAAAGCCCCTGAGATGTGTTTGTGACCACTGGAGTCTGAGAATAAACAGAAGTCTAGTCTATTTTGAGTGAGAGGAGGTTTCACAAATGTGAGTGGAGGTGTTAGCCACATACTTAACTATTTTATGTAAATAATTGGAAACAGGATTCTTAAAGTTAAAAGAAAACAATTACTTAACTCAAAGTTACTAAGCTCAACTACAGCTGCTCGCCAGGGATGGGGGTGGGGGTGGGAGTGAGAGCTTTCCTCTGCAGGAACGGAATCTAATTTGATGAAACGTTTTTCTCTCAATTGGAAAGAAGAAAAGATAAAAAAGTCTGCCTTGGGAACTTTAGAACTAGTTTTCCGTAGACCAGTTTCCAGGATTTAGTGAGCAGTTTGGTGTTCCTTGTGCCCCGCACAGCTCTCTCGGGGGGGTCTTACTCTTAATTTGCAGGAGTTCAGTCCCTTGCGCCTGGAAGAGCACACCCTAAAGTAAAGCGAGAAAGTGGTCCCCAACCAGCAATTCTTTCTCTCTAGCTGAAGCCTGTTAGGAGCAGCGCTCCAGGGAAAGGGCGCCCTGGACTGTACCTCTCTGTTGATGCGCTTGGGACTGTCGCCGCTGAGTCTGGGAGCCTTCGAGCGTCCCCAAGAGCAGGAGCAAGAGGATCCCGGCGGTGGCCGCAGGCATCCTGGCCGGAGCAGATCCACTCCTCCCGGAGCCCACGGAGTTGCAGCCTCGGGTCCACCCAGCTGAAATGAGCAGCTGCAGGGGAAAGAGGAGGAGACAGTGCTCCCCAGCTCTGCCCTGCCACCGCCCAAGGGTGGGTGAGAAAGGGCAGTCCCCACCCCTTCCCAGGCCTGGGCCTTTAAAGGGTCCTTGGTTGGAAGAACCTGTGTTCTGTGCTTCCTCTGTCAAGGGAATAGGGCCTCTAGCAGGAGTTATCCAAACTTCTTTAGCATTAAGGAAGTAATTGATACCAAGGCACTCTGGGGTCTGTGAAATCCCTCCAGATGGAAAACATTATTGCCAAGAAAGCTAGAAACTTTGACTCCTCAGAAGGTTCTGGCAAAATTATATGCAGCTGCCCTGGGTCCAGGTGATCCCAGACTGTCCCAAGGTCATGGTGCTAACTACTAGGGAACTGAAGTTGCCCACGGGGAACCTCACGCTGGCTTGCACATTAGGAAGGAACTTCCCGGAAGGCAGCTGTGCAGGGAGCAGGGGATGATAGACTAAAGCTGTCCCAATTCCACTGAAATGTTTCTGAAATCACTCCACTGGTTGGAAGCTGTCCCTATAACCAAGGGACATTATTAAAAGGGAATGGAATGTCTGTAAAGATTTCTGCTTATCAGTCATGGTGGCTTCTTCCTTTTAACTCAACAAAGCAGTGTTCTACCCTCTGTCACAGGGCTTCCCATGGCCACTCCATAACAGGTTGTTATTGAAAAGGCCACTGGTTCTCAGTAGGGCCTGGAAAAACAACTTCACAGGTTTTAGGTGGCACCCAGGATACCCTTTGTATTAGTGTACCCTGGCATCAGGATGCACTCAAGGAAAGAGCAAGCCTACACCATAAAGTATTCCATCTTGAACTTCTGAATGGGCCACCGCATGTGTGCCCGTGCGTGTGTGTGTGTGTGTGTGTGTGTGTGTGTGTGTGTGTGTGTAGTCAGTTTGAAATAGGATCTCACTATGGTCTCAGATTCAGAGATGCACCTGCCCCTGTCTGTCAAGTGCTGGGATTAAAGCCTTGGACAACTCATCTAAATATTTTTAAGGGAAAAAAAAAAAAGCTTTAAAACTGAAATCCGACAGTTTGTTTGCAAAAAAAAAAAAATGTATTTACTAATTTTACAGGATGCACCAATTAAGCCAACTGAGATAATGCTTTGTGAGTTTCCAGTTCACCAAAATGTATATAATATTTCAGACCCTTACACTGAGTGAAATTCTGTACAGTATTGGACTACTAAGCCATTTATACATCTATTTCCATACTGCAGTGCATATGGTTGTTATATGGATGGCTTAGTTTTCTTTTTAATTTATAGTTAAGATGTATCCATCTTTAAGATGCCACATAGAAGCTACAATATTTTCATTTCGTAGTAATAGACAGTAACTCTCGTAAAGAGCTGGTGAGAATCCAGAGCTAACATCCACTTGTCATCGGGAACCCTCCTAAAGGCATGTCTAAGCTCCTACTTTAGATCTATGGCTTCTGTACATCTATGTGTGCTGTCTGAAAAAGAGACTTAGATGAGGGCTCTGCTGCTCTCTCTCTCTCTCTCTCTCTCTCTCTCTCTCACACACATATAGAGGCAACATTTGATACAAATAGTATCATTTCTTCATATTATGACTTTCACCTCTTTTGTTCTTCCCAAAATGAGTTCATCCTGTGGGATATATACATATATATATTTATCTCTGTCACAGTTTGTCTATTACAGTCTTAGAACCCTGTACTAGTTTAAAAAACAAAATTCTTAACTATTCTAGAGCTTTTGAATTTTACTGCAGCTGTTTAGAGAAAATGTTTTCATTAATAAAGGTGAACACTTTTACGTTATTGCTTCAGAACTGTTTTAGATTGAGATCAATAGAGCATAAATTAAAAGGAGTGTGTGTGTGTGTGTTGTATATTTGTGTGTTTATGTGTGTCTGTGTGTGTATATGTGTGCATGTGTGTCTGTGTGTATGTGTGTGTGGTGTGTCTGTGTATGTGCGTGTGTGTGTCCTCTGTTCCCAGCTCCTTCATCAAGGTGCACTTGTTACAAGTGGGGACTCTGTGCTGTCACAATCATCACCCTGTCTGCACAGCACATATTAAGCTGTTGCCTCAGATGAATCTGGATTTGGATAAGTATGTCATGCTGGATCATCTCACTACCTTAAAATTACTCCCTAATTTGCCACTTCATCTTCCTTTTCATCTTTTGACCCACGAAGCTTAGACAATCACTGAGTTTTTAAAGCCTCCTTACTACTTCCAAGCCTGAATAAGTACTAATAGTTGTTATAAATACCTATGCACAGGTATTTGCATTAGATCACAAGAGTATGTTTGATTCTATGAACTCCACAGCACTAACTCATCAATTTCTACTTATATCAGAGAGGTAATAGAAACTTTGACAGCAATTGAGTCTATAAATTAAATGGAGGAAAGTTGACATCTAAGCAATTCAGCAACTTCCATCCCCCACGTAAATTTACATTTTTAAACATCCTAAGACATGCTTTAAAGATTTCAACACACGTCTCGAATATACTTTCAAAAATTTAAATGTTTCATGGTTTAATGGAATTCTAATATTTAGTTTTCAAATATCTATACTGATACTAATGCAACTAATTTGGTCAACATTCATTGAATCCTTATTTAGAGAATTATGCTATACAAAATGTTAAGCAATTTACTACTGCTCCTTTGATCTGTATCTTTTATATATTTTCTGGCCCTGTGGGTCTGGCAATGATCCCAAGTTAAATTCAAGGGTTGGGAACTGACACATCTACCTTGTTTCTGATCAGAATGTGAAGTAGCCAGCCATTCTATTAACACCCATCATATGATAATGGCTCTAAGTTTTCAACAGGAACTCACCGCAACGTAATGTTTTCTTCCTGGATGAGACTTCTGTGACAAGAATATTAAAATTTGACATTAAAATAGAAATAAATGAAGACCAGCAATATCAAAAAAATCTTCCCCGCATCTATTATAGTCAGTCTTTGCTACTTTGTGGGTTCTTCTTTTTCTCACCCTTTATGGCCCTGGTTTCAGTCCCTAACACTAGATATGAGAGAAAGAAGAACAGAGGAAGAGGGAGAGAGGGGGAGGGAGGAGAGAGTGGGAGGGAGAGAGGGGGAGGCACAGGGAGAGGGACAGTGGGAGATCTCTGAATCTACTTTCTTGGCTTTTGTTTCTTCTTTGAACATGACTACTAACAAACTGCAACCAGCCCACCTGAATAACTAGCAACCACCAAGCACACCTCGTCTGCCTCTAGCTTTTATGTACCTTCTAAAAAGTTCCCAGAATTCCTAATGTCACACAATCATAGAAACTGTCCACAGCTGTCAAAATCACACTTCTGCTAGAGCACAAGGCAAACCATATTCAGCTGTTTCTGACAATTCAAAGCAGCACCATGTCTCCACACCTGGGATTAGAATGAAACCACATTCTTATATTGCTGCATTTTTTAAAGAAATCACAATTCCAAAGTTGTCACTGCAATCTATGTTAACACAACTTTTCCCAATGGTCTACACTGTGGGTTACATTGACATATTATTCCTATTAAATCAAATAGTGTGTATATAAACTCAAAGTGATCACAATTTGTCCCTTTATGTTTCTGATTTAGATCTACAAATGTGTGGTATTTTTGTGTTCAATATGATACTATATTGTAATCTCTATACCCGCCAAACTTTAAAAATGTAAAATTGTTATATACACACATACACACATGCACATGTGCACAAAGTGTCCTATCACCCTTGGGTGAGATGATACTCTATCACAATGAAACCTGAGAACACCTCTGGAAATGTCTTTGTTGCTAAAGTCCACTATTATGCCATTCTTCTTTGGTTGCCAGACTTCCCATAGTCCACCCTTGTCTCTTATAGTCAATAGTTAATTGAGTGTTGCATTTTCTGCCGGGTTATTCAGGTATTGGCATTTGAACTTTGCAATGCAGCATCCACAGTTATAACTTTATTTAAACTGAAATAAATAAACGTAATCAATCAGCTTTGCATTTCATCAGCCACTGTCGAAGTGTCCAAACTGCACATGTAGATGACATGCTGTGTGAATGGAGACGTTGGCCTTGTCTTTGGAAGGTCAACATGCATTTCTGATGCATGATATGTAGGAGAGAGCACAGCAGGAATGAAATCAAACCCTACACTGTATTCACTAAATACCATTCTCTTCTGTACAATTTCTATTGGTGTGCCCAGAAAAGGATAATATTTAACTAGAAATCTTATAAAAGTCACAAAAATATTAATACAAACAAAATATAAAAGATGTCCTTGAAAAAATGTAAATAATAGTTTTATACACTTAACAAAAAGTTGAGGTAATAAATATACTTTATATCAGTGGTTCTCAACCACCTTAATCCTGTGACACTCTAAAAGAGTACTTCATGTTGTGGTGACCCCCCAACCATACATTTACTTTATTGGTACTTGATAACTGTAATTCTGCTACTGTTATGAATCATAATGTAAATACATGATATGCAGGATATCTGATATGCAACCCCAAAATGAGTTACAACCACCAGGTTGAGAACCATTGCTATAGATGAAGAACTTATAAATCTTTCCTCTTTACCCTGAAACTCTATTATCAGGGGAGATTTTTGTTTTTGCTATGTTCTTTGTGAACTTAAGACCCAATATCAATTCTAAGATTTTTTGCATAGTAAGTATGGTATATTTGTTTCTACTCAAAAACCTAAAGTGGATTCAAAGTAGTTCTGCTGCTTTTTGTGTGCTAAGGAAACTGATGTCTGCTTTGCATTGAGGAGGGAATGGTTTGTAATCTGGGAAGTACCATGGTTAGATCTCTGTGCTTGATAAGTGGTGTATCTGTGCCACCAGTGTTTGTTAGGCAACAAGGAGGGGAAACAGAAGCCAATGGACCTAATAGTCAGAGCAGCACGTGATGCTTTTATTCAGTCATTCATTCATTTTTACTACCAAGTGACTGTAATGAGTTAGGAGCTGGCACAGTAGTTATCAGACACATTGGATAAAGCCCAGCTATTGCAGAACTTACATGCAAGTGGAAAAACAGACAGTGCGTTAGTGAAACGTGGGAAATGGTTTCAGTGGCTATAAAGGAAAGGGAAGAAGCTTAGCGGTAAATATAAAAGGATGCTTCCTGAATAGTGTGTCAGGAAATGCTCTCTGAGGAGGTGACATTTAAGCTGAGATCTGACAGCGGACAGGATTTCTGTGAATTCAGAGCCAGTCAAGAGGAGAGAATAGTTTGGAGATCTTCAGGACAGTGAATTCACAAGTCTTGTGAATCAACCGGACATGAGGATTTCAGGATCCTTCTAAAGTTTCTGCCTGGAGCAACTGGCTGTCTGGCAGTGAGAATATCTGTGATAGCAAACACAGGCTGACTGCCAGGTGTGAGCTCAATATGCTGAGGTACTTGACGCTGGAGGTCTCTGCATGGTTATTTTTAGTTCTGATGAAAGAATCTCATAGTCGTTTCGTGAATAGAGCACAAGGCAAGGGAAAAGATTTTTCTATAAAGTAAAATAATAGGCATGGAGGGAATAATTAGAAAACATAACACACCTAAAAGCAAAATAATTTAACAGATGCTCATTTGCAGCATGAATTAATATAAATAAGGAAAAATACCAACTGTAAAGGTTTAAGCAACTGGCTGAGCAATTGTGGAAATGTCAACTCAATATTTCACATATATAATATAACATATTTTAAACGTTATAGATGAACTAAGGCAAATGCATAAAAATTCACTGTAGTAACTGTGAGGCGAGGTTGGGAAGTAGGTAGCTAGAATAAGATATCATTAAAATGTAACATTTAAAAAAAAAAACAAAACAAAACAAAAAAAAAAAAAAAACCTTGTACTTCTGGTACCATAGAAAATAATCCCTAGGGGAAAAAAAAACAAAAAAACAAAAAAACAAAAAAAAAAAAAAACCACATATCACACATATGTGATAGCATTTTATTAGGATGTGAAATCACAGAATATCTGGAATGTTGGAACGGTGATATAAGACAGGGCATGGGATAGAAGAAATAAAGGAAAACATTATTGAAATGATAGATAGATTCATGCCAAACTGATTGTGTGACCACCCAACATGTCTTCAGAAAAATGACACAAACTACTCTCCCTCTACATGGAACAAGAAGAACAAAATAAATGAACTGACTCCAGTTCACCTGTAGTCTAAAATCATCAATTAGAAAACAGGTCCCACTCTTCAGTTTGCATAGGTCCAGGTCCTCAGAAAAACCCAAAATTAAGCCTATGATTTAAAACTCAGTGGTAACACAGGAACGTCAAAGCAAAGAGTGAGACAGAGATTGCAATCATGCTTTAAAGAGGAACTAGGAACAGACACAGAGTGGGCCCATCAATCAAAAGTCACCAAAGCAGCAAGCTCTGTCATTCAGTGCTTATCTAGCATGTAGGAAGCCCTAGAATCAGTCCCTGGCACCAGATACACAAAGCAGCAAGTGAGAGCAAGTTATAGCCATAACTTCAACCTGCCTCTAGCCTTGAGGGAATGAAACAAGCTGTCCTAGGGCTAGTATAGGAATAGAACAAGGCATGAGCATGGATGGGTGATGATTGGAATTTGAAGACTAGAGTATAGATAAAGGAGGGGATACAGTAATAAGAGACAGAGGGTAAAGGGAAAATTAACAGTAGCTAAGGACAGACCCTATTTGAACTGTAAGTGACCATATCACAGTCATTGCCTTCCTACAGCTTTAAATTATTATTACTAAAAACACATCTCTTACACAATACATACCAACCACAGTTTTCCCTCCCTCCACTCCTTTCATCTTTTCTCCTCTTCTCTTTCCTCCATATCTACTCTCTACTGTTTCCCAAAGAACAGGACTCCAAGAGACAACAACCAAACATGACTAAACAAGATACAATGAGACTGGCAGAGCAACCGAAAAGGAAGAAAGGAGACCAAAGAGAAAGCAAAGGAATCAGAGACACATGTGTTGCCATTGTTAGGAGTCCCACATTAATACCAAGAGAAGAGCCATATATTCACAGAGAATCTGGTGCAGACCCATGCAGGCCCATGTTTGCTGATTCAGTCTCTATGAGCTCATGTAGCTCTCTCATTTGTGGATTCCAGATCCAAATCTGTAGGTTTGAGGTATAACCTGGACGAACTATGGGAATGCAGAAGGGACCACTGAAAGATGGGAGAAGGAGCCCTACAGAAGTAGCAGGATGCAGGTGCTATTAATGAGGAAAGGGGAAAATGGAGGAATGTAACTTGGGGGAAGGGGAAAAGGATAATGTATCAGGAAAGAGGAGGAAGTGAAATAAATAACACTAAGGATATTTTTAAAAGCCCTAGAGAAACCTATTCTATAAAATGACTTAAGATACACATGTTTTATATATATTGCAAATACAGTTACCCTACATGTGTAATAAAGCTCACCCAAGGGTCCATAGACTACCTAGCAAAACTTCAAGTGCCAGGCAAAATACCAGAGTTGTTGGTCAAGGGAAGTCCACAAAAACCCCTAAACAATATAGGACATTACCATTACTTTTAATTTCCTGCCAGAACTTGACGGCAAGTCTCTATTGCTGGAGACACTGTACACTTTGGTATAGGACTTAAAGAAATCATATTGGTACTAAGCTGGAAGCCTCCTCCTAGAAAGTTTGCTCTCATTGTGTCAGGAAGTGTTATCCAAGCTGCCAAGGAAGACAAGTAATAAATACTCCTATAGACTTATAAATCCTATGAACTGAAACAATGATGGGATTGACGAGACATCCCTAATAGAACAATCACAGTGTTTATATCTTGTAGGCAACCAATAGCTGTCTAATTACACCTAAATCTAGCTTAATTGGAGGGAGCTCTTGCCTGATAGTGTAAGCCTAGCCAAGAACTCATAACTACATAGGTCCCAGAGAAAAGATACTACTATCATATTACTAATGTAATGTAGTTTCTAGTTGCCTTCCAAATATTTATAATTGTACCCAACAATAAACACAGATCTCACATATCAAAGTTGCTCCTTTTTTGTGGCAGAAGGAACTAGTAGAGACCAAAACCCTTCAAAATGCAGAGAATAAATGACTGCACCATGTCTAGCCCCATATGGAAAATTTACAATACAACCGCTACAACTAAGGCTCAAGGAACATTGCAGGAAAAAAAAAAATGTAGAATTGTTGCAAGAGCCTGAGAATTGAGACAACTATTATATGATTATTTCTTCTGGATCAGTCAGGGTGTTGCTTTCCTAAATGCTGAACCAAATGTTTACTTGCACAAGACCTGCAAAAGCTGTGTCAACTGACATACTGACATGGATGGAAGAACATTTCATAAGACCATCCCTCTAGATAGATAAAGAATTACAGACACTCAATGGCAGCCAAAGGAGGGGAAAATCAGTTTGGTTTGTTAGAAAAAAAAAAACCTAATTGAATGGGTCAGATCATAACAACTAAAGAAAAAGCAAAGATTAACAGGTGGATCATAAGATCAAAGATACATATTTTTTCTTCTGCTGAAATATTAATGAAAATAGTAATGAAGTGTTCATCTTCACTATAATGAATAAAATAAATTGATCAAATATTGAAGAGTTAACCACATTGCTACAGGTAAAAAATGTAGAATGATATTCTCAAAACCTGTACATAAATTCCGTTTGGGAGAACACTTGTAAAGATTCTACATGTAAATCTGATTCATACATGCAATATTTAAAGCACATAGAGCCTACAATTATTCTACTTATAGAATCATTTGTTTCATCAACATAGTCTGTTCCATCCCAGCTCATATTTATCTGATGTGAATTGTCCACATTTGATTAATAAATAGGTCATGGCTGTCAAACATCACAAAGTACTTGCAGAGGTTCAGCACCCCTCTACTCCAGGAAAACAGCAGAGACGGGATGAGCAGATAATAACCTTCAGTGAGCAGAAAAGCTCACAACCTAGCTCACACAGAAGTAGAATTCCATTAAGAATCAGTGCATACTCAATGCATACATGCATCAAAACTTCACATAATACCTCATAAATATATGCAGATATTATGTGTCAATCAAAAGGAAGAGAATCAGTGCCTGCACCCGACTTCTTCTGTGATTGCTCTCCCTCAGCCTTATTAGGTCTCATCTTACAGCAATTCTTACTGTTTCCTGTGCCCACCATGGCATTCTCCCAGCTCACAATTGTGATCCAGCAGCCCAGTTTTCACCTTCATCAGCTCTGCTCTTATCAGCACTTCCCCTTAGTGATTTCATCCATTTTTTAACATCTGCTGTGATGGCCTCCAGCACTGAGTTCTCTAGCCTGCATAGCACACATTATCTTGAGTACCAGTTTCTGATTCTGTGTTTTTGATTTCTAAGGCTCTCAGGTTTGGCAATGTTTTGTTGTTATATTTTATTTTCTTTCATTGTAATTAAGCTATTTTGAAGAACATGACTCCTATTTTTTAAGAGTTCAAAGAATAAAGCCTATATTTGTAAAAATGTGCAAAAATGTTCTGTGGGTATAAGGATGACGATTGCAGGAGTGTAAACAATGAAGAAGAAAGCCTATATTTGTAAAAATGTGCAAAAATGTTCTGTGGGTATAAGGATGACGATTGCAGGAGTGTAAACAATAAAGAAGAAAGCCTATATTTGTAAAAATGTGCAAAAATGTTCTGTGGATATGAGGATGATGATTGCAGTAGTGTAAACAATAGTAGAGAACCAAGAGAATAGGATGTGTCAGTAGGAAATTATTCAATAAATTATAATCTGTTCTTTCCATAGGATGCTAAGCCATCATAAAAAGGATATTTATAAACATGTGGATTTTATAAAAATATTCTATTTTCTTTACAATTTACTAAACACCGTGTGGTTTTACATTTAAAAGGAGAACTACATAATTATATTTACATATACCTAATTATTTATAACCTAATTATATTTACATATGGGAATGGAAATGTTCCCAATGAAATTTAGTCAATGAAACATAGTTCTGTGAAATTTAAGACCTTTAAAACAACATTCATGTATTTATGTCAGAAAATTTAAAATATCTTCTAAATTAAAATCTAAAATTTCCCAGAAAATACCCAAAACTTAAAATAAAGAAAACTAGATATAGAAAGAGATAGTCTTCATTAGTAAGATTCAAAATGTATAAGTAAAATGAAAACATGAACATACTCTTGAAAATTATATAAAAAAAAATGGACATGAGAAGCTCTCTTGACTTTTTGGTCAGGGTTATCCAAGAGATTCCCAAAACATTTTAGGATATTGATATTGCTCTTGGTTTACCACAAGAGGCAGAAGGAAAATCCCTATTGCTGAAGACACCATGTATTTTGGAAATAAGACCCAGAGGTCCCTGAGCTGGCAATAACCTGAATACCCCAGCCATAATAACTAGCTTTCATTGTACTGGAAGATACCCTATAGGCTCCCCCAAACAACATCCCCAACCAGCTAAGTTGCTTCTTATCACAATGACCAGCATAGAAAGATAACCCTGAGAGTGAAGTAATAGCACACATACCTGGGCAGTAACCAACAGCTTTCTAATTGAACTTAAGACCCATTTAACAAGAGGAAAATCAAGTCTGGTACTGGAAACCTAGCCAAATACCCAATGCTAGTGAAAGCATGGATTTTAAAGAATCTACAACCAACCAACATCTTATTGAGCCAGAATAATCCTAGCTACACTCTAAATATTTGTCCTTATGTCCACAAATAAGTGTAGTCCTTGACACTCATTTAAAAAGCTTATCTTTGCAATAGATAGAGACTGTTTCACAAAACCATATCAATACAGAGTTCTTGAGCCCAGTTCCAACTGATATATGTACAGCAAAACTCCTGCACCTAGAGCTCAGTGATCAATGCAAAAACAGGGGACAGAAATACTGTAAGGAACAGTTTTCTGTGAGCTTGTGTCTCCTAGAAAGGTTAGAAGATACAACACAAATTCTCATGACGTCCTAAACATAATGTGAACAGGGATGACACCAATAGACAATGCTAATGTGGATGGGAGAAGCTCATAAGACCACAGCCCTACACAAAGAGCCCCAGCAACTAAGGGAGGCTGAGACTCATAGAAACGGTCTTACCCAGGGAAAAACACACCGGTTCGTTATCCGATAGCAAATGATCATCCCAGAAAACATACACGCAAGTAACATTATACAGACTTATTATATTATTATACAGGTCGTATTAATGTGTTTAGGAGTAGTGTGTGTGTGTTTATGCATGTAATAACAATAAATGAGGCAAGGAGCATGAAAGTAAAAGAGAGCAAGGAGAAGTATCAAGGTAGATTTATTAAGAAGGTAAAGGAGGAGAAATGATGTATTTTTAAAATTTTTTTATTTTATTTTTAATTTATTTTTTGCACACCATATTCTATTCCCTGCCCCCCCATACACTTTCTGACTGCTCCATGTCCCACACCTCCTCTCCACCCCACCCCACCCCATCTCCATGTGAATGCCCCCACCCCCACCCTACCTGTCCTCTAAACTCCTTGGGGCCTCCAGTCTCTTGAGGGTTAGGTGCATCATCTCTGGATGAACACAGACCCAGAAGTCCTCCTCTGTATGTGTGTTGGGGGCCTCATATCAGCTGGTGTATGCTCTCTGTTTGGTGGTTCAGTGTTTGAGATATATCAAGGGTCCAGATTAATTGAGACTGCTGGCCCTCCTACAGGATTGCCCCTCTCCTGAGTTTCTTTCAGCCTTCCCTAATTTAACAACAGGGGTCAGCTGCTTCTGTCCATTGGTTGGGTGCAAATATCTGCATCTGACTCTTTCAGCTGCAAGTTGGGTCTTTCAGAGGGCAGTCATGATAGATCCCTTTTTGTGAGTACTCCATAGCCTCAGTAATAGAGTTAGGCCTTGGGACCTTTCTTTGAGCTGGATCCCATTTTGAACCTGTTGCTGGGCCTTCTTTTTCTCAGGCTCCTCTCCATTTCCATCCCTGTAATTCTTTAAGACAGGAACAATTATGAGTCAGAGATGTGGCAACCCTATCCCTTACTTGATGTCCTGTCTTCCTGCTGGAGGTGGGCTCTATAAGTTCCCTGTCCCTACTGTCCCACCTTTCAAAAAGGTCCCTCCCTTTGAGTCCTGGGAGTCTCTCACCTCCCATTCTGGGGGGGGGGGGAGTCCCCAACCTCCTGTTTCCTGAGGTTGCCTGTTTACAATCTTTCTGCTGGCCCTCTGGACTTCAGTCCTTTTCCCTTATCCAAGACCTGATCAGTTTCCCCACTCAACCCCTACTCCTCCCCCACCCCATTCACTTTCCCTCCCAGGTCCTCCTCTCTCTCCCCACTTGTGATTGCTTTCTTCTCTTTCCCAAGTAAGACTGAGGTGTCCTCATTTGGGCACTTCAGCTTGTTGAGTTTTTTTAGTTCTATGGTATCTTGGGTATTCTATATGTTTTGTTTTGTTTTGTTTGTTTTTTGGCTAATATCCACTTATTAGTGAGTACATACCATGCATGTCCTTTTGGGTCTGAGTTACCTCACGCAGGATGATATTTTCTAGTTCCATCCATTTGCCTACAAAACTCAGGATGTCCTCGTTCTTAATAGCTTAGTAGTATTCCATTGTGTACATGAACCACATTTTCTGTATCCATTCTTCTGTTGTGGGACAGAATATAATATAATTATAATATCAAAACATATCCTTGATCTGTGTGGAAGAAGGAGTTCTAAGAAAAGAATACAGAAAGAATATGAAAGTCCTTATAACCTTATAACACTGCAGTGCAAGTACATTTACATCAGATGATTTATTCACAAAAAACCTGATAGTATCTCCTAATTTTAAGTGAATGAACAAATTACCCTCACAAAGTTTAAATACCCCAGTCAGAACACCCCAAACACTCTTAATGACAGAGATTTAGAAATGGCCAGAGAATAAAAGGTCAAATTGACCTTATTTTTACTCTCATTTTGTTGGTGGGGCTATTGTGTGCGGTCTGGGGCTTTTGTTTATTCTTGTTTTGTTTTCTGGTTTTGACACAGGGTCTTCTTTTATAGCACTAGCTGTCCTCCAACTCCTGTCAGAGCCTGCCAAGAGCTGAGATTAAAGGAGTACACAAGCAAGCCAGGCTTAACTTTTTCTTTGATCATTTTCCATTTTCCCTAGAGGAATGAACAACCTGGCATAGCTACGATCAGCACTTCAGGGCTTTAGATAAGACTTTTACTCAGCTGTTTGTGATGAGGCTTGGAAGGTCCCCCCAAGTCCCACAAATGAAAATACTGAGTTCTCACTAAGTCCAACTCATCTTGCTATGTGCCTGGCCTTATCAAATGGGGAAATGTGACGTCTATCACTTTTGTATGTCACTCTCACTATGTTTTGAGACTTCAGTAGTCTCAAAAAGGCAATATCATATCACTGGCCTGAGTCCTCTGCCACCTCTAGCAATATTGCATGTAACTGAAACATAAGCATTAGCTAGTATAAGACTTTCAATTGGTGCCCCTTCTGGACTCCCAGAGACGCTTTTCAAACAGGAACTGTCCAGGGAGAAGGAAAGAATAGGCCTTTAGCCCAATTTCCTTTTCTGGATTAAAAATAAGCAACAAAAAAAATATTCTTTTAGGTTTGATTCCTCCATGCCTACACGAGTTGATTTACTAAAACAGGAAAGTGATCATCGACTCGAGTGACCTACAGACTTAATAACTAATCACCTTTATTTCTGAGAAGGAAATAGAAACTGCTTAATGAACTCAGACGCTACATTTTAGCCTTGTCTTTTAAAAAGAGCATCTATCATTTGCTCTATGATCTGCATCTACAGGCATAGCCATTTATTAAAAGAAATCAAAATAATGCCAACTTTCCTTCCATTAACAGGAAAATGCAGCGGCCTGTAATTCCAGAATCAAATAAGGTTCTATTTATTTTTCTGTGAGTAAGAGACTTAAATTAATAGGAAAATGAATAACGGTGGTGCTTTTAGAAAACCATGTAATTTTCAAATGAAAAACACTAATCTTAACATATTCTTAGGCAAAGAAGGGTATGGCCTCCTCACAAGAGCTTCATGCTTTCAACTAAAATACCACTTTTGAAAAGAGTCTCTACACCTTCCTTTGAATAGTACTTCTGTCACAAGAGAATGCTGCCAAATGCATCCAGAACTGATTAATAAAAGTAATTGCCTCCCGCTAATTTCAATCTTTCGTACAGCTTTCCCTCTCATGGGCTAAGTGTGAAGACTACATGGCATAATTGTCAAATCTAAATCTAGCCACTCCTCGCCAGTGGCCAATGAAGTGCAAACACAAATTAAACTGGATTGAGGATTCTATTGCTTGGCTGTTTGAAAATTTATTTTACTGCAAAGCTTTCAGGCAGAGAAGCAGATGGGCAATACCGAGAAAATTTTCTTTCTGGGTATTACCCATCTGTTTCCCATTTTTGTTTTTCTACTTCAAGCTATTCTAGATGTCCCATTTCTTTTTATGCAATGGCAAAAATTAGTTATTCAGCTATTCAGTGGTCACACATATAATACCAATTTAATCAATAAAAATAAGCAATAACATAATTTTAATTTATATGGAATGCCTACTGGGTTCTCATCATGTTCCTAAACCTTGAAAATGTCTTACAATTTTTTCATTACACTGAATAGATCCTATTATCATCCTCATTTTACAGATGAGGAATTTGAAGGATAAAGAGCTTAAGACAATTTTCCAGTTCATGTTGCTTGGAAATGTTAGACTAGGGCATCATTGCTCTTTGAAAATGCCATGTCTTGGGCTCAAGGGAGAAGGGAGATTTTCTGTATTTTACCCTAGTATTTGATGTATTTATCTAATATTAACTTTGGAATTTTAAATAAATAACCCAACATAAAGATACATTTTGTTTAATGTCACAAATCCATCAAAGATTTTTTTAAATATGATTGGGATATCTCATATTTTCTCAAAGTTAGAACTGTTTTTAGAAATGGTGAGAGTGCAATCGTCAGGCCACTAGTTTCAGATTTGAAATGAGTATTAAACGTGCTCTTACCTAAGAATCCTCAAACAATTTAAGCAGCAGGACCTTCTCCTCAAACAAAATTTGATGGAAACTTGATAACACATAGCCGGTAACTGCTGTGTTTGGATGGAGGAGGAGGGAAAGGGTGTAAGATAGCAGAGTTGGCTCCCATCTATTTCTTAGTCCTCTCTTCTGCCCCTCCCATCTCACAATGTAATGCACTTTTATCATCCTCAGCCAGCTTGTGCCACAAAAGGAACCTTAAGAAGACCATTAAAGCCTTTAACTCTTCCACACATTTCAAATGGAGGAACGATGAAGCTTTAGGGAGCAGAGCCTTAATGAACCAAGCTTGGAAACAGTCCTAAGGGCAACACTACCAGCATTGCCCATCAACCTAAATTTAGAGCATTCTCAAATCTACATGCAACAGCAGTAGAAAATGAAGAAATCTGGGTAGCATTGAACTAGAGATCACTTTGTAAATTGAAATCAAGTCTGGTCGGGATATAATTTAATAACACGGTGTCAAGCAAATCTTCAGAAGTAAATGTGCAGCGAAAAAAATCACTAAGTGGGATGGAAGATGGAGATTTGGCGTCAGTTGTTAGCTTTAGTTGTTACTATTTGTTTGTTTCATTGTTTGCTTCATTTCTCCTACAGTCGAGGCAGAAGCACACTTCCACTTTTGTCTCCCAGTGTCTTTCTTGTAATCTTTTCCAAAGAACTTAAAATTTACATTAGCACAACCACACTCTACCGAATTTAGAATCGAATGGGGTTAGGTCTAGCCTAGTAATCAAGATAATTAATGATATAATATATTTTACTTAAGGGATAATAATTTAACCCCCAAGTAGCCAGCTACAAGAATTATAAGCAACAATTCCACTTCTGTGATAGAATTATCAAAGCACATGTACACTTGCATATATTATATGCAACATCCCATTCCCTAAAGCATTAAGGCCACCATCCTACAAGGAGATGGATAAGCACTAGAGAGCAGCTGCATTGGAAGTTCTGGTCAAGTAGATGAACTATTAAAGTGAGAAGATGTAGGAAATAAAATGCAGGGATCTCCCTTATCAGTGGAATCTGGAAGTGGTTATGTCAATGGGTTGAGTCATGGCTGTAGAACTCTTCTAAAGTATGGGGCAAGCCACTACGCTGCACACTTATTAACACAAAAAGGAAAGTGAAATGCATGATAGGAGCTCTGGGCTGCCTTCTTTTGAGTCTTTGCAGATGATTAGTTTCTCCAAGATCATATATCGGCTTCAGTGTATTATCTTGATAAGAGAGAAAAGCTCCATGGAATCTATTTGCCTCTCCTTACCACAGAAATTCTATCTCATGACTCAGACAGGTAAATGAGTGTTCTGCTAGTTACTAAACGTATGAACTCCAACCCGCACACCAGAAATGCCAAACGTAAGTACTCACAATTGAGCAGACCTTATTAGTTGACAGAAGTACTCATATCTTTACCTCATCTTTGCTACAATGAGCAGCCAGCAGAACATGCCATGACACACCTTCTAGCTCTCACCTACACTTTCCATTATAGAGTAAACACACACAGGTCAACTAAATAACAAGAGTAACTTAGCAGACATTATGTGGCATTTTTGAGGAAGAATTCACCTCCTGGGAGCAGAGTTAGCATTTTCCCACTACCTTGACCTACCTTGAATATGAATATAGAGGGAAGAATTTTGACTTTGACATGAAGCAATGGCAAAGACACTGGAGACACTGGAGATATGTTGAACATGTTCAGCACTTTCAGATGCCATATGGATTGCTTGCCACATTCGTTGGATTTGTATCACTGACAAGGAGATAGCATCTTCATAGGCACATGTACATTGGTCTGGATGATTAAATAAGTATGCTTAAGTCAACATGTCTCTTTGCATTGAAAATCAGAAACTATCTTCAAAACTGAATGACATTTTCACTTGCAATCCAAATATTAATAAAAATGCAAACTAATGATGTTTTAAGTAAAAACTAGAAGGTTAAAAGGAAAAGGAAGAACTGCAGGAATAACTCAGTGAAGTACTTGCTATGGAAGCATAAAGCCAGGTTTGTTCTCCAGATCCCATGCTTTAAAAGCCAGGTATAGTGGTACACATTTGTAGTCACAACATGAAGAAAACAGAGGCATAGGGAGTTATGAGGACCACTGGCCAGCCAACCTAGCTTACAGGCTGACATAGATGCCAGGGAAAGAGCCTTTAAACAAACAAACAAACAAACGAACAAACAAACAAATAATGGGTAGATAGTGCTTCTAGAACAACATCCAAGGTTAATTTCTGGTGTGTGCATACAAATAAATAAACACACACACACACACACTCCAATGTACAAACATGCACTTTGCCCACAAACATAAATCAATCAACCAACCAACCAACCAATCAACCAATCACTCAATAACAAATTAAAAGTCAGCAAGGTAACAAATTCACTCGATAAGATTCAGGAACACAAACTTTTTGGGTTTATCTTATTTTCAGTATCCTGTCTCTATGCAGCAACAGATGATAGGATTCTGCACCTCCACTCCCTTTAATCTGGTCATAAAATTTTTGTTATTTTCAGTCTCTGCCCTAAGCTAAGAATTTTAGAAATGAGCACACTGTCCTCTTTTTTGAATATGCCCATAAATTTGAAAAAAAAATGTCTGTTCTGCCCATTGAAAGCCTTTCATGCTACTGTGTAACAGCCACTGGTCTGTCAACAGCCTTGCACTGAATGGATGTTTTCACTGTAGATGACCACAGGGAATAATTTAATTAGTGGCTCAAGTACCACATGCATTGCCTGCTAAAGGTCTTTACTATTCACTAGAATCTCTTTGCCTCCAGGCTCCTCAGCCCTCATGTTACCCTCTCCCTCCAATTTCCCTTAGGCTTATCACTTACAAACACGTTCTGACTCCAATTCTATATCAATCTGAGTTCTGCACTGAAAGCAATAAATGCTATCACTGTGTGTTTCAAGATTTAAAAATTAAAAAAAAATATTTTGAAGGAAATTCCAATGAGGCTGGAGAATCAGTTTTCTATACTTATATACTTATAGCCATGAGAGAAGCCAAAACCATACTGTAAGTATGAACTTGACACTCTCAGTGGCCACTGTAGTCACTGATGAAACTGGTTAAGAGCCATAGAAAGGATGTCTAACAGCATGAATAGCAATGCTGACCCTTTAAGTTCACTGCCATGGTTACAGTTGCTTTTGCTTTCTACCAGGCATATTTACTTGAGTAACCTTTCTGCAGCAGGATCTCACCCATTCTAAAGTAAGATGTTTAAGTCTACATGGAGGTAATCTGGACAGATGAGGACCCTAATCACCTGGCAATAAGTTTCCACCTAGGAAGACTGGTGCCTTCTCTGTACTGGTTGGTTTTTACCAACTTAGCACTAGCTAGACATTTCTGAGAAGAGAATCTTAATTTAGAAAATATCTCTATAATATTGGCCTGTTCGACATTATCTTGATTAATGATCAATGTAGAAAAGTCCACACCATGGTGTGGGAGCGGGATGTGCCAGCCTGGGCAGGTTATCATAGGGATGCTATGAGGAGCAAGCCAAGAAATGGTGTTTCTCCACAACCTTTTCATCAGTTACTACCACTAGATCTTGCACTGAGCTCCTACACTGATTTATGACATAAATTCTACTCTACCCTACTTTTCAGTCATGGCGTTTTTATCATAGCAATAGAAACCCTAACCAGGACACCCAACCACAAGGAGTTCAGGTCCAGAATTCTGGACATATGAGAAAATGGCCCATAGTGTGAACAAGCAATCACGAGGACAATATTCAATAGAAATTATTAGCATTCATCAAGTTCCTGTCACTGCCAAGCCCTGCTTTATGAACTTTCAATTAGTTAACTCATTAGGCTCTTCCATCCCTCCATCTTCCCAATTTCTGGCACAGAAGCTAATGTATAATGAGGTTAACTAACTTCTCTGAGGTTGCAACTAATAAGAAACAGGAGAATCATTATTTCACCAAAGCCCTGTCACATACCATCCCCCATCACTATGACCTTCGTTTATAATTGCATAATTAATTGCTCAGTGGATCCAATGTACAATGCAGTTTTGACATAAAAGAGCATTTTTATCCTTTGGGGGAAGTTTGGGGAGAATTGAAAATATACCCTGTGAATGGAGAAGAATGTGAAACTGTTATTGAATTTAAACCTAAATCATTAAATCATAAATTGTGACTTTGCCATAGGCCTAAAATTTCTAAAGTTGCAAAATTGGGTCAAAAGGCTCTAGTTATTAAATTATACTTTCCTCTAGAATATATTGTAAACCTCTGAGCAGACCTCTGCAGGTATATGTTTTCTTTTTCTGCTCTGAGACAAAGACTCAATATCCTGCTTTCCAGATAACACCTGCAAAGATAATAAAGGAAGTGATATTGCCAGAGGTGCTTTTCTCTTTAATGGACAATAAACCAGAAATACACTAGTTTCTGATATTGGCAGAAGTTATATGTTATAGAAGAATGCTTGCTTTCACAGTTTGAATGATTTAAGAAATGTTCTCTTTCTCGATGTGTGTGTCCATAGTTTAGGTTAATAGATACATTTACATGTGTCTTTAAGATAATATGCTGGCTAGTTTTCTGTCAACTTGGCACAAGCCAGAGGCATCTGAGCAGAGGGAGCCTCAATTGAGAAAATGCCTTCATAAGATTCGCTGTAAGGCATTTTCTTATTTATTTATCGGTGGGGAAGGGCCCAGCTCATTATGGGCTGGACCATCCCTGAGCTGGTAGTCCTGGATTCTATAATAAAGTAGGCTTAGCAAGTTATGAGGAACAAACCAGTAAGCAGCACACCTCCATGGCCTCTATATCAGCTCCTGCTTCCAGGTTTCTACTCTACCTGAGTTCCTGCCCTGGCTTCCTTGAATGATTGACTGCTATGTGGAAGTGTAAGCAAAATCCACACTTTCCTCCTCAATTTGCTTTTGGTCACGGTGGATTTTTTTGTTTGGTTGGTTGGTTGGGTGAGTGGGTGGTGGTTGTTGTTTGTTTGTTTGTTTTCCATAGCAATAGAAATCCTAAGAAAGACAGAAATCTCGACTAAAATACTAAAATTAAAGTATTGACAGAGTATATTGGATTTTGCATGCTTATCAAATATAATGCTTCTGATGGTCATTATTCTGGATCATGGTACCTGGGAGCTGTCTTGTAATTGCTTAGTGATTGAAAAAGTACCTTCTCTTTTGCAGTTCCCTCTTCGTTTCTCCTTTCAAATATTCCCTCTCATTCCTTTCTTAATTTATTTCCTCCTTTATTTGTTTTCATAAAAGGAAAGTAAGAAATAAAAAGTCATCAGCTAGAAGGTAAAAACCATGAGTTTGGATATCAAAGAGAAGATTCTAGTCGGTTAAAAAAAGTTAGGAGCTCAAGCTCAAACACTTTACAGTGCTAGAAGATTTGAGGGACTGAAAAGCCAGGAAGTGTTTGATCTCACAACAGATAACCCTGGTCTCTTTCAGTCACCTAGTTATTGGGCTTATCTTGAGCTAACCCAGCAAAGCTCATGGGAATACAAGGATGAAGCTTGGCCCTCTTCTAGAGCATCCCACAACACAGAAGCAGAAGGCAGACAAAATCTACATGATTCTCTGAAAGGACATGAGTAAAGTAGTATGGAAAGACAGGTGAAGGAATAATTTTCTGAACTCCAAGTGCTGACTGTGTACCAATATTCTTAGTATTTGTCTTTGTTGGGTTTTTATTGCTGTGAAGAGACTCCATAACCACAAGTCCTTATTAAGGAGAACATTTCATTGGGGCTGGCTTACAGTTCAGAGGTTGAGTCCATTATTGTCATGGCAGGAAACATGGTGGTGTGCAGGCAGATGTGGTGCTGGAGAAGGAGCTAAGAGTTCTACACCTTGATCCAAAGGCAGCAGGAAGTGAAATATAAGCCACTGAGTCTGGACTTGGTCTTCTGAGAACTGAAAGCCCAACCCCTAACACCACTTCCTCCAACAAAGCTACACCTACTCCAACAAAGCCACACCTCCCAATATTGCTGTATGGATCTATAGGGAACATTTTTATCTAAACCACCATAGTCCTTAAGGGATGTTCCTGGGTTAATAATGATTTTCAGACTCCTTTGTCCTTCAGGTCTTAAAAACATTCTTAGTTTGTGATGTGCATTCAATAGCAGGGTAATAATGTGGATTGAAAACTGAAGAGCTGATGCTAAACAAAAAGTACCATTGTAGTTAAAGTTGCCACATGTGGAAAGAATAGAGAGAATCAGGAGGTTTGGAGGAAAACCACAATCTCTACTACATGAAACAATACCCATTCCAGTGATGAGAAATGTATACCAGTCAAACCTGGCTGTAACTTTTAAATAGTTTTTTTTTTCAAGCAATAAGCAAGACCATTCTAGGACAAGAAAATGAGGGGATGTATAGTTTGAACATTTAGTCTTGCATCTTTAGAATGTATATACTTTACAATATAAAAGATACTTTATAAGGCATACAGAGACAAGGCTAGAGACATGTCCAATAGGTTACTGGGGCAGGACTTGAATGTTGTACATATCCTAATCACAACCATACTTTATGATATTCACCAATCATTGAGTACCTTCTGCTCATATATGTTTTCTCTCTTGTGCCTCAAATAACAAAACAAAACAGAACCAAAAATCCACAAAATAGGCACTGTTACCTCCAACATATAGAAAGAATACTTGAAAGCCAAAGTAGTTAAGCAACACATACAAGGTCAGGCTGATTACATAGAACTGGGTTTTGACCTAAGATCTGGAAGCTGAGTTCAGACTTGATGACTCTGCACAGATGAGCTCTGTTCTGGGAGTGCCTTGAAAGACTAAGTACACATGAAGACTGAGGAAAGGGAAACCAGAAAGAGGCTGTCCTACTCTGGCTCTCTGCTGCTGTGATAAAACAAGGACCAAAAGCAACTGGGAAGGAAAGGGTTAATTGTCTTGCATTTTACACTCACCACTGAGAAGAGTCAGGGCAGCAGTACATGTAGTCACCTTGGAGGAATACTCTTTACCAGCTTACTCTTTGTGGCTCCCTCAGATTGGTTCCCTGTGCACTTCCACAGTGTCTGGGCCCTGGCATACCAAGCATTAATTTAAAAAATGCCCTTACAGACTTGACTACAGCCCAATACCATGGAGATGTTTTCTCAGTTAAGGTTCCCTTTCACCAAATAACTCTAGCTTATCCCAAGTTGACAAAAAACCAAAAAAACAAAAAAACAAAAAAACAAAAAAACAAAAACCAAAAACCAAAAAAAACACCACCACCAACAAAAAAACCCAACCAACCCAACCAACACTGGTGCAATATCACAAGACCAAGCACATGATCCTTAAAGGGGAGGATGGGCATTAAGATACACAAATGAGACTAGGCTTGGAGAAAAGAGATTTTGATGCATGACTCTAGTGCGGAAGGAATGAGGTCATTACTAATGCTTGCCAACATGGACAGTCAACCATTATAGGGAAATGGAAAGGAAGATAATGTTTACACCTACTCTGATTTGAATGCGGTTTGTTCCCACCCAACGGTAAACTGAGGCTTGATCCCTGATGTGAAGGTAGAGCCTGGAGGAAGCTTTTCAATAATGGATTGTGATAGGCAACTGTTCTTACAATAGCCACATCCCCAGTCCCTAATCATATGCTAGATAGAAAATAAACAGATTATTGGATGTGTCTCTCAGCAGCTCTGTAGAAAATACAAGCAGAGTACCTGGTTTAGTATGTGAAACCAGTTCATAATACAGGCAAAATTCCAGATATATTGAAAGAATATACGTACAATTAAATTAACTGAAAAACAAGTTCTACTTAAGATCCGGGGAAAACACCAGTGTTGAGGCAATGTAGAAAAGACATCAGGTTTTTTGTTATTCCAGATGAATTTGCAAATTGCTCCTTCTAATTCGTTGAAGAATTGAGTTGGAATTTTGATGGGGATTGCATTGAATCTGTAGATTGCTTTTGGCAAGATAGCCATTTTTACAATGTTGATCCTGCCAATTCATGAGCATGGGAGATCTTTCCATCTTCTGAGATCTTTAATTTCTTTCTTCAGAGACTTGAAGTTTTTATAATACAGATCTTTCACTTCCTTAGTTAGAGTCACGCCGAGATATTTTATATTATTTGTGACTATTGAGAAGGGTGTTGTTTCCCTAATTTCTTTCTCAGCCTGTTTATTCTTTGTGTAGAGAAAGGCCATTGACTTGTTTGAGTTAATTTTATATCCAGCTACTTCACCGAAGCTGTGTATCAGGTTTAGGAGTTCTGTGGTGGAATTTTTAGGGTCACTTATATATACTATCATATCATCTGCAAAAAGTGATATTTTGACTTCCTCTTTTTCCAATTTGTATCCCCTTGATCTCCTTTTGTTGTCGAATTGCTCTGGCTAATACTTCAAGTACTATGTTGAAAAGGTAGGGAGAAAGTGGGCAGCCTTGTCTAGTCCCTGATTTTAGTGGGATTGCTTCCAGCTTCTCTCCATTTACTTTGATGTTGGCTACTGGTTTGCTGTAGGTTGCTTTTATCATGTTTAGGTATGGGCCTTGAATTCCTGATCTTTCCAGAACGTTTATCATGAATGGGTGTTGGATCTTGTCAAATGCTTTTTCTGCATCTAACGAGATGATCATGTGGTTTTTGTCTTTGAGTTTGTTTATATAATGGATTACATTGATGGATTATTTTATATTAAACCATCCCTGCATGCCTGGAATAAAACCTACTTGGTCAGGATGGATGATTGCTTTAATGTGTTCTTGGATTCGGTTAGTGAGAATTTTATTAAGGATTTTTGCATCGATATTCATAAGAGAAATTGGTCTGAAGTTCTCTATCTTTGTTGGATCTTTCTGTGGTTTAGGTATCAGAGTAATAGTGGCTTCATAAAATGAGTTGGGTAGAGTACCTTCTACTTCTATCTTGTGAAAAAGTTTGTGCAGAACTGGAATTAGATCTTCTTTGAAGGTCTGATAGAACTCTGCACTAAACCCGTCTAGTCCTGGGCTATTTTTGGCTGGGAGACTACTAATAACTGCTTCTATTTCTTTAGGGGATATGGGACTGTTTAGAAGGTCAACTTGATCCTGATTCAACTTTGGTACCTGGTATCTGTCCAGAAATTTGTTCATTTCGTCCAGGTTTTCCAGTTTTGTTGAGTATAGCCTTTTGTAGAAGGATCTGATGGTGTTTTGGATTTCTTCAGGATCTGTTGTTATGTCTCCCTTTTCAGTTCTGATTTTGTTAATTAGGATTTTGTCCTTGTGCCCTCTAGTGAGTCTAGCTAAGGGTTTATCTATCTTGTTGATTTTCTCAAAGAACCAACTCCTCGTTTGGTTAATTCTTTGAATAGTTCTTGTTTCCATTTGGTTGATTTCACCCCTGAGTTTGATTATTTCCTGCCGTCTACTCCTCTTGGGTGAATTTGCTTCCTTTTTTTCTAGAGCTTTTAGGTGTGTTGTCAAGCTGCTAGGATAGCAAAAAGTCTTCTCAAGGATAAAAGAACCTCTGGTGGAATCACCATGCCTGACCTAAAGCTTTACTACAGAGCAATTGTGATAAAAACTGCATGGTACTGGTATAGAGACAGACAAGTAGACCAATGGAATAGAATTGAAGACCCAGAAATGAACCCACACACCTATGGTCACTTGATCTTCGACAAGAGAGCTAAAACCATCCAGTGGAAGAAAGACAGCATTTTCAACAATTGGTGCTGGCACAACTGGTTGTTATCATGTAGAAGAATGCGAATTGATCCATACTTATCTCCTTGTACTAAGGTCAAATCTAAGTGGATCGAGGAACTTCACATAAAACCAGAGACACTGAAACTTATAGAGGAGAAAGTGGGGAAAAGCCTTGAAGATATGGGCACAGGGGAAAAATTCCTGAACAGAACAGCAATGGCTTGTGCTGTAAGATCGAGAATTGACAAATGGGACCTAATGAAACTCCAAAGTTTCTGCAAGGCAAAAGACACCATCAATAAGACAAAAAGACCACCAACAGATTGGGAAAGGATCTTTACCTATCCTAAATCAGATAGGGGACTAATATCCAACATATATAAAGAACTCAAGAAGGTGGACTTCAGAAAACCAAAAAACCCCATTAAAAAATGGGGCTCAGAACTGAACAAAGAATTCTCACCTGAGGAATACCGAATGGCAGAGAAGCACCTGAAAAAATGTTCAACATCCTTAATCATCAGGGAAATGCAAATCAAAACAACCCTGAGATTCCACCTCACACCAGTCAGAATGGCTAAGATCAAAAATTCAGGTGACAGCAGATGCTGGCATGGATGTGGAGAAAGAGGAACACTCCTCCATTGTTGGTGGGATTGCAGGCTTGTACAACCACTCTGGAAATCAGTCTGGCGGTTCCTCAGAAAATTGGACATAGTACTACTGGAGGATCCAGCAATACCTCTCCTGGGCATATATCCAGAAGATGCCCCAACTGGTAAGAAGGACACATGCTCCACTATGTTCATAGCAGCCTTATTTATAATAGCCAGAAGCTGGAAAGAACCCAGATGCCCCTCAACAGAGGAATGGATACAGAAAATGTGGTACATCTACACAATGGAGTACTACTCAGCTATTAAAAAGAATGAATTTATGAAATTCCTAGCCAAATGGATGGACCTGGAGGGCATCATCCTGAGTGAGGTAACACATTCACAAAGGAACTCACACAATATGTACTCACTGATAAGTAGATATTAGCCCAAAACCTAGGATACCCAAGATATAAGATACAATTTCCTAAACACATGAAACTCAAGAAAAATGAAGACTGAAGTGTGGACACTATACCCCTCCTTAGAAGTGGGAACAAAACACCCTTGGAAGGAGTTACAGAGACAAAGTTTGGAGCTGAGACGAAAGGATGGACCATGTAGAGACTGCAATATCCAGGGATCCACCCCATAATCAGCATCCAAACGCTGACACCATTGCATACACTAGCAAGATTTTATCGAAAGGACCCAGATGTAGCTGTCTCTTGTGAGACTATGCCGGGGCCTAGCAAACACAAAAGTGGATGCTCACAGTCAGCTAATGGATGGATCACAGGGCTCCCAATGGAGGAGCTAGAGAAAGTACCCAAGGAGCTAAAGGGATCTGCAACCCTATAGGTGGAACAACATTATGAACTAACCAGTACCCCGGAGCTCTTGACTCTAGCTGCATATGTATCAAAAGATGGCCAAATCAGCCATCACTGGAAAGAGAGGCCCATTGGACACACAAACTTTATATGCCCCAGTACAGGGGAACGCCAGTACCAAAAAGGGGGAGTGGGTGGGTAGGGGAGTGGGGGTGGGTGGGTATGGGGGACTTTTGGTATAGCATTGGAAATGTAAATGAGCTAAATACCTAATAAAAAATGGAAAAAAAAGACATCAGTGGCGACTGGTCAGGGACAGTAAGCTTTTCTGAAATCTAATGATCACACTCAGCTGCTTCTAATCTCTAAAGTATTGGTTCTCAATCTGTGGGTCAAGACCCCCACAGGAGGTATGTATCAGATATCCTGTATATCAGACAGTTACGTTATAGGTCTTATCAGTAGCAAAACTACCATCATGAAATAGCAATGAAAATAATTCATAGTTGGGGGTCACCAGTGTGGTAAAGGGTCACAGCTCTAAGAAGGTTGAGAGCTGCTTTAAAAGGCTTTCATGAGTAATTTCAGCTTCCCATACTATGAAAAGGGACTCCTGGGTCTGACTTGATTTATTTTATTCTGCATGTTGCAGGTAACCACACTAACCCTTGGTCATCCGCTACTCATCCACTGAAAGTAGAAAGTCACTGACACAGAAACAGACAATAGAGAAATAGGTAATTTTTTCTATCTTTGAAATACATAGCATTACTATAACATTATCTGTAGTTGCCTCTTCTGTTGTTGATTTAGTATCAAGGTCATAGCATGAAAAATGACTGATACCTACATACCTTAGCAATGAGGCAATCTTATTAGTAGCAATAAGTCAAACAAATATCGCTGGGTTTGAAACCCAGCAAAAAATAAATAAATAAATTACTCAGAACCTGCTCCCAGATTCTCATCACTGTCTTATCTCATATTAGTATAGAAGCAGTCCACTGCTCTGTATCCAACCTCCTCCAGAAGTTTCCAATCTATGAAGATCCTCTGAAGATAGAACCCCTGGGGCTGCTGCTTCTGTGCCCACCATGAAAATAGTTTTTCCATAACCTCAGTAATAGTGTGAGGCGTTGGAACCTCCGCTTGAGCTGGATCCCACTTTGGACCTATTGCTGGACCTTCTTTTCCTCAGGCTCCTCTCAATTTCCATCCCTGTAACTCTTTCAGACAGGAACAATTATGGGTCAGAGATATGACTGTGGGATGGCAACCCCATTCCTCCTCACTTGATGCCCTGTCTTCCTACTGGAGGTGGGCTCTATGAGTTACCTCTCCCTACTATTTGGCATTTCATCTAAGGTCCCTCCCTTTGGTTCCTGAGAGTCTCTTACCTCCAAGGTCTATGGTGCATTCTGGAGTATCTATTCTTTCTGCTGGCTCTCAGGGCTTCAGTCATTTTCCCTCTCCCAATACCAGATCAGGTTCCCCTCTCCCCCTAACTCCCTCCCATCCACTTTCCTTCCTGGCTCCCTCCCTCCCCTCTTGTGATTGCTTTCTTTTCTCTCCCAAGTGGGACTGAGCACTCACAAAAAGGGACCTATCATGACTGCCCTCTGAAAGACCCAACAAGCAGCTGACCCCTGTTGTTGAATTAGGGAAGCTCTGAAAGAAGCTGAGGAGAAGAACAATCCTGTAGGAGGACCAGCAGTCTCAATTAATTTGGAGTCCTGAGATCTCTCAGACACTGAACCCCCAAACAGAGAGCACGCACCAGCTGATATGAGTCCCCCATCACACATACAGCAGAGGACTGCTGGGTCTGTGTTTATTCAGAAATGATGCACCTAATCCTCAAGAGACTGGAGGCTCCAGGGAGTTTAGAGTCCAGGTGGGGTGGGATTGGGGTCATCCATGTGAAGGCAGGGGATTTGGGGAGGAGGTGTGGGATGTGGAGCAGTCAGAGGGTGGATTGGGGGGAGGCAGGTAATGGAATATAGAGTGTAAAAATAGTATAATAAGAAAGAAAGAGAGAAAGAAAGAAAAAAGAAAGAGAGAGAGAGAGAGAGAGAGAGAGAGAGAGAGAGAGAGAGAGAGAGAGAAAGTTTTTTCTAAGTAACAGCAGCATCGCTTGTTGCTTACAGAGCCATAAACTCACTAGGGAGCAAAATAACACTGAATTTCCTTCAGCCTTCACTGTGACTGTACCATGCTGTCTTGTTTAGAAAAAAAATAACAATAAACAGGAACAATACTATTCTCTTCTCTCTGTCTTGGTTACATTTCAGACCAGAACTCTGAAATGGCAGTGTAGGGGCCTCCTTTATCTAGGAGATGTTTGTTTAAAGATGTACTTTTTTTTTAATTTTATGTTTGTGTTTTACTTTTATATGAGTATGTTAACCACCTGTACACCAGACCTCCATGGAGGCTAGGAGGTATCAAGTCCCCATGGAGCTGAATTACAGATGGCTGTGAAGCACCATGTTGGTGCTGGATCTTCTGCAAGAGCAGCAAGTGCTCTTAACAAGCTGAGCCATCTCTCCAGCCCCTCATAGAGAATTATAAAGATTTTCTATTAAAGCCTTCTGGCCAACTGTGCATAGACTAAAGCCCTTTCTCACCTCCCACCTGTGATGGTTTGCATATCCTTGGACTAGGGAGTGGCACCATCCGAAGGTGTGGCCTTGTTGGAATAGGTGTGACCTGTTGGAATGGGTGTGTCACTGTGGGTGTGGGTATAAGATCCTCACGCTAGTTGCCTGGAAGTCAGTCTTCCACTAGCAGCCTTTGGATGAAGATGTAGAACTCTCAACTCTGCCTGTGCCATGACAGCCTGGATGCTGCCATGCTTCCACCCTGATGATAATGGACTGAACCTCTGAACCTGCAAGCCAGCCCCAATTAAATGTTGGTTTTTATAAGACTTTCCTTGGTCATGGTGTCTGTTCACAGCAGTAAAACCCTAAGACACCACCCAACCATGACCTCTGTCCTTCATATAAATCAGTTGATACATGACCTGACTTAAAAGTAAGCTATTTTATATACTAGATATCAAACTGTGGTTTTTGAATTGTTTGAACTTTTTTTTTTTTGATGATGATGATTACAGTAAGGAATACTAGCACAACAATCTTTCTGAAGAGTTTTAATTTGAACATATACACATCTTCAAGACATTCAACTTCTGTTTAAAAATTGTTTAAACAGGATGGGTGATATGGATCAGCACACAAAGGTACTTGTTGCCAAGCCTGGGGACCTAACTTTGATCCTGGAACCCAAATGCTGGAAGGAGAAAGCAGACTGTCACAAGTTGTCCTCTGATGTTCAAAAGCATGCGCTGGCACACTCTACCAATATTCCCTCCTGCCCCCAAATAAATAAATGAATGTAAATGAAGCCTTTAAACAAAAATGTATAAATAACTGGAAAAAGTAGCTCTTCAGTGTTAAAAGGTTTGGATCAAATCTTTCTATCTTTTTCATTACAGCTGCTAACCGAATTGCCTCTGTCAGCCATTAGTTTCTAAGAGAAAATACTCTAATCTGGTACTATGTGGAGGCTAGTTTGATATCTCAGCTTCACTTAGTCCAGGTCAGATATTCTGTATCCGGGTGATTCTGAGAGAGATTAGCATTTGGATAGGTAGTGTCTTAGTTAGGGTTTCTATTGCTGTGTGGAGACACCATGACCACAGCAACTCTTATAAAGAAAGATAGTTCATTGTGGTTAACTTACAGTTTCAGAGGTTTAGTCCTTTATTATCATGGCGGAAAGCATGACAGCATCCAGGCAGGCATGGCACTAGAGAAGGAGCTAAGAATTCAACATCTTAATCTAGAGGCAGCAGGGGACTACCATACTAGGCCTAACATAAGCATGTAAGACCTTAAAGACCATCTTCACAGTGACACATTTCCTCCAATAAGGCCACTCCTCCTCCAACAAGGCCATACCTCCTAATAGTGCAACTCCCTTTGGGCCAAATATTCAAGCACTTGAGTGAATCTATGGGGCCATTTTTATTCAAACCACCTATTTTACATCCTAATGTAGGCTTATCATAAAAAATGGGGAAAGTGTCCCAGCAGAGAGAATTCTTCTTGTGTTGATGCCTTCAAGCTAAGACATTGGTTTATTTGTTTTAATTATTTTATTTATTTATATTTGTGTGTGTGTGTTTCCCTATGTTTATATATGTGCACCATCCGCATGGAATACCCACAGAAGCCAGAAGACACTGGATTTCTTGGGACTGTAGTCATAGACTTCTGTGAGCAGCACTATGAGTGCTGAAAATCAAACTCAGGTCCTCTGGAAGATCAGCTAGTATTCTTAAGCACTGAGTTCTCTCTTCAGCCCTGGGAACACTCTTTTTTATTTGTCTGTTTTCTTTTTTTTACTCAGACAAAAACATTGTCTTGTCTGGGTCACTGGATATGCAGGCTGTCTACCAGCCATGATGCTAGAATTATACTATCTATTCATCTTGTATTTGAGCCTCCAGACTAAATTAGAATTAAGCATCGGTCATCTCCTTTTTATAGTTTTCCAGTTGCTGACCTAGGATACTTTTAGCCTCTATGGTCATATAAGACAATTCCTCTATCTATCTATCTATCTATCTATCTATCTATCTATCTATCTATCTACCTACCTATCTATCATCTATCTATCTTATATCTATTATCTATTTATCTATCATCTATCTATTACCTACCTATGTATCTAACATCTATGTATCTGTCATCTATGTATCTATCATCTATCTATGTATCTATCTAAACATTCATCCTATCTCTAAAGGACCCTATCCACTACCAATAACATATTAGTATTGTTCTCAAACTCATTTTAACTGGAGTTGCCTCAGCTCATCTACAGGGATTGTGATAAAGCAACAAGACAAAGAGGAGTGTTAACTCTTTCTTCATGCCTCATACACAGTTGCTAGGCCCCTGGAGATTCATTGCACTAGAAAGTGATTGAAAATGGCACCAGAGAAAAAGAAATGAAACCATCCATGACTTGGTCTACATTCAACTCTAGCATTTGCAGACCATTCAATGTAGAATGTCTAGTAAAACAGTCTCTCATGTGATAAATGTCTTCAGATAGCATTAGTGGCTATACTTTAAATGGCTTATTCAGCCAGGTATGGTGGCACACACCTTTAATCCCAGCACTTGGGAGGCAGAGGCAGGTGAATTTCTGAGTTCGAGGGCAGCCTGGTCTACAGAGTGAGTTCCAGGACAGCCAGGGCTACACAGAGAAACTGTGTCTCAAAAAAAAAAAAAAGTAAATAAATAAATAAATGGCTTATCTGTGTATTAATTTATTGAGCACCCCATAACAAATGCTCCCTTAGAGTGTGTTATTCATTACAAAATTATCCACAATTATTTCAGACATCTATATTCCCAGTTCCATAGTCTTAAACTGGATTAATACTAAAATTACAGGAAACTCTTGGGAATGTCGACTTTTTTCTTTTTTCAGAAGAAAAGGTATTAGTTTGCCATCTGTTGTTTACAGTAGTTGATTTCTTAATATAACTGAAAACATTAAGATGGCCATTTTCGCTATGTTAATCCTACTGGCTGATGAGTATGAGAGATCTTTTCATCTTCAGATGTCTTCTTCAATTTCTTTTTTCAGAGACTTGAAGTTCTTGTCATACATGTCTTTCACTTGCTTGGTAAGAGATACATCAAGGTATTTTATATTATTTGTGACTATTATGAAGGCTGTTGTTTTCCTAATTTCTCTCTCGACCAATTTATTATTTGTATAGAGGAGGGCTATTGATTTTTTAGTTAATTTTCTATCCAGCCACTTTGCTAAACATGTTTATCAGCTGTGGAAGTTCTCTGGTAGAATTTTATATTACATTATGTACACTATCATATCATCTGTAATTCCAGTTTGGATACATTGATCTCCGTTAGTTATCTTATTGCTGTAGTAGAAATTTAAATATTATATTGAATAGATAGAGGGAGAGTAGACAGTCTTGTTTTGTCTACTCTTTTAGTGGAAATGCTTTAAGTCTCTCTCCATTTTATTTAATGCTGGCTATTGGCTTGCTGTATATTGCCTTTATAGAGTTTAGGCAGGTGAATTGTACCTCTGATCTCTCCAAGATTTTTATTAGGAAAGATTGTTGGATCTTGTCAAATTCTTTTTTTTTTTTTTTTTTTTTTTTTTTTTTTTTGCACACCCTTGCACCTTGCATCCCTGGGATGAAGCCTACTTGATCATAATGTCTTTGGGTTCGGTTCACAAGTATTTACTATTTTAGCATCAATGTTCATAAGGGAAATTGGTCTAAAATTCTCTCTATCTCTCTCTCTCTCTCTCTCTCTCTCTCTCTCTCTCTCTCTCTGCTAAGTCTTGTGTGGTTTAGGTATTAGGGTGACTGTGGTCTCAAGAATGAGTTTGGAGAGAGGACCAGATGACCAGGATAATGAATAGAAATCGCAGCTGGCAGGTATTGGGACCTTGGGGCTGGGGGGGGGGGGGCATCTCTAGGATATGCCATATACCTGGGATGAAAGAGGATCCCAGAAGTCTATGGGGGTGACTTTAGCTGAGACTCATAGCAGTGGGAATACAGAACCTGAAAAGGCCACTTCCTGTAGCCAGACAGGACACCCAGTGCAGGGATAAGGACAGCAACTCACCTGCAAAGCTTCTAACACAAAATTTGTCCTCTCTACAAGAAATGCAGGGACAAATTCAGAGCAAAAACTGAGGGAAGGACTAACCAATACCTGCCCAACTTGAGACCCATTCCATGGGAAACACCAATCCCTGACACTATGAATGATACCGTGTTATGCTTGCAGACAGGAGCCTTACATAACTGGCCTCTGAGAGCCTCCACCCAGCAGCTGATTGATACAGATGCATAGACCCACAGCCAGTGAATAAATGAAGCTCAGGTACTCATTGAAAATATGGGGGAAGGATTGAGGGACCAGAAGGAATAGGAACTCCACAGGAAGATCAGCAGAGTCAACTAACCTGGACCTTTGAGGGCTCTTAAAGACACATGGGCTGGACCTGGACCCTAGAACATATGAAGCAAATGTGCAGCTCGGTCTTCATGTGGTTCCCCAATAACCAGAGTGGTGCTATCTCTAGAGCTAGTGCCTGTCTGTGCAATCCTCTCCCTTAATTGGGCTGCTTTGTCTGGCCTCAGTGGGAAAGGATGTACTCAGCCCTGCAGAAACTTGATGCGCCAGTGTAGGGGATAGCCAGGTGGGCCTCCACCCTCTCAAAGGAGAAGTGGAGTGAGAAGAGGAGAGGGGAAGGAACTTTTTGAGGGGGGACTGGGACCCTTTTTTCAGGAGGTAAAAATTGAAATATCCGTGACATGTTTTACACTTTCAAAGTATTTCTATAAATGTAAATAGCAATCACCTCTCCTCAGCTCATATTAACAGTTTTGAAAGCTGGGGTGACCTAGTTTAACTGTGGTGTTATCCATACCACCTGCTCCACCTCCAAGGGACACACGAGATGGCAATATCAAGGTAGCTTGGAATTAGAATTCTCAGAATCAGAAAAGAAAAAAAATCACCATTTGAGGAGATTTCCCCCCCCCAAAATTTTTATCCAAATTTTTATTATTACTAATTATTATTATTATTATTATTATTATAGAAATCACTAATTTATTTAAAGCCCATTTCTCAAAATTTGCCAATACATGATTTTTAAAAACCAATGATTACAAAAAAATGTATTAAGCAAAAATAATTCATTATTTTTCTCAAGGATAACTTCTTCAATCATTTCATATACTATAGGATGGAATTGTACTCATTTTATTTATGTGATATGATATTTAAATATATAAGTATTGAGAAGTCTGATCTTTACAAACACCATTATTATTTAGTTTTATATATATATATATATGTGTGTGTGTGTGTGTGTGTGTATTTACATATATACACAATATGTTCTAATAATAACAGTTATCATTTATGTTTTAAAATCTTTGGCCAAGAAAAAAATATTTTTTCACAATTCTTGAGAATAAATTTTGCAAATCTAGTAGATATTATTCCTCATTTTAGAAATAAAAAATTAAAGTTTGTGGGAATTCATTACCTTGGTCAAAGTAAACAGTCAGGAGAAAGTTAAGACTTCCACACCTACGCTTCCGGTTCAAGTCCACATGATACATTACTTCATGATTCTTTCCTATTCCAATATAAAATTTAACAAAACAAAAACAAAGGAAATACGATATACAAATATTTGAAGCTATAAAAAGAAAAAGAACTGGAATTAAATATTGCAACTAAGTAATCTAATTATTAGCAACACTAACTTGTGTCTTAAGCAAATGATATTTTGGAGGTAATGAATTACAGGGTTTATCAATGTTTAAGACCAATCATAATATGTACCATTTTTTAAAGCAGAGAAACTAGGAGGAGTTAGGAATAAGTCAATAAGAAGGTGAACTTTTTGTTATTTTTATTATTCTAAAACTATTTTGATAAATGAAGTAGAAGTGATTTACAAAGCTACTTTTACAGTTTTATGTTTATTGTATATAAGTATTTGACAATTTCCAAGTAACAAGGACTCAGTTTACTTTGTCACAAAACATAGTTCATGATGTCACAATGTCCTGCAATCCAATCCAATTATATTGACTGAGTACCAGCAATCTACCTTGGCACTTGTGGGAACAGAAGAGCTCTTTCCAGGGATAGAAGGATGTTGCCACCCTGGAGGAAGTCACCTTTCCATAAGGAGTCTTTTCAACAGTGTAGAACACAGTAGATCCTGTCTATACAGTGTAGCATGGGTAACACTGGCCCATGAGTGACAGTGCTCCTTTCATTGCAATAGTTTATCTCACTAAACCATGAAGCTCATAATCCTAATCCCTGGCAGTCATGAGTTTTAATTCAGTCTGACTGGCCAAGGCATGATGTACTGAGCTTTCATTCTCCCATCTTCCTGGCTCCTTTGCCTACCAGTTGTGATAACTGCAGCGACCCCAGACCCAACCCCCAACCCCCAACAGCTCCTGTCTTTTTTGACATCCATGGAACGTATGCTGATCTTTGGACTTGCATGGGAAACACTTTTACTCAACTTTCTGGTCCAAGTCATGGTTCTAATGAGTAAAGAAGTAATGTTCTATTAGATTTCCCTTAAAAACTCCAAGGGAACAGGGTGAGGAAGCACTGAGAATTGTAGAATGTTAATGGCTGTTTTAGCTCACTGTAGCAAGTTGGATTATCTCTTTTTATGATTTCTTTTTATTTCAAAATTGACTTAATTAGTAAATTCTTAATGGCATACTTCACAGTCTCTTGACTCATAATTTTATTTCAACTGTTAGATCCAGCTGTACAGAGGTATAAAAACAGTGTCTAGTTTCAGTGTGTTTGCTCTTGATTGCTCTCTCCTCCCCTCCCCTCCCCTCCCCTCTCCTCTCCTCTCCTCCTCTCCTCTCTCCTTAAAAGGGATTCTCTGTTGTTTCATTATTGAGTTGTCAGCAACAATCCATTGAGCCTTTGAAATACTGGAGCAAACAGCAGTAGGGGACAGTTAGCATTAAGGGATGGGGGTGGGGAAGTTGGAATAGCTTTCTCACTCAGTCTGTAATGGAACTTGATCTAGGATTTTACAGTGATCGGCTCAGTAACCACCCTTGGGGTATGTTTCATTCTGTCCAGTTCTCTATTCCTGTCCCTTGGGGTGACATAGCAAAATCAGCTGTCTAGACACAAACTCCAGGCACTGGCTCTGTTTCGAGAGTGAGTTTGATGGAATAAAAGGGAAATTAAATTACAAACTAGAACAGATTTTTTACATACCAGACAAATCAGTTAAAATGCTCTGACAGGCGAGTTCTCTGGGAAGCAGACTGTAAAATCATAGGAGCCTCACTGGGTGGGAATGCCTGCCAGAGATAAAAGCTGAACGAACTAGGGTGTGGCAGAAGGCACTAGGTCACCCTGGAGCTCTCACACTTAGGAAAAGGGCATAGGAAGAGTGATCTGCCAACACTGCATCAAAATCTACTGGGAACCCAGTGTCTGTTTTTTGCCAGATGACCGAGACCGATATCCATGCATGATTCCGTAGATAAGCATAGCGTTTTGGAGGGGGAGGGGCATGCCTTACTGTATATTTAATTAACCTCAAATAGCACTTAGAGATCATACTAGTTGTCAAACTGATCTCACCAAGTATCTCTAGTGTCTTCCACTAAGAATTTCTAGCCCCATGCCATTTCAAAACGACAACCAGATGAAAGATGTTGAGGGCACAGCTGAAGCCTCAGACCCGAGGAGCTGTGGGAAAGCCCAAGAGGAACGCTTCAGTTTGCTTGCAGCTCTCCACAGCTTTTGAGAGATTGTTTTTCTGTCTTTGAACAACCTTATAACTAGAGAGGTCGTTTAGGGGATGTCTCATGGGAATAACCACCACGGACATTCTTCTAGAAAAAATGACTGTCTCACCTTGCATGCCACCACCCAGGGAGAAACAGTTGTCATGCTGGGTACAAGTACAAAACACCGTGTTCCAAGTTACCTTCTGTGACATTATACTACCCACCTGAAAATGTGAAAAAAAGTCAGTAAACCTGCAATCAATCAGATACAGGGTTCTTTTTGTTACTCAGAATAGCAAAACCTTCTGCAAACAGGCATGGAGAAACAATCCTCTAATGTCTATACTCAGAAAGTTGAGGCAGAACAATTGTTAGGATTTACAGACTATCAGGAGCCACATAACAAGCTCTAGCCTAGCTTGGATTACCTAGCACACACATACACATCTCAAAGAACTTTAAAATCATTCAATAAATCTCTTATGAATGATAGGTCTATCTAAATAGTTCAACATTCTGTACAAAATTTTATGAAGCATATACCTTGTTCAGTATACTCACCTATTGTTTCTACCTTTATTGTACATAAAGGTTCCACCAGTACATTTTGTTATTTTATAATACAAACTAACTATCAGCCATCAGACAGTGTCAAGTAAGGCCTAAGCTAGAGAAAAGTCTATACTTAGTTGGTACATTTATATATAACACAGCAGAACCTAAGCAGTTATTTATGATCGCTACTTCACTAATTCTCAGAATAAGCCTGTGAAGTCATGAGTACAGGGTGTGACTGCTCCATTTTTTGTGTGTGTTCAGTTATAGACCTAGAACATTCCTGTGACTGGGGGTTTGCCATGTCGCATGAGCTGGTGATGAGTAACACGTATTAATCAGCAATCTGCAGCAGATTCTTTCAAAAGCTTCTCGGTCTCATTTTATGACAGGAGGAACCTGTAGACACAGGCTGAGAAAATTACTAAGGGCAGATGGAAATAGAATGTCAGGAAGAAGGCCATGTGGGGTGAACAAGATAACCACTACACTACAGAAATGAATCCAAGAAGAAGGTTGTAGAGGTCTTCCAGGGAAGCCTAATAAAGAAGTGCTGCCAAAACTGAGTAAAGCAATGTATAGTATATGTATGTATGGCATATACATGGTACATATATTTGTATGTGGGCACATGGATGTGTGGGTGTATGGGTATGTGAGTGCATATGATAAGCCACGTAAGCCACATTTGAGACACTAACCCTAGAACTCACTAATTCAGCAAGACTGTTAGTCCAGGGGCTCTCTATTGGATCCTCCTATCTTTACCTCCCCTAAACTTGGATTTGAAGTATACACTACAACACTCAGCTTTATACATAGGTGCTGGGGACCCAACTAAATCCTCATCCTTGTGACTGAGTCATCTCGACAGGCCCTGGTATGAGCATTTAGAACTGTCTCACAGACCTAAGAATCCTTTGTCTATGTGTAGGTTCTGTTTAGGTCTGCAAGCATTTAATGAGGATCAATCACATGCTGACCCTTGGATTCAGTGCTGTCAAGGAGACAAATAACCCTCAGACAGGCCTAATAGTCAAGACATTTACTATCTATCTATGACACTAGCTTTAACACATAAAATCATTAACACCTAATTAGGGGGTACTAATCTAAAGGCAATAGTCATTTAAATCCACTCAGCATGGCTGAAACTTTATCTTCAGACTAGGCAAGAGCTATGAGGAACTCTGAGGGTAGGAAGAGATTTAAGGTGAAAGGAAAGGTGATTTTTAAGACTAGAAAATGAGCATATAATATTCATTTCATATTAGGTACCTCAATACCAATAACCCTCAGTTAGCAATGGAGTTGATTGACATGTTTCACTGGAGAGAACCAGAGTTAGTGTTTTAAATACAGGACTAAAAGGAATTGCAGCTGTCTACAAAGAAACAGATCAGACACTAAATTGGATACTTTCTGATTCAGACCAAAGGGAAACAAATCAATACTTGGGAAGATTCAAGTATTCATGATACAGGGCAAAGAAGAGAAAGGTTTATGTGTGCCTTGTATGTCCACGCAATGCACTAAGTGTCTTATTCAAACGACAACTGTTTATTTTCAATCACTGACACCCCTGAGGCTATCGGATTAGTCTTGCTTTGTTTTGTTTTGTTTTGTTTTGTTTTGTTTTGTTTTGTTTTATTGCTGTGATACATCACAATGACCAAGGTAACCATTGTGATATCTGGGGATTTTTTCCCCCCATATGCTTCTGAAGGGTTAGCATTCAGAATGGCAGAGGGAAAATAGAGCAGAAGAAGCAGGAAGCTGAAGGCTCACATCTAGAACCACAAGCTTAGAAAGAAATGCACACTGGGAATGGATCAGGTTTGGAAACCTCAGAGTCACCCTCAGTGACACACGTCCTCCATCTCCTCCAGACATCTGACATCTGGGAGGGACATTCTCATTCAAGGCACTGCACCCTGCAAATGGGAAATTCTGAGAGTCTCACCTAGAAATTCTCTTTCTTCTGCATTTCATGTGGGTAGTCAGGAAACCTCTCCAGAAAGACTCATTTCTGTGTCCTTCTTAGAAATCGAGTATTCCTTATGTGAAATGCCGAAATGCTTGAAACCACAAGTGGAACACTGGACTTTTATATATTTTGCAATATTTGCATACAGATAATAAAGTATCTTAGGGATAGGACCTAAGCCTAAACTTGGCATTCATTAATGTTTCAAATACGTTTTATAGCTATATTATACATGTAATTTGATGATAATTTGCATAATGCATGTATCTAGTGCATGTATCCTGACAGCCACACATCATGGAAAAATTCAAATGTGGATTTTTATTTCTACCTGTATCACTCTGCTGATGCTCAAAAGTTTTAGATTCTGAAACATCTTGGCCTTTCACATTCCAATTAGGGGTAGTAGGTTGTATTCCATAAGCATCTTAATAGCAGATATGGTAATTCTTACCAGGAGGTTCCATACCTGGCTAACTGCTTCAATCATTCTTGTCATCAACAATCAAGGCAGAAACAATATCACTATATTCATACTAAATGAATTTTCTTATTAATTTACATATACATAGTTACAGTACCTCTTTAAAGAACATTTCTTGCTATTTTCCAGGTTTGAATGAAAAACTATCCCCTAAGCCCAATAAAATGAAATAAATAATATTTTTCTCCCCTAAGGATATATATTCTTGTTGAAAATGCTTATTATATACATCATATTTGTGTGTTTGTACCATGTACACACGCATATGTGCATGTTTGTGTGGTGTTGGCATGTACATGTGTGCTTGTCCATGAGGCTGGAGATCACTGTTGGTTTTCTTTCTCCATTGTCTTCTATCTTTTGGGAGGTTTTTGGTTTATTTTTCTTTGTTGCTGTTTTTGGTTTTTATTTTTGTTGTTGTTGTTGTTGTTTTACAGAGTGTTGCATTAACTTGAAGCTCCTCTATCAAAGAGCCCTCAGGATCTCTTTATCTGAGCCTTACAGGGCTGGGGTTACAAACACACATTGCCAAGAAATCACAGAAGCATTAGCAGCTGTCAAAAAAAAATAGAAATTTTATGTCCATATCATATTTTAATTGTTGAAGTTATCTCGAATACCATTTTCTTTCATGATTACATACTGGTTATTTTACATAAAAATTATTTTGGTTACATATTATTCCAGGATACTCCAGATAATGACAATCTTGTTACTACACACAAGCATTATCCATTACACACAAGTTATCCATTGGGGGAGGGGGGCAAATCTGGGCCCAGTAATTATAGATACAACACAATGATCTATGCATTTACATTTCAAAAAGGCACTGATCTGGGTTCTTGGTATAATAGACAGGCTGCTGACTTAGCATGCAAGAAGCCTTCCTTTTGCTGGGGTTGTACCTATAGACTGGTTACTTAGCATCCAAGAAGCCCTGGGTTTGATTGTGAGCACCATATAAATCAGGAGTGGTGATACTTACTCATATTCCTAGAAATTGGTAAGTGGAGTAAAAGAGATTAGGAGTTTAAAGTCATCCCTGGATACTTAGTGAGTTTGAGACCACTCTCTGCTAGATAAGAACAGGGCTACTCTTAAGCATGAAGGAAAAAAAAAAACTTTAGCCACAGAAACATCCCCCCAGTCCATATATCTAAATCTTTTGATTAAATATTTCTTAATTAACACATGTTAGCTGGCTTCAAGAATGGATACTTCTCCATAAGTATATTCATACGTACTTAACACTTGAAAGGATTCTGATCAATCAATCATGAGTCAAATTTTTGTAGTAAGTTTAACTCAGAGTATGCCTATATTAACTTAAACAGTATAGCCACTATTGTCTGTCAACACTATATGGCATATGGATATGATATAAACTATTGTTCTTAGGGCATTTATGAACAAACCAAGACTGTGAATAAAGTCCAAGAGGGAATTCAGGAGATAGTATTATTCTTCAGTCAGTGTAACAGAGTATAGGTTTAAAATAAACAATTTTTAATGAACAGAAGGTTTTTTTTAAATATCAAATCTGAAAATCTTAGTTCTCTCAGCCAGAAGCCTTAACTCATAGTAGTTAATGAACTCTAAAAGTCCCTGGCTGGAATTTCCTGTTTTCACATTTGGTCTTGATTTGGGTAGGAGGACAATGTGATTATAATCTAGTAAATATTTTAGTAACAAAACCCAGTTAATATATAAACCTAGAACATATCTGTTTATTATCCTTATCGAATATTCTGCGTGATGCACTGTATGTTCTGTGCAACCCTGGTGGCAGGGTGGATATTAATCCCAATGTCAGAAGAAACTGAAATAAATAGTAGCATGCTGCCATGTTCTGCAGACTACAGTGTCATGGGGGGATGAGAATATTTCTACTCCATTATGATCAGGTGAGAGCACTTCTGTAAATGTGGTCCACAGCTGACACATGTCCTATCACCAGCAGGAGTCCAAATTTGCATTTAGGATGTCTTCTTGTGGTACCTATGCTTTCTAGGTTTGTGCTTCTTGTTCTGCAGTACATCTCCCCTTTGTTTTGAAACCAGAAGGTGACCCTGAGAGAGCAAAGGTGCTCATTTTTTCTGTTTATTCTGCTCTCTATTGTCAAGTTCTAAGTTCCTATGTACTGCTGCTGTGAAGCTTGAATGTTTGTGCTTTGCAAACTTCTTTTTCCCAGTATCTAAACTGTGACTTCTAAAGGAAAACAAAATGACTTTTACTTACCTGATTGTACCTCTACCAATTTTCTTAAAGTTAAGCTGTCGCTTTCAGCTGCTAAATCAAAAAAATGTACCACAGCGATAATAGCAGCTTTTGCCTGTCACCTTTTTCATGCACAGGTGGGAGCCAAATGCACAGGGCCAAAAAAACAGAAATTCTAGGGCATGGTTTTCTGGGACAACATGACTAATGTCAGTTGGTTATAGTGAACTACAAATCTGTATGTTTCTAAGTATCTTTAGAATTTCTTTTTAGTCCAACTCTGATGAAATATTTACCTAAGAACAGTTATGCCTAACAATGTGTTGTGATTAGTATTCAATATTAGCATGGTAAAATGATGACTCACCTAGGTGATAGGACTCTGGAAATATCTGTGGGAGGTTAACTTCATGGCATTCACTGAGGAGGAAAGAACTGTGCCCTGGTTGCGGATGATCCTGCACCCCAAATACCATCTCCCGGTTTGTTTAGATTTTCTATACTTCCTTGCTTCCAAGGTTGCTCTACATACATTTAATTCAAACCATAAAACATGTAGCATTAAGGCCATCTCACCTCTTCTTCAGTAAGCATGGAGTTGCCTGCCATAGCTCACATTCTATTACACCAGGAGACTAACAATTTGAATTAATAATTTGCCATCAAGATTCTATCTGCAGTCACTGGAGAGATGATGAAATGGTTAAGAGCATTTGTGTCTCTGCTCGTGGAATGAAGTTTGGTTCCCAACACCAATGCCAGGTAGCTCATAACCACCAGTAAGTTTAGCTGTAGATGTTTTGATGTCCTCTGTTGGCCTCAACAGGTACCTGCACACAGGTAGCTCCACAGGTAGCTGTGAAGACACACAGACACGTGTACAGTATTCCACCTTCAGCCTTCACAGATAGAACATTGGCAGAGCTATTTCAGTTGTGAATATTGAACGGTACCCCAATAACATAGTAATTCATTCTAACAAAAACTGCACCACTGAGGAATTTTTTGAGATAAGATCTTACAGTGTAACTCAGGCTCGTCTGGAACTGGTAATCTTTCTGCCTCACTCTCTTGAGTGGTCCAGATATGGGCTCCACACCTAGCCCTACTTCCAAAGTTCCTCTTCTCTTGAGGCACTTTGTGTATTTATCTTGAATATCAACATAGTATTTCTTTTGTTCAATATTTTTAAATTAGCAAATCCATTTTGTCATACATGCTTTGTTGATTCCCCCAGCTCTCTCTTTTCCTATGATTTTCCCCTTCTATGGTTTTCCCCCTCCTCAAAGTATATCCCATTCAATTTCGACGTCACATGTATTCTTGCCATCTTCTTCCCATTTCCCCTTAATGTGCCTCCCCTACACTGTCTTCTCTGCTCTCATCCACACATGCATGCCCTATATAGAGTTTCTTTCCATGACAAAGTTTTAACTTTTCCTCTCATCTCTTAGCTCTCATCAACCCTACCCTTTGCTGCCAGCCAGGAAATGCTGTGCTCACTCTTTCCCCAACACACCTTGAAGGCAGCTCTCAGCCTCTCCTAATCTTGTTTTCACTTCAGTATTGTTGCAAGGCTGGCAATCTCAACAAACATTGTGGAATTACTTGGAAATTGGTTGCCTCTCATCATCTCTAGAAAGATATAGGCTTGGGTACAAATAAAATGTTCCCATTTCCTTCAAAGCTAATGAGCAGCTAACCTGGGAAAGGAACCTGGGGTGTCTAGCTCCTGTATCAGCATGTCAGCCAGAAGAATGGTTCTTATTTTCACTGTAATAAGACTGAAGAAGATATCTAGTTGCAGTTATGGGTTAGACAGAGTATCTATGAATGTTTGAAGAAATTTAATTTTAAATGTCCATTAGAATTAAATACTCTGCAAATGGAAGGCATTCTGATCATACTTTTTAAACCATTTTAATTATATTTATTTATTGGCAGCACATGTGCCACAGCACACATGAAGGGGCCAGAATATAACTTCCAGTAGTTCTCCTTTTAGCAGCAGAGTGGAGGGGACAGGTGGAGTTTAAGGGAAATTGAGCTATCCTCAAAGGTCAGTCAGGCAATGGCAGACCCCATTGCAGAGAAGGGAGAGTGGAGAATGGTCAGAGAAACCACTGTGTATATGTTTAGGAAGGCTCCATACTGTGCTTTCTATCTCAGGACTAGACAGTTTTCCTGACCTTGATTTCCTGTAGAGCGGTTGACAGGTACATTTGAATCTTTTCTTGGTTTTTCTTTTTCTGTCTTTCATTCTTTCTTGAAACGACAGGCATTCACCACCAGAGGCTGGATTAACTCTTACAGGAGAGGCAGGAATATGTCAACAGTTGCTAGATAGTAATCTTTCTGAACTTTACAGCAGCTCAAAATGTCATCTCTCTGGAAGTAGTAGATTCAGATCCCATTCTTCTGACCAGTGATTGTGAACATAGCCGATTAAGAGGAGTTTAAAACAGAGCTAATACAAATAAATTTATGGGGAAAACTGGTTTTACCAGGAAGAAATGAGCCTTTCTTCATGAGCCTCCAGCTTCCCGTTTCTGTCTAATCAGTAGCTACTTTTAGAAGGAGTGGCTGGAATGTTATTTCTACCCTTCCATACTGTTCTTCATTTGTAAATGGGTCTGTCATAGGGGCACAGGAGAAGCAGCCTGTAGCTAGTTTTCAGAGTTATCTGCTGGAGCCCAGAGACAAAGAACTCTACTAAAAACATGAATCTCAACAGTCATTCTATACCCTACTCCAAGACCTTCCTTCTGGAGGGTAAAGGAAGTGCGCTTCTTCAAATGGACAGTCTTCACTCTATTTCTCCAAGTACAAAATGGAATAAAAAATCATCTCTTCCTGCAATATCTATTTCCAGATGTTTGGGAAGAGGAGCAAGTAGCAGAACCTACTGAGCCCACAGCAATTAGAATCGTAAACTTTTTGTTCTTGGTTTATGTCCAATAACCTCCAACCAAGCCTGCTAATATTGAGCCCAAATACTCAACAACAAATAAAGTACATGGTTAGTGATCAAAGCAACTTTCTGGGCTCTCTAAAGAAACTCTGTACACCAGGCTGGCCTTAAACACACAGAGATCTACTTGCCTCTGACTTGCAAGTGCTGGGATTAAAGGCATATACCACTGTTACCAGGCTTTAAACAAAATACCTTAAAACTAGTGGTGTATATGGCCCATACTATAGCAGAAGTCTGTGCTCCTGTCCTTGGTCTGTACTGTCACCAGAGACCATGCAGAGTTCCATGGTAGGTTCTGACAATAGAGACCATATAAAAGTTCATGATCTGTGTTCCTGCTGACAGCAAAGGGCAAGGAAGCTACTTTTGCAGTGGTATTGACAACTCGAGACTAACAGTTGAGGAAGAGGGACACAGAAGGCTACTGTGATAACCCCTATATCCACCCTTCCCCAACCCCAACCAACTCCCAAAACAATACCTAGACAGATAACCATTGTAAAGAACTCTAACAAATGTGTTAAGGATGCTGAAATATAGTTCTCCACAATTGATGGCTTCTGGCTGGAGTGTAGATGGGGAGGGAAAGTCTTAGTTTGGATTTGTTGTTGTTGTTGTTGTTGTTGTTGTTGTTGTTCTTCTTCTTCTTCTTCTTCTTCTTCTTCTTCTTCTTCTTCTTCTTCTTCTTCTTCTTCTTCTCCTTCTCCTTCTCCTTCTCCTTCTCCTTCTCCTTCTCCTTCTCCTCCTCCTCCTCCTCCTCCTCCTCCTCCTCCTCCTCCTCCTTCTTCTTCTTCTTCTTCTTCTCCTTCATCTTCTTCTTCCTCCTCCTCCTCCACCTCTTTGTCTCCTCCTCCCCGTCCTCCTCCATCTCTTCCTTCTCCTCCATCTCATTCTTCTCCTCCTCTTCCTCCTCCTTCTCTGTGGGGAGCCGCCCTCACATTCGCCGTTGCAAGATGGCGCTGACATCCTGTGTTCTAAGTGGTAAACAAATAATCTGCGCATGTGCCAAGGGTAGTTTTCCACCCCATGTGCTCTGCCTTCCCCGTGAGGACAACTCGGCCGATGGGCTGCAGCCAATCAGGGAGTGACACGTCCTAGGCGGAGGATAATTCTCCTTAAAAGGGACGGGGTTTCACCATTCTCTCTCTTGCGCTCTGGCTCCTAAAGATGTAAGCAATAGAGCTCTTGCACTCTTGCACTCTTGCACTCTTGCTCTCTTGCTCTCTGGCTCCTGAAGATGTAAGCAATAAAGCTTTGCTGCAGAAGATTCCGGTTTGTTGCGTCTTTCCTGGCCGGTCGCGAACGCATGTAAGACTTCTCCTCCTCCTCTTCCTCCTACCGTCTTTGGTATTGAGTAGTTGTGTTGGTAGCAATTGATTTCTTGCTCCCCACTTGAGAGAGGATCCTTTGAGTGACTGAACATTTTCCTTTGTTTTCCTCAATTAGGTTGAATATACTTTCTCACATGTGGTTTTACTTGGCTGAAGGATTGTCTTTGGAAAATTCATACATTGATACTAAATTTTATCTAATTCTTCTGCTGAGGTGACCATATTTTTGTACTGTTTCTGATTAATATGTTGAAATTACATTGACTGATTTCAAACACTGAATCAATTTTGCTTCTGCAGTCATAGGATAAACAGCACTTAGTCATGATTTATTATCAGTGTTATGTGTGGCTGCCTGTGTTCTTGGCTGCATTAGTTTTTGTTAGGGCTATCTTTAAAAGTAAACAAACTAGGTAGTGTAAAGCACAGAAACTGATTGTCTCACAGTTCTGGAACCTATAACTTAGTATCTTTTAAATGAAAAATTACAGCTGGGCAGGATGACTCATACCTAAAATTCAGCTCTGTGAAGTCTGAAGTAAAAGAATTTTTTATTTAAGGCCAGATTAAGCAACCAAGAGATAAAAATCAGTCTTATCCAAATAATGATCTGGAGGAGACGCTGGAGAGGGAAAGAGCTCAGTAAACAAAGCACTTGCCACAGAAGCATGAGGACCAGCACACACATTTACAGAAATGACAGGCAAGGTGACTATAGCAGCGAATATCTGTAATCTCAGTTTTCCCAGGGTATAGGGGGGGGGGGGGAACTGTAGAGTCAGAATCTCATAGGCCAGCTAGCTTGGTGTATTCAGCAGCAAAGAACAACAGACTCTGATTCAAGCAGACTAGATGGCAAAGACCAACATAAAAAGTTATCCTCTGACCTTTACAGGTGCACCATGGGAATAATATACACTTACACATACATACAAAAAGAAAGAAAGGGAGAGATAAATGGTTGGTTGGATTTATGGATGGATGGCTGGACGGGTGAATGGGAGAAAGAAGGAAAGGAAAGAGGAAGAAACAATGGAAGAAAAATTTAGTTCAACAAGAGGCAAATCTTGAAGTCCTTAATACTTCAGTTTCTGCTTTCCTCTAGAAATCCTTGTTGAAAAGTATGCCTGCAGTATTGGGGGATGAACATCCCTCCCCGTGTTCTCTTCTTGCTGAGATATCCTATTCTATACATATATGCTCTTGGCATTTTCATCTCTGTCTTCCCAATCCAATAATGCTGGAAATTTTTATTTCTTCTCTGTTTACCATATGATTCAGGAAATGGGAAAGTACTCTCAGGGATCAGACAAATACATGGAAGCACCATTCCACCCTTCTGTTTCTTTAAACAGTTGTGTCCTGTGTAGTGGCTTCTGGTGCTTTGTATTGCTTTCTATTATCGAATTGTGTAGCCAGCTCATGACTGGTGCCAAAGGGAGGATGGATTTGATAAATGTTACACATTATTACTAGAATCAGAATTCTAATCAGGGGGGTGAGCTTGTTGCTCAGTTGGCAGAGTACATGAAACCCTTGGTTCATAAATCAGAAGAGGTATGGAGTGATGACAAGCCCAACATTCCAGAATTAGCAGCTGGGATATGAGTTCAAGATTAACTTCAGCTGCATAAAATTTGAGGCCAGCCAGGGCTGCATAAAAATCCTCTGTAATTAATGCCTTAACAAGTTACATAATGCAGTCTGTTCACAATTCCTATCTATTAATTTACTGTTTATTGATTATTTCTCAATGTTAAGGTTCAGTTTTACAAAGTTGTTAATTTGATAATCGATGAGTTATAATCATTTTAAAGCAGCATTAGATTACTGTTTAATTATTCTTTAAGTTTTATTCCTTGGTTTTTAATGATAACTTTATTATTTTAAAACCATAAAATTTAAATTAATAAAATTTAACATTATTTTATTGCACAATATCTTAGGGTTTCCATTACTGTGAAGAGACACCATGACTAAAACAATTCCTTTTTTCTCTTTTTCTTTTTCTTTTTCTTTTCCTTTTTCTTTATTAGATATTTTCTTTATTTGCATTTCAAATGTTATCTCCTTTCCTAGTTTCCCCTCCAAAAGCCCCCATCTCTCACTCCTCCCCTACTCACCAACCCACCCACTCCCGCTGCCCTGGCAGTCCCCTATACTGGGGCACATAACCTTCACAGGACCAAGGGCCTCTCCTCCCATTGATGACCAACTAGGCCATCATCTGCTACATATGCAGCCAGAGCCATGGGTCCCATCATGTGTACTCTTTGGTTGGTGGCTTAGTTCCTGGGCACTCTGGAGGTACTGGTTAGTTCATATTGTTGTTCCTTCTATGGGGCTGCAAACCCCTTCAGTTCCTTGGGTACTTTCTCTAGCTCCTTAACTGGGGACCCTGTGCTCTATCCAATGGATGGCTGAGAGCATCTACTTCTGTCTTTGTCAGTCTCTGGCAGATCCTCTCAGGCTCCTGCCAGCAAGCTCTTTTTGGCATCAGCAATAGTGTCTGGATTTGGTGGTTGTCTATGGGATGGATCCCCAGGTGGGGCAGTCTCTGGATGGGACATTTAATTGGCGCTGGCTTACAGATTGAGAGGTTCAGTCCATTATCATTATGACAGGAAGCATGGCAGCCTCCAAGCAGGCACTCTGTTGGAGAAGCTGAAAGTTCTACATTTGATCCAAAGGCAGACAGGAAAAGATTAGCTAAGGAGGAAGGTCTCAAATCTCACCCCCACAGTGACACACTTGTTCCAATAAGTCCACACCTCCCTATAGTGCCACTCCTTGGGTCAACCATATTCAAACCACCACATTTTTACATTATACATTATACAAGATGTAGTTTTAAACACTAAATTCAAGAGACACCTTATCCTGTTTATATTTTTGTTTTAATTAGAATTGCTTGTTTCTCTCCCCTGTTTTGTAATGACAACAGAGAAACAGCCTCACACTATCATAGCTTGAGAGGATTTATAGAGAGATGCAAAATCTGATGTATATATGAAGTATTTAGGCCAGAATCCAGATCTGGGGAAGATAGAGACAAACTGCTATGAAGGAGTTGCTACTGAGCTACACATTGTCTCTGTAAAGCATATTTTACTAAAGCAGAGAGATACTGGCTCTTCACTGTGACTCCAGCATGTGGGAAGCTGAAATAAGAGGATAGTGAAGGCCAGCCTGCATCACATAGTAAGTTTTGGGTTAGCTTGGGTATAGAGTGGTCCTAGAATTATTACTTGTAAAGGTGTGGAAGAGTTTTCAGGACAGTATAAAATTTAAATCTATGGAGTGAGGAAAGAAGACCTGTAGTCACCCCATGTGACCAGGCAGGCACCTTCACACCTTTGAGGGTCAATACCAGAACAAAAGGCAGAAAATAAACAAAGGATGTACAGAATGGTAGATGATAATAAAGACATTGTGTGTATGTGTGTGTGTGTGGAGGGGGGGGGTTCTGTTTGTTTTTGTAGTTGTTTCCATCCTGTAAGAAGCAGGCATAATTGGAGGAAGTACATCACTGGGTCATGCCTTTAAGTGCTGGGTCATAGAGTCTTCTTATATGCTCCCTCCTATTTTCTACTTTCTGACTGCCACAAAGTGAACTGTTTTGCTCTTCACTGTGTTGTGCCAAGGAAATGTTAGTGATTCCCCCCCCCGCCCCCCCCCAAACAGACAGGAGCCAATCTGATGCAACTCACAGCAGGGTCTTTTATTCTATTTGAGCTAGGTCGGGCCCTGCCAATACACCTCTATCACGCAGGATGGTTTTGATGGTGGGGGAGCCCAGAATGTCTATCAGGGAAAGGTTTAATAGTAAGCAGCAAGCAGGAACTATGTGTGTAAGCATCTAATTGGAAAGCTGTTGTAACCTTTAACATAATTGACTGGTGCTGGAAGTCATATCATAAACATGACTTCTGTTCCCCTCTTCATTGGTGGTCATTGTGCAAGGAGTGGGCTTGTAACCTGGGTGCAGGTTTTTGGGGGTAATAACCTGGAGACACTGGTCTTGTTGAGGGTGTAACCTGGAGACACTGTTCTTGTTGGGCATTAACCTAGAGACTGGAGTTAGGCTCAGGTTTTGTTGGGGGAAACTTGGAAACTAATGCTAGATACCAGCCTGTTAGTTTACCTGAGTTCAAACTTAGGTCAGGTTCTCAAAAATGGAGTCTGAATTTAAAAGCTTTGGCATCTCAGCTCTACTCCCACCAGGGTAGACTCAGGAGAACCTCTGAGGAAAAAAAAAAAGGCCCAAATAAAACTGTTCTCCCTTGGTTCTGTTAGTAACAAACTTAATAGTCATAGACAAAATTTTAAATTGATTCTAGGTTAACGTATACCGATTAATTTGAGGCAGATAACAGTAGGAAAACTAAGGAAAGATATACAAATACATAGATCCCCACAGGAAGAAATAAATAAAACTGAAGGAGCCAAACATGGTGAGTTCTACCTCCCTAGCAGTAGGAAGGCAGAAGCAGAAAGATCTCAAGTTTGAAGACAGAAGACAACTTAGGCTGCTTGACACTATCTCAAACACAGCATCAGCAGTAGCAATAGTAAATATACAACCTGGGGGAGAGAAGCTCACTTTAAGTTCCACTTTATAGAAAGGAACATGTTATTCTTACATACTGTATACTAACACCAGCTCATTTTCAGTGTTGAAGAAAAGTTACTTTGCAAATGTAATACAATGTCTTATGAAAATAAGTAAACACATATGATTGAATCTTCCTTACTAAAGCAGTTCTTCCTTGATTTAAAAAAAATAAAAAAAGCCAGCATCATTTATAATGAAAAACATCGGAGTATCAGAGGCACCAATGCTAATTTCAGTTCCTTAATAATACAAAAACTGCGTTGGTAGTGATGGATAGTGATGGTGCGTGCCTGTAAGTCCAGCTCTCAGAAGGCTTAGGCAGAAGGACTTTTACAAAGTCAAGTACAGCCTGAGATGCAGCCAAGGATAAGAAACTAGATGCTGTCAAAATGAAAATATATCATTTACATCCATTATACATATCTTTCTTGTTAGAGATATTTACAAATGATAAAAAGAAGCATTTAAAGATAAATGTTGAGAGAGAATGGAGTAATTTTCTGTTTACAGATGATATAATCATATTTATATGGAAATTTCAAATAATTAATAGGTAAATTATGACAATAAAATAATTTGATGGGGTAGCAAGTTAATATCAACATAGCCTTTCCGAGTACAAACATAAACTACCTAAAACCCTATTTAATAGAGTAAATGCATGTGCATATGTAGGTTAACAGATTATGTTAATAAACATGTGTGTCATGTCCAGGGCTGCTGGGTCCTGGGATCCTAACCAGGTCCAGCAAGGAAATGAAAAACTAACGGGCACACAGACACTTGTATGGAAAAGAGGAGATGTGGGGGCTGTGCTTGCTCAGAGGGAGCACACCAACCATGGTTATACCTGAGGACCTCAGAGAGTTTATTATGTACAACACAGCCAAGAAGATGACATTGTCTCAGTAGAGGGCTATGTAGGACAGATTTTCAGGCTGTAGGCATGTGGAGGAGAAAGTTGCAACAGCAAGTCTTTGCACACACTGTCAATGGTCACACTGGGACAGAGGAAAGCTTTGCCAATTCTGAGTCCGATATATGTGTGCCATTGCCAAGGGTCTGAGAAAATGGCTGTGTCCATGTCAAACATTATCCACTCACTCTGTAATTTCTCCATTTTACACCTTAAGGCTTCCTTAACTCCCCACATATGTACATATCTAGAAGTCAATGTAACAAGAAACATACAAACACCTAAATGAAAATCACTAATGATACATTAGTAGACTTGGAGAGGAATGTCTGAGGATAGGATAGACTTGAAGAGGGGGGGGAGGGTCTAAAGATAGGACAGACTTGGAGAGGAAGGTCTGAGGATTGGCCAGACTTAAAGAAGGGGTATAAGGATAGGGCAGACTAGAAGAAGGGGGTTTAAGGATAGAGAAGACTTGGAGAGGAAGGTCTGATGATAGGGCAGGCTTGAAGAGGAAGATTTTATGCCAGAAAGACATCAACACTCGCCGGGCAGTGGTGGCACATGCCTTTAATCCCAGCACTTGGGAGACAGAGGCAGGTGGATTTCTGAGTTCGAGGCCAGCCTGGTCTACGGAGTGAGTTCCAGGACAGCCAGGGTTACACAAAGAAACCCTGTCTCGAAAAACAAAAACAAACAAAAAAAACAAACAAACAAAAAAAAACAAACAAAAAATATTGCAACAACAACAAAAAAAGACATCAACACTCATTTAGCTGATTATACATTTAAGGTAAATGCTGTAGAAATGCCATTACAGAATTTTTCCTTGAGCTACAAAGTCAATTTCAAAGTGAATAAAAAGAGACATAAAGGCCTGCACCAAAAAAATTAATGTCTGGGAACTAGCACTCCCATTTACCAAAATACATTAAAAAGCCTCTGTAATTAAAATGATAATATTCAAAGAAGCAGATAGGTTGGAGACATGAAATTAAAATTCATGTGTATATGTAACTGTTATAGAAACATGCAAGGAAATGTAAGTAGCAGCTCTTATCAGAAGGGAGAGAGCAAGAACTTTTAAAGGTGGTATAAGTATAACCTTATAGAGGAGAAATATAGGAGTGGCCCTGTCTTAGTTAGGGTTTCTATTGCTTCAACCAATAAAACACCATGACCAAAAAAACAAGCTGTGGAAGAAAAGGCTCATTCAGTTTACATTTCCACTCAGTAGCCTCTCATCAAGGAAAATTACTACAGGAACTCCAGCAGGGTAGGAACCTGGTAGCAGGAGCTGATGCAGAGGTCTCTGGGGAAGGAGATGCTGCTTACTGGCTTGCTTCCCACGTCTTTCTCGGCCTGGTTTCTTATAGAAGCCAGGACCACCAGCCCAGGGACAATACCACTCACAGTGGGCTATACCCACACTATGGATCATTAATTAAGAAAATGCCTTACAGCTGGATCTCACGGAGGCATTTCCTCAACTGAGGCTCCTTTCTCTCTAAGGACTGTAGCATGTGTCAAGCTGACATACAAAGCCAGCCAGTACAGGGTCCATTCTTCATAAGTCTTCTTCAGATAAGTCCTAAGTGGATCGTAGTTAATGGTCTATCTACTCGATGTATGGATGAAAGAGCTGGGGGACAGATAAATGACTAAAATACACAGTGCACAAGCATGAGGACCTCAGGTCAGATCTCCAGTACCCACGTAAAAAAGACAGAAATCCAGACTTGCCTCACCCAGAACCCCAGCACTGGAGAGTGGACACAGGGGGGCTCTTTAGGGAGTCAGACATCAGCTAGTCTGCATGAAACAAGACTTCCAGGTCACCAAGTGGCTGTGTCAAAAAACTAAGGTAGAGACGTAAGTGAAGAAGCTACTCCAGCATGTCCATGCACGTTCACTTGAATGAGCACACACACACACATAAACACTCACATCTGCCCTGACAGACATGAATTTATGAAATAGTTATTACATAAATAAGTTTATAAACTAAGCCATGGCTAAAGTGCAGTGTTACCTGAAGAGAAAGATTCTCCCCTGCTATGACTCAAGTTACAGAAGCTGTGAAGACAATGACTGATATATTTTGTCATATAAAGTACACATTCCCACAATATTATTAGAAAAGCAAACAAATTATTAAGTGGGAAAAATTCTCATATATTTATCACAGAAAATTGTTCACATTGTAAATACACAGTGTTTGTCTAAAATTATGAAGAAAAGCCAATACAAAAGGTCTATAAACACTTGCTAGCAAGCCAGGAGTGGTGGTATGTGCCTATAAAGTAGTCTAAATAAGGGAGAATTGAAGACAGCAGGATTCCATGTTGAAAGTCATCCTTGAATGCATAGCAACACCAATAATTTCCTGAATTACATGAGACTGTGTCTCAAAAGAATTCCTATGATTATAAACAAACAAACAAAAAATAAATGAGAATAGTCCTTCACCATGACACAAGCCTGTCTCACTGGTGATAAGATGCAAACCAAAATTATGTTGAGAAATTTTAACCTACCAAATTTTCACTTATCATATTTTACATTTAGCCACATTCTTTTGGCAAGCTATAGGAAAGAATGCTCTCAAATATTGCTATGGGAAAGGAAAGTAATAACATTTGGACAATTGTTAGAAAATATTTAGCCAATCATGTACATGCTTGTCATTTGAGCCAGTGATTGGATTCCAGGAATCAATACCAAATCTATGAGAATACACAGAAATGGATTCGTCAAGAAGACACTGCAGCCAGAGATAATAGAATGCCTCCTGGTCTCTCGAGAATTACGGTGATTATGACTAGACTCTCTGCTCTCAAGTTCCTGCTCTCTAGAAATAAGCAGACATTTTGAGCATGAATAAAAGGATTTAGGTTGTCTTTGGTCATCAAAGACACAAAATCATCATTGATTCATTTTGGAGTAGGGACTGATAGGGGAGAGGCAGTAAGTCACTCGCAAAAGAAAAAAGATAAAGACCACATAAAGACAACTGTACCATCCTTCCAGTCCATACTCACATACCTCCTTGTTTCTGAATGAAGAGTCAAGATGTAAGATGGACTCTCTCTCTCTCTCTCTCTCTCTCTCTCCTGTCTTCTTCTCTCTCCATCCATTCTTCCTTCTCTGAAAATAGACAATTTAATTGGCTTGCTAAACCATGATGCATCGTAGATGAGGTGTGTGACTAAGTGGTAATTGAACTCGCACCTTAGGCCAGAGTAGAATAGAAGGACCAGTTTACTGGGAATACTGTATGAGAGCAGACAGTCGGTTAGTCAGTACCTAGAATACTGGACAATGATATTCTGATAGTCATTTTATCAGACTGTGGAGTAAGGTGTACCAAAGACAGTACAACCAAGGAGCCAAGATGAAGCTTCAGAAACCCCACATTTCCCATCTCAGCCACCTTCACTTAACAGCCAAAAGAGATGATCACAAACAAAATGGAATTTGAGGCATGGGCTGAGTAGAAGACAGTACATGATGCAAAATGGCCAATAGTTCTGATCTAAATAACATGCATATTTTATATAAATTATTCATATTTATATGCACATGTAGGTTTTGACAAGTGTACAATGTACTTTGTCTTCCATTACAGGTCAGAAAACTTTCAATGTCCTAAAAGTGCTCTAGGTTTCACTGAGTTATCTCTCTGGCCATGCCCCCAAGCCCTGAATAACCACTGGTGATGTTTTCTTTTCCAAGTGTCTTCTAGGTAAGGCAACACAGTGTGCAGCCTTCACAAACTAGCTTTTATCTGGTTCTACCATACCTGTTGGAATTTAACAATCTCAATCTCCACCCCCCAAACCCCTTTACCCATGTGTGTGTGTGTGTGTGTGTGTGTGTGTGTGTGAGAGAGAGAGAGAGAGAGAGAGAGAGAGAGAGGGAGAGAGAGAGAGAGAGAGAGAGAGAGAGAGTCACAATGCACATGTGGAAATCATAGGACAAATTTCCAGAGTCAATTATATCTTTCTATTTGTTTTAAGGCAGGGTCTCTTTTGTTCAGCCATTCTGCATCCTCTGGCCTAACTGACCCTAGAATTTCTGACTTATTCTTCCATATCTGCCTCTATCTTGTCATGAATGAGCTATGATTACAGATGAATAGATAGATCTATCGATCAACTGATCGATAGATAGATAGATCTTTAAAAAAAAGATTCTGACTCTTTGATTGACATGAGCTTAAAGGTGCAGAGACATAACTGTAGCTACCCTGCCAAGCATGGTGCTTTTGCTCAGAGAACACTGTGCAGTACATTGAATGAACATGCATGTAGTTGTACATCTGTGTTTGAATCTCAGTCAGAATGAGTCTGCTCACACATGGAAGTTTTAAAGCACACAATGATAGTTCAGCTTCAGATGTAAGTCAACACCATTGCTCCATGTCATAATAAAAACACAAAGGCGAAGTCCAAGGAAACTGCCTGAACATCTATTGGGTGGCGGCTCAGCAGAAAAATGAAAGACAGAACAATCCAGTTCCAGGGAAGACTCATAGAAAATATGACAGATATGAACTCAAAAAAAAATCAAAGACCTCTTTATCAGCAAAATTTTAGGACATATGTAGAGAAGAACAAGGCAGCACACTTTCAAATTAAAAGACAAATTACTATATCTTGCTCCTTATGTCTCCTCACAGTGGGTACCAGGAAAGGCTACTTTCTTAAATAAGAGTTATTATAGCGGCTGGAGAAATGGCTCAGCAGTTAAGAGCACTGGCCGTTTGCTCTTCCAGAGGTCCTGAGTTCAATACCCAGCAACTACAGGGTGGCTCACAATCATCTGTAATGGGATTTCATGCCCTCAGATCAGAAGACTGGTGTGTCTGAAGACAGCTACTCATATAAATGAAATAAATAAATCTTTTAAAACACTTTAAATAAAGAGTGCTGGAATTAAAGGCATGTGCCACCACTGTCCAGCTGTGAGGACCAATTTAAAAAAAAAAAGAGTTACAATAGATAGGGGACATAAAACTATCTTAGACTGAGGCATGAGGTATCTGATGTTAGGTTTATACACCATTCAATGTAGTATAGCATGAAATAAAAATCTCAATGATTTAAAAAAGGGAGGATGAAGGTGTTTTTATTCTTACTAGGAAGCCTACAATGTATGTACCTGGAATTCCAGAGCAAAATCACACCACTACACCAATGAATTATGGGCCTATTTTAAAACAAAAACAACAAATAATCTTCTGTAGGGCCACTCGGACCTGGTAAACAGAAAATATTTAGCCATGCATCTGAGGTGCATGTCAAAGCTGTGTTCCATTTTATTTGATATGTGACAAAATCAGGCACAGGAAACAGCAACCCATTACAAACTGTAAATTGTCTATTTGCGATTAAGCCTATACAAGAATGAATCAGATTTATAAGGCACATCGTCAGGCATTCTGGAATCCCAGCTCACAAATCATGCTTTACTGGCCCCACAGCCTCAGCCTGCTGGAGGGGAGAGTTCAGACACAAGTCACTGAGGGAGCAGGAAGAAGTATGAGGTATTGCCAAGGGTTGTGATGGAGCTGAGTGCATGTTCAAGCTGAGATGTTGCGAGTGGATGGGATCTAGTGGTATTGATTCATTATGCAGAAATAATTGTTGAAACTACATAAAAAATGCATGGACATTTATTACACAATTTTATTTTAAGTACCAGCTATTGACCATAATTTTAAGAAGATATTTAAATATAAAATTAAGGTGAAGAGAGGTATAGTAGAAAACATGGAAGTTCTCAATGAAAATTCACACTATTAGGTTTCAATAGTAAATGTCAATCCTTGGACTGCTATTGCATAGTTTTCCATTTCTAAGCTAGTTGGTCTACCGAGAAATTCCCTTTGATGAATAGCAGTGGCGTGGAATGTTGTGGTATTCAGAGATCTTGTGTGGAATGGGTCACTTTGTGACTATCATATTGGCGAGATGCCACTGCTGAATTAAACTGTGAACATGAATGATGCCTTTATGTTCCAAATGAAAAGCACACAATATATTTCTTGTCCTGTTGCTAAAAAATGTTGGGTTTGTAGCTGACTGCTTTTGCGTTTCATTGGAGTACTGTTTTAACTCTACAGAAATGTAAGTAGAAGCCACATCATGAAGCATAAAGACAAACCCAAAGGGCATTTCTTCTCTTATTTTACAAATGAGAAAATGGGAACTTCTGCGGTCCTCGAGGCCTTGCTGATTGAGTTGAGACCAGAACACAAAAGATGGCCCCTCTATCTGGTGTTTCCTCCTTAACCAAACTTAAAATCACAGTAGCATTCCGACCAATAGAGTCAGTCTACAAATGAAAAGTCTCTAATGAACATTGAAGCAAACTTTGCCCCTCAGGCAACTTTCTCCTTAACTCCATATCCCCTGTCATCCTGAGAGAAGACTTAAAACCAGTCTTTGTTAGCAACTCTTCATTTTGCCAGGTCTATCATGGCACCTGACAAACTGTGATCAAAATACGCTCACTAGAAAAGAAAACGACGTGGCAGTTGCACCAAAAATTCTAAAACTCTTTCCAAAAGCAAAATGGCTGTCATGTTTCATCAAAAAGATAAAAGAGGCGATGTGTTTTTAGCATATGAGGGTAATTAAATTTGAGCATCGGGTTTTGTCTTGGGCAAAGTAATTTACTCACTTTCAGTAGTGCAGACTGTTATAGGTAGTACGTGAGGTTTCTCTCCATTCTATAATACTTGTTAAAAACCCAACACATAAACACTTAGTAATCCTAGTAATAAAGAAAATTTGTCATAAATGCTACCATATAGTTTTACAATTCATGATTTCTCCCAAAGAAAAAAATTTAACTACAAAAAGGGATTTCTAACCTTTTGCATCTAAACTCATTTTCATTCTTAAAATAAACTGTGTAGGTTTTTTAAAAGAGATTATCAGTTGTATCTTACTTGAGAGGAAAATATATTTTCGTTCTTAGGTCTGTTGTCTCTAACAATCTAGGAAAATTCTGTAAGTGTGAACACAGTCAAGTGAATCCAATAAAAGATCTCTGCCCCAGGTAAATGAGTTCCAGAAAATTAAGTAATTCATTCTTGTGTTTATGAGGGCTTTTTAGTGCACCCTTGTGGCAAAGTAATAAATTACAAATGCAACCTTAAGGAAGAATCCTGAGCATAAAGCCAGAGAAGGAGAGATCACTACCTTCAGTACTACTACATTCAGGGACATCACTGTTGCCTGATCACAGAAAGATAAAACCAATCAAACAAACAAACCAAAACAAAAACCAACCAAACCAACAAATAGAAAAAACAAATGCTAGCACCACTTTACCGGATGCATGAAACAGATGCGGAACATGGCCTGAGAGAAAAGGGTTAAGTTTTTAAGAGGCCAATGAAGCTATGCATATCGGCCCACTTTTCTAAACCCAGTGCTGTAGATCCAGAAGCAGGTGAATTTCTGTGATTTCCAGGACATCCTGGGCTACCTGGCAAGTTTCAGGCCAGCCTGGTACATAGAGTGAGAGCTAATTGATTGATTTCCAAATTGCTTATTCAAATTCCCACTCATTATGAGAGAAAATGGCGTTTGGGCAAAACTTTCTTTCAAATTGTCAAACCTATTCTCAACTCTAATCTTTTTGTTTCTTTGTTCATTTCTTTGTTTTAACAAAACACAAGAAATACTTGAGCTGTGTAAAACTGGATGCTTTCTCTTGTTAATTTATACATCCATTATAAACAGCCTTTCAAATGTTGTTGGGAACATCTTCTTCAGCTTGGGAAACAAGAAACCTTCCTAAGTGGAAAGCTAAATCACTGTCTGGAATGTTCTCACAAAGATTAAGATGATATATTTTTCAAGTTAAACAAGGTCATATTTTCTTCTCTCTGTGTTATGTTTTATGTGCACACCTTTGTGCATTAATTAATCTTCTAATTAATTAACTAGATGTTGAGAGCCTTCCTCTATTGCCCTACAAATTGTTGCCTTGAGAAATGGTTCATCATGAACCTAAAATGCCCCATTTTATCTGGACTCTGGTTATAGAACTCTTGGAATTAAACTGTTTCAGCCTCAAACTGCTACATTACAGCTTTATTTGCCTAGTTTTCTTTTTTAACTGTCATGTGTTTTTGTGGTATGCACCTATGTGTGCATGTTCACATGTTTGGGAGCACATGTGTGTGCACAGATGTGTGTGTGTGAGTGGACATTTATGTGAGTTTATATGTACCTGGAAGCCCAAAGTTAATGTTGAGAGTCATCCTCCATTGTTCTTCTGCCTTATTGATTGAGGGCAAGTATCTCAATCAAACCCAGACTTACTAACATGGCTAGACTCAATAAGTAAGCAAGCTCTGTGGTTACCCTGACTTGACCTTCCAAGGCTGAAATCATAGGTGGACTACTATACCTATCCAGCATTCATGTGGATTCTGAGGATGTGGAACTCCTGGACTCTCGTACAACAAGCACTTATCCACCAAGCAATCTCCTCAACTCCATGAGTGGCTTTTTATATCCTTTCTAGACTTTAGGATTACACAGAAAATACTCTCACAAACTGATTCATCTCCCTGGGATCCTAAAATCCTATTTTTATTAATTATTTTATTTACATTTCAAATGTTGTCCCCCTTCCTGGTCACTGTCTGTAAACCCTCACTCAATTCCTGCTTGCTTTTGCTTCTAAGAGGGTGTTCCCCCACCCATTCACCCACTCTCAGCATTTTGACAAATGTCATCCACACTGGGCCATGGATGCCTCTCACATCCCTGCCATCTGAAACTTTGCAGTGGTTCCTCCTCCCCAACTGTTACATATTTCTATTCATTCCCCTGGCCCTTTGGACTTCTCTCGTGTCTTTTCCCATACCTGGTCCTGCCCCTCAACCCCTTTTTGTCCTTGCCCTCCCATCTTCTGCCCAGGTCCCTCTCTCATTTTACCTCCCAAGGCCATTTTGTTCCCCCTTCTAAGTGGGACTGAAGCATGTACACTTTCGTCTTCCTTCTTGTTAAGTTTCATATGTGAGTTGTATTGTGGGTATTCTAAGCTTTGGGCTAGTGTCTAGTAATCATTGAGTACATACCATGCATGACATTTTGGTTCTAAGTTCCCAGACCCAGGATGATATTTTCTTGTTCCATCCATTTGCCTACAAAACTCATGAAGTCTTTGTTTTAATAGCTGAGTAGGATTCCATTGTATAAATGTACCAAATTTTCTGTATCCATTCTTCCATTGAGAGACATCTCATAACATTGTTTCCAGCTTCAGGCTCTTATAAAAAAGGCTGCCATGATGATAGTGGTGCCTGTGTCTTTGTTATATGTTCAAGCATCTTTTGGGTATATGCCCAGTAGCGGTATAGCTTGCTCTTCAGGTAGAACTATTTCTAATTTTCTGAGAAACCACCAGATTGATTTCCAAACTGGTTGTACCTGCTTGCAATCCCATCAGCAATGATTGTTCCTCTTTCTCCACATCCTCACCAGCATATGCGGTCATCTGAGTTTTTATTTTTTTTATTTTATTTTTTTTAGTCTTAGCCATTCTGATTGAAGTAAGGTGAAATATCAGGGTCATGATGATTTGCAGTTCACTGATGACTAAGGATGTTGACATTTCTTTAGGTGCATCTTGGCCATTCAATATTCCTCTGTTGAGAATTCTCTGTTTAGCTCTATACTCCATTTTTAAATTGGGTTATTTGGTTTTCTGGATTCTAACTTCTTGAGTTCTTTGTATATTTTGTATATTGGCTCTATCAGATGTAGGATTGGTAAAGATATTTTTCCAGTCAGTAGGTTGCCATTTTGTCCTATTAACAGTGTCCTCTGCCTTACAGAACCTTTTCAGTTTCATGGGGTTCCATTCATCATTTGTTGATTTTAGAGCCTGAGCCATTGGTGTTTTATTCAGGAAATATTCCCCTCTGCTGATGAGTTTGGAGCCTTTTCCCACTTTCTCTTCTGTTAGATTCAGTGTATCTGATTTTATGTGGAGGCTCTTGATCCACTTGGACTTGAGCTTTGCACAAGGAGATAAAAATGGATCAATTTGTATTCTTCATGCAAACTGCTAGTTAGAGCAACACTATTTGTTGAAAATGTTTTCTTTTTTTCACTGTGTGGTTTTGGCTTCTTTGTCAAAGATTAAGTGACCATAGGTGTCCTCTTTAAGGGCTTCTATCTGTTTACCTGTGTTCTCCTGTATTTCTTTAAGGGAGTTATTTATGTCCTTCTTAAAGTCCTCTATCATCATCATGAGATGGGAATTTAAATCAGTCTTATTCTTCTGGTGTTTTGGGGTATCCAGGACTGGCTGTGGTGGGAGAACTGGGTTCTGATGATGCCAAGTAACCTTGGTTTCTGTTGCTTATGTTCTTGTCCTTGCCTCTCACCATTTGGTTATATCTGGTGTTAGCTGGTCTTGATGCCTCTGACTGTGGCTTGTCCCTCCTGTAAGTTTATGTGTCAGTACTCCTGGAAGACCAGTTCTCTCTGGGATAAATTTTGAAATGAAGAACTGTGGCACAGGGTCAGCTCTGGGGTCCGGGGAGAAACAGGGAGGATCCTGTCCCTGGCTGTTACTTGCTTCCTGTGTCCTGTTGGCTCTGGGCAAGTCCTTTTGGGGCCAGGAATTTGAGCAGAATTGTTGGTCTCACCTGTACTCTCATGTTTGTCTGCCCTCCTGGGAGTCCAGCTCTCTCCTTTTGGAATTTGGGCTTGTAGAGCTGTGGCACAGGGTCTGCTCTGGGATCAGATTAAAACTGGAAGGATCCAGTCCCTGGCTGCTCCTTGGTTTCTGTGTCCTAAGGGTTCCACACCTGCCCCTCTTAGGCCAGGTATTTGAGCAGAAGTGATGGTCTTTCCTTTGCTCTCAGGTGTGTCAGCACTCTTGGGAGAACAGCTCTCTCTTGGCAGGATTTGGGTATGGAGAGGTCTGGCACAGGGTCAGCTCTGGGTGCAGATAACTGAAAGGACCCTGTTCCAGGCTGCTCCTTGATTCCTGTATGTTTATGAGCATCTCTTTCTTTAGGTCAGGGGAGGTTTTTTCCATCAATTTGTTGAAGATGTTTTCTGGCCCTTAAAAATCTTTACTCTCTTCTATTCCTATTATTCTTAGATTTGGTCTTTGCATTGTGTCCTGAATTGCCTGAATATTTTGGGTTAGGAGCTTTTTGCACTTTGCATTTTCTTTGACTGTTGTCTCAATATCTTCTGTTGTATCTTCTACACCTTTGGTTCTCTCTTCTGTCTCTTGTACTCTGTTGGTGATGTTTGCATCTCTAACTCCTAATCTCTTTCCTAGGGTTTCCATCTCCACAGTTGTCTCCCTTTGTGATTTCTTCATTATTTCTAATTGTATTTTTAGACCCTTGATTTTTTTGTTCAATTTTTTCACCTGTTTGATTGTATTTTCCTATATTTCTTTAAGGAATTTATGTTTCCTCTTTAAGGACTTCTACCTGTTTACCCGTGTTCTCCTGTATTTCTTTAAGGGAGTTATTTATGTCCTCCTTAAGGTCCTCTATCATCTTCATGAGATGGGATTTTAGATTAGAATCTTGCCTTTTAGGTGTCTTAGGTTATCCAGGGCTTGCTATTATAGAGAACTGGGTTCTGATGGTGCCGAGTGTCATTGGTTTCTGTTGCTTATGTTCTGGTGCTTGCCTTTTGCCATCTGGTTATCTCTGGTGTTAACTGGCCTTGCTGTTTCTGACTGGATCCTGTCCCTGTGATTCTGGTTAAGATGGGCCTCCTGGGAATCAAGCTGTTTCTGTGTGGGGGTGCTGGGATGGAAAACCTGATCTACCTCCAGGTGGATGTGGAAGGATGATATGTCCCCCACAGTATGGAAAGGTCTTATGTCTGCTGAGCTCTGTGGGGAGGGTCTCAGCTAGGTCAATATCTTACTTTTTAAAATCAATACAATACCTATTCCTGATTCAGAAAGTGATGACAGAATGATAGTGAAAAAGGGTGGGAGAGAAAGATGACTAGCCAGGCAATTATATGTCTATTTTCTAAACTGGATGTTAGGTTAACTTGTATTTATTACAGTGTTACTTACACATAAAATATGTGAATAAATATAAAGTACACAGGGGTTCCTATGACAGTACCTGACAAAACAAAGAAAGAAATTCTGTGCCATGGCTACAAACAACAGAATAATAAAAGGAAGGCAAACATAATTAATGTCAGTTTCTGACATGATAAAATATAATTATGGGAATGGTGTGGCTAGGCTGTATAGAAAAAAGCTCTGCTGTCTTGTGATCTGGTCATACCGTGGTACCTGGAGCAGACATCTCATGTCTATTGTTGAATGTTGTGTCAATCAAAAAGTCAAGTGTTGTGCTTAATGAATATCTTATGATCAATGGTATGTACTTCAAATATTAAGCTCACTATCCTTAAAATGATTCTAATATTTTAAAGCATGGAATATATTATTTACAAAAAGAATTATATAGACATATGAGATACAATCCCCTTTAAAAAAAAGTATCATTATTCTCTAGGGGTTGCATGCGCTTTGCCCTGAGATCAATCCTCAGCACTGTCACACACAAAAAAAAATTGTTGTACAGCTTTAATGTATATACTAAAAACATATCTGAAAGCATAGTTTTATGTTAGTAGCTAAAAATACCATTGTTTCATATTAAAATATTATTTGATATGTAGGAATAATATTTTCCATTTATTTTTAGCATTTAATTTTTAAAAGTTGTTTAGAACCAACGTGTTTTAGCACCTCAACATTTTCTGCTCACTGGCTTCTAATAAGACTAGGAAGGCTGCCTGCCACCAATCAAGACAAATAGTCTTTGTCTCATCAAGAGAATCTGGTGTGAAATGAAAAAAAAAATTGGATTCTGGGACCTAAGACAGCCTATGAGTGCTGGAAAAGGCTGTGAGAGTTGCCAGCTGGCTAGTGAAAATGGTAGAAGGTCTTTCATGGAACAGCATGAAGAGAATATGTTGGCCTTGAATTGAGTAAAATCTGGCCCTAAATGGAAAGTCCTAGGGCCAGTGGGAGTGATGAGCTCATAGAGAACGTGAATACACTATACTTACCACTAAGGTTGTTGAAATAAGCAGACATATGATTGACTGTGCAGAATGTAATAAAGAGCTTGAGCAGGTAAGCATTGCATATCTGTATTAGGTCATTTAATTTGTTTTAATGTTACAAATATTCCAGGTCTCAAATATTAATTTCATCATCCATGATCCACTCCCAAATTATAATATTTAAAAGATATGTTTCATTTACCTATTGCATGACAGACTTACAATGTTAAGCCTGGAATAATTATAGTTTAAAAGTCTGCTATATAAGGGAAGATAGGAAATAACTAAAGATGAATTTAAGGAGACATGGCTAGGATATATAAATGTCTGAAGATGCAAGGCCATCTTCCAGCCAATTATACTTTTGTACACCAGCATTCAAAAATAGAAAGGTATTTTGTTGAGTATTTATTTATGTTTTTTTTCTCTCCTTTTTGGTTGTTTTAGTTGTGTATGTGTTTAAGGCAGGGTCTCTCCATGTAAACTAGGCAGGCCTCAATTTCACTATGTAACCAAGGTTAGCCTCAAACTAATTAATAATTAATTAATCCTCCTACCTCAGGCACCATGTGCGAGTATCTGTATCTCCACACTTAACTTGAAAACAAAAATTAAAATGCAGCAGTTTATAAAAGTATGAGATTCTTAAGAATTCATGCATTGGAAGTATTTATAATAAGGATTTAAAAACACTGGACAAAACTTTAATTAGTGACCAAAACTAATAAAGATAAATCATTAATCATGAATTCATAACTTACATATTGCTAAAATGATTCCCTACAATTGATGGATCTTTTCAGGACAATCCAAGCAAAATATAAGCAGACTTTTAAAAAATTAGGCTGATTCTAAAATTATGAGAAAAAAAAACCCAAAACACAAAGAATCCAAGATAAAAATAATGTGCTTTATAAAGAACAAAATTGAAGTGCATACACAACCTCATCTTCAGACTTACTTGAAGCTACAGAAGACAGAATGTATTACTCCAAAGATGGATATAAAGGATCGATATTAAGGACTGCATAGGCCTCTCCATTTGTGATGACTTTACTTATAGGATTATATTAAAATAATTTAAGAGGAAAATTTCATCTTTTTTGATAAGTGTCACTAGAACATCACTATATCAATATGGTAAATATAAACTTTCCCCTCACACACAGCAAATAAACCATATTCTTCAAGACTTTTATAAGCCTTAAAATATATTATAATTGTTAAGAAACACTGACAATGCATCATTGTGATACTGGAGGAGATGAAGGAAAAAAATGTCACCAATGAAATACCCTGCAAAGCTGGATTTTGTCTCTACACCACTATATTTGATAGCTGGTACAAAGAAATAAACTGATAATAGGTATATTAATTGGAAAAGAAGCTCATGAATTTATTAATTTTAATAGACACTTAAATGTCACCCAACAAAAATTAATATTAAAATAGGAAGTCATAAAAAAGCTCAAGAATTGTCTGAATAGGATTAGAGGCGGAGCCATAAAATGAATTACAGAATTAGATGAACAGGTTCTCTAAGGAACAAGTGAGAGATATTATCCTTGGAATAAAAGATGTAGAGTTTACTTGCCTTTGTTTATGAGAAGAACCAGTTTCCTGGTTGTAAAAAGTGTTGGAAGTTGTGAGAAAAAATACAGGAGGGACAGCTAAAATTAGGGGGCATTTGAGGTATAGTATGGAAACCTAATACAATAGAAAGTGCCTAAACCACATACATATAAGAAGGTGAGATAATGAAATCTAGCCATGTCTTGTCATCAAATGAACCTTACAGAACCGGGATTGAGTTACATCTTATTGGGTTGTTGAACAGAAGCCCTACGGGTACTCCCCAAACTACCCAGACTGTCGTCAAGACAAAAGTTTGCTCTCCACAAACTGACAGCAAGATTCCATTGGTGAAGACAACACAACTCAGCTCATTGAATAATGAGGTGTCCAGCCTGTGCCTCCATAGAGCCTTCACTCCTACACTCCAGAGTTGTTGGTACTCCACATAATATCAAAAGAGAAATGTAAACACCAAGCCAGCCACAAATCCTTTATCTCCAATGGTGTCCTGCCTACATAGTATTCTAAGGTAATGTTAGCACAAAGCTTGAAAAGTAACCAACCAATAACAGAGTTGTCTTAAGCTCATTCCTCAAGGTAGAACCCATACCAGACACTGTTTGAGTGAACAAGAATCTGAGCCTAATTGGACCATGGACCTAGAATGAAACCAAATAATACTGGTCTTTAAGAAAGGATGGGGGTTAGCTTAGGGATTTAGCTCAGTGACAGAGCACTTGCCTTGCAAGAACAAGGCCCTGGATCAGACCTCATCTCCAGGGAAAAAAGAAAAAAAGAAAAATTAAAAAAAAAAGGAAAGAAAGATATGGGATATAATAAAAAAAGATTACTACTCTGATACTTCGCTATCATCAGAGAAGTTTCTTCCTGTAGCAGGTAGGAACAAATAGAGACTGACAGTCAGACATCAAGCAGAGCATGATGCTGAAACATTCTGCCCTAAATGGGATTTCTACATCAAATCCCTCCCATCAGAGTTCACGGAACCCTGTGGAAGAGGAGGTGGAATAAGTACAAGAGCCAGACAGAATGGAGGACACTAAGAAAGCAAGACCCTCTGAAATCAAAATGAGCAATTATCCCATGAACTCACAGAGAGTGTGGCAGCAAGTGCAAGGTATATACAGTTGTCTGTATATAGTTTTTGCTTCAGTTTAGTGTTTTTATGGAACTTCTGAATGTGCAAACTTAAATATGATAGTTTTTATATACCGGGTAACCACTCCAGGACAGTCTTTATGTTAATGACCAACATATACTGGGCTCTGCAATTTTTGTGTATGTTTTCTTTGTTTTTGTTTGTTTGTTTGTTTGTTTGTTTAGAAAGAACTAAAAGTTGGTAGGAAGAGTGATGAGGAAGAACTGGAAAGACTTGGAGGAGAAGAAAAGTAGAATCAAAGTCAAAATATCTTTAAATTTAAGAACTGTTTTAAGTAATAAAAAATGTAATGCAGTTTCTTCTAAGGAAAGGATCTTTGATGCTTGTGTTTCTTTTAAAAAGGTATCTGACTTTAACAGTTAAGAAGGCTCAAGGCAAGGCTCTCTCTCTCTCTCTCTCTCTCTCTCTCTCTCTCTCTCTCTCTCTCTCCTACACAAACACACACACACACACACACACACAGAGAGAGAGAGAGAGAGAGAGAGAGAGAGAGAGAGAGAGAGAGAGAGAGAGAGAGAGTTTGCTTTTTCCTAGGTACATTCAATCGAAAATAGTCAATAAACAAGAAAAACAGATTGGCAGGTGGAGTGTATTCACTATCTTTTATCTACAATGTCTGCTCCTTGAAGACACATCAAATGTGAAAAGGAGCCAGGTCACAGGCACAGGGGAGTCTGAGGCAAGGGGATGACAAGTTGAGGCCTTCCTCAGGTTATAGGGTAAGATCAAGGCCAGCACAGTAAACTTAATGAGATCCTGTCCCAAGTACAGAATAAAAAGTGTAAGGACCCCTCTGGTTTCCATCTGCCCCTGGAGCTGATCTGTGACACAGCTTTCTATACCCAAATACCATTGAGAGAGAGCTAGTACACCAGGAGTGCTGAGACAACCTATAAGCACAGGGAAGACTGATAACACATGCTAAAATTCATGGCCTAAGAGGGATCTACCCAGATCCATCAGGACACAGGAAGCAAGGAAGAACCAGAGACAGGATCCCTCCAGTTTCCTTCTGTACCCCGAACCTGACCCTGTGCCACGGCTCTTCATACCGAAATTCATCCCAGAAAAACTGGTCTTCCAAGAGTACTGACACACAAGCTTACAGGAGAGGCAAGCCACAGTCAGAGACAGCAAGACCAGCTAACACCAGAGATAACCAGATGGTGAGAGGCAAGGGCAAGAACATAACCAACAGAAACCAAGGATATTTGGCATCATCAGAACCCAGTTCTTCCACCACAGCCAGATCTGGATACACCCAAAACACCAGAAGAACAAGTCTGATTTAAAATCACATCTCATGATGATGATAGAGAACTTTAAGAAGGACATGAATAACTCCCTTAAAAACAAAACAAACAACAACAACAACAAAAAAAACAGGCCGGGCATGGTAGCACACACTTTTAATCCCAGCACTCAGGAGGCAGTGGCAGGTGAATTTCTGAGTTTGAGGCCAGCCTGGTCTACAAAGTGAGTCCCAGGACAGCCAGGGCTATACAAAGAAACTTTGTCAAAAGAAAAAAAAAAGCAAAACAAAGCAAAGCAAAAAATACAGAAGAACACAGGTAAACAGCTAAAAGCCCTTAAAGAAGAAACACAAAAATATGCTAAAGAATTACAGGGGAAAAAAAAACAACTAAACAGGTGAAGGAAGTGAACAAAACCATACAGGACCTAAATATGGAAAAAGAAACAATAAAAAAATCACAAAGGGAGACAAACCTGGAAATAAAAAAAAAGAAAAACAAACAAACAAAAAAAAACTTAGAGAAGAGATCAGGAGCCATAGATGCAAGCATCACCAACAGAATACAAGAGAGAGAAGAATCTCAGGGGCAGAAGATACCAGAGAGAACATTAACACAGCAGTCAAAGAAAATGCAAATTACAAAAGGTTCCTAACCTAAAACATTCAAGAAATACAGGATACAATGAGAAGACCAAACCTAAGGATAATAGGTACAGAAGAGAGTGAAGATTCCCAATTTAAAGGGCCAGTAAATATCTTCACCAAAATTATAGGAGAAAACTTTCCTAACCTAATGAAAGAGATGCCCATAAACATACAAGAAGCCTACAAAACTCCAAATAGATTGGGCCAGAAAAGAAATTCCTCTCATCATAGAATAGTCAAAACACCAAATTGCACAAAACAAAGAAATAATACTAAAAGCAATAGGGGTAAAAGGTCAAGTAACATATAAAGGCAGACATATCAGAATTACACATGACTCTTCAACAGAGACTATGAAAGCTAGAAGACCCTAAACAGATGTCATGCATACCTTAAGAGAACATCAATGCCAGCCCAGGCTACTAAACCTAGCAAAACTCTCAATTACCATAGATGGTGAAATCAAGATATTTTATGACAAAACCAAATGTACACTATCTTTCCAAAAATCCAGCCCTACAAAGGATAATAAAGGGAAAACTCCAACACGAGGAGAAAAATGACGCCCTAGAAAAAGCAAGAAAGTAATCCTTCAGCAAACCTAAAAGAAGATAGCCACAAGAACAGAATCCCAGCTCTAAAAACAAAAATAACAGGAAGTAACCATTACTTTTTGTAAATATCTCTTAACAGAAATGGACTCAATTCCCCAATAAAAAGACATAGACTAACAGACTGGCTACATAAACAGGAACCAATATTTTGCTGCATACAAGAAACCCACCTCAGGGACAAAGACAGAAACTACCTCAGAGTAAAAGGCTGGAAAACAATTTACCAAGCAAATGGTCATAAGAAACAAGCTGGAGTAATCATTCTAATAGCGAATAAAATCGACTTCCAACACAAAGTTATCAAAAAGGACAAGGAGAGGGACTTCATACTCATCAAAGGTAAAATCTACCAAGATGAACTCTCAATTCTGAACATTTATGCTCCAAATACAAGCACATCCACATTCATTAAAGAAACTTTAGTAAAGCTCAAAGCACACATTGCACTGCACACAGTAATAGTGGGAGACTTTAACACTCCATGCTCATCAAAGGACAGATCCTGGAAACAGAAACTAAACAAAGACACAGTGAAACTAACAGAACTAATGGAACAAATGGATTTAACAGATATCTACAGAACATTTTACCCTAAAACAAAAGGATATACCTTCTTCTCAGCACCTTATGGTACCTTCTCCAAAATTGACCATATAATTGTTCACAAAACAGGCCGCAAGAGATACAAAAATATTGAAATTATCCCATGCAACCTATCAGATCACCACGGCCTAAGCCTGATCTTCAATAACAACATAAATAATGGAAAGCCAACATTCACGTGGAAACTGAACAACATTCTTCTCAATGATACCTTGGTCAAGGAAGGAATAAAGAAAGAAATTAAGGACTTTTTAGAGTTTAATGAAAATGAGGCCACAACATACCCAAACTTATGGGACACAATGAAAGCAGTCCTAAGAGGAAAACTCATAGCTCTGAGTGCCACCAAAAAGAAACTAGAGAGAGAACACACTAGCAGCTTGACAAGAATCTAGAACAGAAGAAAGCAAATTCACCCTAGAGGAGTAGAGGACAGGAAATAATCAAACCTAGGGCTGAAATCAACCAAGTATGCTACGGCTCTGGTGGAGTCAGCTTGACAGATGAAAGTCTGGAAGCTTTCTCATGAGGAAAGAGTTTCAAGGAAACTTCCTCCTGGAGTTTTGGCCATCCCCCTAACCCATAAAATTAATTTTCCACTCCCGCGTTAGTCTAGTGTATGGATCCACGTGCCCTCTATTAAGCATTACCCTATAATAAGTGCCTTTTAAGATTGTATTCTGACATAGATAAAGCCTTTCCCAGTGTGCCAAAATTCCAGATTACAGCAAAGAGTTTAACCTATTCAGTAACTAATTAAGTGTTACTATAAATCAGGGCCATTAACTCAGTTATCTGCAGAAAGAGCCTGGGAATCTCACTGAGATAGAAATCTTTACTACAGGCTACATTCCATGTCAAGAGCAAGTTAATATACTATCCTGATAAATGGGGAATTCTCCGGACAAGATAAAGTTTTACAAGACCTAAGAATTTAGAGCTCCGTGACACCACATTATTCTTGAGGCGTGTCAAGAGTTAAAACCCCCTGGTGCTATTAACACTAAAGTGTAAAATTCTTGCCTGGCATTAGGCTGATCCTAGGCAGAGCTTGTTATCCCTAATGTAAACATTTACCTAGTTCTTGAAAATTCCTTTCTGCTGTAACTGGTGAATTTCAGTGTATCTTGTCTTTTTGTGATTTGTAACTTCTGATAATTCGCTGTATTATAAAAAGTCTGAGGATCGACAAGAACATTACATTCAGATCCAACACCTCTCTTGCGTGTTTATCTGTTTGTCAATTCCTACGCTTTGCCCATCTGCTCAAGAGACCCATTTCATGCAGACACAGGGGCCCAGAGGGTCTGCGGCACAAGTAGAAACAAAAAGAACTATACAAAGAATCAACCAAACAAGGAGCTGTTTTTTTTGAGAAAATGAACAAGATAGATAAACCCTTAGCCAGACTAACTAGAGGGCACAGGAACATATCCTAATTTACAAAATCAGAAATTAAAAGGGAAACATAACAACAGAACCCGAGGAAATCCAAAGCATCATCAGATCCTACTACAAAAGACTATACTCAACAAAACTAGAAACCTGGATAAAATGGACAATTTTCTAGACAGATAGCAGGTACCAAAGTTAAGTGAGGATCAGGTTAATGATCTAAACAGCCCCATATCCCCTAAAGAAACAGAAACAGTTATTACTAGTCTTCAAAAAAAAAAAAAAAAAAAAAAGACCAGGACCAGATGGGTTTAGTGCAGAGTTCTATCAGACCTTCAAAGAAGCCCTAATTCCAATTCTCCCCAAACTATTTCACAAAATAGAAACAGAAGGTACTCTACCCAGTCCATTCTATGAAGCCACAATTACTCTGATACCTAAACCACACAGACCCAAAAAGGAAAGAGAACTTCAGCCCAATTTCTCTTATAAATACCAACACAAAAAATACTCAATAAAATTTCCACAAACCGAATCCAAGAACACATCAAAACGATCATCCATCATGATCAAGTAGGCTTCATCCCAGAGATGGATGGATGGTTTAATATATTGAAATCCATCAATGTAATCCATTATATAAACAAATGCTAAGGCAAAAACCACAAGATAATCTCCTTAGATTCTGAGAAAGCATTTGACAAAATCCAGCACGCATTCATGATAAAAGTCTTGGAAAGATCAGGAATTCAAGGCCAATACCTAAACATAATAAAAGCAATCTACAGACAACAGCATCTGGGGGAGCCACCTTGGGTTCCCAGATTCCACCAAGACTGGTCTGCACAGGTGAGAGAGTGGACTGCAGAGGCTAACAGCTTCCTGGACAGGCAAAATCCAGAGCTTCTGAGGCAGAGCTCATTTCGGGCTCCAGACATACGAGCACCTTTCCTGCCAGAGAAGAGGTGTCCACCATGTCCCGGAGGGCTTTACCACAGCACCTGGGGGAGACATCTTGGTTCCAAGATCCCACCAAGACTAGTCTGCACAGGTGAGAGTGTGAACTACAGAAGCTACACAAATTCTTGGACAAGTTCTGTCTCGGGGCCTTCATCTTCTGCCAGGAAGCAGGTCCGAATGCCAGATATCTGTCCACCTTCCCTGCAAGAGGAGAGCTTGCCTGCAGAGAGTGCTCTAACCACTGAAACTCAGGAGAGATCTAGTCTTCCAGATCTGCTGATAGAGGCTAACGGAATCACGAGAGGAACAAGCTCTAACCAGAGACAACTATAACAACTAACTCCAGAGATTACCAGATGGAGAAAGGCAAACCTAAGAATCTTACTAACAGAAACCAAGACTACTCACTATCATTAGAACCCAGTACTCCCACCTTAGCCTGTCCTGGGCACCCCAACACTCCTGAAAAGCTAAACTTGGATTTAAAAGCATATCTCATGATGATGGTAGAGGACATCAAGAAGGACTTTAAAAACTCACTTAAAGAAATACAGGAAAACACTGCTAAAGAGTTACAAATCCTTAAAGAAAAACAGGAAAACACAACCAAAGTGGTAGAAGTCCTAAAAGAAAAACAGGAAAACACATCCAAACAGGTGATGGAAATGAAGAAAAACCATACTAGACATAAAAAAGGGAAGTAGACACAATAAAGAAAACCCAGAGTGAGGCAAAGCTGGAGATAGAAACCCTAAGAAAGAAATCTGGAACTACAGATGCGAGCATCAGCAACAGAGTACAAGAGATGGAAGACAGAATCTCAGATGCAGAAGATTCCATAGAGAACATCGGCACAACAGTCAAAGAAAATGCAAAATGCAAAAAGATCCTAACTCAAAACATCCAGGAAATTCAGGACACAATGAGAAGACCAAACCTATGGATAATAGGAGTAGATGAGAATGAAGATTTTCAACTTAAAAGGCCAGCAAATATCTTCAACAAAATTATAGGAGAAAACTTCCCAAACCTAAAGAAAGAGATGCCCATGAACATACAAGAAGCCTACAGAACTCCAAATAGACTGGACCAGAAAAGAAATTCCTCCCAACACATATTAATTAGAACGACGTATGCACTAAATAAAGATAGAATATTAAAATCAGTAAGGGAAAAAGGTCAAGTAACCTATAAAGGCAAGCCCATCAGAATTACACCAGAATTTTCACCAGAGACTATGAAAGCCAGAAGATCCTGGACAGATGTTATACAGACCCTAAGAGAATACAAATACCAGCCTAAGCTACTATACCCAGCCAAACTTTCAATTACCATAGATGGAGAAAAAAAGTATTCCACGACAAAACCAAATTCACACATTATCTTTCCTAGAATCCAGCCCTTCAAAGGATAATAACAGAAAAGAAAAAAAAAACAACAACAACAACAAAAAAAAAACAATACAAGGACAGAAACCACGTCCTAGAAAAAGCAAGAAAGTAACCCTTCAACAAACCTAAAACAAGACAGCAACAAGAACAGGATGCCAAATCTAACAACAAAAATAATGAGAAGCAACAGTTACTTTTCCAAAATATCTCTTAATATCAATGGATTCAATTACCCATTTTTAAAAAAAATAGATTAACAGACTGGCTACACAAACAGGACCCAACATTTTGCTGCTTACAAGAAACCCATATCAGGAAAAAACACAGACACTACCTCAGAGTGAAAGGCTGGAAAACAATTTCCAAGCAAATGATCTGAAGAAACAAGCTGGAGTAGCCATTCTAATATCGAATAAAATCAAATTCCAACCCAAAGTTATCAAAAAGACAAGGAGGGCACTTCATATTCATCAAAGGTAATATATTCCAAGAGGAACTATCAATTCTAAATATCTATGCTCCAAATGCAAGGGCAGCCACATTCATTAAAGAGACTTTAGAAAAGCTCAAAGCACACATTGCAACTCACAATAATAGTGGGAGACTTCAACACACCACTTTCAATTGACAGATTGTGGAAACAGAAACTAAACAGGGACACAGTGAAACTAACAGAAGTTATGAAACAAATGGGTTTAACAGATATCTACAGAACATTTTACCCTAAAACAAAAGGATATACCTTCTTCTCAGCACCTCATGGGACCTTCTCATATAATTGGTCACAAAACAGGACTCAACATATACAAAAATATTGAAATTGTCCCATGCATCCTATCACATCACAATGGACTAAGGCTGATTTTCAATAACAACATAAATAATAGAAAGCCAACATTCATGTGGAAACTGAACAACACCCTTCTCAATGATACCTTGGTCAAGGAAGGAATAAAGAAAGAAATTAAATGCTTTTAGAGTTTAATGAAAATGAAACCACAACATACCCAAACTTATAGGACACAATGAAAGCATTTCTAAGCGTAAAACTCTGAGTGCCTCTAAAAAGAAACTAGAGAGAGCACACACTAGCAGCTTGACAACACACCTACAAGCTCTAAACCAAAAGGAAACAAATTCACCCAATAGGAGTAGACAGCAGGAAATAATCAAACACAGGGGCGAAATCAACCAAGTGGAAACAAGAAGAACTATTCAAAGAATCAACCAAACGAGGAGCTGGTTCTTTGAGAAAATCAACAAGATAGATAAACCCTTAGCCAGAATCACTAGAGGGCACAGAGACAGCATCCAATTAACAAAATCTCAAATGTAAAGGGAGACATAACAACAGATCCTGAAGAAATACAAAACACCGTCAGATCCTTCAACAAAAGGCTATACTCAACAAAACTGGAAAACCTGGATGAAATGGACAAATTTCTAGACAGGTACCAGGTAACAAAGATAAATCAGGATCAGGTTAATGATCTAAACAGTCCTATATCCCCTAAAGAAATAGAAGCAGTCATTAATAGTCTCCCAACCAAAAAAAGCCCAGGACCAGATGGGTTTAGTTCAGAGTTCTATCAGACCTGCAAAGATGATCTAATTCTAGTTCTTCACAAACGATTCCACAAAATAGAAGCAGAGTGTACTCTACCCAACTCATTCTATGAAGCCACAATTACTCTGATACCTAAACAACAGAAAGACCCAACAAAGAGAACTTCAGACCAATTTCCCTTATGAATATCGATGCAAAAAATACTCAATAAAATTCTCTCTAGCCGAATCCAAGAACACATCAAAACAATCATCCATCCTGACCAAGTAGGTTTCATTCCAGGGATGCAGGGATGGTTTACTATACGGAAATCCAACGAAATCCACTATATAAACAAACTCAAAGACAAAAACCCCATGATCATCTCGTTAGATGAGGAGAAAACATTTGACAAAATCCAACACTCATTCATGATAAAAGTCTTCGAAAGATCAGGAATTCAAGGCCCATACCTAAATATGATAAAAAGCAATCTATAGCAAACCAGTAGCCAATATCAAAGTAAATGGTGAAAAGCTGGAAGCAATCCCACTAAAATAAGGGACTAGACAGGGCTGTCCACTTTCTCCCTTCCTATTCAATGTTGTGCTTGAAGTCCTAGCCAGAGCAATTCGACAACAAAAGGAGAACAAGGGGATACAAATTAGAAAGGAAGAAGTCAAAATATCACTTTTTCCAGATGATATGATCGTATATATAAGTGACCCTAAAAATTCCACCAGAGAACTCCTAAACCTGATAAACATCTTCAGTGAAGTAGCTGGATATAAAATTAACTCAAAGAAGTCAATGGCCTTTCTCTACACAAAGGATAAACAGGCTGAAAGAGAAATTAGGGAAACAACACCCTTCTCAATAGTCACAAATAATATAAAATACCTTGGCATGTCTCTAACTAAGGAAGGGAAAGATCTGTATGATAAGAACTTCAAATCTCTGAAGAAAGAAATCAAAGAAGATCTCAGAAGATGGAAAGATCTCCCGTGCTCATGGATTGGCAGGATTAATATAGTAAAAATGGCTATCTTTCCAACAGCAATGTATAGATTCAATGCAATCTCCATCAAAATTCCAACTCAATTCTTCACAAAGTTAGAAAGGGCAATTTGTAAATTCATCTGGAATGACAAAATACCTAGGATAGCAAAAACTCTTCTCAACAATAAAATAACCTCTGGTGGCATCACTATACTTGACCTCAAGCTGTACTAAAAAGCAATTGTGAAAAAAAAAAAAAAACTGCATGGTACTGGTACAGCAACAGTCAGGTAGATCAATGGAATAAAATTGAATACCCAGAAATGAACCCACATACCTATGGTCCCTTGATATTTGACAAGGGATCTAAAACCATCCAATGGAATAAAGACAGCATTTTTAACAAACGGTGCTTGCACAACTGGCAGTCATCATGTAGATGAACGAGAATTTATCCATTCTTATCTCCTTGTACAAAGCTCAAGTCTAAGTGGATCAAGGAACTATACATAAAACCAGAGACACTGAAACTTATAGAGGAGAAAGTGGGGGAAAGCCTCAAAGATATGGGCACAGGGTAAAAATGCCTGAACAGAACAGCAATGGCTTGTGCTGTAAGATCAAGAATTGACAAATGGGACCTCATAAAATTTCAATGCTTCTGTAAGGCAAAGGACTCTGTCAATAAGACAAAAAGGCCACCAAAAGATTGGGAAAGAATCTTTGCCAATCCTAAATCTTTTAGGGGACTAATTTCCAATATATACAAAAAAACCCAAGAAGTTGGACTCCAAAAAATCAAATAACCCCATTAAAAAGTGGGGTACAGAGCTAAACAAAGAATTCTCAACTGAAGAATACTGAATGGCTCAGAAGCAGGTGAAAAAAAGTTCAACATCCTTAATCAACAGGGAAATATAAATCAAAACAACCCTGAGATTCCACCTCAAACCAGTCAGAATGGCTAAGATCAAAAACTCAGGTGACTGCAGATGCTGGTAAGGATGTGGAGAAAGAGGAACACTCCTCCATTGCTGGTGGGATTGCAAGCTGGTACAACCACTCTGGAAATCAGTTTGGCGGTTCCTCAAAAAATTGGACATAGAACTACCAGAAGATCCAGTAATACCTCTCCTGGGCATATACCCAGAAGATGTTCCAACTTGTAATAAGGACACATGCTCTACTATGTTCATAGCAGCCTTATTTATAATAGCCAGAAGCTGGAAAGAACCCAGTTGTCCCTCAACAGAGGAATAGATACAGAAAATGTGGTACATTTACACAATGGAGTACTATTCAGCTATTAAAAACAATGAATTTATGAAATTCTTAGGCAAATGGATGGATCTGGAGGTATCATCCTGAGAGAGGTAACCCAATCACAAAATAACACACATGATATGCACTCATATAAGTGGATATTAGCTCAGAAATTTAGAATACCCAAGATACAATTTGCAAAACACATGAAACTCAAGAAGAATGAAGACCAAAATGTGGATACTTCGTTCCTTCTTAGAATGGGGAACAAAATACCCCTGGAAGGACTTACAGAGACATAGTTTGGAGCAAAGACTGAAAGAATGACCATCCAGAGACTGCCCCATCCCATAAACAACCACTAAACCCAGACACTAGGCAGATGCCAACCAGAGCCTGCTGACAGGAGCCTGATATAGCTGTCTCCTGTGAGGCTCTGCCAGTGCCTGGCAGATACAGAACTGGATTCTCACAGTCATCCATTGGATGGAGCACAAGGTCCCCAGTGAAGGAGCCAGAGAAATACCCTAGGAGTTGAAGTGGACTGAAGCCCTATAGAAGGAACATCAATACGAACTAACGAGTACCTTCAGAGCTCCTTGGAACTATGCCACCAATCAAAGAAAACACAAGGTGGAACTTGTGACTCCACCTGTATATGTAGCAGAGGATGGCCTAGTCAGTCATCAATGGGAGGAGAGGTTCTTGGTCCTGTGAAGGCTCTACAACCTAATATAGGGGAATGCCTGGACCAGGAATGGAAATGGGTGTGTTGGGGAGCAGGGGCAGGGGGAAAGGGATAGGGGATTTCAGAGGGGAAACTAAGAAAGAGGATAACATTTGAAATGTAAATAAAGAAAATATCTAATAATAAAAAAGATGCAATTGGAAAAAAAAATTTTAAAAAGGAAATGTTGAAGTAACATGTTTCTTAATTAGGGTTACTATTGCTGTGACAATATACCATCACCAAAAGGCATCCTGGGGAGGAAAGGGTTTATTTCACTCACAGTTCCATCTAGTTTTCATCAAAAGCAGTGAAGGTAAGACTTCAAGCAGGGCAGGAACCTGGATGCTGGAGCTGATGCAGGGGTCATGGAAGAGTGCTGCTTACTGCCTTGCTCTCCAAGGCTTACTCAATCTGTTTTCATATACAATCAAAGACCAACAACAGCCCAAGATGGCATCACCCACAATGGGCTATATTCTTCCCTACTAATCACTAATTAAGAAAATGCCCTACAGTTTTGCCTATAGCCTGATTTATGGAGACATTTTCTCAGTTGATGTTCCTTCCTCTCAGATGACTATAGCTTGTGTCCAGGTGACATAAAAGTAGCCAGCAAAACAGGTAAAAGTAATTCTTAAAATTAGTACAATGGATTACTTTCTACTAGACACATTATATTTTTTGTGTGGGATTTATATTATCTGGAAAATTGTGTTAAGGAAAAATAAATTTTAAAAGGGCATGCTTATCTAATAATTTAAAAGTATAGTAATGTTCTAGAATTCAAACATTTCTAGGAATGACAAAACATTTTGTGTAACAGCTTTACATCCTATGTGCTGTCTTGTTTAGCATGACTTTCTAGAGAATACGGCCATCATCACAGAAAGTTCAAAGCAAATCTACTTTTTTATAAGACAATAAGCATCAAAACCAATTCCCCCACGTCAGGATTAAAGAAATAAGAATATTTACCTCAGCTTCAAATTTATACTTATAGCTGAAACACAGAATTTTCAACCCATAATTTCCCTGATGTCTCTTGATGACAAAGTTTGTACTGTCCTACATGACCAGGTACGAGAACTGTTTTTCTTTCATTGAAAATCCATTGCTCTTGCACTACCTCTACCCCTTCCAACCACTCTATACCACCCTATGCCAGGATTCTCAGTTTTGCCTCTTGGTTCATTGAGAGCTTTATAAAGAAATCATATTTCAATTATGTCTCCATTTTGTAATGACTATGGTGATATTCGAAGCATTCAGTTTACCGTTTCCTGGACCTTTTTCTCCAATCAACTGATTCCTTCATCTTCACTATTATCACCTGACTCCCTAGGATACCTGTAACTCTGGAATACTTGCTGCACATTCCAATCTTTAGCCTCAGTCTTTTCTCTGGCCAGCTTGCCTAGTTTCCTTCTACTGTCATTTCTCTGTGCTCACCAGATTCATGAACATGGACAGGTCTTCATTTCCACCATCACCTGCTGTGTATTCTTACTCAGTATAGATGATTTGGTTTGCTATTCTCTTTCCATCATGTTGAAATTCCTATCAACTTATCCTCCCATTCCACCTTCCGAGAAACATATGCCTATAACCTTTAGGAATCTTGCTTTTCTGATGTCATGGTGTATCCAGGACTTGCTATGGTGTGAGAGTTTGGTTCTGATGATGCCAAGTAACCTTGGTTTCTGTTGCTTCTGTTCTTATGCTTGCCTCCTGCTTTCTGATTATCTCAAGTGCTTGCTGCCCTCAATATATCTGATTGGAGCCTGTCCTTCCTATAATCCCGGTTGATTCCGGACTCCTCAAATTCCAGCTTTCTCTGTGATCCTGTGATTCTGGGCTCCTGTGAACCTCAGATTCTGGGTGTGTCAGAGTTCTTGGCAGTCAAGCTTCCTCTGAGCCCCTGAGATCCTGGTGTGACCAAGCTCCTGTTATCCCGGGATCCTGGAATCCTAAGATCCTGGGCGTGTTACAGCACCTGGAAGTGGTGTCTCCTCTGAGGACCATGGGGCTGTGTGGTGTTTTGGAAACCAAGGTATACCAGTACTGATCAGAATGAACCCGAGCTGCTGGTCAGTCAGGGCTCCCGTGTGCTTGCTGCTGATGTCACAGGTCCGTCACAATTGGTTTGGAACAGATGTTGTGTTCCACTCACCAGTGATCCTAACATTTCGTGGAGAGTCCTCTCAGGACTGTGGGACTGACCACTGAGTTCGCATCCAAAGTGACCCGGAGCTGGCACCGACTGGAATGACTACTTTAAAATTTCTTATATGCATCTTTTCCTACTATACTCTTTGTTTAACAATTGGTTTTTTTTTCTTCATGTACAAAAATTATCAATATACTACATGATATTAGATTTGCCTTTCTACTACTCCCAGGTACTAAATAAATTGTCTACTTTACTAATTGAAAAGGGGAAATGTCCGTTTAATTTTTAGCACTTGATCATTTAATACTGATTTTCAAACAGAAAGGAAGGAGGAAACCTCCCAGAGCCTGTTAATAGCAGACGGACATCGAGTGAAATCAGGGTCCCGCTGTGGCTGGCCATAGGCTGACATTCATTTAAGCTGTGCTTTGTGACCACTCTTAAGCCACCTGAGGAGTCATTGTTTCTTCCCGTCAAGCCATATGGCTGTTAGCTATGGTGAGGGTTCCTTTCCCTAATAGCTCTACCAATCATTTTTCTCGCTGCTGCCAACTTGAGCATTTATTAAGAGGTGTGAAAAATGTTCAAGAAGGATCCTGGATGAGCTCAATATTTAAAAAAAAAAAAAGTTTTTAGTAATGTTCAAGGAGAGCTGTCACATGATTTCAGAAGGTGTAGGATATCAGTATTTCTCTCTCTCTCTCTCTCTCTCTCTCTCTCTCTGCCTGTCTGTCTGTCTGTCTGTCTGTCTCTCGCTTTCTCAATCTCTATTTTTCTCTCTGACACATTTCTCTCTCTTTTTCTTTTTTTTTCTTTTCTCTGTTTTTTTTTTTTTTTTTTGAGGCACTGCCTCACTATAGTGCACAGGATGGCTTCCAACTGTGATTCTCCTGCCTCAGCTTCAGTGGGATGGGGTGTCTGGTCTCTGCTATCTTTCACACACATTCTAGTCTTCTACCTTCTCAAGCTTCACAGTGTCACATTAGCTCCTCCTTACATCCCAACACCAAACCATTGCAAATCCCGTTTCTTACACAAGAAATTCACTGAGAATCAAACTCTTCTTTTTTTTATTAGATATTTTATTCATTTACATTTCAAATGCTATCCCCAAAGCTCCCTACACCCTCCCCCTGTCCTGCTCCCCAACCCACCCACTCCTGATTCCTGGCCCTGGCATTCCCTTAAAGGCAGTATACAAGACCAGATGTAGCCATTTTATTTTCTTGTGTCATTCCAGACAGCTTCTAAAGTGTGTCTTCACCATGTCAGTTCTGCTACAGTCTGGTCTTTATGCTACACATGTTACCTTTAAAAATGAAACCAAATTATCCCTGTCTAGCATTCATTCAGTGTTTGCCCATTGTTGCAGCATAAAATACCTACCCTTAGTAGGCCCACAGAATCCCTACAACTTGGTTCCTAACAAGTTCTCAGATCTTATCCCTCCTCTATCTTCTGTTTTGCTACTGCAAACTCTTCACTTCTCTGTCCTCCAAACACACAAATGCTTTCCCTGAAATGCTCTCTCTTCAGGGTCACAGCTTAACATGTCTTTCCTCCCCCACCCTCTATTGCTCATTAGATATTATTGCACCAAAAAGGTAGCTGAAGTAGCCCACTGTAAAACGTCATGTTTTACTTGGTTTTTAAATAGAACACATCACCAAACATACACATAAACTTATATTTTTTTCAATGTGGACATGTATGTGTGAACAGAAAATAGTGCAAGTGCATATGAAAATCATTTTCCAACCAAGCTGTAAGACTGTGATTTTTCTTTTACCTAGAATATAAATTCCAAGAGAGCAAACACTGCTCTGTATCACAGCTAGGACACATTTGGCACATATGCTTAATAGATATGCTTTTTTAGAATACATAAATGGGTCCCTGCAGCACTGACAAATCCTAGAGGCATGGAAATGCTTCTTTTTGCTCTTGTCTCCAGTAACAGAAATGCTGTACACTTTGTTCTTGACTGTCCAGTGAGATTATCCTCCTAGTTAGAGTACTACCTGAATGCAGGAAATTAGCAAAACCACCGTACAGAATGTCACTAGACTGCTCGAATGAATTCGTCAGAAACAGCCATTAAAGCCTGAGCTCTTGTGGGTCTCATCCTTTATTAACACCCTTACAATGTCTCCCAAACACTAAAGTAATAAAGAAGGCAGATCTGGTAAAATCTGGAACAACTCTATTGATTCCTCTGAGTTTGTCAGGAGGCATCAAGCTGGAAATAATTCAACCAACTCATATTAAAGTGTTTCTCTCCCAGAAATGCTCTGTTTTACAATAAAGGGAATTTTTCAACGGAAAAAATAAAAACAACAAGGTTAAAGAAGCCTTGTATATTTGTGAAATAAGAGATAAGCTATTGCTGACACTAAGATCATTTGAGACGTAGAGTCGAAGGCCAAGTGTTAGAAAGAGATGCACTTGAGGGGCAGAGTCAAGGACCAAGTATTTGATGGGGATGCATTTGTTAAAATAAGAGACAGTCTTTGGTTCTCTCTTTTCATCAAAATATCGATGAACTTTGGACAAAACTGACTTTAAAATGCTTCACTTAAAAATTAGTTTGGAGGATGAGAGGCTTGTTTAATTGCTGGCTGCACAAATGCAAGGAGCTAAGTTAGACTCTAAGTATGGTGCTAGTTTGTAATTCCAGTGTTGTGGAGACAAAGAAAAGTAGATTCTTGAGACTGGTGGCCAGCCAGTCTACTTTACTTGAGTTCCAGACCAGTGGCACAGTCTGTCTCAAAAATTGAGAACAGCATTCAAGGTTGATGTCTAACCTCCACAAACATATACACTCATGAATCTGCACATACATGTGCCCTCCATGTCCCACAAACATGCACACATGCATTTGGATACTCACAAAAATCAAGTAATATGAAGAACTAGTAGCTATTAGGTGTGAATATTAAAATAAAAGTAGGATATTATAATGATTTGTAGGACTATATCTTACTACCTACAATTTTCTTTCTACTCTGACATCTCATCTGTTGCACAGAAACAAAAACAGAGTGGTCTTTGGAACATGCAGATTCACCAAGAAGTCTCCATCTCAAACTAATATATCAGTGTTGTCAAGAACTATCCCTAGTTGTTAACTGTCTTCTCGGGTTGCACAGTCTAGTGTCACCCTAAACTCCATGTAATCACAATTTCTGGTTTAATAAAACTCTTCTTAGCTTAGTTGAAAGGTTTCATAGTTTGTTTCCTACTGACTTTTCAAACAAGAATGTTCTGTTTTATAACCACCTTCAATGTGAATTTTTACACGTGGATTTTCATTAAAACCAACAGTGGTTAAACAGTTGCTGTCAGTGGCAGTTGCTTGTGCCTTTCCAGTTGCTTCCAAGTTGATTTCCTGATTGCTTTAATGATGGAGGGGTAGTGTTGTGCTGTGAGGAATCTTTGAAGAAAATGGCTAGTGATAATCATGCTGTGTTTTTAAGACTGTTTATGACTGTTCTCATGTTTTTAATTATTATATTACAATTATACTATTATATTAAAAATCTTTAGAACCCAAAGCTGCAATTGTCATTCAAATTTTTAAAGTATTCCTAGGTATATCTGGGTCCTTAGGTAGTACTCTGTCCAATTGTCCAGACTGATTTCCAGAGTGGTTGTATCAGCTTGCAATCCCACCAGCAATGGAGGAGAGTTCCTCTTTCTCCACATATTCTCCTGCATCTGCTGTAACCTGAGTTTTTGATCTTAGCCATTCTGAGTGTTGAGAGGTGGAATCTCAGGGTCATTTTGATTTGCATTTCCTTGATGACTAAGGATATTGAACATTTCTTTAGGTGCTTCTTAGGCATTCTAGTTTCTTCAGTTGAGAATTCTCTGTTTAGCTCTGGGCATACACTCAGAAGATGCTCCAACATGTAATAAGGACACATGGTCCACTGTTTTCAAAGCAGTCATATTTATAATAGCCAGAAGCTGGAAAGAACCCAGATGCCCCTCAACAGAGGAATGGATACAGAAAATGTGGTACATTACTCAGCTATTAAAAACAATGACTTCATGAAATTCTCAGGCAAATGGATGAAACCTGAAAATAGCATCCTGAGTGAGGTAACCCAATCACAAAAGAACATACATGGAATGCACTCACTGTCAAATGGATATTTTCCCTAAAGTTTGAAATACCCAAGATTCAATTCACAGACCATATGAAGCTCAAGAAGAAAGACGACCAAAGTGTGGATGCTTCAGTGCTTCTTAGAAGGGGGAACAAATTACTCACAGGAGAAACTATGCAGACAAAATGTGGACCAGAGACAGGAGGAAAGACCATCCAGAGACTGCCCCACCTAGGGATCCATCTCATATAGAATTGCCAAACACAGACACTATTGCAGATGCAGGGAAGTGCTTGCTGTCAGGAGCCTGAAATGGCTGTCTCCTAAGAGGCTTTGCCAGAGCCTGACAAATACAAAGGCAGATGCTTGCACTGAGTATGAGGACTCCAATGGAGAAATTGGAGAAGGGACTGAAGGAGCTGAGGGGTTTTGCCATCTCATGGAGGGAGCAACAGTGTCAACTGGCCAGACCCCCAGATCTCCTGGAGATTGGACCACCAATCAAAGAGGACTCATGGAGGGACCCATGGCTCCAGCCACATATGTGGCAGAGTTTGGCCTTGATGGACATCAGTGGGAGGAGCAGCCCTTGGGCTTGAGGGTGTTTGATGCTCCAGTGTAGGGAAATGCCAGGACAGGAAGGCAGAAGTGGTAGGTGGGTGAGGGAGCACCCTCATAGAGCCAGGAGGAAGGAGGAGAGAATAGGGAGTCCTGGAAAGGGGATAACATTAGAAGCGTAAGTAAAAAACTGCAATAAAAGGGGACAAAATATTCCTAGGAATTTTGCTTGGGGGTAGAGTGCTTGCCTAGTAGACACATGGTGCTAAGTTTAATCTCTAGTATTAAAAATAAAATTACCAGTCATGCCCACAGCTCCACCTCATGATTAGCAGAGGCAGGGATTCATTAAAGTAAGCCTGGGTTAACACACACACACAAACACACACACACACACACACACACACACACACACACACACACACACATACACACAAGAGTATGTATGCAGGGGACAGAGAGGGAGAAGTGGACAGACAGACATAAAGACAGAGACAGAAAGCATGCTAATACAAAATCTACAGAGTAAATTTCCTACTGACCAGGAAAGTATCCTCAACAATATTAACATAACCTGATTGGGTGGGTTTCTTTGTGGATTCTTTGCCTGTGCAATAACTGCCATCTTGAAAAGCAACAAGAACAGCAATCATCTAATTTTCCTCATGACAAGACATGAGGTTTAGAGAGCTATTTGGGGTTAGGAGACAGACATGAAAGAATGTGACCTTGAGAAGTTCAGCAGCAGGGATATAGTTACAAGGAAAATAGGGTTTCCAGCTAAAATACAGGCTATCTAGTTACACTTGAATGTCAGGAAAAATCTTTTTTTTTTTAAATCGCACTTTCTGACATACAACATAAAGAATGATGTACTTTTTCTGAATTAAAATTAGACCACTGATTGTGAATGATCACTAATTCAAGTATGAAAAAAAATGTATAATGAAAGCACCAAAACATTGAAGTAACTTGTTTGAGAGAAGTAGTATAGGCTGCTTGTCTGGAAAGTCATTTTATCCATAGCAGTAATAAATGGATCCACAGAAATATTTTTATCTTTTCTTTCTAGAAATTCATTGATGTGATTATGTTTTCCAAACATCAATTTCTCTGTGAAGTATAGAGTATGAGAAATGAACTGCAGAAGACACTAGGAAGTTAATATGAAGAATATAAGAAAATCAAAGACACAACAAACAAAAGAGAATTACAAGCCAATATCTTTTATCAACATAGTTGGAAAATGTTCAAAACATTGCTGAGAGCCCAAACTCAACAACACCTTAAGAGACTTAAATATGATCCCTGTCAGAGATGCAGTAACTATTCAGCACACGTAAATAAGTAAATATTGCTACATATCAGCAGAATGAAAGACAAAAAAAAACTCAATTGTTTGATAAATAACATTTGCTATGATTCAGATCTCTGCATGTAAAAATTCTGCATACATAGGCATGTATGGAACATATTTCAATGTAATAAAGGCCCTTTATGATCAGCCAGCATTATATTGAGTAAGGAAAAGCTGAATGCTTTCTTTCTAAGATCCAAGACAAGACAAGGAACCCAATTTTTACCATTTCAGTCTGCAAGAAGTACTAAATCTTGTCCTTTACAGGAACATGAATGTAACTAGAACTCATTGGGTCAAGTGAAATAAGCCAAGCACAAAAACTACATGTTCTCATTTATACATGAAATCAACAAATTTAGTATAATAAAAATTAAGACACCAGATAGAGTGGGGAGTGGGAGAAGCAGTGAGAGTTTGACGAATGGGAGCTAAGTTATTTCTATTTTTAATGTGATAATAAAAATTAAATTTAGAAACTGAGTTTCATGATGCACACTTATAATCACACACTTGAGATGCTGACACAGGGGAAATCATGAGTTCAGTTTAAGTACATCCTGAGCTCCACAGCAAGACACTGTCTGCAGAAATAAAAGTGATTAATTAATTAATTAACTTATTTAAAAATATAAGAAAATAATACCAGTTCCTCACAGAAGCTACACTCTTTAGAGTACTGGATATTGAACTAGAGCTATTTACACACTAAGAATACATTCCAGTTCTGAGCTACAACGCCAGCCTTGAACTTATAGTATAGTTGGGACATCCCAGCAGACTATCTAAGATAGAGCACAGAACAGAGAATGCAAAGTGCCATCGAATAAACCAAGGTGTTGATGGTTTCTAGGGAAAGACATTATCTCAATATTTGCAAGTATCACAATATGTGTAACTTAAAAAATAAAAGTGATATGAAGATCTTAGCCAGAAAAATGATATAGTAGTTAAGGGTGCCTGATTCAGCACTTAAAGATACCTGACTCAGCAGTTAAGGGCACCTACCACCAAGCCAAAGCACTGAATTAAGACCCAGAAATTGCATGGTAGAAGGCATACTCCATGTTTTCTAGTCACAGACAACCTAGAGAAGCATCTCTTCCTAAGCAGAGGTAAACCAGGGATATATGCTTTGTCTGGGCCTGGGTGGGCTGAACAGTAAGGGGATTGTCCACTACATTGAAAGAATGAGGTGAAACAGCTCACCTTTTTCTAAAAAGTGAAGATAAAAAGAGAATAATAAAACTTAGAACCATCTCAAGTACAAAATGAGAACACTGGGCAGGCCATTTTCTCCCCTGGTTTTCTGAACTCCCAACTCAGGAGGGTAAATTCCACCTACTGTTGTGATAGAAAAAATAGCTGATGTGGCAACTCCTGCTATGTTATGTAGGTCAGGGCAGAACTTCCACAGTTTTGCAGTGCTTTGGGCGTCTCCTGTGTTCAGTCTTCATCTTAACTAACTTCTTTTTTCCATTTTTTATTAGGTATTTAGCTCACTTACATTTCCAATGCTACACCAAAAGTCCCCCATACCCACCCCACCCCACTCCCCTACCCACCCACTCCCCCTTTTTGGCCCTGGCATTAACTAACTTTTACTTTAAGATAGGCACAGCAAAAAAAAAAAAAAAAAAAACCCCAAAAAAAACCAAAACAAACAAACAAAACACAAAAAAAAACTTCTACAGGCTTCTTGGCTAGTCCCGGTTACTCCTGATGACTCAAGCCAGTTTGGTTGGAGATTGATGGCTTCTGCTAGATCAAGTCACAGCTGCTGATTCATGTTTGGTATCCTGACACTACTGAACTGCAGGTATCCTGGCAAAAGGAAATTGCTATAGCCCCATGGGAACTTCTTCTAAACAGATCCACATCTCCTTGTCCTATTTACCATCTTTTCTCCCCTACCGTTGTACAGTGGGCCAGAAGGAGGAGTTGAAGGATTTGATAGTCCATATTAAAACTAGGTTTTAAAAAAATCTAAGCCTACAGACATGCATAATCTCTCTCCCGCCCCTCTCCCTCTTCCTTTCTCTCTCTCCCTACAGATTTTTAACATTGCCCAGTTACCAATCATTACATAAAACTTTCATCAAAACCAAAAGATGCTTAAACAACATTAACATACTTGAAAATATTCACATTTGTGGACCCTCCACCCTATAAATGCACAATGTATATCCTCAGCAAATGGACCTGGAAGATTGATTGTAATGTACCGTGAGCTAGTCCATGGAATGAGTATCAGTAAATTGCAAGGCATTTAATAACTATTTTTCATTTGACCCTAGATTGAATTCATACTCAATAACAATAAAATTTATAAATAATTTATAGGAATAAAACTACAGAAGGAAAAAACACTATTTCAAGCCAAATAGTAATTAAAATCCAATGTGTCAAAATTTACATGATACAGCTAAGTATTAATTAACTGAAAATATCATTTTCAATGCAGACAATAAAAAAGAATAAACTTTTAAAACAATATTTGAATATACTTTTAAAGGCTACCAAAATGATAAAACAATTAAGTACACAGTAATTAAAATAGAAGTAGTAATGAAGACACTTGAAAAGGGTTACTTTTAAAATGCAATAGAGAAAAACAAATCTGAGTTCAGAAAAATAACTTCTGTTTTTAATTTTAGTATTTTCTGTGTATGTCAGTGGGATATATGCATGTGTGTACATATGTGCTAGCATGTAAATATGCCCATGCAGAGACCAGAGACCTTTAGATACCTTCGTCTATCATTTCATATATATTCCTTTGAAACAGATTTTCACGGAACCTGGAACTCACTATGATACTGGCCAGATATTTGAAAACAAATGCCATTAAGTTTAATGCCTTAAATGAAGAGCAAAATTAATTTTAAAACTACCTTTCCCAAAATGACCTCAGTAAAGAAGTCTTAATTACTTCGTGTTTATTTAAGATATTGAATTTTTTATATAAAGAACTCAAGAAATTGGATTCCAGAAAATCAAATAACCCTATTAAAAAATGGGGTACAGAGCTAAACAAAGAATTCTCATCTGAGGAATACCGAATGGCTGAGAAGCACCTGAAAAAATATTCAACATCCTTAATCATCAGGGAAATGCAAATCAAAATAACCCTGAGATTCCACCTCATACAAGTCAGAATGGCTAAGATCAAAAATTCAGGTAACAGCAGATACTGGTGAGGATGTGGAGAAAGAGGAAAACTCCGCCATTGTTGGTGGGATTACAAGCCAGTAAAACCACTCTGGAAATCAGTTTGGTGGTTCCTCAGAAAATTGAACATAGTACTACTGGAAGATCCAGCAACACTGCTCCTGTGCATAAACTCAGAAGATGTTCCAACTTGTAATAAGGACACATGCTCCACTATGTTCATAGCAGCTGTATTTATAATAGCTGGAAGCTGGAAAGAACCCAGATGTCCCTCAACAGAGGAATGGATACAGAAAATGTGGTACATTTACACAATGGAGTACTACTCAGCTATTAAAAAGAATGAATATGAAATTCTTAGGCAAATGGATAGATCTGTAGGATATCATCCTGAGTGAGGTAACCCAATCACAAAAGAACACACATGATATGCACTCACTGATAAGTGGATATTAGCCCAGAAACTTAGAATACCTAAGATACAATTTGTAAAACACATGAAACTCAAGAAGAAGGAAGACCAAAATGTGGATACTTTGTTCCTTCTTAGAAGGGGAAACAAAATACCTATGGAAGGAGTTACAGAGACAAAGTTTGGAGCAGAGACAGAAGGAAAGACCATCCAGAGACTGCCCTACCTGTGGATCCATTCCATAAACCATCACCAAACCCAGGTACTATTGCATATACCAACAAGATTTTGCTGACAGAACCCTGGTATAGCTGTTTCCTGTGAGGTTATGCCAGTGACTGGCAAATACAGAAGTGGATGCTCACAGTCATCTATTGGATGAAACACAGGGCCCCCAATGAAGGAGTTAAAGAAAGTACCCAAGGAGCTGAAGGGGTGTGCAGCCCTATAGGAGGGACAACAATATGAACTAACCAGTACCCCCAGAGCTCATGTCTCTAGCTGCATATGTAGCAGAGGATGGCCTAGTCGGCCATCAGTGGGAGAGGCCCTTGGTCTTGCGAAGAGTCTAGGCCCCAGTAGAGGGGCATGCCAGGGCCATCAAGTGGGAGTAGGTGGATTGGGGAGTAGGTGGAGGGGGAAGTGTATAGGACATTTTCGGAGAGGAAATTAGGAAAGGGGATAACATTTGAAATGTAAATGAAGAAAACATTTAATAAAAAAAGATATTGAATTTATATTGATATCTCCACAGAAGAAAATTTTCATGCTCATATCACTTCATTGTTGAAATCATTCAGTATTTAAAATAGAAATAAAATGACATAGTGGTACATGCTTTTTACCAATCTTGGGTGAAGACAAGAGACATCACAAGGTCAAGGCTATTCTAGTCTAAATAGTGTATTTGAGGCCAGCTTACATTAAATGGGACCCTGGTGAAATGTATAATAAAAATACTTTTTGTCTATATTAGAAAAAAGTAACAAAAGGAAATTCTTTAAAATTCCCATTCATAGTAGGGTAGAAGACTGCAAAATAATTGGGAAATTAAAGGTAAATTATACCATGCAAAAAACTAAAATCAGGAAAAATTTGAGACACTAAGGAAGCCAAAAACTTCATAGTCATAAGCAGAGTCCTGAGAGTGCATGGAATATTCTTTCTCACTTCCCAATTTGTGTGGGATTCTACTTTAAGTCACCCTCTTCCTCCTCTTCCTCCTCTCTTCCTCCTCCTCCTCCTCCCTCCTTCGCTCACCTCCCCCTCTGTCTCCCCTTTCCCTCTTGCACTTTTGAAGGCTTTCATATGTATAGCTGACAGGAGTGCGGTGCAGTGATAGAATGCCTTCCACATGTGCATGCAATGGCCTAGGACCAAGAAAAACAAAGCAAAGGGTTGTTAAGTACACAGCTTCTTGTAAATTACAACGCAATTGTTTTCTTCTAATTTAATATCATCACATGTTCAAATTTTCTTTGATTCTGCTAAGAGTTTGGACCCTTGCCCCTCTTCCATCCCACACAGCTTCTAGCTCCTGCTGCCGTGCCTCTGGAACCATGAGCCAAAATATACCCCTTCTTCCACAAGTTGCTTTTGCTCATGTTAATTTATCACAGTAACTATGACATAGGCTTCAATTTGTTTTGCGTGTTTGAAAATCTTCAGTATGAAATAAAATAGGAGAGTTCATTTTCAAAATAAAAGTACCTTGAATTATCTTAGGCTCAGGCTTTTGTTAGGGTCATAAATACTATTCTCTGTGCACAGTCAACATGTTAGCCTGCCACCAGCTTTACAAGGTCATATTCTGAATCTCTACTTCTCTTATTATGAAGGGTCTATAGTTCACACATAATATCAAGGCGAAAATAATAGAAGAAAATCAACAGTCTTTTAGCAGTTTTAATAATAATTACATAGTTGAAAGTAATTAATTTGCTACAAATTGAAGAATATAACTACTGTATTCTATAATAAATCAAGAACAAAATGAACTGCAATAAAAATTTAATATATGTTTGACCAGACCTAATTAGAATTTAATATCTCTAAAACTTTTAATAGTATCCTTATTGTGCTCTGCAGGAAGGTGCCTCTTGAACAAGCAGCTCAAGTCAAGGCGAGGAATTCTGTGCTTTAAGAAAAGCTTTTCTAGACTAATTTTAAAAGTGTATCAGAAATTAGGTAACTGGTGAGATGTTTTCATTAACTCTAAATAAGTTCTGCAAACAAATAGAAAGCATTAGCTCAGGACAGAGCTCTGGGCAGTTTTCAAACAGATTCTGGGCTGTAGATGTATGTGCATGTGCACGTACGTGTACATGTGTGTATTTACAATAAGTACCATTTGTTTCTTCCAGTGACTAAAGAGATCAGTGGTTATGAAATTCAAGATTTCAACAGTCTCCAAGTATCTACATTAAACATAATATATAACCTTCTTCATTTAAGAGAAGTGAGGTTTGAAACTCTCATGTAAATCTTGAAAATCTCAGTGACTCCAGGACGGTATTGCTATTGGAAGTAAACCTAAAACATTTGTAGACAGAGCAATCACATGAAAAGATAACTAATCCACAGGAGGATGAGAGTGGCAGCCAGCACTGATTGAAAAAGCTCTCTTTGATCTTCATTTATGAACCCTACTCAAGTAAAATGACTCTATTTTACAGTGTGTTTAAATAATGAAGCTAAACTCATTAGTTATAGGTTAAAATGCAAAGTATTCCCTTTAAACTTATATTCCAAATAGTTGAGTGATTAAATGATGCTTTTCAGTTCATGTTTATTTTGTGTGCTTATACTCCTGACAAATTAACTAAAATTATTACATATAGTCCGAAAATACATGACATTTTCATTTCTATCCTCTGGAGAATACAACAAATCTATTTAATAGTCATAATAGTTCAAGGTAAATGTACTGGCTAGTCTTGTGTCAACTTGACATAGGCTGGAGTTATCACAGAGAAAGGTGCTTCAGTTAGGGAAATGCCTCCACAAGATCCAGCTGCAAGGCATTTTCTCAATTAGTGATCAAGGAGGGAGGTCCCCTAGTGGGTGGTGCCATCTCTGGGCTGGTAGTCTTGGTTCTATAAGAGAGCAGGCTGAGCAAGCCAGGGGAAGCAAGCCAGTAATGAACATCCCTCCATGACCTCTGCATCAGCTCCTGCTTCCTGACCTGCTTGAGTTCCAGTCCTGAATTCCTTGGTGATGAACAGCAGTATGGAAGTGTAAGCTGAATAAACCAGTTCCTCCCCAACTTACTTCTTGGTCATGATGTTTGTGCAGGAATAGAAACCCTGACATTTTGATTACAAATTTGAAAAACGGGATTATATTTTTATTCATGTGTCCCATGTGCCAGACTGGCTAACTGTCTAGCACAAAGTCATGTTTTCTCTCCACAATATACCAGCTCCTGTTGAGAATCAATTGTTCATCAAAGTGAACAAATGCACACTCTACTATCTTGATCAAAGATGTTGAAATAATGTGGGTCAAAAAGATACATGGCACCATAGTCTGACACAAGATCTATACTTAAATGACACTTTTTCTCTATATGCCACCTTCTATATATTTCCAGGCATATGGCAGCTTGAAGGATGGAAAGGTGACTGGAAAGATGGCCTAGCAGTTAAGAGATGTTCTTCATTCATGCTGTGTTTGATTTGGTCATTTTATCATATAGGATAATTTAAATTAGTATGTACATTAACATTTTGTATGTAAGAAATATCTTTCAGCCAGGTAGTGGTACACATCTGTAATCTCAGTGTTTGGGAACTGGAGGTAAAAGGATTCTGAAGCTCTAGGTCATCTTCAACTCTATAATGAATTCAAGGCCATCCTAAGCTACAAGAAACTCTACAACAGATGAAATAAAGGAGGTAAGAAAGAAAGAGAAAAAAGAAGTATCTTGTCTATGTCATGCTGGCTCAGTAACCAGGCAGTAGACAATGAAGTAACTGAGAGCAGAAATGGAAAAGATGGATGGCTGTATTATGCAATGGTTAAATACTTAGTCAACTGCCATCACCATGTGCTGGTTGTCAAATCCAGGCAATGAAAGTTACAAGCAGATATGATCCCCATTTGTACACTGCCGTTAGAGCCAGGCAATGCTAAGGAAAGAAGCTAGAAAATGTCAAAGTGTGCACAGCTTAAGTTGGCTATTATATCCTCCCTGATTTCGTGTTGCTATGAATTTTATACCTTAACCTCAGTACTATTAGGCACTGTAATCATTGCTGTTTGTATGAACAATTCATGTTTAGATCTACGGGCATGATAAGCCTTGCCATCTCAATTTCCATGTTTCTATTCCAGGCTACTTTATTTCTGTCAGAGCCGCTCCCTAAGAATTTCTGTTAGTTCTGCTCATGGTGACCTCTCCCTTTTGTTTAAGAATGCCATGAAATATATCTCTGTATTTTCCTATGGTTATATAGTTGGTTATAGAACCAAGGTAGGTCTTTTTTTCCTTCTGATATGTTAAAGATGTATTTCCATTGATTTCTGGCTCTCATCATTCCTGCTCAGTAATTAGCTCTCAGGCTTCAAAGATGAAGTGTCTTTCAATTTTTCTTGTTGTAAAGTTTCTTTCTGATTTTTATTTTCATTTTCTCTATGCTAATCCTGGATATGATTTCTTTGTATTTATGCTGCTAGAGATTTTTCTATAGAGTCTTTGTCTAACTTGTGCTGTTGAATCCTCTATCCATTTATAAAATTCTTCCTGATCCTATACTCAACTATCATCTCCGATGGGTTGTGGTGGTGCACAGTAGGATCTGTTGAAGATACAGAAGCAGGAGAATCAGATGTTGCCTATGTTATATTTTCTCCCTCAATCTGCAATTTCATATCACAATCATATATTCCAAATATCAACTTTATTCTTTCTCTTTTGATGACTCATAATGGAAATTTTCTGTTGAAGTTTTGTCTTCTGCTGCTTCCAGTTCTCCATTTCAGCCACAAATGCATCTGTTGTTCCCTTCTATGATAACATTCTTTAAACTTCTCTTCTTTTCAAATTTTATCACATGTTCAATTCAATTAACTATGATAATATTTTCATCAGTTAACAACTGGATCACATAAAGCTCAGTTTCCATTGTCCATTTCCCTCTTTTTTTCTGACCATCTCTTAACATGCCTAGTAATAAAAGAGTATATTGTATATTTTAAAAAATGTGTTAACTCTAATACTGACTTCCTCCAGATGGACTTTTTACTGTGATTGTTGCCATATCTATGGCTGGCAGAGTTTAGAATTATAGCTGCCATGATCTGTTGGGATACTAAATTGAATACAGTATAGATTATGGTGACTGGCTTCAGTGTTTCCACATGACATTAAGGGTGAAATTACCAGAAAGCTCTCCAGAGCTGGATATTGAACAATGCTCCTGTAGGCAAGATATAACAGTAGGCTAGGTCATATCTGTAGTTTTAGACCACTTTAAGAACTTTTTTTTTTTGTCAAATTTGGACCACAGCCCTGGGTTTTGGGCACAGAAATGACATAACAATGAGTGATGTTTCAAATAATTGCTTGAATATTTAAGTATGAGTATAGTGTGAAAAGTAAAAAGGACCTCAAGGAAACAGCAATATCATTCCTTCCAAATAATTCATCAGAGAGTACTTTAGAAGAATTTAGAGAAAGCATTCAAGGGCCTGGGTAAAGGAACTGTGTGGAATCCTGATGTCATGGTGTGATACAGAGTTTGCAAGAGAAAGTAGATTACAATGAGTGAGAGAAGGAGAAAACAATAGAATAGTGAGTAAATATAATAAAATTCATTATGTCCATGTATGTACACTATTCTAATGAAACCCTTTGTGCTAATATCAAAAGCTTTTTAATTGGGTATTTATTTCATTTACATTTCCAATGCTATCCCAAAAGTCCCCCACACGCTCCCAAACCCACCCATTCCCACTTCTTGGCCCTGGCGTTCCCCGGTACTGAGGCATATAAAGTTTGCAAGTCCAATGGGCCTCTCTTTCTAGTGATGGCCGACTAGGTCATCTTCTGATTCATATGCAGCTAGAGAAACGAACTCGGGGGGATACTGGTTAATTCATATTGTTGTTCCACCTATAGGATTGCAAATCCCTTTAGCACATTGGGTATTTTCTCTAGCTCCTCCATTGAGGGCCCTGTGATCCATCCAATAGCTGACTGTGAGCATCCACTTCAGTGTTTGCTAGGCCCTGGCATAGTCTCACAAGAGACAGCTGGGTCTTTTCAGAAAAACCTTGCTAGTTTATGCAATGGTGTCAGTGTTTGGAAGCTGATTATGAGATGGATCCCTGGATACGGCAGTCTCTAGATGTCCATCCTTTCGCCACAGCTCCAAACTTTGTCTCTGTAACTCCTTCCATGGGTGTTTTCTTCCCAATTCTAAGAAGGGGCGAAGTGTCCACACTTTGGTCTTCCTTCTTCTTGAGTTTCATGCTTTTAGCAAATTGTATCTTATATCTTGGGTATTCTAAGTTTCTGGGCTAATATCCACTAATCATTGAGTACATATTGTGTGAGTTCTCTTGTGATTGGGTTACCTCACTCAGGATGATGCCCACCAGGTCCATCCATTTGCCTAGGAATTTCATAAATTCATTCTTTTTAATAGCTGAGTAGTACTCCGTTGTGTAAATGTACCACATTTTCTGTATCCATTCCTCTGTTGAGGGGCATCTGGGTTCTTTCCAGCTTCTGGCTATTATAAATAAGGCTGCTATGAACATAGTGGAGCATGTGTCCTTCTTACCGGTTGGAACATCTTCTGGATATATGACCAAGAGAGTTATTGCGGGATCCTCAGGTAGTAAGTACAATGTCCAATTTTCTGAGGAAACACTAGAATGATTTCCAGAGTGGTTGTACAAGCTTGCAATCCCACCAACAATGAAGGAGTGTTCCTTTGTCTCCACATTCTCGCCAGCATCTGCTGTCACCTGAATTTTTGATCTTAGCCATTCTGACTGGTGGGAGGTGGAATCTCAGGGTTGTTTTGATTTGCATTTCCCTGATGATTAAGGATGTTGAATATTTTTTCAGGTGCTTCTCAGCCATCCGGTATTCCTCAGGTGAGAATACTTTGTTTAGCTCTGAGCATCATTTTCAATGGGGTTATTTGATTTTCAGGAGTCCACCTTCTTGAGTTCTTTATATGTATATATAGGATATGAGTCCCCTATCTGATTTAGGATAGGGAAATCCTTTCCCAATCTGTTGGTGGCCTTTTTGTCTTATTGACGGTGTCTTTTGCCTTGCAGAAGCTTTGCAATTTTATGAGGTCCCATTTGTTGATTCTCATCTTATAGCACAAGCCATTGCTGTTCTATTCAGGAATTTTCCCCCTGTACCCATATCTTCGAGGCTTTTCCCTACTTTCTCCTCTATAAGTTTCAGTGTCTCAGGTTATATGTGGGGTTCCTTAATCCACTTAGATTTGACCTAAGTACAAGGAGATAGGAATGGATCAATTAGCATTCTTCTACATGATAACAGCCAGTTGTGCCAGCACCAATTGTTGAAAATGCTGTCTTTTTTCCACTGGATGGTTTTAGCTCCCTTGTCAAAGATCAAGTGACCATAGGTGTATGGGTTCATTTCTGGGTCTTCAATTCTATTCCATTGGTTTACTTGTCTGTCACTATACCAGTACCATGCACATTTTATCACAATTGCTCTGTAGTAAAGCTATAGGTCGGGCATGGTGATTCCACCAGAGGTTCTTGTATCCTTGAGAAGAGTTTGTGCTATCCTAAGTTTTTTGTTATTCCAGATGAATTTGCAAATTGCCCTTTCTAATATTTTGAAGAATTGAGTTGGAATTTTGATGGGGATTGCATTGAATCTGTAGATTGTGTTTGGCAAGATGGCCATTTTTACTATATTGATTCTGCCAATCCATGAGCATGGGAGAATTTTCTATCTTCTGAGATCTTCTTTAATTTCTTTTTTCAGACACTTGAAGTTCTTATCATACAGATCTTTCACTTCCTTAGTTAGAGTCAAGCCAAGGTATTTTATATTATTTGTGACTATTGTGAAGGGTGTTATTTCCCTAATTTCTTTCTCAGCCTGTTTGTCCTTTGTGTAGAGAAAGGCCATCAACTTGTTTGAGTTAATTTTATATCCAGCTACTTCACTGAAGCTTAGGAGTTCTCTGGTGGAATTTTTAGGGTCACTTATATATACTATCACATCATCTGCAAAAAGTGATATTTTGACTTCTTCGTTTCCAATTTGTATCGCCTTGATCTTCTTTTGTTGTCTAATTGCTCTGGCTAGGATTTCAAGTACAATGTTGAATAGGTAGGGAGAAAGTGGGCAGCCTTGTCTAGTCCCTGATTTTAGTGGGATTGCTTCCAGCTTCTCACCATTTATTTGATGTTGGCTACTGGTTTGCTGTAGATTGCATTTATCATGTTTAGGTATGGGCCTTGAATTCCTGATCTTTTCAAGACTTTTATCATGAATGGGTGTTGGATTTTGTCAAATGCTTTCTCTGCATCTAACGAGATGATCATGTGGTTTTTGTCTTTGAGTTTGTTTATATATTGGATTACTTTGATGGATGTCTATATATTGAACCATCCCTGCATCCCTGGGAGGAAACCTACTTGCCAGGATGATGGATGGATGATTGTTTTGATGTGTTCTTGGATTTGGTTAGCAGGAATTTTATTGAGTATTTTTGCATCGATATTCAAAAAGGAAATTGGTCTGAAGTTCTCTATCTTTGTTGGGTCTTTCTGTGGTTTAGGTATCAGAGTAATTGTGGCTCCATAGAATGAGAAGTTTAGAGTACCTTCTGTTTCTATTTTGTGAAATAGTTTGTGAAGAACTGGGATTAGATCTTCTTAGAAGATCTGATAGTTCTCTGAACTAAACCTATCTGGTCCTGGGCTTTTTTTGTTTGGGAGACTATTAATGACTACTTCTATTTCTTTAGGGGATATAGGACTGTTTAGATCATTAACCTGATCTTGATTTAATTTGGTACCTGGTTTCTGTCTAGAAACTTGTCCATTTCATCCAGGTTCTCCAGTTTTGTTGAGTATAGCCTTTTGTAGAAGGATCTGATGGTGTTTTGGATTTCTTCAGGATCTGTTGTTATGTCTCCCTTTTCCTTTCTGATTTTGTTAATTAGGATGCTGCCCCTGTGCCCTCTAGTGAGTCTGACTAAGGGTTTATCTATCTTGTTGATTTTCTCAAAGAACCAGCTCCTCCTTTGGTTGATTCTTTGAATAGCTCAACTTGTTTCCACTTGGTTGATTTCACCCCTGAGTTTGACTATTTCCTGCCTTCTACTCCTCTTGGGTGAATTTGCTCCCTTTTGTTTTAGAGCTTTTAGGTGTGTTGTCAAGCTGCTAGTGTGGGCTCTCTCTAGTTTCTATTTGGAGGCACTCAGAGCTATGAGTTTTCCTCTTAAAAATACTTTCATTGTGTCCCATAAGTTTGGGTATGTTGTGGTTTCATTTTCATTAAACTCCAAAAAGTCCTTAATTTCTTTCTTTATTCCTCCATTGACCAAGGTATCACTGAGAAGAGTGTTGTTCAGTTTCCACTTGAATGCTGGCTTTCTATTATTTATTTTGATATTGAAGATCAGCCTTAGTCCATGGTGATCTGATAGGATGCATGGGACAATTTCAATATTTTTGTATATGTTGAGGCTTGTTTTGTGACCAATTATGTGGTCAATTTTGGAGAAGGTACCATGAGGTGCTGAGAAGAAGTTATATCCTTTTTTTAGAATAAAATGTTCTGTAGATATCTGTTAGATCCATTTTTTTCATAACTTCTGTTAGTTTCACTGTGTCCCTGTTTAGTTTCTGTTTCCATGATCTGTCCATTGATGAAAGTGGTGTGTTGAAGCCTCCCACTATTATTGTGTGAGGTGCAATGTGTGCTTTGAGCTTTACTAAAGTTTCTTTAATGAATATGGGTGCCCTTGTTAGAGCATAGATATTTGGAATTGAGTGTTCCTCTTGGAAGATTTTACCTTTGATGAGTATGAAGTGCCCCTCCTTGTCTTTTTTGATGACTTTGGGTTGGAAGTTGAATTTATTAGATATTAGAATGTCTACTCCAGCTTGTTTCTTCAGACCATTTGCATGGAAAATTGTTTTCCAGCCTTTCATTCTTAGGTAGTTTCTATCTTTTTCCCAAGATGGGTTTCCTGTAAGCAGCAAAATGTTGGGTCTTGTTTTTGTAGCCAGTATCTTAGTCTATGTCTTTTTATTGGGGAGTTGCGTCCATTGATATTAAGAGATATTAAGGAAAATTAATTGTTGCTTCCTATTATTTTTGTTGTTTCAGTTGGCATTCTCTTCTTGTGGCTGTGTTCTTTTAGGTTTTTTGAGGGATTACCTTCTTGCTTTTTCTAGGACGTGGTTTCTTTCCTTGTATTGTTTTTTTTTTTTTATGTTATTATCCTTTGAAAGGCGGGATTTGTGGAAAGATAATGTGTGAATTTGTTTTTGTCGTGGAATACTTTTGTTTCTCCATCTAAGCTAATTGAAACTTTGGCTGGGTATAGTAACCTGGGCTGGCATTTGTGTTCTCTTAGTGTCTGTAAAACATCTGTCCAGGCTCTTCTTGCTTTCATAGTCTCTGGTAAAAAATCTGGTGTAATTCTGATAGGCTTGCCTTTATATGTTACTTGACCTTTTTCTGTTACCGCTTTTAATATTCTATCTTTATTTAGTGCATTTGTTGTTCTGATTATTATGTGTCGGTAGGAATTTCTTTTCTGGTCCAGTCTATTTGGAGTTCTGTAGGCTTCTTGTATATTCATGGGCATCTCTTTCTTTAGGTTTGGGAAATTTTCTTCTATAATTTTGTGGAAGATATTTGCTGGCCCTTTGAGATGAAAATCTTCATTCTCATCTCCTCCTATTATCCGTAGGTTTGGTCTTCTCATTGTGTCCTGGATTTCCTGGATGTTTTGAGTTAGGATCGTTTTGCATTTTCCATTCTCTTTGATTGTTGTGCCGATGTTCTCTATGGAATCTTCTGCACCTGAGATTCTCTCTTCCATCTCTTGTATTCTGTTACTGATGTTCGCATCTATGGTTCCAGATTTCTTTCCTAGGGTTTCTAGCTCCAGCGTTGTGTCACTTTGGGTTTTCTTTATATTGTCTACTTCCCTTTTTAGGTCTTGGATGGTTTTATTCAATTCCATCACCTGTTTGGTCCTGTTTTCCTGCAATTCTTTTTTTTTTTCATTTTTTATTGGGTATGTAGCTCATTTACATTTCCAATGCTATAACAAAAGTCCCCCATACCAACCCCCCCTCCCCTACCTACCCTTTCCCCCTTTTTGGCCCTGGCGTTCCCCTGTACTGGTGCATATAAAGTTTGCAAGTCCAATGGGCCTCTCTTTCAAGTGATGGCCGACTTGGCCATCTTTTGATACATATGCAGCTAGAGACAAGAGCTCCGGGTTACTGGTTAATTCATAATGTTGTTCCACCTATAGGGTTGCAGATCCCTTTAGCTCCTTGGGTATTTTCTCTAGCTCCTCCGTTGGGGGCCCTGTGCTCCATTCAATAGCTGACTGTGAGCATCCACTTCTGTGTTTGCTAGGCCCTGCAATAGTCTCACAAGAGACAGTTATATCTGGATCCTTTCAGCAAAATCTTGCTAGTGTATGCAATGGTGTCAGCATTTGGAAGCTGATCATGGGATGGATCTCTGGATATGGCATTCACTAGATGGTCCATCTTTTTGTCACACTTCCAAATTTTGTCTCTGTAATTCCTTCCATGTTTGTTTTGTATCCTATTCTAAGAAGGTTCAAAGTGTCCACACTTTGGTATTTGTTCTCTTGAGTTTTATGTGTTTAGAATCTGTATCTTATATCTTGGGTGTCCTAAGTTTCTGGGTTAATATACACTTATCAGTGAGTACATATTGTGAGAGTTCCTTCATGATTGGGTTACCTCACTCAGGATGATGCCCACCAGGTCCATCCATTTGCCTAGGAATTTCATAAATTCATTCTTTTTAATAGCTGAGTAGTACTCCATTGTGTAAATGTACCACATTTTCTGTATCCATTCCTCTGTTGAGGGGCATCTGGGTTCTTTCCAGCTTTTGGCTATTATAAGTAAGGCTGCTATGAACATAGTGGAGCATGTGTCCTTCTTACCGGTTGGGAAATCTTCTGGATATATGCCCAGGAGAGGTATTGCAGGATCCTCCGGTAGTACTATGTCCAATTTTCTGAGGAACCGCCAGACTGATTTCCAGAGTGGTTGTACAAGCTTGCAATCCCACCAACAATGGAGGAGTGTTTCTCTTTCTCCACATCCTCACCAGCATCTGCTATCACCTGAATTTTTGATGTTAGCCATTATGACTGGTGTGAGGTGGAATCTCAGGGTTGTTTTGATTTGCATTTCCCTGATGATTAAGGATGTTGAACATTTTTTCAGGTGCTTCTCTGCCATTCGGTATTCCTCAGGTAAGAATTCTTTGTTCAGTTCTGAGCCCCATTTTTTAATGGGGTTATTTGATTTTACGGATTCCATCTTCTTGAGTTCTTTATATATATTGGATATTAGTCCCCTATCCGATTTGGGATAGGTAAAGATCCTTTCCCAATCTGTTGGTGGCCTTTTTGTCTTATTGACAGTGTCTTTTGCCTTGCAGAAGCTTTGCAATTTTATCAGGTCCCATTTAACGATTCTCAATCTTACAGCACAAGCCATTGCTCTTCTATTCAGGAATTTTCCCCCTGTACCCATATCTTCGAGGCTTTTCCCTACTTTCTCCTCTATAAGTTTCAGTGTCTCTGGTTTTATGTGGAGTTCCTTAATCCACTTAGATTTGACCTTAGTACAAGGAGACAGAAATGGATCAATTCGCAATCTTCTACATGATAACAGCCAGTTGTGCCAGCACCATTTGTTGAAAATGCTGTCTTTTTTCCACTCCATGGTTTTAACTCCCTTGTCAAAGATCAAGTGACCATAGGTGTGTGGGTTCATCTCTGGGTCTTCAATTCTATTCCATTGGTCTACTTGTCTGTCACTATACCAGTACCATGCCGTTTTTATCACAATTGCTCTGTAGTACAGCTTTATGTCGGGCACGGTGATTCCACCAGTGGTTCTTTTATCTTTGAGAAGAGTTTTTGCTATCCTAGGTTTTTTTTGTTATTCCAGATGAATCTGCCGATTGCCCTTTCTAATTCTTTGAAGAATTGAGTTGGAATTTTGATGGGGATTGCATTGAATCTGTAGATTGCTTTTGGCAAGATGGCCATTTTTACAATGTTGATCCTGCCAATCCATGAGCATGGGAGATCTTTCCATCTTCTGAGATCTTCTTTAATTTGTTTCTTCAGAGACATGAAGTTCTTGTCATACAGATCTTTCACTTCCTTAGTTAGAGTCACGCCTAGGTATTTTATATTATTTGTGGCTATTGAGAAGGGTGTTGTTTCCCTAATTTCTTTCTCAGCCTGTTTGTCCTTTGTGTAGAGAAAGGCCATTGACTTGTTTGAGTTAATTTTATATCCAGCTACTTCACTGAAGCTGTTTATCATGCTTAGGAGTTCTCTGGTGGAATTTTTAGGGTCACGTATATATACTATCATATCATCTGCAAAAAGTGATATTTTGACTTCTTCGTTTCCAATTTGTATCCCCTTGATCTCCTTTTGTTGTCAAATTGCTCTGGCTAGGACTTCAAATACAATGTTGAATATTGAATAGGTAGGGAGAGAGTGGACAACCTTGTCTAGTCCCTGATTTTAGTGGGATTGCTTCCAGCTTCTCACCATTTACTTTGATGCTGGCTACTGGTTTGCTGTAGATTGCTTTTATCATGTTTAGGTATGGGCCTTGAATTCTTGATTTTTCCAAGACTTTTATCATGAATGGGTATTGGATTTTGTCAAATGCTTTCTCAGCATCCAACGAGATAATCATGTGGTTTTTGTCTTTGAGTTTGTTTATATACTGGATTATGTTGATGGATTTCCGTATATTGAACCTTCCCTGCATCCCTGGGATGAAACCTACTTGGTCAGGATGGATGATTGTTTTGATGTGTTCTTGGATTCAGTTAGCAAGAATTTTATTGAGTATTTTTGCATCGATATTCATAAGGGAAATTGGTCTGAAGTTCTCTACCCTTTTTTTTGGATCTTTCTGTGGTTTAGGTATCAGAGTAATTGTGGCTTCATAGAATGAGTTGGGTAGAGTACCTTCTGTTTCTATTTTGTGGAATAGTTTGTGAAGAACTGGGATTAGATCTTCTTTGAAGGTCTGATAGAACTCTGCACTAAACCCATCTGGTCCTGGGCTTTTTTTGGTTGGGAGACTATTAATGACTGCTTCTATTTCTTTGGGGGATATAGGGCTGTTTAGATCATTAACCTGATCTTGTTTCAACTTTGGTACCTGGTATCTTTCTAGAAACTTGTCCATTTCATCCAGGTTCTCCAGTTTTGTTGAGTATAGCCTTTTGTAGAAGGATTTGATGGTGTTTTGGATTTCTTCAGGATCTGTTGTTATGTCTCCCTTTTCATTTCTGACTTTGTTAATTAGAATGCTTTCCCTGTGCCCTCTAGTGAGTCTGGCTAAGGGTTTGTCTATCTTGTTGATTTTCTCAAAGAACCAGCTCCTCAATTGGTTGAATCTCTGAATAGTTCTTCTTGTTTCCACTTGGTTGATTTCACCCCTGAGTTTGATTATTTCCTGCTGTCTACTCCTCTTGGGTGAATTTGCTTCCTTTTGTTCTAGAGCTTTTAGGTGTGTTGTCAAGCTGCTAATGTGTGCTCTCTCTAGTTTCTTTTGGGAGGCACTCAGATCTATGAGTTTTCCTCTTAGAAATGCTTTCATTGTGTCCCATAAGTTTGGGTATGTTGTGGCTTCATTTTCATTGAACTCTAAGACGTCCTTAATTTCTTTCTTTATTCCTTCCTTGACCAAGTTATCATTGAGAAGAGTGTAGTTCAGTTTCCACTTGAATGTTGGCTTTCTATTATTTATTATGTTATTGAAGATCATCCTTAGTCCATGGTGATCTGATAGGATGCATGGGACAATTTCAATATTTTTGTATCTGTTGAGGCCTGATATGTGACCTATTATGTGGTCATTTTTTGAGAAGGTACCATGAGGTGCTGAGAAGAAGGTAAATCCTTTTGTTTTAGGATAAAATGTTCTGTAGATATCTGTCAGGCCAATGATCTTAAGAGATATTAAGGAAATGTAATTGTTGCTTCCTGTTATTTTTGTTGTTAAAGTTGGCATTCTGTTCTTGTGGCTGTCTTCTTTTAGGTTTGTTGAGGGATTACCTTCTTGTTTTTTCTAGGGCGTGGTTCCCGTTCTTGTATTGGTTTTTTTTCTGTTATTATCCTTTGAAGGGCTGGATTCATGGAGAGATAATGGGTGCTTTTGGTTTTGTCGTGGAATACTTTGGTTTCTCCATCTATGGTAATTGAGAGTTTGGCTGGGTATAGTAGCCTGGGCTGGAATTTGTGTTCTCTTAGTGTCTGTATAACATCTGTCCAGGCTCTTCTGTCTTTCATAGTCTCTGGTGAAAAATCTGGTGTAATTCTGATAGGCTTGCCTTTATATGTTACTTGACCTTTTTCCCTTACTGCTTTTAGTATTCTATCTTTATTTAGTGCATTTGTTGTTCTGATTATTATGTGTCGGGAGGAATTTCTTTTCTGGTCCAGTTTATTTGGAGTTTGTAGGCTCCTTGTATGTTCATAGGCATCTCTTTCTTTAGATTTGGGAAGTTTTCTTCAATAATTTTGTTGAAGATGTTTGCTGGTCCTTTGAGTTGAAAATCTTCATTCTCATCCACTCCTATTATCCGTAGGTTTGGTCTTCTTATTGTGTCCTGGATTTTCTGGATATTTTGAGTTAGGATCTTTTTGCATTTTGCATTTTCTTTGACTGTTGTGCCGATGTTCTCTATGGAATCTTCTGCACCTGAGATTCTCTCTTCCATCTCTTGTATTCTGTTGCTGATGCTCAAATCTATGGTTCCAGATTTCTTTCCTAGGTTTTCTATCTCCACTGTTGCCTCACTTTGAGTTTTCTTTATTGTGTCTGCTTCCCTTTTTAGGTCTAGTATGGTTTTGTCCATTTCCATCACCTGTTTGGATGTGTTTTCCTCTTTTTCTGTAAGGACTTCTACCTGTTTGATTGTGTTTTCCTGTTTTTCTTTAAGGACTTGTAACTCTTTAGCAGTGTTCTCCTGTATTTTTTTAAGTGAGTTATTAAAGTCCTTCTTGATGTCCTCTACCATCATCACGAGATATGCTTTTAAATCTGGGTCTAGGTTTTCGGGTTTGTTGGGGTGCCCTGGACTGGGCAAAGTGGGAGTTCTGGGTTCTGATGATGGTGAGTGGTCTTGGTTCCTGTTAGTAAGATTCCTATGTTTACCTTTCGCCATCTGGTAATCTCTGGAGTTAGTTGTTATCGTTGACTCTGTTTAGAGATTGTTCTTCTGGTGATTCTGTTACCGTCTATCAGCAGACCTGGGAGACAGGCTCTCTCCTCTGAGTTTCTGTGCTCAGAGCACTCTCTGCTGGCAAGCTCTCCTCTTACAGGGAAGGTGCACAGATATCTTGTGTTTGGACCTCCTCCAGGCCAAAGAAGGAGGCCCAAAACTGGACCTTTACCAGAAGCTGTGTTGCTTTGGCAGGTCCCAGAAGCTGTCCGCTTCTGTGGTGCACCCTCTCACCTGTGCAGACTACATTCCTAAGTTCGGCGGAGTCCCGGAACCAAGCCTGTCCCAGAAGCTGTCTGCGTCTGTGGTGCACCTTCTCACCTGTGCAGACTAAGTTCCTAAGTTCAGCGGAACCAAGATGGTGCCCGCTGCTCCTGAGGCAGAGGGCTTCCGAGCCAGGCAGACACCTGTCCTCCAGTTGGGAGGGTGGCTGGCTGTCTGCGGCCCGAAATGGGTGCTGCCTCAGTGGCTCTGTGGCTCCACCTGTTTCAGAAGCTGTCCGCTTCTGTGGTGCACCTTCTCACCTGTGCAGACTACGTTCCTAAGTTCAGTCGAGTCCCGGAACCAAGATGGCGCCCGCTGCTCCTGAGGTAGAGGGCTTCTGAGCCAGGCAGACATCTGTCCTCCAGTCGGGAGGGTGGCCAGCTCTTTCCTGCAATTCTCTAAAGGATTTTTGTGCTTCCACTTTAAGGTCTTCTACCTGTTTAGCAGTGTTCTCTTGTATTTCTTTAAGTGATTTATTAAAGTCCTTCTTGATGTCCTCTACCATCATCATGAGATATGCTTTTAGAACCGGGTCTACCTTTTCAGGTGTGTTGGGGTGCCCTGGACTGGGCGAGGTGGGAGTGCTGGGTTCTGATGATCGTGAGTGGTCTTGGTTTCTGTTAGTAAGATTCTTATGTTTACTTTTCATCATCTGGTAATCTTTGGAGTTATTTGTTATAGTTGTCTCTTGTTAGAGATTGTTCCTCTCGTGATTCTGTTACCCTCTGTCAGCAGACCTGGGAGACTAGCTCTCTCCTCTGGGTTTCTCTGCAGGCAAGCTCTCCTCTTACAGGGAAGGTGCACATATATCTGGTGTTCAGACCTCCCTCCTGCCCAAAGATGAAGGCCCAAAACGGGACCTGTCCCAGATCCTATGTTGCTTCCGCCTGTCACCGAAGTTGTTAGCTTCTGTAGTCCACACTCTCACCTGCACAGACTAGTCTTGGAGGGATCCGGGAACCAAGATGGCTCCCCCAGGTGCAAAGCCCTCCCAGGCAGGGCGGACTCTTATCCTCTGGTAGGGAAGGTGCCTGGATGTCTGGAGCCTGAAAAGGGGTTTGCCTCAGAAGCTCTGTGGCTCCTGCCTGTCCCAGAAGCTGTTAGCTTCTGTAGTTCACACTCTCACCTGGGCAGACTCCACTAGGTGGAGTCCTGGAACCAAGATGTCTCTCGCCGATGCTCAGGTCCAAAAGCAATTTTTTAAGCGAAGCCCAGAATAGGAGAAGCATGGCAGCATCTCCAATTCTATAATGGGTGGTTCAAACAGCCAACACTAGTTGCAATATGTACTTTCTACTACAGCAAACAGTATTTTCTAATGCCTAGATGGGATATAGGAGAGGAAAAGATGGGGCAAGACTTGAACTCAAGCTACGAGCCTGAGTATTTGGAAAAATTGTCCCTATTGGTTACTATTGCAACATGCTTTACACTGTTTGGTAAGAGTGAGGTGTCAAGAGCCCTGAATCCTGGAAGCACAGTTTCAGATTCACTAATATGGACTTACATAGCTACTGAAGTTTGAGGTTCAAAGGGACAATCCTGATGGAAAATGAAATCAGTGTGTGAGATTAAATAAAATAGATCTACACAAAGTATGAAGAAAACCACAAGAGTTGGAATCAAACAGAGAGCCTACTATGTTTACTAAGAGATATTTTTCTCCCTCAACTTCTAATGTCATGTGTTATGTGATAAGTGGGGTTTCCTAAGATGGACCAGCCACTCTCACTTGAATCCCTCCCATGGCTGACTCTTCTGAGTATGACATCATTTCTCACAAGCTACTTTTTAAAAACATCACTCTGTGTCATTGGAAAAACAAAAGTTGATGGTTTGACTTCAGAAAATAAGCTACTCGAATAGAGACTGGGGTGAAAGGATGAAAAACAAAATAATAGATAACTTGTCACCATTGAGAGGTGAAGAGCCAAAGGACAGTTACATGTGGAGCTGGGCAATTTGATAACAGTGTTAAATGGGTTGTGGTACTTGATATGTTTTCCAATTGTGGGACAGAATTTTCACTTAAAGAAATGGAAGAACTGTGTAAAACACTTCAAAAACTATTTCAGAATATCAGTCCCCTGTTCAAAAGCACTTTCTGATGAAAGTCTAGGCATAAATCTATTACCAGTCTGGGGATTCCTAATTTAGAAATAATGTACACATGCACTTATCACCTGTAAAACACATGGTCTGAAAGTAAAAATAAAACTAGGTAAAAAACTATAGAATTTATAGAATTAGAAGGCATGTTTATGGTCCAGAGAATGGATAAATACATAACACAAGAAAGCCAAGTTCACCCTAAAACCTAATCCACACATTATCAGCCAAACATCAATTCTTATCATCTCACCATAAAACTGATTTTTTTATATATGAGTATAGTCCAGAAAAAAATTTCAAAACAAAATCTAATGTTGAGGAAGATTCATAAATAACATTTGGAGCTGTTATGAAACAATCGGAGAATCCATCCAAAGAGATATGATTCAAACGTGATTTCTGTCTTATGACAAAAAGCAGAATATTATTTTGTTAAAAATGCAGTTATATAGATTGTAAGGGGTCTGCTTTCAAAGTCTCTCCCAAATCCTATTATGTAAGACCCTAGGCCCATTCTACTCGCTTTAGCCACACATTGTTTTTTTCTTCTGGGTATAGCAGCCTGGATGAGGCTCCTAACCGGCTAGGCTCACATCTCTCCTCCACTTCTACTTTTCAGCCTGTCATTCCATGCTCACTCGGCTCCTTTGCTGTCTCACATCCATAACTCTAGGCATAAGCTATCCACACAGATAAAGATAACAACAGCATATCAGTTGTGAGGATGGTTAGTTTAAGATCAGGACAGCTGAGAAAAGATGGAGAAAGGCTCTGTACCTTCCCCATTTGATACTGCCTCTGCTTCTCTAATCTCTCCATCTCTGTGCCTTTCTACAATAAATGCCTTGAAACCATGGACTGTTTCTTCTCATCAGGATCTGCTGTGCTGAAGCAATGGAGCAGGTCTTCCTCTAAAGAGATACGCACATCTAATCTCCTGCAGGAGACTTCTCAGAGTTCCTAGACATAGTTTCCACCAACCAAAGCCACTGCCAACTGACCGAGCAAGTCAAGGATTTTCATCCCTATGAGAACCAGCAGGAGTACTCTCCTCCCTGCCCTTTTCCCTTCTGCCCTGTACCAGAGCCATCCCTACTGGACCACACTCCATCTCAGCTTTTGTGTGACATCCAGCGGGGTCTGCAGAGTGAGAACCTGCAGTCCCCGACCTCCGTGCAGGACCCGGGTACCCCCAAGCTCAAATCCAGTAGTTCAGTGGGGTCCTCAGGCTGTGCTTCGAAGTGGGGTCCTGTGGCTTCTCACAGCCCAATGCCCACCCAGCACAGTGTGGGGTACACACAGTTAGACTTCCAGCGTCCCACCTCACCCAGCGGCCCAAGCCCTGGGTGGGACCCAATTTTAACCTATAGTATGGCTTTTACTGCAGATGGCATACAAGTAGAAAATCTAAGCCACCTCTTTAACTGTGATTCATAACATAACACACGCTGATAAACTAGCCTTTCAATGAAAAAAGAACAAAGCAATTTTCTGGAAAAAAAACTATTTATTTTAGCTTATGTCTTAAGTTTAAAGTTTATCCCATATCCCCACCTATAAAGGGTCCAAGAAATATAGAAGGACTTTATGGGAAATGGAATTCACATTGAATGATCTTCAAGTTGGCTTGAGGTTTCATCCCCCAAACACTATTTCCTTCTATTTGTAAAGTCAAATCCTTCAGGAATCAGTATCATTGCTTTGTTTTAAGATAAATATATGACTTTTCCATGTTCAACTCACATGAGCTTTAGAAAAGATTTATTGAGAATATTCCATGAAAGAGGGAACATTTCAAAGACAGGGATGAGTGCTGGGAGACAAAGCAGGAGGAAATAGAAGATTTGAGGCTAGATTAGCAGAAGCAGCAGAAGTAAACAAGAGATGAGAAGGGAGACAGGAAACAGTATAGTTCATCAGCTCTCACGTCCTTATTCTCTTACTTAAAATACAGCAAAATAACCAGTGTGTTGTACTGGACATTCTCCTTTAGTTTTCCAAATATGGTATCACAATTTTCCACCTGAGATCTTATATCCCTTCATTTCATTTCTGTGAGGTGGGTGGGGGACACACTTCTCTTCTGACTGCTTCTCTCTGTTGGAGAAGACTTGGGGAAAGTAACTGCAGCTTCGAAGGAATTTGAAGATGAGCCAAAACGCTCCTCTCAAAGGAAGATCACAGTGGACTTTGACCTCTTGCCCCTAACTTACTGGAACTGGAAGGGGGTTCTTCTCTGCCATAAGGATTAGGGAGGATACCAAAAGCCTAAGGAAGAGAGGGAGCAAAGGGCAGTTTCAACTAAACTTCGATTTTAAAAGGGCATCATCAAGTACGTTGTGTGCTTCTGTTAGAATCCAAGCTCACTCAATCATGTATTTAGCATGTACACAGATGTTTCCAGTCCACCTAAAATTGTTCCATTTGAGATCACAATAGTAACAAAGACAGCAATCAAAACTAACACTATTAACTTTTTTTTTTGCAAAGAAATAGGAGAATGCAAAATTGGAAAATAAAATAGTGTTTTATATTCTGGCATAAAGGGATGTTGTAATGAATGTATTACCGTATTGGACATGTTTATTCTTGGATTTATTTAAATAGAGCCACAATCATCTTTATAAAGTAAAAGAAGCCAAATGAAGTCACTTTCTTTGAATTTCTTTGTGACTTATTTTTCTAGTGTCAAGACATAATATTCTTCAAAAGCAATGACTAGATTTATTAAGCTGGTCATTGGAAAAAATTTTAAGTTTTAGAAAGTTGGGTTTTAGTACTAATTAGAAATTCTATGACTATGTACTGTATTAAAATGTTACTTTTTACACACAAATAATAAATTACTAGTATATCAACTTACAGTAAACACAGCTGCATTTATATCATGTGGAGAAGAAATGTCGCACTAGACCAACTGAAAGAAAAACCCTGATTAAGTTTTCTGAATTGTAAAGATTTCACCCTAAATCACATTGCTACACATAAATTAGAAAGAACTGACCCAAACGACCAATAAATACTAAGTCACAAGTGAGCATTCCATAGGCAGTAAATGCAAAAGGGCCCATGATAAAACTACAGTTGTGACCTCTTAAATGTGAAAACAAAAAGAGCATAGTTTAATGAGCAGCCAAGGAGACACAGTTCATGTTCAGAGTTCAGCAATACCCACCATGTTAATAACTGGCAACAACCAGTCAGTGGAAGAAAACTGGACAGTGGAGGGTGGGGCTTCAACACACGACACCTACCTAACTTCAAGCAGTGTGCATGAACAAAATATGATGGTCTCTGTGACTCAACCAGGAGGATTTGTGCAGTGTATTACTCTTTCCTATTCCCATTGGCTCAGCCTACAACATGCAGAGAAAATTGAACAATCTCAATAGAAATTATCCCAGTATTTGTCTAGTTTCTGCTGTAATTTCTATGGAATGTCCCTAAGCAGGAAGTCAGGCAGCTGGTTTATCCCCTCTCTTGGGACAGCTCCACTCTAGGGAATTTCTCTCATTTTTTTAAAAAATTCTTCACTCTTTAATTTCTTACTCTTCCTTAATTTTCTTTTGTTTAATCTGCTTTTTCTTTGCTTACTTGTACATACATCCATGTTTTTAAAGGTCAAGCTGAGACAATGAGTTATAGAAGCAACTGTCTCAGGTTAGATTTTGGTGACTTTTTGGTTCCATACTTTTATCCTATGTGAAGCACATATTGACTAAGAAAGGCCCTGAAACTCTAAGATTTACAACATTACAGAGTAAGTTACCCTCATTGTTCCTACTTAAAAAAAAAAAAAATCCTAACTGGTGCCCACTGCATCCTGAATTCTGTACACAAGATCCCTGCTCTGGGAGCCATACTGAAAAAATTCTTCAGCCAGAAAAAATTCTTGTGTAAAGTTTGATAGAAGTAAAGAAATATACTTTGAGAGTGCCTATAATCCCTATTACAAAAGGTCTGGTCAAGTCTTCACCCATATGCCATATGTTATTCAACCATGAAGGGGTAAAGCACCCATACAAATAATTTTTTTTAAAAAATCTTAAAATATAAGGGACATATAGACCAACAGTTAAGAGTATGTTCTGTTCTTTCTGAGATTCTAGATTCAGTTCCCAGCACCTACATGGTGACTTACAACCACATGTAATTACAATATGCTGCCACCAATCATGTACGTGGTATGTGATAAATGTAAAACATTAGTGCATATTAAGTAAGTAAATAAATAAATAAATAAATAAATCTAACACTGGAAAAAAGAACTGTGAAGATATTAAATTCAGAAGGGTTGACCTTTAAGTTAAAAATCCATAGGTGTGCTGTTACTATTCCAAAGTAATAAGAAAGACATAGTCTTGATTTATAAGGAGTTATAACTGTACGCTTAATCCACATCTGAAGCTCTATGAGACAACTATAAAAGAGAGAGCTCAACTTGAAGCTCACTACTAGGGACTAAAAGAAGTCCTTGCTCCATTGAGTATTTTTGCAAAGATATTCATAAGGGAAATTGGCCTGAAGTTCTCTTTCTTTGTTGGATCTTTGTGTGGTTTTGGTATCAACATGACTGTGGCTTCATAGAATGAATTGGGTAGTGTTCCTTCTGGTCCTCTTTTATGGAATAATTTGAAAAGTAGTGATATTGTCTTCTTTGAAGGACTGATAGAAGTCTGCACTAAACCCATCTGGTCATGGGCTTTTTGGGGTTGGAAGACTTTTAATGACTGCTTCTATTTCTTTAGGGGTTTGGGGACTATTTTAGATGGTTTATCTTATCCTGGTTTAACTTTGGTATTTGGTATCTGTCAAGAAAATTGTCTATTTCATCCACATTTTCCAATTTTGTTGAATATAGGCTTTTGTAGTATGATCTGATGACTTTTTGAATTTCCTCAGTTTCTGTTGTTATATCTCCCTTTTCATTTCTGAATTTGTTAATTTGGATATACTCTCTGTACCCTCTGGTTAGTCTGGCTAAGGGGTTATCTATCTGGTTGGTTTTATCCAAGGACCAGCTCCTGGTTTTGTTGATTCTTTGTATAGTTCTTTTTTGTTTCTACCTGGTTCATTTCATCCCTGATTTTGATTATTTCCTGCCATCTACTCCTCTTTGGTGAATTTGCTTCTTTTTGTTCTAGAGCTTTCAGGTGTGCTGTCAAGCGCTAGTGCATGCTCTCTCCAGTTTCTTTTTGGAGCTACTCAGAACTATGGGTTTTCCTCTTAGCATTGCTTTCATTGTGTCCAGTTTGGGTATGTTGTGCCTTCATTTCCATTAAATTCTAAAGTCTTTCATTTCTTTATTTCTTCCTTGACCAAGTTATCACTGAGTAGAAAATTGTTCAGCTTCCATGTGTATGTGGACTTTCTGTTGTTTTTGTTGCTATTGAGGACAAACCTTAATCCATGGTGATCTAATAGGATGCATGGGATTATGTCCATCTTCCCGTATCTGTTGATGCCTGTTTTGTGACTGATTATATGGTCAGTTTTGGAAAAGGTACCATGAGGTGCTAAGAAGAAGGTATTTTCTTTTGTCTTGGGATGAAATGTTCTACAGATATCTGTTAAATCGATTTTATCCACAACTTCTGATAGTTTCACTGTATCTCTATTTAGTTTCTGTTTCCATGATCTGTCCATTGATGAGAAAGGGGTGTTGAAGTCTCCCGCTATTATTGTGTGAGGTGCAATGTGGGCTTTGAGCTTTAGTAAAGTTTCTTTTAAAATGTGGGTGCCCTTGCATTTGGAGCATAAATGTTCAGAATAAGAGTTTTTCCTGGTAGATTTTTTTTTTTCTTTAATGAGTAGGAAGTGGTTTTCCTTATACTTTTTCATTACTTTTGGTTGAAACTTGCTTTTATTCGATATTAGAATGGCTACTCTACTGTGGGGTAGAGCACAGACAGCCTGGTATATAGTAAAGCATAGGTCTTGAACCCCGGTGGGACCTGGTGGGTGGTGACTTCCACCTACATGGGACAGAAGGTACTTGATCATGTCTCCTGGACCCCTGGCTCCTGTCGAAGTTACTGCCCCTGCAGCCCCCACAGGAGAGGTTTGTGGCTATCAGTCATATTAGGAGCAGCACCAAGCCTTCCCACATGCAAATAAGGTTTTCCCCACATTCTCAGTCCAAGCCAATGAGAGGTACCTCCTTGTGAGCCCTGAATCACCCCCAAAACTATATATAAATCCTATCCAGGGAACTAAAGGTGCACAAGAACTACTTCTTCCTCTGAGTCTTTTGTTCCAAGAGCTGTAACACTTGGGAAGAGATCTTCTCTCCCGAAGAGTCACCTGAGGTCCCACCACACTCCTCACAGGATAGTCAGCTTCTCATCAGACCAGCACAACCTGACTCAGTTCAGAGAGGCTCCCAGTTACACTGTAACCTGGAAGGTGTGGCAGAGACTTCAACTTCCTGCCTGTACTCACTTCCCTTCGTTGAAACCCTTGCATCAGGCCTGGACAGGGATATCCTTGGAAAACCTCTTGTACCCAGGCCCACACTCCACCTTGTTTCTTGGAATTATTTGCTTGGAAAATTGTTTTCTAACCTTTTACTCTGAGGTAGTGTTTATCTTTGACATCATGGTGTGTTTCCTGTATACAGTAAAATGCTGGATCAATTTATGTATCCAGACTGTTAGTCTATATCTTTTTATTGGGCAATTGAGTCCATTGAGGTTAAGAGATGTTAAGTAAGGAATAGTGATTGTTGCCTCCTGTTATTTTTGATGTCATTTTTATGTTTGTGTGGCTATCTTCTTTTGGGTTTGTTGAAAGATCACTTTCTTTCTTTTTCTTGGGTGTAATTTCCCTCCTTGTGTTGGCATTTTCCATCTATTATCCTTCATAGGGCTGGATTTGTGGAAAGATATTGTGTAAGTTTGGTTCTGTCATGGAATGTCTTGGTTTCTCCATCTATGGTAATTGAGAGTTTTGGTGGGTATAGTAGCCTGGGCTGACACTGATGTTTAGTTAGGGTATGTATGACATCTGGCCAGGATTTTTCTAGTTTTCATAGTCTCTAGTGAGAAGTCAGATGTGATTCTGATAGGTCTGCCTTTTTAGGTTACTTGATGTTTTTCCCTTATTGCTTTTAATATTCTTTCTTTCTTTTGTGCATTTGGTGTTTTGACTATTATATGACAAGAGGAATTTCTTTTCTGGTCCAATCCATTTGGAGTTCTGTAGGCTTCTTGTATGTTTATGGGCATCTCTTTCTTTGAGTTAAGGAAGTTTTATTCTATAATTTTGGTGAAGATATTTACTGACCCTTTAAATTTGGAATTTTCACTCTCTTCTGTACCTATTTTCCTTAGGTTTGGTCTTCTCATTGTGTCCTGGATTTCCTAGATGTTTTGGCTTAGGAGCTATTTGCATTTTCTTTGACTGTTGTGTCAATGTTTTATATGGTATCTTCTGCACCTGAGATTCTCTCTTCTATGTCTTGTATTCTGTTGGTGATCCTTGCATCTGTGACTCCTGATCTCTTTCCTAAGTTTTCTATCTCCAGGGTTGTCTCCCTTTGTAATTTCTTTATTGTTTCTATTTCCATTTTTAGATCCTGAATTGTTTTGCTCAATTCCTTCACCTGTTTGGTTGTGTTTCCCTGTAATTCTTTAAGAGATTTTCGTGTTTCATCTTTGAGGACTTCTAGCTATTTATCTGTGTTCTGTATTTCTTTAAAGGAGTTATTCATGTCCTTCTTAAAATCCTCTATCATCATCATGAGATGTGATTTTAAATCAAAGTCTTGCTTTTCTGGTGTGTTTGGGTATCCAGTTTTTTTTTACTGGAGTTGGGAGAACTGGGTTCTGATGAGGCCAAGGTGCCTTGGTTTTTGTTGCTTATATTCTTGTCCTTGCCTCTAACTATCTGGTTTTCTCTGCTGTTAGACCTCCTTGTTTATATATTTGTAATGACTCTATCTCCTTATTCAGCTCTATTCATTAATCCCACAACTCTGTTCAACTCTACATAACAAGCACACTGAGTTTCTTCATCAATTATCTCAGCCATCCAATCCCTGCTTTCAGTTTACCCATGTGTCTGTATGTTCTTCATTGTTTTGATGCCCCCACTTAAGTATCACTAGATCTATGCAGGATGTGACATTTGCCTACAAACTAAGTTCAAGGAGTGAACTTTCTCAAAAACTCTACCTGGCACCAAAAGAGGACAACTCTTGAATTCTATAAGTCCAAATTATTTTCTCTTACAGAATGGGAATTCTGGATGGATGTTGTAGTTTGTGACTGTGGGCAGCAATTTTTTATTCCTCTCAAGATTTAGCATAATAATGTTTACTTTGTTTCTAATAGACTGCCTTGGACCCCACTGCTGGTGGTCTGGGGGGATTTCTTCCATGATATATTCTTTCTTTTTTCCATCTAGTATCTATAAAGACTTTAAAATAAAGTTTTGAAAAAGCTGGTCTATGAGAATGAAGCATGTACTCAGGGTCCCCATGGTCTCAGACATTTTTAAATGATAAATGTAAGAACTCAATAGATTGGTCTGGTGCTTTTGTGCACAGATATGTTGCTAGCAGCAGAGATGTGTGCCTACCGAAATTATACTGAATTTCCTAAACTGTTTATGCTAGTTGTACTTCTTACTACAATTATGTAATTAAATTAAATGGTATGCAAATTGATGAAAAGTGATTGATGATGGATTTGCTGTGTAAACTAAGTTAAATGCTTTGAAGACTTCCATAAACGTGACTGCCTAACATACACTCACTCGTGTGTGACAAGCAAGGAAACAAACAAGGGTTTTGAAAGTAAAATCTAGAAGGAAGTTAGACTTGATCTCTGTTTTTCATGTTCACAGACTCCTATACTAAATTTAAAGAAATTAAAATGAAATCATAAAGTTCATTGTTGCTGTGTTTATATAAGGAAGAAAGCAGTGCTTTTCTTATCAGACATCAAAGTAATGGTCCTGGATCACCATCTAAGCTTGGGCAAATGAGTGCAAATTCATTGCTTTTAACTTAAAGTGAAATGTTGATGCATGTATTAACAAAGATTACTTCCTTGAGCCAAAGCTTTGGATTGCTGCCCCTGAACACTTCTCTTAACTGACCCAGTCTTTTCCTTGTAGAGTTTGATTTGAATGAGAATCCACTGACTAAATTACTTAAGCAAATGTTCCTGTCACTGGCATCTGACTCCCTTAGTTCCTTCACCTCCCTGACCCTTAGCAACCATGCACCAAGTTATTACACTTCACCCCCTCCATGTTTAGGAATTTTCCATATAATTGATGAGAACAGGAAGCAGGAAGTGGTCAGGCAGATTTTGAGTAAGGAATTTCAATAAGAAAACGATTTCCCTTGCCTTAAGCTGAAAATATCTCTAGTCCTATGGACAGCTCTGTTCTTACTGAAGGCAAGAGATGTTGGAAATATTTTAGGCTAAATGTCGTTGATCTGACAGAACACACAGAATGCCAAAATGGGGCAAGAGCTGGTTTCTCCTTATCTCTCTCTTCCCTTAAATGAATTCCTTTCCTGGAATCTATCCTTGAAGCTTTGACCGTAGGTGTAAAGATGTCTGTGTGTACACCCTGCCTCAGCTTACTGGACAGTTCATCTCTCTCCCCATGTCCCACCTCAGTTTCTGCCTCCCAACCTTGAAAAATGCCCTAGACTAGCAGCTTTGTGTAGTTTCTCATTCTCCAGCCAAGTTCTACCTTCTTAAGGCTACCCCCCACTCAATGACTCTAGAAAAAAACCTTCTGAACTCACCCCATTGTCCCTGAGTTTCACTCTTTGATCTCATAAGAGTGCAGATGCCACTGACTGAGCAGAGTTCTGTGTGACTTGAGCATCTGCTAACACCAACCAAGACTAAGGAGAAGGTGCTGATGATTTCAAAGATACAGGTGTTTTCTCTTGTCACAATGTTCATGGTCCTCAACACTTCTTAATAAATTTTGATGTGTCCTTGTAACAGCCAGGCCTGACTTGAGTCTCTTTCCTGAACTGCAGGACCTGTCTGAACTCTATTCTTAGTGATCCTCTGTGGGTAACATTAGGCCCACTATCTTTAGCAAATGCCTTGTCTGTTTCTTCCTTCCCCATAGCTTGGTTTTTACTTTTAAATTTTAGTTATATAATTTTGTTAGGATCAGGTTTCAAGTATCTCAGGCTGGCCTCAAAAATCTAAGGATTGTCATGAAGTAGTGATCCTCCTGCCTCCATCTTCCAAGCACTGGGATTACAAATATATAGCACATCTAATTCAGGTGGTGCCAGGGACTGAACCTGAAAATCTTTGCATGCTAGGCAAATATTATCAAGTGAATCAGTGGATCTCAACTTGTGGGTCAAGATCCTTTTGGAGTAGCATGGATATTCTACATATTGGATATTTATATTAGGATTCATAACAGTAGCAAAATTATAGTTATGAAGTAGTAAAGAAATAATTTTATGGTTGGGGGTCACCACAACCCAAGGGACTGCATTAAAAGGTTCTTAGCATTAGGAAGGTTGAGAACCATGAAACTAAACCACATACCCAGCCCTGACAGCTCACTTCAAGTTGTGAATTAATAGGGGAAAATATATTTTGTGTTTTGAGACAGAAGTGTTCAACTAGGGGAGTTGAGGTGACCTAGAACTCACTGTGACTTCAAACTCACAGAGATCTGCCTTCCTCTACCTCCCTATTGTTTGGACTAAAAATGTGGGCCACTATGACAGGCCCAGGTACAAGGGTTATTATTTCATAATAGTAGAACACATAACCTAGTGTTATTATCTTCTAATGGTTTCATATTCTTGATAAAGATAAATAATTTTGCTAGTTTCAGCAGATGTCAGGGTAGCGTATTTTAGTACTAGCTCAGTGTTTATTCAAGAAAGACTATTAATATCCTCCTTCTTTGGAAGCATTAGCTTTGATGAAAACATTGTTTATGTAAATATCTATCTCAGACAACTGAAGTTTCCAAGGAAACATGTTTTGAATGCAATCGACTATGCAAATGAAAACCCCTTTTTCTGGATAAATTGCCTCTAACAGAGACAAAGCCTGAAACAATAAGGCAATTCAAACAGATAAAGAGAACCAACAACCTGCAAAGTGACTCCAGCAGCTGTTTCAATAGCCAAGAAAATCATTCTCTTTCGCCTTATGTGCCTTGTAGCACCCAGAGTCAATATTTGCCTATTGTCAGCAGGGGAAAGATTAAAAATGAGTTGGGCTTAAACACTCTCAAATGTGCACCATGGTGTCTTTGCTTCTAAATGATATCTATTTAGCTAGTTGATTGTTGAAATTAAATTGCTGTGCAGAAGAGCTCAAGTTTTTGTTGTAAAAAGAAGCTCAAGTCTAAATGAAAAACAATGAATAATAAGAACAGGAAGGTGGTGAGGCAACATCTGGGGGAAAGTGCTGATCCTCAGGCTTTCCACGGAGAGTCCCATCTCCAGAGCCCACGGAAGGGTGGAGAGAGAGGAGGAGAGAACCTGGCCATGCAGTCAATCCGCAAACCTCCTGCACAGGTCCTATGGCACTCACTATAATAATAAATAAATTGTCTGGAAGATGGGAGCAAATGAGAAATATGAGAGCACTTATAAATTACAGGACTGTATTTTAGTCATATATCTGGAATACAGTTAAGGTGACTCACTAGTCTACAGTCTCAATTCTTTTAGCACTTTGCAGGAGGCACATGGCATTCGATCCCTATAAACTGAGCTTCCTGCCATGTATCATCTGTCATTCTTTATGAACTCTAAAGCTAAGCAGAGGGGTCTCCCTCTATATCCCCCAGGCCAACAAGCAATATTCATTTGGAAGAGAAAAGTTTAAGCTTTGCCTGAATCTGTTCCAATCACCTCTTCACACAGGTCACACTGGAAATCAGGCTACTTTACTTTCAGCAATTTACATTGTTAAAAAAAAAAAAAAAAAAAAAAGTCAAGAGAGACCAAAAGAAACTGACCTGGGAGTTGACACAGGAAAACTTAAATGGCACTACTGGATAAATTGTGCCTTTTCCAAAATAATAGTTATTCTTTTTGTTTATTTTTGGTTTGGTTTGGTTTGGTTTTTGAGAAAATTTTCTATATGTCAGGCTAGCCTCAAACTTGCTATGTAGCTGAAATTGACCAAACTCTAATACAACTATTTTTTCACCTTTCAAATTCTGGCACCAAAGGTGTACACCATCATGCCAGCCTCCACGGGTCTTCTCTGAAGAGCACTCAAATCTTTCAGTATACCCAGAAAGCAAAGAAAACAGAAAGTGATGACACTCACCAAGTTTACTTGAGGGAAAAACAATCTAAAACCAGGCATCATTTAAACTAAAAAGTGATTCAGTTCTGAATGCCTTACTCTATTCCATGTGCAGCTTATATGTTTAGCCAGACAGAGGACATGATATAGATAAACCACGTAATTGGATACAGATGTCATTTGCCTTACATGAGTGTATTCTAATCTCTTGTGAGTCTATGGCTGGATGAAACCTCAATGCTGTGGCTGGCTGACCTCTGGCTATCACATGTACATACATGTGCACACATCAACACATTCATGATCACACACAAAAAAATGTAACAAGGAGAAGTTGTAGAGGAAGGTGGAAGTCAGCAGAAGAAGAGAAAAAAAGTGAAGATTATAACCATATACAGAAATATAACTCTAAAACACAACAAAGAAAATCAGTACTTTACTACTTGAGTCCATTGTAATTAATTCCAGTTTGCATGGGAAAAAAACAAAGCTAGAGTTTTAAAATAAGATATGTTATGAATTTTCAAAATAAAATGGCTGTCCTAATAATCTAAGAATAGAAAAGACTGATAAGTTGCCCCAAACTAAACCAGAATATCAATTAAATAAAATGTTGTTATGAAAATGAAAACAACTACAAAATGATCAAAAAGATGGATAAAGAATTAAAATACAGTTCAAAACATAAAAAAAAAACTCAATTAAGAAATGTCAATAGGGTAGCCTGGGGGGCTAGAACAATTGCAGAGCTAAGAAGATGTTAAATCTATATGTTAAACCCATGAATCAAGAAGACAGAGGGATTCATTGCTAAGTTCTACATATGCATCCAGAGAACTGGTATCAGAGATGAAATGACGCTCATGAAATCTGTCGGAACAACAAAGTCAAACTACTTAGAATTCACAGTCAGACAGGAGGTAGACTTCTCATTTACAACAGCATATTTCAATAATTATGTCTAAGCACAGATGGAAAAGACAAGAAAACTATCAACAAAAATTTATACTTAAAGTGTTATTCAGCAGTAAATGCAAAAAAAAAAGGTATTTTCAAACTAATATCTGAGATTATCTATCTACAAGCCATTCCCTTAAAACATTTTATATTACATTTTAAGTGTGTGTGTGTGTGTGTGTGTGTGTGTGTGTGTGTATGGGATTTTGTTTCTTTTCATCATGTGAGATCTGGTGATTGAACTACCTCTCATTGTCAGATTTGGTAGCAAGAGCCTTCACCAGACCAAAAGTAGAGGAGGAGGAGTGGGGACCAGTATGTGAGTTCCCACAGAGTCATGAGGAGGTTGCTGGCCAGGCTCCAGAGAGTCGGTGTTTCTCTTTGCATTTTTCCCTACTCAAGTGGACCATCCACACACTGCATGATGCCCACCCACACTGATGGGTGATCTTCCTTATTCACTCCATTGATGCAAGAGCCGGTTTGGGAAACCACATCCTCAGACATCCCCTGAAAGAATGTTGCAGCTCCCATCTGGAGTTATCTAGTCTGGTTAACCCGTAAAATTGATCAAGAAATTGAAAGGGGAACCATTGAATATGATAAAATACCCTCAGAAAATAAATTAAATACAGTTTTCAAATAATAACTTTGTGTGTCATGAAAGTGAAGATATCAACTTTTCAACTAAAATAACAAGATGAGGAGTATCGCAGATTACTCAATTGAGAGTCATGCTAAAATCTTGACTATTACTTAACATAAATACTAAGAAGTACAAATATGCATGAAAAAAATTTACTTACTATTTTTTCTAACTGTAAAGCAAACCAAAGAGAATATTCACCTATCAAATCCCTTAGGAAGGAAATTAATTTGCCAATTATATTCAGCAAGTATAAGCATTGTACCTCAGACAAAAACATGCAGAAGTTTAAAAACATAGGAGTTTAAGGGATATTTCATGAAATTGTAACAGAAGAGGCTGAAGCAATGTTGACATGGTTGTTAGGGAAAAAAAATCCTACTATAAATTACCATTGAATAAGGTTTCCATGTAATTTCCCAAGAAGCAATCTTACAAATAGAAAAAAAGAAAAAAGGACATCTACACACCTAACAGCTCAGGACTCAAATGCAAAATACAAGATCTGCTTGAATTTTAAGAAGAAAATTTTGAAGTCTACTAATATGGTGAAATTCTTTTTAGAAAATTTCTATCAAATAATTGAACAAGTGCAAAAGAAAGAGATAAAGAGATTTGGGCTCACCTACTAAGGACTAAATATAAGTAGCCATGTACTCTGAAGTTTTTTCTATAACTGATCCCTCTGTCTTTCAACCAGAACATTCCTGAGTAAAGAAAAACTAAGAAACTAGAACTGCATGAAATTATGATAGCTTGAAATGGTATTTTATAAAACTTTATAGAGAATAGAATGAAAAGCAGTAAAATAGTAATAAACATAAAAGTCAGACATAGTTTTTACATGCCTATAATCTTAGCATTCAGGCGGCAGGAGGATTGTGAGTTTCAGGTCAGCCTGGCCAACTTGGTAAAACCATATCTCAAAAATAAATAAATAAATAAATAAATAAATAAATAAATAAATAAATAAACTGTGAACATTCTCATGGCAGAGGGAGGGGTAATATTTTAATACATCTGTAATCTTTCATTATGAAACACAATGGAAAATAAAATTTCAATTACAACAAATGTGCAATGTAATGCACTTTTGATGTAATTCCAGACAAAGTCATACCTTATAAAATTTTATTTTGTTTCTAAAAATTCATATACAAAAACAATCATTTCAATGGTTTTACCAGCAGAGAAAAATCTTTTTGTGAACAACCAAATGAAGTCACACTACCTTTGCTTTAGGAACCGACAGCAGCTCTGCTCATGTTAGTGGAGTGCAGATATAGATAGATAATATGCAGCCAAGACTTCAGGCTAAGAAAAAGAATTCTAATGACTAGTCACAAAGTGACTGCTGAAAAGTCTCCTTTCTACCTTAACAAGACCCACAAAGGAATATGAGGGTTAGAAATAGCCATTTGATTAGGTTTAAAAGATACTTTCTCTAAAATGTAGCACAACAGAAGCAAATGTGAAGTCCTCTGGTTGGCTCTGAATAGTGCCCTAATTTCCTGAAAAATCATATATGAAGTAGCTTTTCAGGATGGTAAAGTGACTTAATGGATTTCCACATGCCATTCAGAGACAACAACTTTCAAGGCCCTAGGTTACAGAGAAAGATATCATGTTGGTCTTGCTTCAAGACCAAAGACAGATGATAAATAAAGGAAAATACATTGTGTCTTTTCAAAGAGAGGTAGCATGCATGGATTTGTAATACCATATGCCTAGGTCTAAAATATTAATAATAATGTTTAAAATATTACAACATATCCTGTGTGCATTATCCATAAAGACATGCTTGATGTTTTAATATATTCCATTACTCCTCTAACAGGTATCCAGAAAGAAAAAGAACAAGTTCCTTCTATATTTCTAATTAAAACTACAGTTGACTTTGTGGTTATTATAGACATGGAACAAAAAGCTGGAAAAGTAGATACTTAGATGTATCAGTATTTTGTGTTTAATAGATTTTAATTAAAATTTCATTATATACTTCTCCTTCCCTTTTCACCCTCCATACTCTCCCATGTCCTCTCTCAAATTGATACTCTCTTGCTCTTTGACCATTATTGTTAAATATTCACAAATATATAAATAAAACCCGATGAGTCTGCTTTTGTTGATTATGGGTCTATATAATCTCAGGGTTGACCATTTTGTATTGGATACCAAATTAGGTGTACATCTTTAGGAGACGTTAGTTCTCTCTGGTTCAGAAATCATTAGTTACTTGTAGTTGTTTGTTTAGACTTGGTTTTCTGTGAGATGTCATCTTTCCTCAACTCTTTCCACCTTAGCATATCTGTTGAAATCATCTTTGTTAAAAAGTCTTGTGTATGCAGCCATTTCTAGTAGACAATCTTATACCAGACTTTTTGGTCTCTATGATTTTTATAATCTTTTTGGTTTTGAGAAACAAATTGTATCTGCCCTGGGTAGCTACACTCTATCTTTCATTTTTAAGATGGTACCATTGAAAAATAAATAGTAATGTATGGTAAAAAAAAAAAAAAAAAAAAAAAAAAAAAAAAAAAAAAAAAAAAAAAAAAAAAAAGACTTCAGGCTACAAAGAGACAGGGATCAGCAGCAAACCATAATATTGAGTCTAACCATGGAGGGCCCATGAGAACCCCTTTTACCTTCCTTCCCCATTTTTCTGATGAAACGTATCAATACTAGACATAGTGACTCTTTTATTCCTTTGAACCATCAATTCCTGAACGGATGCACTTTTAAATTTACATGAACTGACTGTCAATCATTTTTGTAGCAAAGTTATTAACATTTCCTATAGATTACTGTTTTTCCACTTTACATTATGAGTTAATGATGTAGCTGTCTTTGATTTGATATTTTATGGCCTATGTTTTCCACACCCTTCTACTTTAATGTCTTTAAAACTCTGTAAGAGACTGTAATACCAAAGAAGGTGTTTTCATTTTCCTCTAATATGGGAACTTTTGTGAAAACTACTTGATTACTTCAAACATGTATGGTGGTTCCAGCTGTATTTGGATTTATTTTCAGTGTTCTCTTATGCCATTTTTTCTTTATTTTTTTTTTCTCCTTTCTTGTTTTTCTAATTTCCTAATTAGATTTTTTTTTAGACCAGTCTTCTTTCCTCAGGAATTCTCCCATTTGCTTTGGGATTTGTACACTTGAAAGATTAACTTGTTGCGCATATTATGATTACCAGTGTATTTATATCTATTTAATAAATTGGCATTTGTTTATTTGTGACTTCGTTTTGGGGGGGGTGGGGGGTGTTTTTGTTCTTTTTGTTTTGGGGTTTTTTTAATGAAGCACTTATTTACTTATTTATTTATTTACTTATTTATTTATTTGCTTTCACTAATTTCCTTTGTCCTGTGAGATTAGTTTGGCTTTCTTTATTACCATTTTCTTCTGTCTTATCTGAACATTGGACTCTGCCCGTGTGTAATCTGTCAAGTTAGCTAAACCCACTAACTTTAGATACTTACCTAACAAAGTCAAAAGTGTTGAGGCTGGGCTGGGGTGGCCAGGTTCCTGTAATCCCAGTGCTTGACAGGAGAGAGTAGAGTATGTTGGGTACCACAGTGAAGTCTGCTTTTTTTTTTTAACCTGGTTGTTTTGTTCATTTCTTGTTTCTAAGATGGGGGAAAATATTTCAGACCTTATATGAGATAGGTCTTGAGAACACATCTGAAGTTATATTTTTCCAGGCAGGAATTGATTTCAAAATTGCCTAGAGTAAAATCACAAGGTCACAGTTTGGAAAATGTCACACATATACACAATATAGTTGACATCAGTTTTTTAATGCTCAATAAAATTTTGCATTTAATTTTATAAATCAAATTCTGAAATAAATTTAACCAAGTGAAATCTTTACTGGTTAAATCTCCAGCCAATAAAAAAGCAAGCTGGAATATATTGATTCTGGAGAAGGACTAAGTCTGATTGGAGGACAGATCTGTACCGTTGAGGCAAGCACACTAAGAGTATATTTGTCTGCCTTTTTAAATTTTAAAACGTTTTAAGTGGAAATCATGAAATAAGAAGATCTCAATTCTTAGTAGAATTAGAATTAATTGAGCTTCCTCCCTCCTTTAATGTCTTGAATACAGACCATATGTTCATAAGTGCCCATATTGTCAGTGGATAAATAACACACTATAAAAGTTCATCATTCTAGGTCCCAGAACAAACTATTCAGAATCAGGAATTTACTCCATTGAAATTACATGTTTTCTACTTATGTTGTAATAGGTTAATAATTACTTAAGAAAGGAACTTTGCAGTTTAAATAATGCATATACAATAATGGCATCTGCCTTGCCCCCCAAAAAATCTGATGTGAAAAAAAAAAAACTACCAAAAAAAAAGGGAAAGAAAAACAACCTTCAGACTAATTTACCAATAAGACATTAGGGGGAAACACAAAAAAGACACATCTCAGATCATGATTTTATTTTCTATTCGCTTCTTTGTACTATAACATCATAGGGGAAGGGATAGTATCTTGTCATGATGTTGGCTTGGAAAAGCCTCAGTATTGAAATATTACAAACTACTGTGAAATGACTAACAGGTGAATCCCAGCCTTCCTGTGAGCTGTTTGTTCATGGGTGTTTGTGCAAGAAGCTGTACTATAAACATGAAGCAGTTATTTGCAGTTTTTGTATTTGCTCATCATAATTTACCTGATAACCAATATTGTCCTTAGTGTGAATCTGTGGAGAGTGTATAATAATTCCAGATTGTTTACAATATTACGTCCTTAGTAAATGCATTTGAATAAAGATTATGTCAAGAAGCCAGCTTATAAAATAATAAAAACTCAACAGATTGCCAACAATTTGCTTTAAGTACTGACTAACATGAAGAAAAATGAAAAGGCCAAAAGAAATTAACTATATTGTATCTAGATGGCTATTTGCCATCAACAAATTTGACATATCTGTTTAATAATTTCTGATATTTTTCCAAGAAAAAAATGGGAATTGAAATTGCTTGAATGGTGCTCATATTTCTGGTTAGTATGCATATGTCATGGCGCTACACTGAGAAGACAGCTCTCTGACTATGTATGGCCAATGCTGAGGTCTGAGGTCAGAGCATTAGATGGTAAAATGGGCCCTGCTGCAGGTTTGATAGTAATGACAATGGGCAAGACATACAGACATGGGAAGCTTTGGGGGTTCTTTGCATGAATCAATTTCATTTAGTTTTTAAAAGGGGGCCACGAGGCAGCCAGTGATGATGGCTCTATTTTATACAGAAGAGTGTGTCCCAGTCTAACACATTCTATTCTTAACCTTTTAAAAAGTGAAATAGTTTCTTTTATTTAAAAAAAAAGTTTTATGATATTACTACGTTCTCTGTGATTGAATTATAACAAGGCACATTTCACCTTATTTTGTATATTTGAGGTGTTTTATTGGAATTTAAAATCTTAAAGACATATACTTGCATATTTTAGATATCAAAAATTAACAAATCTTCAGGTTTTGTTGCTATTTGTTCAGACTTGGCCTCATGTATCTAAACCTGTTTCTGTGAACTATAAATGCAAGTATGTGCCTCCATGCCAGTATATGGAATACTGAAGACAAACCCACAGATACTGGGCAAGTACTCTACCAAATGAGCTATAGTGCCAGACATAAATCTATGACCATTCAGTGTTTTGCTTAAAATGAGCTTCTTACAAAATTATACAGTGAACAAATATGCTTTTGGACCCGGATACAATGTCCTTAGCTCCCTTTGCTGCTGAATAAAAAGGAAACCACAAGCTGATCACATGACCTTGTAGATAATTACTGATTTAAAGTCTCTTTTTCTCAAAGATTTATCCTATGAAACTGGACTGCATGCGCAGAAGGTGATATAGCAGCTCTGTGGTCTCTGCTGCACTGCCTGCCTGTCCTGCAGAGTTCTCCTTCCACAGCCCTCAAGCTTCCCACACAGAACCTCCCTCTGTCCACTCCTGAAATTCTGAGAGCTTGACTTCTTTCCCCTGCCTCAACCAAAAAGGTCTTCCTTTCTCAAGACCTTCTTCATCGTCAGAAGCTTGATCCTATGAAGACACAGTTTGCTCCATCGATAGCACCATCCTCTGTCAGGTAAGTGAGTCTGGACTTGGGATGGAGAGGTTTCCAGACAACGTTGAGTCATGTACTCCTAGGACTGGACTGCTAGCCATACATTTATTTCTGAATCCACGGAAATTTGAAGGGTTCTGTAACAGAGAATGAAGACCTTTAGGGAACATTGTTGTCCGAAGCTCCAGCTCCCTGACAGTCATTGCTGACCCTGCCAAAAGATGACATGTAGTGAAACTAGAATCAAACACTCCTGTCAGCTGCTGTCTCCCCAAACCCTAGTCTACACTGTGTAATTCCAATACTTGGAAGGAGAGAGTAGAGTATATTGGGCATAGTGGGGATGTCTGGTTTTATTTTTTTTATTCTTTTTTTTGTAGGATTTTAAATTAATTTGAGAGAAAACAATGATATTTCAATTAAAATTTCTTTGAGTGATAATACATCATGTACATTTTATATTTCTTAAACAATATTTTTCTTTGGATAAACGACACATGCCTTTGGAACACACCTTGAAACCATGTCAAAATGCATAGAAAAATAAAAGTCTGTCATAATTTCAACTTTAAAGAAAATAATTCTTTGGGGCATGGTATCCATATTCCTATGTAAATACATATATATATATATGTATGTATATATATATATTATATATATATAATGTTTTGATGTATAAATGTATTTATAAATATTGCAACTTCTTGTTTTCCAGAGCCACAAGAATGTTTCACAGTACATATAATTTAGTCAACCAGTTATTTATTGGTGACCTTCTTTCTAGTTTCAAACTTTCCCATGACTATGATATGACAAAAAAATTTATGTTCACTTCAGTATACTTTAATACACTTTTACACATGATAAATTCCTAGTGGTACATTATTGTGTTAGGGAGTTTGTATATTAAGGTTTTCTAGGGTGGAAGGCTATGAGGTCAGAGACTTCTGTCTACCACGTCTATTATGTTCATGGATTGCCTGGTTCAGCCCTCAGTGTCTACTCTTGAGTAAATACATGGAAATAACTCACCCAGATCCTGAGGAGATTTATATCAGTTGACCTTTCTGCCAACAATATATTGAAAAATCTGTGTTGTTTACACGTATCAGACAAGATTATCATATATTTGATCATGGCCATTGAAAAACGGTACTTCATTTTTCTTTGTATCCCCTTATAAAGATTACAATTAACCTAGTGGAGTTTAATTTTATTTTTATTATTTTTTCACTTTTATTACCTTTTAAGGCTTTTAAATTTATCCTATTCTTCTTCTTACTAGAATTGTTACATTAATTAATTAGTACAATGATAAAATCAGCCCCTCTTTATTCACACTTATGCATCTCCAATCTCTCCTATGACTACTTTACACACAAGCTAGCAGTTCTTTAAAGTTTATCATATGAGTAAAAACAGTCAGGACATGTCATTATGTGCTCAGCTTACTTGACATAATGTCTTCTCATTGCATGCAAGTTTTTACAAGTGACAAAAATTTGCTTTTTAAGATTAAATAATACCTATCACATACACATACATACATACGTATGCACTCACTCACACACACACACACACACACACACACACACACACACACACACATACACACACACACACACAGAGTTACTTTATTTTACTGTTGACTGACATAAAGACTGACTCCTATCCTAGCTATTCTAAACAGTGTTTAGAATCCATATGACTGCTGGATTCCACCTTTGTTGAGATGATTTGAGTTCATACCTAGAAGTAGGATTCTTTGATCCTCTGGTATATGTACTTTAAAAAAACTCTTAGAGGTTACTCTTTTATTTACACTTATTTATATTTTATGTGTATGGATATTTTGCCTGCATGCATGTTTGTACACCATATGCATGCAGTGTACATGGGGGCCAGAGGGAGTTGTTAGATCCCCTGGATACAGACACTTCTACCATGTGGAAGGCAGGAATCAAACCCAAGCCCTCTGCAAGCAGTGTGTCTCTTAACTGCCACTGTCCAGTCCTCAGTTAAACCGAATTGCTTCATTTTAACCTCATTATATAGATATAATTGCACAAATAGGCATCTCATTTTATTTTCTCTCGTTTTGTTTAAATTTGCATATATAATCACTTCTGAAGTTTTCCCTTATTGTTATTAGGGTTTGGGGATTTTTTTTCTGAGGTTTGTTTGTTTTTCTCAAAGAATGACCTTTTCTACTTAAAAATTTTTAAATATGCATTTTTTATTTTTAGCATTTTACTTATATTCAAGTCATTAATATGCCTTAATATTTTGGTCTTGGGGACAAATATGAACTAAGGTCTATTTCCTTCTCAGGTTGTTTTTTGGCCATTTTTATTTGTTCTGTTTTATAATGTTGGGGTATAGGAATTGCTTCACAAACCACACAACTGATCTCAGTTAGACAGCCATAGTTTATTGAGCATATGCCCAGGACTGATCAAGCAGGGCCATGGTCCAAATTCAGGAACTGAACTGTTAAGATCTTACAGGGCTTTTAAACCCCAAATCCACTTATGTTTGCCAAGCTATTTCACCAAACAGTATTTAGGGATAGGAGATTTCCTTAGGAATATATTTATGTTGTACACTTATCCTGTTTCCATTGTTTGGGGTACTCAACTGTGGCAGGGGAATTGCCTTATCTAATATTCATATCTTATCGTGAACGTTAGGATGGAACTTGTCTTGTCTAACCTTCATGTCTTTAACTTGCCAACCAGGATGTCAGTTAGCCACATACATGTCTCTGTCTGCCAAGTAGAATGTCAGTTCCCAAGGACGTCTTGAGAACTTAAATTTTACTTGAGCACTACTCAAAATGGAAGTCTTATTCCAAATGTTTCTTATACTAGTGCAGGTGTCTCTCTGATATTGGGCTCTATCCCAGGGTCAGCTTATAAAGGCAAATACCATAAAAGCATGTAAACACATGCAGAAAGTATTGCTGGGTGGTTGCTTCAGATCCAAGCTTATTGTTAGTAACTATATAAAACAGTTCTACTGACTTCTATTATGATTGGTTTCCAAGGACAGAGAACATAACAGAATATACAATCAATCTTGGCATCAGGAGATTTCCTAGTAAGAGCAGAAATGTATGAGAAAGTTCCTTTACAATAGCAGGCTAACCTGGTAACTGTTATCTAGGCACTAACATTTTTACCTAGGTACAATAAGTCTGCTAATTTTGTTTTATTATAATTGTATATGTTTTTCTTAGTTTTAATAGAAAATTTTAAATGACCATGAGTAGTATTCCTTTTGTTTCACTTTATTTTTGAGATACTGACTTGCTCATAGCTCAGAGTCCCTGTGAACGTTTAATCATTTTGTCTTTGCCTCTCACAGGAATAAAAATGACAGTTTCATAACAGAGAAAACTTCTAGGGTAGCTGAAGATATTTATTTTGATAATTAATAAATTTTAGTTCTCAAACAGGATCACCAGAGTTAAGAATGGCGATTATCTCAGATTCTCTCATAATTCCCTCTCTCTTCCTTCCTCTTCCTTCCCTCTGGGAGAGGATCCACCAGCTTTGTGTACACCAGGAAACTGCTGCACAGTGTTGTCCCCTTAGTGCTGAGGTTCTCCCATGGGGCCATCAGATGTTTAGAACAATCAAGTAGCTACCCCAGTCTTACACTGTTCTAAAGTAACAGTTTAAAGCAAAGAGAATCAATGTGTCATAACTCTGCTACTCACACTCAGCTGCAGCTTCGTTTCTGCTATGAACATGCAGAGGTATATATTATCTTCTCTTATTTGGACCAAATGACAGCTCTTTATATTCAAAGGAAGTAAAGAGGTAACTGGTCTAGACTGGGCCAAACACTAGCCATAGATCCTTGGATTAAGGGTAACTGTTCAAAGATCATGAAACAAGTTTTGAAAAAGAAGCGGGCGAGAAGACATATGGGACTGGATTCATGCCTAAGTACTCAGGAAAGCTTGATGCCGGGTCAAGACAACCAGAGTCTGGATCCCTGCTACCATGAAACAAGATGATTATCACCTGTAATGCCAGCTTTAAGGAAAGTGACACTCTCTTATCACACACACACACACACACACACAGAGAGAGAGAGAGAGAGAGAGAGAGAGAGAGAGAGAGAGAGAGACAGACAGACAGACAGACAGACAGACAGACAGACAGAGAAAGAGACATGCACATACATTACAGAAAAATTCCATCAAATATCAGAGAGAAGGATTAACCTGCTCTGACATATGGGAAGCTTTCGGTTTCTTACTAAAACTTTACTTTTTCATATTAGTATTTGAAAAGATATTTCAATTTTAGATAGGATATAACCTACCCAGTTTGCCTTTATGGTTAACCTCTTACTTACACATTGATGAATACTCTTTAAGTAAACTAATACATAATATCTCATATCAAGGCCCCCTGCCTTAATTGTTTATGTGATGAGCTCATGCTAAACTTTCAGGAAGAATGTGGTTACACAACTGCAGTTAGCTATATCTTGGTTTAGTCTTAATAAACAGTACATATTATATTTATTATTTTTCAGTGGTTATTGAATTGAAAGCAAAATAAGAAAACCCTAGAGGACTGAGTAAATACTGGGGATGTAAGGCAATAGGGCCTGAGGAAAGTAGTTTTAATTTTTTTTATTATTTGTATTTGCATGTGTATGTGTGTATACCAGTGCACATACACACAAGTGTGTGTGTGTGTGTGTGTGTGTGTGTGTGTGTGTGTGTGTATCTGTGTATGTGTTTACTTGGGTGTTACTTCTTGAGTGTGGATTTGCATGTGCCTGTGTGTCTTTGTGTGCGCTTATAGGTCTGTGAATGTGTGTTTGCATGTATATACATTTGCATGTGTACTTCGGTATGTGTTCTTGTGTGCGATTGTGTGAATGTGTGTGTACGTGTGGTGTGTATTCTTCTGTGTGTGACTGTGTAAGTTTATGTGAACTATAAACTTGCAGGTACCTGAGGGGGTATGTGAGTATCATATATCCTGAAACTGTATTTACAAATGGTTGTCTGCCAATGAGGTGGGTGCTGGGAACTGAATGTAGGTGGGTGGGTCTCTGCAGCTGCAATAAGTGCTGTTCACAGCTGAGTCAGATCTCAAGCCCAATATTGTAGTTTTTAGTAGAAAGCCAAAGTGAAACACACAAGTAATGTTCAAGTTCAAGAGAATGCAAAAAGAATAAATAGGTATAGACGATTTCAAGAGCTTGTAGTGTGTGTCATCATAAAGCAGAAAAGCATCACGGGGTCACATCAATGCACACTGCCTGGACAAAGATGTTGTGTCACAGACACTTAGAATACAACAGTGTGGCTCCAATTAACAATGAGCTGCATACTTGCAAGGGTCAAAAATGTAGCTATTATTTGGGCATAGTTGATCACATGTGTAACTGAGGATCACCACAAGTTCAATGCTGGACTGGGCTACAAAGCAAGAGAACAGGCTTGATGTTATATGATTTTTCACCATTTTAAATGAAAATTCTACAAGTTAATGAATACTGTATTAGGAAATTATTTTGGGCCACAAGACAGCCAAGTCAGATAAGGAGCTTGACACCAAACCTGATGGACTGAATTTTATCCCTGGGACCAGCATTGGTAGAAAATGAGAACTGACCCTGCCTCCAGTTGTCTTCTGATTTCCTCATATCCTGTAAAGCATTTTCTTAACTAGTGATGATGAGAAGAGGCCTAATCCATTATGGGTGTTGCCATCTCTGGCCTGATGGTCCTGAGTTCCACAAGAAAGAAGGATGAGGAAGCCATACAAAGTAAGCCATTAAACAACTCTCCTCTGTAGTATCTATATCTAGTTTCCTGCCCTGTTTGAGTTCCCATCCTAACTTCCTTTGATGATGAGTTGTGATGTGGAAGTGTAAGCTGAATAAAACCCCGTCTTCCCCCAAGTTGCTTTGATCATGGTGTTTTGTCACAGCAACAGTAATCGAAATTAAGATAATGAGTCTGTAGTGTCCTTTCTTATCTCTTCTGATTAGTTTTAGTCTGAAGTCTATTTTGTCAGATATTAAAATCACTATAGCAGATTCTTAGATCCATTTGCTTTGCATAAATTTTTCCATTTTTTCCCATGAAGTGATGACTATCATTGGTGTTGAGGTGTTTTTCTTGGATACAGCAGAAGGATGGATTTTTGTTTTAGCATCCATTGTTAGTCTAAATCATTTTTACTGGGAAAATGAGACCATTGATGTTGAGAGACATCAATGAATGATCTTTTTGATTTCGGTTAACTTGTTCTGTGGGGGGGAGAGAAAGGGGTTGGGGAGAGAGAGAGAGAGAGAGAGAGAGAGAGAGAGAGAGAGAGAGAGAGAGAGAATCCCCCTCTTTCAATTTGTTGTTCTGAGATTACTTAATCCTTTTGTTTTGTTGGAAGTGGTTAACATATTTATGTTGGCATTTTCCAACCTAAAGATAAATAGTATTTAATTAGGTCTTATCACATAGTATCTTTATTTGCCCCATGGTTGAATGGGAAAAAAAGGTTGAAGAAGGAGGTCTACATTATCCACTGGGCAGAGAGGAAGGGGAGGCCATAGTACATAGTCTGTTACAGAGCTAGGAATGAGACTGGGGGATATATTGATTTTGGAAAAGAGGAGGTAAACTTGAAGATCTGCAGTTAGCCTTCCTGTTTTCCTGGCCAGATCGCCTATGGGTTCCCAGATGATGCCTGCTTAAGTTATGCCTGGGCTAAGGTGATGAGTGAGAAGAAGGACATGTTGAGAATACTTGCAAAATCAGGTTCAAGACTCTCAAGATGATATGCAGAGAATGGCAAGTGATGCCTGGTATATAGTATCCTAAGCACTCACTGGCCTGGAGGTTGGAGAATTAAGGGAATTTAATGAAGAATGTTTGAAGCATGTTCCATTTCATCCATTATAAGGGAAGTGGGTGAAAGCTGTTTCTGTTTTCTTTTCCAGACCAAACAATATGTTATTTAAAAGTCATTTAGAAGATAGTATATCCCTAAATATCAAAGTGGGGCAAAGCCTTTCCCTCTCAAGACAAAGACTGGTTAAAATCTGGGTTGCCTGGAATGATGGTTACTAAGGACACTTCAGAAGTATCTATGAGCAAAAAGAAGCTTGAAATATTCAATCCCAGTGCAAGGTCCATGCAGTCACTCATAAGTCCAGAAAGAACTTCTTCCTTCTTTACTCCATTCTCTCACCAGATATGCATGCTTTGAGAGGAAAGAGGGAATGAGTGAATAAAGCAGAATAAAGGCAACACAAAGGCAAGTGTGTAACTCTTTTAGGACCTCTGAACTCTTAGAGTTTCAGAAATCCCAAACTACTGAGTGTGTGTGAAGACAGTATTGGCCAACACTAGAAACTGGCAGATTTCTTAAGATTTGTTTTATCAATTCAAATAAAATATCAACAAAAGCAACATGTGTGGATACCAACAGAAAAATGCCTCAATACACATCTAGAATACAGGGGGCTGGTTCTTCCATCCTCAAACAGAGTTTCTGTCAACTCTGAAAACAAAACTCTGAGGAAGCTTTAATTCTCCAGAACACATTCAGTTTGGAGAAATATTATTTTGACTTCTTCAGAATAATGTCTAGGTTGTCACTTGGGAATTGTCCAAAGAAATAACAAAACAAAACCAAAAAGCAGTCACCTTGGTCAGATGAATAACCAACATTCCACTTCTCACCGGCCTTTTCCATTCCCTTCTCTTTTATTTTCTTTATAACCATCCCTTCTCTTTCCTTCCTTTTCATCTTCCACACTGCAGAATCACCTTGGGATATCGCTGTCTCTCCTCCATCACTAACTGACTACACTTGCCTTACAGCATCTCCATGAACCTGGCCCCAATTTCTCCTGTAAGACTATAGAGCAGTATCTCAATGGCAGAGTTCCTAAAAACTGAGAGCACATTCATTCATAGCCTACCTCTTCTGTTTCTTATGTGCTTAGTATGAAGACAGTTATTAGGAATGCCAGAGAAAGATACATAGTCTTAGCTTCAGTGAGCTTGTAGATTCAGTGTATGAAACTGGGGACATAATCAATAGGGGCTGAATATATATATATATATATATATATGTTTGTGTGTGTGTGTGTGTGTGTGTGTGTGTGTGTGTGTACATATATATTGCTACAGTATCACAGAGAAAAGAGAAATTCATTCTTCTTAATTATGAAAAATAGATAAGTGAAGAGAAAATGTCTCAAAAATAAAGTTAATCTCATCAAATCACCAGTGATGCCATGCTGCCTTTCAAACACACACAAACATGACTATTGCTGAACTGTTGAACTTCTTCAGTCAGTTTTCTAAATAGGCTCTGTGTGAATTAGATTTTTCCCTTCAGGTTAGTGTGGTTGACTTTCAGGAAATAACGTAGTATCTTCTGTGACACCATACTATTGCCATGTAGCGGTCATAGTGATCCCATTTTATATACATATTTCCCCAAATAATATATATACTATCATGATAATATAATAATATTATATATTATGACACATGGTAAATATATATTATAGATAATGTATTATATAATACATGCATAAAATAATAAAATATATACTAGTTAATGAATATAATTATATAATATGTGAGATATATCTGTGTGTGTGTGTGTGTGTGTGTGTGTGTGTGTGTGTGTGTGTGTGTGTAAAACAATACTTCTTTGGGGATAGGGCTATAGCTCAGGACCCAAAGTGCTTTCTAACATGCATGATGCTCTGGGTGAATCCTCAGCTGATGCAACACTAAGAATGAATGGACAAGTCTGCAACCCTAGCACTGTATTTAGAAATTCAAGATAATCCTCAATTACACACCAAGTTTTAGAGCATGCTAGGCTACATAAGAACTAATCTCAACAATAACAGTAAACAACTCCTTTGAAATTATAATGTTGGCACTGAACTCATTATATAGCTGACAAAAACCTTGGACTTCTGATCATTCTGCCTCCACCTCCCAAATGGGACTATAGGCACACAAAAGTTTATACAGTGCGAAGAATAGAACCCATGCTGGGCAAGCACTCTACCCACAGTGTTGTGTGACTTTTCCTAGGGAGATGTAAGCAAATGTTAACTTACACCAGATATGCTACTGATGATGGACCTAAGAATAGGTTAGTGAAGGAGTGAGCTTGTGGAGGTTCCTTAAGGATGAGTGAGCACATAGTTGAAGGCACATGGATGACTCACAAAAGCACACACTAGACAACTTACAATAGCTGCATCCCTGAAGTTGCCTTGCTTCTATAACCTTGGAGGAGGCCTTTGTGAGTCCTGTATGCTTTTTGAGACTTTCAGACACCTGTGTTATTTCTACTTCTTGAGTATTATATGCTGTATTACTTCCTGGGTCTTAAGGACCCCCCCCCTATGATAGGATGCTTCAATTCAGAAGAAATTGTTATATAACATTAAGATACATCCCCAGACCTACATTTGCCTTAAGGTGGCTTACAAGGTATGATATGTAGTTAATAATGAATTTTTGTGATCTTCAGGCTAACAACTTGACCAAACCTTAGGAACAAGGATTCTCAGTTCACTTGCATAGTTTCAAATCCAGCCTCTGGCACTAAGAAAACACAACAATCTTAGTTCATTCATTTATGAAATGAAAATGTTGTAAATACTCTGTGCTTAACACACAAGAATTAGCAACCCAATTTTCTACTTTTATCATTAGGATGAACAAAAGACTAAGCAAAATTATATTTGAAGCAAAAAAAAAAAAAATCCAAATCAGAAGAGGCCAAGGCAGGACGTTTATCTTCATATATTCATCACATACTGGTGAGGTTCAACACCATGTTTTCATTCAGTGATATCATAAACTTTGCCTGATTTCACTCTCCATGTTTCCTTTTTTCTCCTCTCTTGACCTCCACTTGTACCCACTCATTATCAAATGGCACAATCTCTTTATTCTGCATGGCAGGATAAAACTCCATTGTGTGTATCCATCACATTTTCTTTGTCCATTTAGCTACTGACAAATTCCTTGACTACTGTGAGTAGTAATCCAGTAAATATGAATGACCAGGCATTGTAGTATACCTCTTTAAGGCCTGCACTCAAGAGGGAGAGGCGGCAGATTACTGTAATTTCAAGACCATCCTGATCTTCACAGTGAATTTCGGGACTGCCAGGGCTATGTAGTGAAATGATATCTCAAATCCCTGCACATATGGATATGTAAGTATATCTCTGATATCTTTTGAGGACTCCCTGTTCATTTAATTAACATACTTATTGAATCCCATGCTTGTATAGCATTTGGAATTCAATTTCTTTGTGTGTGTGTGTGTGTGTGTGTGTGTGTGTGTGTGTGTGTGTGTGTGTGTGTATTATTGAAGGAGATTTTTTTCTCCAATGTGAGATTTTTGGAATCTTTGCCCAAAACCATGTGCTCTAACAGTGTGGTTTACTTCTGGGCCATCTACTCTACTCCACTGATCTGTGTGGCTATTTGCATGATTGTGCCATGATGTGTTTGTGTCACTATAGCTTTGTGCTATAACTTGAGGGTAAGGATAACTGTACTTCCAATGTTGTTCTTTTTCTCAGGATTGCTTTGACTATCCAGGGCCTTTTTCCCCCTACAGATTAACTTTTGGATTTTTTTTCTTCTTCTGTAAAGGAATATCCTCAGATCTTTGAAAGGTTTTGCATTGATCCTGAAGATAACTTGTGACAATATAGCCATTTCATGGTATTAATCCAGCCATGCTGATTTCAGAGCTCTTTGCATATTTAGTGTCATCTTTAATCTATTTTTTTCAGAATTTTGTATTCATTTGAGGTTTCTCACATCCTTGGCTATGTTTATTTTTGTGTTTTTAGCTATGGATAGTGGAATTGTTCTTTATTTATTTCTCAGTGTGTTTGCTATATATAAGATAGCTTCTGGTTTGCAAATGTTGATTTTGTATTCCACTGCTTTCTTAATTGTGGTTGTTAGTTCTAGCGGCTTTCTAATGGAATCTTTAAGGTTTCTTATAAACAGTATTATATAGTTTTGGTTTTGTTTGCTTATTTAAGATAAGGGCTCCTGTAGTCCAAGCTGGCCTTGAACTCTATATACCACTGAAGATGACCCTGAACATCTGATTAATCTAGTATACATACAAACTCAAAGACAAAAACCACATAATAATCTCATTAGATGCTGACAAAGCATTTAACAAAATCCAACACCTGCTTATGATAAAAGACTTAGAAAAATCAGGAATTCAAGGCCCATATATAAAGATAATAAAAGTAATATATAGCAAATCAGTAGCCAACCTCAAACTAAATGGAGAGAAACTTAAAGCAATCCCACTAAAATCAGGGACTAGACAAGGCTGCCCACTCTCTCCCTATCTATATAATATAGAGCTTAAACTCCTAGCCAAAGCAATTAGACAACAAAAGAAGATCAATGGGATTCAAATTGGAAAGGAAGAAGTCAAAATATCACTATTTGCAGATTATATGATAGTATACATAAGTGACTCCAAAAATTTCACCAGAGAACTCCTAAACCTGATAACTTCAGTGAAGTAGCTGGATATAAAATTACCTCAAACAAATCAGTGGCCTTTCTCTACACAAAGAATAAACAGGCTGAGAGAGAAATTAGGGAAACAACACCCTTCACAATACTCACAAATAATATTAAAAAAATCCTTGGTGTGACTCTACTTAAGCAAGCAGAAGATCTATATAATAAGAACTTCAAGTCTCTGAAGAAAGAAATCGAAGAAGATCTCAGAAGATGGAAATATCTCCCATGTTCATGAATTGGAAGAATTAATATAGTAAAAATGGCTGTCTTGCCAAAAGCAATCTACAGATTCAATGTAATCCCCATAAAAATTCCAACTCAAATCTTCACAGGGTTAGAAAGGTCAATTTGCAAATTCATCTGGAATCACAAAAGATGTAGGATAGCAAAAACTATTCTCAACAATAAAAGAACCTCTGGTGGAATCACCATCCCTGACCTGAAGCTGTACTACAGAGCAATTGTAATAAAAACTGCATGGTACTGGTACAATGACAGACAGGTAGGTCAATGCAATAGAACTGAAGACCCAGAAATGAACCTACACACCTATATTCACTTGATCTTTAACAAAGAAGCTATCACCATGCAGTGGGGAAAAGACAGCATTTTCAACACATGGTGCTGGCTCTACTGGCAGTTAGCATGTAGAAAAATGAGAATTGATCCATTCTTATCTCCTTGCACAAATCTGGTATCTAAGTGGATTAAGTAACTTCACATAAATCCAGAGACAAAGAAACTTATAAAGTAGAAAGTGGGGAAGAGCCTCAAAGATATGGGAACAGGGGAAAAATTCCTGAACAGAACACTAATGGCTTGTGCTATAAGACCAAGAATCAACAAGTGGGACCTCATAAAATTGCAAAGATTCTATAAGGCAAAGGACACTGTCAATAAGACAACATGGCAACCAACAGTTTGGGAAAAGATCTTTACCAATCCTAAATCTGATAGGGGGCTAATATCAAATATATACAAAGAGCTCAAGAAGTTAGACTCCATAAAACCAAATAACCCTATTAAAAAATGGGGTACAGAGCTAAGCAAAGAATTCTCAACTGAGGAATACCGAATGGCTGAGAAGTACCTAAAAAAAAAATTTCAACATCCTTAATCATCAGGGAAATGCAAATCAAAACAACCCTGAGATTCCACCTCACACCAGTCAGAATGGCTAAGATCAAAAACTCAGGACAGCAGATGCTGGCAAGGATGTGAAAGAGTAACATTCCACCATTGCTGATAGGATTACAAGCTGGTACAACCACTCTGGAAATCAGTTTGGCAGTTCCTCAGAAAACTGGTCATAGTAATACCTGATGACCCAGCAATACCTCTCCTGGCCATATACCCAGAAGATGATCCAACTTCTAATACGGATACATGTTTGACTATGTTCATAGCTGCCTTATTTGAAAAGAACCCAGATGTCCCTCAACAGAGGAATGGATTCAGAAAATGTGGTACATTTACACAATAAAGTACTACTCAGCTATTAAAAAGAATGAATTTATGAAATTCTTAGACAAATGGATGGATCTGGAGGGTATCATCCTAAATGAGGTAACCCAATTACAAAAGAACACACATGATATGCGCTCACTGATAAGTGGATATTAACTCAGAAGCTCAGAATACCCAAGATACATTTTGCAAAGCCCATGAAACTCAAGAAGAAGGAAGACCAAAGTGTGGATACTCCAATCCTTCTTACAAGAGGGAACAAAATACCCATGGAAGGTGTTACAGAGACAAAGTTTGGAGCAGAGACTGAAGGAATGACCATTCAGAGACTGCCCCACCTGGGGATCTATCCCATAAACAACCACCAAACCCAGACACTACTGCGGATGCCAACAAGAGCTTGATAACAGGAGCCTGATATAGCTGTCTCCTCAGAAGCTCTGCCAGTGCCTGACAAAGACAGAAGTGGATGCTCATAGCCATCCTTTGGACGGACCACAGGATCCCCCATGAATGAGCTAGAGAAAACAACCAAGGAGCTGAACAGGTCTGCAGCCCCATAGGAGGAACAACTATATGAACTAACCAGTATTCCCAGAGCTCCCTAAGACTAAACCATCAATCAAAGAAAACACATGGTGGGACTCATGGCTCTAGCGGCATATGTAGCTGAGGATGGCTTAATTGGTCATCAATGAGAGGAGAGGCCCTTGGTTCTCTAAAGGTTCTATGCCCCAGTATAGGGGAATGCCTGGGCCAGGAAGCAGGAGTAGGTGGGTTGGGGAGCAGGGGGAGGGGGAAGGAGATAGGGGATTTTAGAGGGGAAACTAGGAAAGGAGATAACATTAGAAATGTAAATAAAGAAAAATCTAAAAATCTAAAATTTTTTTAAAAAAATTTATCCTTAGACAACATGTTTAAATCCTTAGTTATATGTAATCATTAGTTATTTAAATATTTTGTCAATACTGTTTTGTTAAGGTATTTATTCATTTCCAAAATAATAATATTATGTGGAAAACTCCGTTTTAAATTTAGTTATTTGAAGTCTATATAAACACTAAAATGACAAGAAGCTTGGGAAGAACGAAGACCAAGGTGTGGATACTTTGCTCCTTCTTGGAATTGGTAGCAAGTCACCCATGGAAGGAGCTACAGAGACAGAGTTTGGAGTTGAGACGAAAGGATGGACCATCTAGAGACTGCCATATCCGGGGATCCATCCCATAATCAGCTTCCAAACGCTGACACCATTGTATACACTAGCAAGATTTAGCTGAAAGGACCCTGGTATAGCTGTCTCTTGTGAGACTATGCCAGGGCCTAGCAAACACAGAAGTGGATGCTCACAGTCAGCTATTGGATGGATCACAGGGCCCCCAATGGAGGAGCTAGAGAAAGTACCCAAAGAGCTAAAGGGATCTGCAACCCTATAGGTGGAACAACAATATGAACTAACCGGTGCCCACCCACCCCCACGCCACCCCTGAGCTCGTGTCTCTAGCTGCATATGTATCAGAAGATGGCCTAGTCGGCCATCAGCGGAAAGAGAGGCCCATTGGTTGTTGAACTTTATATGCCTCAGTACAGGGGAACGCCAGGGCCAAGAGGTGGGAGTGGGTGTGGGGGGGTGTGTGTGGGAGGGAGTGGGGGACTTTTGGGATAGCATTGGAAATGTAAATGAAATAAATACCTAATAATAATAATAATAATAATAATAATAACATTCAAATAAAAAAAAACCCTAAAATGTTTACTGTTTTAAAAGATCTGATTCAAACAGATTTCTTTTTTATTCCCTAACTGTTTTGTTCAAAATGCTCAATAGTGGTTTCATATTCATAAAGTTCAGTTACAAATTTGGTCTTCTCTGTAAGACAGAGACAAAAATACAAAAATTTTTAGAATGAAAGTCGTTTGCTTTTTTTCTTACAAAAGTGTTTACTTTCTTTGGAGATTAATGGAATGTCAATTAGACTTGGACAATGACGGAAATAAATAAGGAAGGGCGACCCCTAGTGTTGCTCTTCAGAAATTAAATTCATGCACAGCTCCAGAAATTCCATCAGTGGGTGTTCTAAAACTAGCTTTATTGACCTTAATGGTCTTTAGATACAAAAGTTAGTATTATTTAAGAAATAATAAAAATGTTTTAAGGGATTCTTGAGCATGGCAACAGTTCCTCACCCCTGAAATGCCTTTTCAATGACATCAAAGATACAAATTAAAAAGAAATACTGCAAGAGGGAACTGCTCAAGTTTTGCTTGAATGGGCAAAGAGAAAGCTAAGGGAAAAGCTAAGCCTAGCTATGACCTCCCCTTCAGCTGAAGATCAGTTATGCTTAAGACAAGGCAGGAGCCTCACCTGTGCAGAACAAGAAAATCCTGAAGGAATAGTTTACTGTTTTATGGGGTTTTTTTCCGCTGTAGTCTTCACCTCCACAAGCTCAAGGTCGTCAGTCCTAAAGAAAAATGAAAGTCGTTCTGCTTAGACACCTGTCACTTGTGACAAAATAAAATGAAAGCAGGGGGTCAGATGAGACTTGCAGTACCATGTGAACCCATTATCTCTCAACAAGAGGAAACTCTGCCAAAAATAAGAAAGCAACAGGGCCTATTGGGACAGAGAAATTTTTGTACTTCAAGAGAAATTCTTTAAGGAGAAAAAAATGCAGTATTTTAGGAAATTTCTGGCATTTCTATTATGTTTTATTGCCATTGCCTATTAATATTCTTGACTGAAACTCAGTATCAGCACAGAGCTAAGCAAAAATCTGACACTCGGTCCTCTTCTTTTACATTTTGGGTTTCAGAGTTATACGTAAGAGTTGCTTAGACCAGGTTTGAGATCGGAAGAGCTCTGCCATTTTCTTTTACCCAAAGAAATAGAACACATCAATGTACAGAACGATGGGACAATTAAGACCGAGACAGAAACTGAATGTGGTGGCCAAATTGCCATCCACCATAGCAGGTAGAACTCAGCAGACAATGGAGCTTCTGCCATCACTGATCCTGACTCCCCCAGCAGGACATAGCCCATTGCATTTTTCTAATCTACAGACGAGGTTCTCAACCTTCCTAATTCTGTGACCCTTTGATGTATTTCCTCATGTTGTGGTGGCCCCTCAACCATTACGTTATTTTTGTTACTACTTCATAACTAATTTTGCTACTGTTACAAATCATAATGTAATTGCGTGCTATGCAGGATATTGAATAGGTGACTCCTATGAAAGGGTCTTTTGCCCCCACAACATGTTGTGACCCATGGGTTGAGAACCACTAGTCTAGCGTCATTTGATTGCTTGCGATGTTTCCATAAAACAAAACTTTTCCTGGGTTACACCTATGGTTTCTCCATGGACAGTGTACCAATCCAAATGGTCACTACAAGCCTTCCACACTTACTCGTTCCCCTCTACTTGATTGAGAGTAGACTTCCCTTTTAGTTTCTCCCCAACCTCCTGAAATGTACCCAATCCCTCATCAAGTCAAGTAGACCCATTCATGTCTCATAACCAGTGCTCAGTTAAGGTCTCTACTCACACTAGTAAGTGTAAATTATTTAGATCATACACACTAAATTATTTAAAACAGTACAAGCAAAGAATTATATATATTACCAAGAAACAAGACTTGTCTCTATAAGATAATTTAGCACTGAGAGTTTTATTTAAATCTTTTATGTCTCTGGCTTCCAACACTTAGAGGCAAGCAAAAAATCCTTTTCAAGTCTGCATTTTCAGTCTATTTTTATGAATTTATTCAAACAGGTTGCCTTGAGTTCCTGCTGTCATTTACACCCCATGCAATCAAGAACTTTCAATTACTAGCAATATGTCCATCATAAAAAATTTTCATTTATTTAGCAAGGAGGTAATCCTTAATAGGTGCATACATAATTTCATTTTGTATGACTGATTTACCTGCCTACTGATGCTCATTCTAGCAGAGTATTAACACCCTCCTGGAACTGCTGTTTCTTCTAAAAGCTGCATCAATTCCTTCCAGTGACTAATTTCATAAGACACTGAAATGGCCTCTTTGAAATTCAGCTTTCAAAGTTCATAGAGAGTCTAGGAGTTACTTTTGCATGCATTATTATGCTTTCTTCCCAAACAACTTTTGCTAGTAAGCATAGCAAGCCTCCAAAAAACACTGAGTAGGCAACCCCTACTCACTAAATAACAGGAAAGATGCCCCATACAAGTATACACTCACACACTCTCAATACAAAGACAGGAGAGTTAGCTAGGCAATGCTATGCATTGGAGAACTAGGCTGTAAGGAAACTTGTAATAGTTGCAAAAGAATCCATATTGGAAAATCAATTTATTACAGTTTTGTCTAAATAAAAATGGTTTGTTTTATTTTCTACTTGACAGTCCTTTTTTGTTCTTTCCCTTTTTTTCTTTGTGAGATAGGGTCTTGTTCAGTAGCCTAGCCTGGCCAAGCACTCTTCGTCAAGCTCTATGTGATTCAAAGATACTTAGTATGTTGTATATTAAAGATAGACATTAAGAATTCTAGGTGATTTAAGTTAATTTCTGAAATCCTTTTGTATTTATAAATATTTTATTTTTAGCATCAATTTATGAAAACATTGAAGATCAAATTCTTTATGTTTAGGTTCTCTTAGGAGGAATTACACATAAAGGTGTTGATGGTATTTGTGTAGGGTAAAGGGGGGAGCTCAGATGAAAGTGCATGTTTCCCACACACGAGGATGTAGGTTTGATTCCCAGAATCCTCACTGTTGGAAATGTGAGGTTAAAAATGCACATCTGTCATTTCAGCATTAGGAGATGGAGATACTCAGGGCTTGCTGAGCAGTCAGTGTTATAAGTAACTCTTGTAAGGATGGTCTTGCTCACAGTTCTCTTTTGAAGACAAGTGTCCAATTACAGAAATTGAGTTAATGAAAATTCAGGAATTCCAATCCAGCAATAGAACCCTTCTCAAGAAAACAAGGTAGACTGCACATGAGGAAGCACACCAGCATTTGACCTCCAACATCCCCACACATGCATATATGAAACATTGGACCACATATACACAGGTATATTTCTTTATTATATCTATGTGAAAGTCAAAGGCTACAGAAAATGTAGATGAGAAAATAATGTGGATAGGTAAAAAGATGGGTGGATAGATTCATGTATACTAGGTAGATGATGGGAGACACAGGGAAAAAAGATACTGAGAATGTCAAAGTCTGGCGTGATGGATAAATATGCAAGAAAACTGGGTAAATGTCAGAGAGCAGTGCTTTAGGCAGGTCCAGAATAGAAGTGACCCCACTGCAAGGCAGAGCAACAGGAAAGACAGAGACATCCGTGAATAAATGGCCGATATCAAAAGTTTTGAAACTCCTATCATCCATATCCTTGAAAGAAGGAAACATTTCATATAACTCAGATTGTATCTTGCTTATTTTTGATTTATACAATGAAAATGTAGATATATAAATCAGAAAGTGCCATAAGACTTGGGACAAACTGTAGTGTCTGAGTGACCAATGTCCCTAAGCCATTTAGGGTCAGTCAAGAGAAAAAGAATGAGACCCATGCAAGGCCATAAGTGTTTAAGGCCACTCACAACAGAAGAGACAGGGGTGGCTTAGCTGAAGTGATGGTAGGCCCAGCCTAGGGCAGACCTGCCTCGAATGTGAAGTACAGAGCAGTCTGCAAGGAAATGTTTTGAGCTGGACCTTTCCTCACTCTCCCATCTGACTAACTCTAGGCTAGCAAGCACATTTCAGTAGCCACTGCCAATTTCATTTCTCCCGACTTGACTTGCAATTTTTGTTCTTAGTAAACTAGCATCATAAATAGTAAAAACATTTTCAAGGTATTGTTACAAACTGAGAGGTATTTATAGGTGGGTTGTTTGTTTATTAATTTTGTTTTCTTTTTTGATACAGAGAGTTACCACATAGGTATCTAGCATAGAACATTTGCCACTGAACACTGCTCTAGGTGTGTGTGCATTTTGGAGACATTTTTCTTCATACATATATTTAGTTAGAGATAAGTCTATATGTAAGTAAGTATATATGAGTCTATAGCAAAATAAAATTAAACTGTCAATTTTCTTCCTCTATTATACTCTCATTAATAAATACTTCACTGCAACATGTGAGCTCATGGAGACTGGAGAAGCATGCACAGGTCAAACCAGATGGACTCCCAGCAGTGAGAGTGGGAAGTAGACACAAGTTCCTATCCCTAACCATAAAGCTATGTCAGACATGCCAGAAGAGGGCATCAGACCCCATTACAAATTGTTGTCGGCCACCATGTGGTTGCTGGGAATTGAACTCAGGACCTCTGGAAGAGCAGTCAGTAGAGCCATATCTCCAGCCCTGCCTGATTGTTTTCTTAAGAGAAAGAATGGAATGTGATAAGTGAGGAGGTGGGGAGGATCTGGGAAGAGATGAGGGAGGGAAATACCAGCATGGGCAGATAGACTGTTCTATTTACCTTCCTGTGTCTCATCCAAGTTTCTACCTTGGGTCCTATAATAAAAGCCCTAGTCCTACAATTCAAAGCTCCCACTTCCAGGGGCAATTCTTGCTGTCCATGAACTCTATAATCCTTCTCTTGTGCTTTCAGCTATGAATCTATATTAAACCTCTTTTCTAAACTCTCCCTCTGTGAGTTTCATTGTTCAAATTGGCAAGACAAGAACCTGGAGGCCACTAACTGAATGAAAGTTTTGTGTCTCCAGGAATGACTGACACCCCTAAATCTTACATTAAATTCCTCCTCAGGTGAGGGAGAAATCCTCCATCAAACTCACCAATACTTAGTTTTTTTCTGTATCACTTGGATATAAAGTCAACTAAAATAAAAAACTTTCTTAGGCACTAGTCTCTTCTTTGAGTGTTGCTTTGTTATGGTTTTCCTCTTGATACAAGTCAACTCAAGAATTACTACAGTTCCTTAGTATTTTACCTGCTCTTCAAATTTATAATTTGTATTCCATTATACTTTAATATAAAATTTTTGTCATTTCTGTCACAGACTGCATTAATGTAGTTCTTTCTACAACTTTTCAAAGTAGGTACCCCATGTTCCCATTGTTCAGATGAAGAAATTGAGATTTAAATCAACATGGCCTAAGTCAAGTACTACACTGAGAGCAAATAGCCTCTCTGTTGTACTGAAAGCCTTTCTTCCCAGGCTCTGCACTACAGGTGTCAGGCCATCTTTATGCTTCTTTTATTTTTTTAATTAGGTATTTTCTTCATTTACATTTCCAGTGCTATCCCAAAAGTCCCCCCTACCCTCCCCCCCCACCCCCCTACCCACCCACTCCCTCTTCTTGGCCCTGGCGTTCCCCTGTACTGGGGCATATAAAGTTTGCATGACCAATGGGCCTCTCTTCCCACTGATAGACGACTAGGCCATCTTCTGATACATATGCAGCTAGAGACACGAGCTCCGGGGGATACTGGTTAGTTCATATTGTTGTTCCACCTATAGGGTTGCAGATCCCTTTAGCTCTTTGGGTACTTTCTCTAGCTCCTCCATTGGGGGCCCTGTGATCCATCCAATAGCTGACTGTGAGCATCCACTTCTGTGTTTGCTAGGCCCCGGCATAGTCTCACAAGAGACAGCTATATCAGGGTCCTTTCAGCTAAATCTTGCTAGTGTATGCAATGGTGTCAGTGTTTGGAGGCTGATTATGGGATGGATCCCTGGATATGGCAGTCTCTAGATGGTCCATCCTTTCGTCACAGCTCCAAACTTTGTCTCTATAAGTCCTTCCATGGGCGTTTTGTTCCCAATTCTAAGAAGGGGTAAAGTGTGCACACTTTGATCTTCGTTCTTCTTGAGTTTCATGTGTTACTGACCTCACTTTAAGAGAATGAGCCCATTCCCCAAGGTCCCTGAAGACCTCTGCTACCACTTCTCTGTCTTCTCTCTAGAACTGACGTCTTAAAGGTGTTCTAAGTATCTCCATAAAAATTCTTGAGAACTAAAATTTTCATTATAAATTTAAATCATTGCAAAAAGATTACATTTTATTTATTATAAATATATCACTTTAAAAATAAACCTGTGAAGTCGCTTGAAAACATATCTACATCAGTGAGAATACTACAGAGACTTGAAACAATATTCCATTTAAAATAAAATTTCCTTTAGGAATAAAAATTTTTCTTATTCATCATTCACTCCCCCCCATAAAACCTTACACAAAATATAAAATATGTTATAATATATTTTGCCATTTTTTCTCTTAATGTATTTCTCTTTAGAAAACTATATAAGTTTATTTATTCTAAGTTTCTAGTGTTAAATTATTTTTTCCCAGAATCAAATGATTAGTATAATTTGATTAGTTGTACTTTGTTGATTTAATGAATAAATTAACCAACTTGGTCTACAGAAGTACCTCCACCACTCATTTAGTATGTGCCAGGCCCTGGATTCAAGCCCAAGTATCATACAGACAAATAAAATACATTTCCAGCCCTGAAAATATAAACTTTAATTGACAATGCATTTCTTAATGAAATAGGAATGTAATAAAAGTTTTCTGATCTCTCAATAAGCTTTATTATTAATTCATATCTGCATTGATGGGTGTTATTATTCTTGAGATAGTGTTCGTGAACCATTTCATCCCTATTTTCATTTTCATAGATATAAGTGCTGAGGATACTTGCTCACATAAATTAATAACTAGTTCCCAAGGGGAGCTTAGACTCAGCAATGTTGCTCAATTCCTTGAACTTATTATTAGGTATATAACAAAAATTACTTAGCAGTATTCCTTCAAATATTATTTTTAATGATTAATCAGTAGAAATTCTATTACATTCTCTAAGTTTTATTTAATTCAATGAACAGTAAATCCCATGATCTGCAAGAGGATTTGCTGTCTAGTCACTGGGCATTTGTTCCTTCATGTCAGCATCAATATTTCCAACTTTCTTTAGTCTGGTACCCTGGTGGTTACCTAGTGGCACAATATTCTATTGTAATATTCAAGAAGACTTGAGGAGAGTTGTGTCTTCATTTATTTTAATTTTCATTATGGGAAAGTCTATGTGCACATGCATGTCTGTCCACAGAGGCCATAGGTATAGAGTCACCTGATGCTGGAGTTACAGGCCACCTGATGTTGGTGGTGAGAAATGAACTCAGTGTCTATGTAAAAGTAATGAATGAGTGCTCAAACATTGAGCCAGCCATTTTCTCAGGCTACAAGTCTTCACTTGCAAAAGAGACAAAGCTTATATGAAAATGTAGATGCCAGAAACATAATTCCTTACTATATTCCTTTTTAAACAGAAAGTTTTAGGAGATTGTATTTATGAATGCTGAGGATTATGGACATTGATTCCCTCATACAATCTTTGAGCCCCAATAGCAATGTGATAGTCTATTGTGAGTGTCAACTTGACAATGTAGAATCAATGGAGATCAGCCTTGAAGCATGTCTGTTGTGGAGCCATGGAGCTGTTGAGCCATGGGGAGCAGGCCTGAAGCATGGGAGTTGAGGAGTGTCTAAACCACAGAAAGCTCGTTGTGAGATTGGCAGGAGTAGGATCGCTCGACACCATGCCCTGGGCATGCATGTCCCCAGGGTACATAGTCATGTACCCCCACCTTTATTCCCTCAAAGGAAGTCATGTTGCCAAGTCAAACTTCCTCTCCCCTTATAATGTTTAGCAGCACCTGGAAATTCCTCCTTATGCAAATGAAGCATCTCCAATCAGGTGCTCTAGTTCCAGCCAATGATATACACTCACCCAGATACTCCCTACAGCCCCCAGAAAGGTTCAAAATACCATTGTTCCCCCCATTAAAATGAACTGCCTCACCGAAGCTGTTACCTGAGAGTCTGTTCTCATAGAACTTACAGATACCTGTGGTTCCCCAACCACCAGCTATTCCCACCCAGCTCCCCCACTGAGGATCCAGAGTTGTGGTCACTGGTAATGACAGGGCTACAGGTAGGAAACTGGAGCCTGAACATCAGCCTATAATGGATTTTCTAGATTAAGTTAGTTAGGGTAGGAAGACACACCCTAAATGTGGTGGTACCACTTTCCAGGCCAGGGTCCTAGACTGATAAAAAAGGAGAAACTGAGCTAAATGCAAGGATTTATGACTCTCTGTTTCCTGACTGTGGACAGAGTGTGGTCAGTTGCTTCCTACTCTTGCCACCTTACCTTTCCCATCATGGCAAACTGCAGCCTCAAACTTTGAATCAAAGAAAACCCTTCCTTCCTTGACTTCCTTTTTGTTAAAGAACTTTGTCACAGCAACAAGACAAGTAACTAAGGCAACAGATTCCCAGTGATGTCGCCATGGATAGAATCTGCTGCTCTCTGTCTTTTTCTAATCACTCTGTATCGTAACAATTTTAATACTCAAACTCCACAAAAAATAAAAACATAATTAATCTAGTTTGGGTGAGCTTCCTAAACTGTTCTTCATGAATCTTTGTTAGTACAATAGGATTATATGTTAAACCCAGATCCCTAAGTATAGACTTCTAAATTGGAGGCTAGTCCCCCAAAACCATAAAATTGTGGAATGAGCCATCCTTACAAAATTTGAGAAGACAAATCTACAGCCTTGATCAAAATCTGGGTTCTCTGGGAGTTCCCATGGGACCCCATTGGCCAATAATTTGGTTAGACGTGATCCATTTCAGGTACCAGGAGCTTCATTTGGTGGCAAGAGATATCCAGTTGGGGCTCTGTGTCCTATTATTTGGTGATTTCATTTCTAACACCTTCCCATATGTAGATATTTTAGGAAACCTCTATTATTAGATTTCTATACTATCCCTCAAATGCACTTTAATTTTAGCTAAAAACTATAATCCCTCCCTTACCACCTTCTTTCCTTTCTCCACTTGTTTGATCCTCCTGTTTCAGACCATTGCCTTGTCCACGTATAACTATCTACTCTATGACCCTTTCCTAGATAGATCTATCTCTCCTCAACTAGTTCCTTGCTCTACACTTAATCTCTGTGTTTCTACAGATTATAGGTTGATTATCATTGATTTAACGGCTAACATCCACATATGAATGAATGCATACCATAAGTGTCTTTCTGGGTCTGGGTTACCTCATTCAGGATGATTTTTTTTCTAGTTCTGTTTGCCTATGAATTTCATTAATTTTTAACAGCTAAGAAATATTCCATTATGTAAAGGAACTACATTATCTTTATTTATTCATCTGTTAAAGGACTCTAGGCTGTTTACAATTTCTGGATATTATCAATGAACATGGTCAACAAAGCGTTTCTATAGTACAGTAGTTCTCAACTTGTAGGTCGAAAATAACTTTATGGTTGGGGGGTCACCACAATATCCACTGTATTGAAGGATCTCAGCATTGGGGAGGGTGAGAATGAAGCATGAAGTGTCCTTTGGGTATAGATGGATCTTGAGATAGATTGATTCTCATCTGAAATGATTTCCATACTGGCTTTATAAGTGTTTATCCTCACTAATATTAGCTGAGTGTTCCCCTTACTCCATATTCTTGCCAGATTTAGCTGTCATTTGTTTTATTGATCTTGGTGATTTTGACAGCTGTAAGATGAATTCTCAAAATAGTTTTGATTTGCATTTCCCTAATGAATAAGGATATTGAACATTTCTTTAAGTACTTCTCAGCTATTTCAGTTTTCTCTTTCAAAAAATTGTCTTGCTTAGATCTGTACATCATTTAATTGCGTTACTTGTTTTCTTGATTTATATATTTTCAGTTTTCAGTTATCATATTTTCGACGTTAGCCTTCTATTGGATGTGTCATCACTAAAAATCTTTTCCCGTTATGTAGGCTACCTTTTTATGCTAATGATGGTGCCCCTTGCCAGCTTTTAACAGTTTTTAGTTTCATGAAGTCCCATTTACTAATTGTTGGTCTTAATGTCTGTGCTAATGAGAACCTGTATGTTCTTCGGGAGTTATAAAATTCTGCTTTTATAGGTTAGGCACTTTCTGATCATTTGTTATGTTCCACCTATATATATTATTTCCCCCTTGGGTATCTTTTTAAATCCCACAAGTATAGCATCACTGTATGAACATGATTTGCAAATACAGAAATAGGAAGCTTCATAAATACAACTAGCAGCAAGTCATTGAATCTATATTTCCAAGGAAAGATATCTGAGTACGGCTCTACCAGACCAAAGGACCTGACAAACACTTAGTCTGTGACCAAATATTTGCCACCAAAAGAAGAATATTCCCGAGAATGATAAAATCTTCCAGTTTCTGTCTGTGCTCCAGAGCTGACTCTACGCCAGTTCTCCATATCCAAATCCAGCTGGGAGAGAGTTGGTCTCCCAGTAGTGCTGACACACCTGTGAGCACAGGTAAGACAACCATTCTGTTCAGAAGGACATGCCCGGACCCCTCAGAATACAGGAAATGTGGAGCACCATAGAACAGGATCCTTAAAATTCCGATCTGTGCCTGGAGCTGACCCTGTGCCACAGCTCTCCAAACCTAAATCCCACTTGGAAAGAGCTGGTGTCCCAAGGGTACTGACACACCTGAGGGTACAGGAGAGTCCACCACTTCTGCTCAAATTACAGACCCAAGAGGGGCCTACTCAGAGCCATCAGGACAGAGAAACCAAAGAACAGATTGGGACAGGATCATTCTAGTTTCCTTCTATGTCCTGGAGCTGACACTATGACACAGCTCCCCATACCCAAATATCTCATGGAGAGAACAGATTTCCCAGAAGTGCTGAAAAACAGGCTTACAGAATGGACAAACCACATTCTGAGACAGCAAAATGAGCTAATACCAGAGATAACAAGAAGGTGAGAACCAAGAACAAGAATATAAGCAACAGAAACCAAGGCTACATTGCATTATCTGAGCCCAGTTCTCCCACAACAGCAAGACCTGGATACCCAAGAACTCCGTAAAAGCATGACTCTGATTTAAAATTACATCTCATGATGATGACAGAGGACTTTAAGGACATAAATAACTCCATTAAAGAAATACAGAACACAGGTAAACAAGTAGATGCACTTAAAAGGAAACACCCTTAAAGAGTTATAGAGAAGCACAACCAAACAAGTGAAGAAATTGAGCAAAACCATCCCAGAATCCAAAAATGGAAACAAAAACGATAAAGAAATCACAATTGCAGACAAACCTAGAGATAGAAAACCTAGCAAAGAGATCAGGAATCAAAGATGCAAGCATCACCAACAGAATACAAGAGATAGAAAACAGAATCTCTGGTGCAAAAGATACCATAGAAAACATTGACACAACAGTCAAAGAAAATGCAAAAGGCAAAAAGCTCCTAGCCCAAAACATCCAGGAAATCCAGGAAACAATAAGAAGACCAAACCTAAGGATAATAAGTAAGGAAGAGAGTGAAGATTCCCAACTTAAAGGGCCAGAAAATATCTTCAACACAATTATACAAGAAAATTTCCCTAACTCAAAGAAAGAGATGCCCATAAACATACAAGAAGCCTACAGAACTCCAAATAGATTGGACCAGAAAAGAAATTCCTCTCAGCACATAATAGTCAAAACACAATTTGCACAAAAGAAAGAAAGAATATTAAAAGCAGTAAGAGAAAAAGGTCAAGTAGCAAATAAAGGCAGACCAATCAGAATTACACCAGACTTCTCACCAGAGACTATTAAAGCTAGAAGATCCTGGACAGATGTCATTCAGACCCTAAGAGAACACAAACGCCAGTCCAGGTTACTATACCCAACAAAACTCCCAATTACAATAGATGGAGAACCCAAGATGACAAAAGCAAATTTATACAATATCTTTCCACAAATCGTGCCCTACTAAGGATAGTGGATGGAAAATGCCAAAACAAGAAGGGAAACTACACCCTAAAAAAAGTAAGAAAGTAATCTTCTTTCAACAAACCCAAAAGAAGATAGCCACACAAACATAATTACAACTCTAACAACAAAAATAACAGGAAGAACAATCACTATTCCTTAATATCTCTTAACATCAATGGACTTAATTAAAAAGACATAGACTAACAGACTAGGTATGTAAACAGGACCCAGAATCTTACTTCATACAGAAAACACACATCAGTGACAAAGACAGACACTGCCTTAGAGTAAAGGGCTTTCTCTTCCTCTTTCCTTGGAAACAATTTTCCAAGCAAATGGTCCCAAGAAACAAGCTGGAGTAGCCAATATAATATCGAATAAAATCAACTTTCAACCGAAAGTTATCAAAAAGAATACTTCATACTCATCAAAGGAAAAATCTACCAAAATGAACTCTCAATTGTGAATTTCTATGCTTCAAATGCAAGGGCACCCACATTCATAAAAGAAACGTTACTGAAGCTCAAAGCACACATTTCACATCATACAATAATAGTGGGATACTTCAACACCCCACTTTATCAATGGACAGATCATGGAAACGAACTAAATAGAGACACAGTGAGAGTAACAGAGATTATGAACCAAATGGATTTAACAGATATCTATGGGATATTTCATGTTAAAAAAAAAAGAATATATTTTCTTCACAGCATCTCATGGTAGCTTCTCCAAAATTGAACATATGATTAGCCACAAGAGCACCATGGACTAAGGCTGGTGTTCAGTAACAACAAAAACAACAGAAAGCTCACATACACATGGAAGATGAACAATGCTCTACTCAATGATAGTTTGGGCAAGATAAAAATAAAGAAATAAAAGACTTGAGAATTTAATGAAAATGAAGGCACAACATACCAAATCTTATGGGACACAATGAAAGCAATGCTAAGAGAAAAAATATCATAGCTCGAGTGCCTCCAAAAAGAAACTGGAGAGAGCATATGCTAGCAGCTTGACAGGATACCTGTCAGCTCTAGATCAAAAAGAAGCAAAGACACACAAAAGGAGTACAGGGCAGGAAATAATCAAACTCAAGGCTGAAATCAATCAAGTAGAAACAAAAGGAACTATACAAAGAATCAACAAAACCAGAAGATAGTTCTTTGAGAAAAATCAATAAGATAGATAACCCTTTAGCCAGACTAATGAGAGGGCACAGAGACATTATCCAAATTAACAAAATCAGAAATGAAAAGGGAGATATAACAAGAGAAACTGAGGGAATTTAAAAAAAAAATCACCAGATCCTACTTAAAGAAAAAGAAAAGAAAAGAAGAGAAGAGAAGAGAAGAGAAGAGAAGAGAAGAGAAGAGAAGAGAAGAAAAGAAAAGAAAAGAGAAAAGGAAAATTGGAAAATCTGGATAAAATGGGCAATTTTAAAGTACCAAGTTAAATGAGAATCAGATAAACCATCTAAACAGTCCCATAAGTGCTAAAGAGACAGAAGCAGTCATTAAAAGTCTCCCAACCAAAACCAGTCCAGGATTAGATCGGTTTAGTGCAGAATTATATCATACCTACAAAGACCTAATACCAATACACATCAAACTATTCAACAAAATAGAAACAGAAGGAACATTACCCAATTTGTTCTATGAAGCGACAGTTACGCTGATACCAAAACCACACAAAGATCCAACAAAGAACAAGACCTTCAAACCAATTTCCCTTATGAATACTAATGCAAAAATACTCAATACAATTCTTGAAAACTGAATCTAAGAACACATCAAAATAATCATTCACCGCAATCAAGTTGGATCCATCCCAAGGATGGAGGGATGGTTGAATATATGGAAACCTATCAATATAATCCACTTCATAAACAAACTCAAAGGAAAAAGAAAAACACATGATCATCTCATTAGATGCCGAGAAAGCATTTGACAAAATGCAAATCTCTTCATGATAAAAGTCATGGAAAGATCAGGAATTCAAGGCACTTACCTAAACATAGTAAAAGCAATAGACAGCAATCCAGTAGCCAATATCAAACTAAATGGAAAGAAACTTAAAGCATTCCCACTAAAAGCATGGTCTACACCAGGTTACCCACTCTCTCCCCATCTCTTCAATATAGTACTCGAAGTCCTAGTTAGAGCAATTAGATAACAAAAGGAGTTCCACGGGATACAAATTGGAAAGGAAGAAGTCAAAATATCACTTTTTGCAGAAGATATGATAGTATATTTAAGTGACCCCAAAAATTCTACCAGAGAACTCCTAAACCCAATAAACAACTTCAGCAAAGTAGCTGGATATAACATTAACTTAAACAAATCAGTAACCTTCCTCTACTCAAAGGATAAACAGGCTAGGAAAGAAATTAGGGAAATGAGGCCCTTCATAATAGTCACAAACAATATAAAATATCTTGGTATAACTCTATCCAAACAAATGAAAGATCGATACAACAAGAACTTCAAGTCTCTGAAGAAAAAAATCAGAGAAGACCTCAGAAGATGGAAAGATCTCCCATGCTCATGAATTGGCAGGATTAATATAGTAAAAATGGCCACTTGCTGAAAGCAATATACAGATTCAATGCAATCCCCTTCAAAATTCCAACTCAATTCTTCACTGACTTAGAATGGGCAATTTGCAAATTCATCTGGAATGATAAAAACCTAGGATATCGAAAACTATTCTCAACAATAAAAGAATATCTGGGGGGAATCACCATCCCTGACCTCAAGTTGTACTACAGAGCAATAGTGATTAAATATATATATATATATATATATATTGGAACAGTGCCAGGAAGGTAGAACAATGGAATAGAATTGAAAACCCAACAATGAACCCACACACCTATGGTCACTTGATCTTTGACAAAGAAGCTAAAACCATCCACTAGAAATAAGACAGCATTTTCAACAAATGGTCCTGGTTGAACATATAGAAGAATACAAATTGATCCATTCTTATCTCCCTGTACAAACCTCAAGTCCAAGAGGATCAAGGACCTCTACATAAAACCAGATACACTGAAACTAATACAGGAAAAAGTGGGTAAATGAAATAAATACCTAATTTAAAAAAAAAAAGAAAGAAAGAAAATTCTCAAACACATGGATATAAGGGAAATTTTCCTGAACAGAACACCAATGGCTTATGCTCTAAGATCAAGAATTAACAAATGGGTCCTCATAAAATTGCAAAGCTTCAGTAAGGCAAAGGACACTGTCAGTAGGACAAAATGGCAACCAACAGATTGGGGGAAAAAAATCTTTACCAATCCTACATTCAATAGAGGGCTAATATCCATTATATACAGAAAGACTCAAGAAGTTAGATTCCAGAGAAAACAGCTAGAATCTTGGAAATATAAGAGGAAAAATATTAGTATTGAGAAACAATACAGTGTTCCACTGATCCAGAGGTCAAGGGAAAAGCAATTTTAGGCAGAAAGAAACACTAAGGGTCTTGGGTGGGTAAATATATTTTAGAGTTGAAAACAGTTTTACTCTTGAATGAATCCTGATAGGGAAACAATTAAATGCACTTAAAAGGAGGCTAATAGAAACAAAAGGACATTGGCGGTGCTTATTAGTTAAAAAAAAAATCTGTTCTGGATAAGAAATAGGACGGTGCATGTCAGGTATGGAGAGATAGGTTAGTTATACAGCAGAGCAAACTCTCTCTACTTGAAAAAAATCACAGTTTAGCAATGTGAGAAACAGGAAAAGCATCATAAATTCTTTTAAACACACCTGATGATCATTAGAGAATAGAGCTTGAAGACAGAAAGACCAGACAGTGAAGCAGATACAAGGAACGAAGTCAGACACTGCGGGCTCCTTTAGAGACTTGTTACGAAGCCAGTAAAAGACAAAAACAGAAGGGAGGACCCTGGGAGAGGCTCATTTAAGACAAATATGGTGCTGTGGCAAGGTGGGGCTGAAAAATTAACTGTTCTTCCCTTGGGGTGGCACAGACAATGCTGAGACTTAACCACATAGAGAGCACCAAACTGGGTCACTAGGATTCTTCTCTTCCATGCCTGAAAAAATGCACTGAAAGTGTTTTCGTGACTTCTATGTTTCCGCTTTATTATGAAACGCACAAGCCAGTTGAAGAGCCATGGGAGTAGGATCTCTCTCTTACACCAAGTATCATTTTCTAATGTGTTTTTTTTTTTAACAATGGGAAATTACCTCTAAAATCTCAGTTATATCAATGAAGTTTTAAGTCCCATTCATAAGTTGATAATGCCTAGTCAGAGGAGAGCTGATCTTCACCTAACTTCTCAGGAAAACAACTGGTTTGATACTTTGTACATGTTTCGTTGTATAGCTAAAATCCATGAGAATACTATGTAAGAGGGATACACTTGCAAATATATTTCATTTAACTCAAGTCAATCTAAGCAGTGAAGTTTATGGCAAGAATGTGACAGTGGGGGTTCTTTGTTGTTTACAACAATTTGTTTACCAAATAGTGACAAATTATATCACATGCTAGGCAAATGGAAAAGGTATAGACTTTGATTTATATTTACAGTGTTCTTAGAGCAAAACCTTGTCTTGCATTGTATATAAATATAAACATTTCATGCACACATAAGTGTCATGATTTTGCAGTACTGAGTAGATAGACATCCAAACCCTAATGTTGTCCTTAGTGAGGAACCATGTCTTGACTCTGTATAAAAATACCTTCAGTTAAAAAAAAAATTAAGGAAGCAGAAGGTCAAGAAAGAAAACAAAGAAAAATAAAAGGAAAATCGGGTATTAAAAGATTAATCTAGCTCTTTCTCGCAGAGCCTCATGGGCTGTGTCAAGTTGAAGCTGAATACCTCCTTTCCAACCATTGTCTGTCAGAAACTTATTGGAGTGGATGATGAACTCAAGCTTCATCCTTCCAATGAGAAGTACATGGGAACAGAAGTGGTTCCTGATGCTCTCAGAACAGAGTGGTTATGGGGTCCCAACCAGTAGTGGGAATGAAAAACAACACTCTTCCATGAAGCAATTGATCCCTACCCACCACAGTGTGCACCTGTTGCTTGATCATTGACCAAGAAGAACTGAAGAAAGAGCACAACTCTGTTGTGGATAACAGTTTGAGTGTTTTCAACTTAGATTTTGCAAGAGAGACAAAGATGGGCGGGAGTGTGTGTGTGTGGGGGGGGGGGTAGATTCCTGATTTGACACATTTTACTGTGCACTAGCAGTTGGAAGCCAAAAGAGGTATCGGAATCTCCAAAGTTTTCCATCTCTCTAAAGAAGGTGATGGCTGAAGGAATGATGTACTAAGAAAAACAAGAAGGGAAAGAGGCTGCAGAAGAATATGCTAAACTGTAGGCCAGGTGATTTAAAGAAGGCAAAAAAAAAATATGTCAGGATCAGATTGGCAGGAGATATAGGCTGTTCTCACTGAGAGCGTCTACTCTTAGGACAGTTAAAAAAAAATGTGTTTGAAAGTACCATAAACTGGGCGTGGTGGCGCACGCCTTTAATCCCAGCACTCGGGAGACAGAGGCAGGCGGATTTCTGAGTTCGAGGCTAGCCTGGTCTACAAAGTGAGTTCCGGGACAGCCAGGGCTATACAGAGAAACCCTGTCTCAAACAAACAAACAAACAAACAAACAAACAGACGTACCATAAAAGATCAGACCTTGAATTTCCAGTAATAACAAGTAACTGAGGGCTGGTCAGACGGCATAGTGATAAAGGCACTTGCTACTGTCCAAAATGACCGGAGTTTAATCCCCAGGTCACAAATGCTGGAAGAAAACCTCAACTCCCTGAAGGTGTCCTCTGACCTTCCTAGCTACACCTACATGTGAACTCACATGTGTGTACAGACTTAGCTAAAATAAGTGAAATCTAAATGATTTACAATACATGCTAAGATTCCTGCCCAGGGTCTTCTCTCAGCTAATTTTCTTTATTTCATCATCCATGTACTCGTGAGTAATTCACTAGGAATCTCACTTCTACCTACAAATCCTTCTGCTAGAGTCAACAGGAAAAAAATGTTATTTTTGTTGTAGTAAATTATTCTTCAAACTTGTCACACTTTCCTTTCATAGAGGACTTCATAGGAAATCTTTTTCTACTTCTATCCTGTTTAATGCTCCAAATAGATTTTAAAAACTGGTTGAGTGCATATTACTTTTAGCTTCAGAAGATATCATGTATATGTAAGAGGCATTTAACTATTATAAATTATTTTGATGACCTAAAAATTAAAATTGTGCCAGTCAGTGGTGGCTCACGCCTTTAATCCCAGTACTTGGGAGGCAGAGGCAGGTAGATTTCTGAGTTCAAGGCCAGCCTGGTCTACAGAGTGAGTTCCAGGACAGCCAGGGCTACACTTAGAAACCCTGTCTCCAAAGAAACCTAAAAATAATAATAATAATAAAATTGTGAATTAAATGTTTGTATAAAAAATTATTCTTCAAATGTAGGCTCTCCATAGTAGGAAAGAGTGGTTTTCTAAAGTATACACATCCCCCCACACACCCCCAGAAGCGTTTAAAGCAGGCATGTTTATTTTATTTCATATGGAACAGAGCAACATTTCCTAAAGCAAAAAATAGGCTGTTCCATTTGGCTTTTAAAACTGCATACTATAATAGAACTTTTCTACACAAAATATTAACTATGAGTCCAATATTTCTTTTTAATATCAGCAAATTCAAATATTCTAATTTAATAGCTTTCAGATAACTACCTTATTAGCAAATGATGTAAAAGTCAAGGCTTCATGTTCCCCCAAGCCTTCTTAAATGATGCAGTACTTTTATATGGCTATTAACCCTGTGCCATATGCAACTTGCCATCAAAATAAATGAATCCCTGCCTAACATTTTTTACTTTAAAAAGTAATAATGAATTAAATCTGTGCCATACATGACAAAAGCTTATTATTACAGCAAAGCTTCTCCATGATTTTGAAGTTTGCCTTTGAGCTCTTGATATATGTTTTTAATCATACTAACATTAAAGTTTAAATAGGAAATCATCCTTAGTGTTTCATGTTATTTTATATCTTCTTACGTACACATGTTTTCAAGACTAACTGTTGGTAACTTCATGTAATAGCTTGAAACAATGGTACAGGAGCCATGGCTAGCTGAGATCATAAAAGGAAGTCACCCACTGGCCAAAGCCATCCAAAGCCAGGCAATCATCAAACCTGTACTTCCGTTGTTCAAGAGGTTGGTAGGAAAGGTTCACGACTTTAAAGCCAACATGGGCCTCATAGTTAGACCTCATCATCCAGCAAAAATAAACAAAGCAAGCAGCAATGCATAGCCCAAAATAAACAAAACAATGCACTAGGGCTAAAGAAAAGCATATTTGTAAAGAAAACATCTTACCCTTTGACGTTTGATTTTTCTATTTTTTACCTCTCACTTTTGTTTTCTATGTGCATAATTTTCTTCTTTTATGTCTATCATATGTTTTCTTCCACATTCATGTTAATGAACTCTTACTATCTTACCACAGGGATTGGCTAATTAGCAAATTTCTAATTGATCAACTTTAAGGTAAAACAAAATTATGCATGAGGTGAGAAGCAGAGGTCCTGATGCTGACACCTGATAAACTGAGCTGTCAATCAAACAAGACTCCATAGTTGTGGGACCCTGAAAGGTAGCCTGGACCCCAGTTAAGGTAAGGCTAGAAGCCCTGGAGACCTTAAAGGGATGGTAGGAGCTTTGCCTATTCCTGTGCACCAAGACCCTGTCACTAACGGCAGTCCCCCTTCCCCCCCACCCCCCCATAGATTTGTGGTCATCAGTCATGTATGGGCAATGTCCCAAGCATGGAAAGGAAAAGGACATGACCTGTAGTCATGTAGGCTCAAGACAGAGATCTCCATTCTAGAGGCCTGGAGGGCTTAGCTTTCCTTCCCAGACATTCCTCCCTGCAAAAGGTATGTAATCTCAGACCCACCCTGAGAAGGGGATATGGTTTTATATATCCACTTTCCACTATGGCAATAAATGATTTGGAACCACAGACTGTCTCTTTTCATCTGTATCCACCATAGGAAGCCATGGAGAAGGCCTTTGCCTACAGAGCCACTGTCTAATCTCTGGTAGAAGGCCTCTCTGCGCCCCAGCCATGATCACCACCAAATCTTCACCATCAAGCCAAGGACTCTCCCTGTGGCATAAGCCAGAGCTCCCCTCCTCCACACCTAACCTTGGTCAAGATCTAGCCCAAGGGCTCAGATTTCATTCTCAGCTCTTTTGAGACTTCCAGCTGTGCCTAGGTGTCCAGGAGTCAGAGAACTCCATGGCCACAGAGAACTCCTTGGCCCCAGAGACAACCAAAACCAGCTCTGACTATTCTGCACCTCAGTGAGGAACCTCCCTATAGCCCAAAACCACCCCGCCAACAGCATGGGGTAAGCACAGTCAAACTTCCCAGGTCCTGGGTCCTGCCTCCCAGAGCAGCTGTGCCCTGTGGTAGAGTGGACACAGGACCTACAAACCTACACAAAGTTTCTGTGCCCATGTTTTGAATCACGACATACACTGTGCAACTTCATGTTTCAATGTCCTGATAGTTAAGATTTCATTTGTCTGGGTGACCAAGAACTCTATGTTCCTAAAAATGTTTATATTATGAGATTACTTATCTATGTTTGAATGTGGTGGTTTGAATGAAAATGGCCCCACAGACTAATGTGGAATGGCACAATTAGGAGGTGTGCCCTTGTTGGAGAGAGTGTGGCCTTACTGGAGTGGATGTGGCCTAGTTGGAGGAAGTGCATCATTGGGGGTGAGCTTTGAGGTTTCGGAAGTTCAAGCCCAGTGTCACTCTCTCTTCCTGCTGCTGCTTTTCTAGAGGTAGAACTCTGAGCTCCTTCTCCAGTAGTATGTCTGCCTGTGTAGCACCATGCTTCCTACCATGACAATAATGGACTAAAGTTCTGAACTATAAGCCAACTTCAATGAAATGTTTTTCGTTTTAAGAGTTGATGTGGAGGCTGGAGAGATGGCTCTGCGGTTAAGAGCACTGACTGCTCTTCCAGAGATCTTGATTCAATTTCCAGCAATCACATGGTGAAATACTTAAGTTCAAAAGCCAAACACCTGCATAGAAATCCAGGCACAACGGAATAAAGCTGTAATCTCACACTAGGGGAGAGATCCAGGAGATTCTCTCAGTCTTATTAAAGAGCTCAAAATTCCATGAGAGATTCCCTGACTCAGAAAGGATAATGTGAAGAGTGACTGTAGAAGACACATGATGATTTATCCTTCTACACAAATGTACACTCACTCATACAAACACATCTACATACACCATGTGTGTACCTGCATACACACACATACGTGCACACCCACATACAATATGTATACAAACACACCACATATACAGTAGTAGAAATTTTCAAATTTTTTTTAAAAAAAATAATTCTCATATACTATTGATGAGATCATAATGATGATAGACATTGTAAGGAACAATACGGAGGTATCTTTTAAAAAATAAAATGAAGTTTTTCCTAAGATCCAGTCTTCCCACTTTGGACTTACCCAAAGGAAATTAGATTAATGTGTGAAAGAAACACTTGTTTCTGCACTATTCAACAGCTAAAATATTAGCTAAACTATGTGTACACAGACAAATTACTGGATAAAGAAAAATATAGTTTGTGTACAAAAGAAAATATTATTCTTTCCATAAAGGATAAAAATATCTTGCAATTTGTATCAAAATGGGTGAAACTGGAAGATAATTTGTTGAGTGAAATAAGTTAGAAATATAAATAGAATGTGAGCTCGTCACATTTGAAAATTTTTTAAGTTGAAATATTTGTAGATGAGCCATTATGAGTTGTTAGGAAAGAGGGAATGGATAAATGGAGTCTTGTTAATTCAGTGCACACTGTATGTAGGTGTTAATATACTACACACTGATTTCCATTAATATATTCTAATAAAATAACAATTTAAATATATGTCCATGAAATTAATGTGTTTATTCATATCATAGCTTTCCAGAAGGATGACTCCCTAATGGCAAACAGTAGAAAATCTACTTTCCTCTCAGCAATCTCTAGTAAATTATCCCCATTATTTTATTAACTGTGTACTGGGTGGCACTAAAAGCCATATACCTAAGAGGAGTGAAAACATCTATCCACTAAGAAACTTGTTAACGACTGTTTTCAATATTGTTATTAATATTTACAATGTATAGAAACAATTCAAACTCCCTCGCCTAAGAAGCAGCTCAATGAATCTGATAATTCCACACTTTTTTTTTTTTTTTGAGGAAGAGTCTTGTGTAATGTAGCTTGTGTGGAGTTTTCTATGTAGCTGAGGTTGACCTTGAATTTTTTTTTGGGGGGGGGGTAGTGAATACCTTTAATCTTAGCAGTTGAGAAACAGGGGGAGGTAGATCTTTGCAATTCTGAGGCCAGCCTCATCCACAGAGTGAGTTTTAGGATAGCCCAGCTACACAGAGAAAGTCTGTCTTGAAAAAAAATCAAACATCACCAAAAATGAAATGGAGGCTAAGGATATTTATGGTTGGTGGCATGCCTGCTTGTCTAGCATGAGTGACGGACATCCTGCCTCAGTTCCCTGCATTGCATAACTGTGTTAGAGCTGTATGGTGCCTATTATTCCAGCACTCAGGAGGCAGAATGACTGGAAGCTCAAGGACATCTGCAGCTCCACAAGTTTGAAGCCAGTCTGGGCTACATGAGAACATGTCTCAAAAACAGAAATATTTCCACAATTGAACTGGGTGTTGTGTCCTATGCTTGAAGTCCCGGCTCTTTTCACTATCTGTTTTGTAGATCCGAGCAATCTCAGGCACTAAAGGACCATCTGGATTGGGATCACACAACAGAGGACAGATGGACAAAACTACTTTTGAAATAGTTAGTGCTGGAGACCACTGTGACCGTAGAGTATCAAGACAAATGCTGCCATTACTGTTAATATTTGGAAGATAAATTCTTGTTGTAAATGTAACCGTAGGTGGTTTGAATGGGGTAATCTGTTGGGAAATGAATTGTCAAGAAAAATACTCCACCCTGATAGGGGCTGCCATTTGACCCCATTATTGTAGCCTGCCAATAAAACATATTATCTCCAACAGGACTTGCTGAACACTGTGCTGGGAGATCTCAAGCCAGGTCATTCAATCCCTTGTGGATTCTCTTCAGAGCCATCGACCTTGAACTTCTGATCTTCCTACTTCTACCTCCCAAGTGCTAGCTGCACAAATTAATAATATCATTTGCCATTAAAAACCCATGCACACTCACTGCAAAATGTTTGAGACTTGAAACTCTTAAGGTCACTGAAAGAAGTCAGACAAAAGAAACCCACTCTGTCTGACTCTGAGTTCCCAGAAGTCTATTCGTGGAACAAAACATAGGTTGGGGCAATGGCTGAGAAGAAGGGCAGTGCTTCAGGTACATGTGAGGAGGAGCTGGAGTGGCTATGGAATTTCTTTTGAGGAATGAAAATATTCTAACATTGATTGCAGCAATAGTTACATATATTAAAATGGAAAAGTATATATTTTTCCTGCATGAATTAAATGATATGCAAGGTATATCTCAGTAAACCTATTAGTTAAAAGAAAGAAAATGTAGAATACTCTTAGGTTAGAGTATATTTAGTGCATGCTAAGTCACCCTGAGAATTTGCACAGTAATGGTAACACTCTGACTACCAATGATTTCTCTACCATGCATTCTGTATTCCAACAGTAAAGCCACATAGTATGTTCAGAATAACTAAAACTCCATCTTGAAAATTTCTAGTTCTATTTAATACATGTATTAAATAGAAGATTTGATTGGACTTTGCTTCTTCCAACATAATTCGAAACCTAAGGACATATATTGCAACTTAATAACAGATATATAGAAATGGTGGTGACAAGCTAAACTCCATATGCAAGCTTGTCTTCAAACCAGCATAAAGGTACTAAAGGGACCTAGATAAAGGGAGCTCTCTGAGTATGGAACAAAACCATACTGGCACAGTTAAGAGGCACTTAAGTCTTGTCAAATACTGTGATTAGTTACTATAAAATTCCTCTAGGCCTGTTCCCTGAAATTCATATAAGTACAACAAAACCACCTGGTTAATTCAGAGAAATAGTTCTTTATTTTGAACTCAGTTCATGGTACCATTTTCTCATTACACCCAGTAACGCTGACTTCCACCAACTATCACAAATCATGTGATAACTTAAAATGAACTTAGGTCAAACTTAGCAAACAAATAAAAAGGTCATATTTTTCACCTAAAGAGACCCCATTTAGAGGAGTCAGTGTCATAATTTCTTCAAGATTATATTCACCACCATAAGAATGTATAAAGAATGTATATAAAATGTACACAACTGTTCCCCTAAATGTGTCAACTCCCACCATGACTAGTGTTAGCTCTGTATTAAATTATATGCAACTTGCTCAATGCCAATTATTTCTACATACTTGTTTTCTTCTTTACAAGCATTTTATCTACTTGTACATTTTAATACAAAATAGATTTTGAAACCTGGCCTGAAGAAAAAATAATCATGAAACCTAATCTTTGTGGTATAAGCAACTGTAAGTGGCTTAAGTCATATTTTTGAGATAAGAAATACCAGAGACCCATAGTTAAGTGTAATGTGACAGTTAAAAGAATATTAAAAGTTAACTTTGAATGAGAATGCAAATATCTATAGAAAATTTAGTCCACATGAGCAAAGAACTGTAGTTTCTGATGTCTGCGAGTCTGTTTAAATAACAGCCTGATTCCTTAAGAAATAATATAGGCTTTTTATTTTTCTACATTATGTGCAATAAAAGAAGCACTGTGCAGTGATGTGGCTGAAAGGTTATCATTATGGGAACGACAGAAACAAAACTATATTATCACTGGGATGATGTCAATGAAAGGGTATCATTACTTCTTCTGAGGAGAATGTTCTGCTAAGTAAACACTCAAGTGCAATATTTATTACACTTTTTATTGGGTATTTTTTTTTCATTTACATTTCCAATGCTAACCCAAAAGTACTCCACACCCTCCCACACCCACTCCCCCACCCACTCACTTTCACTTCTTGGCCCTGGCGTTCCCCTGTACTGAGGCATATAAAGTTTGCATGACCAATGGGCCTCTCTTTCCTCTAATGGCCGATTAGGCCATCTTTTGATTCATATGCAGCTAGGGACACAAGCTTCGGGGTACTGGTTAGTTCATGTTGTTGTTCCACCTATAGGGTTACAGATCCCCCAGCCACTGGGTAATTCCTCCAGCTCCTCCATTGGGGGCCCTGGGATCCATCCAATAGCTGACTATGAGCATCCATTGCTGTGTTTGCTAGGTCAGAGCATAGTTTCACAAGAGACAGCTATATCAGGGTCCTTTCAGCAAAATCTTGCTATATATGCAATGGTATCAGCGTTTGGAGGCTGACTATGGGATGGATCCCGGATATGGCAGTCTCTAGATGATCCATCCTTTTGTCTCAGATCCAAACTTTGTCTCTGTAAGTCCTTCCATTGCTGTTTTATTCCCAATTCTAAGAAGGGGCACAGTGTCCACACTTTGGTCTTTATTCTTCTTGAGTTTCATGCCTTTAGCAAATTGTATCTTATATCTTGGGTATTCTAAGTTTCTTGGCTATTATCAACTTATCAGTGAGTACAAATTGTGCAAGTTCTTTTGTGATTGGATTACCTCACTCAGGATGATGCCCTCCAGGTCCATCCATTTGCCTAGGAATTTCATAAGTTCATTCTTTTAAATGGCTGAGTAGTACTCCACTGTGTAAATGTACCTCATTTTCTGTATCCATTCCTATGTTGAGGGACATCTGGGTTCTTTCCACCTTCAAGCTATTATAAACAAGGCTGCTATGAACATGGTGAAGCATGTGTCCTTATTACCAGTTGGAACATCTTCTGGATGTATGCCGAGGAGAGGTATTGCTGGATCCTCCAGTAGTACTATGTCCAATTTTCTGAGGAACCGTCAGACTGATTTCCAGAGTGGTTGTACAAGCTTGCAATCCCACCAACAATGGAGGAGTGTTCCTCTTTCTCCACATCCTTGCCAGCATCTGCTGTCACCTGAATTTTTGATCTTAGCCATTCTGACTGGTGTAAGGTGGAATCTCAGGGTTGTTTTGATTTGCATTTCCGTGATGATTAAGGATGCTGAACATTTTTTCAGGTGTTTCTCAGCCATACGGTATTCCTCAGGTGAGAATTCTTTGTTTAGCTCTGAGCCCCATTTTTTAATGGGGTTATTTGATTTTCTGGAATCCACCTTCTTGAGTTCTTTATATATATTGGATATTAGTCCCTTATCTGATTTAGGATAGGTAAAAATCCTTTCCCAATCTGTTGGTGGCCTTTTTGTCTTATTGACCATGCCTTTTACCTTAAAGAAGCTTTGCAATTTTATGAGGTCCCATTTGTTGATTCTCAATCTTACAACACAAGCCATTGCTGTTCTATTCAGGAATTTTTCCCCTGTGCCCATATCTTAGAGGCTTTTCCCCACCTTGTCCTCTATAAGTTTCAATGTCTCTGGTTTTATGTGGAGTTCCTTAATCCACTTAGATTTGACCTTAGTACAAGGAGATAGGAATGGATCAATTCGCATTCTTCTACATGATAACCACCAGTTGTGCCAGCACCATTTGTTGGAAATGCTGTATTTTTTCCACTGGATGGTTTTAGCTCCCTTGTCAAAGATCAAGTGACCGTAAGTGTGTAGGTTCATTTCTGGGTCTTCAATTCTATTCTATTGGTCTACTCGTCTGTCACTATACCAGTACCATGCAGTTTTTATCACAATTGCTCTGTAGTACAGCATTAGGTCAGGCATAGTGATTCCACCAGAGGTTCTTTTATCCTAGAGAAAGAAGACTTTTTGCTATCATAGGTTTTTTGTTGTTCCAGATGAATATGGAGATTGCCCTTTCCAATTCGTTGAGGAAATGAGTTGCAAGTTTGATGGGGATTGCATTGAATCTGTAGATGCTTTTGGTAAGATAGCCATTTTTACAATGTTGATCCTGCCAATCCATGAGCATGAGATGTTCCCATCTTCTGAGATCTTCTTTAATTTCTGTCTTCAGAGACTTGAAGCTCTTATCATACAGATCTTTCACTTCCTTAGTAAGAGTCATGTCAAGGTATTTTATATTATTTGTGACTATTGAGAAGGGTGTTGTTTCCCTAATTTCTTTCTCAGCCTGTTTATCCTTTGTGTAGAGAAAGGTCATTGACTTGCTTGAGTTGATTTTATATCCATCTACTTCATTGAAGCTCTTTATCAGGTTTAGGAGTTCTCTGGTGGAATTTTTAGGATCACTTATATATACTATCATATTATCTGCAAAAAGTGATATTTTGACTTCTTCCTTTCCCATTTGTATCCCCTTGATCTCCATTTGTTGTCGAATTGCTCTGGCTAAGACTTCAAGTACAATGGTGAATAGGTAGTGAGAAAGTGGGCGCCCTGTCTAGTCCCTGATTTTAGTGGGATTGCTTCTAGCTTCTCACCATTTATTTTGATGTAGGTTATTGGTTTGCTGTAGATTGCTTTTATCATGTTTAGGTATGGGCCTTCAATGCCTGATCTTTCCAAGACTTTTATCATGAATGAGTGTTGGATTTTGTCAAATGCTTTCTCAGCATCTAACGAGATGATCATGTGATATTTGTCTTTGAGTTTGTTTATATAATAGATTACATTGCTGGATTTCCATATAGTAAACCATCCCTGCATCCCTGGAATGAAACCTACATGGTCAGGATAGATGATTGTTTTGATGTGTTGTTGGATTCGGTTAGAGAGAACTTTATTGAGGTTTTTTACATCGATATTCATAAGGGAAATTGGTCTGAAGTTCTCTATCTTTGTTGAGTCTTTTTGTGGTTTTTTGTTTGTTTGTTTTTGTTTGTTTTTTGTTTTTGATTTTTTTTGTTTTTTTTTTCCATTTTTTATTAGGTATTTAGCTCATTTACATTTCCAATGCTATACCAAAAGTCCCCCATACCCACCCACCCCCACTCCGCTGCCCACCCACTCCCCCCTTTTGGCCCTGGCGTTCCCCTGTACTGGGGCATATAAAGTTTGCAAGTCCAATGGGCCTCTCTTTCCACTGATGGCCGACTAGGCTATCTTTTGATATATATGCAGCTAGAGTCAAGAGCTCCGGGGTACTGGTTAGTTCATAATGTTGTTCCACCTATAGGGTTGCAGATCCATTTAGCTCCTTGGGTACTTTCTCTAGCTCCTCCATTGGGAGCCCTGTGATCCATCCATTAGCTGACTGTGAGCATCCACTTCTGTGTTTGCTAGGCCCCGGCATAGTCTCACAAGAGACAGCTATATCTGGGTCCTTTCAATAAAATCTTGCTAGTGTATGCAATGGTGTCAGCGTTTGGATGCTGATTATGGGGTGGATCCCTGGATATGGCAGTCTCTACATGGTCCATCCTTTCATCTCAGCTCCAAACTTTGTCTCTGTAACTCCTTCCATGGGTGTTTTGTTCCCAATTCTAAGGAGGGGCATAGTGTCCACACTTCAGTTTTCATTCTTCTTGAGTTTCATGTGTTTAGCAAATTGTATCTTATATCTTGGGTATCCTAGGTTTGGGGCTAATATCCACTTATCAGTGAGTACATATTGTGTGAGTTTCTTTGTGAATGTGTTACCTCACACAGGATGATGCCCTCCAGGTCCATCCATTTGGCTAGGAATTTCATAAATTCATTCTTTTTAATAGCTGAGTAGTACTCCATTGTGTAGATGTACCACATTTTCTGTATCCATTCCTCTGTTGAGGGGCATCTGGGTTCTTTCCAGCTTCTGGCTATTATAAATAAGGCTGCTATGAACATAGTGGAGCATGTGTCCTTCTTACCCGTTGGGGCATCTTCTGGATGTATACCCAGGAGAGGTATTGCTGGATCCTCTGGTAGTACTATGTCCAAACCGCCAGAATGATTTCCAGAGTGGTTGTACAAGCCTGCAATCCCACCAACAATGGAGGAGTGTTCCTCTTTCTCCACATCCACGCCAGCATCTGTTGTCACCTGAATTTTTGATCTTAGCCATTCTGACTGGTGTGAGGTGGAATCTCAGGGTTGTTTTGATTTGCATTTCCCTGATGATTAAGGATGTTGAACATTTTTTCAGGTGTTTCTCTGCCATTCGTTTTTCCTCAGGTGAGAATTCTTTGTTCAGTTCTGAGCCCCATTTTTTAATGGGGTTATTTGATTTTCTGAAGTCCACCTTCTTGAGTTCTTTATATATGTTGGATATTAGTCCCCTATCTGATTTAGGATAGGTAATGATCCTTTCCCAATCTGTTGGTGGTCTTTTTGTCTTACTGATGGTGTCTTTTGCCTTGCAGAAACTTTGGAGTTTCATTAGGTCCCATTTGTCAATTCTCGATCTTACAGTACAAGCCATTGCTGTTCTGTTCAGGAATTTTTCCCCTGTGCCCATATCTTCAAGGCTTTTCCCCACTTTCTCCTCTATAAGTTTCAGTGTCTCTGGTTTTATGTGAAGTTCCTTGATCCACTTAGATTTGACCTTAGTACAAGGAGATAAGTATGGATCGATTCGCATTCTTCTACATGATAACAACCAGTTGTGCCAGCACCAATTGTTGAAAATGCTGTCTTTCTTCCACTGGATGGTTTTAGCTCGCTTGTCGAAGATCAAGTGACCATAAGTGTGTGGGTTCATTTCTGGGTCTTCAATTCTATTCCATTGGTCTACTTGTCTGTCTCTATACCAGTACCATGCAGTTTTTATCACAATTGCTCTGTAGTAAAGCTTTAGGTCAGGCATGGTGATTCCACCAGAGGTTCTTTTATCCTTGAGAAGACTTTTTGCTATCCTAGGTTTTTTGTTATTCCAGATGAATTTGCAAATTGCTCCTTCTAATTTGTTGAAGAATTGAGTTGGAATTTTGATGGGGATTGCATTGAATCTGTAGATTGCTTTTGGCAAGATAGCCATTTTTACAATGTTGATCCTGCCAATCCATGAGCATGGGAGATCTTTCCATCTTCTGAGACCTTCTTTAATTTCTTTCTTCAGAGATTTGAAGTTTTTATCATACAGATCTTTCGCTTCCTTAGTTAGAGTCACACCAAGGTATTTTATATTATTTGTGACTATTGAGAAGGGTGTTGTTTCCCTAATTTCTTTCTCAGCCTGTTTATTCTTTGTATAGAGAAAGGCCATTGACTTGTTTGAGTTTATTTTATATCCAGCTACTTCACTGAAGGTGTTTATCAGGTTTAGGAGTTTTCTGGTAGAATTTTTAGGGTCACTTATATATACTATCATATCATCTGCAAAAAGTGATATTTTGACTTCCTCTTTTCCAATTTGTATCCCCTTGATCTCCTTTTGTTGTCGAATTGCTTTGGCTAATACTTCAAGTACTATGTTGAAAAGGTAGGGAGAAAGTGGGCAGCCTTGCCTAGTCCCTGATTTTAGTGGGATTGCTTCCAGCTTCTCTCCATTTACTTTGATGTTGGCTACTGGTGTGCTGTAGATTGCTTTTATCATGTTTAGGTATGGGCCTTGAATTCCTGATCTTTCCAAAACTTTTATCATGAATGGGTGTTGGATCTTGTCAAATGCTTTTCTGCAGCTAACGAGATGATCATGTGGTTTTTGTCTTTGAGTTTGTTTATATAATGGATTACATTGATGGATTTTCGTATATTAAACCATCCCTGCATCCCTGGAATAAAACCTACTTGGTCAGGATGGATGATAGCTTTAATGTGTTCTTGGCTTCGGTTAGCGAGAATTTTATTGAGGATTTTTGCATCGATATTCATAAGAGAAATTGGTCTGAAGTTCTCTATCTTTGTTGGGTCTTTGTGTGGTTTAGGTATCAGAGTAATAGTGGCTTCATAAAATGAGTTGGGTAGAGTACCTTCTACTTCTATTTTGTGAAATAGTTTGTGCAGAACTGGAATTAGATCTTCTTTGAAGGTCTGATAGAACTCTGCACTAAACCCATCTGGTCCTGGGCTTTTTTTGGCTGGGAGACTACTAATAACTGCTTCTATTTCTTTAGGGGATATGGGACTGTTTAGAAGGTCAACTTGATCCTGATTCAACTTTGGTACCTGTTATCTGTCCAGAAATTTGTCCATTTCGTCCAGGTTTTCCAGTTTTGTTGAGTATAGCCTTTTGTAGAAGGATCTGATGGTGTTTTGGATTTCTTCAGGATCTGTTGTTATGTCTCCCTTTTCATTTCTGATTTTGTTAATTAGGATTTTGTCCCTGTGCCTTTTAGTGAGTCTAGCTAAGGGTTTATCTATCTTGTTGATTTTCTCAAAGAACCAACTCCTCGTTTGGTTAATTCTTTGAATTGTTCTTCTTGTTTCCACTTGGTTGATTTCACCCCTGAGTTTGATTATTTCCTGCCGTTTATTCCTCTTGGGTGAATTTGCTTCCTTTTTTTCTAGAGCTTTTAGATGTGTTGTCAAGCTACTAGTATGTGCTCTCTCCCATTTCTTCTTGGAGGCACTCAGAGCTATGAGTTTCCCTCTTAGAAATGCTTTCATTGTGTCCCATAGGTTTGGGTATGTTGTGGCTTCATTTTCATTAAACTCTAAAAAGTCTTTAATTTCTTTCTTTATTCCTTCCTTGACCAAGGTATCATTGAGAAGAGTGTTGTTCAGTTTCCATGTGAATGTTGGCTTTCCGTTATTTATGTTGTTTTTGAAGATCAGTCTTAGGCCATGGTGGTCTGTAGGAAGCCGCCCTCACATTCGCCGTTGCAAGATGGCGCTGACATCCTGTGTTCTAAGTGGTAAACAAATAATCTGCGCATGTGCCAAGGGTAGTTTTCCACTACATGTGCTCTGCCTTCCTCGTGACAACAACTCGGCCGATGGGCTGCAGCCAATCAGGGAGTGACACGTCCTAGGCGGAGGATAATTCTCCTGAAAAAGGGACGGGGTTTCGCTTTTCTCTCTCTTGCTCTGGCTCTTGCTCTCTTGCGCTCTTGCGCTCTGGCTCCTAAAGATGTAAGCAATAGAGCTCTTGCTCTCTTGCTCTCTGGCTCCTGAAGATGTAAGCAATAAAGCTTTTGCCGCAGAAGATTCCGGTTTGCTGCGTTCTTCCTGGCCGGTCGCGTGAACGCGTGTAAGAGTGGTCTGATAGGATACATGGGACAATTTCAACATTTTTGTATCTGTTGAGGCCTGTTTTGTGACCAATTATATGGTCAATTTTGGAGAAGGTCCCGTGAGGTGCTGAGAAGAAGGTATATCCTTTTGTTTTAGGATAAAATGTTCTGTAGATATCTGTCAGGTCCATTTGTTTCATAACTTCTGTTAGTTTCACTGTGTCCCTGTTTAGTTTCTGTTTCCACGATCTGTCCATTGATGAAAGTGGTGTGTTGAAGTCTCCCACTATTATTGTGTGAGGTGCAATGTGTGCTTTGAGCTTTACTAAGGTGTCTTTAATGACTGTGGCTGCCCTTACATTTGGAGCGTAGATATTCAGAATTGTGAGTTCCTCTTGGAGGATTTTACCTTTGATGAATATGAAGTGTCCCTCCTTGTCTTTTTTGATAACTTTGGGTTGGAAGTCGATTTTATCCGATATTATAATGGCTACCCCAGCTTCTTTCTTCAGACCATTTGCTTGGAAAATTGTTTTCCAGCCTTTCACTCTGAGGTAATGTCTGTCTTTTTCCCTGAGATGGGTTTCCTGTAAGCAGCAGAATGTTGGGTCCTGTTTGTGTAGCCAGTCTGTTAGTCTATGTCTTTTTATTGGGGAGTTGAGACCATTGATATTAAGAGATATTAAGGAAAAGTAATTGTTGCTTCCTGTTATTTTTGTTGTTAAAGTTGGCATTCTGTTCTTGTGGCTGTCTTCTTTAAGTTTTGTTGAGGGATTATCTTCTTGTTTTTTTCTAGGGCGTGGTTCCCGTCCTTGTATTGGTTTTTTTCTGTTATTATCCTTTGAAGGGCTGGATTCGTGGAGAGATAATGGGTGAATTTAGTTTTGTCGTGGAATACTTTGGTTTCTTCATCTATGGTAATTGAGAGTTTGGCTGGGTATAGTAGCCTGGGCTGGAATTTGTGTTCTCTTAGTGTCTGTATAACATCTGTCCAGGCTCTTCTGGCTTTCATAGTCTCTGGTGAAAAATCTGGTGTAATTCTGATAGGCTTGCCTTTATATGTTACTTGACCTTTTTCCCTTACTGCTTTTAGTATTCTATCTTTTTTTAGTGCATTTGATGTTCTGATTATTATGTGTCGGGAGGAATTTCTTTTCTGGTCCAGGCTATTTGGAGTTCTGTAGGCTTCTTGTATGTTCATGGGCATCTCTTTCTTTAGATTTGGGAAGTTTTCTTCAATAATTTTGTTGAAGATGTTTGCTGGTTCTTTGAGTTGAAAATCTTCATTCTCATCCACTCCTATTATCCGTAGGTTTGGTCTTCTCATTGTGTCCTGGATTTCCTGGATGTTTTGAGTTAGGATCTTTTTGCATTTTCCATTTTCATTGATTGTTGTGCCGATGTTCTCTATGGAATCTTCTGCACCTGAGATTCTCTCTTCCATCTCTTGTATTCTGTTGCTGATGCTGGCATCTATGGTTCCAGATTTCTTTCCTAGGGTTTCTATCTCCAGCGTTGCCTCACTTTGGGTTTTCTTTATTGTGTCTACTTCCCTTTTTAGGTCTAGTATTGTTTTGTTCATTTCTATCACCTGTTTTGATGTGTTTTCCTGTTTTTCTATAAGGACCTCTACCTGTTTGTTTGTGTTTTTCTGTTTTTCTTTAAGGACTTGTAACTCTTTAGCAGTGTTCTCCTGTATTTCCTTAAGTGAGTTATTAAATTCCTTCTTTATGTCCTCTACCATCATCATGAGAAATGCTTTTAAATCCAGGTCTACCTTTTCAGGTGTGTTAGGATGTCCTGGACTGGGCGAAGAGGGAGTGCTGGGTTCTGATGATGGTGAGTGGTCTTGGTTCCTGTTAGTAGGATTCTTACGTTTACCTTTTGCCATCTGGCAATCTCTGGAGTTAGTTGTTATAGTTGTCTTTGTTTAGAGATTGTTCCTCTGTTGCTTTTCTTACCCTCTATTAGCAGGCGTGGGAGACTAGCTCTCTCCTCTGAGTTTCAGTGGTCAGAGCAGTCTCTGCAGGCAAGCTCTCCTCTTTCAGGGAAGGTGCACAGTTATCTGGTGTTTGGACCTCCTCCTGGCTGAAGATGAAGGCCCAAAACAGGATCTTTCCCAGAAGCTGTGTTGCTTTGGCCAGGAAGGTGGTCGGTTGTCTGGAGCCGAAGATGGCACCGCCTCAGAAGCTCTCTGGCTCTAGCCTTTCCCAGAAACGGCTGGCCTCTGTATTCCACACCGTCACCCGTGCAGCCTGCCCTCAGTGGAGTCCTGGAGCCAAGGAGACTCCCGCCGCCAGGGCCTGAGGCACAAACCTCTGGGGCTGGCGGATCCCTGTGCACTCACCAGGAAGGTGGCTGGTTGTCTGGAGCCGAAGATGTCGCCGCCTCAGAAGCTCTCTGGCTCTCGCCTTTCCCAGAAAAGGCTGGCCTCTGTATTCCACACCGTCACCCGTGCAGCCTGCCCTCTGCGGGGTCCTGGAGCCAACTCTTTTTGTGGTTTAAGTATCAGAGTAATTGTGGCTTCATAGAATGAGTTGGGTAGAGTACCTTCTGTTTCTATTTTGTGGAATAGTTTATGAAGAATTGGGATTAGGTCTTCTTTGAAAGTCTGATAGAACTCTGCACAAAACCCATCTGGTCCTGGGCTTTTTTTGTTGGGAGACTATTAATGACTGCTTCTATTTCTTTAGTGGATATAGGATTGTTTAGATCATTAACCTGATCTTGATTTAACTTTGGTACCTGGTATCTGTCCAGAAACTTGTCCATTTCATCCAGGTTCTCCAGTTTTGTTGAGTATAGCCTTTTGCCGAAGGATCTGATGGTGTTTTGGATTTCTTCAGGATCTGTTATGTCTCCCTTTTCATTTCTGATTTTGTTAATTAGGATGTTGTCCCTGTGCCCTCTAGTGAGTCTGGCTAAGGGTTTATCTATCTTGTTGCTTTTCTCAAAGAACCAGCTCCTCATTTGGTTGATTCTTTGAATGGTTCTTTTTGTTTCCACTTGGTTGATTTGACCCCTGAGTTTGATTATTTCCTGCTGTGTACTCCTCTTGGGTGAATTTGCTTCCTTTTGTTCTAGAGCTTTTAGGTATGTTGTTAAGCTGCTAATGTGTGCTCTCACTAGTTTCTTCTTGGAGACACTCAGAGCTATGAGTTTTCCTCTTAGAAACGCTTTCATTGTGTCCCATAAGTTTGGGTATGTTGTGGTTTCATTTTCATTAAACTCCAAAAAGTCCTTAATTTCTTTCTTTATTCCTCCATTGACCAAGGTATCACTGAGAAGAGTGTTGTTCAGTTTCCACTTGAATGCTGGCTTTCTATTATTTATTTTGATATTGAAGATCAGCCTTAGTCCATGGTGATCTGATAGGATGCATGGGACAATTTCAATATTTTTGTATCTGTTGATGCTTGTTTTGTGACCAATTATGTGGTCAATTTTGGAGAAGGTACCATGAGGTGCTGAGAAGAAGGTATATCCTTTTGTTTTAGGATAAAATGTTCTGTAGATATCTGTTAGATCCATTTGTTTCATAACTTCTGTTAGTTTCACTGTGTCGCTGTTTAGTTTCTGTTTCCATGATCTGTCCATTGATGAAAGTGGTGTGTTGAAGTCTTCCACTATTATTGTGTGAGGTGCAATGTGTGCTTTGAGCTTTACTAAAGTTTCTTTAATGAATTTGGCTGCCCTTGTATTTGGAGCATAGATATTCAGAATTGAGAGTTTCTCTTGTAAGATTTTACCTTGATGAGTATGAAATGACCCTGCTTGTCTTTTTTGATACCTTTGGGTTGGAAGTTAATTTTGTTGGATATTAGAATGGCTACTCCAGCTTGTTTCTTCAGACCATTTGCTTGAAAAATTGTTTTCCAGCCTTTCATTCTTAGGTAGTGTCTATCTTTTTCCCGAGATGGGTTTCCTGTAAGCAGCAAAATGTTGGGTCCTGTTTGTGTAGCCAGTATCTTAGTCTATGTTTTTTTATTGGGGAGTTGAGTCCATTGATATTAAGAGATATTAAGGAAAATTAATTGTTGTTTCCTATTAATTTTATTGTTTCAATTGCCATTCTCTTCTTGTGGCTGTCTATTTTTAGGCTTGTTGAAGGATTACTTTCTTGCTTTTTCTAGGACGTGGTTTTTGTCCTTGTATTGTTTTTTTTTTCCCATTATTATCCTTTGAGGGCTGGATTATTGGAAAGATATCATGTGAATTTGGTTTTGTTGTGGAAAACTTTTGTTTCTCCATCTATGGTAATTGAGATTTTGGCTGCTTAGTATAGTAGCCTGGGCTGGCATTTTTGTTCTCTTAGGGTCTGTAGAACATCTGTCCACGATCTTCTGGCTTTCATAGTCTCTGGTAAAAACTCTGGTGTAATTCTGATAGGCCTGCCTTTATATGTTACTTGACCTTTCTCCCTTACTGATTTTAATATTCTATCTTTATTTAGTGCATTTGTTGTTCTGATTATTATGAGTCGGGAGGAATTTCTTTTCTGGTCCAGTCTATTTGGAGTTCTGTAGACTTCTTGTATGTTCATAGGCATCTCTTTCTTTAGGTTTGAGAAGTTTTCTTCTAAAACTTTGTTGTAGATATTTGCTGGCCCTTTAAGTTGAAAATCTTCATTCTCATCTACTCCTATTCTCCGTAGGTTTGGTCTTCTCATTGTGTCCTGGATTTCCTGGATGTTTTGAGTTAGAATCTTTTTGCATTATGCATTTTCTTTGATTGTTGTGCCCATGTTCTCTATGGAATCTTCTGCACCTGGGATTCTCTCTTCCATCTCTTGTATTCTGTTGCTGATGCTCGCATCTATGTTTCCAGATTTCTTTCCTAGGCTTTCTATCTCCAGCGTTGCCTCACTTTGGGTTTTCTTTATTGTGTCCACTTCCCTTTTTAGGTCTAGTATGGTTTTGTTCATTTCCATCACCTGTTTGGATGTGTTTTCATCTTTTTCTTTAAGGACTTCTAACTCTTTAGCAGTGTTCTCCTGTATTTCTTTAAGTGAGTTTTTAAAGTCCTTCTTGATGTCCTCTACCATCATCATGAGATATGCCTTTAAATCTGGATCTAGCTTTTCGGGTGTGTTTGGGTACCCAGGACTGGCTGAGTTGGAAGTGCTTGGTTCTGATGATGGTGAGTGGTTTTCATTTCTGTTAGTAAGATTCTTATGTCTGCCTTTTGCCATCTGGTAATCTCTGGAGTCAGTTGGTATAGTTGTCTCTGGTTAGAGCTTGTTCCTTTCATGATTCTGTTAGCCTCTACCAGCAGACCTGGGAGACTAGCTCTCTCCTGAGTTTCAGTTGTTAGAGCACTCTCTGCAGGCAAGCTCTTCTCTTCCAGAAAAGGTGCACAGATATCTGTTGTTTGGACTTGCTTCCTGGCAGAAGATGAAGGCCCAAAACAGGGCCTGTCCCAGAAGCTGTTAGCTTCTGTTGTCCACACTCTCACCTGGGCAGACTAGTCTTGACGGGATCCGGGAACGAAGATGGCTCCCACAGAAGCTCTGGCAAAGCCCTCCTGGGCTGGGTGGACACCTCTCCTCTGGCAGGGAAGGTGCCCGGATGTCAGGTCCCCGAAAAGGGGTCTGCCACAGAAGCTCTGCGGCTCCTGCCTGTCCCAGAAGCTGTTAGCTTCGGTAGTCCACACTCTCACCTGTGCAGACTAGTCTTGGCAGGATCTAGGAACAAAGTGGCTTCCACAGATGCTCAGGCCCATTTATTACATTTTGTTCCACATATGTCTCCAAGAAAATCTGGGGGGGGGGGGGACTAGCAATGCAGTTTGTGATATTGAAAGAAAAATCATTGGTTTTATTTGATCGAGAAGACTCTCTGCAGCAATTATATTTTCATCAAATTTCCTTTCACAGCAGAACATTCTATTTGCCATCTATGTAATGTTTTCACACTTATCTCAAAGGTATCTTACTATGGGGAGTGAAAATCAAAATCTAAGTTCTACGACATGTTTAAACTTTCAATGGTGAATCAAGCTCCTCTTGTGCATATCAAACTGAGAGATGTACAGGTGGTCCTTGCAAGGATCCCAAATCAAGCATGTTATGCTAAGAAATGTCTAATGAAGGAGGAAAAAACAAGAACACTGTTATATATAAGTAAATCATTTTTTTCAAAACCTTCATTTACTGTGAACTAAAACAATTTGTTAAACTGCTTATTAGCTTCTTGGAAATCAGCATTCGTTGTTCTTTCCACTAAACTAAATAGTATGTCAACCTTAAAACGTTTTAAATATGTGTAATGAAGCTACAGGGATGCAGATCACACAAACAAATATAACCCCAAAGCCAAATTTTCCCTACACTTGTTAGGCAGCATCCTGATTGTAATATGCGCTGGAAATCTTGCTTGCCTCTCAAAACTTCTTCTCTGAAAACTTTCCATGCATACAAAAGAAGAAGAAAAAGGAAAAGAAAAGAAAATGAAAAAGGCAGAAACTACAAGCTCCAGAATACAAGAAGTATCTTGCTTCTTTTGTCAGTCTAGCACCTTGATTAAAGTATCGAATCTCTACATAGGTGAACCCTTGAGACAGTCTGAGACGTGGAGCTCAGAAAGCTCAGAAAAGTATATCCAGTCGTCTCCTTTAATTCTCATTAAGTGGAAAAATATCTATTGTGTAAAAATGGTCATTCACAATACATACTCCCATTTAGGACCTCACAAGAATATCTGACTGGTCTATTGATAAGCACATCAATTATTGTTATGACTGTTCCATTTCTTTAGGGTTTTTTTTCTCCTAGTTTCTTTCTTATCTTTTGCAAACTTCTCTTTCTTGCATAGCCACTGTTTTCTGGTTATTTATTTCCTCAGTATTATATCCCTGACATTTGAGTTTTGAACACTCATTTATGGATTGTACTCTCATGTTTGTTCAGCTCTCCAGGACATAGACCACATTCACCACCGCTCTTATTTCAGGAGAGGGGACATCTTAGCTTTCTTTATAGCTCTCACAAATGGAGAGACATTCATGGAAATCTTGGTATGAATCAATTCTCAGCATTTCTACCTAATTCTTAGTTTACTATTTCAGCAAGTAAGCATGGTAAGACCCAAATTTTTGAAGTTTTCAAGGAAGACACTGCGACTTTCCCTATAAATGCTGTAGGTCCTTTAATCTTCTTAGTACACTGTTGTGTGATTTCCTGCTGTGATGGCTATTTTTGCCCTTCAACTTGATTACATATGAAATTAACTAAAACCCAAGTGCCTGGGTACACCTGAGAGGGACTTTTTTTAATTAAATCATTTGAAGTGGGAAGATCAATCTTTAATCGAGATCTTCAGAAATGGAAAGATCCACCTTAAACCTGGACCACACTGTCTGCTGGAAGTTTTTATAAAGGACATGAAAGAGGGAAGTTTTGCTCATTGCCTGTTGTCCCTCACACTCTGGCAAGTTCATTCTTTCACTGGTATTAGAGCCTTCTTCAGGATTCCAGCATTTACTGAAGACCAGTTGAGATATGCAGCCTAGAAGACCAATTAGCCATAGGAATCTTGGACTTTCAATTGTAGGCAGCCATTATTGAACTACCTGGACTACAGCCTGTAAGCCACTATAATAATTCCCTCATTATATATGTATGTATAATATATATGTATATATATGACATATGTATGAGTATGTATATATAATCCATCTATATATATATTCATATATACACATACATGTGAATATATTTTTTCATTCTATCAATCAGTGCTGTTCATAAGAGTACCCTGACTAATACACCTGGGGAAATTTAAAGAAACTCCTATGCACACAGACCAACAGAGCAAAAACCAGGTTCCATCCAAATTCAGCTAGGAGACTCAACAAGTTTACAGAAGATAATAAGCAACTCAAAGCAGCTATATGGATGCAAAGCCCCATGCCCAATATGGATGACCCATGGAAACATTCCCCATTGAAGAGTGCAACCCCTAATTAGTTATCTTTCTCCCATAGCTTCGAGATCTACATAGCTGGGACAGGAAAAAGTGGCATGGGATCTAAGGGGCCCCTGACCCTCCCAGTTCCTTAGACTAAGAATCACCAACAGTCTCCACCTCTTTACCACAGTCTTAGCTGTTGGCTCTCTCATTCTTCTATTCCATAGCCAAGCTGCCTTGGGTATCTCCTGTGCTTCATAGCAGTGATGGACATATCAGGTTTACATGAAATAGCTTCACTGCACACTGCTACTAAGAAGTTTAAATTCAAGGAAACAGAGCTGCACAAAGACTATATGTGATTGTGCAGTTAATATACAAAATTTAGCTTTTAAAACCATCCATGGTCTTAACTACATAGAATGGTATCTATAATCATCACATCACAGGGGCCTTCAGTACTCTTTCCCCTAACCCTCCATGAAGGAAAAAGAAGAAGAAGAAGAAGAAGAAGAAGAAGAAGAAGAAGAAGAAGAAGAAGAAGAAGAAGAAGAAGAAGAAGAAGAAGAAGAAGAAGAAGAAGAAGCATTCACACCTAGAGAATACGGGCTTTAAAATGAATGGTGGCAACTTTTATTATTTGGGCTTGCAAAGCATGACTAGAAAGGAATGCTAGTCTTTTGAAAGTGATTTAAATTAACCTTGGACCTAAGGGCCTAAGACAAAAAAAAAAAATCTGTAGTCAAATTAAAATGCAAATAAATATAGCTGGTCTGGGTTCCCCTTTGGCTACAACTGTGCATGCTAAAAGTGTACAATGTTTCTGCATCCTTGAATATGGGGGTGGGGTGGGGTGGGGGCTGGAGGAACTATTAAGTTAAACCTCTCTCCCTCATTACATTTGGAACTAGAAGAAGGAATCCAAAATATCAGATGTTAGCATTGTTGCTAACAGCACTAAATTAGAGGACTCATCTAAATCTATAACTTATGGACTTTCTGGTACATGCTCATATTCTAAATTTCAGAGAGCTTGAGAGTTTGGCAGACTGCCTTCTTCAGCCAGCTGGAAGCTGCTCTGGCTTTACTTGGTATGACAAAAACACAGAAATCACGAGAGGTTTTCACATTCAAGAATGCAGAGCAGGTGGGGTTATTACATGCTCACTGCTCACCCTTAGTTAAATTAGCATTTCCCACAAGGAAAGATGGAGTCAAGAATGGAGAGGAAGACTTCCTGCAGTGTTCACTGAAACTGTTACAAAGCCTACCAGGTACAAATTTGTAAGAAAGAGTTTAACAAAAGCAAGGAAAATACTTTTACTTGCCATCTCCTTATAGTAAGTATAAGCATTGCACATGATGCATATCTATAAATATCTGAAATATCTGTATAATGTTGACACAAAGACATGTATATATGTGTGTATGTACATAGACATACCTTTCAAAATGCATATGTTATTCTTAAAGACTACTACAGATACTTATTTAAATCACAGCAAACTAATGACATTTAAACAGTGGATATAATGACTACTCCCAACCTCAGCCAACCCAGATTTTTAAAAGGATCATGATGTTTAAAATAATATGTGCCATGGAAGCATAAAGCATATAATTATAAAATAGATGAGAATACTTAAGGTTTTCAACTGTTTCTCTTGCATAGACACATTTTCATTTAGTTATTTTGTGAATAAAAATAGAAAAATCTTTATGGCAATAGTATCACATGATTTCAACTCCGGTGACAAAATCAAGACAAATAAGGTCATATTTTAAAGATTTGGACAGGGCTGGAGAGATGACTCTGGGGTTAAGAGCACTTACTGCTCTTGCACAAGACCCAGGTTCAGTTCCCTGTGCCCACATTGGCCATCCAATAACCACCTGTAACTGCAAATCTAGGGAAGTCCACATCATCTTCTGACCTCCTCAGGCACAAGAACTGCATGTGGTACACATGGACACTTGCAGACATTTACATACAAATAAATCAAATCTTTTCTCTTAATTCAAAAATATTTTGACTGTGTGTAAGGAGGATTCTTGCAGCAACTGATACCTGGAACTTCCAAACATACAGATCCTAGCAACAAATGCTTCCCATTAACCCAACTGCCACTATCATAGCAAAAAAAAAAAAAAAAAAAAAAAAGATTAAATCATTTCATGTAACCTTTTTTACCAAATTATATATTCTCCATTGACACAAATGATAATTACATTTTATATATTAATATTTATTTTAACATTTGAATTTTCATGACAGGGTTTCTCTTGTAGTTCTGGCTGTCCTGAAAATCACTCCATAGACCTAGTTGGCATTGGACTCACAGAGACCCATCTGCCTCTGCCTCCCAAGTGCTGGGATTAGAGATGTGTACCACCACACCCAGCTATTGAAATATATTTCCAACTAATGCTTAAAGGCACACATGGTACATATTTAGAGAGTGCCACATGGCATTTCCATACATGCTCATAGGGGTAGCTCTTAAGTAATTTACACAAACACTAGTGCACAAATAAGTACTACAAACAAATACTTGTTCATAGTTATTCATCATACGCAAAAATTAGAAACAGTCCTAATGTCTATCAGCTGAAATCTGAATAGATAAATATAGTATATCCAAACATAGAAGGCTAAATCAAGCATGGTAATACATGCCTATAATCCTGGCATTTAGCCAACTGAGGCAGTAGGATGACTATGAGTTTAAAAATCAGCTTGGGTTAAATACCAAAAGCTGGTCTCAGACAGAGGTGGGGGTCGGGGGGCAGAGAGGGAGACTGAGATAAAGATGGAAGGAAAGAGGGAACAATCTAACTATCCCATTAATAAAGGGAGCCAAATGTTAATACATCTAGAACTTGATAATTCAAAAACATTATATATGTAAATAATTTGGACATAAGAGACTGAGCTACAAAGGTGTCAAATGTCAATTTTAAGTAGTATTCTAACAAGAGATGAGTTTCTGGGCTGCCTCTCTGTACAATATAAACCTATCTCTCTATGGCCTTTCAGGTACAAGTACTCCAAAGATTGAAAGCAAGTGCAGTTGTTGGTCACTCAGCTTAGGGTCCTTAGATGACACTAGGAGTTAACTTCCCTATTAACTGAGTCTCCAGCACTGCATGTGAACCAATGTCCCCATTTAAATTCTAACTTTACAATTCATAGAATGATGCAGTTAAAAACTATAAAGGAATTGGAAGGACAGAGAGGGTTCTATGGATTCAATGTTCTCTTCACTTATATCATGACATCACTCAACCGGATGGTATCACTAGCCAAGGAACTCTCAAGCATTGTCAACTAACTATATAGTAGCATAATCCCTCTTCCATTTTTGCATCTCTTCCCAATAAGAAGTCTTTTTTCAAGTCAGCCACTTCACTTTAAAGTACTGTCTTGGTTTCTTTCTGACTGGAAAGCATGAGGCACAGTGTATTAATTATTCAGTACAGAATGTCAATCTCAGTGGGTCCTCTTGACTCTCCCTCCTTTGCACTCCATCTGTCAGAGTAAGATGCAGCTTGTCTTTAAATACTTCACTTTCCCAATGTTCTTAAATTTTCTCTGAAGTCAAATATAGCCAAGGATGAAATACATAAAGTATCAGAACATCTCTGTGCGACAGCGGACCATCTGAAATTTGTGTGGTGATTTGAATGAGAAATGACCCCAGGGGCTCATATACTTAAATGCTACTGGAGACACTTCTGCTATTTGGAAAGGTTTTGAAGCTAGAGACTTGCTGGAGGAAGGGGAGCACTAAAGACAAGCCTTGAAGATTTTGAGTCCAGCCCTACTTCCTGTTGGCTCTCTGCTTTCTGAACGCAGATGTAGTGTGGGCCTGCAGCCTCACTCCTGTCTTTCCTATAATGATGGGATGTAAACTCTCAACCTGTAAGCCATAAGGAACCCTTCATTTCTTGAACAGCACCTTGTAGTTTACTTTGTCACAGCAGTGAGAAAAGGGACTAATATGTCATAATTTAAAACAAAAACCTGTAACTGGGCTAAAATAGAACTTACTTAATACATTCTCATGTGTCCTGAAAAGAAGTTTAAAATTTACTAGTCTATTTCCTGTGGAAAACTATTTTCAAATCTGCTACTGTACAAATGTTTCCTAGGCCACATGTTCATGTGAGGATCCTAGATAGGTGAATTTAAAGACTACATGCCACACTCAGGAGACAGAGGTGAAAGAATTATTTATACTCAAGTACAAGGCCAAGTTGGTCATGATGGTTAAGCTAAACTGTCACCTTGATGCAGTCTAGTATCATCTATAAGTTGGGCCCAGAGCATGACTGTGGAAAAGTATCTGAATTGGGTTAATTGATGTGGGAACCCCTAGCCATTGTGAGTGCCATCATTCACTAGGAAAGAACCCTGGACTGTGTAGAAAGAAAAATGAAAGCTGAGTACCGGAAGTCATTACACTGCTTCCTGACTATGGATGTGATACGGCCAGCTGCTCTCCGTGGTAAACTGTATCCTTGACCTGTGAGCCAAACTAACACTTTTTCTCTTTAGCTATGCTTGTCAGAGTAAAGCTATGGCATTAGGCAATATTTACCATCACAAGGCTACAAGTGTATAAATGAACCAATTAATGAGTGAATGAGCACCTAGAGAAAGTAGGTCAATGAGAATGCCATCTGAATAGAGCTGAGGCCATTGGCAGAGAGACACAACAAACATGGTGGCCTGATTACTTTAAAGATGGATTTGAGAAGCAAATGCCCCAAAGCTCTTGCTCCTTATTCTTTCAGCCTCCTCAAATGTCTCATTGAGGTAAATACAAACAGGGACCCAAATATAGGGGCACTCAAGTACAAAAGCCATAAAGCCGTCATTGTGCAGCATGGACAATGGTTTGGAAAGCCAAATGGTAAAAATTATTCAAAATGGCATGAGTTTCAAATAGTAGTTTTATAAAAGAAGAGAAAAAATGTTAACAAATGTAGTTATGACTGAATCTGATAAAACACAGAGAGAGACACAGATAGACAAAGAGCCAAAAAGAAACAGAGGAAGGGCATGTTTATGTACACATACACAAATATTTACCAGCGGTGTTAACAAAAACCCAAAGACTAAAGCAAAGTATACTATATACTATTTTCAAAACCTTGTCTCTAACAAAATTCTTTATTACAGAATTGATAACTGATATTTCATGAAGATTGATCAGTGGTATACCAGGCGCATAGTAACTAGTTTAACTGATTCACAAACAGCACTGTTGCTAAACAACAGACCTTTCACCTCTGTGTCCCCACTTGCTGAGCTACATGCTTATGGAATAGATGTAAGTTTGTGAATAATAAAATGAGTGAAAGCAAAGAGTGAGTTAACTTTGGGGTATACTAGTCAAAGTTTTTTGTTGCCCATATGTTTAGGGCTAACTACTGAATAACCTACTCCTCTGAAGAAGACTGGTTTATCCTGGCTCTGACTCTCTGGTTGTATCTTTCTTCCCAATCCCCACTGCCTGAACTCTATTGACTAATTGCCTACATATAGCATTGCATATAGGGATAAGACCCTGAAAATATCCTCTTCCCTGTTGGCATCACAACACATTATTGTGTATGATGCTTTTGTTGATCCCATGTTTGCCATTTCCCTATCATATATAGATGTTATCTTACTGCAGCCTTCATGGTCCCCTAGCCCTTACAGTTCTTCTGGCCCTTCTTCAGCAATGTTCTCTGAGCCTTGAGTGGATGAGTTACATTGTAGATGAATCGCCTGAGACTGACCTTACAGTCAGACATTCTCTACATTTCAATTAATTAGACTGTATATGTACGTATACATGTGTGCATATATGTAACATTAATAAGTAGAGAAGAGGTCATGAGCTGAAGAAAAATGGAGGAGACATAGATTTGGAGAAAGAGAGAACAAATGATGGAAATCATATAAATACAGTAATTATGTATGAAATTCTGAAAATAAAATAAAAATTATAAAAAATTTAAATGATAAAGGTTTCCTTAATAACATTTTCCACATTCCCAGTAGCAATTTCCTCTACTGTCGAATGATTCCTGAATCAGGCCCTACACTTCCGTGCTGCTCTGTGTTCTTTATTTTTTACTAGGTAATTCTTTGTTTTGGAAGATTCTGTGTGTGTTCCCTATCATCCTTCCAGATGTGAGGAGCACTTTCCCTAATGGGACAGCTAAAGAGGTCTTCAGACAGTATTACATATCATATGGTCTGGAAGATTGTCAGATTGGGAATCGTAGTTCTAGAAAATTATTCCTCTCTTTTTATCTATTAATTATAATGGGATACCAAAATGTTGCCATTGCAAAATTGTGTGGTTCTCAGAATTGCATGATTTTTGTAATGTTAGCAGCTCATGTTCTAGGTAGCACCTGTGTAACACCTGTGTAGCACCTGTGTAGCACTTGTGTAGCACCTATGTAACACCTGTGTAGCACCTGTGTAACACCTGTGTAGCACCTGTGTAGCACCTGTGTGTTATTTTCCACCCTGACTTTAACTATTTGACACTTTGCATCAGATATAAGTTCCATAAGTGTGAGAAGGCTACTGTGCTCTTCAATGTAGTAGTGAAGGCTCTTTCATAGGCTATGGTGTTTGGTCAGTATTTGCTCTAATAGATGAAGAAGAGATTTGTGTCTTCATTCTCAGAACAGCCATTGTCTAGAGACGCTGTCTTTGCAGATACAGGTCTTCTTCTTTTTTTTAATTTTATATATTTTTAAATTAGGTATTTATTTCATTTACATTTCCAATGCCATCCCAAAAGTCCCCCACACCCACTCCCCCACCCACCCACTGCCACTTCTTGACCCTGGCGTTCCCCTCAGATACAGGTCTTCTAACATGGATGACGTCTTATGACCCTGAGCCCATATCAATACTTGCACCCTTGCTGGGCTCTGAGAGATGCTGCGAAGTTGACAACCAGGTTTCATGGCAATATTTCACACTTTTCATAAGCATTATTTTAAAATTTCTAGTTAGCACCCAAATGAAGCATGTAGAAATAACTTGAAGAGACGAGATAGGGCTTTTGTTAGTTAATATTTACCATAAAAATTTACCTTCAATAATGAAGTCTATTAAATTGTTTCAGCTTCAAAGTTCTCTCAAGCATTAATTAATTATGGCAAGACTCCTGTGCAGTAAATAATTAAGTATTATCATCACTCCATTTATTGATGGGAAAATCAAGTTAATAAATTAAGAACTTTCTCCAATTTATTTAGATCAGCCACAGTGTAAGGATCTGATGACTTTCAGCATCCCCTTCTTTCATTATATATGCTAGCATAAGAGCCACTTTTATGCACTATAGTTTTACAACATTTGGTAACAGAAACCTCAAATAATTTCTAATATCAGAGCAATAAATAATAAACTCCTATTTCCAGCAAATATTAAATCAAACTTCAATCTTCAGTCTTCTGGCTCCTGAACTATAAAGCTTTAAGAAGTGGTGAGTCCTTTTCAGAATTACATTTCCACCCCTCAGCATCATTATTAGTAACTGCATGCACATTTGGGACAAAAAATATATGTAATCTTTTCAATTTCTAGTTTTAAAAAAGTGAAGCTCAAAAACACAGTTGTTGATATTCTAGGATTTACAAACTCAGCACTTCCTTTGGGAATTAAATAACAAGAAATTGACTATGTTGTCATCTTTTGTAATGTATTCCGAAGTGAGGTGTCAGGGAAGTTTTGCACTTTCTCTCAATGTTCTGGTTGCAATGTTTCTGTTTCTAGTGAGTACTAGGCTGTAGCGATAGATTTGGGGGAAAAGGCCCTGTATCCCCTTACATCCACAGAGGGTATATTTGGCTTAGTGTGTGTATCATTGTCCCATGTATACTGGAAATGACAACCACAGCACCACAAATTGGACCTGGGTCTTCTCGGAAGTAGAAACTTGTCTGGGCCTCTTTTTCTCAATGGTCACCTAAGGAACAACTGTGAAAATATACTTAAGGCTTACCTTCTGCTGACTAGTATATGCTTTTCTTACAAAGATGTCACATGACAGCCGTGTCACTCTGTAAGGAAGCAAAGTCATCTCAGAAGAGTTTTACAAACCCAGAAACTTGTAATGCAGGAACTTAAGGGAGAAAGCTCAGAGTTAGGCTGTCAATGTAACCATGGAGAGGAAGGAATGTGATAGGCAGCACGTGGTTGCTATGGGAACAGAGAATGTTTTCAATGATGTGATGTCTTCCCTAGTGGGATTCTTCTGGAACTGACTCTATTGAGGTCATGGCTTCTGGTGGAAGGGAACTACTGTAACTATTCACAACAGTCACTTCCAAATGCCATCCAGAAAAGGCCCATTTATTAAATTCTTATTCTTCTACTTTTAGACATCTATGTATGGGTTGTCACTAGCAAGTTAGTCAGAAGGGGTAGTAAATGGAATTGGCAGTGGAACAAGAAAATATTCCTGGGATGTTACAGACAGAAACCAAACACTAACATTCTCACTAAACTGACAGTGGAAATGGTCATAGAGAAACTCTCGGGTTTACACATATTGGGCTCTCTTATTTTCATTCAGAGATGACCTAAGACTCCAACACTAGGAAATTAAAACAAAACAAAACAAAACAAAACAAAAACACATGATTTAAGAGTTATAGTGAAGTTAGATCTATGTCAGAGTACTGTGTCTTTTAGGTTTTAGTAAATTACAGACATCATGTCTTGGTAGGATGAAGGAGAAATGTGAGAACTTAAAGGTGGACATGAGGAGAAAAGACAGGGCCATAGCTGCATGAATCGCAGTGGTAGAATGCTTGCCTAGCATACATGGGGCCTTGAGTTTGTCTACAGAAGTATACCAACACCAAACAGTGAAAGTAAAAGCCCAGTGTGATGGCTGTTGGTACTTGGGAAGCTGAGGTAAGATTGTCATGAGTTTAGAGTCAGTCTGAGCTATAAAATAGAAAGAATGAGCTAGAATACTACTTTACAAGAAGAAGAAATGAAGATGAAAAGGAGGAGGATAAAGAGGAGGAAGAGGAGGAAGAGGAGAAGAAAGAGAAGAAAGAAGGAAAGGAAAGGAGAGGAGAGGAGAGGGAAGGAGAGAGGGAAGAGAAAAGAAAAGGAAAAAGGGAAAAAGGGAAAAAGGGGAAAAGGGGGAAAAGGAGGAAAGGTGGAAAAAGGGAAAAAAGGGGAACAAGGGAAAAAAGAAAAAAGGGAAAGGGGAAAAGGGAAAAAGAGGAAGGGAAAATGGAAAGGGAAGGGGAAGGGGAAGGGAAGGGGAAGGAAAAGGGAAGGGGAAGGGAAGGGGAAGGGAAGGGGAAGGGAAGGGGAAGGGAAAGGGAAGGGAAAGGGAAGGGAAAGGAAAGGAAGACAAAGAAAGGAAGGGAGGGAGGGATAGAAAACCTTCATTTACCTTCTATTACAGCATGTGCTATACCTTTAACCTTTTTTATATGTTTTTTATCATTTACTCATTTCATGATGACAGAATATTTATTTATATTAATTTTATACAACTTAAAATAAAACCTGATGGCATAAAACTGCCCTTGAGTAATTGATTAACATGAATAATTCTTACATAGGCCTGTGAACCAAGTGTTTTCTACTTTCTATCTGATGTCTCATTTATACTAGGAATCTATTCAAGTGAAGAAAACAATTGGGGCATGTGAAAAAGTTCATTCTGGAAAATAAAAAAAAAAAGAAGGATGAGGATAAGAATGAAGATTAGTCGGTGTAAGAAAAGTTACACACCATCTGGAAGTTTTTTTCAAAAAGAAAACAAGACTTGAGAGCTGGCTCAGTTTGGTAAAGGGCTTGCTGAGAAGTCATGAAGATGTGGATTTGAGTGTCAGTATCTGTGACAAAAGCCGTGCATAATGGGCTGTGCCTGTAACCTCCATGCTGGGAGGATCACATAAACTTGCAGGTCAACCATTCTAACAAATTAGTGAGTTCTAGGTTCAGTAAGAGACCATGTTTTTAAAAATTAGGTGGACAGCAATTTAAGAAATCACTTGACCTCAATCCCAGACTCTCTATGCATGAACATAGATTTTAGAATGCCCACAGCAATACATACACATGTGCATACACACAAGAATAAAGAAAATGATACAGATCACAAGTCAAGAAAAATGGCTTGCAGTGACCACAGCTAGGTCATTCAGTTTCATGCAAAGCAATGATATGAGTTTAAAGTAAAATAGTCCATGTATGATCAATTATTCAGTTATTTATACTCAAAATGTTTGGTCAGCATAAGTCATAACTGGTGTAGATAGGATGTACTTGCTAAGTAGTTATTACTGCACATGGTTTTATCTTTCCAGAAAAATAATAAAATATACTGAGAAAAGAAAGGAGGAAGCAAAAGGAAAGGTAGAAGAGAACAGAAGGAAGAGGAGGGAGAAGAAAAGAAAGGGAGTGTGATGGTTTGTATATTCTTGGACCAGGGAATGGCACCATTTGGAGGTGTGGTCTTGTTGGAATAGGTGTGACCTGGTTGGAGTAGGTGTGCCACTGTGTTGGTATAAGATCCTCACCCTAGTTGCCTGGAAGTCAGTCTTCCACTAGCAGCCTTTGGATGAAGACATAGAACTCTCAGCTCCTCCTGCACCATGACTGCCTGGATGCTGCCATACAAATGCAAAAGGCATTTAGTACAGCTTTCAGTATCCTCATAGTCTATAGCAGTCTCAACAATGTTAAAAGTCCAAAGTCTCTTCTGTGATTCACCCAATCACTTAACTGTAATCCTCAAAGAAAGACAAGAAATCAGCTGGGCAAACTCCAATCTCTGCATCTCCATGGCTGTCAAAGCGGTCTTCAGATCTCCACTCCTTTTTCATCTTTGTTGACTGCATCAAACTGCTTTCTCCTGGGCTGATTCCACTTTCTGTTAGGAGCTTTCCTCACCATGTATCCCATGGCTCTGGCATCTTTAACATCTTTGAGTCTCCAAGGCAATTTCAATATTACAGCTTCTTTTTTTTTTTTTTTTTTTTTTTTTTTTCCATTTTTTATTAGGTATTTAACTCATTTACATTTCCAATGCTATACCAAAAGTCCCCCATATCCACCCACCCCCACTCCCCTGCCCACCCACTCCCCCTTTTTGGCCCTGGTATTCCCCTGTACTGGGGCATATAAAGTTTGCAAGTCCAATGGGCCTCTCTTTCCAGTGATGGCCGACTAGGCCATCTTTTGATATATATGCAGCTAGAGTCAAGAGCTCCGGGGTACTGGTTAGCTCATAATGTTGTTCCACCTATAGGGTTGCAGATCCCTTTAGCTCCTTGGCTACTTTCTCTAGCTCCTCCATTGGGAGCCCTATGATCCATCCATTAGCTGACTGTGAGCATCCACTTCTGTGTTTGCTGGGCCCCGGCATAGTCTCACAAGAGACAGCTACATCTGCGTCCTTTCAATAAAATCTTGCTAGTGTATGCAATGGTGTCAGCGTTTGGATGCTGATTATGGGGTGGATCCCTGGCTATGGCAGTCTCTACATGGTCCATCCTTTCATCTCAGCTCCAAACTCCATCTCTGTAACTCCTTCCATGGGTGTTTTGTTCCCAAATCTAAGGAGGGGCATAGTGTCCACACTTCAGTCTTCATTCTCCTTGAGTTTCATGTGTTTAGCAAATTATATCTTATATCTTGGGTATCCTAGGTTTGGGGCTAATATCCACTTATCAGTGAATACATATTGTGTGAGTTTCTTTGTGAATGTGTTACCTCACTCAGGATGATGCCCTCCAGGTCCATCCATTTGGCTAGGAATTTCATAAATTCATTCTTTTTAATAGCTGAGTAGTACTCCATTGTGTAGATGTACCACATTTTCTGTATCCATTCCTCTGTTGAGGGGCATCTAGGTTCTTTCCAGCTTCTGGCTATTATAAATAAGGCTGCTATGAACATAGTGGAGCATGTGTCCTTCTTACCTGTTGGGGCATCTTCTGGATATATGCCCAGGAGAGGTATTGCTGGATCCTCCGGTAGTACTATGTCCAGTTTTCTGAGGAACCGCCAGACTGATTTCCAGAGTGGTTGTACAAGCCTGCACTCCCACCAACAATGGAGGAGTGTTCCTCTTTCTCCACATCCTCGCCAGCATCTGCTGTCACCTGAATTTTTGATCTTAGCCATTCTGACTGGTGTGAGGTGGAATCTCAGGGTTGTTTTGATTTGCATTTCCCTGATGATTAAGGATGTTGAACATTTTTTCAAGTGCTTCTCTGCCATTCGGTATTCCTCACGTGAGAATTCTTTGTTCAGTTCTGAGCCCCATTTTTTAATGGGGTTATTTAATTTTCTGAAGTCCACCTTCTTGAGTTCTTTATATATGTTGGATATTAGTCCCCTATCTGATTTAGGATAGGTAAAGATCCTTTCCCAATCTGTTGGTGGTCTTTTTGTCTTATTGACGGTGTCTTTTGCCTTGCAGAAACTTTGGAGTTTCATTAGGTCCCATTTGTCGATTCTCGATCTTACAGCACAAGCCATTGCTGTTCTGTTCAGGAATTTTTCCCCTGTGCCCATATCTTCAAGGCTTTTCCCCACTTTCTCCTCTATAAGTTTCAGTGTCTCTGGTTTTATGTGAAGTTCCTTGATCCACTTAGATTTGACCTTAGTACAAGGAGATAAGTATGGATCGATTCGCATTCTTCTACACGATAACAACCAGTTGTGCCAGCACCAATTGTTGAAAATGCTGTCTTTCTTCCACTGGATGGTTTTAGCTCCCTTGTCGAAGATCAAGTGACCATAGGTGTGTGGGTTCATTTCTGGATCTTCAATTCTATTCCATTGGTCTACTTGTCTGTCTCTATACCAGTACCATGCAGTTTTTATCACAATTGCTCTGTAGTAAAGCTTTAGGTCTGGCATGGTGATTCCGCCAGAAGTTCTTTTATCCTTGAGAAGACTTTTTGCTATCCTAGGTTTTTTGTTATTCCAGACAAATTTGCAAATTGCTCCTTCCAATTCGTTGAAGAATTGAGTTGGAATTTTGATGGGGATTGCATTGAATCTGTAGATTGCTTTTGGCAAGATAGCCATTTTTACAATGTTGATCCTGCCAATCCATGAGCATGGGAGATCTTTCCATCTTCTGAGATCTTCTTTAATTTCTTTCTTCAGAGATTTGAAGTTTTTATCATACAGATCTTTCACCTCCTTAGTTAGAGTCACGCCAAGATATTTTATATTATTTGTGACTATTGAGAAGGGTGTTGTTTCCCTAATTTCTTTCTCAGCCTGTTTATTCTTTGTATAGAGAAAGGCCATTGACTTGTTTGAGTTTATTTTATATCCAGCTACTTCACCGAAGCTGTTTATCAGGTTTAGGAGTTCTCTGGTAGAATTTTTAGGGTCACTTATATATACTATCATATCATCTGCAAAAAGTGATATTTTGACTTCCTCTTTTCCAATTTGTATCCCCTTGATCTCCTTTTGTTGTCGAATTGCTCTGGCTAATACTTCAAGTACTATGTTGAAAAGGTAGGGAGAAAGTGGGCAGCCTTGTCTAGTCCCTGATTTTAGTGGGATTGCTTCCAGCTTCTCTCCATTTACTTTGATGTTGGCTACTGGTTTGCTGTAGATTGCTTTTATCATGTTTAGGTATGGGCCTTGAATTCCTGATCTTTCCAAAACTTTTATCATGAATGGGTGTTGGATCTTGTCAAATGCTTTTTCTGCATCTAATGAGATGATCATGTGGTTTTTGTCTTTGAGTTTGTTTATATAATGGATTACATTGATGGATTTTCGTATATTAAACCATCCCTGCATCCCTGGAATAAAACCTACTTGGTCAGGATGGATGATTGCTTTAATGTGTTCTTGGATTCGGTTAGCGAGAATTTTATTGAGGATTTTTGCATCGATATTCATAAGAGAAATTGGTCTGAAGTTCTCTATCTTTGTTGGATCTTTCTGTGGTTTAGGTATCAGAGTAATAGTGGCTTCATAAAATGAGTTGGGTAGAATACCTTCTACTTCTATTTTGTGAAATAGTTTGTGCAGAATTGGAATTAGATCTTCTTTGAAGGTCTGATAGAACTCTGCACTAAACCCATCTGGTCCTGGGCTTTTTTTGGTTGGGAGACTATTAATAACTGCTTCTATTTCTTTAGGTGATATGGGACTGTTTAGATGGTCAACTTGATCCTGATTCAACTTTGGTACCTGGTATCTGTCCAGAAATTTGTCCATTTCGTCCAGGTTTTCCAGTTTTGTTGAGTATAGCCTTTTGTAGAAGGATCTGATGGTGTTTTGGATTTCTTCAGGATCTGTTGTTATGTCTCCCTTTTCATTTCTGATTTTGTTAATTAGGATTTTGTCCCTGTGCCCTTTAGTGAGTCTAGCTAAGGGTTTATCTATCTTGTTGATTTTCTCAAAGAACCAACTCCTCGTTTGGTAAATTCTTTGAATAGTTCTTCTTGTTTCCACTTGGTTGATTTCACCCCTGAGTTTGATTATTTCCTGCCGTCTACTCCTCTTGGGTGAATTTGCTTCCTTTTTTTCTAGGGCTTTTAGATGTGTTGTCAAGCTGCTAGTATGTGCTGTCTCCTGTTTCTTCTTGGAGGCACTCAGCGCTATGAGTTTCCCTCTTAGAAATGCTTTCATTGTGTCCCATAGGTTTGGGTATGTTGTGGCTTCATTTTCATTAAACTCTAAAAAGTCTTTAATTTCTTTCTTTATTCCTTCCTTGACCAAGGTATCATTGAGAAGAGTGTTATTCAGTTTCCACGTGAATGTTGGCTTTCCATTATTTATGTTGTTATTGAAGATCAGTCTTAGGCCATGGTGGTCTGATAGGATACATGGGACAATTTCAATATTTTTGTATCTATTGAGGCCTGTTTTGTGACCAATTATATGGTCAATTTTGGAGAAGGTCCCGTGAGGTGCTGAGAAGAAGGTATATCCTTTTGTTTTAGGATAAAATGTTCTGTAGATATCTGTCAGGTCCATTTGTTTCATAACGTCTGTTAGTTTCACTGTGTCCCTGTTTAGTTTCTGTTTCCACGATCTGTCCTTTGAAGAAAGTGGTGTGTTGAAGTCTCCCACTATTATTGTGTGAGGTGCAATGTATGCTTTGAGCTTTACTAAAGTGTCTCTAATGAATGTGGCTGCCCTTGCATTTGGTGCGTAGATATTCAGAATTGAGAGTTCCTCTTGGAGGATTTTACCTTTGATGAGTATGAAGTGTCCCTCCTTGTCTTTTTTGATAACTTTGGGTTGGAAGTCGATTTTATCCGATATTAAAATGGCTACTCCAGCTTGTTTCTTCAGTCCATTTGCTTGGAAAATTGTTTTCCAGCCTTTCACTCTGAGGTAGTGTCTGTCTTTTTCCCTGAGATGGGTTTCCTGTAAGCAGCAGAATGTTGGGTCCTGTTTGTGTAGCCAGTCTGTTAGTCTATGTCTTTTTATTGGGGAATTGAGTCCATTGATATTAAGAGATATTAAGGAAAAGTAATTGTTGCTCCCTTTTATTTTTGTTGTTAGAGTTGGCATTCTGTTCTTGTGGCTGTCTTCTTTTTGGTTTGTTGAATGATTACTTTCTTGGTTGTTCTAGGGCGTGATTTCCGTCCTTGTATTGCTTCTTTTCTGTTATTATCCTTTGAAGGGCTGGATTCGTGGAAAGATATTGTGTGAACTTGGTTTTGTCGTGGAATACTTTGGTTTCTCCATCTATGGTAATTGAGAGTTTGGCCGGGTATAGTAGCCTGGGCTGGCATTTGTGTTCTCTTAGTGTCTGTATAACATCTGTCCAGGCTCTTCTGGCTTTCATAGTCTCTGGTGAAAAGTCTGGTGTAATTCTGATAGGCCTTCCTTTATATGTTACTTGACCTTTCTCCCTTACTGCTTTTAATATTCTATCTTTATTTAGTCTATTTGTTGTTCTGATTATTATGTGTCGGGAGGAATTTCTTTTCTGGTCCAGTCTATTTGGAGTTCTGTATGCTTCTTGTATGATCATGGGCATCTCTTTTTTTATGTTTGGGAAGTTTTCTTCTATTATTTTGTTGAAGATATTAGCTGGCCCTTTAAGTTGAAAATCTTCATTCTCATCAATTCCTATTATCCGTAGGTTTGGTCTTCTCATTGTGTCCTGGATTACCTGGATGTTTTGAGTTAGGATCCTTTTGCATTTTGTATTTTCTTTGACTGTTGTGTCGATGTTCTCTATGGAATCTTCTGCACCTGAGATTCTCTCTTCCATTTCTTGTATTCTGTTGCTGATGCTCGCATCTATGGTTCCAGATCTCTTTCCTAGGGTTTCTATCTCCAGCGTTGCCTCGCTTTGGGTTTTCTTTATTGTGTCTACTTCCCCTTTTAGTTCTAGTATGGTTTTGTTCATTTCCATCACCTGTTTGGCTGTGTTTTCCTGCTTTTCTTTAAGAGCCTGTAACTCTTTAGCAGTGCTCTCCTGTAAATCTTTAAGTGACTTATGAAAGTCCTTCTTGATGTCCTCTATCATCATCATGAGAAATGTTTTTAAATCTGGGTCTAGATTTTCGGTTGTGTTGGGGTGCCCAGGACTAGGTGGGGTGGGAGTGCTGCGTTCTGATGATGGTGAGTGGTCTTGATTTCTGTTAGTAGGATTCTTACGTTTGCCTTTCGCCATCTGGTAATCTCTGAAGCTAGCTGTTTTAGTTGTCACTGTTAAGAGCTTGTTCTTCAGGTGACTCTGTTAGCCTCTATGAGCAGACCGGGAGGGTAGCACTCTCCTTAGTTTCAGTGGGCAGAGTATTCTCTGCAGGCAAGCTCTCTTCTTGCAAGGCAGGTACCCAGATATCTGGTGTTCGAACCAGACTCCTGGCAGAAGTTGTGTTCCACTCACTAGAGGTCTTAGGATCACGTGTGGAATCCTGTGTGGGCCCTTGCGGGTGTCAGGCGACTCAGCTGGCAAGGTAGCCGGGGCTCGAGTGGAGTGGAAGGGTTTTGTGCCCCAGATCAAGCCCGGGTAGCCTGCTTCCCTATGTACCGCAGTCTCAAGTTCCACGCGATTGGATTGGGGTAGGCGCTGTGTTCCACTCACCAGAGGTCTTAGGGTCCCGTGGGGAGTCCCGTGTGGGCCCTTGCGGGTGTTGGGCAAGACTCTGCTGTCAAGGTAGCCCGGGGCTCGAGTCTCGAGTCGAGCGGAAGGGACTTGTGCCCCAGATCAGGCCCGGGTAGCCTGCTTCCCTATGTACCGCAGTCTCGAGTTCCGCGCGATTGGATTGGGGCAGGCACTGTGATCCACTCACCAGAGGTCTTAGGGTCCCGTGGGGAGTCCCGTGTGGACCCTTGCGGGTGTTGGGCAAGACTCTGCTGGCAAGGTAGCCCGGGGCTCGAGTCTCGAGTCGAGCGGAAGGGACTTGTGCCCCAGATCAGGCCCGGGTAGCCTGCTTCCCTATGTACCGCAGTCTCAAGTTCCGCACGATTGGATTGGGGCAGGCACTGTGATCCACTCACCAGAGGTCTTAGGGTCCCGTGGGGAGTCCCGTGTGGACCCTTGCGGGTGTTGGGCAAGACTCTGCTGGCAAGGTAGCCCGGGGCTCGAGTCTCGAGTCGAGCGGAAGGGACTTGTGCCCCAGATCAGGCCCGGGTAGCCTGCTTCCGTATGTACCGCAGTCTCGAGTTCTGCGCGATTGGATTGGGGCAGGCACTGTGATCCACTCACCAGAGGTCTTAGGGTCCCGTGGGGAGTCCCGTGTGGACCCTTGCGGGTGTTGGGCAAGACTCTGCTGGCAAGGTAGCCCGGGGCTCGAGTCTCGAGTCGAGCGGAAGGGACTTGTGCCCCAGATCAGGCCCGGGTAGCCTGCTTCCCTATGTACCGCAGTCTCGAGTTCCGCGCGATTGGATTGGGGCAGGCACTGTGATCCACTCACCAGAGGTCTTAGGGTCCCGTGGGGAGTCCCGTGTGGACCCTTGCGGGTGTTGGGCAAGACTCTGCTGGCAAGGTAGCCCGGGGCTCGAGTCTCGAGTCGAGCGGAAGGGACTTGTGCCCCAGATCAGGCCCGGGTAGCCTGCTTCCCTATGTACCGCAGTCTCAAGTTCCGCGCGATTGGATTGGGGCAGGCACTGTGATCCACTCACCAGAGGTCTTAGGGTCCGGTGGGGAGTCCCGTGTGGACCCTTGCGGGTGTTGGGCAAGACTCTGCTGGCAAGGTAGCCCGGGGCTCGAGTCTCGAGTCGAGCGGAAGGGACTTGTGCCCCAGATCAGGCCCGGGTAGCCTGCTTCCCTATGTACCGCAGTCTCAAGTTCCGCACGATTGGATTGGGGCAGGCACTGTGATCCACTCACCAGAGGTCTTAGGGTCCCGTGGGGAGTCCCGTGTGGACCCTTGCGGGTGTTGGGCAAGACTCTGCTGGCAAGGTAGCCCGGGGCTCGAGTCTCGAGTCGAGCGGAAGGGACTTGTGCCACAGATCAGGCCCGGGTAGCCTGCTTCCGTATGTACCGCAGTCTCGAGTTCTGCGCGATTGGATTGGGGCAGGCACTGTGATCCACTCACCAGAGGTCTTAGGGTCCCGTGGGGAGTCCCGTGTGGACCCTTGCGGGTGTTGGGCAAGACTCTGCTGGCAAGGTAGCCCGGGGCTCGAGTCTCGAGTCGAGCGGAAGGGACTTGTGCCCCAGATCAGGCCCGGGTAGCCTGCTTCCCTATGTACCGCAGTCTCGAGTTCCGCGCGATTGGATTGGGGCAGGCACTGTGATCCACTCACCAGAGGTCTTAGGGTCCCGTGGGGAGTCCTGTGTGGACCCTTGCGGGTGTTGGGCAAGACTCTGCTGGCAAGGTAGCCCGGGGCTCGAGTCTCGAGTCGAGCGGAAGGGACTTGTGCCCCAGATCAGGCCCGGGTAGCCTGCTTCCCTATGTACCGCAGTCTCAAGTTCCGCGCGATTGGATTGGGGCAGGCACTGTGATCCACTCACCAGAGGTCTTAGGGTCCGGTGGGGAGTCCCGTGTGGACCCTTGCGGGTGTTGGGCAAGACTCTGCTGGCAAGGTAGCCCGGGGCTCGAGTCTCGAGTCGAGCGGAAGGGACTTGTGCCCCAGATCAGGCCCGGGTAGCCTGCTTCCCTATGTACCGCAGTCTCAAGTTCCGCGCGATTGGATTGGGGCAGGCACTGTGATCCACTCACCAGAGGTCTTAGGGTCCCGTGGGGAGTCCCGTGTGGACCCTTGCGGGTGTTGGGCAAGACTCTGCTGGCAAGGTAGCCCGGGGCTCGAGTCTCGAGTCGAGCGGAAGGGACTTGTGCCCCAGATCAGGCCCGGGTAGCCTGCTTCCCTATGTACCGCAGTCTCGAGTTCCGCGCGATTGGATTGGGGCAGGTACTGTGGTCCACTCACCAGAGGTCTTAGGGTCCCGTGGGGAGTCCCGTGTGGACCCTTGCGGGTGTTGGGCAAGACTCTGCTGGCAAGGTAGCCCGGGGCTCGAGTCTCGAGTCGAGCGGAAGGGACTTGTGCCCCAGATCAGGCCCGGGTAGCCTGCTTCCCTATGTACCGCAGTCTCGAGTTCCGCGCGATTGGATTGGGGCAGGTACTGTGGTCCACTCACCAGAGGTCTTAGGGTCCCGTGGGGAGTCCCGTGTGGACCCTTGCGGGTGTTGGGCAAGACTCTGCTGGCAAGGTAGCCCGGGGCTCGAGTCTCGAGTCGAGCGGAAGGGACTTGTGCCCCAGATCAGGCCCGGGTAGCCTGCTTCCCTATGTACCGCAGTCTCAAGTTCCGCGCGATTGGATTGGGGCAGGCACTGTGATCCACTCACCAGAGGTCTTAGGGTCCCGTGGGGAGTCCCGTGTGGACCCTTGCGGGTGTTGGGCAAGACTCTGCTGGCAAGGTAGCCCGGGGCTCGAGTCTCGAGTCGAGCGGAAGGGACTTGTGCCCCAGATCAGGCCCGGGTAGCCTGCTTCCCTATGTACCGCAGTCTCAAGTTCCGCGCGATTGGATTGGGGCAGGCACTGTGATCCACTCACCAGAGGTCTTAGGGTCCCGTGGGGAGTCCCGTGTGGGCCCTTGCCGGTGTTGGGCAAGACTCTGCTGGCAAGGTAGCCCGGGGCTCGAGTCTCGAGTCGAGCGGAAGGGACTTGTGCCCCAGATCAGGCCCGGGTAGCCTGCTTCCCTATGTACCGCAGTCTCAAGTTCCGCGCGATTGGATTGGGGCAGGCACTGTGATCCACTCACCAGAGGTCTTAGGGTCCCGTGGGGAGTCCCGTGTGGACCCTTGCGGGTGTTGGGCAAGACTCTGCTGGCAAGGTAGCCCGGGGCTCGAGTCTCGAGTCGAGCGGAAGGGACTTGTGCCCCAGATCAGGCCCGGGTAGCCTGCTTCCCTATGTACCGCAGTCTCAAGTTCCGCGAGATTGGATTGGGGCAGGCACTGTGGTCCACTCAGCAGAGGTCTTAGGGTCCCGTGGGGAGTCCCGTGTGGGCCCTTGCGGGTGTTGGGCAAGACTCTGCTGGCAAGGTAGCCCGGGGCTCGAGTCTCGAGTCGAGCGGAAGGGACTTGTGCCCCAGATCAGGCCCGGGTAGCCTGCTTCCCTATGTACCGCAGTCTCAAGTTCCGCGCGATTGGATTGGGGCAGGCACTGTGATCCACTCACCAGAGGTCTTAGGGTCCGGTGGGGAGTCCCGTGTGGACCCTTGCGGGTGTTGGGCAAGACTCTGCTGGCAAGGTAGCCCGGGGCTCGAGTCTCGAGTCGAGCGGAAGGGACTTGTGCCCCAGATCAGGCCCGGGTAGCCTGCTTCCCTATGTACCGCAGTCTCAAGTTCTGCGCGATTGGATTGGGGCAGGCACTGTGATCCACTCACCAGAGGTCTTAGGGTCCCGTGGGGAGTCCCGTGTGGACCCTTGCGGGTGTTGGGCAAGACTCTGCTGGCAAGGTAGCCCGGGGCTCGAGTCTCGAGTCGAGCGGAAGGGACTTGTGCCCCAGATCAGGCCCGGGTAGCCTGCTTCCCTATGTACCGCAGTCTCGAGTTCCGCGCGATTGGATTGGGGCAGGTACTGTGGTCCACTCACCAGAGGTCTTAGGGTCCCGTGGGGAGTCCCGTGTGGACCCTTGCGGGTGTTGGGCAAGACTCTGCTGGCAAGGTAGCCCGGGGCTCGAGTCTCGAGTCGAGCGGAAGGGACTTGTGCCCCAGATCAGGCCCGGGTAGCCTGCTTCCCTATGTACCGCAGTCTCAAGTTCCGCGCGATTGGATTGGGGCAGGCACTGTGATCCACTCACCAGAGGTCTTAGGGTCCTGTGGGGAGTCCCGTGTGGACCCTTGCGGGTGTTGGGCAAGACTCTGCTGGCAAGGTAGCCCGGGGCTCGAGTCTCGAGTCGAGCGGAAGGGACTTGTGCCCCAGATCAGGCCCGGGTAGCCTGCTTCCCTATGTACCGCAGTCTCAAGTTCCGCGCGATTGGATTGGGGCAGGCACTGTGGTCCACTCAGCAGAGGTCTTAGGGTCCCGTGGGGAGTCCCGTGTGGGCCCTTGCGGGTGTTGGGCAAGACTCTGCTGGCAAGGTAGCCCGGGGCTCGAGTCTCGAGTCGAGCGGAAGGGACTTGTGCCCCAGATCAGGCCCGGGTAGCCTGCTTCCCTATGTACCGCAGTCTCAAGTTCCGCGCGATTGGATTGGGGCAGGCACTGTGATCCACTCACCAGAGGTCTTAGGGTCCGGTGGGGAGTCCCGTGTGGACCCTTGCGGGTGTTGGGCAAGACTCTGCTGGCAAGGTAGCCCGGGGCTCGAGTCTCGAGTCGAGCGGAAGGGACTTGTGCCCCAGATCAGGCCCGGGTAGCCTGCTTCCCTATGTACCGCAGTCTCAAGTTCCGCGCGATTGGATTGGGGCAGGCACTGTGATCCACTCACCAGAGGTCTTAGGGTCCCGTGGGGAGTCCCGTGTGGACCCTTGCGGGTGTTGGGCAAGACTCTGCTGGCAAGGTAGCCCGGGGCTCGAGTCTCGAGTCGAGCGGAAGGGACTTGTGCCCCAGATCAGGCCCGGGTAGCCTGCTTCCCTATGTACCGCAGTCTCAAGTTCCGCGCGATTGGATTGGGGCAGGCACTGTGGTCCACTCAGCAGAGGTCTTAGGGTCCCGTGGGGAGTCCCGTGTGGGCCCTTGCGGGTGTTGGGCAAGACTCTGCTGGCAAGGTAGCCCGGGGCTCGAGTCTCGAGTCGAGCGGAAGGGACTTGTGCCCCAGATCAGGCCCGGGTAGCCTGCTTCCCTATGTACCGCAGTCTCAAGTTCCGCGCGATTGGATTGGGGCAGGCACTGTGATCCACTCACCAGAGGTCTTAGGGTCCGGTGGGGAGTCCCGTGTGGACCCTTGCGGGTGTTGGGCAAGACTCTGCTGGCAAGGTAGCCCGGGGCTCGAGTCTCGAGTCGAGCGGAAGGGACTTGTGCCCCAGATCAGGCCCGGGTAGCCTGCTTCCCTATGTACCGCAGTCTCAAGTTCCGCGCGATTGGATTGGGGCAGGCACTGTGATCCACTCACCAGAGGTCTTAGGGTCCCGTGGGGAGTCCCGTGTGGACCCTTGCGGGTGTTGGGCAAGACTCTGCTGGCAAGGTAGCCCGGGGCTCGAGTCTCGAGTCGAGCGGAAGGGACTTGTGCCCCAGATCAGGCCCGGGTAGCCTGCTTCCCTATGTACCGCAGTCTCGAGTTCCGCGCGATTGGATTGGGGCAGGTACTGTGGTCCACTCACCAGAGGTCTTAGGGTCCCGTGGGGAGTCCCGTGTGGACCCTTGCGGGTGTTGGGCAAGACTCTGCTGGCAAGGTAGCCCGGGGCTCGAGTCTCGAGTCGAGCGGAAGGGACTTGTGCCCCAGATCAGGCCCGGGTAGCCTGCTTCCCTATGTACCGCAGTCTCAAGTTCCGCGCGATTGGATTGGGGCAGGCACTGTGATCCACTCACCAGAGGTCTTAGGGTCCCGTGGGGAGTCCCGTGTGGACCCTTGCGGGTGTTGGGCAAGACTCTGCTGGCAAGGTAGCCCGGGGCTCGAGTCTCGAGTCGAGCGGAAGGGACTTGTGCCCCAGATCAGGCCCGGGTAGCCTGCTTCCCTATGTACCGCAGTCTCAAGTTCCGCGCGATTGGATTGGGGCAGGCACTGTGATCCACTCACCAGAGGTCTTAGGGTCCGGTGGGGAGTCCCGTGTGGACCCTTGCCGGTGTTGGGCAAGACTCTGCTGGCAAGGTAGCCCGGGGCTCGAGTCTCGAGTCGAGCGGAAGGGACTTGTGCCCCAGATCAGGCCCGGGTAGCCTGCTTCCCTATGTACCGCAGTCTCAAGTTCCGCGCGATTGGATTGGGGCAGGCACTGTGATCCACTCACCAGAGGTCTTAGGGTCCCGTGGGGAGTCCCGTGTGGACCCTTGCGGGTGTTGGGCAAGACTCTGCTGGCAAGGTAGCCCGGGGCTCGAGTCTCGAGTCGAGCGGAAGGGACTTGTGCCCCAGATCAGGCCCGGGTAGCCTGCTTCCCTATGTACCGCAGTCTCAAGTTCCGCGAGATTGGATTGGGGCAGGCACTGTGGTCCACTCAGCAGAGGTCTTAGGGTCCCGTGGGGAGTCCCGTGTGGGCCCTTGCGGGTGTTGGGCAAGACTCTGCTGGCAAGGTAGCCCGGGGCTCGAGTCTCGAGTCGAGCGGAAGGGACTTGTGCCCCAGATCAGGCCCGGGTAGCCTGCTTCCCTATGTACCGCAGTCTCAAGTTCCGCGCGATTGGATTGGGGCAGGCACTGTGATCCACTCACCAGAGGTCTTAGGGTCCGGTGGGGAGTCCCGTGTGGACCCTTGCGGGTGTTGGGCAAGACTCTGCTGGCAAGGTAGCCCGGGGCTCGAGTCTCGAGTCGAGCGGAAGGGACTTGTGCCCCAGATCAGGCCCGGGTAGCCTGCTTCCCTATGTACCGCAGTCTCAAGTTCCGCGCGATTGGATTGGGGCAGGTACTGTGGTCCACTCACCAGAGGTCTTAGGGTCCCGTGGGGAGTCCCGTGTGGACCCTTGCGGGTGTTGGGCAAGACTCTGCTGGCAAGGTAGCCCGGGGCTCGAGTCTCGAGTCGAGCGGAAGGGACTTGTGCCCCAGATCAGGCCCGGGTAGCCTGCTTCCCTATGTACCGCAGTCTCGAGTTCCGCGCGATTGGATTGGGGCAGGTACTGTGGTCCACTCACCAGAGGTCTTAGGGTCCCGTGGGGAGTCCCGTGTGGACCCTTGCGGGTGTTGGGCAAGACTCTGCTGGCAAGGTAGCCCGGGGCTCGAGTCTCGAGAATATTACAGCTTCTTGATTCAGTGTCTGGGATTCCACTTGATCTTTTGGGCTCCTCCTAAGGGCTGGCATTACTTCTCCGGCTCTGCCCTCTGTAGCTCTCTGAGCTCAGGTTGATCCACTCCACTACGGTTGCTGTTCTTGTTGAGCATCCCATGGTACTGACATCTCCAATACACTGGGGTGTTCCACTCCAACTAGGCTTCACCAATAGCCTCTCATAGGGTCTCTTCGTGGTACCAAGCCTCAAATCCTTTGCATGACCCCTTCAGTCCTGGGCCATCAACTACAGCTGAGGCTTCACCTTCTCCAATGGCCTTCCCTGGCATCTCACAGTGCTAAGCCTCAGCTTCTCTCCATCATCCCTTCATTCCTTCACAAGCAGTACCACCTGAGTGACTTTTACACATTACCAAGTCCAGCTGCAGCACGAGGTACAACCTTGGCTATCTCTGGAACACAGCTTCTTTGTGCTCCCAGAAAACACTTCCCAGATTTCACCTCAGTGATGCTGGTCTTTTCATAATCACTGCTAATTTCTTCGCTCCAGCTAACCAGCATCAATTGTCCCAGTAGTTCCTTTCATTCTTAACTCTAGAGCAAGAGACACATGGCTGAAGCTGCCAAGTTCTGCTGCTTGCAGGAATTAGAACATGACCCGCTTGTACTATTACATTGTCACTGGCTTTCTGTTTTTCAAATCCTTCACTGCCTAAGCTTGGCTATCCTGGGTCTTGCTCTGTAGATTGACCTTGAACGAAGAGATCAGCATGCCTGTCTCCTGGGATTAAAGGTGTGTACCACCATACCTAGATCTAAATTTAGCTGAGTAAGATCTTGCTCCAAGGTCCCACACCCTTAATCTGTTATCCTACAACATAGGATTTTGCTCCATTTCACTTCCTGGTACCCCTTTAATACTTGAACCATATATTTTATATTTTTCCTTTCTAAGCTTGCTATGCTTGTTCAAACTTCTCTTCATAAGATTTGACCAGAAAACAAAAGTCTTTGCTCGACTTCTTGGAAACTTCCTTTGTCAATGTAATTAATCTGAGTCTCTTCACCTTAGGCAGACTTTTCAGTCAAGGGCAAAAAGTAGCCACATTCTTCACCAAAATACCACAAAAACAGTCTTTATGCCACATTCTGACATTCTTCTCCTTTGAAATCTCTTGGGCCAGGTCAACACAGTTCAAATTACTCTCAGCAACAAAGTCTTCCATATTCCTACTAAGATGACCCATTAAGCCACATTTAAAGCATTCCACTGCGTTCCAAATCCAAAGTCCCAAAATCCACATTCTTTCAAATAAAAGCATGGTCAGACCTATCACAGCAATACCCCAGTCCTTGTTATCAATTTCTGTCTTAGTTAGAGTTTTACTTCTGTGAACAGACACCATGACCAAGGCAAGGTACACCTTTAATACTGCCTGCCCCAATTAAATGTTGTCTTTATAATAAGCCTTGCCTTGGTCATGGTGTCTGTTCACAGCAGTAAAACCCTAACTAAGACAGGGAGAAAAAACAAACTTACTGTCTTCCTCATGGACAGCTCTGACAAGTCACCCAATCCAGTTAGTTTTATCCTGTAATTATCACCTGTCAGGCAGCTCAGAATTCCACCAGTGTTACACATTTCCCAGCCAATGTGACAGTGTGGATTCATATTAATTCTTCACATGTTTCCTCAGTTACATTCAATGGCTTATTAAACTCTAAGAACTACATATTACATATACAGCCTTTTATCATTCTCGAAGTTGTATCCCGTATGAAGCTATAATTTTCCATATAATTTATAATTTAGAAGATGGTATTCGTTATTATTCATATGAATTCAATTGCCCTCTTAAAAATCAATTAAACTTTTATGACAGTAAACCCTTTTTATTTCACCTTCTGTAGTAGCAGTACATGGCATATAACAACAAGGGCCAAAAATTATATCAGTTTACTTCATCATGTGAATATTGAGTTTTAGAAAGTATTGTTGATTATTTGAAAAATAAAAGTTTAGAAATTTTTTTCATTTTTTTTACTTTCTTTCATCTTATTATTTGTTTGTTTGCTTGTTTGTTTATTTGTTTGTTTTGACAAGGCTCAATTACCTTAGACTGACCTAAAACTCCCTACATAATCAGAGGTGACCATGAACTTCTGATCCTTGTGCATCTACCTCCCAGTTCTGAGATTACAGGCATGACTACCAAGTCACTTTGCACTGCATGGTGCTAGACCTTAAATCGAGGGCTGCATGAGCATTAGCTAGCACTAAAATTTCTTATAGTGAGAAACATACAAAGCAACCTAGTCCATCTTAATTCTTTTTCAATAATTTTGAGTAATTTGAAAGTGTCCATGAATCAGAGACAAGAACTTTTGTTGATTGAGGATGCCATTGCCATCATGAAGTTCTGCTGTTGATTGGGGACAAACGTGAAGCCTCAGATCTCCATGAAGTCTTTCTGCAGTGTTGTTTGCATGAAACGTTGCTCTTCCTAGGGTACAATTTAGAAACTGGATCAGAGGTGTGAAACAAGGCAGAACACACAGCAGCTTTAACAGAAAATAGTCCCATTTGCTTTTGAAGGCAACACTTGTGAAGGAAAGCAATGAGAATTTATGTTTCTGCTTTCTTAAAACCCTATCCCAGAATGCACATCCCATAGTCAAAATTAGCTTGATAGGGGGGAAAGAATGAGTATACTCTTAAAGATTTGGCAGAAATCCCATATGATATTAACATTTATGCATGATTCAAAGGATACCAGCCACATACTTATACTAACCACAAGCAATGAATCAAAACTGTTCTTTGGTCAAACAAAGGTCAGTAACTTATTTTTACAATGAACAAGAAAAAAATGAACATATTCAGTAGAGTACTATCTTTGAGGTTCATTTTTAATACATTTTTATCATTTTTTAGTTATGTGTATGTATGTATGGTGAGTGAGTGACGTGTGTGTGTGTGTGTGTGTGTGTGTGTGTGTGTGTGTGTGTGTGTGTGTGCTCCATGGCTGAAGTTATAAGCAGTTGTTAACTACCTCATATGGCTGCAGTGAACCAAGCTCTGATCCTCTGCAAAAGCAGTATATGTTATAATCACTAGGCCATCTCTCCTGCCCTGTTCTAAATTTTAAATACTATTTTTTAAATGCTCTTTCCAGTCACTTGTTGTACTCTTTCTTAAGATGATGGTTTTTATTACCAATAACTTCTCTGTCAGTGTCAGGGTCTTGCAAGGCAATATCCATCCCCCTCCCCTCTCTTCACATGCCTATTTTCATTTCTGCATGGACATTATACAGTGATCGAGACAATTTACCAATTAGATCCATTTTCTTGATTGCTTTGGTTTGGGTACAGGACATGGAAAGACTTCATTCCTTATCCACTGTTATTCCTAATTTAAAAGCACATAATTAATCTCAGGTCACTGGATTATTGACCTGAGGTTATATTCTCTAAAGTCATATTTGATAATTCACTCTTTCTTCTAAATCTAAGGTAGAGGGTGACAGACTTCACGATAAGTGTATTAGTCACTACATACATGTGAGATACTCAGGAAAGTCTCTACCCTAACTTGCATCTGACATCATAATAAGCTGATCAGAATGTCAGTCTATCCCAGTAATATTAGTTACTCCTCCTAATACAAACATACAGATTTTATATATTTATTATATTGTTTAATGAATCAAATATATTTCTTAGCAGACTAGTTTTGTAGATTAATCATGGTTTGAATTATATTTTCTTGACATGATCCAAGTAAACTAAATGCGATGATATTTAAAGTATGAACAGTAGATAATTGTATGCATATATATTCATATAAATATTTATATCACAAAGAAGAATCATAATCAGAAAAAATATGGGCACTCTTCAAGTAAGTTCTAAAAGTAACCCAGCTTAGACACCATCAAACATCCCATCTCCTAATCCATGCCAAATGTACTTTGTCTGAAATGTTTGACATGTATATGAGAACTTAAATGTTTCTTGGTTTTGGAGCACTGGCATATTCATAACAAGATATTATAGGAATGGAACTCAAGTGAAAATACAAAGCTGATTCATGACACATACATTCACTACTACAGTTTGCATATGAAATGTTTCCCAAGATCTATGTGGTGGAAGATTATCACTAAGAATCATCCTATTGGGAGTTTATAAAACCTTTAACACTTGAGGAGAGATCTTTGGCTTTCAGGACATGCTGTGGAAGAAATAGTTGAGTGACTAATGTGATGACTAAGGGGTAAAGGCCTTTTCCACCAAGCCTGGGTAAATCCTCAGGACCCACATAATAGAAGGGGAGAATTTACTACTATAAGTGGTCCCCCTACCATATGTTCTTCTATCTGGGCTGCCTTGTCTGTCCTCAGTGAGAGATGAAGCACCTAGCCTTGTAGAGACTTGATGTGCCAGAGTGGGGGGATACTCATGAGGCCCCACCCACTAAGAGAAAGGGAATGGGGAAGGATTGTGGAAGGGGTGACTGGGAGGAGGCAGTGAACAGTGTTTTAAAGTGAATAATTTAAACAGTCACCCCCTCAACCTTCACAGGAACACATGACACAGATGCAATTAATTAATTAATTAGAAATATCTCAATCACAACTTCCTCCTTTCTTTCTCTCTATTTAGTTCCTGACCATAAGGTACGTGGTTTTGCAACGATACTTGCTTATGCTGTGACATACCAACATGGACCAAAAGAAGTGGGTCCATAAATCTGAAATTTCTGAAGCTGCATGCCACAGTAAAACTTGTATGGTTTTAACTTGCCTGTCAAAGGTTTGTATTATTGTGACTGAAAGATAGGTAATATATTGCTCATTCACATAGCCTAACAGTAATTTTGAACAATGCCGCTATTAGTTTTGTACATAAAATGATGTTTTATGGTTTCAAAACTTTTCACGTATAGAATCAGGTCAACAGTCACAAACCTTCGGGAGCTGGACCATTTCAGACTGAGCATAATTTGACAATGGATATTCAACTGTACATACAGCACCCTTGCAGTAAGAATTACTAACTAGTCTGTTTAGACTACAGACACATGTTGTGTTGCTTTGTAAAGAGCTGCAATACTGATATTTATAATGTTCATGAAGACAGTGATGAGGGTATCTACAGAATTGAGTTGAATATATATCAACATTGTTTAAAGATGTTACATTTATATGCAAAATTTTCATACCTTTGATTACAGTTCTTCCCTTGAAAGTTACCTTGAATTTGCTCAAAACTTCAACTTGATAGAAGACACAAATGATCAATTAAGGAGAAATGGAACAATCAGAAGACAAGTTAATTCAGCTAAATTTTCCTTATTGATTCATGCACTAATAAATGTAAATAACAAGTCTCTTTTCTATCCAGTGAATTTTTGAAGGTTGCTTTTTAGCATCATCCTTAAGGGCAAGATTTTGTTTAGCAGAAGGCACCATGCAAGCTTCCAAAATAAGAGGAGCAGCCAATAGTCCTTCCTAGCTATGATGCTTATGAACCACATCAATGACCAGCATTGCATGAAAACCGGAAGGTTGTAGTAGTGGTACATAAATCTTGGCAGTAACCAAAGATCTCTAATTGGAATCCAGACCTGCTAAACAAGAGGGAAATCATATCTGATGCTGAAAACCTAAACAACTACCTAAGGCTAGTAAAGTCATATATCATATAGGAGAACCTATAACTGCCTTGTTACCTACATAACCCCGAAATACATTCTAAATATTTGTCTTTCTACCCACACATAAGTGTAGTCTTCACCCTTATTAAGGAAGCTTCATTTGTCAATACCACTCCAGAAAACAGCAACTGATCAAAATACAGATTTGTGGAGCCCATTCCCAAGAGATAAATGACCCCCACACCTCACACTCTGGAATAATTGTGGAAGAGTTGGTGGAAAGATTGTTAAAACCAGAAGATAAGGGAGTAAGGCAGTTTTCTATGATATTGTGTCTCCTAGTAATATTGGAAGCTATACCCATTAATTCTCAACAATAAGGCCATCTATATGAGAACTGAATAAACACAATAATAATAATAATAATAATAATAATAATAATAATAATAATAATAATAATAAACATGCTAATGTGAATAAGGGTTAATCCCAGGAGTCTTCACCCTACATAAAAAAAACTGCAGACTCCTAAAGAATGCTGAGAATAGAAGAAATCGTCTTCATCATGGATGAACACACCATTTGGTCATCCAATACAAAATGGTCAGCCCTGAAAATGTACATACAAGAAACATTATATAGACTAAGCAGGTTGTATTTATGTATCTAGGAATATATGTGTACATTTCTATACATATATATGAAACATTAATGAAATGGGGTCATGAATTTTAAAGACAACAAGGAGGGGTATAGGGGTATATGTGAAGGTTTGAAGAGAGGAAAAGGACAGAATAAATGATAGAGTATTATAATCTCAAAAATTAAACATGCTTACTAGGACATGTGCTACTTAGTATAGCTATATCAAAATAAATAAAGTTTGATGATGGTTGTAATATAAGATTTTTTACCTGCCTGAAGAGTTACAAAAGGCATGAAATAAATATCACATTGGGAAACTACAGCAAAAGTACTTAACAATTCTATGTTCCTAAAACTTGTATGTCACAGAGTATGCCTATCTGACACTAAATAAGATGAAAAGGTCAAGTTTCCTCCACTTTGTAAAAGAGTTTATAGGTTGAATGGCTTGAGAGTGACAGCCATAGGTAATTCTTCCATTGGTAATTGCTATCAAGTGCCTGGGATGACTCTCCAGAAAGACTTAAATATATGTAATACCAAATCCCATGCTTCTTAGCTGAAGAGAGTTCCAGATCTAGCCAATGTAGCCTATAAACTCTGCCAAGGAGCAAGTAGAATGTCTCACTGGGTAAGATCACATATTGTTCTTGCAGGGGACCTGAATTAGTTCCTAATACAATTCCACTTAAACAGCTCACATAACATGCAACTCCAGGACCCTCTTCTGATTCCTGCAGGTACCTGTATGCATGTGTACATATACATGCACAGATGCACATTCACACACACACACACACTTTTCAAAATAATGAAAAAAATCTTTCAGAAATTTACATGTAGAACAATAATGTGTGGACAATATAAATTAGGATAATATTCATTAAAATAAACTAAAAGAGACAGATAACAATGTAGCACACCCTATCCAAAAAGGAAAAAAAGGAACTATCTCTTAATGTGTGAACTAATAATTATAATGACATCAGGATAGGTCATCATGGGATCTTTTTGTCACGTAACTTATGTATTATCAAATGGCAAGTCATCAATTTCCACTAGGAAAAAAGAAAGAGAAAACATTTCAGGCTAAAGAGCATGTGAAATCTACTCAGAGACTAAAGTACAAGGATTTTTCTCTTAGTGAAACACATCAGAACTTAAAAGAAGTCATTGTCACAAGCACACATCTCTACTCCTGGACCTAAATCATGATTCCTATCTGCAGTTCTGAGTATCCCTACCTCCCTTCCAATTTTCTCCTAAATAGAACACATTTTCATCATCTAGCATTCTTTTAACTATTTCCAAAAGTCAGTAATGAGCCACTGTAAAATGCTTTTGTGAAATACTACAAAAGCAAATTATATTTGCTGGGTTTGCCATAATTAATTTGGATAACAAATGATCTATTCTACAAAGGTATTCCTTGCTTCAGTACTTTTAACTCGTATCCTGTTACATGATTCAACTTCCATTTGTAGAATGCTTTGCATTTTCCCATGTTCCCTCATTGATATTCATTTTCTCCATGAGATAAGATAAATATGGCTTTTTTTTCTGAAGATAAAGAAAATGAGGCACAAAAAGATCACACAACTTAACCTAAGTACACAATACACCTCATGCTTCCCAGGTCATTAATAAAGCAAGTTAAACGGTCTGCTCTGACCCAACAAAGCCATCAACATGAACCACAGTATTTAATATGGATGATCATTACACATTAGTGAGACTTTTAAATTAATGTTACTATCTAAGAAGATCAAAAACTCTATTTATGTACCATCGTAACTCTTGGACAAAGCATAGTCTCTAATGACTTGGAGACACTCAATGGATGTTTACTGCATGAATAGTAGAAGATTTTTATCAATTAAATGGTACATAAACTTTGATCCTTATAATTAGACTATAACTGTGCCTCAATATTTGATCTGTAGCTAACTGTACCTCTTATTTCACTGGCACATCATTTCATTGTATTACTTCTAGATTTTTAACAATACATGATGGTCAAGAACCTAATACATGAGCTTGGACACATAGATCAATGGTAGTACACTTGCCCAGGATGCAAGAGGCCCAGGACCCAATCTGTTCTTTTAAGATTGATTGATTGATTGATTGATTGAATGTATGAGTACTCTGTTGCTGTTCTCAGACACACAAAAGAGGGCATCAGATCCCATTACAGATGGTTGTAAGTCACCATGTGGTTATTGGGAATTGAACTCAGGACCTTGGGAAGAGCAGTCAGTGCTCTTAACCACTGAGCCATCTCTCCAGCCCCCAGGACCCAATCATTAGCATACACAAACAGCAACAAATACAAAAACATCAAAACTAATACATACTCACACCCCAAGGGGAAATGTCTTTTTCTATATAATTTAGAGAAAAGAATAAGTTAAGACAACCATACAAGAAAGCATTAATGAAATCCAGGGCATGTGGTCCTATCTTTAAAACATTTTCTAAGTGAACCACTTCTCTCTAAATCAAGACTCATAACTCAAACACACACCTCACCTTTCAATCCATGTAGGTCTCTAGTTCCCTCCAAATGAGAACCTTCTTAGGCCAGGGTCATAGACAAAATAAATAGTGAGCACTCACGCTTGTGATTTCAACTCTGAAATTTTTGTCAATATGTTAATTTTGCTATTACTCCTGCTCTCACATGTAGTTCATGGTCTCTCCCTGGTTTTCTCTCTCTTTCTTCTCTCTCTCTTTCTTCTTCTTCTTCTTCTTCTTCTTCTTCTTCTTCTTCTTCTTCTTCTTCTTCTTCTTCTTCTTCTTCTTCTTCTCTCTCTCTCTCTCTTTCTCTCTCTCTCTCTTCCTTCTCATCCTCTTCTCTTTCTTTCTCATCTTTCTAGCTTCTTCCCATTCCATCTAAACTTCCTTCCCTTTCCTTCCTTTTTCCTTCCTTCTCTTCTTTCATCTGTGTCTTTTCTGTTCTTTAGTAATCTGTTTTCCTGACTATCTATCTGAGCACCCTTGCAAGATCAATGTGTGCCCTGAGAGTTGCTGATTTGCCCCATAATGGTTCAGTTTCTTTGAGAAACAACAGATGTTCCACTTAAGCTGATTTAGGCCATCTTTTCTGCTTGTTTGATGACTGGTTGTACTTTAGCTTCGCTGCCATCTTAAGATACAACTACATAGTAAATTTATGCCCATGGGAACCCTGTAGTTTCTATGAACATCCCTATAGAGAGCTAAACATGATGAAGTAGAAAAGGAAAGAGAATTGCAGGAAATGATCTACCTACTTACTAATTCATCTGATCCTCCCTACATTAAGAAAAATAAGTAGCCCTGTTTCTCCTGTAAATAGAGAAGGGGGAACCGACTTGAAAGATTGACTCCAAGTCCTTGCCATTCACTGACCACTAAAGATCTTCTTGCTCTATTGATATCTGGTATGGTTTTGAGGTCAGATAAGAAGGTTAAAGAAACAAGATTTGACTTAGTAAAAAATGGGTGATATTCCCTGTACTGGCAAGTTTGTGTCAACTTGACACAGCTGGAGTTATCACAGAGAAAGGAGCTTCAGTTGAGAAAATGCCTCCATGAGATCCAACTGTAAGGCATTTGCTTAATTACTGATCAAGAGGGAAAGGCCCCTTGTGGGTGGGACCATCTCTGGGCTGGTAGTCTTGGATTCTATAAGAGAGCAGGCTGAGCAAGCCAGGGGAAGCAAGCCAGTAAAGAACATCCCTCCATGGCCTCTGCATCAGCTCCTGCTTCCTGACCTGCTTAAGTTCCAGTCCTGAATTCCTTGGTGATGAACAGCAGTATGGAAGTGTAAGCCGAATAAACCCTTTCCTCCCCAAGTGCTTCTTGGTCATGATGTTTGTGCAGGAATAGAAACCCTGACTAAGACATTCCCGTAAATTAGTTCCTTTTCTCTTTGAGGCAACAAAGTGTCTAAGAGCAACTTAAGTAAGAAAGAGTTTGTTTCTGTGGTGATTTTAAAGCCCACCAAGTTGACTATCAGATTAACCATTACAGCATGGAGTTGGGCTCACTGGTTTCTAGGTTCACTGAAAGGTGGACATTGTATAACTGCTTTCTGTGTTTGCCTGTCATCAAAGCTTACACTTGAAAGTGAGAAATGTCAGAAGCAGAAGTCCTGACCTAATGTTCTACAGAAGTTATCCCTCAGGAAATGAGAAGTCTGAGCATTTCCAAATGATTCCACACACCTCAAAAGGGAGAAGTGACATTTTCAGTCTCTGCTTCTCAATCAGAAATAACGTCTTCCCAATTTAAGGATCAAAAACAGTCACCATTCAGAGACATAATAAAGGTCAGCAATACATGACGTAAAACTAAAGTCTGTAAAGAATCACTACTGGGAAAGGATAACAAACACTATCCTCTCAGCCTTCAAACACACTAATTAAAATCATATCTTTTAAAAGAAGAAAGTGCTAAGTCAGATGCTCCACAAAATAACAGCCTAGTTTCACTGAAATTCAATTTCATACAGCCAAGAGGTTTTTAAATGTCACTCAAACCCCCACATAAATGACATCAATAGTGATGTAAAAAGAGATGTTTTAATGGTTGTAAGATTCACATTCTAACTCCCAGGCTTCAGTAATGAAGGTTTGAACTCCTATGTCTATTTTAAAGAAAAGCTGGGGGTCCACCACTCCACTAAATTTTAGATAGAACCATATTTATTTTTAAACCTAAAATATGGCCCTATGCCCTATGCAATTTAAGTTTCTGATCGCTTGCTTTAGATCTTTATGCACTTACTTTCAGAAGTCATAAAAATAAGAAAATTGCCATAATTGGGACTTTTTCCATAATTGTTTTATCTTGGTTGAAAATCTGCTGGTGTCAAACTCACTTCCTAGCCAAGGATGGCCTTTAGCTTGTGATCCTCCAGCCTTTACGACAGTGCTAGGATTACAGGCGTGCAGCAGCATGTTGTTGAGGGTGGTGCTGGACCAAAAGCCCAAGTCATCATACACAAGAATTTACTCCTTGAGCCACATCTTCAGCCCCCCTTTTCTTTTCATAATTTCTCAGCTTACATATCATCTTAGTCTTATGATGATGAATATTACTATTATCTATTGATACTAACAATCAGCCTCTTATATGATAAACACGCATCCTATCACTGAGCTACTCCTCCAACCTTCACCTTCAGTTTTGTTTCAATGATGATTAAGACTTGCTTTTAGTTTCTGGTTTCCATCTGCAAAAGTAAGACCATCACTTCTGCTCCAAGGGACCTTCCCCAAATCTTCGGGACACAGGAACTGAGGAGCAGCCTGGGACAGGGTCCTTCCAGTTTCCATCTGTGCCCAGAACTGATCCTGTGCCACAGCACTTCATACCTAAATACTGCCTGGAAAGAGCTGGTCTCCCAGGAGTGCTGGCACAACTGTGAGCATTGGTAACACTACCACTTCTGCTCAAATTCCTGTTCCAAGAGGGACCAGCCCAGAGTCATCAGGACAGAGAAACTAAGGAACAGCCAGGGACAGGATCCTTCAGGCTTCCATCTGTACCCCGGAACTGAACCTCTACCACAACTGTTCATACCCAAATTTGTCCTGGAAGGAACAAGTCTCCCAGGAGTACTGACACAAGCTTGCAGGAGGGACAAGCCACAGTCAGATTGACATAATCCCATGCCTCCTATCAGATCACCATTGACTAAGGCTAATCTTCAATAGCAACAAAAACAACAGAAAGCCCACATACACATGGAAGCTGAACAACACCCTACTCAATGATAACTTCTTCAAGGAAGAAATAAAGAAAGAAATTAAAGACTTTTAGAATTTAATAAAATCGAAGCCACAACATACTCAAACTTATGGGACACAATGAAAGAAAGCAGTGTTAAGAGGAAAACTCATAGCTCTGAGTGCCTCTGAGAGAGTATGCACTAGCAGCTTAACAGCACAGCTGAAAGTTCTAGAACAAAAAGAAGCAAATACACCCAAGAGGAGTAGAAGGTGGAAGATAATCAAACTCAGGGCTGAAAAAACCAAGTAGGAAAAAAAAAAAAAAAGAACTATACAAAGAATCAACAACCAGGAGCTGGTTCTTTGAGAAAGTCTATCTTTCTTTCTTTCTTTCTTTTTTTCTTTCTTTCTTTCTTTCTTTCTTTCCTTCTTTCCTTCTTTCCTTCTTTCCTTCCTTCCTTATTTCTCTCTCTCTCTCTCTCTCTCTCTCTCTCTCTCTCTCTCTCTCTCTCTCTCTCTCTTTCACCAAATATAGTCTAACAGAGTCAAACTGAAAAAGGAAACTTCAGTTGAGAACATGTCTCCATCAGATTGTCTAGTAGGCAAAAGATCATTGAGTGTTTTCTTGACTGATGATTTACAATTGGAGTGCCATCCCTGAACAGCTGGAATAAGAAAACATCCTGCACAAGATAGTAATTCTATTCATTCATGACCTCTTCTTCAGTGCCTGACTCCAAGTTCAAGTTTGATTTCCTCTCCTGACTACTATTTATAATGTACTGTAAGATATAAGATGAAATAATCTCTTTCCTCTCAAAAAAACAAAAAAACAAAACCAAAAAAAACCAACCAACCAAACAAACAAAGACTTGTTTTTACCTTAGGTGTGACAATTATGATCTGTAAATATGTCTAGCATGAAAACTAACACCACATTCCAATTTGCAGTGGTTCCTAGAGAACATAAAATATAGTGGCAATCCAGAGTAAAAGCTTCAAGTTTGGGCTCTGAGAACAGAAAATGAGATGGGTGGTACATGAGGCAGGATGCTAAGGGAGATCTAAATATGCCACTTTGACGTAATAGTGTCAAAATAGTTCACTTTGACATAAGGATTATTTTGAGCTGAAATGAATTGGAAGCAGCAGGAAACATTCTCTAGCCCTCCTTTTTGCACCTTAACTCAAGGACATATGTTTCCCTTATGAAAAAGCCCAAATCTTCTTTGCCAAGGTGTTCCCATAGATTGTAGCAAGGAGTGGCTGTGGATCGTCCTTGTATAACCAACAGGACTAACTGATCCTTGTCTACTGAATGTTTGATGCTTTCCTACTAGCTACCATTCCTATGAGCTGAAAACCTCTTTTTCATTATTTAATTGTCACTTTACCATTTATTGTCCATTTATCTAATTAGTGTGCCCATGTGTCTACATGCCTCTGAGTTTCATCTGTTTTCTGAGACAACCAATATACACATATGTATTTATATCAATAAGCCAATTATATATCTGAAGTGTGGAAGAATAAAGTGTTTTAGCTCCCATTCTTGTAAACTCTTTCAAAGAAGAATTTGTGGCCCAAAAGCTTTTTCTTTCTTTTGATGCTGTTCCAAGGGGCATTGGGGAATGAAGAAGAGGATAAACTTATATGTTCTCCTGCTCTGTCAGGGTTAGTGCTTTTCACTCAGATCTGGAGCCTCTAATCAAAGTACCTTTTCCTGTACCAGTTCAATGTTTCTGTGCAAGGTGGTTTATAAATCATTATTAGTCATAGACTTTGAGACAAAGTAATAAAAATGAGGATCTAGAGAAACTATTCAACAGTTGAGTTCTATCTGTTCTCCCTAGGGATCAGCACCTAAATCCTAGCACAGACTTCAGGATGCTCACAGCTACCTGCCAATGCAACTCAGGAGATCAGACACCCTCTGCTAACCTCCATGAACACACACACACATGCACAAACTAAACAAAAAATATTTTAAGTAATAAAAATACTTAGAAACAAAGCTGAGTAAGGAATATACAATGACAATGAAGTAAATGATACCAAAATTAAGGAAATAAATCTAGTTTATGTATAAAATTGAAATTGTCAGTAGCTAAAATAGCCTATTACAACCACATAGTTTTATAGATGTTTCATGACAACCTCAGAGAAAGCTTGACAGTAAATAAATGTCTTAGAGTTCTTTCAAGGAGGAAAACGCTTATTTTAGTTCACAGTTTCACACCATTGTCCATCATCAGGTCAGGGACTCAATCAAATAGGGCAGGAACTTGGAGGCAGGAACTGAATTGGAAGCTATTGAAGAGTGCTGCTTACTGGCTTTCTCTGCTTGCTTTTAGATAGATAGTGTCTAGAACCACTTGCCCAGGAATGACAACACACATAGTAATCTGGGCCCTCCCATATTAATTATCAATATTTTTAAAACGTGCCACAGCCTTGCCCATAGCTAATATGCTGGGGGCATTTTCTCAGCTGAGGTTCCCTCTTTCAAAAATGACTCTACTTTCCACTGAGTGGACACAAAACTACCCAGTATAGTACATAAGAAAAAAGAATCAAATATTTCATTACAGAAAAATTAACAAAAGACAAATAAAAACAGTAAATCAAAAAAGAGGAATAAAACAAAAACATTTGAGATATACAGAAAACAATTAAAAACTATAAGCTCATAATCATAAAAATTACTATAAATGTTAGTGGATAAAAGTCAGAAGGTAAATGTTTCATAAATGTTGAATAAATTTAAAATTTACCATGATGGAAACGTTTAAACACTACCACCAATGAATTTTACATTTCAGAACACAAATACACTGAAGGTAAGGTGTAAGAAAAAAAGAGTATGGATTACTGTACTTCTATCCAACTAAACAGACTTTAACTCAAACAAAACAAAACAAAAAACTACCATAAGATTCAAGAAGGATCATTGAGCATTTGTAAATCAGTTATTTCAAAAGGAATATATAAGTATAATTATATAAACCATCAACATTAAAGCATCCAAATACACAAATCATTGACATTTCAAATCAGAGAAATAAATGGCAATCCAATAATTGTGATTTCAGTGATGCCGGCTTATGCCAAAATGTAGTGTTACCACAATTTTAGGCAAAGGCCCCTACTCCAAAAATTCCTATGGTGTTGATCCAGTCCTTGACCCAGTATGCCAGTTAAGTAAATGAGTCATTGCAAAGGGTAGAGAAATAAGACTTAATGTAGCCATGTGAGAAAGATAACATAGTCTGGTGATGCCAAGTTCTTCTGCAAAGTACAGACATGAGCTTTAGGTTTACATAAAGAGAGAACTGGTGTAGGGAGCAAGGGCTGAGACTAATTAAGCAGTCTTGGTGAAGCTGTGGTCTGGTGAATCACTAACTCTGATAATGTGGGAAGATCCATTTGTTCTGTCGGCAGGGCACATTCCCTAGGCAGAGGTCCTGAATTATTTATAGAAAAGAAAACAGCTGAAAGCTGGTGTGCATGCATTTACTTTTCAACTGTTTGTTTGTTCCCACGATATCTGATTCTACAAGGTAATTCAAAGACGTCTTTACTGCTTATGAGGACAGGCTGAGTCTATGAAATGAGTCTTCCGGCTTGTGGGTGATCTCATCTTCGGGCAATCTGTCATGAGGTTCCACTCTTTATAGAATCAAGTGAGGCTACAGATTTAGGACAATGGCTGGAAATTCTGAAGTGCTCTTTTATAGAATAGGAGACTTACTATAAAGCAGACAGTAGGATGTCTGCATTACTTTTATCTGTATACTTTTTGCTCTTGAAGGGAAGTAAGACAGATTAGATGTCACCAGCATCTCATGGGCACTCCTTGTGTAATTAACATACCTACATTCAGTTTAAGCAGGGTATTGACCCAATATTTTAAGATGAGGATAATAGATGCAACTCAAATGTAGGGAGACCTGGGCTTTTTTCCTGATTGTAGTTACCTTGTTTCTCCCAGTGAATAGGAGTCAGTGTGTCTTATTTTGTTTTCCTGTTTCTATGGCAAAATACTCTTACCGAGCAAGTTAAGGGAGTTTATTCTGGTTCACAGTTTAGGTTACAGTTCATCATGGTAGGGAAATCACAGCATAAGGGAGAGCTTGAGTGGCCTGGACACATTTCATCTGTAGTCAGGAAGTAAGGCAAAGAAATGCATGCATACCAGCAATCATAAGTTTTCTCTTCTTTAAAGAATTCAGGGCCTCTGCCTAGGAAATGGCCCCTGCCCACAATACAAGTGGATTTCCCACATTTTTATGAATTGGGATTTCTATTGTTGTGATAAAATAGGATGCCCAAAAGCAAACTGGGAAGGAAGGCGTTTGTTTCATTTTATATTTGCAAATCATAGTCCATCACTGAAGGAAGTTGGCTAAGGCAGGAGCTTAGGAGCAGGAATTGAAGCAGAAGACACAGCAAAGTGCAACTTAATGGCTTGTGCCCCATGGATATTCAGCCTGTTTTCTTCTATAACCCAGGACAGCATGCTCAGGAGCTGGACCCAGCTCCATCAATTGCTAATCAAGAAAATACGATACATATTTGCCTACAGGTCGATCTTATGGAAGTATTATCTTAATTAAGTTCTGTCTGCCCAGATATGTCTACATTAGTATCAAGTTGATAGAAACCAAAGGCCCATCTCTCAGGTAACTATAGATTCAACAGAGTCAACAATTAACACTAACCATTAGACAGTATGTTTTTTTAAAAGTTACATATAAGCTTTCAAGTACATATTACAACAGTTGTGACCTCGTTGGGCATGTGCTTATCCACAGACTCAGCAAGTTGTGAACATTAACTACATTCATCTTGAATATCAATCAATACTATGAATTTCAAAAAGATGAAACATAAATTCTTTCCACTTACTAATCTATCTTCTGTCAGTTTGATTTGCAAGATGCTAGGTAATGAATCTAAAGGGGTAAAGGATGTATTCTCCTCTCCTGTAGTGCTTTTTTACTCAAGAACTGAAAAAGCCATTAAAATGGCCCTGGCCTCCATAAAGATATTTCTCTGTGTTACACAGAAGTTAGAAACTATTTCCAAGAGAGGATGGCCAACTGGTCAGTTCATCAGTCAGTGTCATCTTGTGTAATGTGTCCTGCCATCTCTTCCACAGGTCATCACTAGAATGGAGATTGGGGTCCACAGGCTTGCCCATGCCAACAGCATAGGGGGAGCACTTTCATATATCCCCTCGTTATATAACCATATCCCAAAGCCAGGAAGAAAGGAGGGCATCTTCTTTTCCTTGTACCCCTAAATATCTGTCCCTGTAGCTAAAACAGTCCCTGAAGTTAGCTAAATGATGTCTGTCATTTCTCACTTGCTAAATTCTGTCTCAAGCCCATGCCATGATGAATCACTTGGCAGGGCTATGGCATTGCCATAATTGGCTGGGACAAATCAGGCCTCCCCCTGGAGTTGGGGAAAAAGCCAAATTCTTCTGGGGCTCAGAAACCATGGGCAATAACAAAGGAAATAGATGCATGCATACATGCTACCATGAGCACAGCCTGTATCCATGGCTAAGCCAGCCCTTCGTGCCACTCATCCATTTCCCACTTTTCTCTCCTATTTTCATTAAAATCTACAAAAAAGATCCTGACTTATTTGTTTAATTTTACCACCTAAGTTGTATCAACAGCTTAAGGAATTCCCTCTAGATCTTATTCTGGCACGTCTTACAAATAGGCGAACATTCAGTTCAGAAAAGGAGCACTTACAAGCACACTAAGAAATGCAACTGTTCACTTACTTTCCACTCCTTGATATCAGTAGTATAATTCCCTCAACAATCCTGGAGGGCAGGAAGTAGCCACAAGACACCCATGATTCTAAGCTGTGGTTCTTCAGGCTTGAAGATTGCTGTATCTGTGGTGCATTATAAGCTCCTCAAGAGCAAGAATCACACTCTCTACAGTGACACATTGTGGGTGGTTAGTAAATATATATTAGATAAACCAAACTGGTGTTATTCCTTTTGGACCTCTCCTTCACACTCTTGACTTGATAAAGACTGCCTTTTGGAAGTTCTTTAAACCTTCCATGTCTGTTTATTCCTTTACCTCCAGAAACTAGAGTTATCCTCTGAAAAGGAGTCCTATTTGAACTGAGACTGCAGCATCCTATTTCACAGTACCTCAAATTTAGGTTCCTGCTTGACATTCTATGTTTGGTGAATCTAGTGGCAGCCTTCTTTCTTCTAACATATCAGAGCTCAAAGGATTCCATGCTTCTCATGAGCTGTTTTTGCTACAATACTGGCTTGTGCCTTTTGACATCTACACTGGCATCCTTGCATTCTGCCTCCAGTTCACTTAGCATTCTATAGATTATGATGCTCCCGTGCATTGACTCATATAACTGATGCTGCTGGAAAAGGTTTGATATATGATTTCTATCTTCTAATATTCTTTTGAGAGTCTTTCCCCTGTCAGCTTGCCAAATATCCTGAAGCAGAGTTAGATGTCTTCTATCTAAATCATTTTATCATTAAGATTTAATCATACCTTGGTTGGCTTTTTAAGTAATGTTGTTGTTGTTGCTGTTATTACTGTTATTATTAATATTATTACCTGAGTCCCAAGGGTTACTCGCAGGCCAGCACACTTTTGCTGAAAGTGAACAGACTGGCTAAGCCATCTTGACAGGCCCTTGGCTTTAAAATATATTTTTCATCCTCATTGATATCATCAAATTCTTAAAAGAAAGATTTTTGTGTCTTGCTTTTTAAAAACATCCTATTCCCTGTTTGCCGCTTTTTAAATATGTGTTAATTAAAATTTTTTATACTTTTTATAAGGTATTTTCCTCATTTACATATCCAATGCTATCCCAAAAGTCCCCTACACCCTTCCACCCACTCCGCTACCCACCCACTCCCACATTTTGGCCCTGGCATTCCGCTGTACTGGGGCATATAAAGTTTGCAAGTCCAATGGGCCTCTCTTTCCAGTGATGGCCGACTAGGCCATCTTTTGATACATATGCAGCTAGAGTCAAGAGCTCCGGGGTACTGGTTAGTTCATAATGTTGTTCTACCTATAGGGTTGCAGATAACTTTAGCTCCTTGGGTACTTTCTCTAGCTCCTCCACTGGGGGCCCTGTGATCCATCCATATAGCTGACTGTGAGCATCCACTTCTGTGTTTGCTAGGCCCCGGCATAGTCTCACAAGAGACAGCTATATCTGGGTCCTTTCAGCAAAATCTTGCTAGTGTATGTGCTAGTGTATGCAATGGTGTCAGCATTTGGAAGCTGATTATAGGATGGAACCCTGGATATGGCAGGCTCTAGATGATCCATCCTTTCGACACAGCTCCAAACTTTGTCTCTGTAACTCCTTCCACGGGTGTTTGTTCCCAATTCTTTTTTTTTCTTTCTTTCTTTCGCCTACGCAGTCCATGCTCTCCCAATAAATGTGTTGCAGAAGGATCCTGTTGTGGCATCTTACTTGCTGCCAAGTCGGGCGTCCCACAGGTTTTCCCTGCTTTCTCATCAATAAGTTTCAGTGTCTCTGGTTTTATAAGGAGTTCCTTAATCCACTTAGATTTGACCTTAGTATAAGGAGATAGGAATGGATCGATTCGCATTCTTTTACATGATAACCGCCATTTGTGCCAGCACCATTTGTTGAAGATGCTGTCTTTTTTCCACAGGATGGTTTTTGCTCCCTTGTCAAAGATCAAGTGACCATAGGTGTGTGGGTTCATTTCTAGGTCTTCAATTCTGTTCCATTGGTCTACTTGTCTGTCGCTATACCAGTACCATGCTGTTTTTATCACGATTGCTCTGTAATACAGCTTTAGGTCAGACATGGTAATTGCACCAGAGGTTCTTTTATCCTTGAGAAGAGTTTTTGTTATCCTAGGTTTTTTTGTTATTCCAGATGAATTTGCAGATTGCCCTTTCTAATTCGTTGAAGAATTGAATTGGAATTTTGATGGAGATAGCATTGACTATGTAGTTTGCTTTTGGCAAGATAGACATTTTTACTATATTGATCCTGCCAATCCATGAGCATGGGAGATCTTTCCATCTTCTGAGATCTTCTTTAATTTCTTTCTTCAGAGACTTGAAGTTCTCATCATACAGATCTTTTACTTCCTGAGTTAGAGTCACGCCAAGATATTTTATATTGTTTGTGACTATTGAGAAGGGTGTTGTTTCCCTAATTTCTTTCTCAGCCTGTTTGTCCTTTGTGTATAGGAAGGCCATTGACTTGTTTGAGTTAATTTTATATCCAGCTACGTCATTGAAGCTGTTTATCAGGCTTAGGAGTTCTCTGGTGGAATTTTTAGGGTCACTTATATATACTATCATATCATCTACAAAAAGTGATATTTTGACTTCTTCCTTTCCAATTTGTATCCCATTGATCTCCTTTTGTTGTCTAATTGCTCTGGCTAGGACTTCAAGTACAATGTTGAGTAGGTAGAGAGAAAGTGGGCAGCCTTGTATAACCCTGATTTTAGTGGGATTGCTTCCAGCTTCTCACCATTTACTTTGATGTTGGCTACTGGTTTGCTGTAGATTGCTTTTATTATGTTTAGGTATGGGCCTTGAATTCCTGATCTTTCCAAGACTTTTATCATGAATGGGTGTTGGATTTTGTCAAATGCTTTCTCAGCATCTAACAAGATGATCATGGGGTTTTTGTCTTTGAGTTTGTTTATATACTGGATTACTTTAATGGATTTCCGTATATTGAAACCATCCCTGCATCCCTGGTATGAAACCTAGTTGGTCAGGATGGATGATTGTTTTGATGTGTTCTTGGATTCGGTTAGCAAGAAATTTATTGAGAATTTTTGCATCGATATTCATAAGGGAAATTGGTCTGAAGTTCTCTATCTTTGTTGGGTGTTTTTGTGGTTTAGGTATCAAAGTAATTGTGGCTTCATAGAATGAGTTGGGTAGAGTACCTTCTGTCTCTATTTTGTGGAATAGTTTGTGAAGAGCCAGGATTAGATCTTTTTTGAAGGTCTGATAGAACTCTGCACTAAACCCGTCTGGTCCTGGGCTTTTTTTGGTTGGGAGACTATTAATGACTGCTTCTATTTCTTTAGGGGATATAGGACAGTTTAGATCATTAACCTGATCTTGATTTAACTTTGGTACCTGGTATCTGTCTAGAAACTTGTCCATTTCATCCAGGTTCTCCAGTTTTGTTGAGTATAGTCTTTTGTAGAAGGATCTGATGGTGTTTTGGATTTCTTCAGGATCTGTTGTTATGTCTCCCTTTTCATTTCTGATTTTGTTAATTAGAATGCTTTCCCTGTGCCCTCTAGTGAGTCTGGCTAAGGGTTTGTCTATCTTGTTGATTTTCTCAAAGAACCAGCTCCTCATTTGGTTGATTCTTTGAATAGTTCTTCTTGTTTCCACTTGGTTGATTTCACCCCTGAGTTTGATTATTCCTGCCATCTACACCTCTTGGGTGAATTTGCTTCCGTTTGTTCTAGAGCTTTTAGGTGTGTTGTCAAGCTGCTAATGTGTGCTCTCTCTAGTTTCTTTTTAGAGGCACTCAGAGTTATGAGTTTTCCTCTTAGAAATGCTTTCATTGTGTCCCATAAGTTTGGGTATGTTGTGGCTTCATTTTCATTAAACTCCAAAAAGTCCTTAATTTCTTTCTTTATTCCTTCCTTGACCAAGGTATCATTGAGGAGAGTGGTGTTCAGTTTCCACATGAATGTTGGCTTTCTATTATTTATGTTGTTATTGAAGATCATCCTTAATCCATGGTGATCTGATAGAATGCATGGGACAATTTCAATATTTTTGTATCTGTTGAGGCTTGTTTTGTGACCAATTATGTGGTCAGTTTTGGAGAAGGTACCATGAGGTGCTGAGAAGAAGGTATATCCTTTTGTTTTAGGATAAAATGTTCTGTAGATATCTGTTAGATCCATTTGTTTCATATCTTCTGTTAGTTTCACTGTGTCCCTGTTTAGTTTCTGTGTCCATGATCTGTCCATTGGTGAAAGTGGTGTGTTGAAGTCTCCCACTATTATTGTGTGAGGTGCAATGTGTGCTTTAATCTTTACTAAAGTTTCTTTAATGAATGTGGCTGCCCTTGTATTTGGAGCATAGACATTCAGAATTGAGAGTTCCTCTGGAAGATTTTACCTTTGATGAGTATGAAGTGCCCCTCCTTGTCTTTTTTGATGACCTTGGGTTGGAAGTCGAATTTATTAGATATTAGAATGGCTACTCCAGCTTGTTTCTTTATACCATTTGCTTAGAAAATTGTTTTCCAGTCTTTCATTCTGAGGTAGTGTTTATCTTTTTCCCTGAGATGGGATTCCCTAAGCAGCAAAATTTTGGGTCCTGTTTGTGTAGCCAGTTTGTTAGTCTATGTCTTTTAATTGGGAAGTTGAGTCCATTGATATTAAGAGATATTAAGGAAAAGTAATTGTTGCTTCCTATTATTTTTGTTGTTAAAGTTGGCATTCTGTTCTTTTGGCTGTCTTATTTTAGGTTTGTTGAGAGATTACCTTCTTGCTTTTTCTAGGATGTGGTTTTTATCCTTGTATTGGTTTTTCTTTTATTATCCTTTGAAGGGCTGGATTCGTGTAAAGATAATTGTGAATTTGGTTCTGTGTGGAATACTTTTGTTTCTCCATCTAAGGTTATTGAATGTTTGGCTGGGTATAGTATCCTGGGTTGGCATTTGTGTTCTTTTAGTGTCTGTATAACATCTGTCCAAGCTCTTCTTGCTTTCATAGTCTCTGGTGAAAAATCTGGTGTAATTCTGACAGGCTTGCCTTTATTTGTTACTTGACCCTTTTCCCTTACTGCTTTTAATATTCTATCTTTATTTAGTGCATTTGTTGTTCTGATTATTATGTGTCGGGAGGAATTTCTTTTCTGGTCCAGGCTATTTGGAGTTCTGTAGGCTTCTTGTATGTTCATGGGCATCTCTTTCTTTAGGTTTGGGAAGTTTTCTTCAATAATTTTGTTGAAGATATTTGCTGGTCCTTTGAGTTGAAAATCTTCATTCTCATCTACTCCTATTATTTGTAGGTTTGGTCTTCTCATTTTGTCCTGGATTTCCTGGATGTTTTGAGTTAGGATCTTTTCGCATTTTGTATTTTCTTTGATTGTTGTGCCGATGTTCTCTATGGAATCTTCTGCACCTGAGATTCTCTCTTCCATCTCTTGTATTCTGTTGCTGATGCTCGCATCTATGGTTCCAGATTTCTTTTCTATGGTGTCTATCTCCAGCATTGCCTCACTTTGGGTTTTCTTTATATTGTCTACTTCTCTTTTTAGGTCTTGGATGGTTTTATTCAATTCCTTCACCTCTTTGGTCTTGTTTTCCTGTAATTCTTTAAGGGATTTTTGTGCTTCCTCTTTAAGGTCTTCTACCTGTTTAGCAGTGTTCTCCTGTATGTCTTTGAGTGAGTTATTAAAGTCCTTCTTGATGTCCTCTATCATCATCATGAGTTATGCTTTTAGATCCGGGTCTAGCTTTTCGGGTGTGTTGGGGTGCCCTGGACTGGGCGAGGTGGGAGTCCTGGGTTCTGGTGATGGTGAGTGGTCTTTGTTTCTGTTCGTAAAATTCTTATGTTTACCTTTTGCCATCTGGTAATCTCTGGAGTTAGTTGATTTAGTTGTCTCTGGTTAGAGCTTGTTCCTCAGGTGATTATATTAGCCTGTATCAGCAGACCTGGGAGACTAGATCTCTCCTTTGAGTGTCAGTGGTCAGAGCACTCTCTACAGGCAAGCTCTCCTCTTTCTTGGAAGGTGCACAGACATCTGGCATTTGGAGCTCCCTCCTGGCCAAAGATGAAGGCCCAAAACAGGACCTGTCCCGAATCTGAGTTGCTTTGGTCTGTCCCAGAAGCTGTTAGCTTCTGTATTCTACACTCTTACCTGTGCAGAATACTCTCGGAGGAGTCCTGGAACCAAGATGTCTGCCGCCGATGCTCAGGCAAAGCGCTCCCAGGCCGGGTGGACCCCTATCCTCTGGTCAGAAAAGTAGCCAATTGTCTGGGGCCTGAAAAGGGGGCTGCCTTAGAAGCTTTGTGGCTCCTGCCTGTCCCAGAAGCTAACAGCTTCTGTATTCCGCACTCTCACCTGTGCAGAATACTCTTGGCAGGGTCCCAGAACCAAGATGTCTGCTGCAGATGCTCAGGCAAAGTGCTCCCCGGCTGGGCAGACCCTATCCTCTGGCCAGGAAAGTGGCTGGAAGTCTGGGGCTCGAAGGGGGGACTGCCTTAGAAACTCTGTGGCTCCCGCCTGTCCCAGAAGCTGTTAGCTGCTTCTGTATTCTGCACTCTCACCTGTGCAAAATACTCTTGGCAGGGTCCTGGAACCAAGATGTCTGCCGCAGATGCTCAGGCCGAGAGGCCTCCTTAATTAAATTGTTAAATTGAATATAAATATACACCACACAGGGAAATTTTTTCCAATTATTTGAGGACTGCTGTTGTTTGTGAATTTTATTTTCCTTTTGGTCCTCTCTGTGTCTTTTCTGCTTCCTTGACACAAACACTCTAGAGTAAAATGCGTTCTTTGGTTAAATCTAACATTAACAACACAGTTGACACTTTCTTTAGGCTATGCACTCATGTGGAATGGAGACTTTAAGTGGGTGGGGGGGAAGAAGGGTAACAAAGAAGAGGAATGAAAAGGGATATTTTTTTAAAAAAAAACATAGGGAGACACTAGTTTAGGTTTTCTTAAAAATACAAACATGGTACATATAATTTTATATTTTTTGCAAATGAAGTTATCACACTTCGGGTGATAATGTTCCCTCCAAGAGACATAGACTTATTAGGTAATAAGTGCCAAAACCTTAAGATAAGACCCTACCACTGAAGACACCACAAACTTTGAAAATATGACTTTGCAAAATCAAGTTGAAAACAACCTGAAAGCCTGTAACTCTCATAATATCCAAAGCTGCTGTACAAGATACCATGGAGAAAAGCATGCTTGATCAATATATCAGATCAGTTCTGATGCTAATGAACCACACAAGTGACTACCCTGCCAAGATATCCCCAATGGTGCAATAGCAGCTCTAATATCTTGGAAGTCACTAACTGAATGTAAGGCCTGATCAACAGAGAGAGTTTGTCCCTGATATTGTAAACCTAACCAGTTGTGTATGACTGGTGAGGCCAGGGGTCCTACAGCTGGTGAGTCCATGGAGCCTATAGCTGGTAAGGCCAGGGAGCCTATGACTGGTTAGGCCAGGGATCCTGGTAGAGAATTGCTTATGCTTCTTTCCTGAATCATTGTCATTTCTAACTACATTTTCAGTCCTTGTTTTTATACCCACAGACAAGGGTAGCTCTCATCCCTCTTTAGAGAGCCTTTTTCTCTCACAATTACAAAAATCCACAAGTGGCCAAAATGACGAGAACAGAAAGATCATAGTATCTTCAACCCAAATTGAAACATCTACCACACAACCTTATACCTAAGGCTGAGAGCACACCATGGAAGAGGGGACATAAAGATCATAAGAGTCAGAAAACCATGACATCTGCTATGAGATAATACCTCTATACATCAAAAACATGGTCACCTAAACAAGACAGCACCAGTTAACTCAAATAGGGGAAATTTCACAAGACCTCTCCTTTAGATGAAAAGTTTCAGGCAATTAATGGCTGCTGAGATAGGAAGCATCAGTTTTCTTTAGGAACAGGAACCTTGATAGGTTATCCAATCCAAAATGATCAGCCCTAAACACATATACATATGACAACACTAAATGGACTTAGCAGGTTGTATATATGTTCTTGTATATGTGTGTGTGTGAGTGTGTGTATATATGTATACATACATATATGTGTATATGCATGTGTGTACATAAATACATATGTATATACTGTATAATAATAATCAAAGAAGAAACAGGCAATAATTTGAGAGTGGAGCCACAGGAGAAATTGAACGGGGATAGGGAAGGGGGAAAATGTTGTAAATACAATCCATGTGCATGAAATTTTCAAAAAATAAGCCATTAAATTAACTAACTGGATAAGTTATTTTTAAATTCTGTAACAATTTTAAATATAAAATGATGTGCGACTACCACTTATAAATAAAACAAAAAAATATATTGTAAAAAAACCAAATAGTTGGAAACCTCCAGACACTAAAGATCTTTATTTTACAAAAATAATATGAAGTCAATCGAATGCTGCTCCCTGGCTGTCTAATACACTTCCAACTTTTCTCCATTTCTTTATTGCACTCCTCCTTCTGTTTTATTTTTTGCTTATTTTTTAATCAGGCCATTGTAGATCATTGCAATTAATGAAGAATAAAAATGTTCAGAAATCATTGTCAATATCAACATTCAAGTTACTTTACTTTTTGTTCCAGTGGAATACTAATGCAAAATAATACATTCACTTCCAAACTTAAACAAGCAAATTTCCTGCCTATTGTTTTGCAGCAAAAATTAAGAAGTGTCTACAGTACTTTGCAAGATTTTTTCCCTCACAACTTGTATGCCACTGCACTGTGAGTGTCACACTCCCCACAAGGTCCTTAACATCCCTTTCCATGGCCCTGCAACTGTCTCACTCACTGCAAGGTCCTGAGCATCCTTTATGCCATTCTTCTGTGACTCTCACACTCACTGAGAGGTCCTGAGCATCCAAGCTCAGGAGTTACAGCTTTGCTTTCTCAGTCTTGTCTTTCCAACTTCTAAAGGTCACATAGATCCAAACACAAGCACTTGATCACTTCTTGCACTGGATAGGGAACTTATGGTTTCTCTATCCAGACAGAGAACACACTTCAGTTTTTCCCAGGGATGGAGAGATGGTTGAACAGCGAAAAGCATGTGTGACACTTTCTAAAGACCCAAGTTCATTTCCCAGCACCCATGCCCAGTGAATCAAAACCTCTTTTAACTTCAGGTCCAAGGTCTCAGGCACCTCTGTCCCCTATTGTACTCAGGTGCACAGACTCACATACAGAAAAACTCATATGTGAGCAATTTTGAAACAATAAAAACAAATCATAATATCTACCAATTTTATATCTTTACAGTTCCAGATCTATTTTACATATGTAAAATTTATCAATTTCAACTTTCAAAAACATTGAAATGCTGCTTCTTATAGACATTTTAACTAGAATCCAAAGCCTACTGGAATCTGGGCAAACTTAAATCAGACATAATTGGAGGTATTCCCAATTTTTAAATGCATTTTCTTTATTAAATCAATTTCAATGCTTTAATTCATATGTATGTGTCTCCACCTTTATCAACGTTTATGGTTTTGCTTCCAGGTTTACCTCACTTTCTTACAAAAGACAGTATCAAAACTAATAGAATAAGTATTTTTATACATGTCACATTCTGAATAATTATATATATATGTGTGTGTGTGTGTGTGTGTGTGTGTGTGTGTACACTTGAGTTCACAACTCTTCTTTTAAACTTCAAAATGATGCTCACTCTCATTCTAATTTAAGGAAAAACACTTCCCCAAAAATATTAGCTATGGAAGGATCAATGAAGATAAACTTTGATCATCAACATTATCAGAAAATATTAGTGACCTCTCTCTGTTTTATTGGGTTTTAGACTCAAGATGATGAACAAGGAAGACAATTAAAGAGAAAGCAATAAATGAGGATATGCATTGTGAAACATTACAGTAGACAGGCTTGAGGCTTAGCTGCTCTGTGCTGCCAGCCATTTTGCCATATTCTTGTTTCCCCAAGATAACTATAAACATAATTTTAAATTAATACTACACAGAACTGCGCAGAAGCAACAGATCCAGCCATTGGGCCAAAACTACACTCAAGTTTCTAAGTGCCAAACTACAACACTGGATTTCATGGTAACTTACTGGTCCCATTCTGAGGTAAACAGATAGACTGCCTTCAGACCTCCCTCCTCTACTCCAAACTCAATCCTCCAGTCTCATCCCCAGATCTTTCATAGACTACTAACCATGGCTTTTTCCCCCTCTCTGCCCCCATTCTCAGGTGCATAAGCAAAGTGGGGTCTCTCATCCCCTCCCCTTCTGACCCATCTTCATCCCTAAGTTCTGAATACCAAGAAACACATTATGACAAACCACAACAACAATAAACCTAGAAGCTGTACCTGGCAAGATCTCTGAAGTATTCCTTACCAGGCAACTCAAAGGCACCACACTCTCTGAAGAAACAAAAGGAACAAGAGAAACCAAGGAAGAGAACACCAACTTAAAAAAAAAAATACAAGCTCAGATATCAACACCTAGGTTACAAAACCCAGTTGTCTAGACATCTGTGCAAAACATAATCGGTGATAGCTAAGATTTTTGTCTCTGTGTCTCCACTAGAGCCCAGCAATCCTACTACATAGGATAGCTTTGGAAATATAAATGAAATAAATGCCCAATTTAAAAAAAAAAAAGCTCGTTGAATTATCTGGTTTGAGTTACTAGCCTACTCTATAAGTTGAAACGCACAGCTGATACTGTTTGGTTGGCCAAGAATCTGAGAAGCCCTAAACAAGGTGTCTCCATGATATCCCTCCCCTCAGGGTTCAGGGAATTTGGGGGAAGAGGAAAGTGGGTAAGACCCTGAGAGGATCAAGACACCACTACTGATGCACATATGAACTGAGAGAAGTGCACAATGTCCTCATCCCTAACCCAGAAGCTGTGTCCAACTGATAGTTTTCTCTAAGAGATTCTAACTGAGGAAATAGACCACTCTTGGGTAGGCCTCAGGCCCAGCAGTAGATGGTCAACACAAAACAAACTCAGGGATTCTTTGTTCCATAATGCTAAGTCAAGGCATTGTGTACATGTGTATGTGCTTGTGCATGTGTGTGTTTGATGGCTTCCTTTGGGGAGTTTTTATGTGATATGTGTGTATGTGAGCATTTGTGTCTGTTATATATGTGTTCCTTGTGCTGTTTCTTTAGGGAGGTGGGGAGGAACTGGGAAGAGTAGAGGGAAGGGAGCCATAATAAGAATATATTGAAAAAAAATTTTAAAAATAAAAAAGAAGTCCAGACAACTGGCCACCTTCCTGGTGAGAGCACAGGGGTCCGCCCGGCCCGAGAGGTTTCTGCCTCAGGCTCCGCGGTAGCCACCTTGGCTCCAGGACTCTGCGAAGGGCAGGCTGCACGGGTGAGGGTGTGGAATACAGAGGCCAGCAGTTTCTGGGACAGGCAAGAGCCACAGAGCTTCTGAGGTGGCGCCATCTTCTGCTCCAGACAACTGGCCACCTTCCTGGCCAAAGCAAAACAGCTTCTGGGAAAGATCCTGTTTTGGGCCTTCATCTTCAGCCAGGAGGAGGTCCAAACACCAGATAACTGTGCACCTTCCCTGAAAGAGGAGAGCTTGCCTGCAGAGACTGCTCTGACCACTGAAACTCAGAGGAGAGAGCTAGTCTCCCACATCTGCTGATAGAGGGTAACAAAAGCAACAGAGGAACAATCTCTAAACAAAGACAACTATAACAACTAACTCCAGAGATTGCCAGATGGCAAAAGGTAAACGTAAAAATCCTACTAACAGAAACCAGGACCACTCACCATCATCAGAACCCAGAACTTCCATTCACCCAGTCCAGGGCACCCTAACACACCTGAAAAGGTAGACCTGGATTTAAAAGCATATCTCATGATGATGGTAGAGGACATAAAGAAGGAATTTAATAACTCACTTAAAGAAATACAGGAGAACACTGCTAAAGAGTTATAAGTCCTTAAAGAAAAATAGGAAAACACAACCAAACAGGTAGAAGTCCTTATAGAAAAACAGGAAAACACATCCAAATAGGTGATGAAAATGAACAAAACCATACTAGACGTAAAAAGGGAAGTAGACACAATAAAGAAAACCCAAAGTGAGGCAACTCTGGAGATAGAAACCCTAGGAAAGAAATCTGAAACCATAGACGCTAGCATCAGCAACAGAATACAAGAGATAGAAGAGAGAATCTCAGGTGCAGAAGATTCCATAGAGAACATCGGCACAACAATCAAAGAAAATGGAAAATGCAAAAAGATCCTAAATCAAAACAACCACAATGAGAACACAATGGGAAGACCAAACCTACGGATAATAGGAGTGGATGAGAATGAAGATTTTCAACTCAAAGGACCAGCAAATATCTTCAACAAAATTATTGAAGAAAACTTCCCAAATCTAAAGAAAGAGATGCCCATGAATAAACAAGAAGCCTACAGAACTCCAAATAGACTGGACCAGAAAAGAAATTCCTCCCGACACATAATAATCAGAACATCAAATGCACTAAATAAAGATAGAATACTAAAAGCAGTAAGGGAAAAAGGTCAAGTAACATATAAAGGCAAGCCTATCAGAATTACACCAGATTTTTCACCAGAGACTATGAAAGCCAGAAGAGCCTGGACAGATGTTATACAGACACTAAGAAAACACAAATTCCAGCCCAGGCTACTATACACAGCCAAACTCTCAATTACCAGAGACAGAGAAACCAAAATATTCCACGACAAAACTAAATTCACCCATTATCTCTCCACGAATCCAGCCCTTCAAAGGAAAATAACAGAAAAAAAACAATAGAAGGACGGGAACCACGCCCTAGAAAAAACAAGAAGATAATCCCTCAACAAAACTAAAAGAAGACAGCCAAAAGAACAGAATGCCAACTTTAACATCAAAAATAACAGGAAGCAACAATTACTTTTCCTTAATATCTCTTAATATCAATGGACTCAACTCCCACAAAAAAGACATAGACTAACAAACTGGCTACACAAATAAGACCCAACATTTTGCTGCTTACAGGAAACTCATCTCAGAGAAAAAGATAGACACTACCTCAGAATGGAAGACTGGAAAACAATTTTCCAAGCAAATGGTATGAAGAAACAAGCTGGAGTAGCCATTCTAATATCTAACAAAATCAACTTCCAACCCAAAATTATCAAAAAAGACAAAGAGAGGCACTTCATACTCATCAAAGTTAAAATCCTCCAAGAGGAACTCTCAATTCTGAATATCTATGCTCCAAATACAAGGGCAGCCACATTCATTAAAGAAACTTTAGTAAAGCTCAAAGCACACATTGCACCTCACACAATAATAGTGGGAGACTTCAACACACCACTTTCACCAATGGACAGATCATGGAAACAGAAACTAAACAGGGACACACTGAAACTAACAGAAGTGATGAAACAAATGGACTTAACAGATATCTACGGAACATTTTATCCTAAAACAAAAGGATATACCTTCTTCTCAGCACCTCATGGTACCTTCTCCAAAATTGACCACATAACTGGTCACAAAACAAGACGCAACATAACACAAAAATATTGAAATTGTCCCATGCATCCTATCAGATCACCATGGACTAAGGCTGATCTTCAATAACAAAATAAATAATAGAAAGCCAACATTCACGTGGAAACTGAACAACACTCTTCTCAATGATACCTTGGTCAAGGAAGGAATAAAGAAAGAAATTAAGGACTTTTTGGATTTTAATGAAAATGAAGCCACAACATACCCAAACTTATGGGACACAATGAAAGCATTCCTAAGAGGAAAACTCATAGCTCTGAGTGCCTCCAAAAAGAAACTAGAGAGAGCACACGTTAGCAGCTTGACAACACACCTAAAAGGTCTAGAAGAAAAGGAAGTAAATTCACCCAAGAGGAGTAGAAGGCAGGAAATAATCAAACTCAGGGGTGAAATCAACCAAGTGGAAACAAGAAGAACTATTCAAAGAATCAACCAATCAAGGAGCTGGTTCTTTGAGAAAATCAACAAGATAGATAAACCCTTAGCCAGACTCACTAGAGGGCACAGAGAAAGCATCCTAATTAACAAAATCAGAAATGAAAAGGGAGACATAACAACAGATCCTGAAGATATCCAAAACACCATCAGATCCTTCTACAAAAGGCTATACTCAACAAAACTGGAAAACCTGGATGAAATGGACAAGTTTCTAGACAGATACCAGGTACCAAAGCTAAATCAAGATCAGGTTAATGATCTCAACAGTCCTACATCCCCTAAAGAAAAAGAAGCAGTCATTAATAGTCTCCCAGCCAAAAAAAAGCCCAGGACCAGACGGGTTTAGTGCAGAGTTCTATCAGACCTTCAAAGAAGACCTAATTCCAGTTCTTCACAAACTATTCCACAAAATAGAAACGGAAGGTACTCTACCCAACTATGAAGCCACAATTACTCTGATACCTAAACCACAAAAAGACCCAACAAAGATAGAGAACTTCAGACCAACTTCCCTTATGAATATCAATGCAAAAATCCTCAATAAAGTTCTTGCTAACCAAATCCAAGAACACATCAAAACAATCATCCATCCTGACCAACTAGGTTTCATCCCAGGGATGCAGGGATGATTCAATATACGGAAATCCATCAATGTAATCCAGTATATTAACAAACTCAAAGACAAAAACCACATGATCATTTCGTTAGATGCTGAGAAAGCATTTGACAAAATCCAACATCCATTCATGATAAAAGTCTTAGAAAGATTACGAATTCAAGGCCCATACCTAATCATGATAAAAGCAATCTACAGCAAACCAATAGCCAACATCAAAGTAAATGGTGAGAAGCTGGAAGCAATCCCACAAAAATCAGGGACTAGACAAGGCTGTCCACTCTCTATTGTTTCTACTGTCCCTACCTATTCAACATTGTACTTGAAGTCCTAGCCAGAGCAATTAGACAACAAAAGGAGATCAAGGGGATACAAATTGGAAAGGAAGAAGTCAAAATATCACTTTTTGCAGATGATATGATAGTATATATAAGTGACCCTAAAAATTCCACTAGAGAACTCCTAAGCCTGATAAACAGCTTCAGTGAAGTAGCTGGATATAAAATTAACTTAAACAAGTCAATGGCCTTTCTGTACACAAAGGATAAACAGGCTGAGAAAGAAATTAGGGAAACAACACCCTTCTCAAAAGTCACAAATAATATAAAATACCTTGGTGTGACTCTAACTAAAGGAAGTGAAAGATCTGTAAACACATGAAACGCAAGAAAAATGAAAACTGAAGTGTGGACACTATGCCCCTCCTTAGAAGTGGGAACAAAACACCCTTGGAAGGAGTTACAGAGACAAAGTTTGGAGCGGAGATGAAAGGATGGACCATGTAGAGACTGCCTTATCCAGGGATCCACCCCAAAATCAGCATCCAAACGCTGACACCATTGCATACACTAGCAAGATTTTATCGAAAGGACCCAGATGTAGCTGTCTCTTGTGAGACTATGCCGGGGCCTAGCAAACACAGAAGTGGATGCTCACAGTCAGCTAATGGATGGATCACAGGGCTCCCAATGGAGGAGCTAGAGAAAGTACCCAAGGAGGTAAGGGATCTGCAACCCTATAGGTGGATCAACATTATGAACTAACCAGTACCCCGGAGCTCTTGACTCTAGCTGCATATGTATCAAAAGATGGCCTAGTCGGCCATCACTGGAAAGAGAGGCCCATTGGACTTGCAAACTTTATATGCCCCAGAACAGGGGAACGCCAGGGCCAAAAAGGGGGAGTGGGCGGGTAGGGGAGTGGGGGTGGGTGGGTATGGGGGACTTTTGGAATAGCATTGGAAATGTAAATGAGCTAAATACCTAATAAAAAATGGAAAGAAAAAAAAACATAAAAAAAAAGAAAGATCTGTATGATAAGAACTTCAAGTCTCTAAAAAAAGAAATTAAAGATCTCAGAAGATGGAAAGATCTCCCATGCTCATGGATTGTCAGGATCAACATTGTAAAAATGGCTATCTTGCCAAAAGCAATCTACAGATTCAATGCAATCCCCATCAAAATTCCAATTCAATTCTTCAACGAATTAGAAAGGGCAATCGGCAGATTCATCTGGAATAACAAAAAACCGAGGATAGCAAAAACTCTTCTCAAGAATAAAAGAACCTCTGGTGGAATCACCATGCCGGACCTAAAACTGTACTACAGAGCAATTGTGATCAAAACTGCATGGTACTGGTTTAGTGACAGACAAGTAGACCAATGGAGCAGAATTGAAGACCCAGAGATGAATCCACACACCTATGGTCACTTGATCTTTGACAAGGGAGCTAAAACCATCCAGTGGAAAAAAGACAGCAATTTCAACAAATGGTGCTGGCACAACTGGCGGTTATCATGTAGAAGAATGCGAATTGATCCATTTCTATCTCCTTTTACTAAGGTCAAATCTAAGTGGATTAAGGAACTCCACATAAAACCAGAGACATTGAAACTTATAGAGGAGAAAGTAGGGAAAAGCCTCGAAGATATGGGTACAGGGGAAAAATTCCTGAATAGAACAGCAATGGCTTGTGCTGTAAGATCAAGAATCGATAAATGGGACCTCATAAAATTACAAAGCTTCTGCAAAGCAAAAGACACCGTCAATAAGACAAAAAGGCCACCAACAGATTGGGAAATGACCTTTACCTATCCCAAATCGGATAGGGGACTAATATCCAATATATATAAAGAACTCAAGAAGGTGGACTCCAGAAAATCAAATAAATCCATTAAAATATGGGGCTCAGAGCTGAACAAAGAATTCTCACCTGAGGAATACCGAATGGCAGAGAAGCACCTGAAAAAATGTTCAACATCCTTAATCATCAGGGAAATGCAAATCAAAACAACACTGAGATTCCACTTCACTCCAGTCAGAATGGCTAAGATCAAAAACTCAGGTGACAGCAGATGCTGTTGAGGATGTGGAGAAAGGGGAACACTCCTCCATTGTTGGTGGGATTGCAAGCTTGTACAACCACTCTGGAAATCAGTCTGTCGGTTCCTCAGAAAATTGGACATAGTACTACCGGAAGATCCTGCAATACCTCTCCTGGGCATATATCCAGAAGATGTCCCAACCGGTAGGAAGGACACATGCTCCACTATGTTCATAGCTGCCTTATTTATAATAGCCAGAAGCTGGAAAGAACCCAGATGCCCCTCAACAGAGGAATGGATACAGAAAATGTGGTACATTTACACAATGGAGTACTACTCAGCTATTAAAAAATGAATTTATGAAATTCCTAGGCAAATGGATGGACCTGGAGGGTATCATCCTGAGTGAGGTAACCCAATCACAAAGGAACTCGCACAATATGTACTCACTGATAAGTGGATATTAGCCCAGAAACTTAGGATACCCAAGATATAAGATACAACTTGCCAAACGCATGAAATTCAAGAAGAACGAAGACCAAATTGTGGACACTTTACCCTTTCTTAGAAATGAGAACAAAACACCCATGGAAGGAGTTACAGAGACAAAATCTGGAGCTGTGACGAAATGATTGACCATCTAGTGATTGCCATATGCAGGGATCCATCCCATAATCAGCTTCCAAATGCTGACACCATTGCATACACTAGCAAGATTTTGCTGAAAGGACCCAGATATAGCTCTCTCTTGTGAGACTGTGCCGGGGCCTAGCAAACACAGAAGTGGATGATCACAGTCAGCTATTGGATGGGTCACACGGTCCCCAATGGAGGAGCTAGAGAAATTATCCAGGAGCTAAAGGGAACTGCAACCCTATAGGTGGAACAACATTATGAACTAACTAGTACCCCAGATCTCTTGACTCTAGCTGCATATGTATCAAAAGATGGCCTAGTGGGCCATCACTGCAAAAAGAGGCCCATTGGACTTGCAAACACTATATGCCCCAGTACAGGGGAACGCCAGGGCCAAAAAGGGGGAGTGGGTGAGTAGGGGATTGGGGGGGGGGTTGGGTATGGGGACCTTTGGGATAGCATTGAAAATGTAAATGAGTAAAATACCTAATAAAAAAATTAATAAATAAATAAAAAAGAATATATTGCATGAAAAATTTATTTTCAATAAAAGAAAAAATAATTTGGTGAAGACTTTTAAAAATATACATGCCATCATGTTAAAAATTATAAGACTGCAGATAGAAGACAACAGATGCTAGAACTAGAGAGAAAGACAGAGAAAGAGAGAAAAAGAGAGAGAGAGAGAAGGACTTCTAAAGAAAGTGAAATAACTCCATAATTTCACGGAGAGAAAGATGTTTTAAAATCTTAAATTGATTTATTTCATGTTTCACAACAATCCTCTCCCGAAGAAAGTAAAATCCCATCTCTATTTTGATTTGTTTCTAAAATTGTATCTCTACTATTATAAATAAGAAACATTTTAGCTTTTTAATACCTAGCATTCAATTTGTAGAGAATTCTTAGACTTGAATGAAGATAAAGCCAGTTTCAAAGGAATGGGTAACCATATTAGGAGTCTTCTGCATGAAAATACTGTCTCACTCAGAGTCTACAGCAGAAATAAACAAATTCAGAATATACAAAAACCCATTCATCACTTTGTTAAAAGCATTAAAATGTCCATGTGGGGAGGAAATCTAGAGAGAAAAACCCAAGAGCAATGTGTAACTCGGGAATATAAAATCAGTTTGGACAAATCATTAGAAAATATACTGTACAAAGCAATCCCTGTTGTTCCCCATGGACTGCTCTGGTGTAACATAGAGGGAAATTTGCATTTCTGTCATCAAGAGAACTCTCTCCCCTTAGGATACCAGAATATGAATCAACTGCTCAAAAAGACATTAACCATTTCTTAACCTGCAGTACTCTGAAATGTCTGAGTTTTTCTATACATTTAGACTCTCCAAATAGAGGTATAGATGCAAAGATCGAATGAGACTTTCAAATATCTAGATCCCTAGTTGCTATCCCCTAAAATTACAAATCATTAATGAGTCAAACCCAGGTACCAACCTCTCTGACAGCTGTCAATCTCCAGTTCAGCTGTTGTGTTGGTCCTGTTTAGAGTTTCTGTGTGCATGTAGACTTTAGAGTAACATGCCTCTTTCAGAAGCCAAGATATTTAACCCTAAATATTTGTTGTCAAGATTCTGGGGGAGATAAGTTTGCTCTGGTTGTACTGCTTAGGATCTAACTGTCCTTTTCCTTTTAAAAAGAAATTTAATATTTTACAGAGCATGAGCATGAATTAGTCTTGTCAAACCAGAGAAAATAAATGAACACTTATGCCTCCAACTACTACCTTCAGTCTATGTGTCTCATTTAAACACTAACCACCACGCATTGACTTTTTATCCTACAGTAGTGGCATTTATTATTTGTGTCATGAGAAGTTCATCTATAAAATCCTTTTAAAATAAATATGATAACATTACTATTGGTTAAGTATAAACCTATGAGGTGTGCCCAATTTTTTTTCTACTTTGAATATAATAGCACTAAGGCAGAGAGAGAGAGAGAGAGAGAGAGAGAGAGAGAGAGAGAGAGAGAGGGAGAGAAAGAGAGAGAGAGAGGGAGGGAGGGAGGGAGGGAGGAAGGAAGGAAGGAAGGAAGGAAGGAAGGAAGGAAGGAAGGAAGGAAGAAAGAAAGAAAGAAAGAAAGAAAGAAAGAAAGAAAGAAAGAAAGAAAGAAAGAAAGAAAGAAAGAAAGAATAGGGGGTGGTGAATAATTTCTCCAAGTCCCATGACTTGTGAGAAACCAAGCTAGGATTTTAATTTAGGTGAATTTGACATCACAGTATGTGGTCTTGACTCCTATGGACTCTGAATTCTCATTCTCATTTTGATTCCACAGTAGCTCTAATCTCTCTCTCAAAGGAAAAAGAAAAAATAACAACAGTAACAGCCAAATAAAACTAGCCTACTCACAGTCTGCTCAAGCCCCTGTGGTCCAACAAATATCCACTGTTCAAGGCACAGAAAGTCACTTAGTTTCTCTCTAGAAAATTTATCCTTTCTGACAACCAAAGGCAGGATTGCCTGTCTGTTCCTCATGAGTCATACCTTGATTCTGCACCACGCACTCTTTCCTTGTGAGGGCTGGAGGTCATGCAGAGCAGCAATGTGTATTAGTATTTCCTTCCTTGGGTTCCTGTCTAAAGGCAACTCTCCTCTTCTGGCAACTGGCCTGCAGTGTGTATAAGATTCTTTCTAGCCAAGCCAGATCTTGTGGCTGGTACTCATGGGCCAGTTTTGTCCTATGTAGTTACTGCTGACTCATAATGTCTTCCCTCCAAGTGCCAGGCTGTCCATCAAATGTTGCTCAAGGATATCCTCAGAAATGATTTAATCCAGGAAATATTTTCATTATTTCTAAGAGCACACAGTTGCCACTGGGCTACCACATTTTGCACTCACTAATCGCTCAATAAGAAAAGGAGAGAAGCAAGAAAGAATTTAATAGAGGTCAGAGAAAACAGGACAAGGAGAGGGAAAATAACAAAGGGGTTATTTGTTGAATACACTGATTCAAAGGATAAAATTTAAAGCAAATTTATACAGTTAAAACAGCAACTGGTAATTTTAATTTAATCTAAACTTTGACATTGTAAAGACAACGTGGCAATTAACCCTTCAATTATCTCTGTGGCCCAACAAATATAATAAAATATAAGCTGGGCTAATATCTTCCCCTCCATAAAAACTTTTAACAACCTTGAACTCCACTTTGAAAGCCCAATCTTTTAAGTAATGATTTATTTTTTTATCATTTCTAGAAATGTTACTCCAGGGGGAAAATGAGACCCAAAAAGATAAATGTTAGCAATTAAACTAGAATCTTCTAGCTTACGCTAGATGGTGCATTTTAAAGCTACATAGAAAAATATGAATCATCTTTATGACAATTGTTACAAGAATCATTAGTACTAGTCTTACATTAAGTAAGGAAATAAATTGCTTTGCTTAAAATTTAATCCAACTTTCCCTTTACATATGCACAGAAGTGATCAACATTTTACATGCCAGAAGAGCAACTAAGGACTCTATGTTCCTTGCAGCAAACAATTAGTATGCTTTATCATCAGAAAACAGCTAAACTTTGACAGTGTAATTAGACTAGATGTGGTATAGAGGATTGTCTGATTGTTTTGATTGACCTGGCCTGTCAAATCAAGTCAAAACCATCAAATATACTTGACATAGACAAATAATCCCACACACAAGAATACCATATTTTTTAATACAATGAGGTGTGGGTTTGATACTGTGTTGGCAAGACAATGGTACAAAATGAAGGCACAGGATCCACCAGTAATAATTATTTTCATACAAAAGTTTCTACTTTCTGGGAAGTATCATATGTTTCCTCCTGTGTGGATATTCTGAATGATCTCTGTAGCTGGTTTCAAGTGAGTGAGTATATCAAGTATGCATCAAGCAAAAGTCAACTGGCAAGTAGCAGACCGACGGACATAGCTGCTCAATAACAAAACATTGTCTGACCAGACACATATGACATCCAACAGAGATGACTGGAGAAGAGTAATTGAGGGAGCATAGATACCATCTTGAAATGGAGGCTTACAACCTACAGCAGAAACAGACTTGAGAAGCCTAGATAGAAGTGTGACACAGCTTGTGACTGAAGGACTCAGCCAGAGCAGAACAGTCCATCTGTGAATAAGCTTCCAGCTTCCCATTCTCACCACAAGCCTTTTATAACTTGGCTTCAGCAATAGTAACTTCTGTTGGAGATGTCTCAGTCTCCCTGTTCTTAGCAACCTTTTCTGCTTGCTGCTTTTCCTCTCCCTGCCACGAAGTTAGTTGGCCTGTACATCACCAAACAAGGAACCTTGGAGATAAATGAGACAAACATGCTTGGGTTTGAAAAGGTAGTAGGAGTTGGATGTGGTGGCACACTCCTTTAATCCCAGGACTCAGGAGGCAGAGGCAGGCAGATTTCTGAGTTCGAGGCCAGCCTGGTTTACAATAGTGAGTTCCAGGACAGCCAGGGCTACACAGAGAAACACTGTCTCAGAAAAAAGAAAATCCATGTTATGGCCAGGGTGGTGGTTAGTAGTACACACCTGTAAAAAAAGAAGGAGAAGGAGAAGGAGAAAAGAAGGAGGAGGAGAAGAAGAAGAAGAAGAAGAACAAGAAGAAGAAGAAGAAGAAGAAGAAGAAGAAGAAGAAGAAGAAGAAGAAGAAGAAGAAGAAGAAGAAGAAGAAGAAGAAAAGAAGAAAAGGTAGTTGGGGTAGTTGGGTCAGGATTCCTACTCACCTTCTAAGACCTCTTTATCACTAAGTGTGATGGTTTGTGTATCCTTGGATCTCTTGCACCATGCCTGCCTGGATACTGACATGCTCCCACCTTGATGATAATGGACTGAACCTCTGAACCTGTAAGCCAGTCCCAATTAAATGTTGTTTTTTATAAGACTTGCCTTGGTCATGGTGTCTGTTCACAGCAGTAAAACCCTAACTAATACAGAAGTTGGTACCAGGAGTGGGGTATTGCTGTGATAGGTCTGACCATGCTTTATTTGAAATAATGTGGATTTTTGGACTTTGGATTTGGAACTCAGTGGAATGCTTTAAATGGGGCTTAATGGGTCATCCTAGTAGGAATATGGAGGACTTTGTTGCTGGGAATAATTTGAACTGTGTTGACCTGGAACAAGAGATTTCAAAGGAGAAGAATTTCAGAATGTGGCATAAAGACTGTTTTTGTGGTATTTTGGTGAAGAATGTGGTTACTCTTTACCCTTGTCTAAAAGTCTGCCTGAGGCTAAGGTGAAGAGACTTGGATTAATTGTGTTAATTGCATTGACAAAGGAAGTTTCAAAAAAGCCCAGCAGAGACTTTGTTCTCTGGTTAAGTCTCACAAAGAGAAGTTTGAACAAGCATAGTTTAGAAAGGCAAAATATAAAATATATGGTTCACGTATTAAAGGAATACCAGGAAGTGAAATGGAGCAAAATCTTGTGTTCTAGGAGACAACAGATTAAGGGAGTGGGACTTTGGGGCAAGATCCTACCCAGCTTAATTAGATCCAGGCATGGTGGTGCACACCTTTAATCGCATGCTGATCTCTGCATTCAAGGTCAATCTACAGAGCAAGAACCAGGATAGCCAAGCTTAGGCAGTGAAGGATTTAGAAAACATAAAGCTAGTGATAATGTAATAATACAGGGGGATCGTGTTCTAGTTCCTGTAAGCAGCAGAACTCGGCAGCATAGCCACGTGGCTCTGGCTCTAGAGTTAAGAATGGAAGGAACTACTGGGAAAATTGATGCTTGTTAGCAGGAGCTAAGGAATTAGCAGTGATTAAGAAGAGACCAGCATCACTGAGGTGAAATCTTCTGGAAATTGTTTTCTGGGAGCACAAAGAAGCTATGTTCCAGAGATACCCAAGGTTGTACCTCATGCCGAGGCTGGACTTGGTAATGTGTAAGAGTCACTCAGGTAGTACTGATTGTGAAGAAATGAAGTGATCATGGAGAGAAGCTGAGGCTTAGCACTGTGAGAGGCCAGGGAAGGCCATTGGAGAAGATGAGGCCTCAGCTGTAGTTGATGGCCCAGGACTGAAGGGGTCATGCAAAGGATTTGAGGCTTGGCACCCTGAAGAGAGCCTATGAGAGGCTATTGGTGAAGCCTATTTGGAGTGGAATACCCTAGTGTATTGGAGATGTCAGTACCATGAGATGATCATCAAGAACAGCAGCCGTAATGGAGGGGATCAACCTGAGCTTAGAGTGCTACAGAGGGCAGAGCTGGAAAAGTGATGCCAGTCCTTAGGAGGAGTCCAAAAGATCAAGTGGAATCCCAGACACTGAAACAAGAAGCTGTTGAAGAATAAAAAATTACTGAACTCTTCCTCACCCCAGAGCCCCGACCCCTCCCATCTAGAGAGTGTTCCCAGAACACTCCTGAACTCTTCACCCTAGAATACATTCCTGAACTCCTCATCCTAGAGTTCGAACCCTCCCAACTAAAGACTGTTCCAAGAACATTTTTGAGATAAGGGCCTCCTGGAACAACCTCAGAATGAACCGGGTACATTGCCAAATAATAGGACATGACCCCTTAGTTACGTAGAATTCCCTTGGCAGAACCCCTTGTCCCTTGGCAGAACCCCTTAGTTATGTAAACTTGTACTTTCCCTGCCCCGCTCTCCCCCCTTGAGTTTTTCCTATATAAGCCTGTGAAAAATTTGGCTGGTTGTCGATTCTCCTCTGCACCATACTAGGTGTATGAGTTTCGACCCCAGAGCTCTGGTCTATGTGCTTTCATGCTGTTGCTTTATTAAATCTTGCCTTCAACATTTTGAGTTTGGTCTCAGTGTCTTCTTGGGTCCGCGGCTGTACCGAGGCTTGAGTGAGGGTCTCCCTTCGGGGGTCTTTCACTGTAGCATTGAAATTGCCTTGGAGACTCAAAAATGTTAAAGATGCCAGAGCCATGGGATACATGCTGAGGAAAGCTGCTAACAGGGAGTGGAACCAGCCCAGGAGAAAGCAGTGTGTTGCAGTCAACAAAGATGAAAAAGGAGTGGAGATCTGAAGACTGCTTTGACATCAGCCATGGAGATGCAGAGTTTGAAGTTTGCCCAGCTGGTTTCCTGCCTTGCTTTGGAGATTACAGTTAAATTGAATGAATCTCAGAAGAGACCTTGAACTTTGGACTTTTAACATTGTTTCGATTGCTATAAACTAGGAGGACTTTGAAAGTTGGACTAAATGCATTTTGCATTATGCTATGTTTAAGTATGACCCCCCCTAGACTCATGTTTTTGAACAAGTCTATGGGGACCAGGGAGTGGAATGTGATGGTTTGTATATCCTTGGACCAGGGATTGGCACCATCTGAAGGTGTGGCCTTGTTGAAATAGGTGTGACCTGGTTGGAATGGGGGTGTCACTGTGGGTGTGGGTATAAGATCCTCACCCTAGTTGCCTGGAAGTCAGTCTTCCACTAGCAGCCTTTGGATGAAGACATAGAACTCTCAGTTCCTCCTGCACCATGCCTGCCTGGATACTGACATGCTCCCACCTTGATGATAATGGACTGAACCTCTGAACCTGTAAGCCAGTCCCAATTAAATGTTGTTTTTTTATAAGACTTTCCTTGGTCATGGTGTCTGTTCACAGCAGTAAAACCCTAACTAATATACTAAGTATAAGAAGCACACGGTAATTTACCAAAATAATGTACATTGCAGTGTGTGTGTGCATGTGTTTGCATGTGTGTGTGTGTGTAAGATGCAGATAAAAAGGGGATAATGAAGGAAGTTTAAAGGGGAAACGGTGAAAACAAAAATAGGTGATGTATTTGTCATGAAAGCAGAAGGGAAGGCTATTCTAACCATGCAAGCTAGGTCTATGACATTTTGTCTCCCTGATATCCTAATAGGTTTTAAAGTAATATAATTTTTCAGTGTGTTCCACATTTATACACCTTTGTTTTGTTGCTTGCTTTTTCTTCTGCATAAAATTGACTTTTGAACATTGTTCTAGCAACTTTCATCTTGTTATTGTTTTTTTTTTTTTTTTTAAGGGCTAATAAGGCAAAGGAATCAATTTTTTTTTCTTTTAGACACAATTTTGGTCAAGGAAATATTGAGTTTTTTAAAAGAATTTCATACATAGGAACTGCAGCTAACTTACTCATACTCTTCCCTTTACCCTGAGACAAGGCCTCTCTAAGTATCAAGGATGGCCTTATTCCCGCTATAATCAATGTTAACCTCAAACTCATGATGTGCCTGCCTTTGTCCCTCAAGTGCTGAGTCACAGAAATATGTCACCAATGTCAGTCCTTTTTTACATTTGAAACAGAAATTCAAATGAAAATCCACGAATTCCCATGAGTCTCTGTTTCAAATATTAGTTTGTTCTCTGTGCCTACATGGCAACTTATCATGCCAGTAACTCCTCTGTCAAGCTGAATTTGGGTTCTCCGGACACTACTCTACTTCTCCGCTATCTTCTTAACTATCCTAACCACAGGGTCTTGAGCTTTGAAGACTTCTCTTGATTTACTGTGCTCTTTCATTCTTTCTGTTGGAGTGGTCTCGACTTCTAATCTCTGCCAGTATGCATATGATAAAGCACTTGAAATCAAAGGGGGGGGGGAGGAAGAGAGAGACACGAGATGACAAGATCTCTTAGCCTTGGGAACCATGAGGCACAAGGCCATAGACACTGAGTCTTTCTGACCCAGTAAGGGTGGGTTCTGCAGCCTTCCAGATGCTGTGAAGATAATAAATGAAATCATCATAGGCCCTCCCTTTCTATTACTACCTGAAATGAATAACACAAGGCCACATCCTGGGCTATTCTTGTGATACAGTTATTATAACAACTGACTAGCTGCAAATCCATTCTTCTTCCTTCTAACACTTCAGATGACCTGTAGAAAACAAAATTCTAAGTGGATAGAAGTTTGCATCCCTGGATGATCATCCTCAGGTAGATCTGAATATACTCTTTCCAGGAGTGTTCAGGTAAAAATGGCTGAATATTTAGCTTCGATATTTGGGACTGAGAAAGACAAGTGAGAATGGTTGGAGCCTGCCAGCATGGGGACTCAAAAACTGACTTTCAGCCAGACAATAGTCCTGCTCAACTTGTACCGGAATCCATAGAACACAGCCCAAACTACAGATGGATCACACTGTCATGTGAGCGATGTGGAGGTGCAAGAACACTATGATACCTTCTTTGAGGAGGTATTCACAGAACTGCAGGAGAACTATGGAAAGATTGAAGAGAGGAATGTGTGTGACAACCTTGGGGACCACCTCGTGGGCAATGTCTATGTTAAGTTCCGGCAGGAGGAGGATGCAGAGTGGGCTGTGGCAGAACTCAATAACCGCTGATTCAACAGGTAGGCTGTGCATGCTGAGCTGTCTCCTGTCACTGACTCCCAAGAATTGTGCTTCAGGCTGTATGACATGAAGGAATGCACCTGAGGTGGCTTCTGCAATTTTATGCATCTACGACCCATATCCTGGAACTTGCACTGGCAGCTCTATGGGCAAAGACTCAGGCATAGGTCACCTCCAAGGTCCCATACAGGTCACCATCCCCGAGAAAAGAACAGATGTTGTTCCCCAGACTACCCTTCTAGTCCCTTCTGAGGCTGGTCCCCTTGCTCTTCACCCAAGGGCATAGATGTTTCTGTCCACCATCCCTTTTCAAAAGTGCCCTTCACTTTCCAGTCCCAACATCCTCAGGCTTCAGAGCTTTATAATATAATCTGTTCGGCACAGGAACCTCCTCTTCCTCCTATCCTTCCTCCAATAAAACTTAAGAATTTTTTTCAACCAAAAAAAAAAAAAAGAATATGCTCTAATATGCTCTTTCCACTCACACATAGTATATTGGTTAGCCTTTATCACTGTAATAACAACTGAACAATTTGGCTTAAAGAAGGAAGCATTCAACTTGCTAATTGTACTGGCTGGTTTGGTGTATCAAGTTGACACAGGCTGGAGTTATCACCGAGAAAGGAGCTTCAGTTGGGGAAATGCCTCCATGAGATCCAGCTGTAAGGCATTTTCTCAATTACTGTCCAAGGCGGGGGAGGGCCCCTTGTGGGTGGTGCAATCTCTGGACTGGTAGTCTTGGGTTCTATAAGAGAGCAGGCTGAGCAAGCCAGGGGAAGCAAGCCAGTAAGTAACTTCCTTCCATGGCCTCCGCATCAGCTCCTGCTTCCTGATCTGCTTGCGTTCCAGTCCTGCCTTCCTTTGGTGATGAATAGCAATGTTCAAATGTGAGCTAAATAAACCCTTTCCTCCCCAAGTGCTTCTTGGTCATGATGTTTGTGCAGGAATAGAGACCCTGACTAAGACAGTAATGCTTCTTAGTTCGTGGCTTACAGGTTCTGCGGCTGCTGTTCTGCAGTGAAGCAAGAGTACACAGGAGAGGCTAATTACCTCGCAGCAGCCAAGAAGCAAAGAGACTGAGACAAAGAGTTGGGAACAAGATCTCCTCTTCAAAATAAAAAAGATCTCCTCTTCAAGAACATACCTCCAGTAGCCTTCTTTTCCTAAGTAAGGCTCACCTTTTATTAACCCATTTAGTTGTGAGCTGATGGGCTCATGCGTTGATGATCTAAGTAACCTCCACACCTATCACTTCTCAGCAATGTCACAGGCAGGAGGAATTGAACATTCAAAATAGGATTTGGGGACACTCAGTGTACCTCAGCCTGCTTCCTTGCTTTCACATTGATACACCCTTCTAGGGCCATGGACTTGACTAGAGTCCAACTTGACTTCATGGCAACCGAGAAAACTGGTAGTTATTAGTGAGCACTGATGTGTGCATGACTCAGAGAACAGAGTGGGAAAGGGTCTCCTTCAATGTAATGCTGTTCAACACGATGGAAACCTGGGGGAAGCCTATGCACAGAATCTCCCTCCCGCCGAAAAAGTTGCCTTTATAAAACTGGTGCTGTCAAAAAGAGAGACCCACAAGGAGCACACAGGTTACAGGAACAGCCGAGCAGCCTGGGACAGGATCCTTCCCATCTCCATCTGCACCTCGGAGCTAAGGCTTCTATAGCCAAATCCAGCCAGTAGACAGCTGGTCTCCCAGGAGCACTCTCACGCCCAAGCACACAGGTGAAATCATCACTTTTGCTTTAATAACTCTCCAAAGAGGGATCCTACAGGAACGCACAGATCACAGAAAACACGGAGCAGCTGGGAACACAAGCTTTTTGGTCTCCATCTGCACTGCAGATATAAGGCTATCCCAGCCGGGTGGTGGTGGCGCATGCCTTTAATCCCACCCAGCACTTGGGAGGCAGAGGCAGGCAGATTTCTGAGTTCGAGGCTGGTCTACAGAGTGAGTTCCAGGACAGCCAGGGCTACACAGAGAAACCCTTTTGAAAAAAAAAAAAAACCAACAACAACAACAAAAGAAAAAGGCTGTTCCACAGCCATCCATATCCAAATCCAACATGGAGAGAATGGTCTCCCTAGGACACACCTAGGATCTCAGGCTTACAGGCCCACAGGAGGGCAAGCTCCAGTCAGACACAGAAAAATCAACTAACACCAGACATAACCAGATGGCAAGAAGCAAGCTCAAGAACCTATGCAAAAGAAACCAAATCTACTTCACATCATCAGAACCCAGTTCTCCCACCACCTGAATACCTCAACACGCTGGAAAAGCAAGATTCAGATTAATGAATAACTCCCTTAAAGAAATACAGGAAAAAACAGGTTAACATCTAGAAGCCCTAGAAGAGGAAACACATAAATCCCTTAAAGAAATACAGGAAAACACAACCAAACAGGTGAAGGGATTAAACAAAACCATCCAGGATCTAAAGAGAGACAAACCTAGAGAGAGAAACCCTAGGAAAGAGATCAAGAGTCATAGATGCAAACATCACCAACAGAATACAAGAGGTAGAAGAGAGAATCTCTGTGTAGAAGATACCATAGAAAATATTGGTGCAGCAGTGAAAGCAAATGCAAAAGGCAAAAAGCTCCTAACACAAAATATCCAGGAAATCCAGGACACAATGAAAAGACCAAACCTATGGATAATAAGCATAGAAGAGAGTGAAGATTCCCAACTTAAAGAGCCAGTAGATATATATTATATATAATATGTATTATATATAACTTATTATAATATATATAACTTCCCTAACCTAAAGAAAGAGATGCCCATGAACATACAAGAACAAGAAGCCTACAGAATTCCAAATAGATTGGACCAGAAAAGAAATGGTCCCAAGGAAAATGTTGGGGCAACCATTCTAATATCAAATAAAATCAACTTTCTACCAAAATTTATCAAAAACATAAGGAAATACATTTTATGTTCATCAAAGAAAAAATCTACCAAGATGAACGCTCAATTCTGAACATCTATGCTGTAAATCCAAGGGCACCAACATTCATAAAAGAAACTTTAGTGAAGTTCAAAGCACACATTGCTCCTCACACATAGTAGGCGACTTCAAAACCCCACTCTCACCAATGAATAGATCATGGAAACAGAAACTAAACAGAGACTCAGTGAAACTAACAGAAGTTATGAATCAAATGGATTTAACAAATATCTACATAACATTTCACCCTAAAACAAAAGAATATACCTCTTCTCGACACCTCATGGTACATTCTCCAAAACTGACCATATAATCGGTCACAAAACAGGCCTAACATACAAGAAGATTGAAATAATCCCATGCCTCCTGTCAGATCACCATGGTCTAAGGCTGGTCTTCAATAACAACAAAAACAACAGAAAGCCCACATACACATGGAAGCTGAACAATGCACCCTTTTGTTCTCTAATTGCATTGGCTAGGACTTCGAGTACTATATTGAATAGGTAGGAAAAGACTGGGCAGCCTTTTCTACTCCCTGATTTTAGTGGGATTGTTTCAAGTTTCTCTCCATTTAGTTTGATGTTGGCTACTGATTTGCTGTACAATGTTTTTACTATGTTTAAGTATGGGGTTTGAATTCCTGATCTTCCCAAGACTTTTGTCATGAAGGGATGTTGGATTTTTTTCAAATGCTTTCTCAGCGTCTAATGAAATTATCATTTGGTTTTTTTTGTCTTTGAGTTTGTTTATATAGTGGATCATGTTGATGGATTTCCATATATTGAACCATCCCTGTATCCCTGGGATAAAGCCTACTTGGTCATGATGAATGATTAAAAAACATTGAATTTATGAAATTCTTAGGCAGATGGATGGAACTAGAAAATATCATCCTGAGTGAGATAACCCAATCACAAAACACATGCACTCACTGATAAGTGGATATTAGCCCAGAAGCTAGGAATACCCAAGATACAAATCACAGACCACACAAAGATCAAGAAGAAGTAAGACCAAAGTATGGATATTTCGGTCCTTCTTAGAAGGGGAAACAAAATACCCATGGGAGGAGATACATGGACAAAGTATGGAGCAGAGATTGAAGGAAAGGCCCCACCTGGAAAACTATTCCATATACAGTCACCAAACCCAGACACTATTGTGTATGCCAACAAGTGCTTGCTGACAGGAGCCTAATATAGTTGTTTTAAGAGACTCTGCCAATGCCTGACAAATACAGAAGTGGATGCTCTCAGCCAAACTTTGGACTGAGCACAAAGTCCCCAAAGAAGGAGCTAGAGAAAGGATCCAAGGAGCTGAAGGGGCTTGTAGCCACATAGGAGGAACAAGAATATGAACCAACTAGTATACCCAGAGTTTCCAGGGTCTAATTTACCACCAACCAAAGAGTACACATGGAGGGACCCATGGATCCAGTTGCATATGTAGCCGACAGTGGCATTGTCTGGCATCAATGGGAGAAGGAGCCCTTGGTCCTGTGATAGCTCAATTCCCCTGTGTAGAGGAATGCCAGGGTGGTGAGGTGGGAGTGGGTGAGTGGTATGGTAGGGGGAGCATCCTCATAGAAGCAGAGGGAGGGAAGTTGGAAGGGGGAGTTCTGGATGAGAAAATGGGAAAGGACATAACATTTGAAATGTAAATACATAAAATATCCAGTAAAAAAAAACTGGTGCTTTCCTTATTAGATATCAAACTTCAGAATATTCAGCATTTGAATGCATTAGCCTTCAGGCAGCTTCTTAGACGAGGGTTACATGATGGGTCCCTCTTATTCAGAAGCTTCTCAGTTCTTGGACTGAGCAGTTACTGGATTCCCTAGCTCCCAGTCTAAAGACAACCATTGGGTAATTATTCTCTGACCTCATGAGCCAATAAAACAACTACCATCCAAACTAATATGTGTATGTGTATTAAAATCTATATTAAGTTCTGTATATTTGGTTCTTCTGGTAAACCTGGACTAATATGACCCAATATAAATATTTCCTCCTTCTAAAATCAAACAGAACTTAAAGGATGTGAGTCTTACTTCTTTCTCTTTTTTTCCAAGCACACATTTATTTGTAATTATTATACCTTGCAACAAGCTGTAACATAAATACTGCTTACAAGTACTGGGGTATTTATTGTATTAGTTAGATTATTGTTGCTATGCTAGAACAGCATGACCAATAGTGAGACTTTAATGTAGCTTCTAGTTCTAGAAGGTGAGTCCATAACACTTGGCAAGGCATGGTAGCAAGTGACCAGAGTGTGTAGCTGAGAGATCTCCTCTTCAACAGTAAAGGTGATGGGCTGGAGAGATGGCTCAGAAGTTAAGACAGCACTGATTGCTCTACCAGAGTTTCTGAGTTCAATTCCCAGCAACCACATGTTGGCCCACAACCATCTGTATTGAGATCCCATGCCCTCTTCTGGTGTGTCTGAAGAACACAACAATGTACTCGCATACATAAAGTAAATAAATAAATCTTTTAAAAAAAACAGTACAGGTAACACAGAGACTGAAGAGAGGCTAAGCCAGTGCCCCAGTGCTAAACTTTTTATAGTAAAATCACACTTCCCAAAGGTTCCATAACCTTTCCAAACAGCTCGTCCCCCAGGGACCAAGTGTTCAAACATAAGCCTATAGAGTGCAGTCCTTACTCAAACTATAACACGTCTACCAGTGACAACTTGCCATTTTTGTTTAGCCCATTACCACATGGATGTCAGATTATGTTTAGTTGAGAATCCAATTCATTGTATGGGTTTTGTTGAATGGATATGTTAAAGAATTCCATATCTCCATATAACATGACACCCTAAAGATATTCTTCAAATACATAGTGTGATTTTATTTTACCACGTTTAGTTTACTTGTTGTGTGTTGGAGAATGTGTATCACATCACATTTCCTGATATATGAGGATAGCTTAAGAGAGCTGTTTCTCTCCTTCTACCATGTGAGTCCCAGGGATTGAATTCAGGTCTTAATATTGGGAGATGGTCTTGTGCACTTAGTATTCAGATGCTGATTTCTATATCCAAACATATGTCTACAGTCTGGATGATGGTATGGTCAAGAATCTCTGGTCTCAATGTTATATAAAAGTTGTTTTCCATTATCGCTGATTGGTCAATAAAGAACTGATTCAGCCTACAACTGGTCAGAGGAGATAGGAAGGCTAGACTTCCAATCCCAGCCAGGGGACCCAGATAGAGAGAGAAGTAAGAGAAGGACCACAAGGGAAAGAGGAGAGGTGGCATTGACTCAGATGTGCAGGAGGAGTCATGATGAGCAGGTCACCATGAGATTCACTTTGAGGACACACAAGCCAGGCAAGACTTAAAATGCAAGTAACACAGGGCCTATGACTGGTAAGTAAATAAATTAGGGAGTTAGAATAAATGAATATCTGCCCAGTCATAGTGCTTAAAGCTTGTTCATAAACTTCATAGGTCTTTATGTCAATTATTTGGGAGCTGGAGCAGGAATAGATAAGGATATCTCCTTAAATTACTTCTTTCGTCATTAGACTTAGCAGCAGGCCCATTGACTAAGTAAGCCATGTCACTGACCCCAAATATTTTAATTTTAAATGAAAAAACAATGACCAAGATGAGTTCTACTTTAGGTATTTTTTATTTGCATGCTCAAAACAAATCTCTAATCAAGGATTATATATTATGTATATTTTCAATACAGCTACAGAAATTAGAAATACAACATGTCATATTGAATGGTTTTTAAATAAATTATTTGGCAGGTGGAAAGAAATAGTGTCAAGCTGGCAATGTTAATCATTTTAATGTATTTTTCTTCATTTTTTACATAATCAATGTTGTAGCCAGTCCTTTTTAACCCTGTGAGTATGAATAAAAGGCAGGGATGAGCTATACTAAAATTTCTTTCTTGCTTTCCTGTACTGTAATTTCAAAGAGAAATCCCACAGGTGGTCTCTTAAAACAAACCGTAAAGAAAATATTAAGGGGGCATAAAATAAAAGAGATTTTTAAAAACCCTATGTCCCCTGCCATGAGTAATGAAAAAATCAATGAAACTGAAATAAGCTTGAGAAAGATCCAAAATAAGCCATGTGGTGAGTGAAGCTGATTGAGGGGTTAGACGAAAAAAATACTACTAATGCAGATATTAAAGATATTTACTCCCATGGATCCAGACTGTAATACACTTTTCATGCAAATGGTTAGCAAATATCTTCCCTAAACAGTTTGAGAAATTATCACTCTCGTGGAGAAGTCTCTAACTCACATATGCTGGATAAATATGGAGTTTTCCCATAAATTATCTTTGAATTAAAGGCACGTCATTAGCACTCAAAATCAATATCTGAAAGCAAATTTCATCTTTTTGCAATAATTACACACTCACTGGAAATCTACAGAGGCAGAATCCTAATCTCTACAAAGTCTAGATAGAGCAGCTGAATTCATTTTCTCCACACCAGGGTCTAGACCAGTATAGCCCAAACATATTTTCACCTTTGGTTACATACAGCCCTTATTTAGTAGGTATTTTTTTAATTATTCATGATATGCCCCAGCAAACAATATTGGAAAGAATGTATGTATACTTTGTGTGTGTGTCCTCTCTAGAGAAAACATTTCAGATTTATGACATGCAAACCATTTAGAGGAGTCCTGTGTTATAATTCTAGATGGCTGTTTAGTTTTATCATTAAATTTATTTCAAAAATCTTCAAACATTTACCACAGATAAACTATATTGGCAAAGATATATGTGATTGATTAAAATTGATGCTTATAGCAGGTGGCCAAACTACACAAATCTGCTTTGCCATGAAGCTGCATTAAAAACACCACACATAAAACTAATGTGCCATTTTAAGAAAGCAGTTGAAGCCAACCCAGTAGCTGCTGCTTTTTAAAAATTTGACCATTTTGCTGGACATCCCCTACCAACATGCTAATATCCATCTGGGACAGATGCCATTAAATAATCCTAAAATGCCAAATAAAATGATCCCCAAATATCTTTATTTGCTTCCTAAAAGCAGTAGGTTAAAATCATTTTTTTTTTGGTCATTGTGTGTGTGTGTGTGTGTGTGTGTGTGTGTGTGTGTGTGTGCGTGTGCGTGTGCGTGTGCGTGTGCGTGTGCGTGTGCGTGTGTGTGTCTGTGTCTTCATATGTGTGAGTTAGGGTTGACTGGATGCTATGACAGGCATGCAGGGGACAGAAGAGAGCCTGGGGTAATGGGTCCTCTCCTTCAATGTAGTTTAAGACATGACCTCTTACGGGTTACAACTGCATATGCCAGCCTAGATTCTGAGTACTGTTCCAGCTTCACATTTTATCTTAAAAGCACTGGGATTGGAAATGGCCACATGCCCTGCTTTATGTGACTTCTGGGAGTCCAGGAGAAGGTCCTCGGGTCTATACAGCAAGTGCCTTATCCTTTGAGCTATCTGCTCAGTCCCTGGAAACTCTATAGAGTTGTATTTTCCTCATCTCTATCATGTTTAATTCCATACCTTGTAAGGAATTTGAAAGACAAATGTCATGTTGACATCCAAGTCCTCTGCATGCTATGTATCTGAATCTGTGCCATGCACTTGTGTGAGACAGGGGACTACTTCCCCATATGCCACCTGCCCACTGCAGTCTCCAGAACCAACACTATTTATAAAGATTAACCAAATCTCATAGGCTGTAAGAACCAGATGATAACAGGTGTGCTTTGCCCATCTCATTTTTGATGATAATTCCTGAGAATGATAGCACAGTGGCAGGTTTAAAGACCAAGACCTGCTATCTGTAGCTGGACTGTAATATGCTAACATCAGCAGTACATATAAGTAGGACCAAGTTGTAAATTTTGTCAGAGTTAATTACTAAAAATAAAACACATCAAAGCAAGCAAAATTGAGTAACTTGTATTTTAAAACTCTGATCTTATTTAAAGGAAAAATTTATAAAACCTGGATTTATGGCACAAGTTTAGTGAACTAGTATTTTATAACATTTTCAAAATCTTGTGACTTGGAATATTTAAGACTCTATTATATTTACATAAATTGCTATATATATGTACATATGCTTACATATATACCACACCTACATATATGTATATCTCAAATATATATTTATGCTAATATACTGTATACATATGTAGCATGTTCATATGAGTGTGTGTATATACAAATACACACACATTTGTGTGTGTGTGTGTGTGTGTGTGTGTGTGTGTGTGTATGTGTTTGTATGTATGTATGTTGTATTAGTCAGGGTTCTCTAGAGTCACAGAACTTATGGATAGTCTCTAGATAGTAAAGGAATTTATTGATGACTTACAGTCGGCAGCCCAATTCCCAACAATGGTTCAGTCGCAGCTGTGAATGGAAGTCCAAGGATCTAGCAGTTACTCAGTCTCATGCAGCAAGCAGGCGAAGGAGCAAGAGCTAGACTCCCTTCTTCCAATGTCCTTATATTGTCTCCAGCAGAAGGTGTAGCCCAGATTAAAGGTGTGTTCCACCACACCCTCAATCCCAGATGAAAAGGTGTAGCCCAGATTAAAGGTGTGTTCCTTAAACTCGGAGATTTAATCTTCTGGAATCCATAGCCACTATGGCTCAAGATCTTCAAACCAAGATCCAGATAAGGATCTCCAAGCCTCCAGATAAGGGTCACTGGTGAGCCTTCCAATTCTGGATTGTAGTTCATTCCAAATATAGTCAAGTTGACAACCAGGAATAGCCACTACATATGTATATATACAGAGATGGAAATTGAGGGTTTTTTGTTTAGTACTTTTTTGTTTGGAAATTTTTGTTCGTTTGGAGTTTTGTTTGTTTTGTCAAACAATATGGCTCAGTCTAGCCTAGAAATCACTATACAGATGAGTTTGACCTGGAACGTCTAGTTCTCTGAGTACTAGGGTTGTGTGTGTGGGGGGGGGCGGGGGGAGAGTGTGCATGTGTATGTGTGTGTGTTTATGCGCAGTTTTATTTACTACTGAGGCCCCATACCCAGAGCATCACCCATGCAAGGTGAGCATTTTTAACAACTAAGCCACACCCCAAACTCCTTGCACATGGGTTTGATTGCTTATTATTTGATATTGCCTTGAATTCTCTGGTTTAACAGAAAGCCTTTAAACATCAGACAGAGAATGCTGAGCAGCTTTGAGGACGATGGATTGATAATACTTCACACGATCCTGAGCCACCAAATTTATTTACACATGCAGAGATCTTGCTATTTCATTTTTATATGAAGCTCAGGCCACTGCCACTGTGAAATTTCACAAAAATATTGAGATACATGGTTTAGAAAGATTCTCTTTAGAGCAGTAAAATTATTTCTGGTTCCCATCTAACTAAGAATTTGAAACTTAACTCTATCTACCAAAGGAATTCCTGTTCACATCTATAGGAAACAGCATGCCTTGTCATTGACAATATTAAAGCTCTGATCACTTGTCCTGTGCTCATTCCAATTTGTGCCTTCCTCTGTTTTCCCACTGTTAATGACTGCATTTGTCTCTGTTACCCTGGGTGACTATCCATACTATGTTCATTTAACCACAAATACCATATTGTACATTCAGTGTGTATTTGCTGGCATGCACACACACACAGCTTTGTTCCAAGTTACATGAGCCAACACACAAGCTTGAAATGTGTATTTATGAGAAGACAGCAAGCTTGCAGTGGTAGAGACCTTCTCTGCTAATCTTTTTAAATTGTCTCAACAGTTTTCAAAAACGATCCACAGAAAGAAGAAAAATATGTGATATAAGGAATTATAGGATGTGAATGTAATATGCTACATGTGATATGAAGGATTATAAGAAGCTAATACAATATGTTACATGTGTCCTTTAAATGGATGTGCATGTTCAACCATGTTGCTACAATGTACAAATATTTTGAGCTTCATGCAGTATAATTTCTTTAATAATTTTTAAGGATTCATTTTATTATATATGTATGAGGGGTTAGCCTAAATGTATATATTTAGGCTGCCAGAGGTCAGAAGAGGATATCGAATCTCCTGGAATTGTAGTTATAGATGGCTGTGGGCCACTGTGTGAGTACTAGGAACTGAACCTGGGTCCTCTATAGAGCAATAAGTGATCTTAACCATTAAGCCATCATTACTCTAGGCCCTAATTTCTCTTTAAATCCGATTTAAATGGTAGTTCTGAAAATTGCTAAATGCCTTGATTCTCTCTATCAGCATTACTGGAATTATAGTTTCATATAAAGAACATAATATAATTTAAGTCATGTTCTCATTCTGACTTTCTTAATGCTATTAAGTACTTTTACAGTGCTGGATCTCACATTTTAAACCTTCTAGAAGTCATATTTTTCCTAATATTTGTGCACAATGAACAAAATTCATGTAGGTAGAGTGTCTCTTACTAGGTCCTATTAATCAGTCATTCAATATTCTCTGTGATAAATTATTATAAGATCATTTTAACTGATTCAGGATGTTGTACTTGGAAACCAAGAACAGCTGTTGTAGATGGCAGCATACAGAAATGCTCACTAGTCTTCTACAGCAATCCCCCCTTACCAGCCTATTCCATCCCAGCATGCCTGGCACACACAGTGGCAGTGCTCCCGAGTCATCCCTTCACCTGCCCGCTTGGGTAAAATTCTGCTTCTTCAGAAAGAAAATGGAACATGCCTAAAGAGATCTGTATTCCTGAAGGTAGGAATCCAAAAGATTGAGTAGGGCTTAATATTGAAAAGAAGCCTTAAAATGAAACCATCTAAGGCAGGAGTTACCCAGCCTTCCTAACTCTGAGACCCTTTAATGCAGGTCCTCATACTGTGGTAATAACCCAACCATAAAATTTGTTTCATTGCTACTTCTTAACTATAATTCCACTACTGTTATTAATCATAATGTAAACATTTTGGAGACAGATTTGTCAAAGGGGGGTGCGACTCACAGATGGAGAACTGCTGACCTAAATGCCACTTTCTTTTTTCTTCCTTTTCTAACAAAGAGTACACAGTGGCTGTTATGGAACACACATGCATGGGGGTCGGGAGGAAATAGAGCTGCTTTCCTTTTAGCTCCCATACCCTTGAGTCTTATAGGTACTCACATTATCAAGAGGATGCCCCCTTCCGAAGGCATCCATCCTCCATGGTGGAATAAGCTCTTTACACCAAAGCTATTTATAGCACCAAATATAAAGCTTAAGATTTAATATAAAACAATACAATGCCCACAATGTAGCATAGGCATGAGTAGATGTTACTGCAAGTTGCAAAAAAGACAATGCTGTTAAAAGCCATCATACAGCATAACATTTAAAGAATAGAAATCCTCTCACATTTTAGTAGGGCATTCTGCTTTTCAAAAATCCTGCTGATAATTAATTTAGAGTTGTTAGTCAGCTTATCAGTTTTCCTTAGTAGGAAGGTGGGTAGTCAGTTAAGTGGACAACATGGAGAATGTAGTCATGTTGTGTTTAATAATGTGGGTGTTCATTACACTGCTAAGTTCCTATTCAGATAATTTATTAAGTTTTCATTTGTGATGTGTACAGTCCTCTACTCTAAATTACAAAGACTTTATAAAAAGCTTTCCATAAACAATGTTGTTGAGTTGTTTTATATAAACAAAATCTACTGCCAGCATGAGACCCAGCACTTCTCTGAGAAACAAATGACTCTAACCCACCTTGACTTGGCATTTCATCTACAAGTATGTAGCCCCCTCTTGTTGAAACCTGAGAAGAAATGATGGGGTAGCATGAAAATTAATAAGACTTTTGTTCCTCTCCTCCTACTACAAATAACTGCATTATCAAAGATAATGTCTGCTGTGACAAATGTGTTTGTCAGGAAACCATGAGGACAGTATCAAAATATCCCTGATAATAGGATGCTTGCTTCCATCATCAGACTCTTAAAGGGGCCACAAGAACAGTGAACAGTGCCTATGATCTTCTATACCACTTGTCTTGCTAGATACCAAAAGGAAGGCACACAAACACAATTTCTGCATCAATATTCCACTCAGGCAGTCTAGGAAGAGAAGTGGCATTTTGTTCTTGTCTCCTGCTAAGCTCTACCAAAAGGTATTAGTAGCAAACTCTCTTTAAAATATATTACCTTTGCTTTTTTTTTCAGTAGTGTCTACCACAGATAAGTTACATTTTTAAATAAATCCAATGTCTTTTTTCTAAATCAAGGAATGGAATATTTATTACTTAACTGTAATCATAGAAGATATGACTCAAGGTCACGTGTACCTGTATAGTTTCCTGGGTGTAGTTTACCTATGTCTTCCATCTACTTTCAGTGTTACCAGATGCTAAACTAAGGCAAAAAAGGAATTCTGCATAGAGTCCTTAGCATTTAAAATGTATATGGTTCTAAGTTCTACTACTTATATGGAAGCAAAGCAAACATTGCATTACTGAAGGCTGCTTTGATTAGAATAGAAAAGTATAAGGCATGAAGGCTTGTGGAAATTGAAAAAGGTATTGGATAGTCTATAAGCTCAACATTCAAGAGATAATAGATTGTGAGACTTTAGTTACATCAGTAAGAAATTGGTCTATTCCCTTGTCCTGGGGCAGCTTTTCTCCATCTCTTACTCTTGTCCAGAGAGTCACAAAGTAGCTCCTAACAGCTCTAGGACAAGCCATCAGCCTACAGCAAGCACCCTGGAAAAAGCCTTTTTTTTTCCACAATCCAACTGTGGTACTGCCTCTGCAAAACAGGATATGTCTGTTATTGTTTCCCCCTCTAAGTAATGTTTTGTGTGTGCAGGAATTGAATAGTATTGCTGGCATTTAAATTGTAGATTGGTTGGTTGTCATTTCAGACTACAAGTCATAGAGTAGTGATCAGCAAAGTTGCTTCAAAAAGACACAAGGAAAAGAATATTGTGCCAAAAACAAAAATATGCATCAGGCAGAAATAGTAGAAAACCAGCTGTAAATATATGCAAATAGATATTTTTAAGATACAATTTAAACTTTTCAATTAGAATAGAAAAAACACGTGAATATACCAATTGTGAGTTGGGTGGTGGCAGCTATGCTGTTAAGTCCTGGGACATCAGTGGGTAGTATGGCCACTTCAGCTGGTCCAGAACATTCTCCAACAAAAACAGTAAGCCTGATCTACTTCTGCACAAAGCCATCCTGGTCCCACTTTAACTTTTTGCCTTAACAAATGACTTCCCAACCCTTTCACACGAACCCCAAACTCCACATTCAACATTAATTCTATCTCTATATCATTCCTTCATTGGTTCATCAAGCCTTTATAGAAAGGCAAAGAGTTCTATGTGGACTGGAAAAGAAAAAATATGGATTGTGTATGAGTGCACACTAGACAAGCTAAAGAAAAATCCATATACCATTTCAAAAGAATAAATTCATTTTTCTCCTCCCAGAGGTCTATTAGATAAAGTACTACCATGACGTGGTGTAGTGGCTATTCCTGGTTGTCAACTTGACAATATTTGGAATGAACTACAATCCGGAATTGGAAGGCTCACCAGTGACCCTTATCTGGAGGCTTGGAGATCCTTATCTGGATCTTGGTTTGAAGATCTTGAGCCATAGTGGCTATGGATTCCAGAAGATTGAATCTCCGAGTTAAGGAACACACCTTTAATCTGGGCTATGCCTTTCATCTGGGATTAAAGGTGTGGTGGAACACACCTTTAATCTGGGCTACACCTTCTGCTGGAGACAATATAAGGACATTGGAAGAAGGGAGTCTAGTTCTTGCTCTTGCTCCTTCGCCTGCTTGCTGCGTGAGACTGAGTAACTACTAGATCCTTGGACTTCCATTCACAGCTGCGACTGAACAATTGTTGGGAATTCGGCTGCCGACTGTAAGTCATCAATAAATTCCTTTACTATTTAGAAATTATCCATAAGTTCTGTGACTCTAGAGAACCCTGACTAATACACGTGGTAATAACAGTGGCTGTTGGCACTGTATGGAAGTGCTTGGCTAAGAGACTTGGGGAAATCAGTCTCTGATAATTCATCTAAAAATAGCCTAGCAATTAGATGCTTTCCGCAGAGCTCTGAAAGGGAAGATGGTGGTCTCTCCTTTACAAAGGACCTTTGGAGACCAGAAGAGTAATTCTTTTAGGTCAGTCTGAGTGCTGTTGAGCAGCAGTCAGGGAAGGAGACACTTTCTAAGCTTCCCCAGCCTATGATTCAGACAGTCAAACTGCTCAGTGATGGGATAATCTACAACCCAATTGTTAGATGAGACAGCTGGGGATGGGCTAAGTGAAAAGAGAAAAGACAAATTACAGGGTAAACTCTTAGATGGCTAGAAGATGGAGTCTTTTATCCAATTTACCTGTTGTCTGGCTATTTTACTAGTTGTTATGTGGTAGATTCTCTTTGGGGGGGAGGGAAGGATAACTTACAGTATGAACTATTGTGGAAATAAAATGCTCTGTAAAATTTGTATGATAGTGTCTTTATTTCTTCAGGGATCCAAATAGCCTGAGCTTTTAGGCTTGCCCATGGTTTCCTCATGTTAGCCTTTCTCTCCAGAAGGCTTTCTTTCACCCAAGAGTTAGATTTTCTTTTTTCTCTCCCAAGTGTTAGAGTTTTTATGTTTGTTTACTCTTTCTGCCTAACCTGGACTGATTTCCACATTTCCCATTTGAAGCTCTAGATGATGTGTAGCTTTAGTCTTGACTGGCATTCTGTTCTGGGATTTAGATTGCTACGAGTTTTGGGGTTCTCGTTGTGGGTCATTAGAAAACCACACTAGTAACATATTTTTTTCTCTTTTCTTTTAAAAAGCCTTGTGAAAACTGTCCTTTACTCATTTAGGCAATGTTTTAGTTCCATCTGCTTCAAAATGGATCACAGAACAGGTTTTAGTAAAATTACACTGCTATTAATTTTGTAACATAAAGTTCAGTATGCTTCTACATAATCCTTACAGTATGAAGAATGTATGTCATATCAGCTGCCTTTAATCCCAACTTGATTTCACAACTGTTCTATAATAACTTAGAAAAGAATGTGATGTCTAACTTATTCCATTATAAGCTTGAAGCATAATGTTCACTGCATAGTAGCACATGTTTATTCAACACTCAATGTCTTAAAGGAATTGAGAAATGAATGAAGAAACAAAGAAGTGGAATATTTGACATACAATAACATCTTAAACATTTGTTAATAAAATGAACACAAAATTATATAGTCTGTGTACAGAATTAATATTTAACTACAAGCATATGATATAAATACTGTGTAGAAGATTTGAGAATAGTGGCAAGATGCTTCATCTAGATTTTTTAAAGATAAGTAAAAAAGAAAAATTCTGACCTGAGAAAAACTAAAAGTTTATATACAAAGCTGGTTTAAGTAAAACAATGAAAGTGATCCAAAGGAGAATAATTACAAATTGTCAAATTTTGTTACACATCTTATTAAAAGGCTCAATTAGTCAGACCTTAGTCTGAGAAAATGAGGTCAGTTGTGAATTGAATGTAATAAGAATTATTTTAGAGAAATACTCAAGTGTTCATGTCTGTCTAATTAGGATAAAAACAGATGACCCAGAGGTTGGACTTGTAATCCTAGCAGCAGGTATACTCATATTATACAGATAGATATGTAGTATTACTTTTAAGTTCTGTCAAACATCATGGTCCCTGATTGGACTAGAGAAATAGCTTAGTTCTTAATGAGCTTGCCATACAATCATGAGAACCAGTCTTCAGTCTACAGAATTCATGAAAAAGCCAGATGTGATATAGCACACTCAGGTAATTACCATACTGGAGAGATAGCAACAAGAAGATCCCTGGGACCTCTTAGCCAATGAGTTTATCCTAATTCATGATCTACAATCCCAGTGAAAGCTCCTCTTTCATTAAACTAAGTGATAGCTATCTTGACGAACAGCTCCCAGAGCTGTCTTCTAGCCTCCACATGCACATTCACACACATGAACATGTCCCTGCACATAAATGTATGCAAGCACACAGGAAAATGCAAGTCAAACATTATCACTAATTCTCATGTCCAGTCAACTAAGTGTTTTTATTGTAGAAAATATGTAATCCCAATCAAGGGTTTCTACTCCACCTGTGACAATTTAGTTCCTAAATAAAAGAAAAACACATAGGAGCTTTAAGGTATGTGCCACCAACCACCCCGTGACCTTTATATTTATGATAAGCCCTTATTAGCATTAATGCTGGGCAGTTATATATCCTCTATGCTATTAAAATCTATTTTCTATTAATAACCCAAATTATTACTTACCATGTTTCATCTGGGCTGCTCTTAACTCCAATTGGCCAGTCCTCAGAGCCATGCTTTCTTGACTCACATCTAGAGTATCCTTTTCCTCTCTCCACCTTCTTCTCTCTCCTTGTGGTCCCTCTGACCCCAAGCCCAGGAACCCAAGACACTGCCTATCTCTCTTCTGTCCAACTGTAGGTATCTTTATTTGCAAATAAGGGATAACTGGAGGGTGGGGGTTAAGATTATACAGCATCACTTGTGTACTTGCAGACACTCTAGTCCCTGGGAGCAACCAGGCCTTGGGTACCAATACTTATAATTACAATACATATCAAAAGATCAAACCTCAACGTGTCTTTGGCTCAGGGGCCATGCTAGATTACAGGCACAGAATGAGCTGCAGTACCCAAGAGGGTAGAATTGAGTTGGAATACTGAAAATGAAATGTTATTTGAAAGGTAATACCCAAGGGAAAATTGAAAGCGATGTTCATTAGTACAAAACAACTAAACAAGTGGAGACAGTTAAGGGGGGTTCAGGATGAAGATTGAAAACCAAAATGAAAACAATCACATTTCAGGGAGGAATTGGGTCTACATTCAAATAATGTCTGTAGCCTCAGATGAGAAAGAAATACCTATTTGGGGATGGCTATTCCATGCTTTCCAGAGTTTTATTTAATAAAATTAATAATCATATCATTTGCAGCCTTGAGAAATCTAGATCTTCATACATTTGTTGTGTGTTTGCTAAGTATTTGGTCACAGGGAACATCCAAAGCCTTTCCCACGATGATAGTAGCCTGGGTTGGCATTTGTGTCCTCTTAGTATCTGTATAACACCTGTCCAGGATCTTCTGGCTTTCATTGTCTCTGGTGAAAAATCTGGTGTAATTCTCATAGGCTTGCCTTTATATGTTACTTGACCTTTGTCCCTTACTGATATTAATATTCTATCTTTATTTAGTGCATTTGTTGTTCTGATTATTATGTGTCGGGAGGAATTTCTTTTCTGGTCCAATCTATTTGGAGTTCTGTAGGCTTCTTGTATGTTCATGGGCATCTCTTTCTTTAGGTTTGGTAAGTTTTCTTCTATAATTTTGTGGAAGATATTTGCTGGTCCTTTGAGTTGAAAATCTTCATTCTCATCTACTCCTATTATTTGTAGGTTTGGTCTTCTCATTGTGTCCTGGATTTCCTGGATGTTTTGAGTTAGGATCTTTTTGCATTTTGTATTTTCTTTGATTGTTGTGCCGATGTTCTCTATGGAATCTTCTGCACCTGAGATTCTCTCTTCCATCTCTTGTATTCTGTTGCTGATGCTTGCATCCATGGTTCCAGATTTCTTTACTAGGGTTTCTGTCTCCAGCGTTGCCTCACTTTGTGTTTTCTTTATTGTGTCTACTTCCCTTTTTAGGTCTTGGATGGTTTTATTCAATCCCATCACCTGTTTGGTTGTGTTTTCCTGTAATTCTTTAAGGGATTTTTATGCTTCCTCTTTAAGGTCTTCTACCTGTTTAGCAGTGTCCTCCTGTATTTCTTTAAGTGAGTTATTAAAGTCCTTCTTGATATCCTCTACCATCATCATGAGATATGCTTTTAAATCCGGGTCTAGCTTTTCGGGTGTATCTGGGTGCCCTGGACTAGGCGAAGTGGGAGTGCTGGGTTCTGATGATGGTGAGTGGTCTTGGTTTCTGTTAGTAAGATTCTTATGTTTACCTTTTGCCATCTGGTAATCTCTGGAGTTAGTAGTTATAGTTGTCTCTAGTTGGAGATTGTTCCTCTCCTGATTCTGTTAGCCTCTATCAGCAGACCTGGGAGACTAGCTCTCTCCTCTGAGTTTCAGTGGTCAGAGCACTCTCTTCAGGCAAGTGGTCATAGCATTCTCTTACAGGGAAGTTGCACAGATATCTGGAGTTCAGACCTCCCTCCTGGCCGAAGATGAAGGCCTAAAACAGAACCTGTCCCAGAAGCTGTATTGCTTTGGCCTGTTCCAGAAGCTGTCAGCTTCTGTAGTGCACACTGTCACCTGTGCAGACTACTTTAGGCGGAGTCCTGAAACCAAGATGGCTCCCGCCAAAGCTGAGGCAATGCCCTCCAGGGCCGGGTGGACACCTATCCTCTAGCCAGGAAGGTGGCCGGATGTCTGGAGCCCGAAAAAGGGGCTGCCTCAGAAGCTCTGCGGTTCCTGCCTGTCCCAGAAGCTGTTAGCTTCTGTAGTGCCAGGATCATTTTTTTTATGGTAAAATACAAGAAGAAATAGAATTTTCATAGCATGTATGTGTGTTTGTGTGTGTGTGTGTGTGTGTGTGTGTGTGTGTGTGTGTGTGTGTGTGTGTATGTGTGTGTGTGTACACTGTGGAGTACATGGAGATCAGAGGACACCTTGTGGAATCTACGTTTTCTTTGCAGCATGTGAATGCTTGGAATTGAACTCAGGTCATCAGATTTGGCAGCAAGCACCCCCACCAACTAAGCCATCTTTGCTGTCCCTGAAGTCTTGATTAATTAAAAATTGCCAGACTCGGAATACTTAATTGTATTTTCTTCCCATTGTTGCTAAGTATATTATCAAGGAACAGTCAACCGTGACTAGTTAGCAAGTGCATTGTCAGTAGGATATTGACTACAGAACTTCATCATCAGAGAAACTATTCCACTGCTTCTTGTTGAATTGGCTCTGCCTGGTATGTAGTACTGGGCAACAGCATTCTAGCTTCCACTTTAGTAAGTCATAACAATCTGACTGGTGTTGGCATGATTGTTCACACCTTTAATCCCAACACTCAGGAGGCAGAGTCTGGTGGATCTCTGGAGTTCAAGACCAGTCTGATTTATAAGGGCTACACAGAGAAACCCTGTCTCTAAAAACAAAACAAAGAAAAAAAGAAAGATAAAAAGAAAGAGGGGGGGTGCAAGAAAGAAAAAAAAAGAAGAAAGAAATCTGAGTAGCCAGTAGCCAGATGAAGTTAGATGTATAAGGTTAAATTGTGTTAATAATAGAAGTGGTTCAGAGGTTCACCATCTTAAATAAAACATTCCACACAATACCTCCCTGTCTCACTTTAGACAAAGTCTTTGCAAAGTCTCTGTTGTCTTGAGGGAACAAAACTTCAGGGCTTAACTTTTTGCAAAGTTCAACTACTGAATTGTCAAAGTTTCACTTGTAGCCAGATGTTGTGGCACCAGCCTGAAATCTTAGCACTCAGGAGGAAAAGATAGACAGGGACAAGACCCTGAATTAAAAAATGACAACTTACCTCATATCTGTGGAAATGGAAAGCTTAGTCACCAGTGATCTTATTTCACTGATTAATAATGGGAGGGAATGTATTCCTAGCAGTGTATGAGGATAGGAAATGAATTCACTGTGTAAGGACACATTTGCTATTCAAAGAATTTGTATATGAAATCCTTCATTTCATTGCAGCTTATGGTTTACCTGGAGAAAGGCTGGAGTTTTTCAAATTACTCGACAGTTCAAAAAGTTCCACTATTAGAAAAAGCAGTTAATCAATCAATTGGAATCCAGGAACCTGTCAGCCCAATTCAGCCCAATCTGTCCAAGAAAGAAAGAAATCAGTGTCATTTCCTGCATTTGAAAGAACTTTTCAATAGAAATACATAAAATAAAGTCAATATACAGCCTTTAAGACAAGCATAGTGGGGCACACCTTTAATCAAAGCACTTCAAAGGCAGAGGCAGGGGGTTCTCTGTGAGTTGCAGGCAAGTTTTATCTACATAGTAAGTTGCAGGCCAGCCAGGGTGACAAAGTGACACCCATTGAAATAAGTAAATATTAGTTAAGATTCTTAAACTTTTCAAACAAAATATGGTAAATATCACCAAAAAAGTATTTCAAACAATTACATTTATAAAATTCTTGAATGCATGAGAGAGAAAAGAGCATGAAGCTAAGGCATCCTACCTATTATTCCAAAGCACACCTTTCTTCTGCTGAGAAAATATCCCCTGTATTGAGGAAGATCATTCAAAGATGACAGTATGAAGGTGAACACTGTCCAAAGTTGCTAGGTACAATATTTCATCAGTGACAAGACTTTCTTTCTTTTTTTTTTTTTTTTTGTTTGTTTGTTTTGCCATTTTGCACAGATGAATTTATTTTTATATTTTTCTTCGGCATTAAAGGGAAAGAAGACAGTTTTGGAGACGTTCTTACTGGGAGAGGAAGAGGGGGAGGGGGAGGGGGAGCAGGAGGAGAGAGAATACTGTGTGACATTCTAGATCTTTTAGGTACAAACAGTTCTGTCTAGGCCTCCAGCAGCTGTTGTACAAGACCAATGTTGCCATGGCAACTATTGATAAGTTATTTCTCTGTTGAAATGAGCCAATTCAAACCAGATTAGATTATATTAAACAAAGGTTTATTGGGAAGCTTGCTCTCAGGCTGGTGAGTTTACTGGCTCCAAGGATCAAGGCCAGGGAAGTTGCAATGGAAAAGTGTGGGGGGGGGGGGTGAAGAGAGAAAGAAAGAGAGAGCATGAACAGGAAGAGAAATAGAGAGAGAGAAGGAGCAGGAAAGAGAGGAGAGACCAAAATCTCTGGGTTATATAAACAAGAGCCTCTGGGGAAGAGTAGCCCAGCCTTTGGGCTGGAAAGTTCAAGGTTAGGCACAGGGTCTCCCAGGTACTGACTGAGGGATGCTGGAAGAACCTGGAGGCTAGATCTGCTTTTGTGTGTAAAATATGCACATAAGTCCCTTGTCATGGGGTTTGAAACCAAACAACTATCAACTGTAAAGACTTTGATCTCATTAAAGATTCATCTAAGAAAACAACTCCTTAGAGTCTTGATCACTAGGAGTTTTCTTTCTTTTTTTTTTATTAGATGCTTTCTTCATTTACATTTCAAATGCCATCTCCTTTCCTAGTTTTCTCTCCAAAAATCCCCTAAACCTCCCACTTCCCCCTGCTCCCCAACCAACCCACTCCCATTTCCTGGCCCTGCTACTCCCCTATACTGGGACATAGAAATCTTCAGATGAGACAGTCTCTTGTGAGGCCATGCCAGTGCCTGGCAAATATAGAAGTGGATGCCCACAATCATCTACTGGATGGAACACAGGGCCCCTCAATGGAGGACCTAGAGAAAGTACCCAAGGACCTGAAGGGGTCTGCAACCCTATAGGTGGAACAACAATATGAACTAACCAGTACCCCCCAGAGCTCGTGTCTCTAGCTACATATGTAGCAGAAGATGGCCTAGTCGACAATCATTTGGAAGAGAGGCCCCTTGGTCTTGCAAACTTTATATGACCCCAATATAGGAGAACACCAGGGCCAAGAAGTGGGAGTGAGTGTGTAGGGGAGCAGGGCGGGGGGAGGGTATAGGGGACTTTTGGGATAGCATTTGAAATGGAAATGAAGAAAATATCTAATAAAAAATTTTTTAAAAAAAGAAAAGAAAAGAAAGAAATCTTCACATGACCAAGGGCCTATCCTCCCATTGATGGCCAACTAGGCCATCCTCTGTTACATATGCAGCTAGAGCCACGAGCTCTGGGGGTAATGGTTAGTTCATATTGTTGTTCCTCCTATAAGGCTACAGACCCCTTCAGCTCCTTGGGGACTTTCTCTGGCTCCTTCATTGGGGACCCTGTGTTCCATGCAATAGATGACTGTGAGCATCCACGTCTATATTTGCCAAGCACAGGCATAGCCTCACAGGAGACAGCTATATCTGGATCATGTCAGCAAAATCTTGTTGGTATATGCAATAGTGTCTGGGTTTGGTGGTTGTTAATGGGATGGATCCCCGGGTAGGGCAGTCTCTGGATAGTCCATCCTTCAGTCTCAGCTCTGAAATTTGTCTCTGTAACTCCTTCCATGGGTATTTTGCTCCCCCTTTCAAGAAGGAATGAATTATCCACACTTTGGTCTTTCTTCTTCTTGAGTTTCATGAGTTTTGCAAGTTGTATCTTGGGTATTCTGTTTCTGGGCTAATATCCACTTATTAGTAAGTGCATATCATGTGTGTTTTTTTCTGATTTGGTTACCTCATTTGGGATGTTATCCTCCAGATCCATCCATTTGCCTAAGAATTTCATAAATTCATTGTTTTTAATTGCTGAGTAGTACTCCATTGTGTAAAGGATACATTTTCTGTATCCTTTCCTCCGTTGAGGAACATCTGGGTTCTTTCCAGTTTCTGACTATTATAAATGAAGCTGCTATGAACATTGTGGAGCATGTGTCCTTATTACAAGTTGGAACATCTTCTGGGTATATGCCCAGGAGAGGTATTGCTGGATTTTCTAGTAGTACTATGTTCAATCTTCTGAGGAACTGCCAGACTGATTTCCAGAGTGGTTGTACAAGCTTGCAATCCCACCACAAATGAAGGAGTGTTTCTCTTTCTCCACATCCTCACCAGCATCTTCTGTCACTTGAATTTTTGATCTTAGACATTCTGACTGGTGTGAGGTGGAATTTCAGGTTTGTTTTGATTTGCATTTCCCTGATGATTAAGGATGTTGAACATTTTTTCAGGTGCTTCTCAGCCATTCCGTATTCCTTAGTTGAGAATTCTTTGTATAGCTCTGTACCCCATTTTTAATAGGATTATTTGGTTTTCTGGAATCCAATTTCTTGAGTTCTTTATATATATTGGATATTAGTCCCCTATCAGATTTAGGATTGGTGAAGATCTTTTCCCAATCTGTTGGTGGCCTTTTTGTCTTATTGACATTGTGATTTGCCTTACAGAAGCTTTGCAATTTTTTTTTCAGTCCTCAGCTGTCAATTTCAGCTGAGGCTGCACCTTCACCAGTCGCTTTCCATGGCCTCTCACAGTGCCAACCTTCAGTTGCTCTCCATATCCTTTTATACTTTCAAAATTGATACCCCTGGGTGATTCTTTTTTTTTTTTTTAATTTTTTATTAGGTATTTAGCTCATTTACATTTCCAATGCTATACCAAAAGTCCCCCATACCCACCCACCCCCACTCCCCTACCCACCCACTCCCCCTTTTTGGCCCTGGCGTTCCCCTGTACTGGGGCATATAAAGTTTGCGTGTCCAATGGGCCTCTCTTTCCAGTGATGGCCGCCTAGGCCATCTTTTGATACATATGCAGCTAGAGTCAAGAGCTCCGGGGTACTGGTTAGTTCATAATGTTGTTCCACCTATAGGGTTGCAGATCCCCCCAGCTCCCTGGGTACCCTCTCTAGCTCCTCCATTGGGGGCCCTGTGATCCATCCATTAGCTGACTGTGAGCATCCACTTCTGTGTTTGCCAGGCCCCGGCATAGTCTCACAAGGGACAGCTACATCTGGGTCCTTTCGATAAAATCTTGCTAGTGTATGCAATGGTGTCAGCGCTTGGATGCTGACCATGGGGTGGATCCCTGGATATGGCAGTCTCTACATGGTCCATCCTTTCATCTCAGCTCCAAACTTCGTCTCTGTAACTCCCTCCAAGGGTGTTCCGTTCCCACTTCCAGGGAGGGGCATAGTGTCCACACTTCAGTCTTCATTTTTCTTGAGTTTCATGTGTTTAAGAAATTGTATCTTATATCTTGGGTATCCTAGGTTTTGGGCTAATATCCACTTATCAGTGAGTACATATTGTGTGAGTTCCTTTGTGAATGTGTTACCTCACTCAGGATGATGCCCTCCAGGTCCATCCATTTGGCTAGGAATTTCATAAATTCATTCTTTTTAATAGCTGAGTAGTACTCCATTGTGTAGATGTACCACATTTTCTGTATCCATTCCTCTGTTGAGGGGCATCTGGGTTCTTTCCAGCTTCTGGCTATTATAAATAAGGCTGCTATGAACATAGTGGAGCATGTGTCCTTCTTACCAGTTGGGGCAACTTCTGGATATATCCCCAGGAGAGGTATTGCTGGATCCTCCGGTAGTACTATGTCCAATTTTCTGAGGAACCACCAGACTGATTTCCAGAGTGGTTGTACAGAAGCTTTGCAATTTTATGAGGTCCCATTTGTAGATTCTTGATCTTAAAGCACAAGCTATTGCTGTTCTGTTCAGGAATTTTTCTCCTGTGCCCATATCTTCGAGGCTCTTCCACACTTTCTCCTCTATAAGTTTCAGTGTCTCTGGTTTTATGTGGAGGTCCTCGATCCACTTAGACTTGAGTTCTGTACAGGGAGATAAGAATAGATCAATTCACATTCTTCTACATGATAGCTACCAGATGAGCCAGCACCATTTGTTGAAAATGCTGTCTTTTTTATCGCCTTTGTCAAAGATCAAGTGACCATAGTTGCGTGTGTTCATTTCTGGGTCTTCAATTCTATTGCATTGATCTACCTGCCTGTTACTGTACTAGTACCATGTAGTTTTTATCACAATTGCTCTGTAGTACAGCTTGAAGTCAGGGATGGTGATTCCACTAGAAGTTCTTTTATTGTTGAGAATAGTTTTTATTATCCTAGGTTTTTTGTTATTCCAAATGAATTTGCAAATTGCCCTTTCTAACTCTATGAAGAATTGAGTTGGAATTTAATGGGGATTGCAATGAATCTGTAGATTGCTTTCGGCAAGATGGCCATTTTTACTATATTAATCCCGCCAATCCATGAGCATCGAAGATCTTTCCATCTTCTGTCAGTTTCTTTCTTCAGAAACTTGAAGTTCTTATCATACAGATCTTTCACTTCCTTAGTTAGAGTCACACCAAGGTATTTTATATTATTTGTGACTATTGTGAAGGATGTTGTTTCCCTAGTTTCTTTCTCAGCCTGTTTATCCTTTGTGTAGAGAAAGGCCACTGATTTGTTTGAGTTCATTTTATATCCAGCTACTGCACTGAAGTTGTTTATCAGGTTTAGGAGTTTTGTGGTGGTGACAAGACTTTCTTATATCTATAACTTTGTTCTGTTTCCAAAAATATTACATGAACATAGAATACAATATTCAGTTCTAAAAAATTACATGCTATTAGATTTGATGCAGAAAACAAAACAAAAAAAGTCCTCAGCTACAGTTTTAGCTCAGTGCAATTATAGTTAGAAACTGTTCAAAATGAGACTGCAACACAAAGAAATCTTACTGTCACAAACTGTCCAAAATGAAGTTATACCATAAAGAAATCTTGCTATACTTGTTTCCTTGCTCTCTCAAGCTTCACAAGTTAGGCATGCACAGCTGTCATTTTACCATTGTGCCCTAGCCACACAATCCAATTGTCTCTTAGACAACCCAGTTACCATAAACCACCTTTAAAATAATCCTATTTCTGCTAGCTGTCACAACTCCTAATGCCTTAGTACCCTTTCTGGCTAAAGGAACTGAAGAAAGAAAGTTCCATCATATTGGGGAAATCAGGGTACCATAACTTGAAGCAACAAGTCACAACACATGAATGAATGCATACATAGTAATGCTCAACTAGCTTTCTCTACCCCTGTACAGTCCAAGATCCCTTCCTAGGGAATCGTGCCACCCATGATGATGTATTGAATCAATGTATTGGATCGCCCCACCTCAACTAACATAATAAAAACAGTCCCCCATATACAGAAGCCCAAGTGATTCCTGCGGTTAGTGAGATTGAGTATTTTTGCCTCGTGTTTTTGTGTTTTTCCAAGTCTTTCTGGCTTCCACATGTGGCTGCTGAGAGTGTAAAGCAAGACAATAAAAATATGAATGTCTTTAAGTGTGAGAGGCAGTGTTCATCATACTATGTTAAAATTAGCTTGCAAAATTCCACTTGTGTCCACTTTAAGTGCTGTATCAGTTCATTGTGTATTTCTTCCTCACCCCTACACATTGCTTTTCCTATCTTTTGATACATTTCCTTTTCAAGATTTACATTTTGTTTTACCTTCTGTAGTGTCATATTTTCAAAACCCCATCTCTATTCACTCCGACTAGTTGTTCCTATTTGAACATCCCAAGCTTCCAAAGACATTCTCACTATAATTTATACACGTTATTACTCAGACTTGACCCTACTTGTCCCAACTCCCTTTAAGTACAGTTTTTAAAAGAGACCACAAATAATATTCACATTGTAGTAGGTTCTCACCAGAACTTCCGAGTCTGGTACCCGTGGTTTATGTTCCTGCGGTGCTGTGTACACATAACTGGAAATCAATGGGAAGGTAATGGAAAATAAATATCACAAGGAGACTCGGGCACTGCACATAATATTCTTACAGAGCAAGAGAGAAAACATTTTGAGCAAATGGCTGAAAACAAGTTTGGACATTTGAAGATAAATGGATTGGTTGTTTTTATGATGCTTCGCTTTGGGGAATCTATAACTTGAATTTGGGTTCAATATGCTTGAACTTCTTCACACTTAAAAAAAAGTTCCTATTGGGAAAACATTAAGAGAAGCATCTTGATTGAGTCAATTCACCAGGGCATACTGGAAGGTTCATATATATATTTTCATTCTCTGAGTTATATGAAATGAGCTCTGAAAGGTCTGAGTACTTCTAAAATCATGAATATAATGAGCAACTAAAATACAGATTGTTCTCCTTGTTCTAAATTGATATGGACCCACACATACCTATAAACAGGAAAGCAGACTAGATCCAGCCTCTTCAATACTCCCATTGACCAAATACTGTTCTTTAGAAATCCATGGGATGAGTTCTGATAAAAAGTGCAACCTGGCATGGTAATACAAGTTGTAATCTCAGCCACTGAGAGATGGAAACAGGGAAATTACAAATTCAAAGTCTGCCAGCCACTTAGTGAGGTACTGTCTTAAACTAAAACCTTTTTAAAAGGTGGGCTGCAGCTCAGTAGTGTAGCCTAGCACATATGAGACCCTATGTTCACTCTCTAGAACTACCAAGAAAATCAATTGTTAATGACAAATGAACTGTTTATAAGCATTTGCTGAGTATGTTATATGTGCATAATAGTTTGATGTTATATATTTTAATTATTCATTCAATGATTGGTGCCAAGGCTTCTCGAGTCAGAATTTAAGACCCACAGACAGATAGGTTTCTGCGCCTACTCCATCTATGTTACCATAAGTATATAAATATTTAGTCTTTAAAGCACAGTGCTTAAAATACTTAAGTGCAGTGCTTATATAATGAAAGTAATCCAACATTCCTCCTTGAATTAGGTATAGAAAACATCCCTACCATTATACTATTACAAGATAGCTATGGAGCCACAGTCACCCTGATACCTAAACTAAACAAAGACTCAACAAAGAAAGAGTACTTCAGACAGATTTCTCTTGTGAATATTGGGGCAAAAATATTCAATAAAATACTTGCAAACTGAATTCAGGAACACACCAAAAACATCGTTTCCAATGATCAAGTAGGTTTCATTCCAGGGATACAGGGATGATTCAATATATGAAAACCAAACAATATAATCCATCATATAAACAAACTGAAAAAAATTCACATGATCATTTCATTAGATGCTGAAAAATCCTTTGAGAAAATCCAAAACCTCTTTATGTTTTAAGTATTAGAGAAATCATGGATATGGGGAATATACCTAAACATAATCAAAACAATATAAAGCAAGCCAAAAGCCAACATCTAACTAAATGAAGAGAAACTTGAAGCAATTCCACTGAAATCAGGGACAAAAACAAGGCTGACATCTCTCTCTTTATCTATTCAATATACTACTTGTTTTTCTAGCTGGAGCAATTAGACACCTAAAGGAGATCAAAAGGATATAAGTTGGAAAGGAAAAAGTCAGAGTGACGCTATTTGAGAATGATATGATAGTATACATAAGAGACCCCAAAAATTCTACCAGAGAATTCCTAGAACTGATAAACAGCTTCAGCAAAGGGACTGGATACAAAATTAACTCAAAGAGATCGGTAGTCCTCCTTTATACAAATGATAAATGTGCCAAGAAATTAGGGAAGCATCACCCCTTACAATAGCCATGAATAATATAAAATATTTGGTGTACCAAACCAAGCAAGTGAAAGATCTGTATGACAAGAACTTCAAGTCTCTGAAGAAAAAAAATTGAGGAAGTTATCAAAAGGGGGAAAGAGCTCCCTTGCTCTTGGATTAACATAGTGAAAATGACCATCTTACCAAAAGAAATCTACAGATTCAGTGTAATCCCAGTCAAAATTCTACTGCAATTCTTCACAGATCTGGGAAGAACAACTCTCATCTTCCCAGGATAGCTAAAATAATCCTGACAATAAAAGAACTTGTGGAGGTATCACTGTCACTGACTTCAAGCTGTACTACAGAGAAATAGTAATAAAAATTGCATAGTATTGATATAGAAATAGACAAATGGATCAATGGAATCAAATCAAAGACCTAGAAATAAACTCCTACCTCTATAGACACTTGATTTTTAACAAAAAGGCTAAAATCATACAATGAAAAGGGAGAATATCTTCAAGAAATGGTGCTGGTCTAACTGAATGTCTGCATGTAGAAGAATAATATACCAATATTTACCACCCTGCACAAAATTCATGTCTAAATGGAACAAAGACATCTACATAAAACCAGACACACTTAATCTAATAAAACAGCAAGTTGGGAATAGCCTTGAACTCATAGGTACAGGAGACAACTTCCTGAACAGAATACCAATGGCTCAGGCATTAAGGTCAAGAAATGAGACCTCATGAAACTGAAAATTTTCTGTAAATCAACGAACACTATCATTAAGACAAAATGATGAGGGAAAGTTCTTCACCAACCTTATGTTTGGCAGAAGGCTAATAATCAAAACATATGAAGAATTTAAGAAGTTAGACACTAACAATCCAAATACCCCAATTTGAAAAGGGGGTACAGAGCTAAAGAGAGAATTCTCAACTGAGGAAACTCGAATGGCTGGGAAGCATCTAAAGAAAAGTTCAACATCCTTAGTCATCAGGGAAATGCAAATCAAAACAACCCTGTCAGAATCCCACCTCACACCAGTTAGAATGGCTAAGATCAAAATTTCAGGGCATAGTAGATGCTGGCAAGGATGTGGAGAAAGAGGAACACTCCTTCATTGCTGGTGGGATTGCAAGCGGTACAACCACTCTGGAAATCAGTTTTATGGTTCTTCAGAAAATTGAACATAGTACTACTACCTGAGGACCCAGCTATACCACTCCTGGGCATATTTATACCCAGAAGATGTTCCAACATGTAATAAGGACACATACTCCACTATGTTCATAGCAGCTTTATAATAGCCAGAAGCTGGAAAGAACCCAGGTGTCTCTCAACAGAGGAATAGATACAGAATTTGTGATACATTTACACAATGGGATATTACTCAGCTATTAAAAAACAATGGCTTCATGAAATTTGCAGGCAAAGGAGTAGAACTTGAAAATATCATCCTGAGTGGGGTAACTCAGTCACAAAAGAACACACGTGGTATGACTCACTGATAAGTGGATATTAGCCATCTCAAATACAGTCACCAAATTCCGGACTGTATTGTGAATGCAGGAAAGTGCTTGCTGAAGTGTGCCTAATATGGCTCCTGAGAGGCTCTGCCACAGCCTGACAAATAACAGAGGAGGATGCTCGCAGCCAATCATTGAACTGAGCGCTGGGTCCCTGATAGAGGAGTAGGAGAAGGGACTGAAAGGAGGCTGAGGGGGTTTGCAGCCACACAAAGGCAGCAGCAGTGTCAACAGGCCAAACACCCCCCCCCCAGAGCTTCTGGGGACTGAACCACCAACCAAAGAGTACATATGGAGGGACTCACAACTCTGGCCACATAGGTATCAGTGGATGGCCTTGTTGGTATCAGTGGGAGGAGAGGCCCTTGGGCCTAGGGGTGTTCAATGCCCTAGTATAGGAGAATGCCAGGGTGGGAAGATGGAAGAGGGTAGGTGGGTGGGGGAGCACTCTCATAGAAGCAGCGGAAGGGAGGGCAGGATAGGGGTTTTCTGAAGGGGAGACCTAGGAACAGAAAAACATTAGGAATGTAGATAAGGAAAATAGCCAGTTAAAAAAAACTCAAAAACATTTGACATTCATTTATTGTTTGTTTGTACAGACATACTTGCATATGTGCATGCATCAGTACACAGCACATATGTTGAAACTAGAGGGTAATCTTCTGGGAGTATATTCCCTTATTCTACTCTGTGGGTCCCAGAAAATAAATCATGTTTTCAGGCTTGGTAACAAGTGTCTTCATGCTCTGAGCCTTTGCATCAGCTTCAAATGGCAGCTGCTACTTTCTTTTTAATGAAGGAACCCCTATTTTCTCTGCTTCTGCAGCCATGGATACATATCAAAGGTGCATCGAGTTCTTGATTCCTATGTACAGAACCCATAAACAGGCTGCTCATTTTCGCTAAGCCTACCCTCCCTTTTCTGCAGAGATCCAGATTGCTTGGCAATCTACTGCTATTGTCTCTATTTTGGCATTAGAGGGCAATCCAAGCCTACGTTTATACACTGACAAAGCACTTTGGAAGAAACAGAAGAGTACCTATAAAGGGTCCGATTTACTCAGAGGCATCACCCTATAAGCCGATTGGGACAAATGTTTTGTCTAGGGACAGACCTGTGGTAGGCCCTTCAGGATTCTATATAGCCAAGAACAAAGTCACCCTGCCTGGACAAACTATGTCTCTATGTCATCTCTGTGGCTATAATACCAAGCTTCATGGCACCCTGAACCTACAAGCATGTCATTGCAATCAGACCAAGATTTCACAGCTGTGTCTTTTACTTTAAGCTCAAGACCTCTGCAGCTAGCCACAAGCAATGATTATTAGGGTGAAATATGAATTGATTCAGCTTTGTCTCTTTCCCTGGCACTGGAGCTATTCTACAAGGTCTATGGGCAAGCCTAGAGTTGGGGGGCCATGAAGATCACTCAAAGTTAAGTTCTACAATTCTACAGCTAAGCTGTAGACCACTCTTGCACTTATTCCTATCAAGTGCATGGGTTCTCACAGAACACTATGATGCCCAAAAAGAAAGAATAAAGTCAGTCCTTTGGTCATAATGAAGACTGTATCTAAGTCTTTTGGATGCAGGATCTTGCACAGCTCACAGTCCCAGTGAGAGGACAGGGGAAACTCAGGTTCATTCCAAGATTAGAAATTAGTCCAGCTCAAACTTGACCCATTCTAGAAGGTAGATGTGGCTCTGCCTAATGCTGGATCTGGCCTAGAGGCTCTGTTAGTACAGACCCCTTCTGTTCTGTCAAATGCTGCTGTTAATGAGAAAACCCTGGTGCTGGACTTTAGGATAAAGCCTTTTGCAAGCAGAAGCCTTGGCTACCCAGTGGATGAAGTGCTGCTCCAAGCACTGCAACACAAGGCAGGGGAGAAACAGTGGTTGTAATTAGCATCTTCCTGGAGCAATTCCACCACTTTTTAGCCTGCCTGGCTATAAAACCTGTGGGGTTTAGTGGAAAACTTGGTTTCACTGGTTGGGCCTAATACAAGCTTTTAAATCTATAACCTATATTTAAATCTCCATCTCTCACACAAGAAGTTATCTCTCAGTGTTCTAAGATCCTTCAAGGTGGGGAGAGGTAATACCTGTCTTTTCTTCCTGCTTTCTATAATAATCTTTCCATTTTGCTATATTAAAAAAAAAAAAAAAAAAAGAACAAGCACTCTTCTCTCTGGCCTGGCTTTCTTGGCTCTGGCAAAGATAGTCTTTATAACTGTTCCCTTTGTTGTCTCTGTAGATAACATAAAGTCAGAGGGTTTTACTCAGGCAACATCTTGCTCTGCCTCTTCATGCTGAAATCAGGTACTAGTTTCATAATAAGAGAAAAGGATGAGAGATGACACAGCACCATAACACATCTGGAAATTTAGTTTTTTTTTTAAATACAGCAAAAAATAATTTAATGTCTTTTTTCAGTTTTCTGAATTAAAGATGAATCATGTGTAGGGACTAAAGTAGAAAAAGAGCATTAAGTGGAAGCATTAATGGTTTTCCCTATGTAAGAATTTCTCCATAATCAAATATAACCAAAATAAGGCCAAATGAGAAAATACTAGCAGATACATGGTATTCAAAAAGTTTGAGATTATAAAAGAACTTGTGCAAATAAGATGGAGAATACTGGTAATATGGCCAGCAGTTCTTTTTTTGGTTTGGTTTGGTTTGGTTTTTGATTTGTTTTCTTTTTTTGAGACAGGATTTCTCTGTGTAGCCCTGGCTGTCCTGGAACTCACTTTGTAGACCAGGCTGGCCTCGAACGCAGAAATCTGCCTGCCTCTGTCTCCTAAGTGATGGGACTAAAGGCGTGCGCCACCACTGCCTGGCATGTCCAGCAATTCTTTTTTTTTTTTCCATTCTTTATTAGGTATTTAGCTCATTTACATTTCCAATGCTATACCAAAAGACCCCCATACCCACCCACCCCAATCCCCTACCCACCCACTCCCACTTTTTGGCCCTGGTGTTCCCCTGTACTGGGGCATATAAAGTTTGCGTTTCCAATGGGCCTCTCTTTCCAGTGATGGCCGACTAGGCCATCTTTTGATACATATGCAGCTAGAGTCAAGAGCTCCGGGGTACTGGTTAGTTCATAATGTTGTTCCGCCTATAGGGTTGCAGATCCCTTTAGCTCCTTGGCTACTTTCTCTAGCTCCTTCATTGGGAGCCCTGTGATCCATCCATTAGCTGACTGTGAGCATCCACTTCTGTGTTTGCTAGGCCCCGGCTTAGTCTCACAAGAGACAGCTAAATCTGGGCCCTTTCGATAAAATCTTGCTAGTGTATGCAATGGTGTCAGCGCTTGGATGCTGATTATGGGGTGGATCCCTGGATATGGAAGTCTCTACATGGACCATCCTTTCATCTCAGCTCCAAACTTTGTCTCTGTAACTCCTTCCAAGGGTGTTTTGTTCCCACTTCTAAGGAGGGGCATAGTGTCCACAATTCAGTCTTCATTCTTCTTGAGTTTCATGTGTTTAGCAAATTGTATCTTATATCCTGGGTATCCTAGGTTTTGGGCTAATATCCACTTATCAGTGAGTACATATTGTGTGAGTTCCTTTGTGAATGTGTTACCTCACTCAGGATGATGCCCTCCAGGTCCATCCATTTGGCTAGGAATTTCATAAATTCATTCTTTTTAATAGCTGAGTAGTACTCCATTGTGTAGATGTACCACATTTTCTGTATCCATTCCTCTGTTGAGGGGCATCTGGGTTCTTTCCAGCTTCTGGCTATTATAAATAAGGCTGCTATGAACATAGTGGAGCATGTGTCCTTCTTACCAGTTGGGGCATCTTCTGGATATATGCCCAGGAGAGGTATTGCTGGATCCTCCAGTAGTACTATGTCCAATTTTCTGAGGAACCGCCAGACTGATTTCCAGAGTGGTTGTACAAGCCTGCAATCCCACCAACAATGGAGGAGTGTTCCTCTTTCTCCACATCCACGCCAGCATCTGCTGTCACCTGAATTTTTGATCTTAGCCATTCTGACTGGTGTGAGGTGGAATCTCAGGGTTGTTTTGATTTGCATTTCCCTGATGATTAAGGATGTTGAACATTTTTTCAGGTGCTTCTCTGCCATTCGGTATTCCTCAGGTGAGAATTCTTTGTTCAGTTCTGAGCCCCATTTTTTAATGGGGTTATTTGATTTTCTGAAGTCCACCTTCTTGAGTTCTTTATATATGTTGGATATTAGTCCCCTATCTGATTTAGGATAGGTAAAGATCCTTTCCCAATCTGTTGGTGGTCTTTTTGTCTTATTGACGGTGTCTTTTGCCTTGCAGAAACTTTGAAGTTTCATTAGGTCCCATTTGTCAATTCTCGATCTTACAGCACATGCCATTGCTGTTCTGTTCAGGAATTTTTCCCCTGTGCCCATATCTTCAAGGCTTTTCCCCACTTTCTCCTCTATAAGTTTCAGTGTCTCTGGTTTTATGTGAAGTTCCTTGATCCACTTAGATTTGACCTTAGTACAAGGAGATAAGTATGGATTGATGCGCATTCTTCTACATGATAACAACCAGTTGTGCCAGCACCAATTGTTGAAAATGCTGTCTTTCTTCCACTGGATGGTTTTAGCTCCCTTGTCGAAGATCAAGTGACCATAGGTGTGTGGGTTCATTTCTGGGTCTTCAATTCTATTCCATTGGTCTACTGGTCTGTCTCTATACCAGTACCATGCAGTTTTTATCACTATCGATCTGTAGTAAAGCTTTAGGTTAGGCATGGTGATTCCACCAGAGGTTCTTTTATCCTTGAGAAGAGTTTTTGCTATCCTAGGTTTTTTGTTATTCCAGATGAATTTGCAAATTGCTCCTTCTAATTCGTTGAGGAATTGAGTTGGAATTTTGATGGGGATTGCATTGAATCTGTAGATTGCTTTTGGCAAGATAGCCATTTTTACAATGTTGATCCTGCCAATCCATGAGCATGGGAGATCTTTCCATCTTCTGAGATCTTCTTTAATTTCTTTCTTCAGAGATTTGAAGTTTTTATCATATAGATCTTTCACTTCCTTAGTTAGAGTCACGCCAAGATATTTTATATTATTTGTGACTATTGAGAAGGGTGTTGTTTCCCTAATTTCTTTCTCAGCCTGTTTATTCTTTGTATAGAGAAAGGCCATTGACTTGTTTGAGTTTATTTTATATCCAGCTACTTCACCGAAGCTGTTTATCAGGTTTAGGAGTTCTCTGGTAGAATTTTTAGGGTCACTTATATATACTATCATATCATCTTCAAAAAGTGATACTTTGACTTCCTCTTTTCCAATTTGTATCCCCTTGATCTCCTTTTGTTGTCGAATTGCTCTGGCTAATACTTCAAGTACTATGTTGAAGAGGTAGGGAGAAAGTGGGCAGCCTTGTCTAGTCCCTGATTTTAGTGGGATTGCTTCCAGCTTCTCTCCATTTACTTTGATGTTGGCTACTGGTTTGCTGTAGATTGCTTTTATCATGTTTAGGTATGGGCCTTGAATTCCTGATCTTTCCAAGACTTTTATCATGAATGGGTGTTGGATCTTGTCAAATGCTTTTTCTGCATCTAATGAGATGATCATGTGGTTTTTGTCTTTGAGTTTGTTTATATAATGGATTACATTGATGGATTTTCGTATATTAAACCATCCCTGCATCCCTGGAATAAAACCTACTTGGTCAGGATGGATGATTGCTTTAATGTGTTCTTGGATTCGGTTAGCGAGAATTTTATTGAGGATTTTTGCATCGATATTCATAAGAGAAATTGGTCTGAAGTTCTCTATCTTTGTTGGGTCTTTCTGTGGTTTAGGTATCAGAGTAATAGTGGCTTCATAAAATGAGTTGGGTAGAGTACCTTCTACTTCTATTTTGTGAAATAGTTTGTGCAGAACTGGAATTAGATCATCTTTGAAGGTCTGATAGAACTCTGCACTAAACCCGTCTGGTCCTGGGCTTTTTTTGGCTGGGAGACTATTGATAACTGCTTCTATTTCTTTAGGTGATATGGGACTGTTTAGATGGTCAACTTGATCCTGATTCAACTTTGGTACCTGGTATCTGTCCAGAAATTTGTCCATTTCATCCAGGTTTTCCAGTTTTGTTGAGTATAGCCTTTTGTAGAAGGATCTGATGGTGTTTTGGATTTCTTCAGGATCTGTTGTTATGTCTCCCTTTTCATTTCTGATTTTGTTAATTAGGATTTTGTCCCTGTGCCCTTTAGTGAGGCTAGCTAAGGGTTTATCTATCTTGTTGATTTTTTCAAAGAACCAACTCCTCGTTTGGTTAATTCTTTGAATAGTTCTTCTTGTTTCCACTTGGTTGATTTCACCCCTGAGTTTGATTATTTCCTGCCGTCTACTCCTCTTGGGTGAATTTGCTTCCTTTTTTTCTAGAGCTTTTAGATGTGTTGTCAAGCTGCTAGTATGTGCTCTCTCCCATTTCTTCTTGGAGGCACTCAGAGCTATGAGTTTTCCTCTTAGGAATGCTTTCATTGTGTCCCATAAGTTTGGGTATGTTGTGGCTTCATTTTCATTAAACTCCAAAAAGTCCTTAATTTCTTTCTTTATTCCTTCCTTGACCAAGGTATCATTCAGAAGAGTGTTGTTCAGTTTCCACGTGAATGTTGGCTTTCTATTATTTATTTTGTTATTGAAGATCAGCCTTAGTCCATGGTGATCTGATAGGATGCATGGGACAATTTCAATATTTTTGTATATGTTGAGGCTTGTTTTGTGACCAATTATGTGGTCAATTTTAGAGAAGGTACCATGAGGTGCTGAGAAGAAGGTATATCCTTTTGTTTTAGGATAAAATGTTCTGTAGATATCTGTCAGGTCCATTTGTTTCATAACTTCTCTTAGTTTCACTGTGTCCCTGTTTAGTTTCTGTTTCCACGATCTGTCCATTGATGAAAGTGGTGTGTTGAAGTCTCCCACTATTATTGTGTGAGGTGCAACGTGTGCTTTGAGCTTTACTAAAGTGTCTTTAATGAATGTGGCTGCCCTTGCATTTGGAGCGTAGATATTCAGAATTGAGAGTTCCTCTTGGAGGATTTTACCTTTGATGAGTATGAAGTGTCCCTCCTTGTCTTTTTTAATAACTTTGGGTTGGAAGTCGATTTTATCCGATATTAAAATGGCTACTCCAGCTTGTTTCTTCAGACCATTTGCTTGGAAAATTGTTTCCCAGCCTTTCACTCTGAGGTAGTGTCTGTCTTTTTCCCTGAGATGGGTTTCCTGTAAGCAGCAGAATGTTGGGTCCTGTTTGTGTAGCCAGTCTGTTAGTCTATGTCTTTTTATTGGGGAGTTGAGACCATTGATATTAAGAGATATTAAGGAAAAGTAATTGTTGCTTCCTGTTGTTTTTGTTGTTAAAGTTGGCATTCTGTTCTTGTGGCTGTCTTCTTTTAGTTTTGTTGAGGGATTATCTTCTTGTTTTTTCTAGGGCGTGGTTCCCGTCCTTGTATTGGTTTTCTTCTGTTATTATCCTTTGAAGGGCTGGATTCGTGGAGAGATAATGGGTGAATTTAGTTTTGTCGTGGAATACTTTGGTTTCTCCATCTATGGTAATTGAGAGTTTGGCTGGGTATAGTAGCCTGGGCTGGAATTTGTGTTTTCTTAGTGTCTGTATAACATCTGTCCAGGCTCTTCTGGCTTTCATAGTCTCTGGTGAAAAATCTGGTGTAATTCTGATAGGCTTGCCTTTATATGTTACTTGACCTTTTTCCCTTACTGCTTTTAGTATTCTATCTTTATTTAGTGCATTTGTTGTTCTGATTATTATGTGTCGGGAGGAATTTCTTTTTTGGTCCAGTCTAATTGGAGTTCTGTAGGCTTCTTGTATGTTCATGGGTATCTCTTTCTTTAGATTTGGGAAGTTTTCTTCAATAATCTTGTTGAAGATGTTTGCTGGTCCTTCGAGTTGAAAATCTTCATTCTCATCCACTCCTATTATCCGTAGGTTCGGTCTTCTCATTGTGTCCTGGATTTCCTGGATGTTTTGAGTTAGGATCTTTTTGCATTTTCCATTTTCTTTGATTGTTGTGCCGATGTTCTCTATGGAATCTTCTGCACCTGAGATTCTCTCTTCCATTTCTTGTATTCTGTTGCTGATGCTCGCATCTATGGTTCCAGATTTCTTTCCTAGTGTTTCTATCTCCACTGTTGCCTCACTTTGGGTTTTCTTTATTGTGTCTACTTCCCTTTTTAGGTCTTGGATGGTTTTATTCAATTCCATCACCTGTTTGGTTGTGTTTTCCTGCAATTCTTTAAGGGATTTTTGTGTTTCCTCTTTAATGTCTTCTACCTGTTTGGTTATGTTTTCCTGTAATTCTTTAAGGGATTTTTGTGTTTCCTCTTTAATGTCTTCTACTTGTTTAGCAGTGTTCTCCTGTATTTCTTTAAGTGAGTTATTTAAGTCCTTCTTGATGTCCTCTACCATCATCATGAGATATGCTTTTAAATCCAGGTCTAGCCTTTCAGGCGTGTTGGGGTGCCCTGGACTGGGCGAAGTGGGAGTGCTGGGTTCTGATGATGGTGAGTAGTCCTGATTTCTGTTAGTAAGATTCTTACGTTTACCTTTCGCCATCAGGTAATCTCTAGAGTTAGTTGTTATAGTTGTCTCTGTTTAGAGATTGTTCCTCTGGTGATTTTGTTACACTATATCAGCAGACCAGGGAGACTAGCTCTCTTCCCTGAGTTTCAGTGGTCTGTCCAGCAATTCTTAAATCACAACAATTGAAGTCATATGTTTAGAGTGAAATTCATCTCTGTAATTTAAAATGATTTTTAAACACCAAAATATACTTACCCAACTACTCCATGACAAGAATGATTCATTTACCTGTCAGTATTTGTAAATAGTTTTGGATATTTCTATTGTAAATGAATTGGCGTTTTGCCTACATGTGCCTGTTGGATCCCCAGGAACTGGAGTTACAGATAGGTGTGAGCTGCCATGTGGATGCTGGAAATTGAACTTGGATCCTTTCGTAGAACAGCCAGAGCCCTAACCACTTTCAATTCACATTAGCAATTAGCAAAAATTATAATGTGGGTAGAAAAAGAAAGGTATGCAGTTATTACTAAAGGGAACATGCATCAGCATGTAGCAAAGGACAGGGATCCAAAGAGAGGCAGGCCCATAGGGAGTGTCTAGCCATGTCCAGGGGAGAAGAGTTAATTCAGCTTGCCAGACTTTTGCTGGCATGAGAGATTGGTGACAATAAGGGGTCCCCTGAGACTGAAACATGTCACGACATGTCATTTCCATGCTGATGTCATCATTTTATATACAGTGTATTCCCTGGTTAGCGGCTGAAGTATCTTTGGAGAAGAGGGTATTTTTCTGGCTAGAGCATAAGAGGATAGAGCTGTACGAAGAAAGATACTCAAAAATCATGGATTCCTACTCCTCCAGCCTTTATCCCAATCCTGATTAGTGAATCTCTGTGAGGAGAATCTCTGGGCATGAAAATGAACAATCTGTAATGACAGTCTCCATCAGATGGTCACACATGTGGAATATGCAGCAAATCAAAAGTCATGAAACCAGAAAAAGCACAGATAAGGAAGAAAAGAGGTCAGAGGGATGGGAGACAGGAGGTTGGTGAGGATGGAAAGGATATTATCAAGCATGCATGGAATACAACCAGAATCCATCGTACACATAAGTGAGACCGTCAGATAACTAACACACAACAATAACAAAAGAGCAACCCAGGAGCACTGGAAGAGGGAGAGGAAGGGTTCTCTCAGGACCAAGTGCAGTTTTTCTCAACAGTCAGAGGGGAAAGCAAGACTTTGGGAAGAATGCGCATATGCATCCATAGAGTGGAAAAGACTAGCTGCCAGAATCCTCCACAAGGAAGATTAAAAACAAGGGGGAGGACAACCAATCATTTTTCAGGTAACTTCAATATGTGCCAGAACAAATCTCAAAAACATTGATAGTAAGATGAATTTCACAAATCTACTGTAGGGAGAGAAAAAGAACAGGGAAATCAGACTCATAATGTGTAGGAATATACATCAAAACTGGCTCCCAAATTACACAGGTTATAGAATGTGTAAATAAAAGCAATAAATCTGTTAATACAGAGCCGAGCAAACAAGGAAAGATTTGAAACAGAGGCATTCATGATACAAAAAGACAAAGTAAACTAGAGATGGGCAACAGTGCAAGAGCCATAAAAGTTCAACACTGGGGGCTGGAGAGATGGCTCAGCAGTTAAGAACACGGACTGGTCTTCCAGAGGTCCTGAGTTCAAATCCCAGCAAACACATACAGATGGTGGCTCACAACCATCTGTAATGAGATTTGATGCCCTCTTCTGGTGCAACCGAAGACAGCTACAGTGTACTTACATATAATAATAAATCTTTAAAAAAAAAAAAAAAAAGGAAGGAAGGAAGGAAGGAAGGAAGTCCAACAGTGTAACTGACAGGAAAGAAAAATCACACCCTTGGGCTGGAGAGAAGGTTAAGACCACTGGCTGCTCTCCCAAAGGCCACAGGTTCAGTTCCCAGCCTTCACAGCTATCTATAACTGAGTTCCATGGGAATCCAACACCCTCTTGTGGCCTTCACAAGCATTAGATGCATGTTGTGCACATGCACACATGCAAACAAAACACAGATATTAAATAAATAATTTTTTAATCTTTAAAAAAACTTACAACCCAAGTATGAAAGTTAAAATTAGAGAATTTCTAAAAAAAAAAAAATAAAGCTTAGGAGAAATTCTGTGACTTTGATACACTACTTTCATTGCCTTGGTTACTGGATTTGCATGATATATAGCAGTAGAAGCTGAAAAGAAAAAAAGTCAATCAAGATTGACTTTCATCAAGATTGAACTGACTGTTCTCCGAAGAACTATGTTGTAGACTGGGAATCAGCAATCATAATAGATGCGTTTGCCGAAGGTAAAGTTTTTTTATCACCAAAATAACCAGATAGGCATTGCATACTCAATAAGTATATGAACTAGTGAAACATCACCAACCAGTATGAAAGTGACATTGCTATCACTAAATACGTAGCAAAAAATAATTAATATTGTCTAAGTCTGATGAGGCAAAAGAGTGACAAGACTGTGAAGTGATGGGCTTTTGTACACACACCACTGATGGGACAAGGAAGTTTTATAACTATCATTTTGAAAACTCTTTTAGGCTTCTTTGTAAAATGAATTGCACACTAAGTGTTTAAAACTGTCGTTCTAGTTCTAAACTGTTCTTAGGACAACTCATAACCCAAGAATGCCCAGCATGACGACAGGACAGTGAGCTGTAGCATGTCTGTACCCTGGAATGTTCTATTAAAAAAATGCCCCTTCTGAAGGTCATGTGTAAAGTATACATTTGTCAAAATACATCAAATTATACAGTTAAAATGGATACATTTCTGGATAAAAATTAAACATCAATAAAATTTCAAATTTTTAAGAGCAGATAGTCCATCTCCACAATTACAGGAATCTGGTTCATTGGTCCCTTTTTCTTGCTCTGACAAACAACTGAGAAACCCAATTGAAGCAGAAAATGTTCTTTAGGGATTCCTGGTAGCCAAGGTCTCAGTCTATGTTCCCAGGCTGTGTTTTAAGGGGCCTCTCTGTTGAAGCAGGACACCATAGACAGCAGACTGTGGAGCTGGTAGGGCAGAGCTTCTCATCTTCGTAGCCAAAAAGCAGAGAATGAGGAAGAGGGAGAGTCCAGAGACCTTCTTTCCATGGAGCATCTTAGATGATGATTCCTCTAATAAGGTCCCACATCCTGAGCATTTCAGCAATTCTGAATTCATCAATACATTAGACCACAGATGAACTTAGGACCCAGCCACCTCTCAACAGTGATGCCAGATGTGGACCAAGCCTTCAACATCACAACAAAACTTTGGGAAGATGTTTTATATTCCAACTACAAATAAAACTGAGTTAGTCCTAGGAATGTGTGTTCAAGAAGAGGATTCAGAAGTCTCACATGGCTTTGGCATTTATTTTCCTTCTGAGTAACCATCGCAGAAAATACGACTTTGGGTACAATTTGAACTGACATAAAAATTAAGACTTTAAACACCAACTGTCTGTACTAGCAATTATATCTGATACTATACCTGAGAATTGTAAGGGGTTCATGATCAAGTCAATTCTGGTTTCAGATATGTCCAACAATCTTGTGCTAATTGTTTATAATTGATGTCTATAACATAAGTCCCCAGGTGCAACAGTCCTTAAGGAGACTAGAGAAAGAGATATTCCTTGCAGCCAGAACTGCTGCCTCTATCTGTTTTTTGCAAAAGAGAGATCCACAATAAACAATGGATAATAGCTATTGTGTGCCTTCGGATTTAGAAAGAGCCAGCATAAGGGATTGAAAATAAAAAGTAATGAGCAAATATGAATGGATAAGAGTTTGAAATTGTGCTTCAGGTTACTGCTTACAAGAAGGTGTCACGTGCAAAGCATTTTCATAGTCCTTCTGTTGATACTAAGGACCCTATAGCCACTCTACTGTGTCCAATGGGCTCACAAACAAAACAGTCAAGGCACCAGGTACAGATGTTATGCATTAACATAGCTCTCCCTTAAGCAAGTCTGTTCTTGCTACCACAATTGCTGGCTACCTAACATGCTGATTGATTCAATTTGTTGGCACCATTCCCCAAGGAATCTTAGAAACAAGTTGACTATTTCCATCATAGAAGATGAGCAATGGGCTTCACCAAAATGAACATAGATATTAATGGCCTTCGCTGGGTGCTCTACTTTTGTGTTAACTACTAACCATGGGCTAAAGGAACATTTGATTTTCTCTGACAATAGCTACACAACTTCACCTGCAGCCAAAAAACACACATACCATCCACGAATGAGAGAAAGGCTCACTGCCATACAAATCATTTGTCTAATCATATACCACATTAGCGTGAGTTAACTTGCAGCAGACAGCTATACAGTACCATATGTAAGTACTGTTTGAAAGATTACTGAACCAGCAGTCAGTAGGACACTATCTTTCCCCCAGAGCCAGAAGCACATGGATCAAAACATATAGAGCTGAGAATGGAGGTACTTCCTGCCCCTCTCTTACCCTTAAGAAGCCAATCACAAGATTCTGAATTCTTCTTTTCAATGTTTTAACTTTGTAGGCTTAGATATTTTGTTTTCTAAAACAAATAAAACTTATAGATTAAACTATACCACATAATGTTGAGTTTTTTATACCATCAAACTACCAGGAAATGAAGGATTTTCTGTACTAATTACAAGCATAGTGCTTATTAAAGCAAAGCAACAGCCAAAAGAAAAAAAAAAAGAAAAGGAAAAAAAAACCCTACCTAAGAAAGGTAGGACTCAAAGAATTTTTAAAATATTCTCGGTATTCATGTGTCCAGTATCAGAGGCTAATAAAGGAATAGTTAACCTAATAAAGCCAAAGTTTTTATTCCTCTAGCCTTTAAAACTTAAGTTTTACAATTACCTCATCAGGAAAAAAATCAAGACTGGACAAAGAAAGTGTTTACTAAAGAGGGAAGGAATAACTAGTAAAAGGAAGAAACTAAAGATACTAATTATGGCATCTTACTAATTAGCAGAAGTAAGGCCAATGAGTACGAAGTTCATTTCTTTTCCTATTTATGAAATACATATGTGTGTATTCTTATGACATATATATATATGTATATATATATATATATATATATATATATATATATATATATACACACACACACACACACACACACATTTGTGTTGTTCCCTCCCTATCTTCTACATCATATAAAATGTGCTATTAGTCAGGGCCTTATTCTTTTGCTTCAGTCATAAGCTGTAGGATATCTGGCCTCTGTTTGTAATGTCCATACATATACATATTATGCACATACATATCACATACAAAAACACATCACATACACATCATACACATCACATCATATACATGCACACACACATTGCACACATAAACATAGATATAATTAAACAAAAAGAATCTTTTCTATGTCACCTGGCCACTGGCAAGTATGGGTAGGCTTTCCTGACAATCAATCCATCCCAGAGAAAGCTATAATTATATTTACAATTTCAGTAGCAAAACTATTCCTATTGAAATTAACAAAGTGGCTTCTGATTTCTTGACTAAAATCTACCGGTTCAGTAAAAGTCCCCATTTTGGAAATGGTTAACTGTGATAGAAAAGTACCTTGAACCATATCAGCACCATTCCGGTACAGCCCTGGGTCAGCCTCCACACTGTATAACTGAATTCCTCAAGTTCTATGTATTTGGAGAACAAAAGAACTCTTTTTTTTTTCCCTATTTATCTTTTTTTATTATATATTTTCCTCAATTACATTTCCAATGCTATCCCAAAAGTAACTCTTATCTTACCTTAAGAATTAATTTAAGAGCCATAAGTGGTGATGCATACCTTTAACCTCAGCATTCGAGAAGCAGAGGCAAGAGGATCTGTGAGTTTCAGGCTTGTCTATAAAGTGAGTTCCAGGACAGACAGGACTATAGAGAGAAACACTGCCTTGAAAAGCAATGTATGTATGTATGTGTGTGTGTGTGTATATATATATATATATATGTATATATATATATATAATTTTTAATTTAAAATATTATTCTTCTCTACTTATACACTATCTTGGTGGAAAAGTATTCCATCACTTAAACAATGAGGAATCTTTTCCTGGTCTTTGCTGTTCTGTTGAGGGTAACCATCTAAACTCATCTTTCTCTTGGAGTTCACAATTAATCTCCAAAAATTTGTTATTGATTATCTCAGATTACTATGTTTAACCTACAGGATTCAATTTCTTCAGAACGGATTTGGTATATTTAATAAATTCTCATCATCTTAGAATATTAAAAAAATTGGCATTTACTCCCTAATATTAGGTGACATTAAGCAATGATGAGGTTAGTGAGAAAACAAATTATCATTTCTCTAGTTAAGAAACACTTCATGCAAGTGACTAATTTAGCTTTTTATCCCAAAGCTAATCATAAAATGAATTCTCATTTATAGGTGATTCATATTCATACTACAATTAAGGAAAATATTTCTATGGGCAAGCCAATGAAAAGCTCATTTCTAAGTATTGAAAGTTTAAAATGAAAACTCTCTGTGTTTGTGAGTTTTATTTGTAGCTTTAAAAGACGACACTCACTTAATAGGAAATTCTCATGAGTGTCAAAAAGAAACGTTATGGTCGATTAATGCTCCTAAGAAGAGCATTTAAATATTTCATTGTTCCGGGGAGCCATCATTCAAACCACTGAATATTTATTCCCTTTGCATGTGTTAAAAACAAGACTAAATTGGAGCAGCTTTTCAATAAAGATCTATTTAGCCTATAAGATATAAATGAAGCATTTCAAACTAAAAATAATCCTGGCCTCTTGATACATTTTTAGCACGCTAGCAAATGACATTCTGATACAACAAGAGCTAGACAGCTATAGTGAACTCAGTGTGTCTTTTGGCAAAGAGTCAAACAATGTTGTGTTCTATCAAGCAACACTTCTGTCTGGTATATAACATGACACCTAAATCTATCCACTATATCATATTCAGCTTCCAGATAAGTTTCACTGTTGACATGTTCTTCTTAGAATCAAGTGACAAAAAGAAAGTGTCCAGTAAAGTGTTTGGAACTGCAAGCACTTCAGAGGCATGACAACCTAATCTATGTTCAATTGCGATTTTTGGTCAACTTTTAAAATTGTAACCAGGGGTAACAAATTGTGGTAGGAGTTGATTCTAAGGCATAGAGAACAGACTACCTCAAATGGTTCTAAAACAGGTTACAGCCTTGAATGAAACAACAAACCAATAGGTGGAAAAAACCATCAGTGGGTCATAGCAAAACAATAATATCTGTGAGAGATGGAGTCAACACAAAATAATATGCTTGAGAAAAATGGGGCAGCAGGGAGAAGTTTATAAGCCGTAAATTGTATTAAGGAAGTATTTTCTGATGGACAGAAATCAGAACACACAGAACAAATGGGGCATATTTTATGCAATATTATGTACCCATGCCCAAGTTTCTGAAATAAAAACTCTGAAGCAGAATTACTTTTGAACAAATAAATGCCCAGGCCAAAAATTTTGGCTCAGTCCCACTAGCTTGTAACTCAGTCATCCCATTTATTCTATTCTACGTCCTGTCATGTATCTAGTTACCTCTCCTTAGGTTCAAGAGACAGTCTCCATCAATGTTACATGGAATATCATCCCATGTTTGGTTCTATCTCAGGGTTCTCTCTCCTTACCAGAATTCCCACCTCCTATTTCCTGCCTAAGCTAATTGGACAATCACCTTTTTTTTATTGGCAGGTGATGCCTCCACATAATACACAAAATATTCTCTATCTACAATGTTATTTAGTTAATTGGAAAGATAGTGCTTATACGAGTAGCTTCTAAGCCTGAAGATTAGGCTCCATTAGGGAAATGCTTGACTAGCATGCACAAAGGCATGTGTTTGATTTGCCCCACAATACACACTGCACACACAGATGATCCTAGGACTTTGAAGGCAGAGATAGGAGGATCAAAAGTTCAAGGTCAGCCCCTGATACAAGTGAGATGAGAAGTCAGCCTGAGACACATGAAACCCTGTATAAAAATAATAATGATGGTGATACCAACCACCATTTTTTGAAATGTATGACAAACCAGGCACTCTGTCATCATAGGCATTCTATTTAATCATCTTAATTCTTTTATTTTAAACCAGTTATTTTTTTAATTAATTTATTTTTTACACTCCATATTCCATTCCTGGTATCCACCTACCCACCCTCCAACTGCTCCACATCCCACACCTCCTCCCCACCCACACTGTCTCCATGTGGATGCCCCCATTTCTCACCCTACCTGACCTCTAAACTCACTGGGGCCTCCAGTCTCTTGAGGGTTAGGTGCATCATCTCTGAATGAGCACAGACCAGGAAGTCCTCTACTGTACATGTGTTAGGGGGCCTTTTATCAGCTGGTGTATGCTCTCTGTTTGGTGATCCAGGGTTTGAGAGATCTCGGGTGTCCAGATTGAGACTGCTGGTCCTCCTATAGGATCACCCCTCTCTTCAGTTTCTTTCAGCCTTCCTTAATTCAACAACATGGATCAGCTGTTTCTGTCTATTGGTTGGATGTAAATATCTGCATCTGACTCTTTCAGCTGCTTGTTGAGTCTTTCGGAGGGCAGTAATGCTAGGTCCCTTTTTGTGAATGCTCCATAGCCTCAGTAATAGTCTCAGGGCTTGGGACCTCCCCTTGAGATGGATCCCACTTTGGGCCTGTCACTGGACCTTCTTTTGCTCAGATTCCTCTCCATTTCCATCTCTGTAATTCTTTCACACAGGAACAATTATGGGTCAAAGATGTGACTGTGGGATGATAACCCCATCCCTCATTTGATGCCCTGTGTTCCTTCTGGAGGTAGGCTCTGTAATTTGCCTCTCCCTACTGTTAGGTATTTCATCTGAGGTCCCTCCCTTTGAATTCTGAGAGTCTCTTAACTCCCAGGTCTCTGGTGAATTCTGTAGGGTCCCCCCAACCTCCTATGTCCTGAAGTTGCCTGCTTCCATATTTCTGCTGGCATTCAGGGCTTCAGACCTTTTCCCTCACCCAATAACAAATCAGGTCTCCTCTCTTCCCCCCACTCCATCCCCCTGGTCCACTTTCCATCTCAGGTCCCTCCCTCCTTCCCCATTTTTGATTGCTTTCTTCTCTCTCCCAATTGTGATTGAGATGTCCTCACTTGGGCACTTTAGCTTGCTGAACTTGTTGAGTTTGGTGGACTGTACCTTGGGTATTCTAAATTTTTATTTATTTATTTATTTTGGCTAATATCCACTTATTAGTGAGTATGTACCATGCATGTCCTTTTGAGTCTGAGTTACCCTACTCGGGATGATAATTTCTAGTTCCATTCATTGGCCTTCAAAACTCAGGATATCTTCATTCTTAATGGCTGAGTAGTACTCCATTGTGTAAATGAACCGCATTTTCTGTATCCATTCTTCTGTTGTGGGACATCTAGATTGTTCCCAGTTTCTGGCTATCACAAGTAAGGCCACTATGAACATAGTGTAATACATGTCCCTTGTGGCATAGTGAGGCATCTTTTGGGAATATTCCCAAGAATGGTGTCTTAGTTAGGGTTTTACTGCTGTGAATAGACACCATGACCAGGGCAAGTCTTATAAGAAACATTTAATTTGGGCTGGCTTACAGATTCAGAGATTCAGTCCATTACCATCAAGAGGGGAGCATGGCAGCATCCAGGCAGGTATGGTGCAGGAGGAGCTGAGAGTCCTCATAGTCTATAGCAATCTCAACAGTATTAGAAGTCCAAAGTTCAAGGTCTCTTCTGAGATTCATTCAATCACTTAACTGTAATCCCCAAAGAAAAACAGGAAACCAGCTAGGCAAACTCCAAACCCTGCATCTCCATGGCTGATATCAAAGCGGTCTCAGATCTCCAGTTCTTTTTCATCTTTGTTGACTACAACAAACTGCTTTCTCCTGTGCTGGTTCCACTCCCTCTTAGCCAAAGCAATTTCAATGTTACAGCTTCTTGTTTCAGTGTCTAGGATTCCACTTGATCTTTTGGGCTCCTCCTAAGGGCTGGCATCACTTCTTCAGTTCTGCCCTCTGTAGCACTCTAAGCTCAGGTTGATCCACTCCACTACGGCTGCTGTTCTTGGTGATAATCCCATGGTACTGACATCTCCAATACACTGGGGTGATCCACTCCAACTAGGCTTCACCAATAGCCTCTCATAAGCTCTCTTCATGGTGCCAAGCCTCAAATCCTTTGCATGACCCCTTCAGTCCTGGGCCATCAACTACAGCTGCGGCTATACCTTCTCCAGTGGCCTTCCATGACCTCTCACAGTGCCAAGTCTCAGCTGTTCTTTATGACACCTTCATGCCTTCAAAGCCAGTACCACCTGGGTGATTCTTACTCATTACCAAGTCCAGCTGCAGCATAAAGTAGCTTGGCTATCTCTGGAACACAGCTTCTTTGTGCTTCCAGAAAACACTTCCCAGAAAATTTCACCTCAGTGATGCTGGTCTCTTCATAATCACTGCTAATTTCTTAGCTCCAGTTAACCAGGATCAATTGTCCCAGTAGTTCCTTCCATTCTTAACTCTAGAGCCAGAGCCACATGGTTGAAGCTGCTGAGTTCTGCTGCTTGCAGGAATTAGAACATGACCCGCTTGTACTATTATATTGTCACTGGCTTTCTGTTTTCCAAATCCTTCACTGCCTAAGCTTGGCTATCCTGGGTCTTGCTCTGTAGAGTGACCTTAAACACAGAGATCAGCATGCCTGTCTCCTGGGATTAAAGGTGTGCACCACCATGCCTGAATCTAAATTTAGCTGGGTAGGATCTTGCCCCAGGATCCCACCCCCTTAATCTGTTATCTCATAGAACAAAGGATTTTGTTCTATTTCACTTCCTGGTATGCATTTAATACTCGAACCATATATTTTATATTTTTCCTTGCTAAGCTTGCTATGCTTGTTCAAACTTCTCTTTGTGAGACTTAACCAGAGAACAAAGTAACTGCTGGGCTTTTTTGAAACTTCTTTTGTCAATGCAGTTAACACAATTAATCCAAGTCTCCTCACCTTAGCCTCAGACAGACTTTTCAGACAAGGACAAAAAGTAGCCACATTCTTCACCAAAATACCACAAAAACAGTCTTTATGCCACATTCTGAAATTCTTCTCCTTTGAAATCTCTTGGGCCAGGTCAACACAGTTCAAATTACTCCCAGCAACTAAGCCTTCCATATTCCTACTAGGATGACCCATTAAACCTCATTTAAAGCATTCCACTGCTTTCCAAATCCAAAGTCCAAAAATCCACATTTTTTCAAATAAAAGCATGGTCAGACCTATCACAGCAATACCCCAGTCCTTGTTATCAATTTCTGTCTTAGTTAGGGTTTTACTGCTGTGAACAGACACCATGACCAGAGCAAGTCTTATTAAAAAAAAAAAAAAAACAACAACAACATTTAATTTGGGCAGGCTTATAGATTCAGAGGTTCAGTCCATTACCATCAAGGTGGGAGCATGACAGCATCCAGGCAGGAATGGTGCAGGAGGAGCTGAGAGTTCTACATCTTCCTTCAAAGTGGTGGAGGAAGATTCACTTAGGGTGAGAGTATTAAGCCCAAACCCACAGTGACACACCTACTCCAACCTGGTCACACCTATTCCAACAAGGCCACAACTCCAAATGGTACCACTCCCTGGTCCAAGAATATACAAACCATCACAAATGGTATAGCTGGGTCTTCAGGTAGATCTATTTTTAATTTTCTGAGGAACCTCCAGATTGATTTCCAGAGTGGTTGTACCAGTTTGCAATCCCACCATCAATGGAGGAGTGTTCCTCTTTCTGCACATCCTCTCCAACATGTGTTGTCATCTAAAGTTTTGATCTTAGCCATTCTGATGGGTGAAAGGTCAAGTTTCAGGGTTGTTTTGATTTACATTTATCTGATCAATAAGGACTTCGAACATTTCTTTAGGTGCTTCTCAGCCATTTGAGATTCTTCAGTTGTGAATTCTCAGTTTAGTTCTATACCCCATTTTTTGATTCGGTTGTTTGGTTTTTTGTTGATTAACTTCTTGAGTTCTTTATATATTTTGGATTTTAGCCCTCTATCAGATGTTGGGGTAGTGAAGATTATTTTTCCCAATCTGTAGGTTGCCAATTTTGACTTATTGACTATTTCCTTTGCCTTACAGAAGCTTTTCAGTTTCATGAGGTCCCATTTATTAATTCTTGATCGTAGAGAATCTTAAAGCCATTGGAGTTCTGTTTAGGAAATTTCCCCCTATGCCAATGAGCTCAAGACTCTTTCCCACTTTCTCTTCTATTAGATTCAGTGTATCTGGTTTTATGTTGAGGTCCTTGATACACTTGGACTTCAGCTTTGTGCAAAGTGACAAATATGAGTCTATATTCATTTTTCTACAGACAGCGAGTGAGACCAGCACCATTACTGAAGATGCTCTCTTTGTTCCCAGTTTCTGGCTATCTGGTCACTCTGCTGAAGTTGTTTATCAGCTGGAGAAGTTCTCTGATAGAATTTTTGGGGTTGCTTATGTATAATATCATATAGTCTGCAAATAATGATACCTTTATTTCTTCTTTACCAATTTGTATTCCCTTGATCTTTTTTTTGTCTTATTGTCCTAACTAACACTTTGAGTACTATATTGAATAGATATGGGGAGAGTGGGCATCCTTGTCTTGTCCCTGATTTCAGTGGGATTGCTTCAAGTATGTCTCCATTTAACTTGATATTGGCTGTTGGTTTGCAGTAAATTGCTCTTATTATGTTTAGGTATGGGCCTTGAATTTCTGATCTCTCCAATACTTTTATCATAAAGGTGTGTTGGATTTTGTTAAATGCTTTTTCTGCATCTAAGGAGATGACCAAGTGATTTTTTTTCTTTTAATTTGTTTATATAGTGGATTACATTAATGGAATTTTGTATATTAAAGCCTACCTGATCATGGTGAATGTTGGTTTTGATGTGTTCTTAAATTTTGTTTGCAAGAATATTAATGAGTATTTTAGCATTAATATTCATAAGCGAGATTGGTCTGAAGTTCTCTTTTTCGGTTGGGTTTTTGTATGGTTTAGGTATCAGAGTAATTGTGGTTTCATAGAACAAGTTATGTAGTATTGTTTCTGTTTCTATTTTATGGAATAGTTTGAGGAAAAGGGATATCAGGTCTTCTTTGAAGGTCTGGAAGAATTCTGCACTAAACCCATATGGCCCTGGGCTTTTTATGGTTGGGAGGTTTTTAATGATTTCTTGTATTTCCTTGTGGTATGGACCTGTTTAGATAGTTTACCTGCCCTTGATTTAACTTTGGTATGTGGCATCTGTCTAAAAGAACATCCATTTCATCTAGATTTTTAGTTTTGTTGAGTATAGACTTTTATAGTAGGATCTGATGATTTTTTTTTTAATTTCCTCCTATGCTGTTGTTTGTCTCCCTTTTCATTTCTGACTTTATTAATTTGTATACTGCATCTTGGCCCTTTAATTAGTTTGGCTAGGTGTTTATCTGTCTTGTAGATTCTCTCAAAGTAGTAGCTTTTGGTTTTGCTGATTCTTTTTATTGTTTTCTTTGTTTCTATTTGGTTGATTTCTCCCTGAGTTTGACTATCTCCTGCCTTCTACTCCTCTTGGGTGAGTTTGCTTCTTTTTGTTCTAGAGCTCTCAGGTGTGTTGTTAAGTTGTTAGTGTAAGATCTCTCCAGTTTCTTTACCAGGGTACTTAGTGTTATAAACTTTCCTCTTAGCACCGCTTTCATTGTGCTCCATAAGTTTGGATATGATGTGTCAACATTTTCATTAAATCCCAGGAAGTCTTTAAATTCTTTCCTTATTTCTTCCATGACCAAGTTGTCATTGAGTAGAGAACTGCTCAGTTTCCACCTGTATGTGGGCTTTGTGTAGTTTTTGCTGTTATTGAAGACCAGCCTTAGGCCATGGTGGTGATCTGATAGGATGCATGGTATTATTTCAGTCTTCTTGTATCAGTTGAGGGTTGTTTGGTGACCAATTATATGGTTGATTTTGGAGAAGGTACCATGAACTGTTGAGCAGAAGGTGTATCTTTGGTTTTAGGGTGAAATGTTCTGTAGATGTCTGCTAAATCCCTTTGGTTCTTAACTTCTCTTAGTTTCACTGTGTCTCTGTTTAATTTCTGTTTCAATGACCTGTCCATTGGTAAGAGTGGGGTGTTGAAATCTCCCACTATTATTTTATGGGGTTCAATGTGTGATCTGAGTTTTAGTAAAGTTTCTTTTATGAATTTGGGTGCTCTTGCATTGGGAGCATAGATGTTCAGAACTGAGACTTTCTCTAGGTGGATTTTCCCCTTGATGTGAAGTGTCATTCTTTATCACACTTGATAACTTTTGGTTGAAAGTCTATTTTATTGGATATGAGGATGGCAACTCCTGCTTGTTTCCTGCAACCATTTGCTTGGAAGACCCTTTTCCATCCTTTTGCTCTGAGATAGTGCCTGTCTTTGCTATTGATATGTGTTTCTTGTTTGCAGCAAAATGCTGAATCTTGTTTGTGTATCCAATCTGTTACCTTATGTCTTTTTATAGGTGAGCTGAGTCCATTAATATTGAAAGATATTAAAGAGAGATGACTGATGGTTCCTTATATGTTTGTTTTTGTAGGTGGCTTTATGTGCTTGTGGCTCTCTCTTTTGACTTTGTTGTGAGGTGTTTATTATCTTGTCCTTTCTTTGGTGCAGGTATCTTCCTTGTGTTGGAGTTTTCCTTCTATGATCCTCTGTAGGGTTGAGTTGGTAGATAGTGTTTGAATTTGGTTTTGTCCCGGAATATTTTGGTTTCTTCATCTATGTTGATTGAGAATTTTGCTGGGTGTAGTAGCCTAGGCTGGCATTTGTGTTCTGATAGAGGCTACATGACCTCTGCCCATGCTCTGCTGGCTTTCATAGTCTCTGTTGAGAAGTCTGGTGTAATTCTGATAGGTCTACCTCTGTATATTACTTGGCCTTTTTCGTTTGCAGCTTTTAATATTCTTTCTTTTCTCTGTACATTTAGTGTTTTGATAATTATGTGACAAAGAGATTTTCTTTTCTAATCCTATTTATTTGGTGTTCTATAGTCTTCTTGTTCCTTTATGTCCATCTCTTTCTTTAGGTTGGGGAAGTTTTCTTCTATGATTTTGTTGAAGACATTTTCAGGACATTTGAGCTGGGAACCTTCATTCTCTATTCCGATTATTTTTACATTTGGTCTTTGCATTGTGTCCTGAATTTCCTGGATGCTTTGGATTAGGAGTTTTTTGTTTTTTTTTTTTTATATTTGGAATATTCTTTGACAGTTATGTCAATCTTTTCTACCATATTTTCTATACCTGAAATTCTCTCTTCTATCTCTTGTATTCTGTTGGTAATACTTACATCTGTAATTCCTGATTTCTTTCCTAGGTTTTCCATTTCCAGGTTTGCTTTCATTTGTGTTTTCTTTATTGTTTCTATTCCACTTTTAGGTATTGGATCGCTCTATTCCATTCCGTTACCTGTTTGCCTATGTTTTCCTGTATTTCTTTCAGTGAGCCATTGATATCCTCCTTAAAGGACTCTATAATCTTCATGAGATAGGATTTTAGGACAGATTCCTGATTTTCAGGTATGTTAGAGTATTCAGGGCTTGCTGTGGTGGGAGAAATGGGTTCTGTTGATGCCCATGTATTTGGCTTCTGTTACTTATGGTCTTGCACTTGCCTTTTGCCATCTGGATATCCCTTGTTTGTTGGTCTGGGTGACTGTATGGAGTCTGCCTCTTTTATTCCTGGGTTGCTTTAAGTCTCTTGGTAGACCTGCATCCCTGGCTGTATCCAACCACCTGTGGGGCCTTCCAAATGGGGCCTTTTCACAGGGGCAGAGAAACTCCTGATCTGTTGCCCTAGTTGCAGTAGATCTCCTGGGAGGCCTTCAGCCAACTGCTTTGAGTACAGCTGGTCCTCTAGAACAGATTGGGATATGGAGTCTTCATGGGAGCAGACCAACTAGGGGTCTGCCCCAGCAACAAGGACCCGGTAGAAGGGGTGGAAGGGACAGAAGGGCTACCTTACTTAATTTTTAAAACAGAGATTTAAGTTAGTCATTATTATCCTCATTTTATAAATGAGAAACTAAGGTTCTAAGTTAAATGAATAGTCAGAGATCACATGGCTAACAAGATGGGGTGTTAACATTTGTTTCCAAATCTAAGTCCACCCACCCTTCCTATCAAACATTTGTGAACCTTGTATTGATAATTCATATGCCAACACATGTGTACACAGATTCTTCATCCACATATTCCAGGGCATGCTGAAGACAGTGTGCAGCACTGTAAGAGTAAACACCTATGTGGACCTATACTCAGCTATGCACCACTTCACCTTGAAAAGTCAAGAAGGCAGAAATTCAAGAAGGAAATTGGAGGCATGTTTAAAAGAGAAATAGTCTCAAAATGGGTTTAGACGATATAAAATGTTTGAGTAACTTTTCTGGGATTTTCATAGTACTAAAATAGTCTTCCTAAACAAAATAGATGCTAAATACGGTTGTTATAAACTATAAGGAAAAATATTTTATAAGTATTCCTTAAAAGGGAACAGTATCAATATTCAGGGAAATTGTAGATATCTCGGAGAAATTTAAAACTGTCTTGGTATTACTTAACATAAAATAGCCCTCTGTGGGTGTGCTGTAAATACAGGGTAAACACATAGAGCAATTGACCAAATATTCCAGAACCTATAGTTTGATTTTCCAGAGAAATAGATGAAAATATACTTCTGTGTTCAACAAAGAAATCACAGGATACAGGTAGATAGTGCTATTGACTTTTTTACCTCGAGTTTGAAAGTAAGGATGAAGGGTTCTGAGATGGATCATTCAATCAAATTATTTGGGCTCCTCTCCTTTTTCAATATTTTTTTCTGTTCTCTATGTTTTAGTAAACATAAGAGTAGGTTCAGACTATCTGATGAATTTCCCTGGTAGCTGAAGACAGGAAGCTTGATGAATAATTGCATCTGTGTCTATAGGTGATCTGAGAACACAATACCTTTTTCTTACTAGTTGTGTAGACTGGTCTCCATGGCCTTGCTTGAACCATATTGTCTGCTGCTACTAAATAAGAGAACTGAATTAAAGAGCATCTAAAAAATTCATCAGCTCTTCTGTGATTTTTGTATATCAGGCTGTTAACTGTGGTTGGGTCCATGGAGTGGAAATTTATGGAAATGACCCCTTCTATATTTTACTTACTTTGTTTTAAGATGAACCCCCTATTACTTTTGAGAATATAAATTTCATTATCAATTTAATTCATTACCTTATGATAACGGTCATGACGGAATTTTATTACCTTTGGTGCCTATTGTGCCAACTATCCTTCAAGCATTTTCTAGAAATAATCTCCCATGCACAAATCTTAAATACCTGGCATAGTAGCCTTCTGTTCTATTCTTTCAGAGAGGATTAGTTTCATTGCTCCTTTCAGTAGTAAATACCCCATTATTTTCTATCTTTTCTTTCCTTTCTCCACTTTATTTTATAGACTCTAAGAAATGATTTGCCAGGGCCCCTCACACTATCTGACCAAACTCAGCTGAAAAGAAAACCTCTGCATTTCCCTTTTGATCATGTGAAGGGTATGTCAATCCCTTTCTTGTTCTAGCAAGAATAAGGCTGCCCTACTGCTGCCAAGTCATTATCGAGTTTCTCTTGCTTTTGTGATAAGCGTTTGGGATTTCAACCAACTGTGGGAGGACTCCCTGAGACTGTCGCTGCAGCTGGATTCCCTGGATGATCTTCATCTGCCCCACATCTGAGTGCATCAAAGAAGCTAGGGCTTGACAGCCAGACTATAATGTTGCCTTTGTGTAATGGAGAAAAGTTCCCCATTCGTCTGTCAGATGAAAATTCACTGAGGTTGGCACCCACAGGGAACTGTGAGGAACGATTGTTTGGGAGATGTCTCTCCTGGGTTTTGAAGTAGCATGATCAGTTTTACATATATGTGTGTGTGTGTGTGTGTGTGTGTGTGTGTGTGTGTGTGTGTATCTGGCATACATCAACAGTTTATATATAATAACCCATAATTTTAAAGAATAATTCAAAATTTAGGCAAATACTATAGAGATTCAACTGTAGTTTCCTTGAAATAATGTAACCAAAAATCATTTTCTTGGAGCTAGAGCACGGTTCAGCGGTTAAAGGCCCTTTATGCTCTTTCAGACAACCTGAACTCAGGTCCAAACACATATGTCTGTCACCCCATCTACAAGAGATCTAACATTCTCTTCTGACCTTGTGGGCACCCACATACATGTGGTTTCAGACAAACACACACACACACACACACACACAAGCACACACATTTGTAAATGAAAATAAAATACATTTTTAAAGTTTAATCTCATCTGGGTGGTCAGATATGTTGATAAGAGGTTGGGACTCTGAGGAAGGAAGCTCATCTTAATTACCCAATACTAATCCATAAAAGCTGCTAAGATCACCCTTAGCAATTTTATCAATTCCAGCAGCTACTACCCACCTTCTTTCTATACCTTATTTTACCTCTATACACCATACTACATAGAATTACAGCCACTCAGCTAGCTGAACAAGGACTTTTTCAATTCATGTGTTATGTTAGTCATTGTATTCATTTCTTAGGCTGTAATAACAAACTTCCACAAAACAGACAGCTTTAAATAACCAGACTTCATTCCCTTACATTTCTCAAAGGCAGAAGACTAGAACAAAATGGCACAGACCTGCACTATCTCCTTGGGCTCTGGCATTTTTTTTTTTTTCATTTCTTTAACCTCTTAGGACACAAAGCATTTCACCCCAATCTCTGTTCTCATCTCCATGTTGTCTCTTTCTCTATCTCATCCTCAACTTGTCTGTGTGCTGTCCCTCTGCCTCCGCCATGTAAGGACACATAATGATATTCAGAGTCTATCTAGGAAACACAGGTAAGTACACCTGTTAATCTAAAATTCTTATGTCATATCTACAAAGTTCTTTTTTTTTTTTTTTTTCAAATAAAGAACAGGATACATTATAGGCTTCAGACTTGCTGTCTTTGTGCTTATAATTGACCTATATCTGTTAGGAACGTTGGGAATTTACATTTCTACCTTCAGATTCTTAGCAGAAACAACTTACTGTTGCCTTTTCTGAAGAGTTAGGGTCAAGCATCCCCATGTGCTTTCATCCCTATCACTACATGCGTCATTTAAGTTTACTTACTAATCTTGAATATTCACCAAGATACAGTGTTCTGTTCAGTTTTCCCTACTACAGAATGACCATGCTATAGATTTCATCTCCTTCTCAATTTCTACCTACTCTCTGAAAAGCTATATGTGTTCATTTTCATTTTACCAGTTAATATACATATAACATAGACACAAATATTTGATTCCTAATCAAATATTTCTTAAGTCCATTTAAGTTTCCAAGGTCTCTGAGAGCAGCTCAGAATAATCCCATGGTTCCTCAATTTTAATTAGCTTTGGAGTCATATTGACATTTTTTTCTTTGTACTTTTTTTTACATATTTTCTTTATTTACATTTCAAATGTTATTCCCTTTCCTAGTTTCTCCTCTAAAAATCCCCTCTCCCCTCTCCCCTCTCCCCTCTCCCCTCTCCCCTCTCCCCTCTCCCCTCTCCCCTCTCCCCTCTCCCCTCTCCCCTCTCCCCTCTCCCCTCTCCCCTCTCCCCTCTCCCCTCTCCCCTCCCAATGCTCCCCAACCCACATACTCCTGCTTCCTGGTACTGTCATTTCCCTATACTTGGACATAGAACCTCCACAGGACCAAGGACATAATTCTTGCTGGTCAGTGGTGGCGTATACCTTTAATCCTCGTAGTTGTGAGGCAGAGGCAGGCAGATTTCTGAGTTTGAGACCAGCCTGGTCTACAGAGTGAGTTCCAGGACAGTCAGGGCTATACAGAGAAACACTGACTCAAAAAACCAAATTATTATTATTATTGTTGTTGTTGTTGTTGTTGTTGTTGTTGTTATTTTCCATTTATTGAAAATACATTCCTTGCTCATACAATATTTTCTGATGACAGTTTACTCTTCACCTCTACTCTTCTTATTTCTTCTCCAACTTCCTTCCTTTCTAGATCCACTCCCTTTCTTTCTCTCATTAGAAAAAAAAAAAAAACAGGCTTCTAAAGGATAGCAACCAAACATGACAAAATAAAATACAATACAGTAATTCAAAACTACCATATCAAAGTTAGAGATGGCAATTCAACATATGGATAAGAGCCTACAGAGCAAGCACAAGCATCAGAGACCCAGTCTTTCACAAACCCAGAAGCTGTATAAAAACACTAAGCTGAAAGCTCTACTATATATGCAGAGAACCTGGTGCAGAAACCCTGTGCTTACCATTTCAGTCTCTATAAGTTTATATGGGCTTTGCTCAGTTGATTTAAAGAACCTTGTTCTCCTGGTGTGCTCCATTCCATCTGGCTCTAATAATTGTTCTACCTCTTCTTCTTAGGGGTTACTTGAGTTCAGAGGAAAGAATGTAATAGAGGTCTCCAACATAGATTCTCTTTCTCCACTATCAGAGCAAGCCTCTCTGATGATAAGACACTGATATATGAGTATGGAAGAGTATTATTTAGAGTCATTTTATTGATAATTTTTTAGACTACTATCATTTGGTTTCCCTTAGGTTCTGGGCTATCTAGTCTCTGGTTCTTGGTTACATAAGCAGTGTTGGGTACAGGTGCCTTCTTATGGAATGGACCTAATTCAAATGAGACTTGGGTTGGCTACTCCCACACGTTCTATGCCATCTTTGCTCTAGCATACTTTGCAGATGGGACAGATTGTATGTCAAAGGTTCTCTGGGTAGGTTAGTGGTTAGTAACATTTCTCTTTCAGCAACCTACAGAGTACCTTCCTACACCAAAGAGACTAGAACATAGTGGGGAAGGCTACATGTAGGCACCAGTGTGACTTCTTCATGTTCACTGAGACTTGTGGGTAATGTCCTAAGCAAGGGGGCCCACTGTTAGTTGGCAGAGAGCAATAATTTGCCTTAAAAACAGTGAGTTGTTTGGAGATTTTCATGAGACCTTCTGGGCCAACAACTCAGTTGAATGCAACCCAGTCCCATCACTAGAAGCCTTTCCTGGCAACAAGAGATAGCCAGTTGATACCCCACATCCCCCATCATGTCAAGTCCTCATTAGGAGTACCTTCATACACTAAAGGAAGTTTCCACTGCCCTAGGTAAGTAAACATTCTTATACCCCACGTAACCTGAATTCCTTCATATAGACAGCAGATGTGTAAAGAGCTATATAGTAAAATGGACAATAGCTCATATCTGCTAGATCTCCTGAGCCCCAAATTTCCAGTACTTATTGGAACACCCAACATATAATAGAAGGTCATCAGAGAGCACCTTTAGTAACTCATGATGCCAGCAGAGTATCAGTGAGCAACTCCTGACACAATGGAGTAACTTAGCTCCAAACGGAGCATCTCTTTATACTCAGGAGCTGGGTATTTGGAGGTACTGAGCTTCTAAGGGGAGAAACAAGAGCTTTAAGTCTAGAAAGAAATCTAATACAGACAGCTACAAACAGAGAAAATTCTTTTCTAATGGGCAGGACTCTCTACTGGCAATTTTTTTATTATTGTTGTTGTTTGTTGTTAATATTATTATTATCTATTTTATTGTATATGTTTTGCCTAAGTGTGCATCTGTGTTCCATGTGCACTTCTAGTGCCCATGGAGTCCAGAAAATGGTATGGGGTAACAGAAGAGTGTGATCTACCATATATTGTAGGGGGTTTTTTGTTGTTGTTTCAAATTTTGTATATAGAAATGACAGAACAAATATGTATTATACAATTCTTTATAGAGGTAGTCAAATGTTACTACAAGTTCATATACATAGGGACATGATTGAGAAAATTAGCACTCCTAAGAGACTCTTGGTACATAGTAAATAATATGTAATTTACTAGGTAATAATATGTAATTGAATTATATATAAATAACAGTATAGTTTGAGTCATATAGCAAGTACTCAGGTAATGTTAGTTAAGTCTTACAAACGTCCTATTTAAATATATATATATATATATATATATATATATACCAGCTAAAATTCTTATTGTCATATTCATTTAAATGTCAATTTGTCCAAATCATTTCTCTGGATAACTGTTGAACTTTGGGGGTGGGTCCCAAGCTCTGATCATACCCCAATGCCAACTATCTACTTCCATGTTCTCTGGTGACTTCAGGTAAGGTGGTAGCTGTATACCAATTTCTCTAGACTGAACCTAACTATTCCATGAGGAACAACCCATCTCTAAACCTGACCCATAGGAACATATGAGGCAGATGACATTTTCTCAAATCTAGAGGTGAGGTAGAAAGATGGATATCCAGAAATAAACATATATCCTACACATCAAAATTATTCTAGAGGCTTGGTATGCTCTACAGAATAACTCCATTTTATCTAAACCTTGCCCAATGAGAAGTTTCTAGGGTTGATAGATATTTCCCAAAGCACTCAGCACTTTGTGGCTAGGAGCCCTTGATTCTCCTCCCACATTTTGAAACAGTTTCAGTTTAATACATGGCTTAGTATTGTAGTTGCCTTGTACTTGACTATAAGGATGATTTATAAGGGTCTCTTACACATGTGTGGTGTGCATTCCAAAATGGCTGACCTTTGGTCAGTATTAAAATTGGTAAGAAATTAGCTCATTAAAAGGCAATATCATATCCCTATTCTACTGTCATTAAGATAAACTTGAAATAAAGCATATTTTAAGTCCAAGTTTATGTTCTTTCCAGGACTATGTTGAATATTATAATTTATACTATTACAATTTGTAGTTGAGTGTATTTAGTGTAATTCTGTAATATTTCACCCTAATGTTTGTTAACAGTGAAGATTCATTTATCCTACAAAAGAAACTGTTCCTTGAATTTGGAGTTTCATTGTGACTTTCTCTTGTTTTATCCCTCGGAGTACATGTGGCCAATATCCAAGTCTCAGCATGGCCATTACAGGTGAACACTGTGCAAAATCATTACCTATACACATTACATTGATTAGAACATTCATTTCAGTTTGAAGGTCATGGGTGGGGTTCTGGCCCCAAAGCACATAATTTTCTACAGCACAAGCTGTTCAATTTGTGAATAACAAAAAGACCACAGATAAGTATTTGAGGTGTATTTAGTAAGTAACGAGAAATATTAACCTATGATCTTAACATAACATGGTCTAGGCAGTAAAAACACATCTTATTCATCATAAAACATGCTTCAAACAGAGCATTTCAGAGACTGTTTTTTATTAAAGGATATAAATAAAATAAGGAAGGGAAGAAAATGGGAGAAGGATAAGAGAGAAAGATTAGAAACAAAGGAGAGAAAATGGAGGTAGAGAAGGAGAGAGGAAGAGATGGAAGGAGGGAGAGAAGGATGACAGTTGTTAGGCTGATAAATTGAAATCCCAATCACTTTCCCTGGTCTGCTGTATAGAAAGGTTTCAGTGTTATTTTTCCAGATTCTTCTCTGTGCACCATTGATTTTGTTTGGGATTTTCTAAACTAGACCTTGATTAAACTTGCCATTTAAGCAGAAAGAACCAAATTCCCTTGTGTTAAATATTAACCTCACAGTAATTGCAGCTGCACATCTTTTCCAAAGAATCTATACTCAGACTTCCCAAGAGTTCTACATCTTAACCTCTCAGAAAGAAATTATAAATACCTTTATGATTTTTTTATAGCAACCAGTAAAACTCAGAAAATATTCTGCTGTTCACTTTGGGAAGGTCTTTCATGTGTGCACAAATAATAACTCGATTAAAGGTAAGCTATAATGAAATGTAAACTGCACGTAAAGAAAAGTCAAGAGTAAATCTGGAGTTTCTGGCCCCTCTCTCTGCTTCACACACACACCAACAAGAATGTCTGAAGGGCTATAATGATGGCTCAGTGATTAAGAGCACTGCCTACCCTTCCAGAAGACCCAGGTTCAGTTCCCAGAACCCACATGACAGATCATTCCTATCTGTACCTCCAGTTCCATGACTTCTGACATCCTCACACAGACTACATGCAGAAAAAACATCAAGGAACATAAAAAATAAATAAATAATTGTTTGAAATTTTCTTAGACTTAAAAACAGTATCATTGATAATGGTAAGAAGCACATGACCTGAGACAGCAAATCTATGTTACAACTGTGTGACATTATTATATTTAACTTTAGAAAAAAGAGATATATTTTTAAATAATACTGAATTGCACTCATTGTCAGCTCTTAAGAGTAAATGAAAAATTTAAGTTACCTATAATCTACTACCCTGAAATAAATATAAAAACAATGTGACCAAGTTCCTATTTTCAACATGATTTTTTAAATTTTTTTTATTATATGTCATCCTTTATTTGTGCTTTATGTCTTTGGTCTTGTCAATGTGTACATACATACACATATGCAATTTAGTACTCTAGTTTTCCCCTTTTATTGAAAAATAGGTTTTTTTCTCGTACAATATATCCTGATTACATTTTCCTCTTCCTCTACTCTGCCCATTTCCTCCCCAGCTCCCATCCCTACTTCCTTTCTGTCTCTCATTAGAAAAGGACAGGCTTCTAAGAGATAACAACAAAACATAAGAAAATAAAATATAACCAGATAAAACAAGAAACCACTTCTTCAGTATTAATCAATTCAGTATAACTCAATTAATGGTACAACATATTATTATTTGAAGATTAATTGCTAATTCCTTGGTATTTCACACCAAAGTTGGCCAAGGCACACCAACATAAGGAAAATAATCCCAAGACAAAGCAAAAGAATCCGAGACTCACACATTCACCCACACTCAGGAGTCCAAAACAGAGCACTACAGTGAGCGCTGCAACATATATGTAGAGGACCTGCTACAAACCTGCATGGGGCCTGTTCTGGCTGTTTCAGTCTCCGAGTTCATATGAACTTTGCTCAGTTGTCGTAGAGGGCTTTGTTCCACTGGACAAGTTCCTGAACAGAACACCAATGGCTTATGCTGTAAGATGAAGAATTGACAAATGGAACCTCATAAAATTGCAAAGCTTCTGTAAGGTAAAGGACACTGTCAATAGGACAAAACAGCAACTAACAGATTGAAAAAAGATCTTTACCAATACTACATCCGATAAAGGGCTAATATCCAATATATACAAAGAACTCAAGAAGTTAGACTCCAGAAAACTGAATAATCCTATTTAAAAATGGGGAACAGAGCTAAACAGAGAACTCTCAACTGAAGAAACTTGAATGGCTGAGAAGCACCTAAAGAAAAGATCAACATCCATAGTCATCAGGGAAATGCAAATCAATGCAACCCTGACATTCCACCTCACACCAATCAAAATGGCTAAGATCAAAAACTCAGGTAACAGCAAATGCTGGTGAGGATGTGGAAAAAGAGAAACACTCCTTCATTGCTGGTGGAATTGCAAGCAGTACAACCCCTCTGGAAATCAGTCTTGTGGTTCCTCAGAAAATTGGACTACCTGAGAACCCAGCAATACCACTCCTGGGCATATACCCAGAAGATGCTCCACCATGTAATAAGGACACATGTTCCACTATGTTCATAGCAGCCTTATTTATAATTGCCAGAAGCTGGACACAACTCAGATGTCCCTCAACAGAGGAATGGATACAGAAAATGTGCTACATTTACACAATTGTGTACTACTCAATTATTTAAAAACAATGACTACATGAAATTCACAGGCAAATGGATAGAACTTAAAAATATCATCCTGAGTGAGGTAACTCAGTCACAAAAGAACACACCGTATGTAGTCACTGATAAGTGGATATTAGCACAAAAGTCCAGAATACTTAACATTCAATTCACAGACCATATAAAGTCTACGAAGAAGAAAGACCAAAATGTGGATGCTTCAGTGCTTCTTAGAAGGGTGACAAATTACTCACAGGAGGAAATATGGAGACAAAGTGTGGAGCAGAGACTGAAGGAAAGGCCATCCAGAGACTGCCCCACCTGAGGATACATCCCATATACAGGCACCAAACCCAGTCCCTATTGTGGATGCCAGGAAGTGTTTGCTGATGGAAGCCTGATATGGTTGTGTCTAGAGAAGCTTTGCCAGAGCCTGACAAATCAGAGGCAGATGCTCACAGCCAACTATTGGACTAAGCGCAGGAGTCCCAGATGAAGGATTTGGAGAAAGGACTAAAGGAGCTGAGGGGGGTTGCAGCCTCATGCAGGGAACAAGTGTCAACAGGCCTGACCCCCACCCCCACCCCGGAGCTCTCAGGGACCACCAACCAAAGAATACACATGGAGGGACCCATGGCTTCGGCTGCATATGTGGCAGAGGATGTCCTTGTTGTAGCCCTTGGGCCTGTGGGTGTTCATGCCCTCAGGGGAATGCTATGGTGGGAAGACAGGAGTGGGTGGGTGGATGGGGGAGCAACCTTCTAGAGGCTGGGGGAGGAGGAATGGGAGAGGGGGTTTCCCCAGGGGAGACCTGAGAAGGGGAAAACATTAGAAATGTAAATAAAGAAAATATCCAATAAAAAAAGAAAAAATAATGAACAAAAATATATTAAGCAGATTTTGGGAAAGCAGCAGCACCAGATCCAAGATGGCGGCCAGCAGGAGGCTGATGAAGGAGCTTGAAGAGATCCGCAAACGTGGAATGAAAAACTTCCGTAACATCCAGGTTGATGAAGCTAATTTATTGACTTGGCAAGGGCTTATTGTTCCTGACAACCCTCCATATGATAAGGGAGCCTTCAGAATTGAAATCAACTTTCCAGCAGAGTATCCATTCAAACCACCCAAGATCACATTTAAAACAAAGATCTACCACCCTAACATCGATGAGAAGGGGCAGGTCTGTCTGCCAGTCATTAGTGCTGAAAACTGGAAGCTAGCCACCAAGACTGACCAAGTAATCCAGTCCCTCATAGCACTGGTGAATGACCCCCAGCCTGAGCACCCACTCCGGGCTGACCTAGCTGAAGAATACTCTAAGGACCGTAAAAAATTCTGTAAGAATGCTGAAGAGTTTACAAAGAAATATGGGGAAAAGCGACCTGTGGACTAAAATCTGCCATGAGTGATTCCAGTAAGTTTGAGCAGAGACCCCGAGCAGTGCATTCAGACACCCCGCAAAGCAGGACTCTGTGGAAATTGACACGTGACACCAACTGGTGTCCGCTTGTGGCAGTTACTAACTTTCTACAGTTTTCTTAATCAAAAGTGGTCTAGGTAACCTGTAAAGAAGGATTAAAAAATTCAGATGTTCTAATATATATATATATATATATATATATATATAAAGCAAAAAGAAAGTTATGACATATATACAACTAGGGAGACTTAAAAACTTTTGATGGCAGAGTTTACTATCACATTTCCTTGAATCATGTCCTGAAGCAAATCTCAGTATCCTATGTTATGTGTTCTTATGGATATAAGCAGTCATTTCAAAGGTGACCTGAGTCAGGTTCACAGTGTTAGATTATTGAAATATTTAGGTGAAAATTTAATTGGCTTTCTAACTAAGAAGAATATAAGTCAGTTGGGAATTAAGTAATGGTGGCCACGTCCAGCTCCAGGCACATTTTGTGTATCTAAGCTGACCTTTCTGATTCTGAGGAGACAAAGGCTCTCCTGTGTCTCTCAGCAGAGATTAGCATTGCTCACCATTCTGAAACTCTTCTGGGGATGAAGCACCTCAACCAGCTCTGCTCTGTTTCTGAAAAGAATGGGAGCCTCATTTCTCAGCCTTGCCTCTGTCTTTGGTTGCAAACAGGTCCAAGAAAGGTGAATATGTCTACTCACTCAACAGTACACTTATATAGAAAGTCTTATTTCTTCTAAGGCTTCATTTACTAATGGAAGAGGTTTGGGTGGTGAGCAACTTCAGCTCTATAAAATGCCTAATCACTCTCTTTTTCAGATGTTGTTTTTCTAGAAAATACTACTCATGCCCAGTACAGGAAGTAGAAAGCCTTGGAATTCTCATCGTTTCCTAAGCTCAGAATATTATTTCCATTGCCACTTTTCCCCAGACCTTTCTCTTCTCATCTTAGCATCAGCTTCCTGGCTGTTGTCGCTCGCAATATTGTCCGTGTCTATTTTGAGCTTTCTGTGGTTACTTTACTTTGAAGTGGAAGTTGACCTATTGTTTAGAATGATATTGTTGGGTAATAAAGGGAAGCCATATTTCATTCCTCTTTCCTGTCTCTGTTTAGATCAGATTCAAACTAAACTTCCATTGTTTACACAAACTTATGATTTTTCAACTTAAGGTCCTGTATTTAAAAGCTAAGCTGGAGGGCTAGCACAATGACTCAGTCAATAAAATAAAAAGGGGCCTACCACAAAACCAGACAACTTGAGTTTGATTCCTGGGCCACCTGGGCTAGAAGAAGGAAACACTCCCATAGGTTGTTCTTTGTCTTCAACACAAGCTAGGAAGATAGATAGATAGATAGATAGATAGATAGATAGATAGATGATTGATAGACATAGATGTGTGTGTGCATACATATGTCTGCGAGTCTGTATGCATGTGTGTTCACATACACACAAAAAATGTAATTTTTGAAGATGTTAAAACAGAAAACTGAATCAGAAAGAAAATCATTCTTGTGGGACTCTATAGATATATAATAGGTCAATCCAGAGCCCTCCTTCATAAGGGATGCTATAAAGTTTGGAGGAGTTATTTTATAGTTTTAGAGTTAAATTATCTCCTAGATTCATCCAAAGTTAATTAATGTTCAAGTATACCTATAATCCATATATTACGGACCCAGAGGTATTAACGCTATTCTAAAATAAGAATATTGTAAGTCTGTGTGACATAAAATTTAAAAAGGGCAATATAAGTAACATCTGAAAAGATCTAAGTAGATAATTGGGGCCAATTTTATCATTTCAAATATTACAGACCTATAAAATCAACAACTTACTTAAGTAACAAAATTGGATAGAGGAGAAGGTTAGGAAACTCTTCCTTTCTTCCTCTATTTTGAAGGGACGGTTCATTTTCAATGACAAAAGATCTTGCAAAAGTTAAGAAAAATATGTGAAATGAAAGATTTTTTATATCAATTTAATCAGTTTAGTATTGGCTTTGCATCTCAAAAATAAATCTTACAAACTTATTCTCCAAGGTTTATTGGGACTGGGCTCTCCAATTCTGCATATCAATTGGTTATTGTTTTCTGTCATCAAAGAATTCTATGAGCAAAGACACCGACGCAAGCTGAGATATTAGCTGAGCAAAGAGGACACCAATGAGCACATGAACCTAGATGGGGGAAAGCCCATAGTGCCTCAACCCTATACAAAGAATCCTGAGCAGCTGAGTAAAGCTGAGAGTGGAAAAGGAAGTCTTACCAAGGGAAGAGCAAGCAATTAGCTGTCCAGTGCCAAATGGCCATTTCTGACAACATATATACCAGAAGCACCATATACACTATACATACTACATCCACTATATACTCTATATACATATATGTTTATATATATATATATGTATATATGTATATATATGTGTGTGTATACATATGTGTGTGTATATATATATACATATATATACTATAAATACACATACACATGCAGTAACAATTGAAAAATAGTCCATTAGTTTGAAAGATAGTGAGCAGGCCTACATGGGAGTATTTGGCAGTAGGAAAAGGAAAAAAAGACTTGCAATTTTTAAAAAAAGAAAGAAATCTTTTTAGCTTAACAACAAATCCTTAAAATGCTACTTGACTGTAGCCACCTATGATGTTGTAGTGCTCAGATTAAATGACCCATGCAAGTCATCACCACGGTTGACCACTGGTCACGTTGGACTGTCTCCTACCTCAGAGTGAGCCCCTATATTGTCACCTGAGATTCTTTAACACCTTTCCTCCTGCTTCTCTAGCTTCTGATCCCCACTTGTTTTATGATTCCTTTTCCCTCTACTCTGTGTAAAGAGAAGGTTTTCCCAAGGCTTCCGCATTTGACCTCATCTAACTCCACTTAACAGAGAGTAACTGTTCTGTCTTTGCCATGCCCCATTCAATCAATCACCAAGTTCTATTGATCCAAACTCTTCAGTATTTCTTATACCAATGCCATTTCTTCAGCTGCTGCCCCTACTCTCCAGCTCAAGCATTAATCACACCTACCTGCAGTATTCAATAGCCTCCTAACAGTTCTCTCTCTCTCTCTCATGTGGAGCACAGCCCAGGCCCTCGGGTGTAGCAGCACACAGCTGTATCCAGTAGCCATCACAATGGCTGTGTCTTTGTATATGGAAGGAATTCCTTTACTTCTCAAGACACCCTAATGAGGTCCTTGCTGGTTTTATCTACCTTCTCAATTTATAAACTTCTTGAGAATAAAAATCACATTTTCCTGATCTACACCCCCATTATCTTGCCTGCTGTTTTCATAAAGCTTTTCTAAATACGATTTGACAACTTTCAGTGCTTTAGTGAATTAGAAATAAAAACAGGTTTTGCAATGCATTTTTTTTGATATTTTTATGTTTGGTATTCTCAGCGGACCTTAGAATCTATCAGGTAACACTTCTGTCATATTCAGAAGATAACTATGGATTCCTAAGCCAACATTAAACTTTATTCAACTGGGCTATGTAAGTCTAAGGTATCATGAAGAATGCCATTAAAGAAGACATAAAATCCCACGTATTTTGATTCTGAAAAAGTAGCTGTTTAATTGATTAGGCTGAATTTATCTGATGATTTTTTTAATTGGTCTTAAAAACTCAAGTTTATAAACCAGTAAGTAAAGAAGATAGATTGCTTCTTGTAGATAGTATATAAAGAAATTAGTGAACATATTAAACAAATTTAACAAGTATGAAGAAATTAAGTTACAAATTGTTCTAGGAAACCTACTAAGAAACTTAAACATGCTATCACTAGATAAGATGGTCTTTTATTATCTTTATTAATTGTGTTAAATATTATACAACTAACTAGGTGCACAGGTGTTTTTGAGCTTGTTCATATTGAGCATATACTTTAAAATACCTTAGACTGAGAAATTATGATAATGTTACATTTATAATCACTGTGAAAATATGCTTAGAATGTCAGATGGTCCGCCAACATCTCTTCCATGAAAGAATTAAACCGGGAGCTAGAGAAATGAAAGCACCCGTTGTTTAATGCTCTCCTGTCCTCTTTCAGAATTAGTGGTCATGCAGCCTGTAATCTGACCTCAAGGTGAGATAACTCCCTGTCGCCAACACAATCAAAGCAAAGAGTCACCTTCTAGTCTTGCCATGTTTCCTATCACTGGGTAACATCTGGACACTCAAGAACCCTGGTATCCTACAGGGTATCAATCAGGGCAGAGAGCACAGTATCCTACGTCGGAGTTTCCATGTCAAGCCTTGTAAATCTCCTTGGAATGCTAGGGCTTGTTTGTTTAGGTATCTACTAGATTCAGTAGTTATTCATTCAATTTTTCTTTATTGTCAAGAAGTTCTTAATTTGTTCTTTCAAAAAACTGGGCTTGTCATACTTGTTTTATGCAAGCATAGTGTCACACGCACAGGATACAGAGGATACAACAGGAGGGTAGCAAATAATGCTCTTGCTTTTTCAAGTTTTGTAGATTTTGTTTGAAGATGATAAAGATTATTGAAGGGCTCACTAGATAAGATGGTCTATTGTTGGCTTTTTAAATTGTGTTAAATATTATACAACTAACTAGGCGTTCCTTGATAAAGAAAAATATATAGGGTGATGCAGACAGATGACAGAATAGAAAGAACTTCTTTGCTTCATTTCATTTTCTCTCCTCTCCTAGCTCCTTTTAGCTGTTTCTCTGCACTCACCCACAAGCCAAAGCTTTGTTTCTCACACACCTCAAGGCTCTCTGTATATGGCAGATCTGACAATTTAGCCACCTTTGAGATTTGTCAAAAGAATAACTGTCTTGTTCACAGGCACTGCTCAGATATGTCTAAATGTTTTTAATATTGATATACATGTTTTCATTATGAGTATATCTTCAATGTGTGCAATAATCATAGAGTGGTAAGACCAGAAGCTTGTTGTTGATGTTATAAATATGACAAAAGAAATATTTGGGCCGTTAAATGGCCTTACAGTGGGCTGTTGGATCTAATTCAAATTCTAAAGCTATAATCAAACTGTACTAAAGATAGGAAGAAATAAACATTTAGTTTAGACTCCTTTCGTGAGAATTTGTGACCAGAGCTAGATAGAAAAGAAAAGGAAGAATTATTTTTAAAATTTCATGGTTTTCCCAAAGGATAGTAATAAAGTTGTCTGGTGGGAGGTAATTACCAGGCACGGAAGTGGCCCAGCGCACACTTACACTACCGCATTTCTATGCCACAATAAGATTCAGCCACATCAACATGATATTTAAAGCATTAAACCAGTGTCCACTGTCAAAAACATGAAGCTGATCAGTTTTGCATATGAAGCAAATTCCGTATAAATATTAATTTGACAACTGTCAGCTCCACATACTCAGAGTTAGTGTTACATAAACTGTCAACCCACGGGCAGGTTGGAGTGGGGGTGGATATACTCCGGGGAACCCGTCTCACCCGCTCTGCCCCACAATGTTTTTGAAGGAAGTGCTGAGAGAGACAAGGGCAAAGTACTGAGAGCTCCAGAATTTATAGTTCTTCTGAGCTCAGGATTATACTACTAAAGAGCAGAGGCATCCTCAGCCTGAAGAGTCCACTTTGCTAACACAAATCCAGGCATCAGGATTGACTTTGCCAGTAAGGAGAAAACCAAGTAATAGGTTTGAATTTCGAGCACAGATATTTTTTTCCCAACTACATAACTATGCATAAGTCATTCTCGCCAAGTACCAGGGTTTTCCCAGACTTTTTGAAACTTTTGAAGCAACAATAAGACCCTAAGAAGGGAAGCAAGAAAGGCAAATAACAGAACAGCACTCAGCCAAAAAGAACTGTGGCCAGATACTTACAAAGCATTCAGGGAGTCGAGCTATGCCTGCCTTTGCCATGCCTGGCTGCTCTATTTGACTTTGTGCCAGTTGAAGTCTCCCTGATAAAACACCTGCCTCGTGCATCCTCGGGTCCTTGATCTAGGCCCGCTGCAACTTCTCGGCCCTGGCAAGGAGCTAGGTCAATTCTTAGCTGAAACCCCATTCCCTCTGGCTAGTCACTGTTCTCTCAATGATTCATGCTGGTCCCAACCACGAGAGGCTGTCAAAGTCACAGACACAAGTAGCTACTTCCAGCTTTATAAAAGCATAAACATGTACACAGTGAATACTTTCTGCACAACCTTAGCCTGAATGTGCAGCTCTACTTGATCCTTTCTTGGATCAGCTGGAAACCTTTGCAGCAGAAAGGCTTGAAATCCCTGGCTTCTTTCTGCAGAGTCTTTCTGCCAAGGTCAACAATATCTTACTAGACTGGATCATTTGTTTTTCCCCACCAAGTCCTGATGAAGGTTTTCTACCTCAATACCATAAAACACCCAAGGAGACACCCTACAATAGTTAACATATCTGTGTGCATTCTACTTAACAAAGTTATACTGAAATACTGTATTTTATTTGCCAAAGAACTGGGAGGCCGTGTTACTATTAATTGTGGCAGTATGGTAATAAAAACATGGCACCCTCAGCAAATAAAGCTTGCTAAGGCTCCTACTGGGTTAGAAGGCTCTACACTGTCCACGCCACTGTTGCTTTCCTGTATGAGTGGCTATTTGCAAAGCTGATTTACAATGTGAGCAAATCAGTAAATGGGAAGATATATAGCTGCAGAGATGCTTTGAGAATCACCATGCAGGCACTATTCTCAAGTGCTGGGCACCATAAATTCTCAGAAGATAACGTGTAGAGCACAGGAAGCAATGGGCCATTTTCTTTATTTCCCTTCCTTTCTGCTACAATTTTAGAAACAAAATAGGGAAGGGTGAACAGGACCTACCAAGGACAGGTCTATGACTAGCTGTGTCAGAACACACATGACCTTGGACAAAGCCCCTTACAGTCCCAGCTCCTTTCCATGGCTTACTGTTTTTCTGAAAGACAACAAATGTTATATAATATTCTATAATTGTCATATATCAATAAAAAGAATATATAAAATAATATCATAAATAAAGTATAGCTCTTGAATATTTTTATGCTAATGCTAGATATACAATGGACGAGTTTGATATTAGTTTCTGATATTGTGAGTTCTCCAAATATATGAGAATTCCAGTATAGCATGTAAATAAAACTATTCGCAATCTTTCTAATTTTTTTACAAACACAAAACAAACAAACAACAAAAGAAAAATTAGTTGTCTTTGTTATTATTACTTTTGAGACAGAATTTCTCCTATAGCCAAGGCTAGCCTCAAAATCCTGTTCCTCGTGACCCAACCGCCTGAAGGCTGGGCTTACAAATTCCACTCCACACCAGATTTAAGAATGGAATGTATAAGTTTCATTTTGTGTATGTGTATTGAGAGGGTTTTCGATACCAGTTGTTTGACAGGCATCGTGAGACATACAGAGAATCTGAGCAATCAGAAGGCCTTACTAGTTCAAGGCTTTCCTGGGCTATAGAACAAATTCAGGGGCAGTCTGGCTTACAGATTAGAACTGTCTAAAAAGACAAAAGAAGAAAAGTGGGGATGGAACCAGTTAAAGTATCTAAGAGAGTAGAAACACATAGCATTCGAAATCCTTGAGCCAATTGATTCTCAGGTGAATGACCATGAAATGATCTTTTAAAAGATGTATAATTAAAATAATTCATACGTGCCTATGTGTGTATGTGTATGCATGCATACTTATTTGTGCTTAAGATGAAGTGAAGTGGCTTAGAGGCTAAAAAGCTTGCCTGAGTTCAGATCTTCAGGAACCCACATAGAAAGTCAGATAGAGTAGCAAGCACCTCGTCTTGAATCCCAGCGTTTCTATTCTGCAACAGGAGGCAGAAATAGGGAAATTGCCTGAAAGCTCACAGCCCAGCTAGCCTGGAGCACATAGGAAGTGACAGAAGAGAGATCTTGCCTCACCATGGTGAGATACGAGAATCAACTCTAGCTTCTGAGAGTTGTTCTCTGACTTCTGTATGTGTACCCTGGAACATGCACCTCACACCCACATGCACACATCAATGCACACACCTTCATACATATACATTTGCATACATATCACACATACATCATACACATACATACAATATGCATATACCTTCATACATACAGATTTACATGCATAACACACACAATTCATATATACACGTTTACACACATCATACACATACACATCACACACAACCTTCATACACACACATTGACATGCATACCATATACACACCAAGACACATCATACATAGACATACATTGTACATACACCTTCATACATATACATTTACATGCACAACATACACATCATACGCATAGACACACACCTTCATACATACATATTTACATGAATAACACACACATACACCCTCATGGTGATACAGACACCAATGCCAAAGATTGCAGAGCAGTGAGAGAAGAAGTACAACCAGGTGCAGTTATAGGTCACAGGAGGATTTCACTGAAGTCTGTGAATGTTGACACATGAAAAGTGTATCTGCAAATGAACCACACAAGAGAGTCCTACACTGTAATCAACATGTACTGAATGTCTGAAGTAATCAGGGAAATCCTAGGCAGGGGAGATGTGTTAGTTGAATAGACAGACCAACTTCCTCTCCTTCCCAACGTAACCCAGTAGGGAGTATACACATTCAGAAGCTGACTAAGAGGGCTAAATAAGTGATTGCAGTACATAAGGTGCTGCTGAGGGTCACAATGACGTAGGCTCTCTAGACAGAAAATGGAGGCTTTAAGATGTAATACTAGGGACTGCAATCACTTGAGACTTCTAATTCAGGGGGTAGAAATTATACTGTCAAGAGAAAGTAGAGAGTGGGCTGGATCCAGAAGACTGGGCAGTGGACCTGGCGGCTTTTCAATGTAGGCAGCACTTGAGAGTTAGTTTCAACAACATGACTCAAAACCACAGCAAACATGGTCCATTGCTATACATCCTCAAGCTTATGGTGCTATGAATTCCAAAAATTTAGCAAGTACAAGGCACAGGAGAAAGATTTCTAGGCTGCTGAGTCTAACCTGCACTCACGTCTTTTTGGCACAAGGTTCTGAAGTTAATATACACAATATAATTGCACCTATTCAAACAGAAACATGTTTTTCTCCTAATGGTAAGCTATATACCATTTTTTACCTTAATAGCATACAGGATGAAATAAGATTGAATTTTTTAAGATATAGAAAGACTTTTTATGTAAGTGGCTTGATGTGACCTGTGAAAATGGTTTAGGACTTGCTTGACAAAGGAAACACTACAAAACCATACAACTCAAAAGACCCAAATCTTGAGGATGGAGAAATGGCTCAGCACCAGTTATTCTTCTAGAGGACTCAAATTCAAATTCCCAGAAACCACATGACAGCTTGCAACTGTCTGTGACTCCAATTTCAGGGGACCCATGGCAACATATATTTTTCTATTTGTAATCTTTTATATATATTGCATATATATATGCAAAATACCCATATACATAAAATATCAATTAATCAATGAATTAATAAAAAAAGAGACTCAAATTCTCATGTTCCCTTTAAGAACATCAATGAGGCCTCTTGCTGCAGCAATGTGTGTGGGAACATCTGGAGGACAAGCTCTGAACATACACTCCACTGGTTCTTAAAAAAACGGCAGACAAGCTTGAGGAAAATAACAAGCTTCAATAAAGCCAAGCTGAAGAAAACCAAGATTGCTGAAGAACACCTTCCAACCAAAGAGACTTTTGAACAGGAAAAGAGGAGTGAAACTTCCTGAAAGTCTAGAGGGATTTCCCCTCCCGTCATCTCCTAGACGCTCTAGAAATGTGAAAGAAGAACCAGCCGAAAGGGCACTGTGAACCTGAACACTCCACACCAATGCCACTGCCCTGCAGGTCTTTCTGTGGGGCCTTGCACACATGCTAATTGGACTATCAAAATACACTGTTTTACCCTTGATATTATAGGAAATTATCTGTATGATTGATGAAAATAAAACACACATCATAGCAAAAAAAATAAATAAATAACAAAAACAACAAATCGGTGAAACTGTTCAGACCATCAATGTCATATGCATAAGAAAAAAAGCCACCAAATTCTGAAAGGGGTCACTTTCGAAAAGCAATATGGAGGACAGAAGAAAAGGCAGAAAGGGTGTAAATACAGTGCCCATATATAAAAGTCTAAGACACTGCTTTTCAAAGGAAGAAGCAATGTGTAGATACTGGTGGTTTTATTGTGCTGTCTATAGATGCACCCAAGCCAAACAGTGGCACTGGACACAGGATTGGAGTTCCCAAAAGAGTGCCAAATGTTTTCTGTGCATGCTGAAATGCTGACTTAGCGCTATCATGTAGATTATCTAGTCACTGACAGGAGGTAAGCAAGCAGCCAGTGTAAACCACTGAATGTGTGGAGAGAGCATGGTCAATTAACCCATGCATGAGCTCCTCTGCCACTGAGATGAGCCCTAGTACAAGGAAAAGCCTGCTCTTATGTCACAAAAGGAGCATGCACAGAGGACAAAGAAATTCCAGAATGAACTGAAGAAACACAACCTTATGGCATGAGACGAGACTCAGCATAAAATAAATGCAGATAAAAGTAAAAAAAAACAAAAAGAAACTTCAAAACAACTGCATTCCTAGAATGTGTCTCCTAACACCTGCACACGTACGGTTTCTAAGCACGACATAAAGTTACTCACATCTGAGTTAAGCGGCAGTCAAAAGGTTTTAGGGAAGTACTTTGCAAAAGATGCCCCAGTTCAGTCACTAAGGGGCTCTTGGTTCTAAAGTTACTGAATCTTTTCAAGTCTCAGTATCACCATCTATAAAACAGAGTTTACTTCTCCTTCAGAGAGTCCAACTGTGAAGTTATAATACTCTCCTAATCTGTTTTCTGTTGGTCTAAGTGAACAACACTGAGAGTTAAAGAACATAGCAGCAAACTCTAGTGCGAGCCACATTATTATTGTTAACATGGCAGAAGACATCCCGAGGCAAAGCTGAGCAAGCTTCCTAGGCCAGTTCTCTTTCCCGAGATCTCGTCAATTTCTATTTTCCAAAGCCCCACCTCTACACATGAATAATATGTGTGTAGAGGTGTATTGCCAAGTGGAGCAGGATGTTCTTTCTTGATTCTCATCCTAAAGCAAATCAAGGAAGGAATGAAGGAAGAGAAGCTCTCTCTCTCTCTCTCTTTTTCTTCCTCCTCCCCTCCCTCCCCTCTCTCTGTGTCTGTTTCTGTCTCTGTCTCTCTCTGTGTGTGTATCTGTCTCTGTCTCCTCTCTGTATCTCTCTCTCTCTCTCTCTCTCTCTCTCTCTCTCTCTCTCTCTCTCTCTCTCTCATTCTCCTCAATCTTTTTTACAGTAAGAATAATGGATGAAAACAAATGTATGTTTTAGCCAAGTAGGAAGGGCTTTGAAGGTTAGATAAAGAATTCCTGCCTCTAGTTGAGTAACAGAGCACTTGTTTAATAAAAACTGGATTAAGTAGGATGAAGACAGGGACAATGCTGAGAAGCTGAAATGAGTCTATGAGTGAACCAAAGGTGAGGAGGGCTCACACACTTTGTACTCCTGCAAAAGTCATTTGGGATGCTATTTCTTTCTATGTTGGATGTGTTTGGCTCTAGTTATGTAATATAAATGCACGGATAACATTTAAGATCCTTATACGTGGGAAAAACCATTGTGTTTTCTGAAAATATTTTCATCTATTTTTATGTTGACATGTTGTCATAGTTGAGTAGTTTATAAAGTGTAACTGCATTGAGCTGTAGTTATGAAGGCTGAGCAGGCTCATACAAAGGGACACATATCCTGAGATCCTCCTTATTGCCTCGCCCCAGGAAAGAAGGCTGAAAGACAAAAGAACATCAGAGGAGGACACCTGAATTTTAATACTATACACTTACCATAAGGAACCTGCTTCTGTGGTTAGCAACTCTCTCCCTCACGAACATCAGTGGCACTGGGCATGGTAACAGAAACCTTTGATCTCATCACTGGGAAGCAGAGGAAGAAGAATCTCTGTAAGTTCAAGGCCAGGCTGGTCTACAGAGCGAGTTCCAAAACTGCAGAGGTACACAGAGAAATCCTTTCTTGAAAAAACAAAAGAGAGAGCAGATCCTCTGCCACAGGGCTCCATACCCAAATAGCACTGAGAGGGAACAGGCCTCCTAGGTATGAGGACAGGCCTGTGAGTGCGGGTAGGACTACCACTGCTGCTCAGACCAATTGACCTAGAACCCTCAGGACACAGGAACTGAGTGGCTGCCTGGGACAGGAGTCTTCTGGACTCCACCTACACCCAGAGCTGATCCTGTGCCACAGAACTACATACACAAATACCACCAGGAGAGAGCCTTCCAGGAATGCCTACACACCCGCAAGCACAGGTAAGACAGCTGCTTCTCTTCAAATTCCTGGGACAAAAGGGTCCCTCACAGAGCCATCAAGACACAGGAATCAAGGATCAGCTGGGAACAGGTTCCTTCTGGTCTCTCTCTGCACCCCAGAGCTGACCCTGTATCACAGATCTTCATACCCAAATTCCTCCCAGAGAGAACTGGTCACCCAGGAGTACTGACACACAAGCTTGTAGGAGAGATAAGCCAAAGTCAGAGACAGCAAGGCCAGCTAACACCAGAGATAACAAGATGGTGAAAGTCAAGCACAAGAACATAAGCAAAAAAAAAAAAAAAAAAAAAAAAAAAAAAAAAAAAAAAAAAAAAAAGATAAAAACAAACAAAGACTATTTGGAATCCTCAGAACCCAGTTCTCCCACCACAGCGAACCCTGGCTGCCCCAACACACCAGAAAAGCAAGATTCTGATTTAAAAATCACAACTCATGATGATGTTAGAGGAATTAAAGGAGGATATTAATAACTCCTTCAAATAAATACAAGAGAACAGAAGTAAACAGGTAGAAGATCTTAAAGAGGAAACACAAAAACACCTTAAAGAATTACAGGAAAACACAACCAAACAGGTGAAGGAATTGAACAAAATCATCCAGGATCTAAAAATGGAAATAGAAAAAAATAAAGAAATCACAAACGGAGACAACAATGAAGACAGAAAACCTAAGAAAGAGACCAGGAGTCATAAATACAAGCATCACCAACAGAATACAAGAGATAGAAGAGAGAATCTCAGGTACAGAAGATACCATACAAAACATTGACACAACACTCAAAGAAAATGCAAAATGCAAAAAGCTCCTAACACAAATCATCCAAGAAATCCACGACACAATGAGAAGACCAAACCTAAGGATAATAGGTATAGACAAGAGTGAAGATTCCCAACGTAAAGAGCCAGTAAATACTTTCAACAAAATTATAGGAGAAAACTTCCCTAATCTGAAGAAAAAGATGCCCTTGAACACATAAGAAGCCTACAGAACTCCAAATAGAGTGGACCAGAAAAGAAATTCCTCCTGTCATAATAATCAAAACACCAAACACACTGAACAAAGACAGAATATTAAAAGCAGTAAGGGGAAAAGGTCAAGTAACATATAAAGGCAAACCTATCAGAATTACACCAGACTTCTCACCAGAGACTATGAAAGCTATAAGATGCCGGGCAGATATCATACAGACCCTAAGAGAACACAAATGCCAACCTAGACTACAATACCCAGCAAAACTCTGAATTACTGTAGATGGAGAAACCAAGATATTCCATGACAAAACCAAATTTACACAATATCTTTCCACAAATCCACCCTTACAAAGGGTAATAGACAGAAAATACCAACACAAGGAGGCAAACTATACCCTAGAAAAAGCAAAAAAGTGATCTTCTTTCAACAAACCCAAAAGAAGATAACTACACAGTCATAAAAATAATATCAATAATAACAGGGAGCAACAACCACTATTCCTTAATATCGGTTAACATCAGTAGACTCAATTTTCCAATAAAAAGACGTAGACTAACACACTGCATATGTAAACAGGACCCATCATTTTGCTGCATACAGGAAAATGTCAAAGACAGTGTAAAGACAAACACTACCTCAGAGTAAGGGGCTGGAGAACAGTTTTCCAATCAAATGGAATCAAGAAACAAGTGGGAGTAGCCATTCTAATATCTGAAAAAAATCTACTTTCAAGCAAAAATCATCACACTTCATATTCATCAAAGGAAAAATGTACCAAGAACCCTCAATTCTGAACATCTATGCTCCAAATAAAAGGGCACCCACATTCATAAAAGAAACTTTACTAAAGTTAAAGGCACTCATTGTACCTCACACAACAAATGTGGGGGACTTCAACCCACTCACACTAATGGAAAGATCAGGGAAGCCACAAACTAAACAGAGACACAGTAAAACTAACAGAAGTTTTGAATCAAATGGATTTAAAAGATATCTATAGAACATTTCATCCTAAAACCAAAAAATATACTTCCTTCTCAGCACCTCATGGCACGTTCTCCAAAATTAATCATATAATCAGTCACAAGTCAGACCTCAACAAATACGAAAAGATTGAAATAATCCTATGCCTCCTATCAGATCACAACAGATTAAGGCTAATCTTCAATAGCAACAAAAACAACAGAAAGCCCACATACACATAGAAGCTGAACAATGTTCTACTCAATGATAATTTGGTCAAGGAGGAAATAAAGAAGGAAATTAAAGACTTGTTAGAATTTAATAAAAATGAAGGCACAACATACACAAACTTATGGGACCCAATAAAAGCAGTGCTAAGAGTAAATCTCATAGTCTTGAGTGCCTCCAAAAAGAAATTGAGGAGAGCATACACTACCAGTTTAACAGCACACCTGAAAGCTCCAGAACAAAAAGAAGCAAATACACCCAAGAAGAGTAAATGGCAGGAAATAATCAAACTCAAGGCTGAAATCAACGAAAGAGAAACAAAAAGAACTATACAAAGTATTGACCTGGTTCTGGTTCCAGGAGCTGGTTCTTTGAGAAAATCAACACAATAGATAAACCCTTAGCCACACTAACCAGAGGGCACAGAGACAGTACCCAAATTAACAAAATAGAAATGAAAAGGGAGATTTAACAACAAAAATCATGGGAATCCAAAAAATTATCAGATCCTATTACAAAAGGCTATACTCAACAAAAATGGAAAATCTGGATGAAATAAACAATTTTTTAGACAGATACCAGGTACCAAAGTTAAATCAGGATCAGAAAAACAATCTAAACAGTCCCATATCCCCTACAGAAATAGAAACAGTCAAACAGTCATTAATAGTCTCCCAACCAAAAAAAAAAAAAAAAAAAAAAAAAAAAAAAAAGCCCAGGACCAGAAGGGTTTAGTGCAGCGTTCTATCAGACCATCAAAGAAGACCTAATACCAATTGTCCTCAAACTATTCCACAAAATAGAAAGAGGAGGAACTCTACCCAACTCGTTCTATGAACCCACAATTTCTCTGATAGCTATACCACACAAAGATCCAACAAAGAAAGAGAATTTCAGACCAATTTTCCTTATGAATATCGATGCAGTCTATGGCCATACCACCCTGAACGCGCCCGATCTCATCTGATCTTGGAAGCTAAGCAGGGTAGGGCCTGGTTAGTACTTTGATGAATGTTGATGCAAAAATACTCAATAAAATTCACAGAAATCAAATATAAGAATACATAAAGAAGATCATCCACCATGATCAAGTAGGCTTCATCCCAGGGATGCAGGAATGGTTTAATATATGGAAATCTATCAACGTAATCCACAATATAAACAAATTTAAAGAAAACAAAACATGATAATTTCATTAGATGCTGAGAAGCATTTCACAAAATCCAACAGCTATTCATGATAAAGTCTTGGAAAGTTCAGGAATTCAAGGCCTATACCTAAACATAGTAAAAGCAATATACATCAAATCAATAGCCAACATCAAACTAAATGGAGAGAAACTTGAAGCAATCCCACTAAAATCAGGGACTAGACAAGGCTGCCCACTCTCTCCCTATCTATTCAACACAGTACTTGAAGTTCTAGCTAGGGCAGTTAGACAACAAAAGGAGGTAAAAAGGAATCAAACTGGGAAGGAAGAAGTCAAAATATCATTATTTGCAGATGATATAGTAGTATACTTAAGTGATCCCAAAAATTTCACCAGAGAATTCCTAAACCTGATAATCAACTTCAGCAAAGTAGCTGGATATAAAATTAACTTAAATAAATCAGTGGCCTTCCTCTACTCAAAGGATAAACAGACTGAGAAAGAAATTAGGAAAACAGCATCCTTCACAATAGTCACAAACAATATAAAGTATCTTGGTGTGACTCTAACTAAGCAAGTGAAAGATCTATATGACAAGAACTTCAAGTTTCTGACGAAAGAAATCGAAAATCTCAGAAGATAGAAAGATATCCCATGCTCTTGGACATAGTAAAAATGGCCATCTTGCTGAAAGCAATCTACAGATTCAATGCAATCCCATCAAAATTCCAAATCAATTCTTCATAGAGTTAGAAAGAGCAATTTCCTATTTCATCTGGAATAACAAAAAAAAAAAATCTAGGACAGCAAAAACTATTCTCAACAATAAAAGAATTTCTAGGAGAATAATCATCTCTGACCTCAATCTATACTACAGAGCAATAGTGATAAAAACTGTATGGTATTGGTACAATGACAGGCAGGTAGATCAATGGAACAGAATTGAAGACCCAGAGATGAACCCATATACCTATGGTCACTTGATTTTTGACAAAAGCACTAAAACCATCCAGTGGAAGAAAGACAGCATTTTCAACAAATGGTGCTGTTTCAATTGGCAGTTAGCATGTAGAAGAACCAAATTGATCCATTCTTATCTCCTTGTACAGAGCTCAAGTCCAAGTAGATCAAGGACCTCCACATAAAACCAGAGACACTGAAACTAATAGAAAAGAAAGTGGGGAAGAGCCTCTAGGACATGAGCCTAAGGGAAATTTTCCTGAACAGAACACCAAGAGCTTATGCTCTAAGATCAAGGATTGTCAAATGGGACCTCATAAATTGCAATGCTTCCATAAGGCAAAGGACACAAAACTGCAACTAACAGATTTGGAAAAGATCTTTACCAATACTACATCCAATAGAGGGCCAATATTCAATATATACAAAGAACTCAAGAGGTTAGACTGCAGAAAACCAAATAACCCTATTTAAAAATGGGCTACAGAGCTAAACAAAGAATTCTCAACAGAGGAATACCAAATGGATGAGAAGCACCTAAAAAAAAAAAAAAAGAAAGAAAGAAAGAAAGAAAGAAAGAAAGAAAAAAAGTTCAATATCCTTAGTCATCAGGGAAATGCAAATCAAAACAACCCCGAGATTCCACCTCAAACCAGTCAGAATGGCTAAGATCAAAAACTCAGGTGACAGCAGATGCTGGCAAAGATGTGGAGAAAGAGGAACACTCTTCCATTGCTGTTGGGACTGCAAGCTGGTACAACCACCTCTGGAAATCTGTTTGCTGGTCCTGGGTATATACCAGAAGATACTCAAACATGTAATAAGGACACATACTCCACTATGTTCATTGCAGCCTTATTTAAAATAGCCAGTAACTGGAAAGGACCCATGTCCCTCACCAGAGGAATAGATACAGAAAATGTGGTACATCTTCACAGTGAAATACTACTCGCTATTAAAAACAATGAATTTATGAAATTCTTAGGCAAATGGAAGGAACTAGAAAATATCATCCTGAGTGAGGTAACCCAATCACAAAAGAACATACATGGTGTGCACTCACTGATAAGTGGATATTAGCCCAGAAGCTCAGAATACCCAAGATACAATTCACAGACCACATGAAGCTCAGGAAGAAGTAAGAGCAAAGTGTGGATACTTTGGTTCTTCTTAGAAGGGGGAACAAAATACCTATGGGAGAAGTTACAGAGACAAAGTGTGGAGCAGAGACTGAAGGAAAGGCCACCCAGAGACAGACCCATCTGGGGATTCATCCCATACACAGTCACCAAATCCAGACACTATTGTGGATGCCAACAAGTGCTTGCTGATAGGAGCTGTCTCCTGAGGGGCTTTACCAGTGCCTGATAAATACTGAGGTGGATGGATGCTCACAGCCATCCATTGGATGGAGCACAGTGTCACCAATGGAGGAAATAGAGAAAGAACCCAAGGAGCTGAAGGGGTTTGCAGCCCCAGAGGAGAAACAACAATATGAACCAACCAGTACCCCCAGAGCTCACAGGGACTAAACCACCAACCGAAAAGTACACATGGAGGGACTCATGGTTCCAGCTGCATATGTAGTAGAGGATAGACTTGTTGGTTAATGGGAGGAGAGGCCCTTGGTCCTGTGAAGGCTCTAAGTTCCAGTATTGGAGAATGCTAGGGCCAGTAAGCAGGATTGGTTGGGTTGGTGAGCAGGGGAAGGGGGAGAGGATATGGGGTTTTTGAAGGGGAAACCAGGAAAGGGGATAACATTTGAAATGTAAATAAAGAAAATATCTATTTAAAAAACAAAATAACCAGAAGAGAAAGTACATCAATGAAGAGAATCCTTGTGAACTAAGTACATCTTCATCTTCTACCTCTTAACACTGTGGCACTGAGAATTATCAAGTTAAGGGTTGTATGGGACAAATTCACACCATAGCAACAGGTGACTCCAATACAACTCAAGCTTTACCAGGGATAGAGTTTCAACCATTCTATGCTAGTGTGTGGACACCTCATATACACTTATTTGAGAACAAGCATCTCATGGAGCCCTTGACATATGACTTATATTCCTTATGTTGTAGTCAGTTTGTTAATGAATGAGAATTAAATAATATAGCCCTCTACAGCTCTTGCCATAAAGTCATTTGCATTAGAAAATAATTGTAGATAGGTTTGAAGTGCCATACCAATTCTTACTGAGAAACAGAATGCCTTGTCTCTCTGTCAATATTTCTGTCTCTGAAACCCCATCATTATTTCTGTACAACAGAATCAGAATCTCACACATTGACACTCAGGCAACACAGCCCTTTTAGAAGTCTAGAAAAACATTGGCAAGGCACGAATTTTTCACTTTCTGTTCATACATAGGCAGTGACCTTTCAAACCACTCCTTCTAATAGAGAAAGCAAACCAAAGTAATGACACCCTTGCTTGAGTGTAATCCAGTTGGTTGCCTTTGAAAAGTACACCCCAAAAACCCTCATTACTGTTCTCAGACCAGATGAGATCTCCATTCTGCCATCTCTGACTTCAAGAAGAATGAAGCTTAGATGTGATGCATTACCTTGCAGCCCCAATATACCATGTAAGTGAACATTTTTTGTAAACTGATGCTCTCATTGAATGAAACTGTATATTACAGGAGTTATATTGCACTATAACTAATTCATTTATAATTGATAGGTACCAGTCTTTTCCTTCTAAAAACCACAAGTAGCTGACAACTACATCCCACAAAAATACATAAGTATATTTATATATTGGCCTGTTCTGCTATTTTTCTATTCGTACTCTGCTATCATTTATTTTTTACTACTATGGTCTTGATTTATTTTATTGCTCAGTTAGAATGCTTCTTTGTTTGCTTGCTTTTGAGGTAGAATCTCTTTTTGTAGTTCGGATGCTCTGGAACTCACAGCTCTCTGGCCCAAGCCTGCCAAGTGTTTGGATTAGAGGCCTAGCCACCCTGAGCAATCTTTTTTATATTCCCCAAGAGTTTTACCACTGTCTCCTCCCTACATCACAGTTTTTATTCTACTTCCTGCACCAGGAAAATCAAGTTCAAATGTAAAAACCATTTAAAGACCATTTTATCACCTACAGGCATAAAAACATGTGGTTCCTACATTATTTGCTACATAGAAATAAAATCTCATCTAAAGAACTCAAGAAGGTGGACTCCAGAAAATCAAATAACCCCATTAAAAAATGGGGCTCAGAGCTAAACAAAGAATTCTCACCTGAGGAATACCGAATGGCTGAGAAACACCTGAAAAAATGTTCAACATCCTTAATCATCAGAGAAATGCAAATCAAAACAACCCTGAGATTCCATCTCACACCAGTCAGAATGGCTAAGATCAAAAATTCAGGTGACAGCAGATGCTGGCAAGAATGTGGAGAAAGAGGAACACTCCTCCACTGTTGGTGGGATTGCAAGCTTATACAACCACTCTGGAAATCAGTCTGGCAGTTCCTCAGAAAATTGGACATAGTACTACCGGAGGATCCTGCAATACCTCTCCTGGGCATATATCCTAAAGATGTTCCAACCGGTAAGAAGGACACATGCTCCACTATGTTCATAGCAGCCTTATTTATAATAGCCAGAAGCTGGAAAGAACCCAGATGCCCCTCAACAGAGGAATGGATACAGAAAATGTGGTACATTTACATAATGGAGTATGAATGAATTTATGAAATTCCTAGGCAAATGGATGGACCTGGAGGGCATCATCCTGAGTGAGGTAACCCAAATACAAAAGAACTCGCACAATATGTACTCACTGATAAGTGGATATTAGCCTAGAAATTTAGAATACCCAAAATATAAGATACAATTTGCTAAAGGCATGAAACTGAAGAAGAACGAAGACCAAAGTGTGGACACTGTGCCCCTTCTTAGAATTGGGAACAAAACACCCATGGAAGGAGTTACAGAGACAAAGTTTGGAGCTGAGACGAAAGGATGGACCATCTAGAGACTGCCATACCCAGGGATCCATCCCATAATCAGCCTCCAAACGCTGACTCCATTGCATACACTAGCAAGATTTTGCTGAAAGGACCCAGATATGGCTGTCTCTTCTGAGACTATGCCGGGGCCTGGCAAACACATAAGTGGATGCTTACAGTCAGCTATTGGATGGATCACAGGGCCCCCAATGGAGGAGCTAGAGAAAGTACCCAAGGAGCTGAAGGGATCTGCAATCCTATAGGTGGAACAACAGTATGAACTAAGCAATACCCCGCCCCGCCCCACCGCATCCCGGGAGCTCGTGTCTCTAGCTGCATATGAATCAGAAGATGGCCTAGTCAGCCATCAGTGGAAAGAGACGCCCATTGGTCATGCAAACTTTATACGCTTCAGTACAGGGGACTACAGGGGAACGCCAGGGCCAAGAATGGGAGTGGGTGGGTGGGGGAGTGGGTGGGGGAGTGTGGGGGGGGACTTTTGGGATAGCATTGGAAATGTAAATGAAATATATACCCAATAAAAATAATGTTTAAAAAAAATCTCATTGAAGACACTCTCCTTACTGTCTTCCACTTCATGCGTTGTTACCTGTAAAACTTTCCCAATTCTTTTACAAATCCATTTCACTGGGTGCAAGATACTGAATTAAATAGATTCTTTATCCCAGTCATTACAATGAATAAGACTACCTTCAAGTTTGCTGATCAAGTGTCCTTGTGGATAGATATCTGCATATTGATGTTTGCAGATCTACTTCCTCAACACCATATAGATATCCTAATAGTTTTAAATCTTAATAACTATGCCTAGTTTTTTAATATTAATTAATAATAATTAATATACCCAATAACAGTATTTGCAAATAGAACTTTCCCTTAGACCAAGAAATGAAAAAGACATTTTCATAATTTCCTTCAGTGTGATTTAGAGTGACATCTTATTAATACTTTAAGTTATGATTTCTGACTTAGCAAATTTAATCATTTCTTATAATTTTTGATCTTTAGGTTTTGATCCTGTGTTTTTTGGAAATCTATACCCTCAATAGTTTGAAAGAGGTGTCTAAAAATGTACTATTTAAGAAAGAAAAAAGCACCTCAGCCTTGTTTATGATAAATAACTTGTTACTGTGAGGTTTTTCCTATTTTTCTAATGATGAGCATTACTATAAATCCCTAATACATATTTTTTATTTTATTTTTATTTATATATGTATTTATTTATTTTAATTAGGTATTTTCTTCATTTACATTTCCAATGCTACCCCAAAAGTCCCCCAAACCCTCCTACCCCACACCCCTCTCACCCCAACTAACACTTCTTGGCCCTGACATTCCCCTGTACTGAGGCATATAAAGTTTGCAAGACCAATGGACCTCTCTTTCCACTGATGGCCTACTAGGTCATCTTCTGATACATATGCAGCTAGAGACACGAGCTCCGGGGGGTACTGGTTAGTTCATATTGTTATTCCACCTATATGGTTGCAGACCCATTCAGCTCCTTGGGTACTTTCTCTAGCTCCTCCATTGGGGACCATGTGGTCCATCCAATAGCTGACTATGAGCATCCACTTATGTGTTTGCTAGGCCCCTGCACAGCCTTGCAAGAGGCAGCTATATCAGGGTCCTTTCAGCAAAATCTTGCTAGTGTGTGCAATGGTGTCAGCGTTTGGAGGCTGATTGTGGGATGTGTCCCTGGGTATGGCAGTTTCTAGATGGTCCATCCTTTCTTCTCAGCTCCAATCTTTGTCTCTGTAACTCCTTCCATGGGTGTTTTGTTCCCAATTCTAAGAAGGGGCAAAGTGTCTACACTTTGGTCTTCGTTCTTCTTGAGTATCCTGTGTTTTGCAAATTGTATCATGTATCTTGGGTATTCTAAGTTTCTGGGCTAATATCCACTTATCAGTGAGTACATATTGAGTGAGTTCTTTTGTGATTGGGTTACCTCACTCAGGACAATACCATCCAGGTCCATTCATTTGCCTAGGAATTTCATAAGTTCAATCTTTTTAATAACTGAGTAGTACTCCATTGTGTGAATGTATCCATTCTTCTGTTGAGGGACATCTGGGTTCTTTCCAGCTTCTGACTATTATAAATAAGGCTGTTATGAACATAGTTAGTTGAGCATGTGTCCTTCTTACCGGTTGAAACATCTTCTTCTGGACATATGCCCAGGAGAGGTATTGCAGGATCCTCCGGTAGTACTATGTTCAATTTTCTGAGAAACTGCCAGACTGATTTCCAGAGTGGTTGTAAAAGCTTGCAATCCCACCAACAGTGGAGGAGTGTTCCTCTTTCTCCACATTCTTGCCAGCATCTGCTATCACATGAATTTTTGATCTTAGCCATTCTGACTGGTGTGAGATGGAATCTCAGGGTTGTTTTGGTTTGCATTTCCCTGATGATGAAAGATGTTGAACATTTTTTCAGGTGCTTCTCAGCCATTCGGTATTCCTCAGGTGAGAATTCTTTGTTTAGCTCTGAGCCCCATTTTTTAATGGGGTTATTTGATTTTCTGGAGTCCACCTTCTTAAGCTCTTTATATATATTGGATATTAGTCCCCTATCTGATTTAGGATAGGTAAAGATCCTTTCCCGATCTGTTGGTAGCCTTTTTGTCTTATTGACAGTGTCTTCTGCCTTGCAGAAGCTTTGCAATTTTCTGAGGTCCCATTTGTCAATTCTCGATCTTACAGCACAAGCCATTGCATTTCTATTCAGGAATTTTTCCCCTATGCCCATATCTTCGAGGCTTTTCCCCACTTTCTCCTCTATAAGTTTCACTGTCTCTGGTTTTATGTAGAGTTCCTTAATCCACTTAGATTTGACCTTAGTACAAGGAGATAGGAATGGATCAATTAGCATTCTTCTACATGATAACCGCCAGTTGTGCCAGCACCATTTGTTGAAAATGCTGTCCTTTTTCCACTGGATGGTTTTAGCTCCCCTGTCAAAGATCAAGTGACCATAGGTGTGTGGGTTCATTTCTGGTTTTTCACTTCTATTCCATTGGTCTACTCGTCTGTCAGTATACCAGTACCATGCAGTTTTTATCACAATTGCTCTGTAGTACAGCTTTAGTTCAGGCACGGTGATTCCATCAGAGGTTTTTTTATCCTTGAGAAGAGTTTTTGCTATCCTAGGTTTTTTGTTATTCCAGATGAATTTGCAGATTGCCCTTTCTAATTCGTTGAGGAATTGAGTTGGAATTTTGATGAGGATTGCATTGAATCTGTAGATTGCTTTTGGCAAAATATCCATTCTTACTATATTGATCCTGCCCATCCATCAGCATGGAAGATCTTTCCATCTTCTTTTTTTTTCTCTTATTTTTTTTATTACATATTTTCCTCAATTACATTTCCAATGCTATACCAAAAGCCTCCCACTCCCTCCTCCCCCTCCACTCCTTTACCCACCCATTCCCATTTTTTGGCCCTGGCGTTCCCCTGTACTGGGGCATATAAAGTTTGCCTGTCCAGTGGGCCTCTCTTTCCAGTGATGGCCGACTAGGGCATCTTTTGATACATAGGCAGCTAGAGTCAAGAGCTCCAGGGTACTGGTTAGTTCATAATGTTGCACCTACAGGGTTGCAGATCTCTTTAGCTCTTTGGATACTTTCTCTAGCTCCTCCATTGGGGGCCCTGTGATCCATCCAATAGTTGACTGTGAGCATCCACTTCTGTGTTTGTTAGGCCCCGGCCAAATCTCACAAGAGATGGCTATATCAGGGTCGTTGAACCAAACGCTTGCTAGTGTATGCAATGGTGTCATCATTTGGGGGCTAATTATGGGATGGATCCCTGGATATGGCAGTCTCTTGATGGTCCATCCTTTTGTCTCAGCTCCAAACTTTGTCTCTGTAACTCCTTCCATGGGTGATTGTTTCCAATTCTAAGAAGGGGCAAAGTGTCCACACTTTGGTCCTCATTCTTCTTCAGTTTCATGTGTTTTGCAAATTGTACCTTATATCTCACTATATTAAGTTTCTGGGCTAATATCCACTTATCAGTGAGTACATATTATTTGAGTCCTTTTTTGATTGGGTTACCTCACTCAGGATGATGCCCTCCAGGTCCAACCATTTGCCTAGGAATTTCATAAATTCATTCTTTTTAATAGCTGAGTAGTACTCCATTGTGTAAATGTACCACATTTTTTGTATCCATTCCTCTGTTGAGGGACATCTGGGTTCTTTCCAGCTTCTGGCTATTATAAATAAGGCTGCTATGAACATAGTGGAACATGTGTCCTTCTTACCGGTTGGGACATCTTCTGGATATATGCCCAGGAGAGGAATTGTGGGATCTTCCAGTACTACTATGTCCAATTTTCTGAGGAACTGCCAGACTGATTTCCAGAGTGGTTGTACAATCTTGCAATCCCACCAACAATGGAGGAGTGTTCCTCTTTCTCCACATCCTCGCCAGCATCTGCTATCACCTGAATTTCTTTCCATCTTCTTAAATCTTCTTTAATTTCTTTCTTCAGAGACTTGAAATTCTTATCATACAGATCTTTCACTTCCTTTGTTAGAGTCATGCCAAGGTATTTTATATTATTTGTGACTATTGAGAAGGGTGTTGTATCCCTAATTTCTTTCTCAGCCTGTTTATTCTTTGTGTAGAGAAAGTCCATTGACTTGTTTGAGTTAATTTTATATCCAGCTACTTCACCGAAGCTGTTTATCAGGTTTAGGATTTCTCTGGTGGAATTTTCAGGGTCACTTATATATACTATCATATCATCTTCCAGAAGTGATATTTTGACCTCTTTCTTTCCAATTTGCATCCCCTTGATCTCCTTTTGTTGTCGAATTGCTCTGGCTAGGACTTCAAGTACAATGTTGAATAGGTAGAGAGAAAGTGGACAGCCTTGTCTAGTCCCTGATTTTAGTGGGGTTGCTTCCAGCTTGTTAACATTTACTTTGATATTGGCTACTGGTTTGCTGTAGATTGCTTTTATCACGTTTAGGTATGGGCCTTGAATTCCTGATCTTTCCAAGGTTTTTATCATGAATGGGTGTTGGATTTTGTCAAATGCTTACTCCAAATCTAAGGAGATGATCATGTGGTTTTTGTCTTTGAATTTGTTTATATAATTGATTACGTTAATGGATTTCCATATATTAAACCATCCCTGCATCCCTGGGATGAAACCTACTTGGTCTGGATGGATGATTGTTTTGATGTGTTCTTGGATTCTGTTAGCAAGAACTTTATTGAGTATTTTTGCATCAATATTCATAAGGGAAATTGGTCTGAAGTTCTCTATCTTTGTTGAGTCTTTCTGTGGTTTAGGTATCACACTAATTGTGGCTTCATAGAATGAATTTGATAGGGTACCTTCTGCTTCTATTTTTGAGGAATAGTTTTTGGAAGAACTGGAATTAGATCTTCTTTGAAGGTCTGATAGAACTCTGCACTAAACCTATCTGGTCCTGGCTTTTTTTGGTTGGAAGAATATTAAAGACTGCTTCTATTTCTTTAGGGGATATAGGACTGTTTAGATCATTAACCTGATCTTGATTTAACTTTGATACCTGGTATTTGTCTAGAAATTTGTCCATTTCATCGAGGTTTTCCAGTTTTGTTGAGTATAGCCTTTTGTAGAAGGATCTGATGGTGTTTTGGATTTCTTCAGAATCTGTTGCTATGTCTCCCTTTTCATTCCTGATTTTGTTAATTAGGATGCTGTCCCTGTGCCCTCTAGTGAGTCTGGCTAAGGGTTCTTCTATCTTGTTGATTTTCTCAAAGAACCAGCTCCTCATTTGGTTGATTCTTTGAATAGTTCTTGTGTCCACTTGATTGATTTTTGCCCCTGAGTTTGATTATTTCATGCTGTCTACTCCTCTTGGGTGAATTTGCTTCCTTTTGTTCTAGAGCTTTTAAGTGTGTTGTCAAGCTGTTAGTGTGTGCTCTCTCTTGTTTCTTTTTGGAGGCACTCAGAGCTATGAGTTTTCCTCTTAGAAATGCTTTCATTCTGTCCTATAAGTTTGGGTATGTTGTGGCTTCATTTTCATTAAACTCTAAAAAGTCTTTAATTTCTTTCTTTATTCCTTCCTTGACCAAGGTATCATTGAGAACGGTGTTGTTCAGTTTCCATGTGAATGTTGGCTTTGAAGATCACCCTTAGTCCATGGTGATCTGATAGGATGCATGAGACAATTTCAATATTTTTGTATCTGTTGAGTCCTGTTTTGTGACCAATTATATGCTCAATTTTGGAGAAGGTATCATGAGGTGCTGAGAAGAAGGTATATCCTTTTGTTTTAGGATAAAATGTTCTGTAGATATCTGATAAATCCATTTGTTTCATAACTTCTGTTTGTTTCACTGTGTCCCTGTTTAGGGTTTTTTCCATGATCTGTCCATTGATGAGAGTGGTGTGTTTAAGTCTCCCACTATTATTGTGTGAGGTGCAATGTGTGCTTTGAGTTTTACTAAAGTCTCTTTAATGAATGTGGCTGCCCTTGCATTTGGAGCATAGATATTCAGAATTGAGAGTTCCTCTTGGAAGATTTTACCTTTGATGTGTGTGAAGTGCCCCTCTTTGTCTTTTTTGATGACTTTGAGTTGGAAGTCAATTTATTAGATATCAGAAGGCTACTCCAGCTTGTTTCTTCAGACCATTTGCTTGGAAAATTGTTTTCCAGCCTTTCATTCTGAGGTAATGTCTATCTTTTTCTCTGAGATGAGTTTCCTGTAAGCAGCAAAATTTTGGGTCCTGTTTGTGTAGCCAGTCTGTTAGTCTTTGTCTTTTTATTGGGGAATTGAGTCCATTGATATTAAGAGATATTAAGGAAAAGTAATTGTTGCTTCCTATTATTTTTGTGGTTAGAGTTGGCATTCTGTTCTTGTGGCTGTCTTCTTTTAGGTCTGTTGAAGGATTACTTTCTTGCTTTTTGTAGGACATGGTTTCTGTCCTTGTATTGGTTTTTTTCTGTTATTATCCTTCAAAGGGCTGGATTTGTGGAAAGATAATGTATGAATTTGGTTTGGTCGTGGAATACTTTTGTTTCTCCATCTATGGTAATGCAAAGTTTGGCTGGGTATAGTAGCCTAGGCTGGCATTTGTGTTCTCTTAGTGTCTGTATAACATCTGTCCAGGCTCTTCTGGCTTTCATAGTCTCTGGTGAAAAGTCTGGTGTAATTCTGATAGGCTTGCCTTTATATGTTACTTGACCTTTTTCCCTTACTGCTTTTAGTATTCTATCTTTATTTAGTGCATTTGATGTTCTGACTATTATGTGTCGGGAGGAATTTCTTTTCTGGTCCAGTCTATTTGGAGTTCTGTAGGCTTCTTGTATGTTCATGGTCATCTCTTTCTTTAGGTTTGGGAAGTTTTCTTCTATAATTTTGTTGAAGATATTTGCTGGCCCTTTAAGTTAAAAATCTTCATTCTCATCTACTCCTATTATCCGTACCTAATACATATTTTAGATGGCATTTTTCACCCTCTATTAGTAGAGAATTGATTAATTTGTTTAAATTTCTCTTATTTTGAATCTTACATTAAATTCTGCTGCCAGGCCTCCTGTTAATAAATGATCATTTCTAAAATAAAAATACTATCAGAGCATGTTAGTTTACAACTTTTTGATAGATTATAAACTATTTTATCATCTAGTTTATAATTTTACATATGTTAAATAAAACTGGTGTACTTTCTCTATTTAAGGATATAAAATATTATACTTACAGTCTTGTGGGTATGCATACCATGTCACTCATACAACATTGTTTTATTCAAAACAACTTTTAAATGTTTTTCTCTTCTGGACCTATTTCAAACTGAAACCATATTATAAAATTTCCTAATAAATACAAATTCAAATATCTTTCAATTTAATATCTAATGAAAGTTTATTTGCATACTTAGTTCTTTATTTGGCACATAAAAATTTTAGAGTAAGTATATTTCCTCATAAATAGTAATTCATTACTATTTATTACTATTACTATTACTAATTTATTACTATTTATCATTCTTCTTTATCCTAATTATAATAGATATCCTTAAAATACAGCTTCTCTGATATTTAAATTACCACACTAGCTTTCTTATGTGTTTACTTTTATCATAAATCCCTTGCTCTTCCCTTTGATGTTGAGTGGTTCTTGTGAAGGCCATACATAACATTTTTTCTCCCGCAGCCTAGTATCCTTTCTTATAAAGAGAGAATCACTCAATTAACTCTTTCAATGAAGAGGAATATAATTTCTTCCTTCTTTCAGTATCTGTATAGTATACTACATTTGGTTTAAAACATGAATTTGTTTTTATCATAAATGGTAAGTTTGAAAAAACTGAACATAAAAATTTAGCTGCTAGTGAGTGGCTGAATTTCAATTTTCAGGAAGAACTGGACAAAAGCAGAGAACAACACTAGGTGAAGGCAGCTCTGTCAGATTGACAGGAGAGCCCCCTCCCCATCCCCCAGCTCCAAAAGGCAAGATGCTAGATGTCAGAAACCCTGCAAAGCACCAACCACACCACCTTTTCCTATGCGTGTGTGTGTGTGTGTGTGTGTGTGTGTGTGTATAAATTAGGTAGAGTGAGATGTAGAGATGTAAGCAATAGTAATTAATAAAATAGAGCAACTATAACATATTTTAATATATTGCTTATGGGCAGGAGTATGTTCTGGGAAAATGTGTCATTGGACAGTTTTCAATGTGTAAACACTATAGAGTACACTTAGACAAACCAAGGTGGTATACTCTGTTACATACTTAGGATATATAGTATATAGGGCATACCCTGTTGTTCTGGGGCCGTTATAAAAATAAAATTAGCAGAAATAAAAGATGCAGTCCTAAGACATAGCATATGTGAGACTATCCATAGAAAAGCAGGACATACTATAGTGAATCATGTTATATGTAGAAAGAAAACTCACTAAAATAATGATAAAAGTACAGCATAGCAAATATATACTTTAGCATAGTCAACTACTATCATTATTAGAAGAATGTAACTTGATATGTTTGTTTACCACAGCATCATCAATAAGAGAACCTTCATACACACGTTTCATTGTTGAATAAAGCATTATTCTGTGGCACATAACTCTGCTAGAATAAAATAACCTTCGGTGCCATTGAACTTTGAGGCTATTATTAAGTAACATAATAATTGCTTGCATTCAGGTCAGATATCACCCTTTGGTGATGCCTCATAACTTTCATTGTCACTTATTGGCTACGGCAAACAGCATATACACTATTGAATGCTGGAATCAGGGAAGACTTAGGTTCTAAGTGGAAGAGAGCCGGGAAGAATTTCTTCATTCTGAGAATAATATACATTTTAAAATACATCAATTGTTAATTTCTGGACTTTTCCATGTGTGACAGGAAGTTTTACGCCACAAGTTAAACTCATCTGAGAGGAGAAAAGCAAAATTCATAAAATGCCTCTACAAGATCTGACTGTGACCAAGCCTATAGGGCATTTTCTTAATTGGTGACTAATTTGCAAGGGCTCAACCTATTGTAAGTTATGTCATCCATGGGCTAGTGGTCCTGGGTTCATTACAAACCAGACTGAACACACCATGAAGAGCAAGCCAGCATGTAGCAAGTCTCCATGTCCTCTGCATCAGCTCACACCTCCAGATCCTCACCCTGTTTGAGTTCCAGTCCTCTTTCCCTCCCCAACATGCTTATGCTCATGGTGTTTCATCGCAGCAATAGCATCCCTAACTAAGACAGCAGGTAATGTGTTTGGATCTATAGACAAGGGAAACTACAAAAAGTGAAACCAGGGCAAATAAAAGTTTGAACAGATCTAGTGGAAATGTATGAGAGTAGTATACATACTAGCATTGGTATGATAGTAGTTACCATAGTGAATATATATGGCTGAAAATTCACATACTGAAACAAAATGGGAAGAAAATCAAAGCAAAAGTCATCAGGACAGAAAGTCACACAACAAAGGTGAATGAGAAAAGGAGGAAGAAATAAAGGGAGAACACAACAATAGAAAAAAACTACCTAAGGAGTGGACATGGATCTTTATTTAGCAATAATAATATTGACTGTCCCCAAATAAAAATGTTCTGATGGAAAAGATGAAGAAATGACAGACAATATGCTTATTTATAAGAAATCACTTAAGGAACGACTTAGTGAAAATGGAAATATTAATAAAGTTTTACCACACAGATAAAAAGCAAAAGTAAACAAGAATACCTAGCTTCATATTAGTCAACAGAAATAGCCTTTATGTCAGAAACCTAAAATAACGATGAGCATCACCATATAATGATATGTAAATCTCCAACCCAAATATGCCCCAGCAAAGTAAAGACAACTCAGTTATTATGATTACATGTTGTGCACCTAGATTGGGCAGATCTATGCTACACTACCATCTGCCACATCTATGAGACCCCTTAGAACTTGCAGTTTCTCCAGGCCATGTGCTTCTGCTCTGCTTTTCTTCATTCTCCTCCTCAGAGTACTCTCCCTCTTCCATTTTCTCCTTCTTTTCTCAGGTTTACATGAAATCACCTGAGTGCTGTACTCATTCCTTGTTCGCAACCACTCGCAGGAGAATAGAATTAACATCAAAATATAATTAGCCCCAGGGCTATCCACAACAATAATAAATGTCTCATTTCAATGGGAAGAAAGAATCATTGTAAATAGATGCACCCCAGTGCACTGCAGCAGTTGGTTTAATTCCAGTGTTAGTAGACTGGAAAGGGTGGGTGGCATTCAGTGGTCATCCTGCAGTCATTAATGGATAAGTCATCCAGATTCAATCTCAGAGTCCACAAATACGCATCATAATTAAACTATGCAGAGATCAAATGGACACAATAGACAGTTCCAAAATATTTCCTGCAATAGCCATGACACACACACTTTCTCTGATTACCTCATGAAGCACTGCCCAGGATAGACCATGTGACAGACCACAAAGATTCAATAAATCAAAAAAAAAAAAAAAGTTAAGTCAAAGTATGTGTCTTCTCTAGTCACATTGAAATAAAACTATAAACCAACTTTGAAACTTACTTTAATCTGATCAATAAGGACTTTATACATGTATTAAAATACATAATGTCCTATAAATATTGAAAATTAGAAATAAAGACATATTTTTAAAGATCCCAATTCTCTCTCTCTCTCTCTCTCTCTCTCTCTCTCCCTCCCTCCCTCCCTCTCTCCTCTGTGTGTGTGTGTGTGTTTGTGCATGTGCACACATGACACAGTGCACATACAGAAGTCTGACAGCACAATTTTTGCCTTCCATTTTGTTGCTAACTATGTAGCCCAGGCTGCCACTTTTGTGAGCTGAAGTGTCTGTCTCCCTGCCTCCCAACTCACATCAAACCACTGGCATTGCAGAGACATGCTATCAAAACAGGTTTTATATGGATTCTAAGGTTTGAAGTCAGTTCGTCACCCTTGCACAGCAAACATTTCGCCCTATGTGCCACATCCCCACCCCATAAGATTGCAGACTGTGATGACCCTTTGTCTCATAATTTTATTGCTGTGAAGAGACACAATGACCACAGCAATTCTAATAAAGAAAAACATTCAATTGGGGCTGCTTACAGTTCATAGATTTAATCCATTATCATTAAGTCTTGAAGCATGGTGGTGTGGAGACAGATACAGTCCTGGAGAAAGAGTTGAGAGTTCTACATCTTGATCCACAGGCAGCAAGAAGTGAACTGAGACAACAACAAGACCACGCCTAACCCAGCAAGACCACACCTCGTAATAGTGTCACTTCCTGTAAGCCTGTGAAGCCCATTTTCTTTCAAACCACCACACCGTTTTTCCATCACTTCATTACAGCTTACCAGCTAAAATCTTTTAAATGCCTTTTATAAGGAAACTGAAGACTTTCAGAGGTTAAGGTATCCTCTTTATTGTAATAGATATATTTATATACATATATGTATTTTAATCATTTAACACTCATGACTATTCTGCCATTTTTATAAGGTACCTATCTTTTTAAAATGACATAGGCACAGTTTTCAGTGTTGTATTTATAATATCATTTTCACTTTAAATTCTACCCTTTATGCATTGTGACTTTGTCGAGGACAATTGCTCTTATAAACAGGTATGCAGAGTTGTACTAGTGATTAAATTATACATTATCTTTTCCCTTTTCATTTTACTTCTGGTTAGGCTGTTATGATTTTATCATTTCATGTATATTAATTGGTCTATTTTATATCTTTCCTATTTTAATGGTCATACTAGTGATGTTCTTTACAGGACACCCTTCCTCATTTCTCTAGTATTTAAAAATAATCTGTGGACTAAAACTGTAGCTCAGTTACCAAAGTGCTTCCTTATCATGCAGGAAGCTCTGGGTTCAGTCTCCAGTACCTCCTCAACTTGGTGGTGTTCTTAAAGACTTGTGATTCTAGCCCTTACAAAATGGAGGCAGGAGACTCATATATTCAAGAGAATCTCTGATTAATTAGGAAATATGAGGCCAGTTTGGGCTACATAAGACTATGAGTAAAAAGCAAAATTAATTTTTAAAAAATCATATAATAATCCTAGCCAAGATGCTACAATTTTTCTGTGACTCTTGCTTTCCCGTACTGGCAACTGAACACACACACACACACACACACACACACACGGACATACGGACACACGAACACACGGGGTGAGGTTGGGGGGCTCAGCATGGACCCCCTAAGGCACCCCCTCCTGCTACCTCATGCTCCTGCATGACAAACATATCAAATGCCCTTTGCAATATGTATTTACACTTTCTGTTCTGTTCTCCTAGAGTACACTAACTAGCACAATATAATCTCTTTTTTATGATAATTTATATCATTTCATCTTAAAATACACACATCTTGTAGGATATTCAAGAGTGACAGAGGATCGAGTGTCTTTCTATATTTGCTTTTGATGACTGAGAATTCCATTGACAGACTTTGTAATTTTCATTCTTTTTTAAAGCAAATGTTTATAAGAAGATCTCTTTAAACATTTTATCAAGAAACTTTTATGTACAGCAATTTTGATGTCAATTTTTCTCCAACATCAAATATTTGTGAGTCTCCATTCAAGGCAAAGAGTATTTTCCTTGGCCCACAGATAGTACAAATGCTTTTGCTAAAACACCTACTATTCTTACAACATATACCTGAATATATGCAGCAAGCCTAAAGATGGCCATATTGTCCTTACTTGATTTTTTTACAATATTGATTTCCCCCCTTTGGAAGATAATGAAATAGGAAGTTACAAACATGCTAGATATCTTGTCTAAGGACAGCTTGGAGTGTCTGTTGATTAATGATTCTGGTAGTTAGTTTTGATTATCACTGTGAGAAAACTTAGAATGACTTGAGATATGAGCCTTTGAACATGTCTTGATTACATTATTTAAGGAAAGGAGACCTGCGCACTCCAGGTGGGACCATTCCCTAGGCAACAGATCTTGGATCACATAAGAGTTGATCAAATGAGCTGAGCACTAATATATATATATATTAATATGCATTAATTGCTCTCTGCTCCTGACTTTGGATTCAATATAACCAGTTACTTCAAGTTCCTACTGCTGTGACTCCCTCTCATATGATAGATTATTAGAACTGTGAGTCACAAACACAAAACTAAACAATGACAAAAAACAAACACACACACACAAAACTTTTCTCCATTAAATTGCTTTTTTCAGGGTATTTTATCACAAGCTGGGAAGAGAAACTCATCCTATGACCTAGCCCAAGGCTCTGAGTCTCAAAGGCCCTCAGCTCAGCAAAGGGAAAGAAACAAACACCTCCTTTCACTCAGCCAGAAGCTGTCTTGGGAAAGGCAGACAATTGGAATGGAGTTAAGTTGTGAAATCTAGAGTACTCTATTTAGGTCACTGTCTTCCCCAAATCTCTGATGTTGAACCTGTTTGCCTTAACAAGAAAGTTCCCAACAAAAAAGTTCAAGTTAAATCCTAAGTGCCTGTCTCACAAATATATACAGTGAACCAAAATTGTGTGATTGCTTAAAAGAAATGTAGCTCCAAGTATATAACACTAATATTGTCAGATCCAGAAGAAACTTGGAACAAAGGGCTAACCTTGGTGCCTTTTAGCATACCAAAGAGCGTGCTGGCTTCCAAGCTTCCCCAGTATCAAAACAACCTGTGGCTCTTCTCATCTCTTCTCACCCCCTACCATCCTACCCTAACTACCCTAACTACCCTACCCTAACTACCCTAACTACCCTAACCATTTCCAGCTCAGGGACTTTCCTCCTCATTTCCTCAAAGGCTACTATTTTAACTTTCTCTCTCTCTCTCTCTCTCTCTCTCTCTCTCTCTCTCTCTCTCTCTCTCTCTCTCTCTCTTTCATACTTTGTCTTCCTCTCCCACTCACCCTCTCTCTCTCCTCTCATGTTTGTCTACCCCTCATATCTACAATGAAAACCTTCCCCTCGAGGGGAAGCAGTTGGAGCAGTCATGCCATCGATTTATACAAATGTAAAGTCAGATTTCAATTGCCTGAGAGTCAGCTTACTGTTACTATACGTTACTACAAACACCTGAGATGATAAACATACACAGCAAAGGTTTCTTCCACCTTGTGCTTTAGAGGTTCCAGTCCATACTCTCTTGGCTGCATTGTTTTTGAGTCCGTGATGAAGCTACACACTGGAGAAAATGTGTCAAAGCAGACCCACACTCATAACCAGATGTACTAAAAGAAAAAAGGGACTGGACTCCCATTAACACCTCAAAGGGTATACCACCGATGATCTGAAAGTTCAAGGCAAGAATATGGCTAGTAAAGGCTCCACATCTTGCAAATAGAGCCACACTGAGGACTAAGTGTTAGTGTTCTGTCTAAACTCCACCCCACAGTTACCTGGCAATAGCCAGGTAGACGGCTCCCCACAATTACCTGGTAATAGCCAGGTAGGCCAAGCTCAGTATAAAAGGGGCTGCTTGCCCCTCCCCCCTCTCTCTTACTCCTGTTTGCTTCTCTCTTGCCCTCTTGGGCTTTTCCCTTCCCCCTTTCCTCCCCCCACCCCCCAATGTGGTCATGACCAGCCTCTTCTCTACTCTCCCCCTCTCTGCCTTTCTCTGCCTCTACTACTCTCTTAACTCCCCTCCGCATGCCCTGAATAAACTCTGTTCTATACTATACCATCCTGTGCTGGTCCCTCTGGGGAAGGGAATGCTTCGGCATGGGCCCGCTGAGGCATCTCCTTACCCCACACCTCACCACACCCCTTAAAACATATTCTTATAGCTCTCACTCTTTCTATAATCACAACACTCAGTCTTAAGCATGTGTGCTTTTTGAGGATATTATAGATCCATCCCGTGGCATTAATGAATCCAGATGTCATTATAAACTCTCCTGGAAAGCTCTGTCTGCAGAGACTGATTGAAACTGCCATACTCTGGAGAGATTGTAATGGCGCAGGTCCAGAGGCTAAGTACCTTACCGTGGGTTAGTTCTAACCCTCCAGAATAGCTATTCTTTGACCACCTCTTTGTCAGAACTAACATCTTGTGTCTAATGTAATGAAAACCTTTGAAATGTATTAATTTTTGCAGACGGCTGTCTTCCACCAACCCAAAAGCTAAGAATGCCATCAGATGGCGTCTTGGACCCATACACAGTGAAGCTTTCCCAGATCTTGCTTTTAACATCCCTTGATTTATGACTTTTCTTGTGCTTTGAAACTATAAAATTTAACAAAACTGCTTCCACATTTGAGCATGTAATTTGAGGTAAGCTAAATTATATTCCCAGGACACAGTTACTCAAAATGGCTCTAGAATAAACTATCTTTTATTCCCTTTAAGATGAGAACTATGTTTTTTTTTTCTTGTTGTTTTTACATCAACATATTCATGTAGCTAAGTAACTGTGACTCTTTTTAATTGGTATTAATTCTATAACCAAGACCCATACCTTGTTTGCTATTTCTCTAAACACTGTAAATAGATTTTAAAAGTTCTCTAACAAACCGTATTACCATTGATTTTTACAACAAATAAATGAAATGCCATGCTAAACTGTTTTTACAACGTTTAAATAATTGCCAATTCAAATTAATGAGACTTTTAGTCTAAAAATAAGATATTTTAAAAGCTTCTCTATAACAATAATATTCTTATAACCTTGTGTTGGATTTTAGTAGCCAGTACTTCTAAGATCTACTTCTACTAATTACTTACTAAAATAATCCTAAATAACAAGATCATTTTCTGCTGTCTAGAATTTTAAGAATCACTTACTATTACTAAGTTAGGTTGAAAAAAAATCCATTATTTACCCTAGAGCAAAGAAAGGGGCTTAGAAAGAACTAAAAGAGTTGTTAGTTTTGATTTGAACAATAATTATCTTTTGCTTCCCTTCACAATTTGTTCTGTCCTACCTTCCAAACCAGTGTTTGAGCTTTTAGGGGAAAAAAAGAGAGAGAATTAATGAAATAATTTCTAAGAAATCACCTCTTTCTACCACCAATTCAAAGGCCAAATGACAACTGTATTTATTATGGGATAAACTTGTAATTTTTAACAATGAGCCCAAATTTTAAAACAGTCAGTCCATTTGATTTTTCCCAGGAAGCTTTCCATAATGGAATTATCTTTCAGATTACACATGGTTATTATTCAATTTTACTAAAATACTTCTGCTGTGTATGTTCATTTGTGCAAACCACCGTTGCACTTGGCACTGATAAAAATACAAATAATAAATTATAAACTTCAGAATCACATCTACATTTGAATGCTGGTCTAATATTGATCACTCTTTACTCCAAAACAAGGAACTCTTAGGTTTATAATTACTAGATAAATATATAACTTTTTGTACCTACCATACTTCCTAAAAATGAGAAAACCTTGGGCCAGTTACAAGATCCACTCACTTGCAATTATAAACACTATTTTTTTTTTTCTGAACTCTCTCCTTTGGTAGATAGCAAGCAGAAAGTTCAAGGGAGAGGGAGAGGACAGTGTGCACTGATATATTTAAATGCTTTTAAAAATTATAAAGTTGGTTAATAAAATTGTCTGGCACTTTGGGAAGATAACAATAGGGAAGTTGTTTAATATGCATCAGAATTCTATTCCACAAGATGAAAATACTTGTGTAGGTAAACAATAATGTTGGCACATCATTATGAATTTATTTAATGCTACCATACTGGATACTTTAAACTGGTTCAGGGGGTGGAGTCTCAGTCACTAAATTGCTTGCCACACTAACATGAACCATGAGTTAGATCTTTAGCACCCATGTAAGAGCTGGGCAGAGCAGCCTTCCTATAATTCCAGAAGTGAAACACTGGCAGAGATGGCAAGATCCATGGTACTTAGAGGGCAGCTAGTCTTGCAAGTCAGTAAATTTCAGTTTCAGTGAGAGATTCTGTCTCAAAATATAAGGAAGATATTCTGAGCCATATTTCAGCCTACACCCAACTGTGCTAAAAACATTTGTGCACATACAGAAAGATAAGTTGTCCTAGAGAGCAAAACTAATCTGAGGAGGAAAGGGCTTGTTCATCCCAAAGCTATGGTTAGGAAGGACAACACAAGAGCCTACAACTCGTAGAAAAGAACTAAACCAGAGACCTTGAGGAAGCACAGCTCATCTTGCTTTATTATATAACACAGGACCACAAACAATGGTGGTGTCCCCCACAGTGGGCTAGGTGCCCCCATATCAACCAATAACCAAAAAATGCCCACAGACTTGCCTATACACCACTCTGATGGTACTAATATCTCAGTTGAGGTTACCTCTTTCCAGGTTGGCTACAAGTTAACAAAAACTAGCCAGTACATGGTATACATGCATACAGACCCACACAAACACAAAAGGGTTACAATGGAAACATTTGTGTTGTGTTTAATCACATCACAGTTTAAAAATTGGGGATGAGGAGGTCTGAGTCAAAATTAACTTGTGAAAAAAACAGTATGTACTAAAAGTTAGAGCTTGTGGGGCCTCAAGAGATGGTTCAGCAGTTAAGAGACCTGAGTTCTATTCCCAACACACTGATGGTGGTTAGCAGCCATCTGTAACTCCAGTTCCTGATGGTACAATGCTCTTTTCTGACCTCTTCCAGCATGCATATGGTTTATATATGTGCAGGCAAACACACACATACAGTAAATTAGTTAAGAGTTTGTGAAACAACTTTGGGGACTAATACTAGTAATGCTAGGACAAACTAAACCACAACTTAGTGGAGGGATAGCATGGCATGAGCATTTTAGTACAACAATATAACTTAAAATGAAGTTGTATTCAAGCTGCAATGAGAGCTATACATTAAGATTACAGCAGTTTTTATAATGATACAATTTTAGATGTTAGTAGTTTCACATTACTTATGCCTCTCCTTTGCAATGGTCCTGTGCATAAATGGCTGTTTGGACAGAAATTTCTGAAGCAATAAATGAGAGATACAGGGTACATGTTCCCAATAGCTCTTCCATCTTCAACCAGTGGCTCCTAAGATTTCCTTTAGCGGGTTCTGTAAACTGGCCACTGAAATTGAGAAACAGTGTAGAGGATCAAAACTAGCAGGAACTTCCTATGGCTGTGCCAAACAACTTGGGCTGAGAAACCTTTTAAGTTCAGTGTCAGAAGGAAAAAGGAATATAGTATTCTGAAGTACAATCTGCACAAATGGAAAGGACTGATGGGAAATTTCACAGAAGCATTAATCCCTCTGCTGACTATAAATGATGTATTTTACAGACGGAAGGGCCGTGGGAAAAAGCATTCAGTGAGGCAATAGCTCACCTAAAGACAGGAAATACATGAGAGACTAGGGAACAGTCCGAGGCCTGCACGGAAGAGTGGCTGTTCACTGAAGCTAGAAAACAGATATGACAGTCCTGACACATGAGCGGAATAAGGGAGCCCACTCATTTAGATACATCTTTAGGATTTTAAATGACATTTTAAATTGCTTCCCATTCAGTAGTGATCCAGAGAAACAAATCATATCACCGTGATTAAGAAGAAAGCATTCAAAATTATCTGAAGCGGGCAGGGAGCAATGAGGAGGAGGGTGTAAGTGAGGAGTCGGATAGAAGGGCAGAACAGAGGTGGGGGGAGGAGGGATAACTCACTCTAAGAAGGTTTATGTTTGAAAAACACACATCATGTACACCTATTAGTTTATGAGTTTCCCACATGTGTATATCCACACAGAAGAGTTTGATTAGAATTGTCTACGAGGGATTATGCTCACCCTAGAATCCACAGGTTGCCAAAGTAAAAGCCCTCTGCCAGGTGAGCAGATATGGTATGCCTCTCCTGGAACTGTTGGTAGGAGGTATATTCAGGAGACTCATAAAATAATGCAGGCTAATGCTGTTGTGCTTAGTTGCCCAACAGAATTTGTTGGTAAGATGCTATTGCTAAAGACATCATGCAATTCAGTCACAGAACATGGAGAAATTAAACTGGTACCGCATGGAAGCTTCCCCCCGCTGGCTAGGTTGTTAGTGCTGTACATGTTATACAGGCTGCTGGTATGTCATCAACAGTCTTACCCAGTTGTGAACCCTAAAAGCTATAGTAAGAACAGACCTGGCAAGATACCATCATAGTTGCAGTAGTGGCACAATGTTATGAAATTACCTATGTGTTTTCTGACATGATTTAAGGTCCATTCCAAAGAAGGAAACACATCCCTGGTACTGTGTGGGAGTTCATAGGCTCCAGAGGTAAACCAGCTACAATTATCATGTTAAATGGACATAGTCCATATCTAATTGTCTTCCAAATTCATATCTTACTACCCACAGTTTAGTGCAGAGCTCATACTTCGTCAGAGACATTGACTTGTGAATTACATAGAAACTCAGAACTTGTCAAAGTAGAGAAAATAAATGGCTGAAGATTACCCAGCTACAAATGGGGCCTCTGTATCATTCATATTACCGAAGGTGTGGAACCATATTGGAAGAGGGGATACAAGATTGGAAGAGTCAGATGTCAGGAGAATTGGAGCAAAACAGTATCCTCTGGACGTGAGAAAACCAATGAACTCATGAACGCACAGCAGCTGTGGTTCCTTACACAAGATCAAGCCAGTCAACATTCTTGCATGGAGTGGGAAGGGTTGGGTAACCCCAAACCCTAACCAAAGAGCAATGGGCAAATAACAACTGTGGGAGAGGGAGAGTCAGTTTTCCTTAAGGGTGTGGCTCTTGGTAGGTTGACCATGCTCCAATGAATGGCTCCATACTGAGGAGCATATGAATATCAGAAATTGGAGTTGACAGGTTAAACTTGAAAATAAACGAACAAACAAGAAGAGAACATGAAGTTGAGGTGGCTGAGACGGTATAGGCAATGTGTCAGAGTTACGGGCAAGAAATTGGGGTGCGCATGATCCAAATACATTGCAGAAGACACTCAAAGAAATCTGAAAATGTTTTAAAAAGTTAAAAAAAATGACAAAGATTCTAAATATATTCAAGATAAGAAGAATCGACCAATGAAAAAGAAAAGTACAAAATTGTTTCCAGAGTTCTTCCAACAGGGAAAGAATTGGAAGACTATAAAAAGAAATCTGTATTAAAAACAGGAAGAATTGATTACTAAGTGATTTAAAAATTTTTGGAGTTACAATAACCCACAATGTATACATCTCAAGACTAGCAAGTCTTAAGAATCTCCTGCATAGATGTAAATTTTTCCTGAGTCAGTCTTACTATTAGTAAACCCCATCAATTATTCACTGCTTTGCAAGAATTTTCACTCAGATGTCTTCCTACTAAGTCAGTAAAACACATTTTTATTCTGCAATTTGAAAGACAAGCAAAGAACCATCTCAAAAATCCCCATTCAGTTATCACATTAAACAAGTTCAATGTTTGTAAAACAGAGGAAAGTTTTCCTCTCCTTTGTCCCACCACAAGGATGATCTTCTCATTGGCAAGATTAATATATCATGTTCACTCAACCTATACTTTTCTTTATGATGTTAAAGTTTGGCCATTCCCTCCAATTAGCCCCATCTCTTGCTTTGGCCCTGGTAAAAATGCTTACTACTTTCCTTGTTGGCCATGTTTCTTCTAGACTTCCTTCAGAATTCCTTTCCCACTGTCCCTTCCAACCCTGCCTCTTTCCTTGTGTATTCGCATAGCAGCTTCCTCTGTCTCTATAGCCTTGGCTGTGAACATCATCAGGACCTCAGTTATGCCTGATTGGATTCAATGTTCAAAAGCTTTGACTGGAAACAGGAAGCCCAGAGAAATGGGGAACCCGTGTAACATGATCCATGTACAAGTAGGTAGTCAGTTCTCAATATTAATTAATTAACTTATTTATTTATTTACATTTCTCACATAAAAACTTAAAATACAGCTTCTAGATAGCTCTTCATTATTTAAAGAAAGGCTTTCAAAACTATATTGTGATAGTAAAGTTGTCTATGCCATATTAAATTCTGCAAAGGAAGAAAGCGTACACAAACCACTCTTCAGTTTGAGCATTTTGGACTCTCTGACATTTGCAAATGAATTTTGCAGGATTTTCTCCAAACCTGAGTACGTCCTTATGTACAGAATAGAATTGCAAATGAGACGTCTCCATTTTGTCATCATGCAAGCACCTCAAGTTCAACATAGTCAACACTGCGACATATGCATGCTGGAAAATCCAGTTTCTCCTCTCCCTGCAATCTGCTTCAGGGCGTACTTGAAATCTTTCATGTCATTGCCCTCATTTTCATGTCTATGATAAAGTTCAAAGATAATAGTAGAGCTAAATTCAGAACTCTAAATGACTTAGATGAAATCAGGTCATCACAGTGTGGATTGCCAAGTTGTAGTAGTTGCTGTAGGATGATAATAGGCAGAGTCTACTCTTTCTATTACTTCATTAAGCAGTGTGGTAAGACTTTTACATAAATTAACATAAAGAATACACACAAGCAAAAAATAGTACTATTATTATTGCCAAGTTGTAGAGGAAGAACAAGCACCAAAACAGACTCTGAAGTAATCTAGGCAATGCATTGATGCAGATAGGATCCAATTAAGATATGACTCACTGCAGAGCCCTACGAAGTGTGCTCAGCATCCATCCAACCTAAGCCAAATTATGGATGTTGAGACTGATGTTGAAGATGTTTTGAGTAACTTTAACAAGAGTTCTGTCGTCAATAATTCATCTCTTCCAGAATGATTCTGTAGAAAACATGACATTTAGACCCAGGCAGGTAGTTTACTCTGTGTTTATGGGAACTTGTGCAGTTTCAAGCCTCTTTTCCTTTGGAGGATTGCTGTTAGAGTTGGTGATTAGGTAAACAAAGAAGGGACTTCCCCTATCACCAAACTCACTACAAGTTATGAGTTTAGTCATAACCAGAGCGGCAGGAATCACCACTGCTTTGTTAATTTGTACAGAATAGAGTAGTATGCATAGCTTGGGCAGAGCGGATAATAAGGAGATGTTAGCCAAACCATCAGCTAGAAAACATGAATAAAAAAAATATTTTAGATCTACTGAGCAATACAGTGAGCCTACTCAGCAATATAGTGTGTCATATTTCAAGATAACTAAGAGAAAGTGTAAATGTTCTTACCATAAAAAGGAGTGACCAAGTTAATAAATTAATTGATTAGCTTGCTTAATTATCATATTATATACATAAACATGACATTGTACTTCAAAATATACAAAGTTTTATTTGGGAATTGACTCCTTTAATTGTTGTGGGTAAAGAAGGTTGGGTCCTAGTTCCTGAAGTTCAACATTCTAAGACTGATACAGGTTGAAGCCCATATACATAACTGCGGAGCTTCCCCTGACAGCCACATGGAGAAAAGCTCTTTGGGGACTAAAATGAACACAGACCAAAACAAGCATGACAGGTGAAAATGGAAGGAGATTTCAGATGATATTATTTGATGCCACCTTTTTGGCCAAGCTGCACGTAAGAAAAGGCTGCACTTTTCACTTGAGGCAGTACATGTGTGGGTTTCCCACTAATTCAAGCTAAAGTTCTGTCCCTTGCAACTGAGAGGTGCCTCCTGGAAAACTAGCTGTCTGTCAGTATAAATCTTGCACACTGACAGTTTCTATTGTACAACGAGTCAATCATAGATCACCACATATTGCTAATGGCCCATGTCTCTATTTGGAAACATTATAGGACATGTTGCTTGGAGTGAGTTTTGCACCAGGTGACCACCCACTACCTGCTCCCAGATTGTTTGCTGTGTGAAACTATGTAGGTGGGAAATGGGAAGGGGAAGAACAGAGGTAGTAGATGATCCTTGCTTCATTATGTGAGAATGATTTAAATTGTTCAACTTTTCTACTAAGCCCTACCAACATATCCAGCTTAATATACATAACAAGAGTAACATCAATGAGTAATTCACAAAAGACCATTGCTTGACCTCTCTTACCAGAGAAAGGTGCGCACACACACACACACACACACACACACACACACACACACACACGGCACAGGAATGGCCATGAAATTCAATCTCTCTCCCTCCCCTTGATGCATATTAGATTTATATTCCTAACAAGACTTAATGATTCATGTGATTTTTTTTATGACTAATGGGGCTGTGAACATAAATGATATTTTTACGCAGGAGCCAGAATATGAAATAGTAAATTCCAAATCCTCTAGAACTATTCTAAATAGGATTTCAGAGGAGGGCCATACAGACCAGGGTATCCATCTCACTGAAAAAGGTAGGTGGCTCTGAGCAAGATATAAGCCCAAGTTGTTCTGTGTTACTAAAGTTTGGGAGTTGATTGCTACAATGGATGCCATAGCTGGTCCTGGGTAAAATAAAATGTGGAAACTCTCAGTGGCCTACTCTTTACAATGAGAATTCAAATTACATGCTTACATACTTTTAACGGCAGGATAAATGGAGTAAAGCTTTCTAGAGAGTATTTTGGCAGAATGTCCTAGCACATTATTAAATTGTTTATTTTTCTCCTGGCAATAGATTCCAGACAAAAGCAATAAGGAAATAGAAGAAAGAAATGTCAGCATTGACAACCAAAGTTCTATTTTCTAAGAGATGTGGTAGCAAACTTGTTTAATACTATTGCAGTGTACTATAGATTAAGAGAACTCCACACCAAGTTCAGGTCCTTAATGATTATTCCAGTCTCCTTCTCTTATTGGTTGCCATTATCTTTACAAAGCTTTAGTTTTAAAAATTGGACCCAGAAAGACTTGTTGAAGAATTGGTGAAAGGATTGAGAGGGTCAAGAACACCACAAGACCTACAAAGTCAACTAACCAGGACTCATGGAGGCTCACAGAGACAGAACCACCAACCAAAGAGCATGCATGGGCTGGACCTAGGCCCCCTACACACATATAGCAGATATGAACTTTATTTTCATGTTCGTCCCCTAACAATTGGTGTGAAGGCTGACTCTGACTCTGTTGCTTAACTTTGGATCCCCTTTCCTTAGCTGGGCTGCCCAGTCTGGCCTCAGTGGGAAAAGATATACTTAGTCCTGCTGTGATTTGATGGCCCAGGGCAGACTGGTATCCATGGGGGTTTTCCCCTTCTCTTTGGAGGTAATGATGGGGGACAGGTTATGTGAGCATAAGACTGGGAAGGGAGAGATAAAGTGAATAAAAATAAAATGCTCCCATGGCCTTGGAATCTAGCTCAGTTGGTAGAGTGTTTGCCCAGTGTACACAAGGCTGCCAAATCAACCAAGCACATACTTGTAATTCCAACCCTGAAGAGGGGAAGGCAGGAAGACCAGTTCAAAGCCATCCTTGGCTCAATAATTTTTTTCAAGACCAATCTGGATACTTGAAATCTATTTCAATGTTTTTAAATTAAATTAAAGGAACTGGAGATATGGCTCAGTGGTTTAGAGTGCTTGCTGCACTTCCAAAGTATCCAAATTCAGTTCCTAGCACCCATATTGAACAAATCAAATCTTCCTATATAACTCCTGCTCTAGAGGACTGGCAGCAGCACTGGACACCATGAGCTTGTTAGGCTGCCACCCTCCAACCGGAAAATGTTTCGCCTCTATTGTTCATTGTGATAACCAGGAAGCTGCTGGCCCCCTGCTATGCTGGGGCAGGCTCCTTCTTAAATGTCAAAGAGCAGATATTAATACACCTTCTTTTCTGACAAATTGCAGGAAAGGAGAGGGAGGGGTTTCATTCATTATATTAAATATCTTACACGCTCAAAATGAGGGAACTTTCCCTCTCCCAAAAAAAGGTGGGAATCAGGAATGGGGAGAAGTTTTGGTGAGACCCTTGTGCAAGTTCCTTGGCACTAACATATCAGTCCTGAAAGAAACACCACATAAAAACATGAGTAAGGCTTGGAGTTTCTCCCCAGACTGTAGAATGGTTTCAGTTTTGTTTATTAAAGGAATGTGTGTGGTTTCTCACTCATAAACATAAAAGTGTTTATAATGATTAAAGTGTGAATCTTTAAGACCAGCTTTGGAAACAACTTTCCTTTCTTCCCACTCAAGTTCAGGGCTCTCACCATTTCCAAGATTCCCATAAACAATTTATTTTCTGTAGCAGAATTTTCCCCTAATTGATTAGAATAATAAATGCAAGAAGCCAATCACTGGGAGAGAAGAAGGTGGGACTTCCAGTTCTGAGAGAGGAAGAGGGAAGGCAGAAGGAAGGAAATTCCTATTGGACTGTGGGATCAAGGAGTCATAATGTAGAAGGCCAGGGGCTGTTAGTTCAGGTGGTCATTTGCCACTGGAAGATTTCTAACATAGAATAGTTGATAAACAGAATGCTAGGTTCTGTACCCAGCAGTTGTGTTATCTGTTGCCTCTAAACTAAGATTGTCTGGTGTCTTCCTTCTCGCATAGATTCTACTGAGCTCCAGGGAAAGGTAACCACAGCTGAGCATGGGATTGCAACAGTGCACTCCAGGTAGTTGCAGAAATATGAGAGTGCTGAGCAGGTTTGGCAGCAGCCAGCCATGGGGTAAAGAGAGCGATCTCAATGTCCTTCCATGCCTTTTCTCCAGACCTAGTCCTTTGTGATTTAAACATGGACGTTAGATTCCTGGGATGACCATGAGAGGGTAATTACGGCCATGGGCTCAAAGTAATGCCCACCTAGATTAGACAATTCCACCAGAATGAATCCAAAGCTACAGCCTGAAGGTGGCCTTGTGTCAGCTCATGTTTTCACAGTTCCATTAGTCTGTGTCTTTCCTTGAAGCTCCGACTGTCTTTGTTTTGAGGCATGCTTTCTTAACACGTGATTTGCTCTGTCAACTCTCCACTAATAACAACTTTGCTTCCTCTAAATCCATTCAGCAATCTTTCTTTGAAAGATTTATGTTGCCTTTCCTTTCTGAAGTCTTTTGAGATGGGCAGTAAGATTAGTTTAGTTGTTTCACCTTCACGGTGGTAGTTCCCCAACCACTGGCCCTTCTAGGTGATGTTGGAGGGGACAGGTACTCTAAGACTCATTCTTCCCTGAGGCCTAGAATGAAGAGGCTCAGCGCTACAACTGTGCCTAGACTGCCTGCATTTCCAAAGACCTCTCTTTTGAAATCAAAGGTTTAATACAAATGGGAATGGAATCCTTCAAAGGAAAAGAGCAGTCTTTGAATGCGTGGCTTTGAGCCTTGGAGCAGAAGCACGTCATCTAATTTGCACATGTTGCCAACAAGATGAGAAGTGTTCTAGATGAATATACCTGACATGCATTCCAGACATGTGACAGAATTAGCAATGATGCAAAGCTTTGGCATTTTGTGGTTTTCATTTGATTTTCCTGGATACGTTCGTCATTTGTTTGTAAAGCCCAGAACATTTAGACTTCAGGAATAATAAAAGAAACTCTATGGTTTACTAGAATAGTTCAAATTGATTTTTCTATTCAGGAGCAAAGATAAATTGTCTTGATTCATAAAATCCAGTCACAATTTTATTATGCTTATATCTATTTTCAAATATCATAAATGTTTTGTAATAAGTACAGTGATCAGTTTTTAAAAATCCCAAACCTGGGCCCGATCAAACACAGAAATGATGGTGTCCCTGGGGAAGTCAGGGTTCTCTTTGGGTGTTAATGTCATTAGCAAAAGAATCTAGAAGAAACTTGGAGAGAAGCTGGAGGACAATTTTATTAGAGAAAAGTAACAGGGCAGGAAAGCTATAGGTTTGACAGCTGCCAGAGGAAGGAGATGGGATGGTGAAAACAGAAAGCTGTTCCTCCTTGCATATCCATGGAGGAAACGCTGCTACTCTGCCTTCCTGTAATGCATTAGATGATAGATCTGAAAACCCACAAGTGTAATTTTTCCATATGGATCAACCTATTACTTTTGAAAATTGAATAACCAATATAAATAGATATAGGGAGATTGATATATATTAATATATACTCTTTAGTTTACTGCAAGTTGATAGACTACACCAACCCCTGCAAAGGAGGGTCTCAAATGTGAACGTGCAGGTGTTTCGTTTTTAGGTGGGCATTTTATGTAATTTCCATGATACCACCACATAGAAACCAGAACTGGAAACAGGTAATGTTTTCTGTGTGCTCTACTAACAGTTCTCAGCAGTAATTGCATGGCATCACCCACTTAAATACACTGTAAACTGTATCATTGCTCTGAGTCTGAAGAATGTTTCCCTGGCATAGATTTTAGAGCTTCTGTTTATTTATTTGGTCATATAAGAGATGCCAACTTTGTGACTTCACCCTGTACAACTGGGAAACAGGATGTGGTTCATCGGTTCTACCAGTTGCAGTGAATCAGTGATAAAAACATATTTCCATGGTAACCCTTCCCATCCATTCAGTGGGGAGACTCCATTATGCCCACAAGGATTAATGATGGAGCATTAACACTGATAATCATAATGAAGAGAGCTGTCCAAGAGTGGAACAACTCAACCCTGACATTTGGGATGAAACAGGAAGGAGTCTAGTCTTGTGCTGAAGAAAACAATACTGAAGAACTGGGAGATGAAATCAAATGCTTCTGTCTGCTGCCAGAAGAATACTATGGAATCTAGTATGGGAAGGGTCTCAATTAGGACCAAGTGGACATGAGAAAAAGTGACTCAAAGAAGAACCAGGGGGACAGAGAGTGGACAGTGCCCAGGTCAAAACTCTACTCTGTTGGTTTATATTTTGATAGGAAGTTATAGGAAACCCTTTTAAGGGACTTTTTTCAACTGCAGTTTACCCTTGTTTATAGCTCTATCACTTAGGTCCTTTCTGGGGAAAAAATGTATCCTTTCACAATGTACTAACAGCAACATTCCAATCTGCTGTACAGAGATGGGGACATTGTACAAACCAATAGTGTGAAACCTGAAGAGCCAAAGATATGACTCAGGTACCAGCCTTGGGAAAATTACAGACATAAAGAAAGGCTACTACACCTTCCTGCAACAGGGTGCAGACACCCCAATGCTCACAAGGGATCTTAGCAGTTACTGGATCTTGGCTATTTAGCTAGCTGTTAGCGTGCTAATCTTTTTTTTTTCCATTTTTTATTAGGTATTTAGCTCATTTACATTTCCAATGCTATACCAAAAGTCCCCCATAGCCACCTACCCCCACTCCCCTACCCACCCACTCCCCCTTTTTGGCCCTGGCGTTCCCCTGTACTGGGGGCGTGGTAATCTTCTATATTAAATTTCAAGATTCTATGGAATAAAAACTTTGTCTTATTCACCTATGTCCTTGCCAGTTCACCACTAACACACACATACAATTACCCAGATAAACATATGCAAAAAAAGCTATCAATGCAAACACTGACCTGGTATCCCATTTACATGCCACACCCCTCATTACTACATGTCTACTCACTGAGCAGATCTATTCCAAGAAGTATTATGTGGAGCCATTAAGCATGTATATAGTGTTTAGAAATCCATGGTCAAATTTTAATGGTAACACTATTTTGCTCTTTTAAAGGTTCAGGAAAGTAGACTTGACACAAATACAATAAAACTTGAGGGGCAGTAGGTGAAAAAATGTTTTAAAAAAAACAAGAGACTTTCAAAGCAGCTGGACTATTTATTCATACTGACTAAATGATGCCTAGTGAATACTGATGGCTTATAGGTACCATGGCATTTCCTAATCCACTGAAAATTTATTGAACACCTACCTTAATAGCTATGTGCTCCAAACAGAGTACCATCCTTACTGCCTATGAAGGGTAACTTATTTAATCTCCTCAAAGAAATAAAGACTGCTATTCAAATACCCGTTTTTCAGACAAATGCACCAAAGTAGAAGTCATTGAATAGCTCTCACAGATGGTGGGAGTGGAATTGTAAGTTGAACCAAGGAGTCTAAGTTTAGATCACAAGTTCCTAAACACTGTGAGATAACAATGCTTGTCCTGCCTGGGAACTGAGGAGGTGACAATTCCCAAGGAGCATATCTGTCCTGTGTTCCTAAGGCTGAGAGTATACAGGGGAGACATGCTGAAAACCACCTAACCTCACCAGTGGCAAGTTCTGGGAGATCTAGGAAAGAACACTAGTGACAGATAAACATAAACCATGAGGCTAGTCAAAGTGCGGAAGAGAGAAAGGATGTGCTAGTCTCCCACTCACCTTATTTCCTATTGGCCTTTAATGATGAAGTAGGAGGGGCTAATCAAGACACAGTCAAGTCCAGGTAGGAACTCTCCTAAGAAATTCCAGACATCTCAGACATACCTCTGGTAGGTGTGTTCCAGGCACGGTGCTAGCATTGACTCTCAGAGAACGCCAACTAGATTGAACTCGTCAACTAGATAGACTCTGGGAGGGATGGTTCTTCCATTACACCAAATGTGTAGCCATAAACTTTTTAGAGATCAGTGCAGGCAAGAGAATTTACTAGCTACGGAGAAAGTGTGTGTTCAAATCAGGAGAAACTGTAGGAAGCAGAGGCTATGCTAAGAATATCTCTTTAAACACCAGTCTAAACTTTAGCTGTTCATTAAACACTTTCATCACTGATTAATCACAATGTTTAGTAGAGAGAGAGAATTTTCTATGCACAAAGTTCTACAGTAAGTTTGGAGATGGGATGATATTACTACTATTGTGTAAGGACATTCAAATGTTTCTTCTGAATATAGATGAATAAAGCTATAACAAATTTATTTGATCAATTCTATGGTTAGGCTTGATGAAGCATGACCATCTGTATAGAAATGTAAGTAAAAAATGGTATGATCTCATAGTAATAAATAAAATAAAAACCCAGTAAGGCCTCATCTACTGAGTGAATTCCAGAACAGCTGAGATTACACAGAGAACAAACAGACAAACAAAGCAAAACCTAACCAGTACAATGAGGCAGGTTAGAAAATATCTTCTGGTCAATTTTTAGTCAAAAAGGTAGGGGAAAATTAGAGTTAATATTTTCAGAGTTTGTATCTGGCCTTAGACAAAAGGTGGTAGCTATTTCTATGATCCACTGCTGGGAAGGGAAATTCTAATTTCTATGGCTTTACCCCATTCAGAGGAAAAGGGGTGAGAAACAGGACAGGAGAAGGTGAGACAAAGGCTTTGCTTCTGTCCCTTCACTTTTGGGCATAGTTTTCTAAACCCCAATGATGCTATACTACCTCTAGTTATGACATCGCAGAGCTGGGCCTGGAACTCAGCCCTGTCATCCCAATGTCAGAACTTATATGGTAACTGTGGTTTATCTCCAAAATGCTGGCAGGTATTTGCATCTGAAGCAATACCAGTTCACAGGAAGAACTAATGACTCATTGAGTATGAATGCGAGCTTGGCCTTAGACCTTTGAGCAATCTTCTCGGGAGAAAGAGTGCCACTGAATGCCACTGTTTTGTCTGTGTCAAGGGTGAGACTCAACACTTTAGAGAAACAATGGCAGGGGTTAGGGGTTGGTGGGGAGGTGATGCAAGATTTTTTTCTCACTCCAAAGAAGTGTTTTATGAATTTCAAGTATGGGCTGGTTAGCTTCTTTCACCCAATTTTAATTATGCCAGGATGTATTGAGTCAGGTCAAAGAGGATCTGGGATAAAGCTAAATCTCGGACAAACTACTTATCTTAATATCAGGGAAGTGGGTGAGCAGAAGAATTGCAGGGGTGGTGGAATGCCTGCCTGGCATGCACACGGCAGTGGGGTCAATCCAGGAATAGCACAGATAAGCACAGTGATGATAGCCTTTTAGTGGAAGAAACTAGCAATCTGTCTGACCATCTTTAAACAACTCCAACAGGACTGAGAGTGGAGGACAGTGTCCAAGTGCAGAGCTGGCAGTCACTAGATTGGCGGTGGGGGTTGGAGACAGACAGACAGACAGACAGACAGACAGACAGACAGAGACAGTGTCAGAAAGAAGGAGAGAGTTTTAAAGGCCTGGCAGTTTCTGAAATGAACAAGGGAGGGAAATGAAAAAAAAAAAAAAAAAACTAACCAAAACGCAAGTCCTCAGAATCTGTCCAGACAGCCAAGAAAATGCAGAAAAAGGAGAAAGAACAAGGCAAGACATGTCTGACCAACAGCAGGATGGCTCCTGCTCAGCTTCCTGCCCTCAGCTCAGCTTCTTGCATTCCCTCCTACCTTAATGAAAGGGCTTGAAAGCTTGAGACCCAAAGTTAGCACCAGGTGTCAATCTGTGGTGGGTGGATATTCGAGCCACTGTGAGAACAAGGAAGTGGTTGTAAAAGTGACTGGCAGTTGTTCCTTAGAACAGACCTCAAGGGGTCAAGTGTTGAAGATAACACTAGAAGAAGAAGAAGAAGAAGAAGAAGAAGAAGAAGAAGAAGAAGAAGAAGAAGAAGAAGAAGAAGAAGAAGAAGAAGAAGAAGAAGAAGAAGAAGAAGAAGAAGAAGAAGAAGAAGAAAAGGAAAGAGTAGGACAAAAAAGAGATTCACATGTGAACCATAATATATAAAGCTTTCTAGAATATTCCTTCTACATTTTCCCATGTGTCTTGCTTCCCACACCCTCTCTCAACCACCAAAGATCAGAAGGTGGCATGTCTTGGCATCTCAGACAGGACAAATTGTTCCGTCACTGTGGAAAGAAATACACATTACACATGGCCTCAGTTGCACCTTTATATTTGACTACAATTACAGTGTGGCTTATCCATTAGTTTATCTTGCACCATCAGTAAGATTGCTAAATATTGGCAAGAGAGAGGTTAACACTCTTTATAAAGCTTGGCAATGCTTAGATAAACATCTTTGCAATTCCAGGCATGAATCTCTTCAGCAGTACTATTCCTTATTCCCTCTTTTTAGAAATATGTTTAACCTATGGTTTATTCAAATAATGGTCTTACCCCTTTGAAAATCCATATCTAAATGTGTTTCAAGGTACATGTGGACGTGCAGTAGCTAAATACATCTTTTTTTAAAAATTTCCCAAAAAGAAGGATTTGTAGCCAGTGTAGTAACCTAGAAGATATTTGGGGAAATTATAGGGGAAAAAATTACTTCTCTGTATAAATCTCTGAGGACTAGTTGGTAACCTGGACCACATGCTTCTGCCTGGCATACTGGGGATTTCAATCACTGCCCGTTATCCTCTTGGATCCTGTCACGTCTTCACATTCCTGAGAGGTATGTGTGTATATGTGTCTCTGTGTCTGTGTGTGTCTATGTATATGTGTGCCTATGTATATGTATGCTTTCGAGTGTGTCTGTGTATGTGTCTGTGTGTCTTTGTGTGTGTCTGTGTGTGTGTGTGTGTGTGTGTGTGTGTGTGTGTGTGTGTGTGTGTGTGTGTGTGTGTGTTTCATGGTATCTGCTTGATTTGGACTCCTTCAGTTGCTTTTCTTTTCTTCCTCTACATACAAAATGTCTTCTTGTCTTTCCAGCATTTCAAAAGGCCTCCCCAGTGACTTGAATTTGAAGAAAGCTACAGGGCCGAGCTCTGTAGAAAGCTTAGGAAGGCAGGGAGTGTCCCTGAGCAGGGACTGCTCTCTGAATAAGGAAACCTAAAAATAAAAAGCTATCAGCTGCTGGGACGGAGTGCCCAGACAACTATCACGGGCGCCCAAAGGGAATCACACACATAAGTAACAACAGCCTTCCTAGAAAGGACTCCGGGGTTAAATGGGCACTGAGGTAGAAGCCTGGGCACGGCCAGCGTAATAGCAGGTAGTTGAGCACCCACAGATAGACTGGGGTTGTGGAAGTTTGATTCATCTAAGAATTGAGACCCCAAGTCTTCAAGGATGCATCAGGAAGCAAGTCAGCTAACCCTGCCTCACCCCTCCCCTCCCCCTTTGCCTTTCGTCCTTCTTGCTTGCTTACTGGCTTTGTTTTCCAACAATACAACATTTCATCAGTCCCAAATCTGAATTGCATCTCGGTCTGCTTTCTTCTCTTATGCCACAGCTCTATATCATCCCAGCTCCCTGCTCTTCACTCCCTCCGGACTCTGACCTCTGTCTCAGAGTGCCCTGATCTCCAGAGGTTTGCCCTTTCCCTCTAAACCCTGTCTATCAAACTTGCTAGCTTCTGCTTCCTTCTCCCTTGTCATTACGTTATTTGCACTCACTGGACTAGATTCTAGATCTTAAATGGAGTATCTGTTTGCAAGCTGCTCAATGGATCTAAAGAAATAAAAAGGTTCCGGTTGCTAAGGAACACTTAGGCTCCTCCTCCCCAGCCAGAAAGCAGAATTGGGAGAAGAGTGGGGTCTAAATTAGCATATAAGAGGCACCAGACTGGAAACCCCTCTGCGGCTAGGCTGACTCAACCACACACACACACACACACACACACACACACACACACACACACACACACACACACACACGTTCAGAAAAAGCTGCATGCTGTGCTAATTTCCCTATAAGGTTCTTCTTTGCAAGGGTTCTCTTTATAAATTGTCTGTTCGGCCACTATCCACAGGCCTCTGCCCTAGGGTCTTGTTCAGAGACACAAGAACCTGAAAACCTTCGTAAGTGCCCGCAGACCCTGATACCAGGTTGTTCTGCCTCCAATTTGGCAGCTCCACTGTCCTCTTCTTGTAGTGTTTCCTCCTCTTGGGGATTTCCTCTGCTTGTAGAGTCCCTCCACTTGGAAAAAAAACACGCTGTTCTCCGGACTGTTCATCAAACTGAGCAATCCACAACATCTTTTGTATCTTTTGTTCTGTGAGTTTTCATAATGTTTGCCTTTGTATGAAAAAAAAAAAAAAAAAAAAAAAAAAAGCAGGGCTCTGACCCATGTCTAAAATTGACCTGTCCGCAGGGACATTTTCTCCTTTGAGCAAGCTTCCTGGAGAAGTCCTCGGTCAAACACTTTGTATTTAATCTCCCTCTCTCTCATTTCCCCGGGTTATGTTAGCATGCATATTTAATTTGCAGGAACAAAAGAAAACCTCTCAAATAGGTGCTCCCCTAAGGACCTTTTCTCCTTTCTTGTGACCTTTTACTAAAAATGGAGTTTTATAGCAAGGCATGGTGGCACACACCTGTAACCTCAGACCCTAGGAGGCAGAGGCAAGCAAATCTCTGTAAGTTCAAGGTTGGTGTGGTCTTACAAAGGAAGCTCTAGGCCAGCCAAGGCAACACGGAAGGATCCTGTATATATATTTTAATAAAATCTTTTTAATACTGGTTGAGAGAACTTATGTTTGGTTCCTAGCATTGACTTCAGGCGTCACAACCCATAACTCCAGCTACGAGGTATCTCCTGCCCTCTCTGGTCTTCAAGGGCACTAGGACTCATCTGAGTTACCCATATACATACACACAATAAAAAACAAACAAAAAAAAACTTTTAAATTTTTTAAAATAAATAAAATCTTTTTAACTGCCTACCATCTTTATCTGCTTATTTACTTGCACATATTTAATAGGTTTCAGATGTAATTTCTGAAGTCATCAGTATTGTATGTAGTAATTTGGAAAGACATAGTCTGCAGAGTAAGAATTTGTGGACAGACCAGTGCTCACCACAATTCTCTTTACCGTGGGGCCTTTCTTTCAACATTCAGGCCACCTGAATCTCATCATGTCAGTAATTCTTTTTGGTAATGGACCTTGGGGGAAGGTTCCCACATTTTTTTGTTATTTTTTTTAAGTTCTTAACTTTACATTATTATTTATTTTATTGCTTTGCTTTGGTTTTGAGACAGGATTTCAAGTAGCCCAGGCTAGCCTAGAGTTTGCTTTCAACTTATTTATTTAACTGACATATAAAATATAGTAAGATGAAACAAACCCATCACATTGAAGTTAGACAGAGCAAACCAACAGAAGGAAAAGAATTCAAAAGAAGGCACAAGAATCAGAGACCCAATCATTCTCACACGAAGAGTCCCACAACAACACCAAAGTATATGTGCAGAAGATCCCTTGCTGACCCATGCAGGCTTTGTGTTTGCTGCTTCAGTCTGTGGGAGCTCAAACAAGCTTAGAGGACCTTGTCCATCTAGTAGCCTCCATCCCCTCTGGCTTAATATTTTTTCCATTTTCTCTTTCATGGAGTTCCCTCAGCTCTGAGGAAAAGGGATTTGATGAAGATGTCTCCTTTAGAGCTGAGTGTTCTAGGATCCACCCCATGCCCCTGTGTCTCTGCACTGCGTTTGGCTGTGGGTCTCTGGACTTGCTCACATCTACTCAGGAAGAAGCTTCCCTGATAGCAGAATAAGGTGCTGATGTATGACTACAACAGAATATCCTCAGGAGTCATGTTATCACAGTTTCGGTTTTACCCTAACCCTCTGGAATATGTAGCCTCTGGATCTTGGTCACCCAAGCAGTGTTATATATGAGTTCTATTTTGTGGACTGGGCTTTAAATTAAATTAGGCATTGGTTAGCTACTCACACAGGCTTTGTGCCACCACTGACAATGGGGTCTTGCTGCCAGTTTGTGGAAAGCAACCCCAACTGCTTTGACAAAAGCCTGAGTTGTTTGAATATTTCTATGGGACCCATTTAGCCAACAACTCAACTATTTGTAACAGGATGAAGCAGTAGAAGTAGTGGAAGCTTCATTTGGTGACAGGAAATGGGCAGTTGTGACTGTCTCCCCCGTATTTGGAGATTTCATTAGGATCACCTTCATATATTTTAGGAAGTTTCCACTATACTACGTTTCCATGCGACTCATGAAAGGCACGTCAATTCTAGCTCTTTCTCTCTCTCTGCATTCCCTCCCCCTCCCCACCTGATCCTCCTGTTCCAATCCTCTTCTGCTCCTAGTTCTTTCATAAAATCTAGTTATTTTCTCTTCTTAGGGAGATCCTTGTCCCCCACCCACCCCCTACCCCCGCCCCTAGTCCCTTTCTCTATACCAAAACTCTCTGGGTCTACAGGTAGCTTGATAATCATTCACTTAACAGATAATATCAGCTTATAAGGGAATACATACTGTATTTATCTTTCTGGGTCTGGGTTACCTCACTCAGCATGATTTTTTTTTCTAGTTGCCCCATGTAACTGCAAATTTCATGATGTCATTATTTTAACAGCTACGTAATACTCCATTGTGTAAACATATCACATTTTCTTTATCCATTCATCCAATGATGGACACCTGGGTTGTTTCCAGTTTGTGGCTATTGTGAGTAGAGCAGCAGTGAACATGGTTGGGCAAGCGTCTCTGTGGTAGGATGAAGTGCCTTCAGGTACGTTCCCAGGAGTTACCACTCCTGGTATTTGGATTCTGGTAATTGGATCCTGAGGTAAATCAATTCCCATCTTTCTGAGGAATCACCACACTGATTTCCATAGCAACCATGGAAGGGTTTTCCCCTTATTCCATATCCTTATCCACATGAGCTGTCACTTATATTATTTATCTCAGCTATTCTGACACGTGTAAGGTGAAATCTCAAAGTAGTTCTGATTTGAATTTCCCTGACAGCTAAGGAGTTTATGTGTTGGTTCCCAGTCATCTGAGTTTCCTCAATTGGAAATACTGTTTAGAGTTGTGTTGATCCTTTCCTGCCCTTAGGACAGGGTCAGCAGATTTGGGCCTCCAAGAGTGTCAGTAGCAGCCCTAGGCATTGTTTGTATAATAATGTACCTACTTTACATTCCTCCTTTAAGCAAGGTCCTCTTTGTTAACATGAAGAATTCCATGATAATTAGACTACAATAGCCCCGGAATGTGGCTAATGACTCAGCAAAATGGTAAATGCTGGGACCCTCAAGACAGCCCTTAAGGCTGTAGGGGGAAAAAAGTCTAAAAACATGTGTTCAGAAAATATATAATTTCTCAAGTATGCAAAAATATAAGGATGCAATATGAATTGTACAAGGGGCTTCACGAATCTGAAGAAACAGAGGCAGCTGCATTAATTAGCCAGCTTATCAGAAAGATATGAAGGCAAGCAGATTACTGAGTTCAAGGTCAGCCTGGGATACAGTGACCCCAGGCCCAGGTGTGGTAGAAATGGGTATTTCATGACAGAGTTCCACCCAGCTTCTAGTCTGTTTTTAACAGACAGACAGATCTCTGAATTCTTTTGCAATGTTGAAAGAAAATGTGTGCTTGCTGTCTCCTAAAAATTAAGGGGTCATGGGATGCTACTTCATAGGATAACCAAAGGGAACCTGGAATGAATAAATGAACTGATATGTAAATAAAAATCGGGCTTTTGGTCTGCATGAGATGAGTTAGCAGAAAGCAATAGCAGCTCTTCTTTATAATTTTCCTCTAATGAGAGCTGAACTGCCTGAAGATCTCTGGAGAGCAAAAACAGCTCTTCAAGAACTTTTTTTTTTTTTTTTTTTTTTTTCTCCTAACAGGATTTCTGACTTGGTCAGAAGGCCCAAGAAGTTTTTATACCAGCTTTTCTGACTTTGGTCAGAAACCCATGAGCTCTCCAGAGAGCTTTTAGAACTTTTACTAGAAGAGAAAGCATCTGAACCAGAGAGTTTTTGAAATAATAAGAAAACACTGTCTAGAGCACAGCAGAACACAGAGAGAGCACTCTGGAAATCCATTTCAGCAAGACCTAGACTTCTAGCTTGGACCCACAATTTGACTTCAAGTTGTCTGTTTTGCCGCTCCCAGCACCCTTCTCTCAGGAATATAGACCTAGCTGAGGCTGGTCCTTGGCAGAGATCTACCCCACATTTAATTATATTGTTTGGGTTTTTTTTTTTTGATATCTAGTTTCTTGTGTTCCTTTTATAATTTGGATATTAGTCCTCTACCAGATGTGGAGTTGGTAAAAAAAATCTATTCCCAGTCTGTAGCCTGACATTTTACCTGAATGACGGACATCTTTTGCCTTACAGAAGCTTTCCAGTTTTATGAGGTCCCATCTATTCCTTGTTGATCTCAGGAAGTCTTCTCCTGTGCCAGTGAGTACAGAGCTATGGCTTTCAACTTCTGATTCATTTACCTTCACCTCTCAAGGTCTGGAATCACCAGCATGTGCCATCATACCCAGTTTATGTTAGATTTTCAAGTTTTCCACAGAAGGGATAAAATTTCTGGGTGCCTGTGTTTCTAAAGTATTGTTCTGCTGTTCTCGGGCTTGACTGGGAGGCAATCAGCATGTGGAATTCTCCTTGGGAATTGTGAAGACAGGACTCTATCCCTAGCATCAGGGACAACTGTTGAGCATTTCAATATCACTCTATCACTCTAGATTCGTTCATTGTTGATAGATTGTAAAAACAAATTTAATTTATTTGCATGTCATTATATTATGTGCCTATATAAATTTATGTTGTGTGTGTCAGTGTTGTGGAAAACTTTGACGAATCAGCTCTTGCCTTCCACTTGTTTTCCCACCTCCACCTCCTAGTCTGTCTTGGGTGTGCTGGCTGGCAACTGTATTTTGTTTGTTTTTGTTTCTTTTACTGTGGATTGCAAGGAGAGGCCGAAGTCATCAGGCCTGTGTGGCAAGTATTTAAACACATTGAACAACCTTGCCAGCCCCACAAAAACAACTAGTAAACATCTAGAAGAGTTGCAGGATAGCAGATCTTCTTCCTAAGTCATTTGAAAAGCTCCCAAACTGAAGCCTTAAGAACTGCACTTCAGTCTTTACCCTTGAAGCTGGCCTGGTCTACAGGATGAGTTCCAGGACAGCCATGGCTACACGGAGTAACCCTATCCCGCTCCAGTCTGTTCTGCAGAATTCAGCCCACAGATCCAGAAGACCGCTTTGGCATAGGGCTCATTTACATACCTACACTACTTAAGAATCCTACTAATGTTGCTCAGTTGTCCCAACAACATTTATATTTAAGGGGTCCCAATCAGAATCACCGTGGTAGGTCTCTTACTCTTCCTTAGTCTGGAAGCATTCTTCGCCTCCTTTTGACTTGAATTACCTGATAGTTCTGTAGAGGTTGGACTTTTTTTTTTTTTTTAATTTTTTTTTAAGCTTTTCTCCTGGGTTTTTGTTGTTTCTACTGTTGTGTCAGATTACAATAAGTTCAGGCTTTGTATTTCTTGGCAGGAGGAGCACAAACGTTACAGAATAACATTTTCATTATATTGTAATGGTTTTTCAATGCATAGATTACTTTGTCTACTCTTAAAGTTTTCTTGATCATTTCACTAAAGCATGCGTCTTGTGCAGATAACATTTTATTTGATGCAGTCTGATAGTTCTCACCATTTGACGGGACTACTGAGATCATTGGAATTAATGTAATTATTTCTATGGTAACATTTAACTTCGTACTTTGTTTTTTTCTTATGTTTTGCTGTTTTCTTCTTTGTTATTTTATTTTCTTTTTTTGGTCCCTTTATATGGCTTCTTCCAAGGTTTATTTTATTTCTAACTGTGAGTGTGTGTGTATATATATATATATTTGTGTCTATGTGTGGGTATATGCTCATGACTGCAGGTGCTACAAAGCCAAAGGTACTGGGTTCCTGAACTGATTGTGAGCCTCCTGTGCAGGCTCTGGGACAAGAAGGCAGGTCCTCATCAAGAACAGGACACATTCTGTTGAGCTTCTAGGACACATTCTGCAGAGCTTCTCTCCAGCCCATTTTTTAAATTCTGAGTTAGATGACTACACTTTAGAATACCATCTCAACTATACTGAATCCTTAACTACACATTAAAAAAAATATTTTAGTAGTTTCTCTATAGTTCATAATATGCATCTTTATCTTGCCAGCATATGTTCCTATTAAATTGCTTCAATGATGTATTTCATAAAGAATACCCCCTTCTCTCTACTTTGTGCTCTTGTTGCTGTGTATATAGCTCTTATATATGTTACAGACACCATACCACACTGTTACTAATGAAGAGAAAAAGAGGCATTTGAGGGAAGATGAAGGACTTCTAGAAATGGGTGGTAGTTGTGGAGTGAGATAATGGAAGTGCATCTAACCCCTTCAAGTGTTAAAATGGTGAACTAGTAAATTTTAATGTAATGTATATTTTACCACAGAAGGTTTTTTTTTTCCTATTTACTTCCAGATATCTAGCTAATATTATTCTTCATCTTTAGGAAGAATGTTTGACATTTCTTCTCGTTAGATCTCCTGGCAGGGGCTGGAAGGATGGATCAGGGGTTAGGAACACATACTACTCTCGCAGAGGATCAGACTTTGGTTGGCTCCTAGCACTCATGTCAGGCAGGCCACAATTCCCTTCAGCTCCAGGAAATTTGACAACGTCTGGACTCTACTATTACCGTCACACACATACTGTCATACACACATACTCATGAATAAAAATAAAACACTTTTAAAAATTGCTGGCAAAAATCTTTTCCACTTTATCTAAAAAGTCTTTACTGTCCTAGTTAGAGTTAATTGTCAATTTGACACAGCCTAGAGTCATCTGCAAGGAAAGCCTTAACTGAAGAATTGCCTAGATCAGATTGACCAGTAAGAATGTCCCTGTGACACCCTTTTGATTGTGAATTGACACAGGGAGGTCCAGGCCACTGTTGGCAGCACCATTCCCTTTGCTGTATAAGGAAATCTAGCCAACTACAAGCCTGAGAAAGCTAGCAACTCCTCTATGGTCTAGGCTTCAAGTTTCTTCCCTGGCTTCTCTTAAAGACAGATTCTAACCTGCAAGCTGAAATAACCCCTTTCTTCCTCTGAGTTGTTTTTATGTCAGATTGTTTCTAGCAAGCAATGGAATGAAACTAGAAAATCTACTTTGAAAAAATTATCTCATATAGAACAGACAGTCATATTTTTTAGCTTTTTTCCATAATGTTTGAACTTACATTGAGTTTTTTTGTTTGTTCATTTAGTGTTTATTTGTTTGTTTCTTTGTTTGTTTTAGAATCTGTGATAATTATTTTGCATTTTTTATTCTCTCTAGTTGATTAAGAAAACTAGTCAGGTGTCATTCAATATAAACTATAAATTTAAATATTTTATAACTAGAATTAAATATTATTTGTGTAATCTTTGAAATACTATTTAGGGTCAATCACTTAATTTCCAAATATTTCAGACTATTCTATACATTTCATTTATTTCTAACTTATGTGTATTTTGGTCAGGATATATTCTTTGCAATGCCACAATTTGTTTAGACATGTTTAGCTCATTACATCTCTGACATTCTATGTGCACCTAAAAACTGCATAACGTGCTATTTGTTTTACAATGGGGTCATCCACATTCCTGGTCTTCTTTTCATTGCTTCTCCTTCCTCTTTACGACATTTAGGCTTTAGTTCCTCAGCTGTCCTTTAAAATACACATCATTATACTGTTTTTTTTTCAGTGCCTGTTGAAGGAATCACAATATGTGTATCATGAATTGCCATAGTTTCTTTAGAACCATTTTTATAGTACATTAAATAAAAGCTCTTTAAAAGCAACCCCTCTTTTAATCCACTCCAATTCTTTTAAAATTTTTGTCATATTTGTTATTTTTTAAGATTTATTTTATCTACTTTGTGTGTATGAATGCTTTTCCTGAATGTATATATGGGCACCATGTGTGTGCAATGCCTCAGGATACTAGAGGATGGCAATGACTGCCTTGGAACTGGTTATAAGCCACCATATGAGTGCTGGCACCAAAGCTGAGATCCTGATCAAAAGTAGCAGGTGCTGTTGAGTACTGAGTGCTGAATACTGAGTACTGAGTGTTGAGTACTGAGTGCCATCCCACATTGGCTCCTTCTGTGTCTGCTCAACCATTTCCATTTCTTCAACCGTCTAGTATGTTTCTTCCAAAAGAAGAAATTATATCTTGCACTCTTTTTTTTTTTTCCTGTTCAACATTGCTGATTCTTTCCCAGAATTGCTAGTTATTGTTGCCTGAATGTCATATTACTTGGCCCCTGACTCAGTCTTGTGCCTTCTTAGTTTTAGCCAGGTTGACTGCTGCTCTCTCTGAATTGCTGTGTATTTGCCCATCCTATGCCTCAACTCCTCCATGGATAGCTCCTTTGCCCACTGACCATCGGGTATAACATACCACTGACTGCTCAGCTCAACTTCTGGGCACTTTTACTTGCCTCTGTCTCATCACTGCCTTTCAGATGGTAAAATGACTCTACTTATATAGGTTATTACCTTGCCCTCTATATCACATTGTCTTCTTTACCCTAACAGTCAAATTCATTTGTTTGTTAATCTGCTTTTCATAAGCATTTTTAGATTACATCTCTTCCCCTTCTTACTCCAGATTTCTACCATAATATCTGCACTGGAAGACACAAGATTAACTTAAACATGGCTATTGATCACATGGCAGAAGGAAGAAAGGAATGTAAGAGTGTATATTAAGCAACAGTGCATAATTTTAAGAAGGCATCTATACTATTTTAATAGGAATAATATCTTAAACTCTGAACATTAACTTGGCATGAAAATGTTAAGACTGTATCAAAGAAATAGAGTAAAATTGACTATCTTAGTTAATTAGTGTTTTTCTGCTGTGAACAGTCGTGATCAAGACAGCTCTTATAAGGACAACATTTTAACAGGGGCTGGCTTATAGGTTCAGAGATTCAGTCCATTATATCAAGGCGGCAACATGACAGTGTCCAGGCAGACATGAGACACTGAAAATTCTATATCTTCATCTGAAGGCTCCTAGGAAAAGACTGTCTTCCAGGAATCTAGGAGGAGGATTTTAAAGCCCACACCCATTGTGGCACACTTACTCCAACAAAGCCACACCTCCAAATAGTGCCACTCCCTGGGCCAAGCATATTCCAACTACCATGTGGACAAAAGTTTAGACATGAAATTTCTGAATATAAATTTACTCTGTAAACGTGCTTTGCTAACTGTCTTAGAAAATACAGATTAGTGAGCAATATATAAATGTGGGACTCTCAGACATTTTACCGTGCAGAAGAAGCCAGAAAGAGAAAGGTCAAAGGGAAGATTACCATTTCTGGACAGATGAAATGCAACGAATGGGCTCAATCATGTCAGAAACTAGTCAAGAATTTTAATTTCTAAAAGAAAATTTTCAGTCCAAGGCAGAGATATAGGGGGAAATGTCTTTTAAAAAAGAAAAAACCAGCATCTTAATGATGAACAATTTTAACCAATTAAAGTTTAGACTAATTGCTATGGTGATTTGTGGAGAAGAATGTGGCTAATGAGTTTCTGAATGTCAACTACAATTTTTGAGTGCTTTTAATTTGCAATCTTTTTATTTAGTGGAGAAAGCCTTGGAGACTTGTTTTAAAATGTATTGAAACTGTATTTTCATTTTTTTCCAGCTGTATTTTGTGAAGGAATTCTACTTTACTATACAATATCCCACCAGATTTTTGGAAGTAAAATCTCCAAAAGTCTCCCTTAAGAGTGTCAAATCATATGCTCAATCTGATTCTAAAAATAACTACCCAATGATATACAGGATAAGCATCCGGTCTTAGATACTAATCCTACAATCTGGAGAGAAATGGTTGACAGGTTGCTGGACCTGGGGAAGTGTTCAGATAACTCTGCCAAGAGAAATGACCCTGCTATTTTTTTCATATAATTTTTATTCTTATCAATTTTTACTGAAAGAAAGTTTGGGGAAACGCCTAAGGATTTTGAAATCACTACAGTCTGTCTGTTCCAGTTAGATAGAAAGTAATCCTTCTCTCTCCCACTTTCTCGGAAGCAAGTGGGAAAAAATAAGAATGGCAATTTATCTGTTCCTTCTTGCTTTCCTAGCTGTTAATTGCAATAGATATAAAGATATAGAAGAGTGGTCTATACATTAAATCTACTTCTGTCTCAGCCTTTACCTGGAGATCAATAGATAGAAACCAGGCAAACTAAATACACACAAATAATTGGTGCTCAGCCTGATGCTGGCAGGCTGTGCTTTTCATGGGCTAGTATTGATGCTTACAGAGACAGCAGCAAATGACTACAAAGTCAAGTGAGCCAGTCACAGAAGCCCAACCACACACAGGAAAGAAGTAATGAGCTAGTTTTTTTCTCATTTTCTCTTTGCATCCCTAACCTGTCTTTTGTTTATCTATCTATCTATCTATCTACCTATCTACCTACCTATCTATCTATCTATCTATCTATCTATCTATCTATCTATCTATCTATCTATCTATTTATTTATTTTTAGCACTGAGGTAATATCTGATAATGGAAATTCACCAAAATGAAAACAGGAGAACACAAAACAAAGGGACATCAAGACCCGGATGACTTCCTGTGCCTGCATTTCAGATCCATGCTGCCAATTATTTCACACCTAGGAGACACGAAAACTCCCAACTCTGACGTGTACCATGGTTTCCCTCAGTTGTCAGGGCAGCAGACAGCATGACAACAATCAAGAAGAATCTGTATGTACGGGATTTTTGTGTTTGGTTAATGGCTCACTAGTCTAACATTTGCTAAATGAACTGTTGTAGGAAAGTCTCTACCTTGCGACACTGCTCTCCCTACCCAGCATTGAACAACTCCAACAAGAATCACCACTAGATCATTAGGTGATGTGCACTGGATTAATTAACAGCTTTGACTTTTTCAGTATAACTCAGGGGCACCAATCCTTGAAATATGTTTTACTCCAGATAAGCACACATTCTCTAATGAGTTTAATATAATTAGATGAGCTCCAGAGGTCATTGAATTTAACACATTTTATGTAGATAATGATGCATATTATCTACAGATCTATTCTTATAAATCAGATAGTGTGTGTGTGTGTGTGTGTGTGTGTGTGTGTGTGCGTGTGTATGTGTGTGTCCACTACAAATATTCATGTATTTTTCCTCAATCAGTATTTGAGGAGAATTTACAATCTTTGAGAGAAATCAGACCCCCTTCTGTGATTGGTTATCACAGAAGTAGGACAGAAATGCCTCTGAGATTCTTCAACATAGCAGCCCAGAGGACAGTGCACATTCAAGACATTTTTTAATATAAGCATTGATGAAATGTTTACAAACATTTTATAATGTTTACAAACAAGGGCTTTAAAGGCTTTTTTTGAAGACAAATCTCTTTGTTTGACGTGAGAAAAAGTAGCCCTTGAGAGAAGTGGTCTTCCCAGGGTCAAATCTTGAGATCCAAAGCACCAGACTAGAAAGACATTCGTAATGAGATGTGCTCATGGGCGCTGAGTCCCACTGAGGAGTCAGGATATTCTTCTTGTCTTAAATATTCTTGTTTTTCTCAGCTGTTTATGTTTATAGAAATGGCCTTTGATGAAATATTTTCTCATGCGCTCCCTGAAATATAACTTTTTATTTTCAAATTTTGAGATTCTTTTTTTGAGATTCATTTTGTACATTATGAAAGAATACCTTAAAATTGGGAGATTTACTTGAGAAATTTATATACTTTGTTCGTTTATAGATGATTTCAAAACTTAGTTGTCATTCCAGATGCTCATGCATGAGAGATTTAGGAAAACTATTCATACTATCAGAAGTTTGTATATGTTAGTACACTTATTTCTTGTTTTTTTTTTTTAAGTTTCATTTAAGAAATTCTTCGGTATTAACTAACAAATACAAGACTGAGAACATGGTAGGAGAAAAAGAATTTTTTAATGATATTTATATTTCTTCAGTTGTTTTTATGAACAGTTTTAAGAGGAAAGATCCAAAATGCATTATTTCTGAAAAATGTATCAAGACCATTAGCTTCATTTGGGGGACAGGAACATGCATACACATGCATGAATGCATGTGCTTGTTATTCTGAGCACATGAGCAAAAACTGCTTTTCTTTGGAAAAACAGTATTGTGTTGGTTATGGAAGACTATCACGTGCTGTGTCCTAGACACTAAGCAAATGACTATGGAAGTCAGTTAAGGGTGTTGCTTATAACGTTATCATTGTTTCAAAGTATAAACTCTGTTGGCCTACCACACCCAAAGTCCCACTAATGAGACCTAAGATTTAAAAGATCAAGCCATGGGAAATCTACCCCAAAAGTTCCTCAATTAACAAATCTATTAACTGACACTACAATATAATCCAATTTACTTGGCATTCTCTGTAGTAGACTTAGCTGGTAGTTAGAACCACAAGCCCACATGTACACATGTTAGCCTGGAGTTCAACTACTGAGAGACATGCACAGGTGATTGTTTCAAAGGGAACAGCTCTGACTCCTTCCTTTTCCAGAGCAGGTTCAGCTGTCACTCAGAGACAGTAGCTGCTTTTCATGGGGTGCGGCTTTGCATGTAGATCCCCAGCCTCGCACCTATAATGATGCTTTTTATCACGATCCCAAAGCATTTAATTGCACAGAGCAATTTAGAAAACAGTTCAGGTCAAGCCAGATCATAATCTAAGACAGATAGCGCTGCTGGAAAAGCAGAGAGGCTGCACCACCAACAAAATAATAAGCAATGAATAATCACAGAGATAAAACTTCAGCGAGCCACTATGTTTTTGTTTGGAATTAATGTGTCCTAGAGAAGTCACCTTTAATAGCTAAGTGCTTTAAAGGGCCATTGGGGCTGTTACTTCTTTTCTACACTTTCATTACTACAGAGATCAGGACTCTTCACCACTGTGTCATAAAATAATGGAGTTTGGGAAGAACATCAAGAAATAAACATCATTGTCTATTGCAAAAGAGTGGGTGCAAAACATCATTTGCACAAAAAGGATTGGATTTTTGGTTTTGGTTTTGTTGGTTGGTTTTGCTTGTTTGAGACTGGATTTCTCTTTGGATCCTTGACTGTCCTGCAATTCTCTCTGTAGACCATTCTGGCCTAGAACTGATAGAAAACTGCCTGCCTCTGCCTCCTGAGTCTTGGGATTAAAGGCATGTACCATGATTGCCTTGGTTTTTTTTTTTTTTTTTTGAAACAAGTCTCACTTTACAGACTTCCCTGGCCTTAAACTCATTGAGTCATTGAGAAGACCAGCCTAGCCTGGAATTTATGATCTCCTGTCTCTATCTCTCAAATGCTAGATCTCACCACCATGAACTGCTCAAGTTTCTGTCTTTTGTTATAAAAATTATTTACCTATGTTCTTCGTGTACACCTTATAGATCAGAAGGCCATCTTGCATGTAGATCTGAAGTAACGTCCTAGCATATACTCAGTTTGGAAGTTGATCTGCCTACCAGGATTCTCAGCTTACAGGATCTTGCATCATGATATTACACTGATTTCTAAAGCTCGGGAATGTTATCTTTATAAACAAGAAGGGAGTTATAAAACATTATTACTTTATTCAACTTTCTAGTTGGAGCAATGGAGCGTGTTTTCTAAGACTGGAAAAGAAAATACCACTGAACATTGTATTCTGTGTAGGTCAGCAGGAAAAGGTACTGTCAGAGAGAGAGATGTGTCTCTTTAAAACCAAAAGAAATTCTAGTCCAAATGTTAATCCACTTTTTATCTTTTCAGTTGGTGCTTCTTTCGCTGTGGTCCTCATCCCATATTAGAAAATCTGTACAGCCTCTGAAACTTCATTAACAAGAACAAATCCAGTATCCATTGATTTCTTCTTGAAAGGCACTCTAACCCATCAGATAACTTACTTTCATTCCTGAGTATAATCTAGCCATGGAAAAACTCAATAGGACACAGACAAATGACTAGAAAACAAAATCTGTTGAGTTTTAGGATGTCTGAGGCACTAAATAGATCCAAAATGATGAAGGCTTTTGTAAATAAGAAGCCAACTCTATTGAGGTTCAGTGAATAAGTCCTCTCAAGATAAAGACTGTCTTCAGAGAGTGCATCATTCTGTCCATCAGCATGTGCTCACAGCGTATGATCTTGAGCCTTGCCTGGGACTTCCTTTGCGTTGGTGTGTGGTTGGGACAGACCTGGCCTTCAAGTGCTATACATCACTTCCTAGGGTCCAAGTGCAAATGTTGACAGTGTGTGCAGAAAATGCCCACTATATCTTTCTCCTCCTGGTGGCTTATGGTCTCACAGACTGATCCCTTGCCAAGGTTAATTAAACCTGTGTCCTTGTTCAGCTCTATATAATAACTCTGTCTCCTTGATTATCTCTGTATGCAATAACCCCATCTGTATGTATTGACCCCACCTCCCTGCTCAGATACATGCATCCCACCTCCCTGTTCAGCTGTATGTAATAATCCTGCCTCCTTATTCAGTTGTATGTAATAGCCCCGCCTCCCTGTACAGCTATATATAATAGCCCCACCTACCTTTTCAGCTATATGTAGCACCTCTGCCTTCTTTTATGCCTGCATCTAATAAACGTGTTGCTCTTCTGGGGTATAGCTGCTCCTTCATCAGAGAGCCCAAGTCATCCAATCCCAACTTCTTTGGACATGTGTTTGTGTCTGTCCTCTTTTCCTCCCTCCACCACCCAAGTCTGGCCATGTAGTACAAGGCACTAAACTATGAAGGGAACAAATAACAGCAATATTGATGATGATAAGGAAGAGGCTCAGGTTTGACCTTTTGCATGTAGGATGTCAAGTTTCTCATGTGTTTGAGATGTTCTTTTGGCACATATCAACAAAGTTGGTTCTGTGTAGAGAAGGACAATTTGGCCAATTTTTATGTATTTGTCTGTTACTGCGATACTTGATTAACAAAGAGTGATAGTACTAAAAATACTGAAAAGGCAAAAGAAATGCAAATTATTTTTTACAGTGCTTTTGAGTAGAGATTCATTTAGTTTATTATCTAAATTGTATAATGTACATTTGAATAAAGTGGATCAATATGAAAACTGATACAAACACATACACACAGAATGAGAAAGACAGAGAGACAGTGAGACAGAGAGACAGAGACAGAGTCAGAGACAGAGAGGCATTCCAAGTAACAATCTCCTATTGTCCAGGCTGGCCTAGAATTAATGTAGCTAAATGTTCTAAGGTTATTTGATTCTGTGATGAAAATAGACTGACAAAAAGCAGCTTATGGAAGAAATAGTTTATTTTCACTTACAATTCCAGGGTATAGTCCATCAGAGTAGAGAGGTCAAGGTTGCACACTCATAAAACATTTGGCCACATCACAATGACAGTCAAGAACAGAGTAAAACAAATGTATGCTTGTTGCTTGAATGTGCTCAACTCCATTTCTCCACTCAGACACAGATTGAGATATCCAGTATAGGGAGTACTACCACCCAAAGTGGACTGGGTCCTACCACATCAATTAGATTACTTAAGGCACTCTCCTACAGATATGCCCCCAGGAAACCAATGTACACAATTCCTCAGTGAGACTCTTTTCTCAGGTGATTCCAGGTTGTGACAAGTTGACAAGAAACCAGTTATCACACCAAGCATGTCTGTGAACCTTTGAACCTCCAGCTTCTACCTCCAGAACCCCAGAATTACACTCTAGTGCAATTCTGTCCTGTACCATGCTCCTGGTAAATATTTTAAAGCCTGTCTGCCGTGATGATAAATACCTCAAGTTCATTTTGGTGTTCCTAATGAGAAAAAAAAATGTGATTGTAAAAGAGAATGTCCTGAAATAGGGCTATAAAAATTGTTAAGTTTTGTTCAAGTTGTACTTTGTTTGCTTCATGGAAACCCAAATTTTCCTAAAATTACGCAGACATACAAAACAACACAATATTGGAATATAATACCCATGAAATGTCAAATAACATTTAAAAATATATAACAAGCAAGGTGGTAGCGTTAAGGGGTAAAAATACATAATTTGCACTGGACAAGACCTGAAGTTTATTTATGAGGGTATCATAGCTTTGTGAGTGGGGATGAATTGGTAGAAGAAAGTGTGAAATCGACAGAAGATTTGTATCACTTCATGTGGCTATGCGAGAGCCCTTGCTTGAACTTGTGATATATGAATTTAAGTTTTCTGGTATTCCCTATAATGCCCAGTTCAAATGTATCATGTTTTCATGCATTCACCTACCTTGTCTAACCTATGAAATAGTGTGCACTTAAGTGCAAATTTCCCTTATAATAATCTCATTCCTGGTATACCAATTACTTAGGAACAGATTCAAACTTTAAAGGACAAATAATTACAGCAGACTAACGTATAATGTTGGCCAATTCAAAATGCTATTGCTATGCACAAAACATGACAAGAAGGTCATTTATGTTGTGTTCAGTTCTCTGACCAAATATCATGTCAAATATTAATTAATTAATTAATTAATTAATTAATGGATGTGATAGTGGGCATGATCATAAATCAGTGATTATCAAACCTTAGAGTAATTGAAGCCAACTCTAAGCTGCTGAGGGTTGGTTTTTCTATAGAAAGAAAATAGCATTTACTATATTGGTTAAAAGGCAAAAGCTCTGTGATTTCTTAGGTGGTGTGATGTTGAATATTGATTGTTAGCTGGACAGCATCTACATTCATGAAACAAGTCTCTGGGCACACTTTTAAAGGACTATCTTGATTAGGTTAATTGAAAGTAGGAAGACCTGTTCTAAAGACAGACAGCATCATTCCCTCTGCATGATCCTGAACTGCATAAAAAGAAGAAAGCTAGCCAAGTAGGAACATTCATTTCCCTCGGCTCCTAGACCAGATGTCATATGACCAGCTCTCGAAAGAGGCTGCTTCTATGGCTTCCTCGCTATAATAAAATTTACCACACGTTGGGAGCCAAAATAGACCCCTGATCCTTAAATTATTTAGCAGAATATTTCACTACGGTATCAGGAAAAGCAGCAAGTGACTCGGATTGGTTGCTTGGTGGGTTAGCGGTTTTGTTGATTGATTGGAGTGGGGGAGGGGTGAGTTGGCTGGTTGGTGTTTTGGCTGTTTGTTTGGTGTGTGTTTTGACTGGTTGGTTGGTAGATAGGTTGGGAGAAGGTGTGTACTACAGATAGGACCCGATGCTCATATTTGCTAGCACTTAGGGGAAGCTCTGTGTTATACCACCTGAGCTAGTTGATTGGAAACGAGCAACCTCCATATTTGGTAGTGTGACATGAAATCTCAGAGCTGAGTGTGTCAGCGGGAGCTAAGTCATCAGACAATGAAGCGGCAGGAGAAACATGGTGTTTCGAGATGCATTCACCAACAAACTTTCTTAGAATACTTCTACCTGTTGAAATTGTGGCCCAACTTACTCCTGTTGGGCAAGAACAGTAGTAATCTCAAACCAGTGAGTCTGAATAGGAAAGGCACTTTCCCAGCCTCCTGCTGTCTTTCAAACAGTGAAACGGTCACTGTTGGAACTGACATCCATCACAGACAATGTACATTCTGAGTTCTATAGTTACAAGGAGTATGCTAATGGATAGGTAGCTAGAACTCTTGGTTTGTTTTGTGTTTTTCTGGTTGTTTTAACCTTGTTTTACCACCTGCCATGTAGTTTTCTAAAAGCCTGGCCTGGATGATAGGTTCACTTAAGAAAATTGTAGAATAGACTGAAAAGCCAAATGTGTTATGTAACAGTTTGGTGATTTTTGTGGATTTGCTCCCACCTCCGTTGCCTCCGTGTTTAAATTTCACATACTTGGGGGTTGTATGGAACATATGTTGGAAAAAAAAAAACCTCCCTGAGAAATTCATTTACAATTTATATTTACTATATTTATAGTAAATTCTTAAAATTCCATTTGCCTATAAGAATATAAATATTAAAGGATCCACTGGTGTCATACAACTTAACATACAGAGTTGATATGTTTCTAATTTTTTTATGCACTTAATTTATTCATTTTGTATGTGTGCTCACACCGTCATGGACATATCATTGTACACAAAAGGATGTCCGACAGCAGTTTGGAGGGGGGGCGGGTTCTTACCTCCCACCATCTAGGTCTTCAGGATTGAACTCAAATTTTCTGGCTTGGTGGCTCAGAGGCCTGTACCCTCCCAGCCATCCCTCCTGCCCTGGAGTTGATTGATTCATGAATGCTGAATGGCTTCTGTTCTGCCCTTAGCAGCTGTCTGATCTTGGGCTGTGATTCCATACCAGACAAAAATGCAAAGAAGAATTCATCAAGTAGTGGACCGACTTGTTTGTTATTGCTTTTGTTGTAATAGTGGTGGTTTGGTTTTGATTTTAGTTTTTTGAGAAAGGGGTTCTCTGTAGCCAACTGTCCTGGAACTCACTCCTTAGACCAGGCTGGCCTCAAACGAACTGATTCATCTGCCTCTGCCTCCCAAGTGCTGAGAGTAAAGTTGTGCAATACCACACTTGCCCTGCACTGACTACTATGAATTACCAATTAAATAAAGGACGTGGGTAATGTTTTAGGGGTGTTTGGATTCATTTGGGTATCAATATGTTTATTTGTTTAATTTTATTCAAGACCTCCCTTTGTAGACCAGGCTGCCCTCAAACGCACAGAGACCTGCTCACCTTTGCTTTCCAAGTGCTGGGATCAAAAGTTAGGGCCAGCATGTGGGGCTTAGTTTTGTTTTGTTGAGATAGTATCTCACTATGTAACCCAAGCTGGTCTTAAACTCAAGATAGGTAGTATTTCTACCTACCAAGTGCTGGCTTCTAAGTCTGTACCATTACATAAAGACTACTAATATATATTAAGTTTTAAAATATTGAAGGAGCTTCAGAAGCTGTGGATATTCAAGTATAACTTCTGTTACTTATGCCTACATAGAAGTCTGTACTCTACGTCTACCAATGAGCTCTGGAGATGGCCGTCAGTTCATCTGGCTTAACATCAAGTACCTTTACCTGCCAGGCTATCTCTGAGTCCCTTATGCTGCTCACAGATAAGCACAACCCACATTGTTGGTCAGAGTCTGCTTTCCCAGCCCAAGACAGAGCTAAGAGAAACTCTGGCCAGCAAATCCAGAACACAGCAGTTGAAGCCTCAAGAGTACAACAAGGCATACCCTCTCTGTCAGCTTTTTTTGCTTGAACTACCTTACCTGAATACTTGGCTAAAGGCTTCATTCTGCGTACCATGCAGAGACCTGGCAGAGCTACAAAAGGAAGTGTGCCTTGTCTTAACCTATAGCACCGCATCCTCTCTTTATTGCAACAATAAACAACCAAAAGCTTCATGGGAGAAAAATTCAGCCAACATTACCTGCCTGCTGCTTCCAGACTTGGGGACCTGAAACCAGGAGCCATTTACAGGAAAACAAAAGCACAATCTAAGCTGACTGGTGTCCTCTGGGAAAACAGGTTTTACTGGTACAGCTGCAACTCTTGTACTACAGAAGTACACCAGCTTCCTCCCCAGGCATGTCCCTGGAGGAACTAAAATGGCTTTCCACTGCCATCCTCTTCCAAGAGGACATGTGCCACTGGTATACATTAGGATGGTTGGGGAAAAAAATTATTTTACCAAAATAAACGTTTTAAATTAAAATTTATGACTATCTCTTTAATATACCCCAGTGGGTGATGTGTTAGCTTTGCCGTGTGTTAGTTTCCTATTACTATTCTAGGGACTGGAAAACTATTGTAAACTAGCTGCAGGGTAGGAAAAACATCGAAAATGGAGCATCATTGCCTGAGCAATAGGAAAAAAGAAAGAGAGGAGTTACAATGGAGGGATCCCATACCTGCTTGGCCTTTACAGCAGTGCCAAGGACTAGCCTAGGCTTGGGGAAGGGTTCTGAGAGAAAGGGTGTTTGAGAGCAGTGAAACAAACCAAATGACTGGAAGTCAATTCATGAGTCCAAGCTGACAGCCTATCTTCTGCTCAAGATGGTCTTCCAAATTAATTGCTCTCTCTCTTCTCTCTCTCTCTCTCTCTCTCTCTCTCTCTCTCTCTCTCTCTCTCTCTCTCTCTCTCTCTCTCTTCTACTCCAGACAGATTTTCTGTGTTCTGCTCTGCTACATACAGCTTTCTCTTGCTATTCTAAAGACTCTCTGGATAGCTCTTCTCTTGCAAACTAAAAGCCCACTCTTTTATGTTACTTAACAAATCTTTATCTTAGGCACCCTCTTGATTATCCCATGAATGAGCATCCCATGACCCTAGCTCCTTGATTCTTAGGAGACAACAAGAACATTTTGTTACCCATTGCAAAAGAGTTCAGAGATCTGCCTGCCTCTGTACAGCCGATAAGCTAGCTGGGTGGGGCCCTGTCCTTAAGTTACCATTTCTTGCACCATTTCTAATCTTAATCTATCTCAGGCCAATCCTGAACTCAGGAATCTGCCTGTCCTTGTAAATTTTAACAGAAAACTTAGTTTGGTGAGTGATCACAACTCCCCGAATCTCTATCTCCTTCCTTAATATCTTTCTGACAAGTTGACTCATAGCTCAGCTGCCTCTATTCCTTTAGATCTGTGAGGCCCCTTATACAATTCCTATTTCATTCATATGTTTTACAGAGTTGAGAAATTATATATTTGCAAACTCATGTTTTTAGAGTTCTTTTGCACAGCCTTAAGGGCTATCCAGAAGGTCCCATGTTTGCCATTTTGCTAAAGACATAGCCACACCCTCAACTCCAGAACTCATTCTTTCTCTAATTATCATGGAGTCATTAACATTAGCAGGGAGGACATTCCTCAAAGGAAGAATGTGAAAATATCTGCATTATTATGCAAACAAGTCTTCTGCCCAACTAAGCCTGTGGAGGCTCAAGCCCGGTTGGCCCTGTTCCAGGGGTGAGAACCATGTCATTTTCCCCCTACCAAGGCCATGCCAAACTGGACAGAGGAGGAGAATATTGTGTCCCATGTAGTCTGGGCCACATGGGAACTTCTGTAACTCTGGAAGAAAAAATTAAATTCTCCAAATGTTGTGCCCATTCAGGCTCTCAAAGCCCAAAAGACCACCAAGAAGCCCATTCTGACACAATTCCACTAGGGTCTTTTTTTTATTCAAGCTTGGACTTGGGCTCACTGCTGACCCTGACCAGCAGGATGGGAGGGTGAAGCCCCAAGTCCAGTTTCAAGCAAGCATTTATAGAGGCAAACAAGCAAGCCAAGGAGTTTTCAGCTTGGCACACATCTGAATGGGGGGCTATTATTGCCCTTTAAAATGGTTGGCTAGTGCTGGAAGCCAAACCATAAACTTAACTTCTGCTTTCCTCCTGGTTGGTGGTTGTTAGGGAGTGACTTGGAAACTAGTGCTAGGTCTACACCTTGTTGGAGAGTAACCTGGAAACTAGTGCTAGATACAGGATTGTTGATTAACTCCTGCTCAACCTTAGGTCAGGTTCTCTAAAATGGAGCCAGAACCCAAGATGGAATTGGTCTGGTCTTTCACAAGCAGAATAAAATGCAAGTAAGATCTGCTTTGAGAGGTGAGTGGTCCAAGCCTTTAATCTAGCACTTACTCAGGAAGCAGAGACAGTGGTCAGCCAGAGCTATGTAGTAAGACCCTGTCTCAGAACAAAAACCAAAACACTATGTGCTTAGATGCTGCCAAAAACTTTGCACAAATGTTTGTCTGTGTCGTAGAGTTTTATTGCTGTGGACACCAAGACCAAGGCAACTCTTATAAGGACAACATTTAATTGGGGGTAGCTTCCAGGTCCATTATCATCGAGACAAGGCAGGGACATGGCAGCATCCAGGCAGGCAGAGCTGAGAGTTCTAAATCTTCATCAGAAGGCTAGTAATGGAAGACTGGCTTCTAGGCAGGTAGGATGAGGGTCTTAAAGCCCTATACCCACAATGACACACCTATTCCAACAAGGCCACACCTCCAAATAGTGCCCCTCCCTGGGCCAAGCATATTCAAACCATCAGTGTGCTGTTCTTCTCTAGACTTTCCTACTCTGCACAGCACTCATCTACACTTGCATGTGTGACACAGTGTTTACATTGTCCTTCCACCTCTCCTGCCACACACTGCCTAAGGATTTAACTTACACAGTCTCAGCTCAGGCTGTCTCTGAGCTCTGGCTGTCACTTAGCATAACTGTCCTTATTTAGAATGCAACTACCCCACCTTTCGTCTCTTTCCCAAAGTAATCTCAAGGGGACAGATGCCTGTCTTGTTGATCTCAGCATTTCAAAGTCTAACTCGCCACTTCACATACATATTAAGAACTGAATTAGTTTATGAACAAAGAAGTAAATGATACAAACTACTTCTAACCAGACCATTGATCTTTTGTCTTTCACTTTATTTGGGAGATTTCTTTTCCTGTATAAATAACCTTGCATTCCATTTCCATTATTTATAAAATTTTAGTAGCTCTGGGAATATAACAATGGTATGGACATTAAGTAAAACAATCCAGGGAGAATGGCTTGCTTTTTTCTACACCAGAAAGAAAGTTGTGAAGATATGTGAGTGAGCCCCTTCAGGTACTCACTGATACATTCCCCTCCCATGGGTATTGTTGAGTGGCAAGTACAGAGACCACACTTTAATTAGAAGGTACATTTAGACCTCTAAGATATTATTTGGATACTTCTTGCTTAGGACATTCAGGAGATAAGACTTCCACAGATTATTTTTATTTAAGTCTTTCTGAATGTTATGGTGTCTTCTTTCTGTCCACAGATACCAATTGTTGAGGGACCCTAAGGGTGTTTTCTGGTCACACACCCTTCTTACAGCTTCCCCATCCTGCCTGAAGTCAAGGTGAGGCCAAGTTCCATTCTCCACCCACAGGAACATTCTTGAGTAAAAAATTCTCAGAATGGACTGACAGTCACCTGACCTTCGGGGAAGTCCCAGGTAGAGTTCATGTTTGCTAGCCAATAGATTTAAATGTCAATATGCTTAGCCAGTAAGTTTGAAGTATAACCTTGCTGATGTAACCTGTGCCCCGGAAAAAGTATTAAATCTGCTTGTAAGAGCCATTCAGGATCACCTTCTCCTCACTCTCCTCAAGGGACTGATTGAGGGTTGACCCTGATGCAATGGAAAATAAACCTTTTGCTTTTGCATTCATTTGCATCTTAGTGTCTCACTGGGGGCATCTCAAAATAAGTACCACTGACCTGAGAGTTGTAAGGAGCAGGGCTGGGGAGGGGGATGTTTCACAACAATAGCCAGCATTTTCCTAACAAGTACCACTCACACCAGGCCCACTGTGTCTCTAAAGAAAAACAGAGAATAGAGGAGGGGAGGGGAGGGGAGGGGGAGGGGAGGGGAGGGGAGGGGAGGGGAGGGGAGGGGAGGGGAAAGAAGACTTGTTGGAAGAGAAACATGAGGCCGAACACTGAGTTGCTTTAAGAGAGAATTTAAAACAAATATGACAGGTGTTTGTTTTTTCTTATTGCACCAAGAATGGAATTTACTCCATTAAAAAAATAATAATTGAAGAGAATAAAAACAATCCTGAAAATTTCTAGTTTAAGAAGTATTTATACATAAATAGTCATCATAAACTTTTGGCAGATATTGGTGGTATTTCACTAGTAATCATATAAACAGAAATTAACAGAGTTACAAAGAATGCAATCATTGTTTTTTAAATGTGTCCAAATTATTATTTAGGAGTCAAGACAAAACTAGGACAGATTCTTAACATTTTTATGCACAGAATTTTGGTTCTGTTTACTTTGGACTTGAGTTTTTGCTTTGTTTTCATTATTTCTCTGTGGAACTAACAAACTATATTTTTCTTTGATAAGCTTTACTTCCTTCTCTGGTAACAGACCTGCAACAGTTCCTTAGTAAAACAAATACTGAAATGACATGCAAGGTCAATATGTTCATTGGCAGCAGCACTACAACATGGCAGCATTTGCCGTGACATCCAGGGTAGCTGCAGATGGGGATGTGTGATGCTGAACAGGTATTTTTGGACAGAACACTTCAATTAGCCCTGGAGAAGTTTCTTCAGACACTTCAAGCTGTCTGCTTCCTGGTTCTGATACAACTCCTCTCCATATTAATACAACCAATAAGGTTCCCTTCCCTTCCCCTCCCCTCCCCTCCCCTCCCTTCCCCTCCCCTTCCCTTGCCCTCCCCCTCCCCCCTCCCCCTCCCCCTCCCCCTTCCCTTCCCTTCCCTTCCCCTCCCCTGCTCTGCCCTCCCCCCTCCCCCTCCCCCTCCCCCTTCCCTTCCCTTCCCTTCCCTTCCCCTCCCTTCCCCTCTCTTCTCTTTCTTTCTTTCTTTCTTTCTTTCTTTCTTTCTTTCTTTCTTTCTTTCTTTCTTTCTTTTTCTGTCTCTCATTGCTTGAGACAGGGTTTCTCCGTATAGCCCTGGCTGCTCTGGAACTCAAGCTAGGGACCAGGATGACCTCAAACTCACAAGAGATCCCCCTGCCTCTGCCTCCTGAGTGCTGGGATTAAAGGTGTGCGCCACTGCCACCCAGCTTGGCAACTGTCAAATATAAAGGTCAAACCCAAGTGGTTTTATGAAAGAAGAAAAGGGAACAAAGGAAGGTGGTAAGGAAAAGGAAAGAGAGAAATGCATGCAAGTAAAGCAGGGTATATCCTAACTGTGAAGTTATACATTTATAATAGAATATAAACTTAGATTTTATTTCAGTGTGTGAAAGTGCATGCCTAACTCCACTGGAAGATATATGGAATTGCCAGGTGCTTAAGCTACATGAAATTAATGAGATCTGATTAGTAACAGGGGGTGGCAATGAGAACTCATTCTGTACAGCCATGGGGAGATGAAAGGGTGGGGGTATGTGTTACTACTAACGAAAGCTGATGTTAGAAAACATTCAGTCGGGGAAAGAATACCTCCCCCCATCCCTGGAAGTGACAAATGTTCACATTCCTGCCCCCAGAATCCATGAATGGTACAGAGCAAAGAAAAAGTAGATCTGAACAGATAGAAATGAGATGGTTAACCTGAAAATAGGATTGTTACCCTGAGTTGTCTGGGTGGGCTCTATACAATCCTGGGGTAATTAAAAGTAGAAGTATCTGAAGAGAAACAGATGTGGAAGCAGAAGCCATATCAGAGATATAAACATGTGAGGCAGACAGATGGAGTAGGAGGCCATGAGATAAAAAAAAAAAAAAAAATACTGGAAACCTCTAGAAGCTGGAAATGATAAGGTGGCAGGCTCATTCTCCATGCTTTAGGAGTGCATCTTAGGGTTCCATTGCTGTGAAGAGACACCAAGACCACAGCAACTCTTATAGAGGACAACATTTACTTGGGGCTGTCTTATAGGTTTTGGGGTCCAGCCCATTATCATCATGGAGGGAAGCATGGCTGTGTTCAGGTAAGCATGGTGCAGGCAGAGCTAAGAATTCTACATCTTCATCTGAAGGCTGCTAGGAGAAGCCCAGCTCCCACATGGTTAGGAGGAGGGTCTCAAAGCACACCTCTACAGTGACACACTTTCTCCAATAAGGCCACACCTCCTTAGAGTGCCACTCCCAGGGTCTAGTATATTCAAACCACCACAGAGGGGATGCTGTCTTGCCAATGTCATGGTTTTAACCCAGAGAACCCTACATCCAAAAGTTGACCTAAGAACATGTAAGAGAACAACTGTTTGTTGCCTGAAGTAGGAAGGTTGTGGTAAAAATAAATATAAAAGTTGTAGGGTATAATAAAAATAAGTTGTAGGGTTAAGGATAACAAATGACAATTTCCATGGGAGTGGGGGTGGGAGGATGTGTCATGGGACCATCATAGATGACCCAAACTTTTAACAGGTAGAGTCAAAGTCAAAATAATTCCTTACATTTTGTCATGAAAAGACACGGTGGCATGTGGTATTTCTGGAAGCCTGAAAAGTTGCCAGTGGGTATGCTAGGTTTTTAGCATTAGAACTTAAAATATAGGCTGGAGAGATGGCTCAGTGGGTAATAGAGCTTGCTGTGCAAACATGAAGAACTCAGTTTAATCCTTAGCATTTATATAAAAAGCCAGTGGCTATACGTGCCAGTAACCCTAGCACTTAGTGGTAAGGAGAGAAAGGGAGGCAGGCACAACTAGAAGATACTGCTCAAATGGAAAGAAAGTGGAACATAGATGTGTTTGGACCCAACAGAAGTGATGGATGGAAAGATGGATGTTGTTTTGAAAACTGTTTTTCAAGCCGAGCAATTGAGGTGCACACCTTTAATCCTAGCACTTGGGAGACATAAGCAGGCAGATCTCTTGAGTTCTAGATCAGTTTGGTCAACAAACCAAGTTCCAGGACAGCCAGGGCTGCACAGAGAAACCCTGTCTCTCCAAAAAGCAAAAAAAAAAAAAAAAAAAAAAAAAAAAAAGAAAGAAAGAAAGAAAGAAAGAAAGAAAGAAAGAAAGAAAGAAAGAAAGAAAACCTTTAACAATATGTAATAATGCTCCGATGGTCCTTTCTTCTGTTGCAGTGGTTCTCAATTTCATAATGCTGTGACCCTTTAACACAGTTCCTTATGTGGTGACTCCCAACTGCAACAGTGTTCGTTGCTACTTCATAACTATACTTTCAATGCTGTTATGAATTGTAAATATCTGTGTTTTCCCATGGTGTTAGGCAAAACCTGTGAAAGGGTCTTTTGACCCCAAAAGTGTCATGACCCACAGACTAAGAGCCACTGTTCTATTGGGTACAAAGACATCTATGCTCTATCCCATTTGATGGTATCTTCTAGCTGTGTCTTTGTTCCTCGCAGACCTTTTCGACTAGGAACACTATGCTGCCCCATGTTGTACCCTTTTGCCCGTATCTTTCCATTTTTCTCTCCTACCTTTTTGCAGTTATCAGCACAGATTTCACTTTTCATATGCCAGAACCGTCCCAAACACACTCCATAACTTTTAAATCATCAACCCTCTTTTAAAAGTATTTGCACAATCAGAAAAGATCTTAATTTACTTTTTATGAAACAAGGCTTCAAATAGCCTGACTGGTCTTGAACTTTCCACATAGCTGAGTCTGGCCTTGAACTCTTAATCTTCCTGCCATCACAGCCACTACAGATGTGCATAACTACTCCCAGAAGAAAGGACTTAAGTCTATATATACATTGTTATCTGTTCTCTTCTTTTTTTCCATGGTGTCTTTAGGGCTCTAGCATTCTAAGTTCTACATATTTGTCCCTTCTCCACAACTCCACAGTTCTGAAGGTCAGAACTCCTGTCTGCCGTGGAGGCTTCTCTGACCAGTGCAGAGAACAGAACTAATTATAAACAAATAACTAGGAGGCAGTTTGTTTACTCTTCCATTAGAAAAAGCACACAATGTTGTTAATGTAGTGTTTCTTTGTATGAGGGAAGTTAAAATTGTTTGGGGTTCTTTTGACTTTTATTTTTTGAAACAAAGTCTCATTTCACCCAGACTAGGCTCAAATTCACTAAATTATCAGATGCAAGGTCTGAAATTTCTGTGTCACTTGCCTGAGTGCTGGGATTACCAGTGTGTCTGTGTGTGTGTGTGTGTGTGTGTGTGTGTGTGTGTGTGCATGTGTACTCCTGCCTTCTTATTTACTTTCTTTCAACCTATGAATTACGATGTTCATTAAATTTGGAAACAATTTTGAACATTGTTTCTTCCAGTATCTTTTTTTTTTTTTCCTGTCTATTTTGTGTACAAAGAAAACTCTAATTGTCACTATGGCATATGACAAACTATGGCACTTGACACTTTCCTGGAAATAACTGATATACGACTAGTGTGTGTGTGTGTGTGTTCATGCATGTGCATACACAGAGACCAGAGTAGACGTTGAGTGTCTTTTTCAATTGCTTCCCACCTTGTCTTTTGAGACATTGTCTCTCACTGAAGCTGTAGCTCACTGATCTGATTAGACCAGCTGTCCAACCAGCCCTAGGCATCTTCTTGACTATGCCTCCCCAGCACAGGGATTACAGGCACATGACCCCTTGCCTAGCTTTTTACATAGGTGCAGAGAATCCAGACGAGTTCTTCTGCTGTGTGGCTAGCCCTTCCCCTTCTGAGCTTCTCTCTAGAACTTGGTTTTGTTTCCATACTGGATCATTTCTGCTGCTGTGTCTATGGGTTCATTAATCTTTTTTTTTTTTAACGTGGTGCTTCTTTTATTGTTAATATCATTCCACATATATTTTATCTCTGATATTGCATAGATAGATAGATAATTCATTTAATGCCATGTTCAATTGCAGCATGCCATGTTCAATTGCAGCATTTTTTAAAGTTTTTTTTTCAGTCTGCCTACCCACTTTAGCCATAACAATGCTCATGTGAGTCTCTTCAGTAAAACCCTCCTGTCATCTTTTATGATATTTTTATCATACCACATACCTGAAGAGTAACTTTATAGAAAATTCATTTTAAAATCAGTTTTCTTATCTTCTTATAAAATACCCTTTCATCATCTTTTTGACCTAGTAGTTGCTCTAGTAGAAGCTGATCTCAAGTTTGGTGTTATATTCTTTATTGCTATTATGGTCTGGAAATATTTTCATATGTATATGGTGTGAATTTGGGTACCTACTGGCTTTTCTGTCACACACACACACACACACACACACACACACTCATTTCTGCATGGATTCTCCCATGCCTTCCCAATGTGTGTTTTATATCCCTATAATAAAGGGGGATTTGGGGATATTTTGATTCATATCTCATGTATTTGCTATAAATGGAGACTTGCCATGAACTCCCTGATATTATCCATAGCAGGGTAAATGTTGATGTACACATATGGCTTTCTTTTATTTATTTATTTATTTATTTATTTATTTATTTATTTATTTATTTATTTATTATATGTAAGTACACTGTAGCTGTCTTCAGATGCACCAGAAGAGGGCATCAGATCTCATTACGGGTGGTTGTGAGCCACCATGTGGTTGTTGGGATTTGAACTTCGGACCTTCGGAAGAGCAGTCGGGTGCTCTTACCCACTGAGCCATCTCACCAGCCCCACATATGACTTTCAAATATCAATCATTTATTTGGGTTCTGATTGCCTAGTTTCTTTTCCTTTGGGATCTGTAATCTATGTGTCCTGGCTGGGTTTGTGTGTCAACTTGACATAAGCTGGAGTTATCACAGAGAAAGGAGCCTCACTTGAGGGAATGTGTTCATGAGATCCAGCTGAAAGGCATTTTCTGAATTAGTTTTCAAGGGTGAGAGGGCCCATTGTGGGTGGTGCCATCCCTGGGCTGGTAGTCTTGGATTCTATAAGAGAGTAAGCTGAGCAAGCCAGGGAAAGCAAGCCAGTAAGCAGCATCCCTCCTTGGCCTCTGCATCAGCTCCTGCTTCCTGACCTGCTTGAGTTCCAGTCCTGACTTCCTATGGTGATGTACAACAACCTAGAAGTGTAAGCTGAATAAACCTTTTCCTCCCCAACTTGCTCCTTGGCCATGATATTTGTGCAGGAATAGAAACCCTGACTTAGACAGTATGGAAATGGTTGAAGTCGCTGTGCTCCCCAAACAAGATGCTGTATTGTTCTGAGAGATCATCTACACTAAGGTCAGATGCCGGACTCTGCCATTTGAATTGTTTATGTAAGTTCTTAAAACCATAAACCCAGTCCTACCATCTATCAACTAAGTAGGCATGTACACAGTGGAAGATAACTACCAGTTAGATTTCTTGTTTCTTTTCTTCATTTGTCATCATCTTCGTTGTTGTTGTTGTTGTTCTTCTTCTTCTTTTTCTTCTTCTTCTTCTTCTACTACTACTACTACTTCTCCTTCTCCTCCTCCTCTTCCTTCTCCTCCTCCTCCTTCTTCTCCTCCTCCTCCTCCTTCTTCTCCTTCCTTCTCCTTCTCCTCTTCCTCCTTCTTTTCCTTCTCCTTCCTTCTTCCTCTCCTCCTCCTCTTCCTCCTTCTTTTCCTTCTCCTTCCTTCTTCCTCTCCTCCTTCTTTTCCGTCCTTCTCATTCTCATTCTCCTTCCTTCTCCTCCTCTTTCTTTTCCTTCTCCTTCCTTCTCCTTTCTTCCTCTTCCTCTTCCTCTTCCTCCTCCTCCTCCTCCTCCTCCTCTTCTTCTTCTTCTTCTTCTTCTCCTTCTCCTTCTCCTTCTCCTTCTCCTTCTCCTTCTCCTTCTCCTTCTCCTTCTCCTTCTCCTCCTTCTCCTTCTCCTTCTCCTTCTCCTTCTCCTTCTCCTTCTCCTTCTCCTTCTCCTTCTCCTTCTCCTTCTCCTTCTCCTTCTCCTTCTCCTTCTCCTTCTCCTTCTCCTTCTCCTTCTCCTTGTGGCCAGGTGATTCCAAGGCATTTGGACTGAGTTATAATTTTCCAGGTATACTGTGTTTCCTTTCAGGCAATGAACAAATGCTCCTGTGATAATCCAATAAGACTGACAAGAAGATATAAACAACAAACAAAAAAACAAACACAAACAAAACCTCTATTCTCCCCCTAACACACACAAACACACACATACATAAACACTCACTCCCTTTAATAATCTTGGACAGAATCAGCATCTTTTTAGAAAGTAACTGTTAAGCCTGGGCTGCTAAGAGAACCAGTTTAAAATCCATGATACACTGTGAACAAAACCAGCTGCTTGGGAAGGAGGCATCCAGATATTAGCATTTCTATTTTTTTTTTTTTTTAGTTTTTCTTTTCTTTCTTTTTTTTAAAAATTGGATATTTATTTCATTTACATTTCCAATGCTATCCCAAAAGTCCCCCACCCACTCCCCCACACACCCACCCACTTCCACTTCTTGGCCCTGGTATTCCCCTGTATTGAGGCATATAAAGTTTGCATGACCAATGGGCCTCTCTTTCCGCTGATGGCTGACTGGACCATCTTCTGATTCATATGCAGCTAGAGACACGAGCTCCGTGCCGGGGTATTGGTTAGTTCATATTGTTGTTCCACCTATAGGATTGCAGATCCCTTCAGCTCCTTGGGTACTTTCTCTAGCTCCTCCATTGGGGGCCCTGTGATCCATCCAATAGCTGACTGTGAGCATCCACTTCTGTGTTTGCCAGGCCCCGGCATAGTCTCACAAGAGGCAGCCATATCTGGGTCCTTTCAGCAAAATCTTGCTAGTATATGCAATGGTGTCAGCGTTTGGAAGCTGATTATGGGATGGATCCCCGGATATGGCAGTCTCTAGATGGTCCACCCTTTGTCTCAGCTCCAAACTTTGTCTCTGTAACTCCTTCCATGGGTGTTTTGTTCCCCATTCTAAGAAGGGGCAAAGTGTCCACACTTTGGTCTTCGTTCTTCTTGAATTTCATGTGTTTAGCAAATTGCATCTTATATCTTGGGTATTCTAAGTTTCTGGGCTGATATTAGCATTTCTTACAGCACAGTGGATATTTTCACTGTGCAACAAGGTTGAGTACCACTGTCCTAGTAATTTGGCTAATGAGGGGTGGTGGCACAACTCCTGTGGTCAGATTAACCCACCTGTTTCTCTTAACTAAACAGAAGGAAAAAACTGATTTACTGCCCGAGTGAAGGTTCTGAGTGCAAATTGAGAGCTGACACTGTTTGTCCCCAGGTAATGGAGGCCAGTGGGTCAGTATCAGGTTCCAAGTGTGCCCTGTGTACTCCACCTTCTTGAAGACTCCATAAGGTATATCCTGCCCTGGCTGAAACTATATTCATACACCTGTATACACACACACACACCTTAAAATACTACAAGAAGGTCGCTGCATAAGGGTGCCCCAGGGTTTTCTCATGCTTTCATTTTCCTGAACTCCTTCCTAGGACACTGAAAATGAGAAGATCCAACAACTGACAGGCTATAGTATCTTAATCTAAAATACCATGAAAATTGGCACATATTAATAATTAATTTAAATGAGAACTTTGTATATTATGAAAGGCAGAGGTTCTGGGTTCAGGTGAAATGTTCCTCTTGGGGCATTTATGAGTATATTTGAAAGTCATGTAAGACATTGGACAGTTTGTCATACACAAGTGCACTGCACACTGAGAAATTGGGCATTCCTGACTCCTGCTCTATCTCCTAAGTTATAATACATTAGGCATAAATGTGAGTGGTCTTGCAATCCCTGAAAATTCTGAAGCTCCTCATGAACATCAGTAAAAACTGTCAAAGGCTTTAACAAACTGGAAAACCAAGTCCAATCCAATATCACCAAGTACAACTGGGTGTTACAGTTTCATTTCTGTTGCCGTGATAAAACGCCATGACCGAAAGCCACTTGGGAAAAAAGGGTTTACTTAATCTTCTAGGTTACAGTCCATCCTTCAGGGGCTTCAGGGCCGGCACTCCAGCCTGGCAGGAACGTGAAGCACAAACCACGGAAGCATGCTGATTACTGGCTGCTTGCTCCTCGCTTCTGCTCAGCCAGCTTTCTTGCATAGCATACAGACAGCTGCCCAAGAGTAGCACTGCCCTACAGAGGCGGATCCACCTCCTCCATCAACTAGCAATCCAGAAAATCTTTTCACAGAAGTTCCTGTAGTCCAGCCTGATAGAAATGGTTCCTTAACTGAAGTTCCCATTTCCAGGTGTGGCAAGGAGATAACCAAGATTAGCCGTTTCACTGGGTTTTATATTCTTCAGGAGACAATTAGCAAGGGCAGAATATTACCAAAGCTCAGTCAGGAACATGGTAAAAAGTTGACAGGAAGGAATATGCCACCTGATTATCCTGCACCAAATGCTCAGCATGAAAACACACAAACAACATTATACATATTGAGCACGTTGTATTTATATATTTAAGAATATATATATGTTGGGGCTGGAGAGATGGCTCAGTGGTTAAGAGCACTGACTGCTCTTCCGGAGGTCCTGAGTTCAAATCCCAGCAACCACATGGTGGCTCACAACCATCTGTAATGAGATCTGATGCCGTCTTCTGGTGTGTCTGAAGACAGCTACAGTGTACTTACATTAAATAAATAAATAAATAACTAAATAAATAAATAAATAAATAAATAAATATTGGGGCTGGAGCAAGCAGGGCCAGATTGAGAAAAAAAAAGCTCTAAAAAAAGGGAATATGCATGCCTATACCTGTGTGTGTGTGTGTGTGTGTGTGTGTGTGTGTATGTGTGTAATAATTAATGAAAAAGACACCATGAATTGGAAAGAGAGCAAGGACTGTAGGGGAGGGTTTGGAGGAAGGAAAGACACCTGGGAAATGATGTAACATATTACAATCTCACAAAATAAAATAAATAGGTTTAAAAAGAATAGACAGGGAACACACAGGTAAAGCACAAATTAAAGAGTGTCTTAGTTACTTTCTACTACTATGATGATGTACCATGATAAAGATGACTTATAAAAGACATCATTTAACTGTGGGCTTGTTTATTGCTTGAGAGTATGAGTCCATGACCGTCATGGCAGGAAGTTTGGCTGGAAGCATGGTGGGAAGCATGATGGCAGGCAAGTAGGCCTGGTGTTGGCATCAGTAGTGAGAGCTGATCCACAAGCATGAGGCTGATGGAGAGAGCTACCTGGGAATGGCATGGACTTCTGAAGCCTCAAAGCCCACCCCCACCCTTGTGGCACACCTCCTCAACAAGGCCACACCTCCCAATCCTTCCCAAACAGTCCCATCAACTAGGGGCCAAGTTTTCAAATACATGAGCCTATAGGAACCATTCTCAATCAGAACACCATAAAAAGGAAGTGAGGGAAAAAGAGATTGCAGGAAGACATTTGAGGATCAGTACACACCATTTAGTAAATTACTAAAGAAGACAATAGAGCCTCCCAATGGTGGCATACTCCTTTAATCCCAGCACTCAGGAGGCAGACACGGGTGAACCTCTGAGTTTGAGCCCAGCCTGGTCTACAGAGTGGGTCCCTGGACAGCTAAGTCTACACAGAGAAACCCTGTCTCAAGAAACAAAAAACAAGGTACTGGAGAGATGACTCACAGGTTAAGAGCACTGTCTGCTCTTCCAGAGGACCTGAGTTCAATCCCTAGCCATCACATGATGGCTCATAACCATTGATAACATAATTTGATGCCCTCTTCTGGTGTGCAGGTGTACATGCAGATAGAACACATATACATAATTTGAAAAACAAAATGTCAGCAGCAACAACTAAACATCAAAGGGGAAAAGCAATCTACAACAACAAAAAAGAAAGCCATAGCAAAGTCGCATGAGAGGAATGGTAAGCAGAGACCAGAGGAGAAACATTTACCTGAAATAACCTGGGCAAGCCTTTCTGAGGATGGGTCCCTACAAAACCACACACCCAGCTGCATCTAATCTAAAAGCCTCTTTCCCTGTAGTCTAGCCTTCAGGATACCAGAAAATATTCTGCGAGCTTCCAAGGGAGGGGGCACTCCTACCAAGCCACAGCACCTATGAACCATCACAGTGAGGACCACGACGAGATATATCAGACAAGGGGTTATAAGTGGCATTCTCGTGTTGGTGGCAACTGCTGTCTGATTGGACTTCAGGCCCATTCAAGAGGAGGAAAGTCATGCAGTTCTTACATTTTAAGTTTATACATGGGTTCTGCCATGCTCTCCCAAAAGTGTATAATAATACAATAATGAGGGAAATTGAAATATTTATTCATAGCTCATGTATTTGTTATAAATGGAGAGTTGTCATGGACTCCCTAAAACTATCAATAGCAGGGTAAATGCTGACAAAATGGATATTTTTCCAAGGATTAGAGAAGAGGGAAGAAATTACTAAAATATTAACATTTAATGATTCCAGGAACTAAGGTAATGGACAAAATAGTGAAAATGGAAAACAATTTGGACAAAGAAGAACATTGTTTAGGGAATAGAAAAAGCAAACAGGAACACAGTGTGTTACTGCAATAATAATATAATGGTGATTTTATTTTTATTCTTTTAATCTGCTGACAACAGTTTGAGAAATTTGGAAATGCCCCCTGTCCTGCATTCTCCTCTCACACTCTTTGTGCCTCTTGTCACTTCATAGCAACAGATGAGCCAACTACCATCAGGAGTAACTGAGTATAAACATTTCAACAGATAAGGCTTTCTGGGGAAAAAAGGTACTATATTGTTTATTACTGGATATTATTACAAGCATACAGAGAGAGAGAGAGAGAGAGAGAGAGAGAGAGAGAGAGAGAGAGGGAGGGAGAGAGAGAGAATTCTGAATGTTTCATATGACATGTCATAAAAATGACTATTTTATAAACACAAATTAATTGTCACACTTCTATTGGTAATATGTAAAGGACAAACTACACAGCAAGCCCACAGTTCTGAGATTAGTAAACATGTCGAATGCTAATAACAGTGTGTGATCTCTAAGCATCTCCGCTCCTGTATAGCTCTGGCAAAATGACTTTCAACCTTCCAATTTCATGTTTGATTAATAAACTGAAAAAAATAATTGCCTGATTGTTTTCATTAAATTAGTACACAAAGATGAAGTTAGGGTTATAATCCTCTATTGTTTTAAAATATTACTTTCAAAAACTATTCAGATTAGAGGGGGGTCTAATATTGTGCCAATTTATATTTTTCCAGGGCACTGTGTGTTTCTGACTTTCTTCTAGTCACTGTGCAGTTTTGCTTTCCTCTTCTGGATGTATTCTGCCATTCTCTAATTACTTTGTGCTCCATCTTGTTCTGTTTTCTTTCTCCATTCAAACTAGTACAAGATTCTGTCTAGATCATAGAAGCTTTGCTCTCTTGGTATGAGGGGATTCTAGTGTTTCCAAGCAATACTGCAAGCTGACACTAGACTGTAATAAGCCAAGTTAAAGAAAAAGGGTGGGGGGCAGGCAAAAAAAAATAGTCATTCAGTAATAAGTTAAGTAACTTATTGGTATTGGGACTTCTGGCCATAACATTATTTGAAATTTCTACTTTGTGGTCTCTTATAGTTAATGATTTTCCTTGCTAAAAAATATATTTTATTTTATGTGTATAAGTGTTTTGTGTATTTATGCCTGTGCAGCACATGCATGTATAGTTTCCTTGAAGATTGGAAAAGGGTATTGCATCTCTTGGAGCTGGAATTATAGACAGTGGTGAGCTATCAAAAAGATTCTGGAATGGAAGCCAGGTCCTCTCTACAAGAGCATCAAGTGCTCTGAAACTCTGAGTCATCTCTCCAGCCCCAGGGGAGAATAATTAAAGTGGATGTCTTTTCCGTTAAGTAGTCGAGAAGGGGATAATACATTTTCTTTCCTTGTCTGGAGTTTCACTTTTTGAGAAACATCAAAATAAAAATCTATGACTGCAGTATTGTGCATTGGCCTTAGCAATTGGAGGGTGGGTAGGTGTCCTCTAGGATCCACTAAAAGTTTGTCTTCTACCCCTTCATAGTACAATAGTCTGTACTGCCAGCTGAAGCCTGCACTCTACAGAGCTTTTGGAATATAACCTTTAACAAGATCTTGACTCAGAGGAGTGCCACATAACCAGAGGACACTATGCCAGCTCCCTAAGGTGGCAACTGTAAATACACCCAATAGCATAGTGAGGCTCTAAAAACAGAGTAGGAGTATATCACAGTTTCAGAGGCTATGAATCAACATCACACGTTGGTAGGACCAGGTTTTCAGTGTGGGCTCTATGGAAACGCTTTTCTTGGCATTTTCCTGTGTTCTGTTGATAAGTGGTAATACTTAGGACTCCCCAGCTTGTGGTAAAGTGACCCTACTTCTGCCTTCCTCTTGAAATAACTTCTTACCGTGTGTCTGCATATCTGTGTTTCTTTTTTTTGTTTGTTTTTTTTTTTTTGTTTTTTTCAAGACAGGGTTTCTCTGTATAGCCCTGGCTGTCCTGGAACTCACTTTGTAGACCAGGCTGGCCTCGAACTCAGAAATCTGCCTGTCTCTGCCTCCCAAGTGCTAGAACTAAAGGTGTGCGCCACCACTCCCGGCATATCTGTGTTTCTGAATAACCATTTTCTCTTATAAGGAACCCTGCTGTTTTAGAGTCATCTAGAGGAACAGAACTGTTAGTTTCAATATGTATTTGTAAGAAATATGAGTCTTTTCTATCAAGTACTTAGGACAAGGAATCCAAAGCTTTTGATCTTTTCCACCTTATAAGACTTTAATGCAAATATTTTAATATCCCCACCCAGTAAAACGGGCATCTACTGCATTCCAGGAATTTGATGGCCTGGAGTATTGCCTGTTTTCCTATGGAGTAGTAACCCCCTTTTTCCTTCCTCCTTCATTTTCTGTCCACTCTTTTTAGACTAGCCAATTGAATAAGAATGTGATATCTGCTTCCAGCCAATGGGGAAGACATTGCCACTCCCTTAGTTCAAGTGCATGTCCTGTCGTGTGCCCTCTCCAGACACTTCAGTTTGGGTGTTGGTCTGTTTCTTTGTGAACCCAAACCTATTTCTAACAGCTGTGTGTTTATGTACTATGATTGCTTATGCAAGACAGTCAAAACATTAACAGCAGCTGTCAGACACTCGAGCGGTTGAAACCCTGGTAGTTGTTCAGCCTACAGAGCTGAGGACACCTCTACAGTCCCCATCTTGCTTTGAGGGCACCAAGGTTCCTGGAGACCTACTGATCCTCAGTCCATGAAGAAAGAGTGAAAACATTGGTGCTGATGTCAGAGAGGGAATCATCAGCAGCATCAATGGGTGTGTGCATGAACGTGTGTGTGTGTGTGTGTGTGTGTGTGTGTGTGTGTGTTAGCACCATGGCAAGAGGCAAGGTCACGTGAGTCAGAGATAAGGAAACTCCTTCTGCTAAATCCTTTATTGTCTGAGCAGGTACCAGAAGGAGCTGCCCACAGGAAGCATAGGGCTTGTCCAGGTGGCTCTAAATTATGGCAAATTGACCTTAAAACCAACCATCCTCAAACCAGAATTATATCAGGGACCAGTCTAAGATGAAATGTCCTGCCTTTTTGATGAGATTAAAACACACACACACACACACACACACACACACACACACACACACACACGCATGCTAGGTTGTTTTTCTTTTTTTTTTTTCTTTCTCACTTGAAATCACATTTTGAATTACCTAACATGAAGTCACCCTGAAGATGTTCAGCTCAAAATATTTCATTTCTTTTCATCACTTAGAACATTTTTATTAGTAGTAACTTGATTGTAATGGTCATTAATAAGAAAACTATGATAGAGGGTTTTCAGCTCTCATTTGTAAAATACAGATCAAAATATACAAATTCTTGTGATGAAGAAACTTAAAAGTGTTACTCATACAGCAATTTTGCTTTTACTTTTAACATTTTTTTTTTAGAAACACAAAAACTCATATATGACTATCACTTAAAACGGAACACGTAACTCTGCTAAAATATCCAGAAGAAAGTTGAGTTATTGTCCTGATATGGGTTTAAACGAGGCCTGCTTTGAAACAAACTAAGCAACTCAGTTTTCACTTGAATAGGGAACAGATGTAAGATTTGAATATTCAATAACCAGTAGGCAGAAAGAGTAAACTTTTTTTTTTTGGATTGTTTTGTTTCAGCTAATTATACTAATTAAAATTAGAACTTTCACCATAAAAATTACCTGCAGCTGTATGGCCCTCACTCCTAAGATGAGTGTACAAAGAAAATACTCCAACAGAGGGCATCAGGAATTGTTTGTGACTGACACACCCACACAATCCTGTCACTTCAGAAAGAGTGCAGACAGAATAATTAATAAAGTTATTGTGTGCGTTTGAAAGAATAATACTGTGTTTGAAGACAGCGTATTAACCTTGTTGTAAAGTATTGATTATATCTGCCGTAAAGGCAATGGAGGAACAAAGGCAAAGCGTTTTAAATTCTTCCTCTGTTTGCTCTTGCTTGTTTCATTTCATTTCGATTTACACCTATCTCAGAGAACACTGAAAGTGTGTCATCCCATGTCAAAGGCACTTTAATTTTCCTACACACTTTGGCAACAATTTTGTTGCGGTAAATCTCCAACCAAGTATGCCCCAGCAATGACAACACTACTAAGTTAATGTGAATCCATGCTGTGTGCCTAGATTAGGCAGATCTACCACTACACTACCATCTTTCCCATCTTATGAGACCCCTTAGAACTTATGATTTCTCCAGGCCATGTGCTTCTACTCAGCTTTTATTCTTCTTCCTCCTCCTCTGAGTCCTCTCCCTCTTCCATTTTCTCCTTCCATCTCTCCCCTCACCTTCTGCTCCATTTTCCCTTTTTCTGCCCAATCTCAGCTCTCCTTTATTTTACAAATTAAGGTAGGAAGCAGGTTTACAGGAAATCACCTGAGTGCTCACTCATTCCTTGTTCTTAACCCCTTATAGGATCAGGAATTAAAATCAAATATAATTAGCCCCAGGGCTATCCACAACATTTCCCCCTTTCTGTCCAATTAAAAGACTATTTGATCTCAGATATAATTGAACATAACTATTACTATTTTGTAATTTATAAAGTACAAGAGACCTAACAACCAGTCCATCGTCTTTGTTAACTAAATAGAAGCTCTGCCATCTATCCTTACTAAAAAGACTATAGTTCTGCACCTGGCTATGTCTGGGCTTTAGATTGAATGCCATCTGAAAACCATCCTCTCAAATCTGTTCTTCTCAAAGTAAAAAGTCTGGATTGGCTAGGAGACTATGTAGTTTTTCAACCCCATCAGAAATCCAAGAACAACTGATATTAACTGAAAGACTGATATTAATTGAAAATATATAGGAAGCCTAACACAGCTTCCAAAATGTAGCCAATTTATAGAGACCACTGGTCACTTGGACAGTCCCTTACTTCAACATGTTGGAGCATCAGTCTTCAGCCTACTGGCCAGGGTTATCTGATAAGATTTAGAGAAACAGGAATATTAATGACTAGCCTATTCTGTTTCTGCAGAATCAAGCTGTCCTGACCTGTCATTGTGTCCTTTTTTGGACAGTATTATATCTGTATAATACTGTATAACAGTATTATATCTGTAGATGAAATGAGGCAATTCTTGCAGAGTGGCTGTTTCACCACAACTGGAGTAACTCAAAGATGTTCAAGACAGGGAAAGCTGTCAGGAGCAGACGAGTCTCAACAGCAAGTGAATAAATAATCATTAAACGTCACATTCTGTGGACTTCTGATGTTTTTGAAAACCAACTATCCATGTGAAGTAATCTGGACTGTTCTCTGTTACCTACCCTCAGCCATTTCTAATTAAACTAATTGAAAACACAATAACAATAAACTCAGAGCCATGAATTCCCTATTTGGCCCTTAACTCAGGCCCTTAACTCACAGGCTTAAATATCTCAGATCTGTCTATAATAACAGCAATAGAAGCCCTGTACTTCAAAATTTTTAGTATCAAAGACAACCTATAATAACAACCTCCAGCCCCAAAGGTTAGGGAACTGGACGATGACTCTTCATAACTTCTTCAAGCTGAATATGGGCGTTGAGATATTTTTGAAGGGAGGAGGAAGGGTAGGGAAATGGGTGAGTTAGTTGGCCTTAAGAAGACCACATCAATGATTGTATTAGTCTCTGATGTCTGTGTCCTGACTGGATCTGGATGAAAAACCAAAACATCAGGAGTACAGGCAGGTCAGTTCAGCATGTCTGACTATGAAATTCACCAAGGCTGTATATCCTGTAATATATAAATATATAACTCTCAAAACAAAATTTTAATATCATCACATAACCTTTTTTTTTTTTTTGATTCTCTGGAATCTAGTTCTCAGGGTGTCTCCCTCTATCAAATCTGATCCATAGAACTCTGGAATGTGTAAATACTCCAATCACCTTTTCCAAAAATACAAAGACAAAACCTTTTCTCCAAATCAGCATCTCCTTCAGCTGGTAACCAGGAAAACCTGTAGCTTGCCCCCTGTCCCAGAGGAACAATAAAACAACCACAATACTCAAAAATCACACACATTTTAGCTTATTTAGGTCATTCTAACTTGTCATGTCAGGATATTAACCCAAAATTTCTATGGAACCCATGTTAGACAGAATATGAGTCTCCTGTAGACTTTATTATTCCATCTTTAAAACAATTGATTTCTATTTTCCTTTCCTTTTCCTTTCCTTTCCTTTCCTTTCCCCTTTCCTTTCCTTTCCTTTCCTTTCCTTTCCTTTCCTTTCCTTTCCTTTCCTTTCCTTTCCTTTCCTTTCCTTTCCTTTCCTTTCCTTTCCTTCCCTTCCCTTCCCTTCCCTTCCCTTCCCTTCCCTTCCCTTCCCTTTCCTTTCCTTTCCTTTCCTTTCCTTTCTCCTTTTCTTTCCTTTCTCCTTTTCTTTCTTTTTTTTTCTTTCTATACCTACTTATAAGAGGCAGCTTATCAAACCAGGATTTAAACCCAGAATTCCTGTGGAGCCCACATTAGACAGAAGATGAGTCTCCTGTAAGACTTATTAGAGCAATATATCTTTATACCATCCTTAAAGCAATTAATTTAAACTTCCACTGATATCTATAGAAAGCAGATAGTTTTTAATTGTTAAGCTCTCTGCCTAGAGCAGCCATCCTGTTATACCATCCATCGGTTGTGCTCTCTACCAGGAGCCACAGACATTTATTTATACCATCTATCTGTTGTGTTCTCTACATGGAGCCACAGACTTCTATTAATTAATACCTGTTCATAGCAGACAATTATCATTACTCTAGTCAGTGACTAATATTTTTTATCTAGTTCTGAACCTTTATCTCAGGTTAGTTGAATTCAAAATGGCCATGTTGGGTGCCATTTTGTTGCAGTAAATCTCCAACCCTAATAATTTGATGCTTTAAAGAACAGATGTGAAATCTAATTCAGAGAGTGATGGGTTAAAACATCATATCTCAACTAGCTATGAGCTGAATTTGCTGTTTGATTTGTTTTTATTGTTGTTGTTTGTTTTTTAATAGAAGGAGACAACATAGGTTAGAGTGAGGAAGAAGAGAGAAGAGACAGAGAGAGATAAGGGGGGCAGAGAGTGAATAGAGAATGTTATTGTACCTTTTTGTTGCTGCCTTTGAGTATTTCCATTGGTTGTCCCATGACTATGCCAAAATATTTCTAAAATTTCAAGTTTTAAGTGATGAGGTTTTATGATAAACCTGTCCTCAGCAAAGATTATTGATGCCATGGCTGAAGAGATGACTCAGTCAATAAGAGTGTTTGCAGCTCTAGCAAAGAATGTGTGTGGGTTAAGTTATTAGCACCCATGGCAGCTCACAACCACCTGTAGCTCCAACTCCTTTCCCCTCTTCTGATCTTCATGGGTTTCTGCACACACACACACACACACACACACACACACACACACTAGAATAAGTAAGTATTAAGAGATCACTGGGACCAATAACTACTAGTCAACAAGTTTCAAATATAACCTACAGTGCCTCACATTTGAAATCAAGTTCTTCCAAAAATATAGTGTGAAATGAAGGAAAAACAGAAATTATTTGAAGTTTTTTATTGGAAACAAGTAACTTTCAATTGAGTCTGCTGCATCTAAAGTTACAATGTACTAGCTCATCTTTTACCACATTATTATAGCAAAATCAGGATGTATATAAAATAAATAATACTTATATATTGAATGTCTCTATATCCATTGCTATATAACAGGTCTACAGAGTGTGGCTCACAATATTTTTGTGAAAAATAAATTGGATTTCACATAGATGAAAAAAGAATGTATGAATTTTGAAACCTTTAAGATTTTTAATGAATAAAGTCATGACTGTATGATGTACTTCTGTTTTGCATTGCAGTTAACAGACATCTCATACACCATTTATTAATAATAAATGTATACTTATGAATCAGATAATAAAACCCCCTTCCTTTTCATGGGCATCATTTAAAATCATTTTTGGGAGGTGATCTTGGATGTGCTAACTCATCTTTGCTGAAACATTTCTTTTAAGAACAGAGAGCCTATAATTGAATTTCCATCATCCACTCTGTCTCTTGATTTTATTTTGTTTTCTCGATGTATCTGTAAAGACATGTGGCATCTCATCAGAAAAACAGCAGCTGGAGAAAGGCCTTCCTACTCGTTCTGTCAAGGGAATTGCACGTTTAGGTGGGGTTTTTAATAGATATCAGGATGCAATAGCATAACCTAGATTGCAGGCCTTTGTCCTGTTATTTGTGCCTTGTCTCTCTTAATGGAAATGAAAATGAGTATAGACAAAAAGAGATAAAGGTTTCATTGAGAGTACAATGTTAAAGTATCAGCTGACAAATTCATATATGGTAGGCATTTCTACATCTGATGACACCCATTAAACCTAGTTCCTTTTCCCCACTTTGTGGGACTGTCTGTAAAAGCTGATGCATGATAATAAATCAGTGACATCCTACACAGGCCAAGGAGGACTTTCTTTGATTTGGTTTGGTTTTGTGTGCGTGTGTCTTGTGCAAGCTTGTGTTTGTATACAATTGCATATGTGTGGGGGCAAACATGTGGGGAGCTATGTAGTGCATGCAGAGGTCCAAAGTTGATGTGGGGGGAGGGGGTCCTCAGTGTCTCTTTACTTATTGAAACAGGGCCTCTCATTGAACCCAGAGCTTGCCAAGTGCAGTTATTCCAACTAGCCAGCTTGCTCTGGGGATGCCCTGTCTCTGCCTCTCATGAATGACTTAAGTTCAGGGGAATCTGAACTCTGATCCTTGCATTTCCGTAGCTTTATCAAGTAACATTTTTTAGATCTGTTACTGGCTATGTGCCTTTTTTCACATTTCCAGTATTAGAAAACTTTTTCTTTCCTAAATTCCCTATCAATTGGGGATAGGGGTAACCTAGACAAACAATCTTAGAATGTAACCCCGTAGATTACCTCCACTTCCTTTGGACAGCCCTTCAGTGTGCCATTCCACGAGCAGCAGGCTCAGAGTCAAACCATGTAAAGTCAGGGAGGGAACTGTAAAAACACCATCTCTGGTAGGCTCGGTTGAATATACGGCAAATGGACATTATAAAGCTGTCAGCGTTGGCTGTGTTTGATTCATGCTTAATTAAAAATCATGGCAATAAAGAAATGAAGTAGGCCTCACCTGTCAAATTTGGCATTCATTTTAAAGTAACTTTTAAATTTTAAAATGACCTCATATTTCTTGTAGTAATTTGGAGAAACAGGTTTCATTTCAGCAGGCCAGACTGAGCTCTGCCGTTTATTTCCACTCCCTCTAGAAATGAAAGCACTGAAAAGTATTGCTAATAAAAAAATAAATAAAATAAACCTGCAAGGACAAAGAGTTAGAGAAAAGACAACAGCAGGTGAGAGATGTGAACAAAATTTTGGAAGATCAAAAGCAGATGGGAAAGTTAATCTAATCAGTAGAACAAGATTAAATTGAAGACCCGAAAAAAAGACTATTAAGGAGTAGCTAGCTGAGTCACATTTCAGGATCCTGGACCCGCTTCTCCTGCAGAAATGTTCCTTGAAATCCACTGACCTCACAGATTGCTCTAGCAAGATACTGGTACAGACAGGGATACTGAGACATTGGTTTGAAGTAAGAAATTGCTTAAATGAAACATTTGCTGAGCAGTGAGTATTAAGCCCATCCCCAACTAGACAACTCCTCTTATCCTGTCAATATCCCAAACATCAACACGCTATGACTCCAACAAGACAAAACTAACAACTTACCCTGAGCAGACCAACTTGCAATGCTAATTTTCCCAATCTGGCTTTAGTTTTTGACGTTTGTGGATTTCAAAACAGTTATCTTTGGCATTGGTAAATGCTCAGTGGGCAAAATGCTGGTTGTGCAAGCCAGAAAACCTATGTTTGGAGCTGCAGAACCCATGAAATAAACCCAAGTGTGTCTCTATGTGATTGTATTTTCAGACCTGCAAGTTTAAGACAGGAGGATCACGGGGTCTCCCAGGCCAAAAATCTAACCAGTGAATGAGCTCTAGACTCAGGGAGAGGACCTGTCCAAAAACATAAGGTGGAGAATTAAAGAGAAAGCTCCTTAACTTTGACATTGAGTCTTTACATTCACATGTGTGTAGCTGTTCACACTTGTGCATGTGTAGATACCCATACACATGATTATCCACACATACATGCCGCCAAATACTCATTGCTTCAAATGGCATAAAAGATTATTTGCTCACAGTTGTTCATTTTCCTTTGATTACTAATGGCTGAGAAACTGGGTTTTTGTGCCTTTGTAAGTTTGATATATTATTCTTTGATGCTTTTTGGCCCTTAAGTGTGTTAGTCATCATTGTAAGGGACCTGCCAAAACTTCAGGCTTTTTTTTCTTTTTGCCTGTCTGTTGGTTTTAAGTTATTTGATGCTATCAAAGCAAATAGAAAAGGCAGTGTGCACTCACAATGAATTCTAACCAAAGAAATTACAGAAAAAAAAAACCAACAACCCAAATTAGAAGGATTATATGGCCTGATTTACACACACAACAAAAGGCATATAAAATCAACCAGTGCAATCACTGCTGAAAGACAGAAAAAGGAATGCTGAGTTGAATGTTTTTAAAAAAGGGAGAAGGGGATTTCACTAATGAGCATACATTCTCTTCATGAATTGTGCTACAACAAATTGGTACCAGCATAGTGGGGTATTCCTGTGACAACCTGACCATGTTTTAGGGAGGATTGTGGAAGGACTTTGGAACTTTGGGCTAGAAGAGCCATTGGGTATTAAGAGCACTGTGGGATGTTCTGTAGCAGCTTGGAAGATAATGTTGAGAACAGTGCAAATGATGGAAGCCTGGCTTGTGAAATTTCAGAGGGAAGATTAAAGACTCTTATCAGGGCTGATGCTGTTTTGATTGTGAAGATTCTGTGGTTTTGGTTAGCTGGGGCTGAAGAAGCAAAACCTTTGCATTATTGGGACTATTGATGCTGACTAGCTGGAACTAAGAAATTAGTAGTAATTAAGAAGAGACCAGCACCATTGAGGTGGAATCTTCTGGGAAGTGTTTTTTGAGAGCACAAAGAAGCTGTGGTCCAGAGATAGCCAAGTTTGTACCTTGTGCTGTGGCTGGACTTGGTAATGTGTAAGAGTCATCCAGGTGGTACTGGTTTTGAAGGCATGAAGGAGTCATGAAGAGCAGCTGAGGCTCAGCACTGTGAGAGGCCATGGAAGGCCATTGGTGAAGGTGTAGCCCCAGTTGCCCAGGACTGAAGGGGTCATGCAAAGGAGATAAGGCTTGGTACCATGAAGAGAGCCTACGAGAAGCTACCCATGAAGCCTAGCTGCAGCAGAAGACAGCAGAGTTTTGGAGATGCCAGTACCATGAGATGACTACCAAGAACAGCAGCAGCAGTGGGGTACAGAGAGCTGGAGCTTAGAAGACAAGATGTGTGCTACAAATGGTAGAGCTGGAAAAGTGACCCAAGCCCTTGGAAGATCATCCAGACATTGGATGGTTAGCGTTTGATTTAGATTTTGATTGTTACTGTGCCCTGATATTTTTCCCTCTGGAAGGAATTCTAGTATTCTAGTGGAGCCCACAGTTAGGAGACTTTGAATTGTAAAAAGACTTTGAGTTTTAAAAGAGATTTTATTTTTAAAGGGATTGAAATTTTATTATGTAAGAATTTGCAAAAACTGTGGTACTTTTAAAGTTATTTAGATGTTGGGGATGAATAAGAAACTAAGGGTTGAGGCTTAATAGTGATATGTTTGTGTGTCAAGTTGACAAGGGGTCAATTGTACCAGCTCGTTTTGTGTGTCAAAAACTGGAGGTATCACAGAGAATGGAGCCTCCCTTGAGGAAATGCCTCCAAGGAATCCAGCTGTAGGGTATTTTCTCAATTAGTTTTCAAGGGTGTGAGAGACCATTGTAGGTGGTGCCATCCCTGGGCTGGTAGTCCGGGGTTCTATATGAAAGCGAGCTGAGCAAGCCAGGGAAAGCAAGCCAGTAAGCAACATTCCTCCGTGGCTTCTGAATTCACCCACTCCAAGTTCCTCTCCTGTGTGAATTCCTGTCCTGACATCCTTTGGTGATGAACAGCAATGTGGAAGTGTAAGCTGAACAAACCCTTACCTCTCCAACTTGCTTCTTAGTCATGATGTTTTGGTCAGGAATACAAACCCTGACTAAGACAACAAAGAAAGGAAAGAAAGGAAAGAAGGATGGTGAGGGACAGAAAGGAAGGAAGAAAGGAAGAAAGGAAGGAAGTAAGGAAGGAAGGAAGGAAGGAAGGAAGGAAGGAAAATGAAACCTTTCCATTGTGTCTTCTAGTCCTGTCTTAGTTACTTTTCTACTGCTATGAAGATACACCATGCCAAGGGAACTCATCAAGAAAAGCATTTGATTGGGGCTTAGAGTTTGAGATTGTCAATATACAATGGTGGAAACCTGAGCACTCACATCTAATCCACAGGAAAGAAAGAAAGTGGCATCCCTCCTTCAACAAGGCAATCCCTCCTAATCCTTCCCAAATAGTTCCATTAAGCATAGGATCCTATGGAGGCTGTTCTCACTCAAACTACCATAAGCTCAAATATCATCTCAGTCAGCACAGTCCTTTAAAAAATGCCAGGCAATTTTAATCAAAGGATTTATTCTAGGAAATAGAGTATCTGTATTCCTCAAAACTGTCAGAACTCCCAGAAACAAAGCAAGTCTAAGACACTGTCAAAGGCAAAAGGCCTAAGAAAACCAATGGTACCTGTGATGTGAGATTCTGGGTCTTGGCCAGAGGTACGCAAGGAAGCACAGAGTGAGTATTTTAATTAGTGATTAATATGTCAGTATTGCCTCATTCATCATAACTAGTAAAAAAACAGCAGTATAAACAGAAGATGAAATGGGGCACATGGTATACTGGAATTCTTTAGTCTTTTATCTTAATTTCTTTGTAAAATGAAATGGTTCTACATAAAATAGTCTGTAAAAAAGCTGAATAACTATTTTACAAAAAGAAAGTATATAATATCCGTATTATATTAATATCCCATAAAGATTGCTAAGATCATTGCTTATTAAATAACTACAAATTAAACCACAATTAGATGCCACTGCACCTTGAATTTTTCAACATGAAAGACTGAGCTTACTAGGAGTTGATGTAGACACAGAATAATTGGGACTCTCCTGTGTTTCTGAAAGAATTCCAATAACTACTCTGAAAAGCAAAGTGTCCATCTTTTGAAAAGTCAATGTTTGCCTATCATATGGCCCATTGACCAGGCTCCTAAGCCTGGCTTGAGAAAACTGAAAACATACCCATATAAAAAGATTTACAGTAACCTTATTCATAATACAGAGAACTGGAATATACTCCAGCTGACCCGTGAACAAGAGTATATATAAAGATGTGTGTTTTGGCTGGAGAGATGAGATAGTTCACTTCAGTTCAGTCCCCAGAAACCACACTGGGTGGCTCACAACTTTCTAAAACTCCAGCACCAGGGGATCTGGTCTTCTCAAGCACCTACATGTCTAGGGTACTTATAAACTCATGCAGATAAACACAAATGTACAAATCAATATTTTTAAATGCTGTTTTGTACATGCAATGTGATCTTCTCATCATTAAAAATAAATAAAATATTATTTGCTAATAGCCTGAATAGACCTCAAAATAATTCTACTAGATGATTAAAGCCATTTAGAAACAGAGAAAAATACTGTTATCCACATATGTGTATTATGTACTCATATCTATATAGATTTATCATAATTTATCAAATTCTGAACTATAAAGTTGTAGAGTTTTTTTTCCTCACTAAAAGAGATTGATTGGGGGGTGGGAGGGTAGAGAGAGAGAAAGGGAGTGATTGTCTCAGAGTGGGAAATGAGATAGAAAAACATAGAGATAGAGATAGGGATAGAGATAGAGATAGAGATAGAGATAGACATAGACATAGACATAGACATAGGCATAGGCATAGGCATAGGCATAGGCATAGGCATAGGCATAGGCATAGGCATAGACATAGATAGAGAATGAGAGAGAGGGAAGGACAGAGCAAGACAACAGGAGTTGTAGAGTTTAGTGAAAGATGTTTTCATTCTTTTGACTTGAGTTGGAGATTTTACCAACTTACTTGCAAATTTCTTATTAAGTTCATAATGTGTAGAAGGAATCTCTTGTGCACCATGTAAAAGCATTCACCTGTCAATGAAAAGTTCTTTGGCCAATGAGCTAAGGCAAGATTAGAAGAAGGTGGGACATCCAGTAGGGGTGGGGAGGGAGGGAGGGAGGGAGAGAGGGAGGGAAAGAAGGAGAATTTTGTGAAATAGTCAGGTGTGAGAGATTCGCCCTGGGAACGCTGGTGGAAACAGATCTGTGAAAATGAAGGAGATATGACATGCAATGTGGCACTCTCAGAATAGAATAATGGGATGATTAAATTATGAGCTAGTCAGGAAACAGGTCCAGGCTATTGACTCAGGCATTTACTTATACATAAGAGGTCTCAGCATCATTATTTCAGAGAACAGGAGGCCAGGTGGAAATCCAGGAGGTTACAGATGGTACCAACTACAGTAACATATGCCATTAACATTTCAAGTTTTCTAATTGACATTAATTGTTTCATTTGACCTAATGTTATTTAAAAAGCATGTTGACGATCTTGGTCCGGGACCCGCCGAACTTAGGGAATTAGTCTGAACAGGTGAGAGGGTACGCCAGAGAACCTGACAGCTTCTGGAACAGGCGGAAGCACAGAGGCGCTGAGGCAGCACCCTGTGTGGGCCGGGGACAGCCGGCCACCTTCCGGACCGGAGGACAGGTGCCCACCCGGCAGGGGAGGCGGCCTAAGCCACAGCAGCAGCGGTCGCCATCTTGGTCCCGGGACTCCAAGGAACTTAGGAATTTAGTCTGCTTAGGTGAGAGTCTGTACCACCTGGGAACTGCCAAAGCAACACAGTGTCTGAGAAAGGTCCTGTTTTGGGCCTTCTTCTTCGGCCAGGAGGAGGTCCAAATACAAGATATCTGCGCACCTTCCCTGTAAGAGAGCTTGCCAGCAGAGAGTGCTCTGAGCACTGAAACTCAGAGGAGAGAATCTGTCTCCCAGGTCTGCTGATAGACGGTAACAGAATCACCAGAAGAACAATCTCTAAACAGAGTCAACTATAACTACTAACTCCAGAGATTACCAGATGGCGAAAGGTAAACGGAGGAATCTTACTAACAGGAACCAAGACCACTCACCATCACCAGAACCCAGCACACCCACTTCGCCCAGTCCAGGGAACCCCAACACACCTGAGAACCTAGACCTAGATTTAAAAGCATATCTCATGATGATGGTAGAGGACATCAAGAAGGACTTTAATAAATCACTTAAAGAAATACAGGAGAACACTGCTAAAGAGTTACAAGTCCTTAAAGAAAAACAGGAAAACACAATCAAACAGGTAGAAGTCCTTACAGAAAAAGAGGAAAAAACATACAAACAGGTGATGGAAATGAACAAAACCATACTAGACCTAAAAAGGGAAGTAGACACAATAAAGAAAACTCAAAGCGAGGCAACACTAGAGATAGAAACCCTAGGAAAGAAATCTGGAACCATAGATTTGAGCATCAGCAACAGAATACAAGAGATGGAAGAGAGAATCTCAGGTGCAGAAGATTCCATAGAGAACATCGGCACAACAATCAAAGAAAATGGAAAATGCAAAAAGATCCTAACTCAAAATATCCAGGAAATCCAGGACACAATAAGAAGACCAAACATACGGATAATAGGAGTGGATGAGAATGAAGATTTTCAACTCAAAGGTCCAGCAAACATCTTCAACAAAATTATTGAAGAAAACTTCCCAAATCTAAAGAATGAGATGCATATGAACATACAAGAAGCCTACAGAACTCCAAATAGACTGGACCAGAAAAGAAATTCCTCCCGACACATAATAATCAGAACATCAAATGCACTTAATAAAGATAGAATACTAAAAGCAGTAAGGGAAAAAGGTCAAGTAACATATAAAGGCAAGCCTATCAGAATTACACCAGATTTTTCACCAGAGACTATGAAAGCCAGAAGAGCCTGGACAGATGTTATACAGACACTAAGAGAACACAAACTGCAGCCCAGGCTACTATACCCAGCCAAACTCTCAATTATCATAGAGGGAGAAACCAAAGTATTCCACGACAAAACCAAATTCACGCATTATCTCTCCACGAATCCAGCCCTTCAAAGGATAATAACAGAAAAAAACCAATACAAGAACGGGAACAACGCCCTAGAAAAAACAAGAAGGTAATCCCTCAACAAACCTAAAAGAAGACAGCCACAAGAACAGAATGCCACCTTTAACAACTAAAATAACAGGAAGCAACAATTACTTTTCCTTAATATCTCTTAACATCAATGGTCTCAACTCGCCAATAAAAAGACATAGACTAACAAACTGGCTACACAAACAAGACCCAACATTTTGCTGCTTACAGGAAACTCATCTCAGAGAAAAAGATAGACACTACCTCAGAATGAAAGGCTGGAAAACAATTTTCCAAGCAAATGGTATGAAGAAACAAGCAGGAGTAGCCATCCTAATATCTGATAAGATTGACTTCCAACCCAAAGTCATCAAAAAAGACAAGGAGGGACACTTCATTCTCATCAAAGGTAAAATCCTCCAAGAGGAACTCTCAATTCTGAATATCTATGCTCCAAATACAAGAGCAGCCACATTCACTAAAGAAACTTTAGTAAAGCTCAAAGCACACATTGCGCCTCACACAATAATAGTGGGAGACTTCAACACACCACTTTCACCAATGGACAGATCATGGAAACAGAAACTAAACAGGGACACACTGAAACTAACAGAAGTGATGAAACAAATGGATCTGACAGATATCTACAGAACATTTTACCCTAAAACAAAAGGATATACCTTCTTCTCAGCACCTCATGGTACCTTCTCCAAAATTGACCACATAATAGGTCACAAATCAGGCCTCAACAGATTCAAAAATATTGAAATTGTCCCATGTATCCTATCAGATCACCATGCACTAAGGCTGATCTTCAATAACAAAATAAATAACAGAAAGCCAACATTCACATGGAAACTGAACAACACTCTTCTCAATGATACCTTGGTCAAGGAAGGAATAAAGAAAGAAATTAAAGACTTTTTAGAGTTTAATGAAAATGAAGCCACAACGTACCCAAACCTTTGGGACACAATGAAAGCATTTCTAAGAGGGAAACTCATAGCTATGAGTGCCTTCAAGAAAAAACGGGAGAGAGCACATACTAGCAGCTTGACAACACATCTAAAAGCTCTAGAAAAAAAGGAAGCAAATTCACCCAAGAGGAGTAGACGGCAGGAAATAATCAAACTCAGGGGAGAAATCAACCAAGTGGAAACAAGAAGAACTATTCAAAGAATTAACCAAACGAGGAGTTGGTTCTTTGAGAAAATCAACAAGATAGATAAACCCTTAGCTAGACTCACTAAAGGGCACAGGGACAAAATCCTAATTAACAAAATCAGAAATGAAAAGGGAGACATAACAACAGATCCTGAAGAAATCCAAAACACCATCAGATCCTTCTACAAAAGGCTATACTCAACAAAACTGGAAAACCTGGACGAAATGGACAAATTTCTGGACAGATACCAGGTACCAAAGTTGAATCAGGATCAAGTTGACCTTCTAAACAGTCCCATATCCCCTAAAGAAATAGAAGCAGTTATTAATAGTCTCCCAGCCAAAAAAAGCCCAGGACCAGACGGGTTTAGTGCAGAGTTCTATCAGACCTTCAAAGAAGATCTAACTCCAGTTCTGCACAAACTTTTTCACAAGATAGAAGTAGAAGGTATTCTACCCAACTCATTTTATGAAGCCACTATTACTCTGATACCTAAACCACAGAAAGATCCAACAAAGATAGAGAACTTCAGACCAATTTCTCTTATGAACATCGATGCAAAAATCCTTAATAAAATTCTCGCTAACCGAATCCAAGAACACATTAAAGCAATCATCTATCCTGACCAAGTAGGTTTTATTCCAGGGATGCAGGGATGGTTTAATATACGAAAATCCATCAATGTAATCCATTATATAAACAAACTCAAAGACAAAAACCACATGATCATCTCGTTAGATGCAGAAAAAGCATTTGACAAGATCCAACATCCATTCATGATAAAAGTTCTGGAAAGATCAGGAATTCAAGGCCAATACCTAAACATGATAAAAGCAATCTACAGCAAACCAGTAGCCAACATCAAAGTAAATGGAGAGAAGCTGGAAGCAATCCCACTAAAATCAGGGACTAGACAAGGCTGCCCACTTTCTCCCTACCTTTTCAACATAGTACTTGAAGTATTAGCCAGAGCAATTCGACAACAAAAGGAGATCAAGGGGATACAAATTGGAAAAGAGGAAGTCAAAATATCACTTTTTGCAGATGATATGATAGTATATATAAGTGACCCTAAAAATTCCAACAGAGAACTCCTAAACCTGATAAACAGCTTCGGTGAAGTAGCTGGATATAAAATTAACTCAAACAAGTCAATGGCCTTTCTCTACACAAAGAATAAACAGGCTGAGAAAGAAATTAGGGAAACAACACCCTTCTCAATAGCCACAAATAATATAAAATATCTCGGCGTGACTCTAACGAAGGAAGTGAAAGATCTGTATGATAAAAACTTCAAGTCCCTGAAGAAAGAAATTAAAGAAGATCTCAGAAGATGGAAAGATCTCCCATGCTCATGGATTGGCAGGACCAACATTGTAAAAATGGCTATCTTGCCAAAAGCAATCTACAGATTCAATGCAATCCCCATTAAAATTCCAACTCAATTCTTCAACGAATTAGAAGGAGCAATTTGCAAATTCATCTGGAATAACAAAAAACCGAGGATAGCAAAAACTCTTCTCAAGGATAAAAGAACCTCTGGTGGAATCACCATGCCTGACCTAAAGCTTTACTACAGAGCAATTGTGATAAAAACTGCATGGTACTGGTATAGAGACAGACAAGTGGACCAATGGAATAGAATTGAAGACCCAGAAATGAACCCACACACCTATGGTCACTTGATCTTCGACAAGGGAGCCAAAACCATCCAGTGGAAGAAAGACAGCATTTTCAACAATTGGTGCTGGCACAACTGGTTGTTATCATGTAGAAGAATGCGAATCGATCCATACTTATCTCCTTGTACTAAGGTCAAATCTAAGTGGATCAAGGAACTTCACATAAAACCAGAGACACTGAAACTTATAGAGGAGAAAGTGGGGAAAAGCCTTGAAGATATGGGCACAGGGGAAAAATTCCTGAACAGAACAGCAATGGCTTGTGCTGTAAGATCGAGAATTGACAAATGGGACCTAATGAAACTCCAAAGTTTCTGCAAGGCAAAAGACACTGTCTATAAGACAAAAAGACCACCAACAGACTGGGAAAGGATCTTTACCTATCCTAAATCAGATAGGGGACTAATATCCAACATATATAAAGAACTCAAGAAGGTGGACCTCAGAAAATCAAATAACCCCCTTAAAAAATGGGGCTCAGAACTGAACAAAGAATTCTCACCTGAGGAATACCGAATGGCAGAGAAGCACCTGAAAAAATGTTCAACATCCTTAATCATCAGGGAAATGCAAATCAAAACAACCCTGAGATTCCACCTCACACCAGTGAGAATGGCTAAGATCAAAAATTCAGGTGACAGCAGATGCTGGCGAGGATGTGGAGAAAGAGGAACACTCCTCCATTGTTGGTGGGATTGCAGGCTTGTACAACCACTCTGGAAATCAGTCTGGCGGTTCCTCAGAAAATTGGACATAGTACTACCGGAGGATCCAGCAATACCTCTCCTGGGCATATATCCAGAAGAAGCCCCAACTGGTAAGAAGGACACATGCTCCACTATGTTCATAGCAGCCTTATTTATAATAGCCAGAAACTGGAAAGAACCCAGATGCCCCTCAACAGAGGAATGGATACAGAAAATGTGGTACATCTACACAATGGAGTACTACTCAGCTATTAAAAAGAATGAATTTATGAAATTCCTAGCCAAATGGATGGACCTGGAGAGCATCATCCTGAGTGAGGTAACACAATCACAAAGGAACTCACACAATATGTACTCACTGATAAGTGGATACTAGCCCAAAACCTAGGATACCCACGATATAAGATACAATTTCCTAAACACATGAAACTCAAGAAAAATGAAGACTGAAGTGTGGACACTATGCCCCTCCTTAGAAGTGGGAACAAAACACCCATGGAAGGAGTTACAGAAACAAAGTTTGGAGCTGAGATGAAAGGATGGACCATGTAGAGACTGCCATATCCAGGGATCCACCCCATAATCAGCATCCAAACGCTGACACCATTGCATATACTAGCAAGATTTTATCGAAAGGACCCAGATGTAGCTGTCTCTTGTGAGACTATGCCGGGGCCTAGCAAACACAGAAGTGGATGCTCACAGTCAGCTAATGGATGGATCACAGGGCTCCCAATGGAGGAGCTAGAGAAAGTATCCAAGGAGCTAAAGGGATCTTCAACCCTATAGGTGGAACAACATTATGAACTAACCAGTACCCCTGAGCTCTTGACTCTAGCTGCATATGTATCAAAAGATGGCCTAGTCAGCCATCACTGGAAAGAGAGGCCCATTGGACACGCAGACTTTGTGTGCCCCGGTACAGGGGAACGCCAGGGCCAAAGGGGGGGAGTGGGTGGGTAGGGGAGTGGGGGTGGGTGGGTAAGGGGGACTTTTGGTATAGCATTGGAAATGTAAATGAGCTAAATACCTAATAAAAAATGGAAAAAAAAAAAAAAAAAAAAAAAAAAAGCATGTTGACAATAAATGTCCATATAATTGTTTTGTTTAATAGAGGTATGGATGTAAAATTAACTTATATATGAAGTAAAATCGTGCTGTACTTCATACTTGATCTTTCACAGAAGGTTCAGAGTTGATACATGGTATTTAAACATAAGGACTCCACGGGTATAAAAATTCACTGTGTGTATTAGAATTGAGGAAAGTACTGAACAGTCATTTTTTTAAAAAGGAGGAAGAAGGGGGAAAAGGAAGGGAGAAAGGGAAGGAATGAAAAGAAAGGCAAGGAAGGAGGGGAGGGAAGGAAAGGAAAGAAGCAGGGGGTGGGAGAATGGGCAGGGATGAAGCCCCCTACCACAGGCCCAATCTTTTACTCTCCAGTATCAATAGCTTGAACTTCAGAAGTCTCTTGCAGAAAATACAAAGTCTTTTATTTTTATGATCAAAGAAAATAAATACAAATACTCAGGATATGTATGAGCTATGGTCCTAAATGGGAGTTAAATGGACCAGGACAGTAAATAATTACATGACTCACAGAGCAGCGTGGCAGACCAATAAGGACCATCCATCAGAAACTTTGCGAATAGTTGATTGCTATACAGATCGTAGGCCTCTGCTGTCTGAGATGTGTTAGTAAAAGGAAACCTCTACATTGAAATCAATTCATCTCAAGTTCAGCATTTTCTTTCCTGCTATGACAAAGATTGTCTGGTTGTTTTCCAGTGCATACGTCTGAAGGTTTTCCTTTCTTCTCTAATGGAAATAACCTCTATTTTGCTGTTTAAAATGTCTTAGGGTTTCTATTGCTGTAATAAAAACACCACGGCCCAAAGAGGCTAATGAGGAAAAGGTTTATTCAGCTTACAGCTCTACATCATAGTCTGTCTCTGGGGAAAGTCAAGGCAGGAACCTGGTGACAGGAGTGGAAACAGGCCATGGAAGTATGATACTCACTAGCTTGCTCCCCATAGTTTGCTCAGCTTGGTTTCTTATACCTTCCTGGACCATCTGCCCAGGGTTGCCACTACCCCCCCAGAGCTGGGCGTTCCCAGACCAATCATTAATCAAGAAAATGCACTACAGGCATCCCTACAGGTAGATCTTACAAAAGCAATTTCTAAATTAAGAGTCTTGCTTCCTAAGTGACTCTAGCTTGTATCATGATGACATAAAACTAAACAGAATACAATTCTCAGGAGGTTATGAACAACCAGTCTCTAATCAATTCTTAAACTCAGCTGATCTTTTTATTATTATTATTATTATTATTAGGTATTTTCTTCATTTACATTTCCAATGCTATCCCAAAAGTCCCCCATACCCCGCCCCACTCCCCTACCCACCCACTCCCACTTTTTGGCCCTGGCATTCCCCTGTACTGGGGCATATAATGTTTGCAAGACCAATGGGCCTCTCTTTCAACTGATGGCCGACCAGGCCATATTCTGATACATATGCAGCTAGAGACACGAGCTCCGGGGGGGTACTGGGTAGTTCATATTGTTGTTCCACCTATAGGGTTGCAGCTGATCTTTTAAAGTAATATAAATTTTATTTTCATGAGTTTTAAAATACTATGAAGAACAAAAAATACATTGTTGAGAGTACTGCTGAAGGAAATTCAAGGCTGTGATCTCCTTCCAGAAATCTAGGGAGAGGGAAGGTATAGCAAATTGAAGAACATGTGAGTTTAAAATAGAGGTGAGACTGGAACTGAAAAATGTCTGAGCCCTTAGGTATCAGGGGCATGGCTATAGCCTATGTGAGCAGGAAGCCATGAATCATAGGTACCTACATGTTGAGTCTCAACAGGGTGACCATTGGTAAATTTTATAAAACCTCTTGGTATTCTAGTTCTACTGTGTTTTAGATTTCAAACAAGGCTTTATCAACCTGCGATCTCAATACTTTCAAAACCAGAGCAGACCATGTGGCTTGATGCTTTTCTGAAGAATCTTCACTGGGAAAATATTACATAGACACAACTCAGCACATTTCGCTCACTGTCAAAGAATTGGATGACATATGGCTGTTAGAAGGTCAGTTACTGTGTCTGAATTTTGTTGTTTTTGAATGGCCATGGAGTTTCTGGATTGCAGCACAATTGTGGAGTTGTAAAACCAATGTTTATGTTTTGCTCATTATAGATTAAAAATTATAATTAAATAATAGCTGTTCAAATAAATGATCTGGCCATGCATCCTAATATTGGCCAGTAATCTCATGAATTAGTAGATAGAGATGGGTGGACCAGTATTTCAAGGCTACCCTTGGATACAGTGAATTTGAGGCCAGCCTGGGCTCTAAAGACTCCCTACCCTGCAAATAAATGAATAGGTAAATAAAATAAACATGTTCTTGCTAAGTTTCTGCTCAAATCAAAATATAACCTTTTTTTCAATATAGATGTGTTTTGAATTAATTTTAATATGGTAGTATTATTTTTTTAAACTCAATTAAGATTATGTTGCACTTATTTGGTAAGAAATTATATGTACAAGTACACACATCTATATTCACCCAACTGAACTAAGAGATAAGAATAACTGTCCTAGTCAAGGTTCTTTGGCTGTGAAGAGACAACATGACCAAGGCAAACTTTACAAAACAAAGCATTTAATTGGGGCTTGCTTACAGTTTCAGAGATTTGGTACATTGACATCAATGTAAGAAAGCATGGTGGCCAAAAGAAGTGCTGGAGAAGTTAATAGGTCTACATTTGGATCTACAGGCAACAGGAAGAGAGAGCAACTGGGCCTGGCTTGAGCTTCAGAAACCACAAAGGCCATTCTCAGCGATCATGTTCTCCAACAAGATCATACCCTCTTACCTGTCAAGTAGCTCCACTCCTAATGACTCAGCATTCAAATATATGAGCTATGGGGGCCATTCCTACCAACCCAGTAAGTACAAAGCAACAACACCAGCATCTTCACAGACATCACTCTCATTCCATGGTCTACAGAGTGAGTTCCAGGACTACAGAAAGGATTGGGGAGGGGGGGAAGAAATGTACTCAAGTCACCGACATCAATGAATTTTCTATATTTAGATGGCAGCCTGCTGACATCAGACTTGGTCCTTTCTTCATCATGCCATAGATTGTTCTTTAGAGTTGACTAATTATTTTTCTGAATGGTTAGAGATTATGTGGGACTCATTACTTCGACAATTCCAAGTTCAACATATACAAACATTTTCTTGACATTTGTGACAAGAAGCCTGGCCTATTCGATCAGAGCTGCCTGCAGATTTAACACCAAACCGACCCTGCCAATCCTTCAACTCTTCCCTTATCTGGAACTGGGGGTTCTTCACACCCATCCTTTTGGTATTTCTTGATTAGTCTGGGGCACTCTGACCAAAACTAAGTTAAAGATGTATGAAAAGCTCTGTCTTTGAAATGTTTTGTTCTTATAGTCCATATTTCCCCCTCTCTGGCCAGAATGTTTCAGCGACTCCAGGTCGCACCCAGATATCTGGAGACCTCTGATTAGTGGGAGTCATCCCTGTGAATATGTGTGTGTGTTATTTTGGGATGTGTGCTGTGGCTCTAGCTGCTCCTCTAAAGCTGTGGGTTGTTCTTTCCCTTTTGCCATAGGAGTTCTTTATAATTTCAGTAAGATTCTCTCTGCAGGAAATAATGTCCTCTAATGCAGATTTCCTGCCGCCATCCACAAATACTTCTCTGTGGGGTTTTATGTTTCAGCCACTTCAATGTACTCATATCACTTTAAAATTCATTTTTACTTGTGTTCTTATGATTTTCACCCTGACTAATAATTTTAGCCTTACACAGATTTTTTTTTTTCATGTTCTCTCTAAATCTTAGAGTCCTGGAAGTCTGAAAGATAAAGCAAAAGTGTTCCCTTTCCTTGAACCTCATTTCAATGTACAACAACTTTTAGTATGAATATTAAGTAAAAGTGAAATGCTTCCTCATTGCTAATGTATTTATCTTGGCTTTTACTGTAAAACAGACTACTTCTTGTTAGCTGTGAGCCCTGGCCACAGGTAACGAAATGCTCCTGTTCGGTTACCACCTACAAATGCGGAATCTTCCTAGACCCTTGACTGGCTCTTTGGTTTAAGCTTTTTAATTCCAGTCCCAGTTTCAATAAACTTTACTAGCACATCAAGGAATGCAAGCATGACTAGAATCCATAAATTATGTTTGTGGCTTTAGAGTACCAAGTGTCACAGAGGTAATGGGATTTTTTTCTTACATCTTCATTTTCTATTAAGAGAGGGAAATGGAAGAGAACACTCTAGCTGCAGAAAGACAGGGATGTGGGGAAACAGAGTCTTTGCCACCTGAATGCTTTCTGAATAGAGTCGTGAGCAGGAAGCAATTATTCTTTCAGAAACTAAAAAAAATAACAATTCAAAATTTTATTGCAAAGTAAAATTTAAAGCTCAGATAACATTGAAGATTTGATAAGCTTAAAATTCATACAACATTGCAATTCTTTTTATAAGAAAGTGAATAGATTTATACATTCAAAATGAGTATTTAAAATAGTAAAAGGAACATTACACACACACACACACATATATATATATAAATAAATATATATATATATATAATTTATTCTTTCACAATTTTGTGATACACACACACACACATACACACACACATTGTCTTAGTTAGGGTCTTACTGCTGTGAACAGACACCATGACCAAGGCAAGTCTTAAAAAAAACAACATTTAATTGGGGCTGGCTTACAGGTTCAGAGGTTCAGTCCATTATCATCAAGGTGAGAGCATGGCAGCATCCAGGCAGTCATGGCACAGGAGGAGCTGAGAGTTCTATGTCTTCATCCAAAGGCTGCTAGTGGAAGACTGACTTCCAGGCAACTAGGGTGAGGGTCTTAAGCCCACACAGGCAGTGACACACCTCCTCCAACCAGGTCACACCTATCCCAACAAGGCCACACCTCCAAATGATGCCACTCCCTGGCCCAAGAATATACAAACCATCACACACACACACACACACACACACACACACACACACACACAGGCACACACAGGCACACACAGGCACACACACATACAGGCACACACACATATTCTGAATGATATATATATTCTGATTACATTTATTCCTGCCCCCTATTTTATGCCCCCTCCTGATTAGTCTTCCCTCCCCCTACCAAGCCCTCAGAGCACCTACAAGTTAAGTTTTAAAGTTGAAAAAGATTATGTCTAGCATGGTGGCACATAACTTTAATTCTTGGAAGGCAAAAGGAAATAGATCTTTGTGAGTCTGAGATCAGCCTGGTCTATATAGTGGGCCTCTGACTCCGAAAGAAAGAAAGAAAGAAAGAAAGAAAGAAAGAAAGAAAGAAAGAAAGAAAGAAAGAAAGAGAGAGAGAGAGAGAGAGAGAGAGAGAGGGAGGGAGGGAGGGAGGGAGGGAGGGAGGGAGGGAGGGAGGGAGGGAGGGAGGGAGGGAGGGAGGGAGGGAGGGAGGAAGGAAGGAAGGAAGAAAGAAAGAAAAAATAGTGTGTATCTGTGAATATATTGAAATGTATACACTGGTTCTGGCAGAGTACAGACTGGATGTAAGAGCTACAGTTACAGACAGCTATTATATACCTGGTATTGATCCTAGGAATAGAACTCAGATCCTCAGAAGAGTGCTCTCAACTGCTGACATATTTTTCAAAGCAGAAAAATAAACATAAAGTTAATACATTTTAATTAAATACTTAATTGTCCACCATAGTCAACAGTATTTTCTCAGGTTTTTTGTTGTTGTTGTTGTTGTTGTTGTTGAGCAGTGGATTATTTATTTATATGAAGATTTCTGTAATATTCTCTTGTAGCTAGTATAGAAGTTGGTTTGTATTTTTAACGTAATAGGTCAAGGGCTGGAGTCATGGCTCGGTGGTTAAGAGCACTGACTGCTCTTCCAGAAGTCCTGAGTTCAATTCCCAGCAACCACATGGTGGCTCACAATCATCTGTACTGGGATCTGATGCTCTCTTCTGGTGTGTCAGAAGACAGCTACAGTGTACTCATATAAATAAAATAAATCTTTTAAAAAATAGGTCAAAATACATTTTAAGTTAATTGGAATTTAGGAAACTCTAAACACAATTATTGGTATTTCTCTGTATTTTGGAACACATTAAACATATCTTGTTTATTCATTTGTTTCTCTACATAGATCTTGCTGTCCTGGAATTTGCTAGGGAGACCAGACTGTCCTTGAATGCACATAGATCCACCTGTCTCTTTCTCTGCCTCTCTGCCTCTCTGCCTCTTTTCTCTTTTCCTCTCTGCCTTTCTGCTCCCCCCCCCTCCTGACTCTCCCACTTTCTCTGACTCTCCCTCTCTACCTCTCTCTCTGCCTCTCTGCCTGTCTCTCTGCCTCTCTGTCTCTCTGCCTCTCTGTCTCTCTTTCTACCTCTGCCTTCTGATTAAGGTCTGTGCTATCATGCCCATCAAAACATGTGACTTTCATAGAACCCTTGTATTTGTATCTTATAGCCTGGAAGTTCTGTCCATTCTGTTTTACATAATTTTCATTGACAAAAGAAAAAATATAGTACATTTGTAATGGTACAAAATGCATTGTTATATTCTAGCCAGAAGATGATTTGTGGTTTTCAGTAGTCATCTTTTCCTTAATTCCCTTAATTGTATATGTGTTTGGAAAAAATATGTGAGACCAGTGTCTGCCTTACTTCAAATCTTTTCCCTTAGCACTTGTATATGTCGGATGCCCATCACCAAATGGAAAGTTCATGTAGTGATGTAATCTCTAGTCTGTATGTCTACATCACGACATTTGGAAAGTCAACACTTCCCCAGGGTATCCTGGGGAAGCCAGATCGATACTCAATACTGCCTTCTACTAACTAATGGTTCTTCTTTATACTACAGACATTTAGGGCTGGAAAATCTGTACTGAACTTGGGACACTTTGCTGTTTCCAGAATATTTGGCAGCAATCACTTTTTTTATCCAGAGGATACCAGCAGAAGAGAGTAAGACAAAGTCTTTAGCAGGCATAATATTTTTATTTGAAAAAATTTCAAAATGAAAATCTGTTCATTTAAAGATATTCTTGTTTATTTGGTTGGGTTTTGTTGTTGTTTTGGTTTTTTGTTTTGTTTGGGGTTTTTGGTTTTGGGGGGTTTTTTGGTTTTTTTTTTTTTTTTTGGTTTTCTATTTTTTTTGTTTTTTAGACAAGTTTTCTCTGTGTTTCCCAGGCTGTTCTGGAACCCCCAACCAGAGTGGTCTCAAACCAATTGATTTGCCCTACCTCGGCCTCCCAAGTGCTGAGATTAGATGTGTGCCCTACCACCTACAGGCATGCAAAGACATTCTTAAGAACCGTGCAAGGTTTTATTGTTGTTATTTCAGAGGAGGGACAGAGCATGTGTGTTTTTCTTTTTTTACCACTATCTATTTATGAAGTCCAGGCTGCTTTCTAACTGGTAATTATCTTGCCTCCATCTCCCAGCAGCTACTGGGATTACAGGTATGAACTGCCACATCCTATCCCAGTCAAAAAGTTTGAAAGGATCCATACCTCCATTTTGGTTAACCTCCATTAACCTAATTTCATCATAAATCGGTCTTTGTTAGTTTTCAAGACAGTGAAGGAAACAGCTATCTGGGAGGGGTATGTTTTTATGTTCTGTGATTTAAAGGCTGTCTAAAATGAGACATAATGCTTCTTACAAAGAGCGTTTAACACTTCACATCTCATTAGTGGGGAGGTGAGAGGACAAGCTGTAGAATTGGTTCTCTCCTTCCACCATATGGATCTTGGAACTAATTCAGGTGGTTGAGGGTCCTGACAGGCATCTTTATTCAATGAGCCATCTTAAAGGCTCAGATGTCATTTTTCTAGCAAGCAGTGGTTGGTTATGTTGTGTCGAATAGGAAACAGCTTAGCTCAGTGGACAATTCCTCAGGTTTCTCCCTCATCGTTGCTCCTCTCTCTCAGTAGGGTGTTATGGTTTAAGATCAATCTCTTTATTACTGGGAAAGCCCAGCTTTCCTCTTTAGGGCCTTAAGAATGTTAAATCCTTAACATTAATCACATCAAAGTTCCTGATCTAGACTTCTCTCTTTCCTTGTAAGAAACAATTAAAAATAAGAGATAACTTAGCTCACATTTAAGTCACTTGCAATTAGGAAATGAAACTTTGTTTCTTTGTGTCAGTAAAATACTTCCAGAGAGAGTAAATTTGTTAGAGTCTGAAAATCCAAAGCAAACCAAACAGTCACAAGAGTCCATGCAAAGCAAGATCTCAATTTGAAATAGGAAGCAAAAATTGACCAGTTAGGGACAGCAGCACAGATTCAGACGCTGAGTAGGTCCCAGAGCCAGAATGTTAGAAAGCTTTTAAGCTTGAAAACCACAAACATTATGTGGTATGGTTACATTTTCCACCAATCAGGATTTAGGGAGAGAGGACTTCCGTAGAAACATGTCTCTCTGGTACACTTCCTCTATTCTCATTGGTTAGGGTATTCAAGTGCGTGTGCGTGTGTGTGTGTGTGTGTGTGTGTCAGGGTGGGAGAATGACTTGCCTGGCATTCATGTCTCAACTGGCTGACCAAAATGTCATTTACCCTTGTACATGTCTCTTTCTGCCAAGCAGGATGTCAGTTACCCAGGGAAGTAGCTCTTGGGAACTTAAACTTTATTTGATCCCTATCCAAAATGGAAGTTTTGTTCAAAATGATTTCAGTTTGGTTTCTTCTTATGAAATGATACTACCAGGGAAAGGAAAGAAGGAATAAGCCCCGGGTTGATGGTAGTCACCAACACTAAAGTACAGAAAGGTATTTTGGTGTTATATTTCTCAAAATGCAGGTACATGAAGCGGGAGAGACAGTTGTGCAGTTAAGAGTCCTTGTTGCTCTTCCTGGGGTCCTGGTTCAGTTCCCACCATCCACGTGGTGGCCTACAACCATCTGTAATCCATGTTCATTGAATCCACTCCTCTTTTGTCGTCCCTGGGCAATGAGCACACTTGTGGAACAGAGACATACATGCAGGCAGAGCATATAAAAATGCATTAAAAATGAAATAATAAAAATATAAGTTAAAAAATGTAAGGTACATAGACACATGTTCTAGTCTGAGATATAATGTACCCATATCAATTTTCTTGAAACTTGCTAAAAAGCGGTATGAGGACCACCTCTTCCGTAAAAGCCAAAGGCATACTACGTACACTGCACAATAAAGTAGTTGGTCCTTAAAATCTTCCAACCCCTTTCTTCTTTATCAATATTAACTGTGAATTAATATTATTATGAAAGGGAAATTAATTTAGTTAAGAAAATTATCATCCAGTGACATTGTCTTATAGATTTATATAACCCTCAGAAACCTGTTAAGAAGCTGACTGTTAGACACAGGCAATAGACTTATTTTGGTTCCCAGATAATACACATTCCCCTTAGCCTGCAATACTCAAGCCATGAGCATAAACCCGAATAAGTCAGAGGTCTGATTTTCCCATTACTCCTGTGGTTTTGGTCATAGACAGGTAAACTTCCAAGTTTTTCCTTAACCAATTTCATTCTTCAAGAAGAAAATGTCACTCAGATAAGTTAAGACATACTCTTCAAACAGCAGTAGTTAAAAAGAAATAAATAAAGATTTGTTTATTTTTATTTTACCTATGTGAATGTTTTGCCTCCATGTATCTATATGCACAATGTCTGTGCAGTGTCTACGATGGACAAAGGGTATTTTGTCAACTGGAGCTAGGGTTGCAGATCATTGTGGGGTGCCATGTCCTGGGAAAGAACAGCATACACACACACACACATACACACAGAGAGAGAGAGAGAGAGAGAGAGAGAGAGAGAGAGAGAGAGAGAGAGAGAGAGAGAGAGAGAAAGAGAGAGACACAGAATATTTCCTTTTAAGTTCTTTTCTTTTCTTTTTTCTTTTTTAGTTTCACAGCTCCATATTCGAATCCTCTTGATTCTTTTTTAAATTTTTCTTAACATTTTATTGATTCTTTATGAGTTTCACATCAAACACCCCAATCCCACTTTTCCCCTCATCTCCCTGTCCCTTTGCATCTACCCTCTGCCCTTGCACCCTCCCACTCAAAAGAAAATAAAAACAAAATAAAAAATACCCAAAGCATAGAACACTATGTCCCACAATACACTCCTTTGTCCACACATCTTTACTTGCGGAAACTGTCTCGTGTCACACTATGTCCCACAGTACACTCCTTTGTCCACACATGTTTATTTGCAAGTGTTCATTGCAATAACTCATTGACCTGGTTTGAGGCTTCTGGATTCTACTACACCAACACCATCAATACTGTATCAGTACATTATCCTCAGCAGACTCCTCTTGGTGATGCTGGTGTTGCCCTGTGTCATGGAGATCCTGTAGCTTTGAATCTGTGAGACACGCCCTTTCTTATACTCTAGAAGTTCATAGATGTGATATTTTGGAATGGGCCAACTTTTGCTCCGAATCTAGACCTGGGTGGTAGCAAAGCTGAGCAGCGTACCAGGTCTCCAGCACTCTCATCACCAGGGCAAGCACTCCAGGACTACCCCAGTTAGCTCACCCAATGCCAACACAATGGCTACCTCTCCTGCTCTCATGACCTGGAGGCCAACTCTCCTGACTACCTCAGGTGGAAAGGAGAACTGGGGAGCATCTCCCTGACAGGATCAATTCTCCTGTTCTTATGCCCTTATGGGCTCTACTGTGTTTGTCAGTTAAGGTGCAAGACCCACTCTCTGAAGGGCTGTAGCCTTTGAGGAGCAGGGCCAGCTCTCCCACTTGTCACAGATGGTGAGGGACAAGGCAGGGAAAGTCCTTTTCTTTAAGAAATAAGAATAAGAAACTCAGCATTCAGTTGAGTTAATCTTTTTTTTTTTCCTGTAATGTGGAATTTCTCAAGTGTAACTAGCAATGAAGCCATTTTATCACTGAATTTTACTTGAAAAATATTTTTGCTGAAAACTGGTACAGTGATAAGAGTATTCGGGGTCTCAGATCTTTACTGTCAAAATTGTTGTGATAAACTCCACTAATGTCTCCAAGATGCTGAAATCTCAATACTCAAAACAAACAAACTCTTAATGGCAAAAATTCAAATACTTTGCAGATTATCTTAGAGTCTTCCCATGACCCTTTCTCTGTTCTGGAATTTTCTCCCTAATGAGGAGTCTACCTCCTCTCCCTATCGGAACTGCCTGCTCCCTTTCTGGGCTTCCTAAAGTCTTTGTCTCAGTCTTCAGCCATGTTTTCTCTAGGCCCTGGTTTTCATTTTTCTCCCTTCTCTTATTCTGGTCAACTCCAAGTTCAATTAACAATTTATCGCAAGTTTCTGGTCTTCTCTGAAGGTTTTACCCAATGTCCAGAGCAGTGTGGAGGGTTTTTGATAGAATTATTACATTAAAACTGCAATTGTGTTTTTGTAGTCATATGCCACTCTGGCATTTGAGTTAGCTGCTTCATTCTTTCTTTTGAACCATCTTAACATATTATAGTTCTGAGTAAATGGAGTAAATGGAGGTTGAATGAGTGATTTACCCTACCCACCTATGCTTGTGCTTAGAAAATAATGATAATATGAAATAATTTTAATCGAGAGATAAATGACTTAGAGACCATATCCTAACACAGAGATATAAGACTCTCGAAAGGTGCAATTTTAGAGGAGTGTTATTGAATTTATAATACATAGGTAATGGGCCATCTTAATACATAGATTGGTCTGTATTAGCCAGGACAGCCTAGACCAGGCACATCTGGGAAAGCAAAAGCAGAACACTGGGGCGGGAGGGGGGGGGGGGTTTGAGAAGAGGTTGGAAAGCTGGAAGAGAGAGGGAGAAATGAGAAAACATGGCAGCAACTCCCTGGCATCTGGATCCCCACACCCATGAGTGTTAGTAGTGCCTGCAGCAGTTATTCTAGATTGAAAATCAGTCACTAAATGGCTGGTCCATTATTTGAAGTTAAATACAGTATCTACTGTGGTTGACATCAGAATAAATTTCATCCTCCACATTTCAGTAGCAAATCCTGAAAACAAAGATTCCCAAATTGTCCCCATTAACAGTGAGAGAAACAGATGGAAGAAAGGCAGATCGAAGATATTTGTCACCTACCCTTGCTAGCAAATGACAGAAATTAATTGCTCCTGCATCTGTGTTTTCACAGCAGGGTATGTGTGGCTCACTCATGCCTGTGGGCTTGCATTTAATCTTAATTCCTTGTCACATGCCAATCTCTTTCTCCCTTACTCTTACCCATATGTAGTGATATGCTCTGGGAGGTGGGAAATCACCCTTTCACTGTACCCTCAGTGCCCCCCACAACATTTTATATATAGGGGGAAGGGGAAAAGGTGTGTGGATGAATTGCCACCATATTTTGTAGGCACTAGGAAGCATGACCCAGAGAAAAGGATGGAGCTGAAGGATGAGCTGAGTGAAGAAACTGAGGCTGGCAGTTAAGAGGAGGAAAGGAGAGACAAGGGTCCTAGGCAAGCTGCAAGCCCTACTTGGGCTTACTTGGATTTTCTGTGCAAGCTGCAGTCTTGAAAAGCCTACTGCTAAGATTTATACTGAGGTAGCTAGGGACAGCTATTCCAGCTATCCCACTGCTAAATCTATAATCTGCTCCCATGGGCTTTGGTAACTGATCAGCTACTATGTTGCTGATCATAAGACAAAATGTACAATCACAAGAAGGACAAAAGAGCTCTGTGCCCGGTGTCTCCACTTAACAGCTCGGAATCTGTTTTCCTTTGAGAAATCACAGCTTTGAACCAGGGCCACATAATTGCTTTTTAATAAAGAAGTAGGTTGGAATCATTTAGGGGTATTTCAAAAAGCCTCCTTTGTCTCTTTAAACGTGTGCATTCCCTATGATTTGTAGATTCTGTAGCCAGTTTTCTTCTCCACAATTTTGGTGGGCACTTAGAGGACTCTGTCAATCCCCTTAATTTCTTTCCCTTACAAAAACTCAAAGATAACTTTCAAAATATCAGTGTATTAGATTAAAACCTAAAAGGGTTTTAATTTGTAGATTTGTAGATTCTGTAGTCAGATTTCTTGTCTACAATTTTGGTGGGCACTTAGAGGACCCTGTCAATCACCTTAATTTGTTTCCCTTATGAAAACTCAAAGATGACTCTCAGAATATAGGTGGATTAGATTAAAACCTAAAAGGGAGAATAATTCTGTGACTTAATGATGAATAGCTTTATATTGCATTTAAAAAAATTCTTTTTGATTTATTTATTTATTATATGTAAGTACACTGTAGCTGTCCTCAGATACTCCAGAAGAGGGCATCAGATTTCGTTACGGATGGTTGTGAGCCACCATGTGGTTGCTGGGATTTGAACTCGGGACCTTCAGAAGAGCAGTCGGCTCTCTTAACCACTGAGCCATCTCGCCAGCCCTATATTGCATTTTTAATTAAAGTGTTCACAATGGAGAAGTAATTCTACCTGCATTTTACCAAGGCAATCTGAGAGACTGCCAGTTCTAACAGTCAGCTAATGACCCATGTTTGTGGGTCCACTGTGAAACCTTGGTGTCCCATGATTTGGTTTTAAAATTCATTCAGCCCAGGCTACCCTCAAATTTACTATGGAAATATGGATGGCCTTGGTCCTCCTGCCTCCACTTCCTCTGTACCGGAATTACAGGTGTGTGTTAACACTGCCCAGTTTATGTGGTGCTGGGAACTGAACTCAGAGCTTCATGAAAGCATTTTGTCACCTGCGCTATACTCACTACCTAACTTTCCATTTGTCTTCAAAAAGATTTAAGAAAAGGATACAACCATTTGACTTGCTCTAGGAATCTATAAAGGTTATGTCCCTGTCCTACTAGGGTAGTTGTGCTAACTGGCCAAGGAGAGTTAGCTCTTGAGTTATGTCAAAAATGAATTAAAGTGAGAGGAAATTCAAGATAAAATTGTAAATAAGTCCTCCTAGATAGACTGGAAGTATAGTCTAAAACAATACAGACTTATAAGTTGAACCAATTATTATGAGAGCAAAATTAGACTTGAGTTTCCTAGCAGCCAAAGTAAAAAAGGAAACCCAGATGGTTACACAATTATTCACAAAATATAAATATCCACAGGTTTTTTTAAAAGCATAATCTATTCACCATACATCCTTTTTTTACACTGAGCCCAATTTTACTTTGAACAAACATAATTACAGTGAAACTAGTCTTGGTTTGGGAAGTGAAGTCCAGTAAAAGTCGGCTTCTTTTCTGATAATTTCCATATATTTCAATATTATACTGACAATTACTCCTCCATTACAATTATACCTACATGCTCAACGTCTTTATTTATTGTCCATCTCCCTCAACTAAAATGTGAAAATCAAGCAATAGTGTCTCTCTGCTTGCTATCTCCCAGTTGTATAAGCAGTAGCCCCAGTAGTGGCTGGCTCCTATGAGGCTCACAGAGACTGTATCTAAAACCAAATTTCATGGAATAAGCTGCAACAGGCTGGGACAAGCAGGGACAAGCTGGGACAAGCTAGTAGCAGAGAAATCTTAGTCAGACTCCCCCACCTACAGTCTGATCAGTAAGGATCTGTATTCCAGGACCTCTGACCTAGTCATGATTTGTTTATTGAAGAGAGAGAGATGCACCTTTCCTTTCTGGCATCTAGGAGGAAGGGGAGAAAGCCCTAAAGCTGAGATCAAAGGTGACGCAAATGTTTCTGCAAGCTCTTGGGATGCTTCCTCACTGTATCCAGGATGTTTTGATTCAGACTCAGAGCTCCCCTGGTTCCAGTAGGAACACGGTACAATGAGTCATGACAATGAACCTTCGGTGTCCCTGGGTGTTAATAACTGGTGTTCATTGCTATTTGTCATGCACAAAGAAAATAGCTCATCAAACAAAACCCAGACCGCATATACAAAAAAGTAGCAGTGGTAGAGCTGTAAAGCAAACAACACATTGTGTAAAAAAAGAAAAGGTAGACATCAGCACCAGGTTGATGATGTATGCGCTTGCGTGACCCCCTCCCTTGTGTGTCTATGACATACATCTGTACCACGTGGGCATGCGCGCACGTGTGTTTTACCCGGGACCTGGAGCTAACCAATTGGCCAGACTGACTGACTGACTGAAGAGTGAGCTCCTGTCTCTGCCTCCCCAACATCAGATTATAGACATCCTCAACTACCACATCCAGCTTTACATGGGTACTGAGGAGGATCTGAACTCACATCCTCATGCTTGCTGAACTAGCACCTGACCAACTGAGCTATCTGTTCAGCCCCAGCAACGTATTTACCTAAACCAATGAAATGGCTGTATGAATTCAGTTTTTTCTTACCTTGTTCTGTGACTATTACAAGCATTTTTTTTTTTTTTTTTTTTTTTTTGAGACAAGAACTACCCTTATAAGTCTTGCTGGTTTGAGACTCCTTGGCTTAACTGATTATCCAGCCTTAGTCTTCCTAGTCCTGAGACTACAACTTCTTATTCAATTATTATTCAGTGTTAGGGCTTAAACCATGGGCCTTACATATGGACAAGCACTTTACCACTAAGCCACATATGTCACAAGCTTCGGCCTCTGTCATATCAGACTGGCCTGGAACTCACAGAGCTCCATCTCTCCTGCTTCCCAAATGCTGGGATTAAAGTCATGTGCCTAGCCAGCCTCTGTCTTTTAAGTTTTATTTTGAGACAGAGAGCTACGTTTCCTGAACTGTCCTTGAACTCTGTAGCAAAAGCAGGCTACCTGTGATCCCACTGCCTCTGCCCCGAATAGCTGAGATATATCTACTACTGTGTAAGGAGAAAGCCTGATTCCTAAAGGAATGGACATCATCAACGACCAGCCAACTCCTAAGGACTGTGACTACAGGGAAGTAAGAGGAAGGTCAGTGAACCTTATAGAACACTGTGAAGCACTGGTCTCAGCTCTCAGTAGTTTACAGTCCACATGGAACAACATAAGAATAGTTATGGCAGGAAATATACCAAACATACATGATGATTAGTCTTCAAAACAACCTGACCAAGGCTAGCTCTTAATTCAGGTCCTCTTCTGACTTAATGATACAGCTGTCTTAGAGTCTCTATTGTAGTGATAAAGGCCACGTCCAAAAACAACTTGGAGAAGAAAGGGCTAATTTTGCTTAGAGGTCATAGAGGTCATTGTTATTGGGGGAAGTCATGGCAGGAACACAAGGCAGAGAGTGCAGAAGCCCTGGAGGAACTCTGCTTACTGGCTTGTTCCTCATGTCTTATTCAACATTTTTATACAACACAGAACCACCTTCCCAGAGTTGGCACTTCCCATAGTGGGTTGAGTCTCCCCACATCAATCATTAATGAAGAAAATGCTGGACAGACTTGTCTACAAACCAATATTTTCTTTCTTCTCCCTGCTCTCTTGTTTTTTTTGAGGGTTCCTCTGTGGTAGTCCATATGCATGAACTTTGTCCTGGGTGGCCTGGACCATACTTTGGACCTTGGAGATCTGCCTGCCTCTGCCTCCTGAGTTGTGGGGGTAGCCAAAGGCATGTGCCACCACTGCTCAGCTGAAGGAATTTTCTTTTCCTTCCCCCCTACTTTCCTTTCCATTTATTCATTCACTTGATTGTTGGTTGGTTGGTTGGTTGGTTGGTTAGTTTCTCAAGACAGGGTTTCTCCGTGTAGCACTGGCTGTCCTGGAACTCACTCTATAGATTATGCTGGCCTTGAACTCAGGGAGGTCTGGGATTAAAGGCATGAGCCACGACCCGCAACTGCCAGCTAGAGGAATTTTCTTAATTGAGAGTCACTCTTCTCAAATGACTCTAGATTTTGTCAATGTGATATAAAATCAAACAGTATAATAGCTACACACCACCACTGTACACAGAAAATTACAACTGTACTCAGTAAAATTGCACAAATATGTGGTCACAGTGTACCTTCATGTATTAATTCAATGACTATTTTTTTTTCTCTTTGAACATATTTGATAGCAGTTCTGAAGCTTGGCATCAGGGTCTGGTGCATGATGGAGCACTGAACGGCATCCCCACCTGTCCTACTGTATTCTTACGAGTCTAAGTTTACAGGTTGAAAAAATATTATCTCTATAGATGTAGACCATAAAGTTGGAGAGCACAGATTTGTGCTTTAGCTCCATCACTTAAATATGTGCGAGCATAAGTTTTCCTACCTATGAAATGTCTTTATTACTCATAAAAATCAAATGAGGCAGTCCAAGTACATGAGCTTCCTCCTACTATTGTGGTAAGTTATTATTGTGAATTAAAAATACACAAGTTTATTATCTTCTATGTCTGTTGGTCAGAAATCTGAAAAGGGTTTGCAAGGTAAAATGGGAAGGGCATGTCCTGGGGACATGAGAAAAGAGGGAGGAGGCCCTGCCCTGGAATAAAGTTAGACCTTTACACCAGCAGAGAAGAAAGAATTACAACAACGACCAACTGCTTCAGGCTATTCCTCCTTTCCATGAAAAACCAAGCGATTTTCTCGGAATCTCACCAGAAACCCATTTTAAGGGGAAAGGACATGTAGTAACTCCTTGCAAAATGAACTGGCTTCTGACTTTCCCTTATCAGATTAGAATTCCATCTAAGCCATTTACAACGCCTTCTCACTAATCTCAATCATCATAAAATGACGCAGGGAGGGGGAAAAAGAGGAAGGTTTCTTACCAACCATGGAGAAGTAGCTTCAGAGGGGCCAAACTGTGTGTTGCTAATGATGAAGCAGCGAGTGCTCACTCTCCTTCAACGAGCCACTGTCTACACTTGGGTACATCTTACTTCTCTCTACCCTTCTTTGAGAAGCAGAAACCCCACTTGGGTATGCCATTCTTCTGAGCACCTCTCTCCTAACTCTGAATTTATCCTGGCCTGGGTCAAGGTCCCTAAAAGATCGGGGAAACTCTTGCCTCCTGGGTATACCAGCCGGAAACTGTTTCCATCCCATCTGCTGACAGACTTCCTGCAGTACAGTCAAGGAGATGACAACAGGGGTGTGTTTGATTTGTAGACTCCAAGAGAAGAGCCTCTCCTTTTCACTCTTTTAGCTTCTAGAAACTGTTCTCACTCTTTGTCCCAAAGCCTACTTCTTTGTTTCCTTCCTCTTCCTCTTTATACTTCGTTTAAATCTACGTTTATTTGCTTCTATGTATGTGCCTGTGCATATGTGTGGAGATCAGGGACAACTTGTGGAGTCAATTCTCTTCCTATATTATGTGCAGTCTGGGGATCAAATTTAGGACTTCAGGCTCAGCAAATGTTTCTATCCAAAAGTTATACAGCCTTACCCCAGCTCATATGTGTGTGTGTGTGTGTGCATGCCTTCATGTTTGATGAGTGTATATATACACAGATAAATACACTGTCAGGTTGAAAAACCTTTGGGGACCTGATGCTGTTCACCAGCGTTCATTGTCCTCTTTCCATGGGTGTCCATGGGTGTCCTAAGGCTTCCTCTTGTTGATACAGAATTCTTCAACCTCAGCCAATGGCTCACCCATCCCATTGCTTCAAAGCCTTTGTTATCCTTTGAAGGAACAGTGTGGGCCATGAGTCCTTCAAGGTGGTTTTTGAGGCTGCCCCCATTTGTAGTGATGATGTCTTCCTGATTCAACACAGGTTTTCCTGGGTCCCGAGGGTGTGGTTTATATGAAAATCATGAAATTCTCTCCTCTATTGAAACCATATTTGTAAATGAAATACTAATAGGTGTGGATTCCATTTTCGTCTTTATGGGGTCAACTATAGAAGGTTCTGGCAGAGTATGTGTTGGTTCTTGCTTAACCCATACAGAGTCATAGTGGAAGGCAGTCCCCGCTCTGTGCTGGGAGGCTCTGTTTGTGAGCCGCACCCCAACACCAACCATGCTCAGTTTATAGGGGATGGTGTTTCTGTATTGTGCAGCCATAACAGTATCCTAAGGGAGATCAAAGACAGGCTACAAAGTCCAGATCGTCAATCTTAATGCTACTGCCCAGCTGCCCAGTGTCATTCTGGAGACCACAATGCTAGAACCTTCATATGTGATTTTTTCCTAGGGTAGCCAGACACTCTTGAATTTCTGTTTGTGATGACTTTAGTTGCTGTCCTCGTGTCTTCTCTAACTCTGCTTCTTACTCTTACTAGGACTCCATGGGTTGCCCAGAAAATTCTTGCCATGAAACAGGCCTCCATAGCATCTACAAAGTTCCTGTGCCACGTGAACTTCTACATTCATTAGGTCATAATTAGCACGGGTGCGTGTGGGTAGTGACTATTATTTTTAGCATTATCCCATATAAAGCTGTTGCCTAACAAAACTTTTCTCGAGGAGACACAACATACATGTCTACAGACCACAAAAGGGAGCTCATGACAAACCCACAAACGGATAGCATTGTGCTGAGGTTACTTACAGGAAAATGGGTGAGGGGTTAACTTACAGGAGCAGAAATGACTCAAATACAGTTGAATCACCAAAGCCCATCCCAGCCTGGTGACAGCTCACAAGTGCTGGGAACCCTGGAGTGTGTCGCATAGCCTGCAGGCAGTTCAACAGCTTCAAGAGTGTCCTTTCCAGGTGTCTTAATTGCTCTGAGACTCTTCCTAGGCAACTGGTTTGGTCTGAGAGGCTTCTTTGCTGCTAAACCTTCTTACATCAGAGAAAGACTCTCAGCTTTTATTGTTTACCCTGGCAGGGAATGGCATAGTGAATATGGTCAGTTTCAGAGAACTACCTGCCTCTGCCTTTTGAGTGCTGGAATTAAAGATTTGTGTCACAACATCAATGGCTATTTCTTCATGACTCTTCCTTGGGCTTACTAGGTTTTAGAGAACTATGGTTCTTTAAATAAATGTTATTTAATGTTATAAAAATATGCTATACAGTTTATGCATCTTCCAACAAAGCTTTTCGGGTAATTTCAAAATTCCTCAATAAAAGGGGAATTCATCCCCAAGATTTATCCCCAACATATCACACTGGGAGACATACTTTGGTCATTTATCAAAAGTCAGGAAGCCCGTTCAAGCAAGAAATTCATGTTCCAAAAGGCAATTTGCCGTAAGTCATGTGTATTATATGAAATTATTATGTTATACTATACCATGGTATATATTCCACAAGTATCACCTCCTTCAAGGGTGTTATAGTTTGAATAAGAATGGTCCCCATACACTCATGTGTCTTAATGTTTGGCCCATAGGGAGTGGCACTATCAGAAGGTGTGGCCTTGTTGGAGGAAGTGTGTCACTGTGGAGGTGGGCTTTGAGGTCTTATATGCTCAAGCTATGCCCACTGTGGTACACGGTCTCTCTCAGCTGCCGGCAGATCAAGCGGTAGAATGCTCAGTTCCTTCTCCTGCACCATGTCCGCCTGCAAGTTTACGTGTTACCCTCCATGAAATAATGCACTGAACCTCTGAACTATAGGCAAGCCCCGATTAAATGTTTTCCTTTGTAATAGTTGCTTAACAGCAATAAAACCCCACTAAGACAAAGGACTTGTAAAAATCTGACACCCTTTCAAGTTTTTTTTCTTCCATTCATATGTCCACAGTGACTTTATGTTTTACGTTCTTTCCTAAACAGCTTGAGGATGCTTTTATTCACATAATATCTGTGGAATTACATGTGCGTGCACATACCACCAAGACTTATTTATCTGTATTCATTTATCTTCCTCTTCCCTCAAGCAGCTTGTTGTCTCTTATTTATTTATTTATTTATTTATTTATTTATTTAGTCTGTTAATCTCAAATGCAAACCACTAATTCTCCCGTATTTCCTATAGGGTAACGAGCACTGTGCTGTGCCCTTAATAAATGCTTGCAAATGACAAAATGAATTCTTTGCCTTGGTTAAAGAGGACTTCTGCATGGAAATGAGCCCCTGTGTTTGTATGTAGGCTCCAATGGTTCATTTTCCTGTCAGACTCCCTCGCTATGAAGGCGGTGGCATCGTCAGCCGTGTTAAGGGAGGATTTTTGTGGAGAACATTTGGAGGATTGGAAAATCCTCCAGAGCTCTGGAAGCAGCACAGTTTGTGTTTAGACTTCTATTTCATTCTGTCTCAAGACCAGAATAGGCAGAGAGGAAAGATGTCCAGATCCATAGGATTCCATATGTGAAGTCATCCCCTAACCTGCTTCAGAAGTAAGTGGGAGGAAGGAAGGAGACTAATCACTAGAGAATATCTCAGCTCTGTTCATTCTCATCAGCCTGCGTCTTTGCATGGAGTCTCTTAACCCCACACAATGTATCACTGAATGTGTGATGTACTTAACTAGTTTGAATACTTTCTCTTTTAGTTTTTCTAAATTAAAGAACATCTTAGGATAACACATGCATTCAAACCAAAGGAATTCAGATAGCAATCAAGTGCATGCCAAAAGCTGGGTTGCTGTCAGCCTCTTTGTACTGAATTATTTTTACGTGTGTGTGTGTGTGTGTGTGAGTGATTGTGTGTAAGTGTCTGCTTGTGTGTAGGTACGTGAATAGGAGTGTGGTTGCCTGCCGAAGCCAGAGAGGACATCGAAACACCTGAAGTGGGAGTTACAGCCAGCTCTGAGACACCTTCATGTGGATGCTGAGAACTGAACCTGGGTCATCTAAACTCCTGAGACATCTCTTTAGCCCCTATGCCTTTTCCTTCTCTTACAGTTAATCTAGAGAAACAAAATACATTTTCAGTGGCAAGGAATGGAGAATATTCAGTAGTATAAAAGAAGAGAATAAGGCATGTTTGTAAATATCCAGCTTTATCAAACACGTAATAGGTTACTGTAAGGCCACACACACCCCCATTCCTAGTTTAATCTTTCATAACATCACTAGACTGTTTTCTGAAAAGGAGAGGCTGTCTCCTATGAGACTATGCCAGCTCTGGAATTACTGTCCCTTTCCCATTGCTCCACCTCAATCCAATTCACACTTTTATGATTTGCTTCCTTTTTGACCCAGGCTTGTTAATTATATCCAGCTGTAGGCAAATTGCTCTTCCAAATTGGCAACTCTGAGCTCTCAAGCTGCTTGCATTTTTTTTCTTTCCCTTGATAAAACCTTTGGAGCATGCATTTTTCTTGACTAGTGTTTCTGAAATAATCCCCAGTTATGGATATGTTAAAGAGTTCAAGGGACTTATAAAATAACTCTGGGTTTGAATGCAGTGTAGCTCTTTAGCTTGATTCAAACTACCCAGGAACATAGACAGATGGGGGTTCCCCCAGGGATGAGGCAAGCTACCTCTCCATCACATTCCTTTCTTTTCTAGACACTGTGATGGAGAGATCCAAGTCCCAACAGGTCAGACCACCAGTCCCAATACCAGTGTGGGACAACAGCTCTCTAGGGGGTAGCAAACTATTTTTATTTTTCCTCAGGAGTTTCCTACTTGGTCCAAGGACTTTCTAGTTCAGAAATTCACCATCTCTTTCTTCCACTGGGTTTCTATTAACAACACATAAGCTTTTGGGGGGTGGGGTGGGGCGGGGTATTTCAAGACAAGGCTTCTCCATGTAACCTTGGCTGTCCTGGAATTTGTCTTGTAGGCCAGGCTGGCCTCAAACTCAGGGATCCACCTGCCCCCGAATGCTGGGGTGAAAGGCTATCAAGGACACACACACACACACACACACACAGAGGATTGCAACAATTTTATTGTAAGGAAAACTTACTGTGATTTTAGTTCTTTTTGTTGTTGTTGTTTCCATTTTCCAAAGGAAAAAAATCATAAGTTCATTTCCACCTCCTAGCCCAAGAGGCTCTACTTGAGAAATTGAACAGTGAGAATGAGAGAGCACATGGAATATGCTTTGTGAATGAATAGCTTAACTAACTAGTCCTTAATACAAGCTGACATTTTACCCTGTGGATTATAAATGTCTGTTGTGTATGTAGTCATGGTCTGTTCACTAACAAGATAAAACTTTTTGTGTGCTGAGACCAGATTTGCTCAATGAACAAGAGGAAGAAAATAAATATATATAAGTATATGTTTATATATATATATCTATATATAAGATATATATGTGTGTAAGATATATATAAGATATATATTTTCTTTTCATTTGATTTTCTGGAAAAATAGATTTAGTTGACCAGTTGACTGCAAGTCCATGACTGGCCTGGGTTAGAGACATTATGTATTCCAGCTGGTACTTTCCAGATTTTGTTCCTCTGTAACCCTAGATGTTTTAGCTATTCTTGTGTGCCTGTGAGACATCACTGGACACAGCAACACCTAAGAAGAAAGGTTTATTTTTGCTCTTGGTTTCAGACGCTTTTGTGTCCAATATAGTGGGAAAGTGTATAGTTCAAGGCAACTAGAATGTGTCCTGGAGATGCCTTGTACAATAATTTATTAAGTCAGAGAAAGCAGGCTGGAAGCAAGGGTATGTTTATATAATTAATTCACCAAGACCAAACTCTAGTGACTTACATCTGCCAGTCATACCCATCTCTTAAAGGCACTATAGCTTCCAAAATAGCACCACAGTTTGGGAACCTGTTGCTCAGAATGTGATATGGTTGGGGCAGTTTCAGATTCAAACCATAACGCTGGTTTTGAGAGATGCCCAGCACTGGATCTGAATGGCCCCCCAGAATTTATTTATAGATGGCTTGGTCTCCAGCCCATGGGCGCACTGAGAGGAGACAGAACATTGAAGAGGTAGGAGGTGATCAGGTCCTGGGAGGGCACTGTGGTGTCTTGGCTTCTTTCTCTTAGCCATGGCATCCTGGCAACAAATGAGCGAGCGCGTGCTTCCCCACGTGTTGCCTCACTACTTCCTACTTCCAGCCTCTGCGCAGGGCCAAGCAATTGGAGACTAAAGCTTTGATCCAGGACAAACTGTTCAGTTTTAAAAAGTTGATGACTTCAGTTATTGTCTCCAATATGGATAACACCGTACTCTGTGAGCGCTCTATGGTCCCAGACTTTGAGACGCCTGTGCTCTCCCCTCTATCGAACACATGTACAACATACAATTCCACAAAGGGAATCATGTTAAAAGGTTGTATAACAAAGAAACCCGTTTAGGTTTTCTTAATTCTGAGTTCTCCAGACATACCAATCTCCAGTGGTTATTTTTTTTAACGACTCTTATTAACATTTGACAGAGCTGGGATTCTACTGGAAGCATTTTGTCAAACACAGGTCTAAGTTCATGATTGTAGCTAATAGGTGGTAAATCAGCAAGCATAAAAGACATTTTATGGTTCAAAGGGCAACCCCAGACCAGCAATCCTAGAAAGATTGTTACAAGTGAGTTCTAAGCCAGAAACAAAACAAAACAAAACAAAACAAAAATAACAGCAACAAAAAACCCAAATGAAGCTAGTGACCTTTCCATTGACTACAACCAACTATGTAGCAAAAAAATAAAAAAATAAATTAGGACCACCACCACCCAAAACAAAAACATTCCAGGAATATAGGTATGTGCAGCTGTAAAACTTAACAAAGCTAAGTTAACTGGTAATTGAATTAATACTACTCTCCCCCCTGTGACATTGAATCTGGAATGCAGGGATTTGAACTTGCCAGAGGACTGTTCTGCCACTGAGCTATGCCAAGCTCATGTTTTCTTGTTGTTGACATTGATTGTTTTAATTAGTCTTTTATGTCTTGTGTTGCATTGGTGTTTTGCCTGCATTTATGTCTGTGTGAAGGTGTCAAGTCACTTGGAGCTGGAATACTGATAGTTGTGAGCTACCATGTAGGTGCTAGGAATTGAATTTGAGTCTCTGAAGGAGCAGCCTCTGCTCTCAACTGCTAAGCCATCTCTCCAGCTCGAAGAGAGATGTTTCTTTGTTTGTTCTTGACTGTAGAATTATGTCATGTCATGGCTTTATTGTAATACATTACATAGAACATAGACTTTACCATATTACCCACTTTGAGTGTGTCATTTGTTGATACTAAATTTATCCACACAGCCTTACAGCCTTCACCACCAGCCTTCCCTCTCCAGGTTTTTTCTTCTTCTTTTAAAAAAAAGATTTCATTTTTAGTAATGTATACATGTGTGTTCGCTTGTGCGTGTACGTGTGGAGTGTGTGTCTGTGTGTCTGTATGTCCTGGTGTGGCACTGTGAATGCAGGTGCTCCATGAATCCATATGAGGGTGTCAGGAATGATGGAACTGAAGTTAGAGGTGGCTAGCCCTCTGACATGGCCCCTAAGAGCCAAACTCTGGAAGAGCAGAAAGGGCTCTTAACCATTAAACCCTCTCTATAACCCCCAGGCTTTTTCTCTCTAACCTGAAAGTTTATATTGTCTTCAGCTAACCTTCCCCAATGTTTGATCATAAACTCTCTTCCCTCTGCAGTTTCCTTTCTCCATAAAATTCCATTTTGTATATTATGAAAGACATCTACTAAGTAACACGCTTTATAAATGGAGTTGGCTTGTAAGTAGACATTTAATTATTTTCACATTTTTTTTGTAAATATCTTAGTTCCTAAAACATTTTTTAAAATATATATTTGGTGTTAGTGTTTGGACAGCAACTAGATAAAAGAATATGAACATTTCATTGTTTTCTTAAAATAAAAAAATGCTGAGGTAGGAGAGTGGCAGGTTCAAGACCAACTTACTACTAAAGTGATTCTAAGCCCCCTAGTCCATGTTTGTTATGAGCCCTAAGGATAAAGCTCCAAGTTGCTTGCCCAAAATGTTACTGCATTTTTTCTGGTTTTATTGAGATGGCATCTCTATTAATTCCTTTTAAGGATTTCCTTCTCTGTCTTCCTTTCCCCTCCCTTGTTTGGGTAAATTACTTTCTCCCTAGTCTTGTTTCCTTGTATGTGTACCACAAGACTCTTACCTGAACTTGATTCCTAACTGTGGTAGTGTCCATTTAAGATGCCTGGTACACTTTAGGCACCCTCACAGCATTTTCGTACTGTTATTTCTCTACCATAGAGAAAATGAACCAAATTCTTTATCCCTTGACTCCGGGAATGACTATGACAAGAAGTGAGGTTCTATCCACTATCTGTAGGTCTCGGAAGGGCTTCGTTTGCATGCTTACTCAAACAAATTGCCAAGTGATGAACATTTTTCATGCAAGAATAGACAGACAAATTCATATATGGACAGACAAGTTTCCTTTGCCTTTACTCTGGCAAATTACTGCTAATTTTAGAAAGTTTTGCTAAGTCTTCAGAAAAGAAAATAATAGGTTTTTGGTTACCTGTGATCTAATAAAGCTCTTTAGTGTACGAAATAAGGACCCTTGGTAGAGTGTGCTTAAAGTTATAGGTTAATGAGCTAAGGAACATTGACATTGTACCCAGAGGGAGATGACTGAACTATGCTGAACTGAATTGACAAGTGTTGGGCTTGTTACAGGTACTAATGAGCAGTCATCAAGGCTGTAGCGTAACGGACTTTCTATCCTCAGCAAATAAAAAAGAAACCCATTTTCTCCCTTCTTCATCAATATGTATAATATATGTGCATAGATGTGTGTGTGTGTAGTATACAGTCACTTGCATCTATTCCAAACCTAGTCATAACAGCATGTATTAATTACAGAAATATGTGGCTCGGTTAATGATGAGAATGCTGTATTAAATTGAATTTCACTTCATTTTGATTTTAAAAGGCTAAAGACATTTTGAGTGACTGACAGGTGCCAATCAAGGCTATTATTAGCAGTTGCATATATAGCATCAAAATTCAAAAAAAAAGTTAGGCTTATTCAGTTTTGGTCATACTTACATGTGTCATAATTTGCAGACATGAGTAAAAGTAAGCAACTATACAGCGTTGCTACAGAAGCAAGTGAAGGTGGCATTTGGAGAAATCACACCAAGCTGCTAAGGTAGCAAAACTGACTTCCTGCCTGTAACACAGCACACAGCATTGGGTTCCTTCGGAGCAACCATGCTGTGCTCATTGTTGGGATAAACTCCTTTTATTAAATACTTATTTCTTATATAGCTACAAGACAGTAAAAATCAAAACAAAACCAAGTCTTGCTCTACTCCACCAGGCTATGCGAAGGCTGAGCGGCTGGGAGCTTCCCAATGACAAATAAACCAGAAACGAGGCACGCCAGCTGTTCACACTGGAAACTTACCCAACATTTTATTTTGGTCCAAGTTTTATTTATTTCGTGAACAAACGAGAGTAAGTTTTCAATGGGGTAGGGAGCCTTATTCCTTATCCTATCAATAAGGAAGAGTGAAATTTCAGTGCAGGTCGGCGTTTTAAAGGTCACATCTACGCTCCCTTTTCTTCCTACCACCAGCCGCTCTGGTGGGACCGCCACCTTGGGGACAGAACCCCAGGACACCTCTCCTCGGGCGCCTCCTCCGTCGTCCGCCCACAGTTCTGCCTCTCAGAGTTGAATCTCAGGGATCCGGCAGGGAGCTGCGCCAGGTCCCCCTTTCCCGCTCGCCGCCAGAGAGCCGCGCGGCCACCGAGCCCAGGTGGCGAACAAAGGCGGCGCGGGGCGCAGGGCGCGGGGCGCGCGGCCCGGCTGGCGCGCGTCTCCCTAGCAGGAGGCGGCAGTGGCGGCGGCGCGCACCGGAGCCCGCATTCCTCCGAAGCTGCCGGAGCCCGCGGGGCGACGTCACCCCAGGCTCCGCCCCCGTCCCTCCCAGAGCAAACTAACTCTGGACTACCCTGAGCAGCCTCTGCCTAGCATGGAGAGCGGCGGCCGCGGCTGGCGGGCGACGCTGGAGACGCTTTCGCCCGCGAGGTAGTTGGCCGACGTTGCGCAAGGACGAAAGTGCTGGCGGGTGGCCGCGGCGTCTCCGCGAGCCCCCCGACGAGGCCGGGCGGGCTGCTGGCTGGCGGATTTCACCGCGATTCCCCCGGAGGCTCTTTGCAAAGCTGCTTGAAACTTCTCCCAAACTCGCCATGGATGTGGCGGCCGCTGCGTTGCCTGCTTTTGTAGCTCTCTGGCTTCTGTACCCGTGGCCTCTCCTGGGGTCGGCCCTTGGCCAGTTCTCAGCAGGTGAGAGGTTGGGGGTGGTCTGTGTCTGTCCACAGTCTTGGACTCAGGCAGGAAGGACTGACTGATTGCTGGTGCTGGGTTCGGGGATCCAGGGGGCGTCCGCTTAAGGTGGCGGGGGTGGTGGTGGTGCAGGTTGGAGCTAGGTCTGTCCTGGGAGTTTGTGTCAGGCGGGACGCAGGGCCAAGAGCTGTGCGCCCCCGTGCGCAGGTAACTTTTACGTTCTCGACCCATTGTTTCTGAGGCTAGTCCGGCGCGCAGACAGCCCAGGGTGTGCTGGATGGAGTGTGTGGCGACCTTGCTTTTCCTGGGTGTTCTTTTTGCCTGGGAGTCGGGAGCAGTCCACAGCATTAGTTAGGGAAGTGAGGAAGAAAAAGTACTTAGGGCTCCCGGGACCACGATTTTATGGCTCGCTGAGCTGGCTAGTGGCTCTCTGTCGCCAGACTGTTCAAAATTTCCCCGGGAAGTCTTTGTGAGAATTGTGGAGACACATAGGGACCGATCTCGGTGTGTTCTGCCAGGTGCTTTTTGTCCCGGGTATAACCGCCTCTGACTATTGTCCAGCTACTTCCCGGTGCCTCCTGGAGGCTCCTTCCTCCTCTGCTGAGGGTTCAGAGTTGCTCCTGGATAGATTACAGAGCACACAGCGTGGAGCACGTTGTATGTATACATTGGCAGAGTCCGTACGACGTTTGTAAATGTAGCTCTAAGGGTAGATTCAGAGCTGTCCTGGGCAGCGAGTTCTGGGCTCCCATTCCCGGAAGGCTTACCCTATTTATGGGGCGAAGCCACCACAAAGCTCAAATCTGGCTCCACACCACCCTGAGTCCGCCTGGGTGACCTGGGCTGGGAACGTTCGCTGTTCTCCTGGACAACCCAGGAGTGAGACGTGATGCGATATTCCAGGCTATCCCTTTGAGTTCTAAGTAAAACCGCTCAGATAAGTCCCAGGATTCCGGGTCTTTCAGACTGGTGGTCTCTGTTCCCGTCCAGTTTTGATATCCTGCCTGTAGGTCGCTGGCTTCTATGTATCTGCCGGCTCTGAAGTTTCACCAGGTGGACGCTGGGGAGCGGGCTCCCAGGTTTAAGCCTCTGCCTCCCACAAGGCTTTACAACTTTTCTGGTTAACCCACCCAGCCCAGCAAGGTTGGAGGGCGCATCCGCTGCTGCCTTGGTTCCCAGTGTTTGTGGAAACACAGAGTGGCCAGAGGGTGACGGGAAACGCGACAGCCGCGCTCCTGGCTGAACCAGCAGGATGGGAAGACAGAACTTACTTTGTACTTGATAGTTTCATTGTTGAGACTGCTCGATTTCCTGGAAATACACTCACCATGATGTTTTCCGGAGCAAATCGTCCCTTAGCTTTTCTTTCCCCCTCCCCTTTAGGAGTTAGACCTCGGAGTCTGGAGCTTGAGTGTATCCTCCTCGTAGGCAGAGACTATGAAATGGTAGCAGGCAAAGGAAAGACCGTGTGTGGGGTGGTGTGCAGAAGGCACCAGCTCTATGCAATGAATTCCGACGACTTAATTTAATTTTCTGGTTTCCGCGTTACCGAGTGTCTCTGCCATACAATGCTGTTAGTATTGGAACCATGCTTGATGTAACTCATTATATGCAGCAAGTTGGAGGGAGTATTGATTTCTACACGGTGCTTGTCGCTTCACGGAGAGCCTTGCTTGAGGAGGCATGTTATTTGTTAATTGAACTTTACCAGTTACATGATTAAACACATGTATTTAGAACTGGAGACTAGTGATGTCTTAGCAGCTGATGGATAGATTTTCAACATGTGAGAATTTTTTCTCTTTAAAAATGTTATTTATCATTTAATCACTGTGTACCGAGAGTGCCTCATCACACTGTGCAGATTTGTTTCTGGGAGTTTATAATGAATGCAGGCTCCACAGATCTGGCTCTCATCCTTATGTTTGCCCACAAATGAAGGCCTTTTATCTCTTGAGTTTAAAGTCAGATTGCGCACCTATCTGTTTTTCTCCAGAGATTGAAAGTTGGTTTTTGTAGACATCTCTTTTCTTCTGGCTGTCATAAATCATTTGGTATTGTAATGCCATTAAACTCTATGGCATATTTGTTAAAAAAAAAAAAAAGCATTGACTAGGGACAAGAAATTGGAAGTGCTTTGTTTTGTTCCTTGCTTCCCCCCTTCCCACTATTCTATTTTAAATGAGGAACTTTTGGAGGCATTTAAATGAACATGCTTTAAAGAGCTGAAGAGACATATTTTCTAAATTCTAAAGTACTTCATCCTACTATATATGCATTTTATAACATGATCACCAAGGGTGGTTCACCACTTTCCAGGAGTACTCTGTGGCTGTTAATGTAGGAAACATAACTACACATTTGGGAGGATAGTGTAGTTGGGAATGTGTGTATGTCATATATACATTGGATCTCTGTGTGTGTCTCAGTCACACATTTAACACTTTCAGAGTGCAACCTTCTCCTTTCTGTCTGCAGTTCAAGTGTAAAAGTGCTCCACAGTAAACATCTTTAAGGCCACGACTTTATCTATACATTTTACCTTTTACTTGAGTCTCTGAAAATGACACTTTTATCTGTATTCTATCCAGGAAAACTGAAGTGTGGGAAACCAGTCTGCTACTCCAGTCTATTTACTAGGCTGTGTAGCTGTTAATGTTGGTATCACTGTGGAAGCAAGCTTATTGTAGAACCCAAACCCGACAAAACCAGTCTCACTTGGAAACTCAGCTTTCTCATCTATAAAATGGGGATAATAATACCTGTCCTGACCTTTCCACATAGTTTTTATGAAGATCAAGTGAAGTCATTTATGTGCACTGTCAACTGTAGAGCATGGTGCAGCAACCTGGGGTGTAATCATCATAAATTATGGTAGCCCAGTGCCAGAGTTTCAGCTTTTATGGCTTTTAAACTCTTAGAACTCTCTTCTCAGCAAGTATAGGCTGTTCAGCAAGGAGTGTGTGTGTGTGTGTGTGTGTGTGAGAGAGAGAGAGAGAGAGAGAGAGAGAGAGAGAGAGTTCTTCCACTAGTCATCCATTTTCACCACAATTGATTCTGACCATGAGTTTATGATAGAAATCATCTTTGATCAATTTTTAGCTTAGCTATGCACATCTTTCAAAAATTATACTTATGTAAGAGTCACTGTTAATACCTCTAGTATCCTAACTACAGGAAAAATACTTGTGAATCTTGTTATTTTAAAGAAATTTCCTGGTTCAGCATTTTCTCAGTGCAGAGAATTACATGTGCCTTTGGATGCAGTCTTATCAATGACCTAGAGAGGGACTATTGTGTCTGTATGAAGTAAGCCTGAGAAAGCTGCTTTGGAAGAGGTCCTGGCATATCACCCTTCTCATCCCTTAGGAACTTACAACTCATCTGAACAGAACCACTTGCCTTGTGTTTGTCTTCTTGTCTCTAGTTCAAACTTAATTTTCTCTTATTATTATTGTCTACTGGGAGGAGACTCGGAGCCAGTCTGTGTTAAGGCTTGCCATTTCTTTTTCTAGTTTTGATTGACTGGTACCCTTCAGTGTCTAACTACATTACAATTGCAAACTGTACTCCAGGTCTGTTTTTCTCTCTCACTGGTTCCCTTATATCTGAATTTCCTTGCTCGTGAGATGTCATTTTGTGTCTGGACCGCCCAGACGGGAAGAGGCAGGTTTCGCTGCTGTTTGGTCATTGGCATGTGTGTTGCTGACAGCTCTTCTCTTTGTGTTCATGAATGTGAATCTCAAAAATAAATCAATAAATCAATCCCTCTGCTCCTCTGTCCCTCTTCCACACCCCTCCCACGCCTTGCTGGTAACAACTAAGCCCCACATGCATATTCAAAAATCAGAAGCTTTTGGTTTTCATCAAATATCTCTAGGAGCTGCTTTATATATGTTCTTAAATACTAGACGTATGACCAGTCCGCTACCCAAATCTAAGACAACCCCTTTGTTCAACATTGATGTATTAGTATGTATTTCTTGGATCCTCAAATAGGGTTTACATGCTATAGTTCCATGTAGAGAAAGTGTGTTGGCTCCCACTAATGTTTGTCAACTGCCTTTTACTGTTTCTGCCCGAGTGTGTTTCTGTGTGTTTTGACAGAGTAGGTCATGCTGAGTGTGAGTCGGCACTGTTTCCATTTCCTAGACTTGTTCTTCATTGAGGGGAGGACAGGGAATTGCTGAAGGTTGAAAGCAGGAAATAGCAAAACTGTTTACAGTTAAAAATGCAGTGTGCCTCTCTGTATATGTGTGTATGTGTGTTTATGTGTTCCTATGTGTGTATGTGTGTTTATGTGTGTGTATGTGTGTATGTTTATGTGTGTGTGTGTTTGTATCTTTATGTGTGTGTATGTGTGTGTGTGTTTGTGTGCTTGTGTGTTTATGTGTGTGTATGTGTGTTTATGTGTGTGTATGTGTGTATGTTTATGTGTGTGTGTTTGTATTTTTATGTGTGTGTATGTGTGTGCATACTTATATGAGATCATTTACTCAATTTTCAGAAGAGGGAAAAGATTCCTATTTTCTGAGTTGTTTACTAGAATCAGCCTTTGTCCAAACAGATTCATTTCCTATTCTGCGAATGTAAACATCTCCCTGTGTGCATCCCCCTCAGACTTTCCCTGCTGATCATGTGTGTCTGGTCTGTGTCCCTTTATCAAATGGTGTTTCTCTGCCTAAAAAGGTTGTAATTGCTTTTGAACATGATTTGGTTTTTCATCATAATCTATGCCGTTTGTCATAGTTACTGAAGAATTATACAAAGCATATCAAGTCACCATATATCTTAAAATGGTTTTTGATTACAAGCTATTGAATAATGCATCAATCAGACTACTTTTTAATTTCAACTGAAGCCCAAATGAGCCTGCATAGCCATTGAATAATTTTTTTTTTTAATGGCACAGACTGTTTCTTGCATGTATCTGTTTCTGATGCATGAAAGACTTCATAGTCTTTTTGGTAAGAGGAGGTAGAAAATTTGAATACCAGGTTGACTGATACTTTGAGATAAGTAGAATAATTTCTGTACAACTGGACTTTGGAAATCTTTTTGGAAGTTGCTACATTTGGGTGTTTATGGTATGAAGGCTAAGGTAGAAACTTTGCCAACTTCGGACTCCACTTGGTACAAACATGACAGGGAAATACCCGTGAAGTATCACAGCTACTCATAAGACACGTGCTACAGAGTCTGTTGTGAGAAGTGTGCCTGTCTGTAGTCTTCTATTCTTATGGGGACCTTTCGGTTGTGGTTAATGCTTTGGTAAGTTGGGTTACTGAAAACTCAGTTTCCCTAGTCTAAACCTCACCTTTTGTGATAGGCTTCAGGCAGGCTGTTGAGGTTCTGGGAAAACACTGAGGCAGAGTATGCAGGGACTGTATCGATCTTGCTGTGGAACATTGCCATTTCCGCACTTAACACTGCAAGAAAGAAAGCTTTTTTTTTGCATTCTGCTGTCTTGATAATCCATGAAAATTATTAGTGGCTTCTTCTTCTTCTTCTTTTTTTTTGTCATTTACAATTGTTTTAGATGCAAAGTAAGTAGTCTTAAGTGAAATAATTCATGTTTCCACTTAAGGGACCGCAGAACTCAGTGTATAAGAAAGTGGTGAGCTGGGTGATGCTGGCTGAATCCTCTACAGGCATCACTGAGTAGGGGTCCAGGAACAAAGCCAAGGGAAAGTCTTCTGGTTGAATTATAGTTTGCAGTTATTTAGTTGGGAGAGCTGAAAGCTTTAAGTCTGTATATCTTAATTATAGTGTGGACTTAATTGCTAAAGACTCATGCTAGGGAGAAGCTTAGGAATCAGAAAGATGGCACAGACAGCGCCCACGTATATTCCTGGAAAGATTACTGGACATGTTTCAGTATTTTATTTTTTCCTATTTTATAGACTGAGAAACCGATTTTGGTAGGAGGTGAAATATTTGTTTCATTTGTATATTACACTTACTAATAGCTACGCAATAAACTTCCTAGATTGGCCTCTGCATATTCAGCTATCCCAGTGCATCCTGCTCCTGAACCTACTGTCTAGGCGGATGCTCCAAACCTTGTCCAAGGCAGCTCCTGGCATGGCAGTAGAAACTATTTTAGTTTTATTTGGGCAGGGGGCTGTTCTAGCAGCTGCTGAAGTGGGAGTCAGGTCATTCATACCTTTTTGGTGTGGTTTGGCAGCCAAGGCCAAGAAGAAGGGAAGAAGCCTAATCAGGGCCAAAATGTCACGGCTGATTGCTTTTTGGTCATTGTGTTCCTCTACTGAAAGGTATCCTAACATTTGGTTGGTTTGTGGGACAGCAGCTTTAGCAAGGCTTAGGGCCATGTGGTGATCTGTGGTCAGACCCAGTCCTATACACACTGAACTGAAATTAAATTTCCATCAGCTGATTTGCTTGACTATTTTAGTTTTTGGAAACACTGCATTAGAACAAACAGAAGTGAGCTAAAAAAGACTGTCACGTGCCCTTTATTACAGAATTGCCAGAGTTTTGTACAAGGGTTAAATTATGTCATAAACTCAATTTCTCTGGGCTTATAATTCTTTCTTATAGATTAAAAAAAGATTTGTTATTTTATTTTATCCATATGAGTGTTTTGTTTGCATGTATGTCTGTGTGACTTGTGCTTGCTTGGTGCCTGTGGAAGTTAGACAAGAACATCAGATCTCCTGGAACTGGAGGTTTGGGCAGTTGTGAGCTGTTGTGTGGGCGCTAGGAATAGAACCCAGGTCCTCTGAGAAACAAGTGTTCTACACTACTAAGCCATCTGTCTAGCCCAAAATTTATAATTATTATTTATATTTACTTGATAATAATCTAGCATTCTTGACACATCAAAGCAATTGTGATTATGTAGATTTTCTTTTGTTCCGTTTAATGAACTCTCAGGCTTGAAAACAGCTTTTTTTTCATTAGAAAACAAATACAGAGCTAAATAGTCTTACTTGTTGACGTTATTTAAAAGAATATTTATAGGTACACACTGCCTAAGGGACCAGAAATGGTATGTGTAAACTATTTTTGCTTGATTTAATGTTGGTACAGGAAATAGTATTCCCTCTGACTTTGGCACCAGTAACCTCTAGCTTTACTATTCTCTCTTTCTTCCATGATCTGTGTAATAAGGATTGCATTTGCAGGCCAGTCAGATTTCATGAATGGGAGTTAGTAGGTAGACTATATTAAATTTCACAGGGGTTCTTTTTACTGTCTTTTCTGCTCATATTTAAGAACCGAGATTCTTGTCAGTTTTCTCAAGAGAAAAATTATGATGTAATAGACAGTGTACACTATTCATGTCAAAACACAATTTTCTTGCATTTTATAGCTTGGTTTAGCATTCTTCTAGAAAATGAATTTCCCCAGAAGACCTAATTGCCTTTTTATTAATGAGTCTGTGTGGTGTTCTTTTTTTTTTTTTTTTTTCCTCTCCATTTACTATTCTAAATGTGTCTACTTTTGCTAGCTGTTTCAACAGTGATGTCTCTGATTAAATCACAACTGCTATATTTGTTTTTGCTGTTCACTAGTGATTTGGAAAAATACTGGCATAATGACATGGTTATAGCACTGAGTGATGAAAGGCAAGAAGTGTGAAGTAATGTTAACCCCTGATCATCTGAAATACTGTGATCTTTGAAGCTAGAGTTTGGGGACAGTGGATATCGGTGCTTTTGATACTGTAAATCAAAATCTATTTAGCCTACAGTGTCTTAAATGTGAGAAACAGAGCTCTTGAGATTGATACATTCCATATCTATTTAATACTTTGCAGTTCAAGGGGAGATTAAATTAGAGACAAATCGCAGACATGGAAAACCTTAAAGTTTTCACACACAGTCCAGAACTTTGGAGTTTGAATGTTCTTATCAATAGTTTTTTCTAATTTTATTCTAAATTTACTAAGTCTACTTTTATTTTTGCCAGCCATTGTTAGGCTCATTTATTTTCTTACCCATTGGAAAAGAAAGACTTTCCCAAAGCAATTACAACATGAGGGTCTGCCATTTGCTGATGTTCTATGATCTAGGAAGACCTAGAATCAATGTGTTAAGTAGTATTTTAGAATCTCCACAATAGTCTTTTTGTATCCGTTCTACACACAACACAGGCTGAGAGAAGAAAGCTACTTGTCACATTTGTTCCTATGAAAAACTGGCTGAGGCAAGATTTATTGTCCAGTGACTGTACACACATGTAGTGATTAGACACTTTAGTTGCACATTAGCGAAAATGCAGCAAACTGGAGAGGCAGCTACTGTGTCACTTGTAATGTAATTAAGTTAGATTTGAACAATCAATAGAAGGAATTGGAAAACCCTGTGTTTGTTTGTGTGTGTGTGTGTGTGTATGTGAATGTGTGTGTATTTGTGGATCTCTCTCTTTCTCTCTCTCTCTCTCTCTCTCTCTCTCTCTCTCTCTCTCTCTACTGTCTCTGTGTGTGTCTGTCTTTTTGTCTGCTGTCTGTCTGTATGTGTCTGTTTGCTGTCTGTCTCTGTTTCTCTCTGTGTGTGTATTTGTGGATCTCTCTCTCTCTCTCTCTCTCTCTCTCTCTCTCTCTCTCTCTCTCTGTAGGAAGCAAGGAGTTAGTGGGGGTTGGAAATGACAGGTGAAGACTTTGGAATCAGATGCAACAACAGGTGACCGGGTTGGGGTGGGGATGGGGTTTTCTGAGTCAGCCTTAGCTGCTAGGGGTGGTGTGAAAGACTAGAAGAAAGAGACACTTTGTGTCCTGACAGGTTTCTGTGCACTACAGAACAGATGTTTGCAGTTGGGTAAATTTTATTCTTTTATTCTTCTTTAAACTCTACTTTAAAGTAGGAAAGTATTATTTTTATTGTTTTATTCTCTGTACTTAATAAATCCAACATTAAATTAATGATTTATACATCTAATGCAGTTTTCCCAGCATGATCTATCCTGGAAAAACTTAAGCTCTAATTTAGTATTTAAATCTGGGTGTGGTGGTACATGCTTTTAATCCCAGCAGGGGCAGGCCAGTCTTTGTGAGGCCCAGGCCAGTTTGATCTACATAGTGAATTCTAGGACAGTCAGGGCTATGTAGTGAGACCTTGGCTCACAAGAGGAACAGAGCCCAAACTGATTTAGTATTTGAGTCACATTTGCTACAACACATGTATCATTTTGTTTATTGGTAGTTTATATAGACAAAAGATCTTCTATAGTTATTTCTGTTTGTATCCAGAATTTTAAAAATAATTTAAAACACTTTTAACCATTAGGCTTTGATTACTGTAATCCAAAATGACAATAACATGTAGAAATGGAAGAAACTGTTAGGTAGTTGCTTGCTTTTCAGGTATCCTGTGAGATTTACTTAGGTCTACATGCATCTGTATAATAGAATTAACAAACAACTAAAGTGTGAGTCAAGCTATGGTAAATGATTATAATTGATACATCGAAATAAAAGCTGCCAACTCCTTAGTCTTTGGAAACTAGTATTGAAAACTGTGAAGTCTAGGTAAATCTGCCTGATTTTTGATACACTCATTTCTGCTATCTAACTGTGATGCGTAGCTGTAGAACATGGAAATTATGGAGAGATGCTATCAGAAACATTTAAGGTATTGGGTAATGAATAAAATGAGGAGAAGTAGCAGCTGCATGCCTAGTCACTTGCATTCAAATACAGTGGGTCTCAACCTGTGAGTTGAAACTCTGTGGGGGTTGCATATCAGATATGCACCTTACAATTCATAACAGTAGCAAAATTAGAGTAATGAAGGAGCAACAAAATAATTTTGTGGTTGGGGGTCATCACAACATGAAGAACTGTATTAAAGGGTGGCAACATTAGGAAGATTGAGAACTAATGTTCTAGTGAAAGAGTTACCCAGTTTCTTAGTTTCACTTCTGATTGTGATAAAACAGGCTGACCAAACCTCCTAAAGTTAGATAGGATGCATTTGGCTCATATAGTTAGAGGTGCATCTCTGCGGAGGTCAAGTTGTCAGGAACCCACAGTAGAGAATGGGAATACATTCATAGTCGTGGACATCGAATTAATATATACATGCTAAGAGCTCAGCTCCCGTCCTCCACAATCATACAATCTATGATCTTTTGTCTAGGGAATAGTGCCAACTACAGTGGTCAAGTTCTCCCTTCTAAGTGATTGTAATCAAGATAGTTCTATAGACAAGCTTATAGGCTAACCTGATCTAGGTTATGCCTCACTGAGATTCTTAAAACCTGTTTCTTTTGGTATTTATTTTTATTTGGGGACAGGGGGTTGCCTAAATGAATGCCTGTATACCATATGTTTGAAGGGCCTACAGAGGTCCCTTGGAACTGCATGGTGTGAGCCACCATGTGGGTGTTGGGGATTGATATCAGTTCCTCTGGAAGAGTAGCCAGTGCTCTTACCTGCTGAACCATCTTTCACCGAGGTTCCTTTTAGGCGATTCTAGGTTGTGTTAGCGCCCAGCCTCTTAGACAGATCTTGGTGTTAGTGGCTTAAGCTTTGGGTCGATTGAGGACCATGACTGTGCCAGCTTAGGCAAAGATACTTCCATCACCCATAATGGATGCGTTGGCCTGGGCATCTGGCCCAGCTTATAGAAATAAAGACAGCAAACAAACTGAACATGTATTGTGTCTCCCTTCGACTGGGGCTAATTTTAATATTCCTTCGGTTGTTGGTTTAGAGAAGTCCTTCAGTGATCACTCTTTCTCCTGTTTCTTTCTTCTTACTTTGTCTCTCTTTTTTTTTGTCAGCACGAGAGTTAACTGGGTCTTGTGTTAACTGGGTCTGAATTAATGAAGTTTGTCACATTTCCTGGAACCATTTGTCTAGGTCGTAGCCAATTGCTCATGTTTACTGCTTTACCTAAAGTCACATTTAGATGCTCTTTGTTGGTATCAAGAACCAGTTTGGCAGATCGGCTCCAAACTCAGGAATGTCACACATAGGTGACAACTGCATACCTTCCCAGAGTCCACTTCTCACACCTACCTGCAGGTTATGTCACAGCCTTAATACAAGGCAGATCCTTCCTCACTTTAGACCCCTTTTTCCTTTGTCTATCTCTCTTTCCACTCTTTGTCTCCAATAAACCTCTGTCACGTGGAACTGCTTTGGCCTGGTGTAGTCTGTCCAGACGGGAGCCACCACTCCAGCACCACTCAGGAATGAATATCTGTGGAGAAAAGTTTGCAGAGACCTCAATTACGGCAACAAAAGGCCTTGGATATTGGGCGCAGAGCACTGGGCCTGTAGTAAGGGGGGAAGTGTAACTTTCTGAGCCTCAGTCATAATTCCTTTCTATTTAATCCTTCATTTCTGTACAGTACTGTGACATATTACAATGAAGAGTGATTTTAATGTCTTCTCTCGTTATTTAGCCAGACATCTTTAAAGAAGAGATGAGCAATGTATGTGAAAATTCTCCTATAATTGTAAACTCACATAAAATGCAAATGCAGTTAGGGATGTAAACTTTGGTGATAAATAAATTGCTGTTGAAGGCATAGGAAGTGGATCTGCTGGAGAATGAAAATGAGGACCCGTAGATGCTTTATATATATTCATGTCTGAGTTATGCAGTGCCTATGTAAATGCCAGGGAAACTGCTATGATAAATAAGAGTTTATATGGTTCTTGTGAACAATTGGAAATTCTGCTGTTATGTATCACCCAGTGTAGCTCCCCCCATTTCATTTTCACATACATATAAATGCTACCAAATACCTAGAAATAAGTTTTCTAGCTATGCCAGTAAATACTGTATAAGATAGTCCTATTGAACATGGGTAAGCATATGTTCTAATTACGATCATGTGTGACATATTGCATGTGGAAGTATTTTTCTTTTGGATAGTTACGAAGACTTAGAAAATACTCTTTCTGGGAATGAGGCTGTAGCTCCTTTAGTAGAGTGCCTGCCTAGCATGCATACAAAGCCTCGAGTTTGATCCCAAACACCCCATAAAACTGGGTGTGATGGTCACTCTTGATGTCCCAGCACTGGGAAGGTGGCCACAGGGAGATCAGGCGTTTAAGGTCATTTTTTAACACAGCAAGCTCAAGGCCAGCCAGGAGTACATGAAACCCTGTATTCAAACCAAACCAAACCAAAACCCCCTTAAAAAAAAAAACCCAGAAATCAAAAATGCAAACAAAAAAACCAAACCAAAACTCAGCCTTTTCCATCTAAGCTGGCTTTTCTAATGACACCTTTACTAATTCTCTTCCTTATATCTTGACCATTTGCTAGGGGTCAGTTCCAGGCTAGGTCACAAGTACGCTGGTAAGCAAGGCCTTGTCCTGGAGCTTGGGGAGCAGATGTTTGCCACAGGAGTGGCCGTGTTTGTAGAGCTTCGTGCCTAATGATTCATAGTACAGCCTAAGGCAGTTTTGTAACTGACCGTACATCCATGATTTGGCAAGTCTCAGGGTTCAGGCTGCCTTTCACAAGTTGCTGACCCACTTCAGAACTTGCCTAGGATAATTCGAGTCTCCTGTCCTTGAGACTAACCCCTCCCGGTCAAAAGCAAAAGGCTGCAGAAGGAGAATCAAGGTGGAAAAAAAATGCCTTCATGATAGTAAAATTCCACCTTGTGGAATTTCCCCAAAGTTGAGTAACCCGAAAAGTCTAACAAAGTTCTTGGACAGGAGAGCACCTTTGTTTTCTAGAGGCTGGCAGGGACGACTCTCCTGTGGGAGGCAGATACAGGTAAGAAAGGGCCTTTAGCATAGGCTTTCACCACAGTGTACACAATGGCACATTTACATCCCGAGCATTCATAGGCAGAGTTCCTGGGGTTTGGGCTGGGTTTATATCTGTTACCAATGGCTTTTGTAACCTGGACTCCCAGGGCCTGGAGAGGCTTTCTCTATGTCACCTTTCATTCCTGTCAGCTAGGAATTAAGGCAGGCTGAAGAAGACCTCTATCTACCCTCTAACTCCCCAGCTAGCATCTGTATCCCAGAAACTGAGCACGCCTGGCCATCCATTGTGATGGTGCTTTTGGTATTCATATTCAGACACACGTTGTTTTAAATGGGAAATAGAGATCCTGGAATTTCTTTCTTCAGTGAGACCTGCGTGATCTGCTATTTGTGAACTTAGGAGAAAAGCAATTTAGTGATGTGTAAATGTTTTCTAAGCAAAACCCAAATTTCCAAATTGCATAGACATACACACAAAAAACACAAGCATAGAAAACCAATCCTTTTTAACTATGTCATCAATACCCTGTGTCCATTTCTTTTTTTTTTTTTCATTTTTTTAACTTTTTCCAATTTTTTATTAGGTATTTTCTTCATTTACATTTCAAATGTTATCCTGAAAGTCCCCTATACCCTCCCCCCACCCTGCTTCCCTACCCACCCACTCCCACTTCTTGGCCCTGGTGTTCCCCTGTACTGGGGCATATAAAGACCCAATGATGGCCGACTAGGCCTTCTTCTGCTACATATGCAGCTAGAGACACGAGCTCTGGGGGTTCTGGTTAGTTCATATTGTTGTTCCACCTATAGGATTGCAGACCCCTTCTGATCCTTTAGTACTTTCTCTAGCTCCTCCATTGGGGGCCCTGTGTTCCATCCAATAGCTGATTGTGAGCATCCACTTCTGTGTTTGCCAGGCACTGGCATAGCCTCACAAGAGACAGCTATATCTGGGTCCTTTCAGTGTCCATGTCTTAACTAGGCAAACACACTAACACTGGCTTCAGTGCAGTGTGGATGATAATGTGGGGATGCACAGGCACTGGGCTGCTCTACACACGGTTAAGGATGGGCTGTGACACTTTCTTGATCTTTCCTTCAGTCACTTGCCGTTAGTTTTCTTATTTGCATACTGGGGAAATCAGGGTATCTGTTACAGATATGTGTTTGAGGAACATTGAGTTTAAGTGCTTAAAGTTGTATCTGGCGCATTAATAACATCTATTCACTGTAACTGTTTCTCTTGTCCTCCGTACCGTTGGACTAACTTAACTCATGTTTGCTGAGTAACTAATCCCTTGCTGTTCGTTTTCAAAACCTGAGGCTGCAGCTTTTTTTTTTTTTTTTTTTCCTTTTTAAACTTTTAAATAAGCAGCAGAGTAGATGACCTGAACTAAACCCAACATCCAGGCCATGTGCTGCTAGAGTACAGAAATCACTGTACGAACCATAACTCATAACTCAATGTTTATGAAAAGAGACAAATTTACACCAGTTCTGGAGGCTGAGAGCCTTGCAAAATTAACAAACCATTGATTCACTGTTGTGTATGTGCATCTTTGTGTGTGAGTAGATGCCTGTGGAGTTAAGAAGAGGGAGTTTGGATCGCCCTGGAGCTAGAGTTGTAAGTGGTTGTGGGTCTGTTTGAAGAGCACAGGTACTCTTAGATGCTGAGCCATCACCCCAGCTTCAGAATCAGGATCTTAGGATGAGTCATTGGGAAAATTAACAAGCACATTTAAAAGAAATACTTCAAAACAGAACAGTAAAAGTAATGAGTGATATGATGGGATTCCAGAGAAATATTCAATTTTAGGGTTCTTTCTAAGACCTTGGTAGGAACATTTACACTTTCTTAAGCAGGCCAGACGCTGTGGGAAATTTGAGACCACAGTAAATGACTAAACTCTGGAAACCTAATCACAGCTATAATCCCATAAGTCAATATTGCGAATATGCTGTATTTGGGAATTGTGTTAGAAGTTGAGAATATTCTCTGCTGCCTCAAATCACTGTCTGTCCCAGTGAGACTCATGTCTTGTTTAGGATCACCACGCAGACTCAAAAATGAGGTGGCCGAAAATAAGCAAAAAGGGTGAAACCAGACCCACACGTTTCTGTGGACTTGAATTACAGAGGGACCAGGTATATATATGGCTGTTTCTTTGTTTTTCCTCAGTATACGTGTTAAACAAATGCACACTGCTGACTTTTAGAATCTCTATTTGTCTGTGGGTTCTTATATTTTGGATTTAATTTTTGAGGGTCGCGTAGCGATTTATGCTTAGCACATGAATTAATGAGGTATTTTCAAATCTGTTTAAACTCCCTAACTTTTTTAGGCCACGGTGTGCCGGATGAAGCTTTTTCCAGTGCCAGCACAGGGTGGTATGGTCTGATAAAATTCCCGACTATTGTTAGCTTCCGTGCAGAGGGAATACTCAGAGAACATCTGCATGGATTTAAGCTCTACTCAGGTTCAGGTTTCTGGCCAGCAGTCTTACCTTTTCTCAGTATCCGTTCCCATTGAGCCTGCTTGGCTTTGCCTTTTTGGTGCTTGTGGAAATTTGTGTTTTCCCCTACCTACAAGTCTTGTTATTTTCTATACAGGAGAAGCCCTTTGCACCACAGCCTTGAATCTGACAGAAATCATGCTCGCTTTATTATGTAGTATGTATGTATGTATATGTATGCATGTATGTTTGTTTTTCCAGACAGTTTCATTGTGTAGCCCTGGCTGCCTTGGCTCTGTGTGGACCAAGCTGGCTACACACTCACAGATCCACCTGCCTCTGCCTCCGGAATGCTAAGGGATTGAAGGTGTGAGCCAGCCACCATGCTCAGCATGAAATCATGCTCTTATGGAATTTAACTGACCATATCGGGCTATTTTGTGTCTTGACTGGTGGGTCTAATAATTATAGATATGGCTTCATTAGCCCTTCCAGTTAAAAGGTGGTTCCTTTTTGTTTGTTTGTTTTTTTGTTTTTTGTTTTTTTGTTTTTCCAGATAGGGTTTCTCTGTGTAGCCCTAGCTGTCCTGGAACTCACTCTGTAGACCAGGCTGGCCTCGAACTCAGAAATCCTCTGCCTCTGCCTCCCAAGTGCTGGAATTAAAGGCATGTACCACCACTGCCCGGCTAAGGTGGTTCATTTTTATCTATTAAGTTCTTCAAAGTTTATTTAGTTGTGTTTCTGGCATACTATTTGCTCAGTTTCAGAGCTGAAATAAAAAGATCATTAAGGAAAATAGAACATACTAATAGCAACAACAACAAACCTTGTGGTACACCTAGTTCCCAGCATTTCCTGTTTGTTGTTTTGTTTTGATTGTTTTTTTTAAAGAAAATGGCTCCAATGTTACAAATTAGTATTTATTTAGAACACAAACTGCTCTGTACATCAGAGTCGGTGCTACCTGAAAGATGCTGAATCTGAAAGTGTCTGAGATGGCAGAGGGACCTGTGGAATGGAAAGGCCAGTTATGAGGACGTTAGCCTGCCTGGTGAGGCTCACAAGAAACACACAACCAGAGGAACAGTCATGGATGATTGGGAGCTTCCGGGGGGGGGGGGTGGGGGGTGGGGGGGAGGGGGCGGGAACTTTCCTCCCCTCTTCTCAGGAATGCAGATGCAGTTGAAGATCTGAGTGCTGTAGGACCCATTAGGTAGGGGTGGAAGTAGGAGACCAATGCCTTAGCCTACTTACAGTCAGAACCACACTCAGCAGGTTCTTCACAGTTCTGAGGCTAGATCAGGTACAGATATTCTGTCTAGTCCTAGCACTCGTTCACAGTCACACCACAGACTCTCCCAGTCGCCATCACTCTATAGAATTGTGTGTGAGTTTGGCGTGTCCCAGGTTGCTCTCTAAGAAGTTTAGAAAAGGGTGGGGTGAGGACAGCCTGATAAATCAGTATCTAGTTACCTTTTCTTCCACTTGAACCTTGAAAGCTAGCTTTCCTTTGAGGTGGAGACTCTTGTCAAGTCATGCTGCTGGAACTCATACCCATTCATAGGTTATTTTTCCACCAGTGAAACGAGCCACTGCCAGCTAGATTAGATCATACTCAATGCAGGTTTATTGGGAAGTTAAGTTTAAGGCAAGTTCAGTGGACCCCAAGGATTGAGGCCAAGGGAGTCACTATGGGGAGAGGGAGGGGGAGAATGACTGAAAGGTTCATGGAGAGAGAGAGAGAGAGAGAGAGAGAGAGAGAGAGAGAGAGAGAGAGAGAGAGAGAGAGAGATGGGAGGGGAGGGGAGGGGAGAGGGAGGGAGAGAGGGAGAGAGAAAGTGAGAGAGGGAGAGAGGGATTTATAGAGAGGAGCCTCAGCAGAAGGGCAAGCCAGCTTCTGGGCTGGAAAGTTCAAGGTTATGGGCAGGGTAAATCAGGTAGAGTCTAAGGGATGCTGGGAGGAGCTGGAGGCCAGGTCTGCTTTGATACATAAAATATGCACTTCAGTCCCTAGTCCTGGGGTTGAAACCAAATATTGACTTCAGACTTTCTTTTTTTTTTAAGTGAATCTATGACACACAGGTTATGTCTTTCCTGCACCTTGTGACAATAGACTTGAACTTATGACTGCATGTCAAGCTTAATGTCCCCTTTAGCTGGTTAAACCAAGTGATACCACTCTAGGTTATTAACAGTTCCTTGTTTTGAACTCCTTGTTGGGGCAGGAGTCATTGATTTATGCATTGTTATGATTGATTGTGAACCCTGCTAGAGTTGGAGAGGCTTGGGAGCAAAGGGCCTCTCAGCTTAGCAAAATGGGCAAGGCTGGGCTGGTCTCATTCTTTTTCCATCAGTTTGGTTAATGCCAAATATTAAATACCTGGTTGTTTTATGTGAGGCAGTGCATGCAGCAGAGAAGGAAAAAGATGAAAAAAAAAAACCAACAACAAAAAAAGTAGAATCAGCAATTTGCACTGCGGGTTAATGCAGACTGTTGGAGGAGCTAGAGATAGGTTCCTGTGGTAGAGTTCAGGCTTGCTGGTCCAAGCCTTTTGGAACATCTACCTTGGAATTTAGTCTTCTGCTTGACTCTTGTCACGTATAACTATATTTTTTATGATGCTTTAAGTTTTCTCTCTTTAACGGTTAGTGATTCAAAGCCAGCTACCTCCAAATAAAAGGACAAGCTTCAAAGAAATGCATTTGAAA